>NW_027362762.1:877775776-879152046 GCF_046119375.1 Phyllobates terribilis
CTGATGAGTGTAGCAAGGCGACTTCCAAATACATGTTTTCCAGTCTTCGTAAGGTGCACCCCATCTCTAGCAAGTAGTCCATCGTATAGGTAATTCATTCCGTGATCCAGAAATCCAAATCCTTGTTGACGGCACCATCGACGTAGCCAGTTGTTCACCTGTAGAATCTTATTCCACCTCATTGTTCCATGGTCATCCACTGGGAGGATGGATGAGAAGACCACCTGCGCTCCCAATTCTTTCACTTTCTTGCCTAAGTCTTCAAAGTCACTGCAGATGGTTTCCAGGTCCTTTCTTGCGGTGTCATTTGTCCCCACATGTATTAGCAGGAATGGGTAGTGATCTGTAGGTCTGAAGAGTCTTGATATCCTGTCAGACATGTGGCACCCCAGGGGTCTGGTTTCCACAGTAATAGCAATATTACGTCTGTGAGCAGGTGGGAGGTCTCCTGGGCAGGAATCCTAAGCATGCCACACCTCCTGCCCAGTCCTGGGAGGGGAAGAACTTCCCCTACATAAACTGGGGCTGAGGCAGGGTTAGAGGAGAGGAGTTCCAGACAGAGACGGAGTCTGGTCTGGACACGCAGAAACAGGGACAGATAGACCTCAGGAGCTCTGTAGGAGCCAAGGAGAAGCGCCAGGGGCTGGAGCTGTGCAGAGCTCGCCCTGGGAGAAGGTACAAAAACCGGACACAGGAGTCCGAGGCTGTGGGGACTAAGATATACCCAGCAGCAGAATCCATCCGGCAGGGGATTCCAGGTCCTCTGGCCATAAAAGCCCGGAGGCTCAGTCACAACGAAGGGACCAGCACCGCCATCCCGGAGGGAGGCTAACAGGAGGCCCCAGGTCACCAGCCATACGGGTGAGCACCACACGGTATACCCAGGGACGTGGGCTACTTGTAACCGCCGAAAGCAGGGTAGCCAGGAAGGGTACAGACTAACGGGAAGGCCTACAACTCCACCTGGCCAGGGGAACTCCGGCTTACTCGCAGACTAACCAGGCCCCAACTACTAGCCAGTACTCCCGGGGGAATTTGCCTTGTACCATCAGTAAAGACCCTGAACTGTACCCTCGCGTCTCCGTGCTTCCTTGTCGCACCATTAGTGCTGGGACATCCACACCATCACTCCCAACATCAACCTCATCCTCTGCCCTGAGGCCATACCCCTCCCGTTGGGGGTTATACCATCCATGCTGCACATCCGTACCACCGGCCTCAGCGGACTGCCCTGCAGCGGCGGCTTCATAGCCGCATTCAACGGGTGGCGTAGTCGGACACTAATACCATCATACCAATAACTGCCACTTAGTTTGACCACCCTGGGCACGGACTGGGTCACCGCCACACGAAGACTACTACCCCCATCGGATCTGGCTCCGGGTATTCCCCGCGCGCACGCGCGCCGCACTATAGCACTGGCCCAGGGGGCGCGTCAATTTTGACGTAGTCGGCAGGATTACGTGCCCGCAACCACCGGGTACTGCGTGCCTGAAAAAAGAGACTTTTATACTTACCTGTGGTGAAGTTTCCCGCCGTCCGGAGTCGTTTCCCGCCATCTGGAGCCGATTCCCGCCATCCGACGCCATCTTCTGCCTTCTTCCCGCCATCCGTGGAGTTTTCCCGCCGTTGGACGCCATCTTGAGGACGCCGCGTGGGAAGAAGAGGGGCGTGGACTCCGAAAGCCCGCGAGAACTGAAGCCCCGCCTCACGTCCGGACGTTGCGTAAGGTCCTGGAAGGAGCCCAGCAGATGCCGACGTCACAGGAGCGCGACGGAAGGTCCTCAACCCTGACGATCCACTGCGGAGCCGCGGCCTACGGAAGAGGATCATCGCAAGGTAGGCCACGGTCCACTAGGGGGGAGGAGGATGTCGGATACGGAGGAGAGCTTCACCGCCACAGCCGCCGCCAGCGCCACCGCTGCTGCGGTCATTCCTTTCACCATGCCCTATATCCCGGGGGCAGCCTGGCTACCCCAGTACTCAGGGGAGTCACATACCCTAAATGACTTCAGAGAAAGGCTGGATAGCCTCTTCCAGGTGTATCCCCTCACGGAGGCGCAAAAAGTGAGCATCCTGGTGGCCCAATTAATCGGGGCAGCCCAAAGGGAGGTAAAGTCCTGGCCACCTGGGAGGAAGAGGACTGTCAGAGACATACTAACCCGGCTGAAAGACACATTTGACACCCGCACCTCAGCCGAAATAAAACTAAGATTTTATGGGTGCAAACAACGGGCACATGAGAGTATAAGAGACTATGCTCTAAACCTACAAGAGGCCCTGAGAGCCATTAAGCAGGCAGACCCTGACAGCGTGGGAAATGAAGATAAGCTGTTAACTGAACAATTCATTGAGGGTCTACTGTGCAATGCCCACCGAACCCAGTTGCGGGCAATGGCCTTACAGGACCCTGACCTGGACTTTGCACAGTTCAAGGACAGAGCCATCCGGGTGCTCCGAGAACCGGCACCAGGTGGCGCTGTGACCCACAGGCGCCCTGCTATCACTTATCACCAGGAGACGGCGCCCTTGTCTGCAGGGCCTGTGGGAGCTGATGCGCAGGCTTTAAACAATGACCCAGCTACAGACCTGCACCATCAGGTCCAAGAGCTAACTAAAAGCGTTGCCGCGCTAACCCGAACTGTGCAGTCTTTACAGGTTTCTACTGCAGGGAAGATCGAGCTGGCATCCGGACCGGAGGACATCCCGTGGCGCCGACCAAGGAGGACCCCACCGGCCAGAGTAAGACCCAGCGATCGATACAACGAGGACGGACGACCTATTTGCCGCCGCTGCAATCAACCCGGACATGTGGCAAGGTACTGTCATTTAAACGGGCACAACCTGGGGTAGAGGGCCAACCCCCAGGCACAAGACCATCAGGCCCATCAAACTGGCGTGATAAATACGTAAGGGGACGTCCAATCTTGCCTGTGGTACTGGATGGCATTCCTATGAGTGCCCTACTAGACACTGGGTCACAGGTCACCACCATCCCGTACGTGCTCTTCAAGCAGTACTGGAATGATTCGGACATAACCCGCTACCCAGACGATGACCTGAGTGTCATCGCCAGCAATGGTCAGCCCGTGCCGCAGGTGGGATTCAAGGAGGTGACCATTAAAATCGGTAAAGTCGAACTGGCGGCACAAGGACTGATTATAGTGGACATAGACCGTCATGAGAGTCACCCTAGAATCACCCTGGGAACCAATGTAATTGAAAATTGTCTTGCAGAGGTGATTCTCATTTTACAGCAGGTTGCCAAGAACGCCAGTTCCGGCCAGCAGCGTGTGCTCCAAAAAGAGATCCGGGCACTGATGAAGCGGCAACAGGTGGAACTATCTGGTGGTGAGATAGGTAGCGTGAGAATGTGTGACCCGTTACCTATTGCCATGCCCCCAAAAAGTGAGATGATGATTTGGTGCCGGGCAGCTATTGGTCTAAGAGGTAGAGACTACCAAGCAATGGTAGAACCCGTCTACTCAGACAGTAGGCCCACCATTTTGACAGCACGGGGGGTGGTCGATGTACGCCATGGGAGGGTGCCCGTTCGCATCATAAATATCGGTGAGAGAGAAGTACACCTGCCCCGGTATGCCACGCTAGCTAAATTGTTCACCATAAACCAGAATTCTATACAGGCCGTGGAACCCTTGCCTCCATCTCAACCAGAGGAAGGTAACGGCTCTAAGAAACCAGTGGGGGACTGGTGTCAGCAACTACATCTGGGTACCGACTCCACTCCCTCACACCAGAAACAAGGAGTCTATCGGGTGGTTCAAGAGTACGAGAGAGTGTTTAGTAAACACCCGTTAGACTTCGGGCGAGTAAAGGGGGTAGAGCACCACATCCCCACGGGAGACCATCCTCCCATAAAGGAGAGATACCGACCCGTACCCCCTGCACACTACCAACACGCCAAGGGAATGCTTAGAGACATGAAGGAGGCTGGGGTAATCAGAGACAGCTGTAGCCCCTGGGCAGCTCCACTAGTCTTAGTGAAAAAGAAGGACAACACTATGAGAATGTGTGTAGACTACAGGAAGGTCAACCGTATCACACACAAAGATGCGTACCCGTTACCAAGGATAGAAGAGTCCTTAGCTGCATTAAAATCTGCTAACTTCTTCTCTACTTTGGATCTCACTAGCGGGTACTGGCAGGTTCCTGTAGCAGAGGCAGACCGGGAGAAGACCACATTCACCACCCCGATGGGTCTCAGCGAATTTAACTGTATGCCGTTCGGGCTCTGCAACGCACCAGGAACCTTCCAACGGTTGATGGAATGCTGTCTGGGACACCGGAACTTCGAGACGGTCCTGTTATACCTGGACGATGTCATCGTCTATTCCAAGACCTACGAGGACCACCTGAAACACCTGGCGGAAGTGTTCGAAGCTCTGGCAAACTACGGCCTAAAGGTGAAACCCTCCAAGTGTCACCTCCTGAAACCAAAGGTGCAATACCTGGGACACGTGGTGAGTGCTGACGGAGTGGCTCCTGACCCTGATAAGATCACCGTGATTAAGGACTGGCCAAGACCCTCCAGCATAAAGGAAGTGCGGCAGTTCCTCGGGTTGGTAGGCTACTACCGAAGATTCATTCCCAGTTTCACCAAAATGGCAGCCCCTATGCAGGACCTCCTGATAGGTCAATCTCGGAAAGCCAAAAACCAGAAGCCGCCCTTCAGGTGGGAAAAGCTGGAAGAGGAGTCCTTCTGCCAGCTGAAGATGGCCCTCACGGGGGATGAAATCCTGGCATATCCAGACTACAGCCAGCCCTTTATCCTCCACACGGACGCAAGTAACATCGGGCTAGGAGCCGTGCTGTCCCAGATCCAGCAAGGAAAAGAACGGGTAATCGCTTACGCTAGCCGAAAGCTACGACCCACCGAGAGGAACCCTGAGAATTATAGCTCATTCAAGCTGGAGTTCCTGGCAGTAGTGTGGGCAGTGACCGAACGTTTCAAGCATTACCTTGCCTCCTCCAAATTCATCGTGTACACGGATAACAACCCGTTGACACACCTGGACACTGCAAGGCTCGGTGCTCTGGAACAGAGATGGATGGCTCGCCTGTCCAACTTTGAATTCACCATCAAATACCGGGCAGGACGCTCAAATGCCAACGCGGATGCCCTGTCTAGAATGCCGAACTTACCGGACGTAGGGGAAGATCCAGAAGATCTGGAAGAAGTTGAGCTCCCTGCGTTCCACCGTCATGGGATTACCCTGTATTCCAACCGTGTGAAGGACAGGCGCTCCGCGACGTTCAATCCCTTGCCCCACTACAACTGGGCAGAAACGCAAGACAGTGATCCCGCAGTCCGTCTGGTGAAGGAAATGCTGACCCAAGCCGATGCCAGTCTTGACCCAGACGCTCCAGAGGAGACTAAGCAACTGTGGAAGGAGAAAAGTAGGCTGTTCCTCTACAGGGAGAAGTTGTGCCGGAGAATGGTTAACTCTCGAACGCATGAGTTGACCTGGCAGGTAGTGGTCCCCAGACGAGACGCGGCTATGATTCTGGAGGCGTACCACAACGGAGCAGGACATTTCGGGTGGAAGAAGCTGGAGTTCTTATTGCGTGAACGGTTCTACTGGGTAGGCATGAGAGGAGCCATCGAGAGGTGGTGCAGAGACTGTGGACCGTGCCACCTAAGAAGGAAGGACCGTGCCAGCCAGAAGACTCCCTTGCAGCCCATCATCACCCGACAGCCACTGGAACTGGTAGCCCTGGACCATGTGAAACTGGCTCCAAGCAGATCTGGGTATGTCTACGCCCTCACAATCGTAGATCATTACTCCCGGTTCCTGGTGGTGGTCCCGGTCAAGGACTTAACGGCTCAAACAGCAGCTAGAGCCTTCCAGCAGCACTTCTGCCGTCCACACGGGTACCCGGACCAAGTGCTGACAGACCAAGGGCCAGCCTTCGAAGCGGAAGTCTTCCAGGAGTTCTGCAACCTGTATGGCTGCACGAAGATAAGAACAACGCCCTATCACCCTCAAACCAATGGACTCTGCGAGAAGATGAACCAGGTGGTGATAGACCTCCTGAAAACATTGCCCCTGGAAGAACGCAGTATGTGGCCTGAGAAGCTGCCTGATCTGGTGGACCTATACAACCACATCCCTGTAGGTTCTACCAACTGTACCCCCGCTTACCTAATGAGAGCGAGACCTGGTAAGCTGCCGATCGACCTGGATATGGGAGTCCTGACGCCCGAGGACACCTCGCCAGAGGCAGACTGGGATACAGAACGGCAGCAGCAGTATCGGAAAGTACAGGAGAGCGTCGAGCGAAGTCTGTCTCAAGCTAGAGAAAGGCAAGAGAGGGCTTATAATCAGTATGCTCCCGCTGTTCCCCTGGTACCTGGAGAGCAGGTCTTGAAGAGGAAAAGACGGCTCCACAAGTTGGACGACCAGTGGGAGAAGGACCCGTACACCGTACTGCCATCAAGCCATGAGAACCCAAAGATTTGCGTGATCAGTGAGGATGGAGGAGAAACCACAGCCGTTGTCTCCAGAGACCACCTGAAGAAGTGTCCCGAGCAGCTGCAAAACCCTGAAGAAGAAGATCAAGAAAACCCTCGACCCGCAGAGGAAAGGGAAGAAATGATCAGGACTGTACTCGGAGACTTCCCCCGGTCTTGAACACAAGTAAACGGTGCTGTTGTGGTACCCGTCCTCACCTTTCTCCAGCCAGCCTCACAAGTGCCTACAGAGGAACCGGAAGAGCTGGAAGAGCAGCCGGCCCAAGAGGCAGAAGAGTCCACACCAGCAGTACAGGAGGATCAACCCTCTGCTAGTAGTGAGCCTGCCGTGCCCCTAGTGAGCCAAAGAGTGCGCAGAAAGCTGCCTAGCTTGCCCATAACACCTTCTACACCCTGTAGTGCAGGACCAGTGAGTGAGCTCCGTAGGTCCACTAGGGTTACCAGAGGCCAGATGCCCGTACGTTGGAGAATCTAAGTTGGCTAATTGCTTTAACTATTTTATGTTTACCTGTTTTGTTGTAGCCGTTGCTAATTATGTTTTTCAGTTACAGATTTCTTTATATGGACTGACAGGTTATGGACAGTGAGTAACCGGAACTCTGTTGTAAATATGTTTGGAGCGTAACCCAGGAATGGACTAAAGACTGTTAAAGACTCGGGGCAGGACAGACCCCTACCTGGTTACGGCTCCCTGTTCTTTGGTGAAATGGACACCCTTATTGCTTCCCGGTTACGGACACGCCGTGACCATCTCATGTATTTAATTGTTCCTGTTTATACCCTGTTATGTTTTTGAAAAAAAAAATATATATATATATATATGTTTAGTCCGGGAGTACTAAATTTCACTAGGGGGGAATGTGGCACCCCAGGGGTCTGGTTTCCACAGTAATAGCAATATTACGTCTGTGAGCAGGTGGGAGGTCTCCTGGGCAGGAATCCTAAGCATGCCACACCTCCTGCCCAGTCCTGGGAGGGGAAGAACTTCCCCTACATAAACTGGGGCTGAGGCAGGGTTAGAGGAGAGGAGTTCCAGACAGAGACGGCGTCTGGTCTGGACACGCAGAAACAGGGACAGATAGACCTCAGGAGCTCTGTAGGAGCCAAGGAGAAGCGCCAGGGGCTGGAGCTGTGCAGAGCTCGCCCTGGGAGAAGGTACAAAAACCGGACACAGGAGTCCGAGGCTGTGGGGACTAAGATATACCCAGCAGCAGAATCCATCCGGCAGGGGATTCCAGGTCCTCTGGCCATAAAAGCCCGGAGGCTCAGTCACAACAAAGGGACCAGCACCGCCATCCCGGAGGGAGGCTAACAGGAGGCCCCAGGTCACCAGCCATACGGGTGAGCACCACACGGTATACCCAGGGACGTGGGCTACTTGTAACCGCCGAAAGCAGGGTAGCCAGGAAGGGTACAGACTAACGGGAAGGCCTACAACTCCACCTGGCCAGGGGAACTCCGGCTTACTCGCAGACTAACCAGGCCCCAACTACTAGCCAGTACTCCCGGGGGAATTTGCCTTGTACCATCAGTAAAGACCCTGAACTGTACCCTCGCGTCTCCGTGCTTCCTTGTCGCACCATTAGTGCTGGGACATCCACACCATCACTCCCAACATCAACCTCATCCTCTGCCCTGAGGCCATACCCCTCCCGTTGGGGGTTATACCATCCACGCTGCACATCCGTACCACCGGCCTCAGCGGACTGCCCTGCAGCGGCAGCTTCATAGCCGCATTCAACGGGTGGCGTAGTCGGACACTAATACCATCATACCAATAACTGCCACTTAGTTTGACCACCCTGGGCACGGACCGGGTCACCGCCACACGAAGACTACTACCCCCATCGGATCCGGCTCCGGGTATTCCCCGCGCGCACGCGCGCCGCACTATAGCACTGGCCCAGGGGGCGCGTCAGACACATCTTTAATTTTTGCTCCTGGAAGACAGCACATTTCTCTTGAGGTTATGTCTGGTCTGCAGATAGCGGCCTCTGTTCCTCTTAACAGGGAATCCCCCATAACCACCATTTTCCGTTTTTTCTTCACAACAGTCTTCTTTCTCCATCCAGGAGGATTCTGAGGGCTTACAAGGTTATTCATTGCTGGCAAAGTCTTATTTTGCTGTATTTCTTCATGGTTCTCCTGCGTGAGAGCCTGGTACTGGTTCCTGAGCAGTATGGGTGCTGACTGCCTCTCGATCCTCCTGCTTCTGTGGGTCATATGCTTCCATTCCTCGGTTTCGTCAGGTGCAGTTCGAATTTCTTCTCTTTCTGAATCATGAAGAGATAATTCTGCTCTGTCTAAGAACTCTTCACCTTCCTTAATGATTTTCAAGGTAGTTAACCTCTCTTCTAGATTTAGCAACTTTTCCTCCAACAGGGACACAAGCTTGCATTTCTGGCATGTGAAGTTTGGCTTTTCCACTGGCAAGTCTGTGAACATGTAGCAGGATATGCAGCTCACCAAATGGCTCCTGGACTCTTCCATGTTCTTATTCTTAATGTTCTGAAAACAGTGAAAAAAGCTTAAAAAAAAAGCTTCAAAATGCGCGGTTTACCGATGTTCTCTTTTCAGCTCCAACAGCCAAAATCCAGTGTTCTTTGAGCTCGCGGAGACTCTTCACTTACCCCAAAATGCAGTGGGAATATGCAAATTATCTCCTCAGGACTCCTCCACTGGTTTTGATGGTTGAGTCTGCACAGCTGTTTACTCATACTATAGCCTGGGAAACGGAGGTCTGCTCCAGAGCTTCTGTTAATCCAGATGAGGAAATGATCTGATGCCCAGAATCTTTATGAGTCGGATCCAGGACCAGATGAAGAAGGTTCTGAGCATAATGTAGACCCTCATTCCCAAACTGTAACTCCTGTTGGTGGAGACAATGATGAAGACGATGATGAGACTCAAATACCTGATTGGAGCGACAACTTGACTTTTTGGCCAGGGCAGGAAGAAGCTGGAGGACGACGGGTGTGAGAACACACATTGTGATGATGACGAGGTTGGAGATCCCACTTACTGTCAACCCACAGTCAGCCAGTTGATGAGGTCAGCAGAGGAGGTGGAGGAGGATGTGACCATCCCAGGGGATGGGGATGACTCGGTACCCGGGCCTTTGCCTGGCCTTGGGGATGTCGCGGTGGTCGGCTCCCAGGCCCGTACCCTGGGGTCACTCTTTAAAAGAGTGGATAATTGTTAATTTTATAAGAGTTTGTGACGCCACCTGTGGTATCTGGTGAGAAGCACCAGCTCTGCAGCAGTCCACTGAGGCCAGTGATAAGGCAGCTCGATGGTATAGCTCCCCACAGGTGGAGCTAGGTCTCTGGGCAGCGTATGCAGGGGGAATGCAGGACAGGAGAGACCCAGCTGGGTCAGAGCAAGAACGGGAACAGACACGGTAGTCACTTCAGTACCTTTTACTGGTGGAAATTCAGGCACATCCTGGAGCACTGTAGGGTGAAAGGTGCATATCAGGATCCTCCCCAATGAGCGGGTGTAGGGCCTCCTGTTTCTTGCCTCTGCATAGTAAGTTTCTGACCTGCCTGGAGCTAGGCCTAACTTTGTCTCTGTTAGGTGTCAGTCTGGTG
Source organism: Phyllobates terribilis (assembly GCF_046119375.1). NCBI lineage: Eukaryota > Metazoa > Chordata > Amphibia > Anura > Dendrobatidae > Phyllobates > Phyllobates terribilis. The sequence continues at coordinate 877,785,860 of NW_027362762.1, forward strand.
CTGGATTCGACATGGGTCCAGGACCTTCTGTGGTTTCTCATTTCTGTTCAGCCAGGGCTGATGCTGCTCAGCATCGCCATCAGCCTCAACGCCTAGCTGGTCCGCGAGCACTGTTTATCTCCCAGGTAGTTGTGCCTAGCAATGATAAGCCTGGGTTGCAGAGGGAGACAGGGCTTGTGGAATCTAAGTCCAGGATTTGCCGCACTGAGCATGTCCGTGACCTGGCGGATCATGATTGGTGGGTTGGCACCCACCTGACCCGGTGACCTGAACCGCCTGATTGGTCCACGGGTAACGTCACCAATGGCGCGTCGGTGGGCCAGGCTTAGTCTTTAAAAGGCCCGCCCACAAACATGGCGGCGCGCTCTGATCATTTGAGCAAGTGATGCCGTTGTGTGGACAACTCTGTTCCACGTGCTCCCTAGCTGTCCACTCCGTGACCTGCCGATGCCAGAGTTCGCTCGGCTAATTACCACAGGTCGCTTAGGTAGGTTAGCTCCATAGAGGCAGGTTAGCTCTATAGAGGCAGGTAGCTTCGTCTAGCAGCCTGGCTCAGCCAAAGGGGTCGCCTATCACCCCGAGCAGCCTGCAGACGTCCTTTGCACAGCTAACGCCTGTTCGCCACGTGGAGGTGAACCCTTCAGTCCGGTAGCACGCCGGCTGGGGGCACGTGTACCCTTTGGCGTAGTCACACACGCATCCTAGCGCCGCCACTGTAGTCCCTGTGCTGTAACAGGACTACAGATAGTTTTTCTCTGCCTATCTCTCGGGCAGCTAACGGAGATAGTGCGAATTGCTATACCCGTTCCAGTGTGCAGAAACACGGAAGGGTTTTACATTTAAGTTGTCGCTTTCCTTTCCACCCGGAAAGAGTTCGGCAGCAGTCCTCCAGGCTGCATTGCGGACCCCGGGGTCGGTTGCGTTCCATTAAATTAAAGTTGTTTGCAACCGCCCTCCTAACAGTCTCTGTCCTGCACTGGCTGACCTGGTGGTAGTGCCTTTGACGCGCCCCTGGGCCTGTGTCGCGCTGCGTTGCGCACGCGGGAGCTTACCCGGAGCCGGATCTCTTGAGGGTTGTAGTCCCGTGGCGGTGACCCGGTCCGTGCCCAGGGAGTCAAACTGAGCGGCGATGTAACAGCGGTAGATGCAGGACGACTACGCCACCCGTTGAATGCAGCTTTGGAGCTGCCGCTGCAGGACAGTCTGCTGAGGCCGGTGGATGGATGGTGCAGCGTAGATGGTATAACCCCCAACGGGAGGGGTATGGCCTCAGGGCAGCAGATGTGGATGATGGGGGTAGCAGGAACCACTCAGAAACGGTGCGGTGTAATTCAGGGTCTTTACTGGTAACAACGATAGACCCTCCCGGAGTACTTGCTAGTGAACGGGGCCTGGTCAGTCCTTGAGCAGATGGGATCTCCCCTGGCCAGGCGGAGTTGTAGGCCTCCCAAACTGACTGTACTCTTCTGGCTACCTTGCTAGAAGCGGATATAAGTAGCCCACGTCCCTGAGTGTACCGTGTGGTGCTCACCCGTATGGCCGGTGACTCGGGGCCTTCTAATGGCTTCCGCTCCATGATGGCGGTGCTGGTCCCACGCGTGTGACCGTGCCTTCGGGGTTCTGGGCCTGAGGACCTGAAATCCCCTGCCGGTCGGCTTCTGCTGCTCGGTAAGAGTTAGTCCCCACAGCCTCGGACGCCGGGTCCGGTAAGAAAGCTTCTCAGTCAGGGCGAGCTCTGCAGCTGCCAGCCCCTGACTCGTAGTAGTATTGCTTCTGCTGTTTCTTGTCTCTACTCTCCTTGACTGCTAACCCTGCTTCAGCCCCGGGTTTATATAGGGGAAGTTCTTCCCCTCCCAAGACTGGGCAGGAGGTGTGGCATGCACAGGATCCCTGACCAAAGGACCTCCCACCTGCTCTCAGACATAACATTACATTACTGTGGAAACCAGACCCCTGGGGTGCCACATTCCCCCCTAGTAAAATTTAGTACTCCGGGACTAAACACATTTTAGAAAAACATAACAAGATATAACAATAACAATACAATAAGAAACACATAAAGGTGGTCACGGCATGTCCGTAACCGGGTGCAGTCTTTGAAGAAAGCAAGGTGTCCATTTCACCAAAACAGGGAGACGTAACCAGGTAGGGGTCTGTCCTACCCCGAGTCCTTAACAGTCTCTAGTCCATCCTGGGTTACGCTCCAACTAATTGTACAAGGATTCCCGGTAGATCCACCAAGGATTCCTAAAAATAACTGGAAACACAAAATTATACACAAGCAACAATACACAGATAAACATAAATAAAACAATTTATACACTTCAAATCCTCCAGCGTGCGGGTAACTGGCCTCTAGTGGCCCTAGTGGACCTATGGAGCTGACTGTCTGGCCCTGAACTACAGGGTGTAGGAGCTGTCAAGGGTAAACTGGGCAGCTGTCTACCGGCTCTTTGTCTCACTAGGGGTACGGCAGGCTCACTATAAGCAGAGGGTTGATCCTCCTGTTCTGCTTGTGTGGAGTCTTCTGCCTCCTGGACCGGCTGTTCTTCCAGCTCTACCTGTTGCTCCGTAGGTGCTTGGGATGCTGGTTGGAGGAAGGTGAGTACGGGTACCACAACTGCACCATTGACTTGAGTCCAAGACCGAGGGAAGTCCCCGAGCACAGTACTAACCATATCTTCCCTTTCCTCTACGGGTCGATGGTCTTCTTGTTCCTCTTCAGGGTTCCTCAGTTGTTCGGGACACTTCTTCAGGTGGTCCCGGGATACAATGGCTGTGGTTTCCCCTCCGTCTTTACTGATGGTACAAACCTTCGGGTTCTCGTGGCTTGAGGGCAGTACGGTGTACGGGTCCTTCTCCCACTGGTCGTCCAACTTGTGGAGTCGTCTCTTCCTCTTCAAGACCTGCTCTCCGGGTACCAGGGGAACAGCGGGAGCATACTGGTTGTAAGTTTTCTCTTGTCTTTCCCTAGCCTGACAGAGACTTCGCTCCACGCTCTCCTGTACTCTCCGGTACTGCTGCTGCCTCTCTGTGTCCCAGTCTGTTTCTGGTGAAGTGTCCTCGGGTGTCAAGACTCCCATTTCCAGGTCAACAGGTAACTTACCAGGTCTTGCCCTCATTAGGTAAGCCGGGGTACAGTTGGGGGAACCTACCGGGATGTGGTTGTATAGGTCCACCAGATCGGGCAACTTCTCAGGCCACAGACTGCGTTCTTCCAGGGGCAACGTTTTTAGAAGATCCATTACCACCTGGTTCATTTTCTCACAAAGTCCATTAGTTTGCGGATGGTAGGGTGTCGTCCTTATCTTCCGGCAGCCATACAGATTGCAGAATTCCTGGAAGACCTCCGCTTCAAAGGCAGGTCCCTGGTCCGTCAGCACTTGGTCCGGGTACCCGTGTGGACGGCAAAAGTGCTGCTGGAAGGCTCTAGCTGCTGTTTGAGCCGTTAAGTCCTTGACGGGGACGACAACCAGAAACCGGGAGTAATGATCCACGATGGTTAACGCGTAGACGTAGCCACTTGTGCTTGGGGTCAGTTTTACATGATCCAAGGCTACCAGTTCCAACGGTTGCCGGGTGACGATCGACTGCAGGGGAGTCTTCTGGCTGGCACGGTCCTTCCTTCTCAGGTTGCACGGGCCACAGTCTCTGCACCACTTCTCGATGGTTCCCCTCATGCCTACCCAGTGGAACCGCTCGCGCAGCAGGAACTCCAGCTTCTTCCACCCGAAGTGTCCAGCTCCGTCGTGGTATGCCTCCATCACCATGGCTGCGTCTCTTCGTGGCACCACTACTTGCCAGAGTAATTCATGCGTCCGGGAGTTAACCATTCTGTGGCACAACTTCCCTTTGTAAAGGAACAGTCGACTCTTCTCTGCCCATAGTTGTTTGGCTTCCTCCGGAGCGTCTGGTTCAAGGCGAGCCTCCGGCCGAGTCAGCATCTCCTTCACCAGTCGGACGGCAGGGTCGCTGTCTTGCGTTTCCGCCCAGTTGTAGTGGGGTAAGGGGTTCAACGTAGCAGCCTGCTTACTCCTTACCCGGTGGGAATACTGGATAGTCCCATGACGGTGGAACGCAGGGAGTTCAACTTCTTCCAGTCCCTCCGGATCTTCTCCTCCATCCGGCAGGTTGGGCATCCTGGACAGGGCGTCCGCGTTGGTATTGGAGCGTCCTGCCCGGTATTTGATTGTGAACTCGTAGTTGGACAGACGGGCCATCCACCTCTGCTCCAGGGCACCGAGTCTTGCCGTGTCCAGGTGTGTCAACGGGTTGTTATCCGTGTACACGGTGAACCGGGAAGAAGCGAGGTAATGCTTAAAGCGCTCGGTGACTGCCCATACTACGGCCAGGAACTCTAGCTTAAATGAGCTGTAATTCTCGGGGTTCCTTTCGGTGGGTCGCAGTTTTCGGCTGGCGTAGGCGATTACTCGTTCCTTCCCCTGCTGGATCTGGGACAGTACGGCTCCTAGCCCGATGTTACTGGCGTCGGTGTAGAGGATAAAGGGCTCGCTGTAATCCGGGTACGCCAGGATTTCGTCCCCCGTGAGGGCCATCTTCAGCTGGCGGAAGGACTCTTCTTCCAGCTCCTCCCATTTGAAGGGCGGCTTCTGGTTCTTGGCCTTCCGGGACTGGCCTATCAGGAGGTCCTGCATAGGTGCTGCCTTTTTGGTGAAACCGGGAATAAACCTTCGGTAGTAGCCTACCAACCCGAGGAACTGCCGCACTTCTTTTACGCTGGAGGGGCTTGGCCATTCCTTAATTGCGGTGATCTTATCAGGGTTGGGAGCCACTCCGTCAGCGCTCACCACGTGCCCCAGGTACTGCACCTTTGGTTTCAGGAGGTGACACTTGGAGGGTTTCACCTTTAGGCCGTAACTTGCCAGAGCTTCGAACACTTCCGCCAGGTGTTTCAGGTGGTCCTCATACGTCTTGGAATATACGATGACATCGTCCAGGTACAACAGGACCGTTTCGAAGTTTCTGTGGCCCAGACAACACTCCATTAGTCGTTGGAAGGTTCCCGGTGCGTTGCAGAGTCCGAACGGCATGCAGGTGAACTCGCTAAGTCCCATCGGGGTGGTGAATGCGGTCTTCTCCCGGTCCGCCTCTGCTACAGGAACCTGCCAGTACCCGCTAGTGAGATCCAAGGTAGAGAAGAAGTTAGCAGATCTTAAAGCAGCCAATGACTCCTCTATCCTTGGTAAGGGGTACGCATCCTTGTGTGTGATACGATTGATTTTCCGGTAATCTACACACATCCTCATGGTGTTGTCTTTCTTTCGGACTAAGACTAGTGGAGCTGCCCAGGGGCTACAGCTATCCCTGATCACCCCAGCCTCCTTCATGTCTCTAAGCATCCCCTTGGTGTGTTGGTAGTGGGCAGGGGGTACGGGTCGATACCTCTCTTTTATAGGAGGATGGTCTCCCGTGGGGATGTGGTGTTCTACCCCCTTGACTCGCCCGAAGTCTAGCGGGTGTTTACTGAACACTCTCTCGTACTCCTGAACCACCCGATAGACTCCTTGTTTCTGGTGTGCGGGAGTGGAGTCAGTACCCAGATGTAGTTGCTGACACCAGTCCTCCATGTTTTTCTTAGAGCCGTTACCTTCCTCCGGGTGAGATGGAGGCAAGGGTTCCACAGATTGTATAGAATTTTGGTTAATGGTATATAATTTGGCTAGCGTGGCATACCGGGGCAGGTACACTTCCCTCTCCCCGATATTTATTATGCGAACGGGCACCCTCCCATGGCGTACATCAACCACCCCCCGTGCTGTCAAAATGGTGGGCCTACTGTCCGAGTAAACTGGTTCTACCATTGCCTGGTAATCTCTACCTCTCAGACCAATAGCTGCCCGGCACCAAATCATCATTTCACTTTTTGGGGGCATGGCAATAGGAAAAGGGTCACACATTCTTACGCTACCAATCTCACCGCCGGAGAGTTCCACCTGTTGCCGTCGCATCAGTGCCCGGATCTCTTTCTGGAGCACCCGCTGCTCGCCGGAGCTGGCGTTCTTGGCAACCTGCTGTAAAAGGAAAATCACCTCTGCAAGACAATTTTCAATTACATTAGTTCCTAGAGTTATTTTTGGGTGACTCTCATGTTTGTCAATATCTACAATGATCAGTCCCTGTGCTGCCAGTTCGACTCTACCGATTTTGATGGTCACCTCTTTAAATCCGATCTGTGGCACGGGCTGGCCATTGCTGGCGATGATACTCAAGTCGTCGTCAGGGTAGCGGGTAATATCCGAGTCATTCCAGTACTGCTTAAAGAGCACGTACGGGATGGTGGTGACCTGTGACCCGGTGTCCAGTAGGGCACTCATGGGAATGCCATCCAGTACCACAGGCAAGATTGGACGTCCTCCCACATATCTGTCGCGCCAGTTCGATGGGCCTGGTGATCTTTTTCCTGGGGGTTGGCCCTCTACCCCAGGTTGTGCCCGTTTAAAGAACAGTACCTTGCCATATGTCCAGGTTGATTGCAGCGGCGGCAGATGGGTCGTCCGTCCTCGCTGTATCGGTCACTGGGTCTTCCTCTGGCCGGTGGGGTCCTCCTTGGTCGACGCCACGGGATGTCCTCCGGTCCGGATGCCAGCTGGATCTTCCCTGGGGTGGAAGCCTGTAAAGACTGCACAGTTCGGGTTAGCGCAGCAACGCTCTTAGCTAGCTCTTGGACCTGATGGTGTAGGTCTGGATCCGGGTCATTGTCCAAAGCCTGCGCATCAGCTCCCACAGGCCCTGCCGACAAGGGCGCCGCCTCCTGGTGGTAAGTGATAGCAGGGCGCTTGTGGGTCACAACGCTACCCGGTGCCGGTTCTCGGAGCACCCGGATGGCTCTGTCCTTGAACTGTGCAAAGCCCAGATGGGGATCCTGTAAGGCCATTGCCCGCAACTGGGTTCGGTGGGTATTACAATACAGTCCCTCTATAAACTGTTCGGTCAACAGCCTGTCCTCGTTTCCCACTCCATCAGGGTCGGTCTGCTTAATGGCCCTCAGGGCCTCTTGTAGGTTTAGTGCATAGTCCCTTATACTCTCATGCGCTCGCTGCTTGCACCCGTAGAATCTAAGCTTAATCTCGGCTGAGGTGCGGGTATCAAAGGTGTCCTTCAGCCGGGTTAGTATCCCTGCGACAGTCTTCCTCCCAGGTGGCCAGGATTTTACTTCCCTTTTGGCTGCCCCGGTTAGTTGGGCCACCAGGATGCTCACTTTTTGCTCTTCTGTGAGGGGGTACACCTGGAAGAGGCTATCCAGCTTTTCTCTAAAGTCATGCAGGGTATGTGACTCCCCTGAGTACTGGGGTAGCCAAGCTGCTCCCGGGATATAGGGCATGGTGAAGGGCATAACTGCAGCAGCGGTAGCGCTGGCGGGGGTTGAGGCAGTGAAGCTCTCCTCCGTATCCGACATCTTCCTCCCCCCTAGTGGACCGTGGCCTACCTTGCGATGATCCTCTTCCGTAGGCCGCGGCTCCGCAGTGGATCGTCAGGGTTGAGGACCTTCCGTCGCGCTCCTGTGACGTCGGCGTCTGCTGGGCTCCTTCCAGGACCTTACGCAACGTCCGGACGTGAGGCGGGGCTTCAGTTCTCGCGCGCTTTCGGAGTCCACGCCCCTCTTCTTCCCGCGCGGCGTCCTCAAGATGGCGTCCAATGGCGGGAAAACTCCACGGATGGCGGGAAGAAGGCAGAAGATGGCGCCGGATGGCGGGAAACTTCACCGATGGCGGGAAGAAGGCTGAAGATGGCGCCGGATGGCGGGAATCTTCACCACAGGTAAGTTTGAAAAGTCTCTTTTTCAGGCACGCAGTACCCGGTGGTTGCGGGCACGAAATCCTGCCGACTACGCCAAAGTTGACGCGCCCCTGGGCCTGTGTCGCGCTGCGTTGCACACGCGGGAGCTTACCCGGAGCCGGATCTCTTGAGGGTTGTAGTCCCGTGGCGGTGACCCGGTCCGTACCCAGGGAGTCAAACTGAGCGGCGATGTAACAGCGGTAGATGCAGGACGTCTACGCCACCCGTTGAATGCAGCTTTGGAGCTGCCGCTGCAGGACAGTCCGCTGAGGCCGGTGGATGGATGGTGCAGCGTAGATGGTATAACCCCCAACGGGAGGGGTATGGCATCAGGGCAGCAGATGTGGATGATGGGGGTAGCAGGAACCACTCAGAGACGGTGCGGTGTAATTCAGGGTCTTTACTGGTAACAACGATAGACCCTCCCGGAGTACTTGCTAGTGAACGGGGCCTGGTCAGTCCTTGAGCAGATGGGATCTCCCCTGGCCAGGCGGAGTTGTAGGCCTCCCAAACTGACTGTACTCTTCTGGCTACCTTGCTAGAAGCGGATATAAGTAGCCCACGTCCCTGAGTGTACCGTGTGGTGCTCACCCGTATGGCCGGTGACTCGGGGCCTTCTAATGGCTTCCGCTCCACGATGGCGGTGCTGGTCCCACGCGTGTGACCGTGCCTTCGGGGTTCTGGGCCTGAGGACCTGAAATCCCCTGCCGGTCGGCTTCTGCTGCTGGGTAAGAGTTAGTCCCCACAGCCTCGGACGCCGGGTCCGGTAAGAAAGCTTCTCAGTCAGGGCGAGCTCTGCAGCTGCCAGCCCCTGACTCGTAGTAGTATTGCTTCTGCTGTTTCTTGTCTCTACTCTCCTTGACTGCTAACCCTGCTTCAGCCCCGGGTTTATATAGGGGAAGTTCTTCCCCTCCCAAGACTGGGCAGGAGGTGTGGCATGCACAGGATCCCTGACCAAAGGACCTCCCACCTCTCAGACATAACATTACATTACTGTGGAAACCAGACCCCTGGGGTGCCACACCTTGTCTTGGAGTTCACGCTCCCAGTATGCGGGGCCTAAGGGTCTGCTGGCTCTGTTACGTATCAGCACCTTAGCGATCCTGGGACTTGTAGCTCTCCAGGGATTCCGGCTATGCCTTACTGGGTCATAGAGATCCCGGTAAGCTCGGATCCGGTGTCTGGTAAACGCTTCGGGGTGAGCTGGTTAAGCTCCTCTGCCCCCTATGTAGTAACTCTCCACTCGCCTTCGGCCTACTTGGGCCCTCACTAGCCTATACACACTAACGGCAGCTTGCCGCGCTTCACCGATCTTATGGCGCCGGCACACCTTAAGATCTAACTGGGCTCCCTGAATCTAGATAGCAGGAGCCTCGTGCTCCACTGCTGAACTACTAACTGAGTTCTCTAGACTAGACTGAGCTCCACTGCAGACTGACCTCTCTTAGGCTTCTCTACTGCAGGAACTCTTCAGAGGAACTGAACTGCCTAGCTCCACCTTCCCTATTTATATCCCTAACGGGCTCCCTCTGCTGGTCTGAGGTGGAAGGTGGAGATGTGTGAATGTTTATGGGGGCCTCTTGTGGGGGATTCCATCAATGCACTCTTCTAGGATCTGTGATACCAAGCGCAGCTGGGCGTCACAGATGCTATTGACGACGAGGTTAGGTTACACCTTACTGGACAGAGACGTAGTACTGGAAGCACGTCAACAACTGCATCCTCAACCACAACTCTGCCTCTGACCACAAGTCGTAGTGGCTTTTCAGGTCGCATGGGCTCTAAGCCTTGCATAGCCTGGGCATTTTTTCAGATCGATAAGGATGACCCAACTCGTGTTATCAGTAATATTTGTCACCCAAAGCTAAGTAGAGGCCAAAAAATCCATAGTTTGAGTACTTCATGCATGAACCGTCACATGGATATGAAGCATAAGTTGCAGTGGGAAGCTCACTGTGCTACAATGCGGCCTAGCGGGCCGGGCCAACCACCGTCTGCCCCATCTTGTGCATCCGCGGCCTCTTCATCCTCTGTGACTGGGGGGACAGCAGTCACACATGTTTTTGGACGCAGACCTGCCACCTCTTTACCCGCAACAGCCAGTGTGATTGGCAGGTCATCATTTCATTTGGAAGTGGAAACACCAGCTGGTGTTGAGCGCTCTCCAACATCGAGAGCACCACCTTTGGATCAATGCAACCTAACTTTTCCGCCTGCATCTTCCTCACAGACCGGCAGTTTGCCGGGGACACCCTACTCAACCCCGTCTAAGCACAACAGCCAGTCCCTCAGATGTGGACAAGTAAAAGACCATTTCCTCCTAGCCATGAGAAAGCTAAGAGGTTGAATTTCACCATCTGCAAGCTCTTGGCTACAGAAATGCTGCCTTTCTGCCTGGTGGACACAGAGGATTTTCGAGACCTTATGTCCGTCACAGTGCCCCAGTACCAGATGCCCAGTCGGCACTACTTCTCAAAGAAAGGTGTGCCTGCGCTACACCAGCATGTCGCACACAACATCACCGCTTCTTTGAGAAACTCTGTGTGTGACAGGGTGCATTTCACCACAGACACTTGGACAAGTAGGCATGGACAGGGGCGTTACATGTCGCTGACTGGGCACTGGGTAACTATGGGGACAGCAGGACAAGGGGCTGCTGTCCAAGTCTTGCCGTCCCCACGAGTTGTACGTCAATCCTCTTTAACTAGAAGTTCCTCCACTGCTTCTGCCTCCTCAACCTCCTCTCGGTCCTCCACCTGCACCCAAAGCCTGTCTGGTCATGCCACCCGCTTTCTAACTGCGCAGAAGGAATCCTGCACACCTCCTTACTATGCTGGCAACAGGGCTCAACGGCATCAGGCGGTGTTTACTTTGAAATGTCTGGGAAATGTGAGTCACACAGCTGAGGAGTTGTGGTCAGCTCTGGAGACCCAGTTTCATGAATGGTTGTCTCCACTGGACCTGCAACCAGGGAAGGCCGTGTGCGACAATGCTGCAAACCTGGGTGCGGCCCTTCGCCGGGGCAATGTCACACATGTGCCTTGTATGTCTCACATGTTGAACCTGGTTGTCCAGCAATTTTTAGCCCACTATCCCGGACTAGATGGCCTTCTGCAGAGGGCACGGTCACTGTGTGCTCACTTCCGCCATTCGCATCCCGCAGCTCAACGACTTACATCTCTACAGAAGTCGTTGGGCCTGCCAGTTCACCGGCTAAAATGCGATGTGCCGACACGGTGGAATTCAAGTCTGCACATGTTGCAGCGACTGTGGCAGCACCGACAAGCCCTGGTGCAATACGTTCTGACGTATAGCCTGGGCCAACGAGATCCAGAGGTGGGGCAAATCACGCTGCAGGAGTGGTCTCAGATCAGGGACCTATGAAGATGACGCGCCCCCTGGGCCGTGGGGTACCCGGACCCGGGCCGGTAGACGCTGGGGGTTGTAGTCACTGTGACGGTGACCCGGTCTGTGACCCAGGGCGGTCAGTCCAAGGATAATTTGTATATATGGGTTTTATAATGTCCAACTACGCCACCTGTGGAGTGCGGCCAAAGGGGCCGCTGCTGCGGAACAGTCCTCTGAAGCTGGTGGTTTTGCAGCAATGGTATTATTACTCCCCACAGGAAGAGTGCAGCTTCAGGGCAGTGTGAGTGGATGATGGTGGTTGTAGTGCAGGGAGTCAGTAATGAACACAGAGTCCGTGTGATGCAGTCCCAAGATCTTTACTCACAGTTGTTGCAGTCCAGATTACAGGTACCAGAGCAATCTCCCCCGTCGCGCTGTGCGTACTCAGTGAGGGGCTCAGTCCACCCACAGATAGCTCCGGAGTACTTAGCAGGACCCCCTTCTGTTTGTCCTTTCTCTGGCCTTCTCCCTGCACCTCACACCCAGTGACACTTCTATCCGGTATCCTCGGGTCTTGGCGGGCGACGTGTGTTCCGTCCCCTGGGTCCTATGTGGCTACCTTCTTAGTGAGACTGGTGTGGACTTTTGCCTGCAGTACATGAAATGCTGCAGCCTCCGGTTTCTAGTTGAGCCTTGCTGTTTCTCCGCTAGTTGAGGGACCGGTTCCCCTTATCTGGCCTGACCCCTCTACCTCCTGGTAGCAGCAGGCGTACGGGTGGCCTTCTGCACGGCCCGTACTCCTAGGGTCCCTTCGGTTCCTGGAGCCTTCCTGCTCCCACTCCTCTCTTCTCTCCTTCAGTCTTGGGCCTCCCAGGCTAGGCCCGCCTCCGGAGCAGAGCTCATGCAGAGCCTCTGCTCCTGTCACTTCTCCTCCTCTTACTGGCTTGCTCTTTATAAGATGGCTTCCTATTTATACTCTCCCTGTCATGTGCTCCCCTAAGCTGCTTTCTCCACCCACACCCACTACATAGGACCCTCCCGCCAGCTAGGGACCTGGGACTGTGCTCTCCCTTAGGAGCAATCTCGCCCTACCCCCACTGCGGGTATGTGTTGGATGCAGGTGTTAGGGTCCCGAGTCATACTCCTTCCTTACCTGAGGGTGAGATACCACACCTCTGGGTGAGATCAAGTATCTCTGTGGCGACTGAACCCTCAGGGGCGCCACACACCCTTCTGCACAGTTTTGAAATGGCGACGAAGATGTTTAGTGCTGACTATGCCATTATCAGCATGACTATTCCGGTGATCTACATGCTGGAGCACACGTTAAACTTCAGAGTCAGGTGGTGGGACAAGAGGAGGTGGAGGAAGTAGAGGAGGAGTCGTATGCGGAAGGGATAACATCTCCAAGTCCAGACGGTCGGCAGCACCAAGGCGGCAGGCATGGGAGGGTGGGGGAGAGGGATTAACCAGGGCGCATGGTAGCAGCCAAACTGTTGAGGAAGGTGCAGTAGCCGAGGAAGAAGTGGAGGACGAACTGGCGATGGGCATGTAAGACTCATCAGATGAGGGAGACCTTGATCACATTTCTGTTGTGTGAGGTTGGGGGGAGAGGGCAGAGGAAGGAAGCATGATTCTTACCTCGCTACTAACACAACAAGGACTTGGTCCTCCTGGATGCGCAAGACACATGAGTGCCTTCTTGCTGCACTACCTGCAACATGACCCTTGGATTGTCAGAATTCGAAGTAATCCCGACTCTTAGATCCCCGGTATAAAAGTAAATTTGACAAAATAATTCCTGACATAGAAAGGGATTCACGCATGCAGGAGTATCAGCAGAGGCAGTTACAGAATCTTACATGTGCTTTTCCACAAAACACCAGTGGTGCACGTAGTGAATCTCATAGTTCTAACTTGCAAACCTTGGGACTGTCGAGTCTTCATCACTCAAACAGTAACAGTAACACAGTATCTGCTGGTAACAGCAATTTTGTGGAATAGTTTCACCACTTTTTTAGACCATCCTTTGCAAGGCCACAGGAGACAAGAAGTCTGACACATTGTAAACGCCTAGAGAGGATGGTACAGGAGTATCTCCAAGTGAACATCGAAGCCATGACTGTGTCACTGGACCCTTGCTCATTTTGGGATTCCAATATGGAAAAATGTCCGGAGCTCGCCACTCACGCCTTGGAGATCTTGTCATGCCCTGCAGCCAGCGTTCTCTCTGAATGTGTGTTCAGCGCTGCTGGTGGTGTGCTGACAGATAAGTGCACGCGTCTGTCCACTGAGAATGTAGACAGACTCACGTTCATAAAGATTAACAAATCATGGATCCGCAAGGACTTTTCTACCCCTGTGTCATCCTGGGGAGACTAAAAGCTTGAGGATTTGGTAAAATCATCTCACCAACCGTTTTAAGCAACTCTGGGGCAATTGATGCCAATTAAGTGGTGTCTGTGCCACAATTTTTGGAAAAAATGGAGACTCTTTTTGGAGTCCCCTTGCTGTGTTTTATGTGACGTTGGCATCATCAATTCCAGGTGGGTTGGGTCGCCCCCCCCCCTTTAACTGTAAGAAACTACATACACTATGGCTTGGGGTAACACAGATGGTTGAGTCTGAAGAGCTGTTTACTCAGAGGTCTGCTCCAAAGCTTCAGTGTCTGCTAGTCAGCGTAGAATTTTTAACTGCATCTAACCTAGGCAATACTTTGGGCGTAGTAGCCCAGCTGCGAAGCAAGCTGCACCGCCTGTGTATCTAATAAGAATTTTTAAATGCATCTAGCCTAGGCAGACTGTGGGGACCCCCAACCAAACCAAGACGCTCAGGCCCCCTACCGCCCCCCTTTCCTTGACAATACAATAATGTAACTCTTACAACTGGATGGGTGAGGATCGGTCACAGCTTTATTAACTCTTTATACTCATTCCATTAGAAAGGCATTTTATTTCTAAAATAATTCAGCTTGTTGCAGCATGCCCTGGGTCTCCACACCGGCAAGTTGGCCAACAAGTGTAACTCTCCAACATGTCCTTTCTATTTCCAGGCCACGGAGGATCCTGTGTACTCGTATGCAGGACTCTGACCCCCATCCATCACTCTTAACGCTTGTTCCACTCTGTCCTGGAGTCCTGACAGGAATATGTCCAGTCCAATATCCATTAAGTGAACACCGTCGGGCCGTATGAGGCCTGCTTTATCTCCTTCCAGTTGTCGGTGTTCTATCACTACACCGCCTCTGTCTCTTCTAAATTTTGCCATCCGAATATTTATTACCCGCCTTGTCCGTTCGATGGCCCTGATGTCTCGCGCACCTTGCCATACCGCTATCGGCACAATCTCTGGCCATACTATAGTTAGTTTTGTGAAAAATTCTCTGAAGCGCTCAGTGTCTAGTTTCATTATTGCCATTAGTTATGCGCTCTTGTGATGACCTAGGTCGTTTCCCCCGGCCTGTATAACTAAGATGACCGGACCTCTTGCCTCTCTCCCTACCTTGATTACCTCCATTAGTACCTGTGGCCATCGCAGGCCTCTAATACCTCTCCAGTTGAAATATGTGTTATGAAACTCTAATTTCCTCCCGCCTGGGCGGACTTTCGCCCTTTTTTCTGCCCAATATATATACGAGTGGCCTATCACCCACACTGTTGGCTTAGCGTCACCTGTAAAAGAAACAAACCACGTTAGGATAACAAGTCCGGTCTTATGTATCTCGCCAAACACGTGGATCCCCATCTCCCTATCCTCTGAACTTCCGTTTCTCACAGTCCTGCTCTTCCTTCTTCCGTGGCCGCGCCTATGCGTAATGAGTGCGTCCCATAATCTTTGGGGTGGTTCCCTGCCGATGTTAAGCATTTATTAAATATAGCTTGGAACTGGTATCTTGATAATGGCATTCCATCAATGTGTGATAGGAAGAAATTACTTTGTGATCTGATGGTTATATATGTTTTTACTATTGTTACCTGACTCAGTGTACCATTTGTGGGTTGTAGAAGTACCCAAGTGCCCCTGCCCGCTAGGAACCGTTTTCGATTGGCGTATGCGTAGACGTATTGCATTATTGGCTATGACTACGTCCTGGTGTAATAAGCCTCCACTGGTGGTAAATTTGGATTGAGGGACTAATTCGCTTATGCATAGCGCTCCGAAGAAGGCGATCGCAAATGCAGTAGACAGTAGTGTTGCTTCAAATTGTGAGTGTCATGTTAATGGTGTTAGGGATATGATGTGAGAAATCAGTTTTAGTGACACGGGACAGGACGTCTACACTCCTGACTTGGCTGACCCCTTTTCCACCCTTTTATGGATTGTCTGATGATGAATCTCTTTGTCACATCTCCCCAATTCAGTAGTTGGAAGTGAAATGCTACTCCGGTCAGACACCGCTGTGCTGATGCCCCTGATATGGGTGACTTGTAATCTGGCTTGTTCACATTGGTCAACCTGTCTGCCTGCTACTAGTCGTGTCCACTCTTCCCATGCCTTACCGTATGCTTGCCACGTCGACGGGGCAAATGACGCTCTGATTAATGGCATCAACTATTCGCCACTAGATCCCATAGGGAGGGTGGGCAACTGTTGCCCGGTGGGTGGGCGTTGGGGAGGAGCTCTGTGAAAATCTGCCAACTGAATTGTGATAAAGCGTTAGCAGCAGCTTTAGACCCCTCAGCATTGTGGCTAGCACGGACCCATACATTGTGTTTTAGGCACAGGAATGCTAGCCAGCGTAGTAGGCCTAGTACTGGGAGAGACGATGATGCCATCTTATTAATGCAGTGCGCTAGGCTGGTGTTTTTTGTTATGAAGCGTATATTTTTGTTAGCCAGGCGCGCGCCCCATATTTCTATTGCTACCACTATTGTGAAGAAAAATTATTTTCCGGGCTAGATGCAGCTAAAAATTATTATTAATTTCAAAGCTAGTGGAGCTTGGTATAGATGGCCTTATACAATGAGTACCACACACTGATACTATGCCCAAAATTATTTTCCAGGCAAGATGCAGCTAAAAATTATTAGTAATTTGAAAGCAGGTGGAGCTTAGTATAGATGGCCTAATAGAATGAGTACCACACACTGCTAATATGCCCAAAATTATTTTCCAGACAAGATGCAGCTAAAAATTATTTGTAATTTGCAAGCTGGTGGAGCTTAGTATAGATCACCAAACAGAATGAGTACCGCACACTGCTACTATGCCCAAAATTATTTTCCAGACAAGATGCAGCTAAAAATTATTTGTAATTTGCAAGCTGGTGGAGCTTAGTATAGATGGCCTAATAGAATGAGTACCACACACTGCTACTATGCCCAAAATTATTTTCCAGACAAGATGCAGCTAAAAATTATTTGTAATTTGCAAGCTGGTGGAGCTTAGTATAGATGACCTAATAGAATGAGTACCACACACTGCTACTATGCCCAAAATTATTTTCCAGACAAGATGAAGCTAAAAATTATTTGTAATTTGAAAGCTGGTGGAGCTTAGTATAGATGGCCTAACAGAATGAGTACCACACACTGCTACTATGCCCAAAATTATTTTCCAGACAAGATGCAGCTAAAAATTATTTGTAATTTGCAAGCTGGTTTAGCTTAGTATAGATAGCCTAATAGAATGAGTACCACACACTGCTACTATGCCCAAAATTATTTTCAAGGCAAGATGCAGCTAAAAATTATTTGTAATTTGCAAGCTGGTGGAGCTTAGTATAGATGACCTAATAGAATGAGTACCACACACTGCTACTATGCCCAAAATTATTTTCCAGACAAGATGCAGCTAAAAATTATTTGTAATTTGCAAGCTGGTGGAGCTTAGTATAGATGGCCTAATAGAATGAGTACCACACACTGCTAATATGCCCAAAATTATTTTCCAGACAAGATGCAGCTAAAAATTATTTGTAATTTGCAAGCTGGTATAGATTAGTATAGATGGACTAAGAATAAGTCCCACACACTGCTACAAGCCCAAAATTATTTTCAGAGCTAGATGCAGATACAAATTATTTGTAATTTGCAAGCTGGTGGAGCTTAGTATTGATGGACTAAGAGTAAGTCCCACACACTGCTACAAGCCCAAAATTATTTTCCGAGCTAGATGCAGCTAAAAATTATTTGTAATTTGCAAGCTGGTGGAGATTAGTATAGATGACCTAATAGAATGAGTACCACACACTGCTACTATGCCCAAAATTATTTTCCAGACAAGATGCAGCTAAAAATTATTTGTAATTTGCAAGCTGGTGGAGATTAGTCTAGATGGACTAAGATTAAGTCCCACACACTGCTTCAAGCCCAAAATTATTTTCAGAGCTAGATGCAGATACAAAGTATTTGTAATTTGCAAGCTGGTGGAGCTTAGTATAGATGGCCTAATAGATT
Organism: Phyllobates terribilis; assembly: GCF_046119375.1. Classification (NCBI taxonomy): domain Eukaryota; kingdom Metazoa; phylum Chordata; class Amphibia; order Anura; family Dendrobatidae; genus Phyllobates; species Phyllobates terribilis. The sequence continues at coordinate 877,803,403 of NW_027362762.1, forward strand.
GAGTACCACACACTGCTAATATGCCCAAAATCATTTTCCAGACAAGATGCAGCTAAAAATTATTTGTAATTTGCAAGCTGGTGGAGCTTAGTATAGATCACCTAACAGAATGAGTACCACACACTGCTGCTATGCCAAAAATTATTTTCCAGACAAGATGCAGCTAAAAATTATTTGTAATTTGCAAGCTGGTGGAGCTTAGTATAGATGGCCTAATAGAATGAGTACCACACACTGCTACTATGCCCAAAATTATTTTCCAGACAAGATGCAGCTAAAAATTATTTGTAATTTGAAAGCTGGTGGAGCTTAGTATAGATGGCCTAACAGAATGAGTACCACACACTGCTACTATGCCCAAAATTATTTTCCAGACAAGATGCATCTAAAAATTATTTGTAATTTGCAAGCTGGTTTAGCTTAGTATAGATGGCCTAATAGAATGAGTACCACACACTGCTACTATGCCCAAAATTATTTTCCAGGCAAGATGCAGCTAAAAATTATTTGTAATTTGCAAGCTGGTGGAGCTTAGTATAGATGACCTAATAGAATGAGTACCACACACTGCTAATATGCCCAAAATTATTTTCCAGACAAGATGCAGCTAAAAATTATTTGTAATTTGCAAGCTGGTGGAGATTAGTATAGATGGACTAAGAATAAGTCCCACACACTGCTACAAGCCCAAAATTATTTTCAGAGCTAGATGCAGATACAAATTATTTGTAATTTGCAAGCTGGTGGAGCTTAGTATTGATGGACTAAGAGTAAGTCCCACACACTGCTACAAGCCCAAAATTATTTTCCGAGCTAGATGCAGCTAAAAATTATTTGTAATTTGCAAGCTGGTGGAGCATAGTATAGATGACCTAATAGAATGAGTACCACACACTGCTACTATGCCCAAAATTATTTTCCAGACAAGATGCAGCTAAAAATTATTTGTAATTTGAATGCTGGTGGAGCTTAGTATAGATGGACTAAGAATAAGTCCCACACACTGCTACAAGCCCAAAATTATTTTCCGAGCTAGATGCAGATACAAATTGTTTGTAATTTGCAAGCTGGTGGAGCTTAGTATAGATGGACTAAGAATAAGTCCCACACACTGCTACAAGCCCAAAATTATTTTCCGAGCTAGATGCAGCTAAAACTTATTTGTAATTTGCAAGCTGGTGGAGCTTAGTATAGATGGACTAAGAATAAGTCCCACACACGGCTACAAGCCCAAAATTATTTTCCGAGCTAGATGCAGCTAAAAATTATTTGTAATTTGCAAGCTGGTGGAGCTTAGTATAGATGGCCTAATAGAATGATGCTATGCCCAAAAGGTTTTACTTGGCTAGGTGCAGTGAAAAAATTGTATTCTATACACAGGTGGTGTAGCTTGCAACACAGATACACTACTCCACTGACTAACACACACTGCAAGAGGCCAAAAAGGATTTGCTTAGCTAGATTTAGCCAAATGCTGTGAAAAACACTTGCACAGCACTGGCACAGACCTGCCTGGCAAAAAGTCCTAGGAAATGCTGTAACCTAGTCCTCAAAAGGACTGCAATCACAACTATTCCCTACTCCCAAGCTATCTGTATATTTCTGAGAAAATTGGCTTGAAATTAACACTGAAAGTATAGCGCACACAGCTACAGCGGTGCCGTCTAACACGCAGCTGCAGCAGTGAGAAAATGGTGGCGACGGGGAAAATGGCTGGGTCTTATAGGGCAAGGACATGGGACATACACAGCCAATGACACATGCCCTTGCTTGTGTGAAAAAAAGCAGTTTGCTCCGTGTGTTCGCTGCTGATAGGCTGACAGATTGCACCTCCCCACTGTAAATGCGGGAAAGAGAAAAAAAAATGGAGATCTTCATTATTTATGCAGAGATCCATCCCCTGCCCCCCCCCCCACCCCGCTGTACACTCAAACTGCGTATTAACATTGATTATCAGCATTACTGTGAAAAAATCCAGTTATGATTTTGGTGCACGAACAGCTATCGAACATAACCTCGAACAGCCGGATTTTTTTCAAATCGTTCGTGTTCGCCGAACGTCTCAAACACCGCTCAAAACAGCTCGAATTTGAGATTGGCGAACAGTTCGAGTCGAACACCGCTCATCTCTAGTAGCCACACTTTTGGTCAGCTCTTGGACCTGAAGGTGTAGGTCTGCAGATGGGTCATTATCTAGGACTTGTGTGTCAGCCTCCATAGGTGCCGGGGAAAAGGACGCCACCTCCTGGTGGTATGTGATAGCTGGGCGCCGGAGGGGTGCAGTGCCACTTGGGGTTGATTCTTGCAGCACCTGGATGGCTCGGTCTTTAACAGTCCAGATCAGGGTTTTGCAGAGCCATTATGCGCAGCTGTGTACGGTGAGCGTTAGACAGGAGCTCCTCGATAAACTGCTCAGTTAGCAATCTGTCCTCATTTCGCACACTGTCGGGTCTACCTGTTTAATGGCCCGCAGTGCCTCCTGCAGTTTTATATCATAGTCCCGTACACTGTCCTGCACCCTTTGTTTGTACCCGTAGAACTTCATTTTAATCTCTGCTGCTGTGCGGGTGTCAAAGGTATCCTTCAACCTGGCCAGAATTTGCTTAACAGTGCTTTTGTCCCTGCCCGGCCAGGACTTCACCTCCCTCTGAGCTGCACCGATTAGCTGGCATATAAGGATGCTGACTTTTTGCTCCTCAGACAGGGGGTACACTGGGAACAAACTGCGCAGTCTCTCCTCAAATTCGCTCAGGGTGCGCGACTCCCCTGAGTACTGGGGCAACCACGCCGCCCCTGGAATATACGGCATGGATAAAAGCATTACTGTGGCAGCGGCCGCGCCCGCAGCTGGATCCTCTCCCAGGTTGGGCATCTTCCTCCCCACTTAGTGAACCTCAGCCAGGTCCTGGGTTTCTGCTGGCATACCAGTATGCTGCTCTGCAGGTGAGAGGGATCGCTTCCCCGGCGGTTCCGGATCGGGGCCTCCTGCTTCCCCTTCGCTGCCGTCAAATCACGAGATTATACAGCACAGCAAAGTCTATGGCACATAGTACCCGGTTATACCGGGCTTCGAGATCCTGTTCGTGACGCCAAGTTGACGCGCCCCCTGGGGCCGTGGGGTACTCGGTGCCGGGCCGGTCGGTGCTGGGGATGTCACGGTGGCAGTGACCCGGTCCGTGACCCAGGGCGGTCAATTAAAGGAAAAGTAAAGGGGGAATAAAGTTTTTAGAGATAATGTTCGTGACGCCACCTGTGGTATGCGGCTATATGGGGCCACTACTGCGGTGCAGATCCACTGGAGCTGATGGTGACGCAACAGAGTTGGTTCAGCTCTCCACAGGCAGAGCTAAGCTCCAGGGCAGTATATGAAGAATTGTGGAGGTAGATGTTGTTGGTGCGGTGTAATGCAGGGCTGAGGGCGCAGGTAATGACCAGACAACAAACTAATGGTGGTTTCCCCTATCTTTACTTCCGGTTTGTCAGAGCAGACCGGGACACGGGTACTAACTGGTAGTGGAGGTCCGGGTGGCCTGGAAGCAAGTTGGGGATCCACCTAACCAGGTGGAGTTGTAGGCCTTCCCTCTGCGCTACTCTCTTTGGCCCAGCTGCTTGAAGCTATGCTGCGGCCCTCGTCCCTGCGTAAAACGTCTATTCCTCACCCGTATGGCAGGCAGCTCGGGATTTCTTTAAGTGCCGCTCCCTTGTGGCGGCGCTGGGTCCTAGGATGCTGTTGAACCGCCGGGCGTCTGGTGGGGCCAGGAGACCTGCAGTCTCCTGCCCTCCGGATTTAGCTGCTGGGCCTTCAGAGCCCACACAACCACGGACTCCCTTCCCCAGGTCCTTCCTCGTCTTTCTCCTGTCTCCAACTCTCATCAACTAACTCTTACTAACCCCGCCTCCAGGTTCCAATTTAAAGGGGAGGAGCTCCCCTTTCTGGTCTGGAGCCAGGAAAATGTTGTATGCTGGTATAACTGATTAGGGGACCCCTCCTTGCTTCCAGGCATGGCATCACTCCCTGTGAGAGAGGCAATGCCACTGTGGCAACCGAACCCCTGGGGTGCCACACTTGGAAGAATTGAGGGATGTTATCTGCCAGCCGTACTTGGATGACAATGTGGTACATAGCAAAACCTTCTAGGAGCATGTCTAACACGTGAGGATCGTACAACACGGAGTTCAGTTGACCCCAAAGAAGTGTGAACTGTTCAAAAGGCAAGTCCAATTTCTAGGGAAAATTGTGTCCGGAGAAGGATATACCATGGACCCACCAGAAATCGCTCCGGTACTGGCCTTAAAAGACAAGCGGCCCTCTACTGTCGAAGAGTTGAGGCAGATCTTAGGATTCCTCTCCTTCTATCGTACTTACGTTCAGAGCTTCTCCAGGATTTCCGCCCTGCTATACCTCCTCTTGGGGGGGGTGGAGACAGAGTCAACAACACCCATGGAGAAAAAAAAATGCTGGTAGGACCGGGCATAAAAGAAACAATATCATTTCGTCCCAACAGCCCATTCTCTGGACAGCAGACCACCAGGAGGTATTGGAAGAACTAATACACTACCTGGTAAAACCACCCATCTTGGGATATCGTGATTTCAACTTACCATTTGTTCTTCATTGTGACGCTTCTCAAGTTGGACTGAGAGCTGCCCTGTATCAGCATCAAGATAGAAAATTGAGAGTCATCGGGTAGGGTTCTAGAACTTTGACAGACGTCGAAAAGAATTACCATCTACATTCCAGAAAATTGGAGTTCCTAGCATTGAAATGGGCTATCTGTGAACGATTTAGAGATTATATCTACTACAGCAAAGAGTTTGAGGTATACAGTGACAACAACCATGTCAGATGGGTCGCTTAACTAGCTGTCTTCAATTTCAGCATCAAGTACAGGCCAGAAAAATGCAAAGCAGATGCTGACAGATTGTCGAGAATGACACTGGAGCCTTAGGAGTTCATGCAAAAATGTTCAGAGGAAGTCAGTCTGGAAGCAATTGAGCGCACTCCATAAGCAGTGCAAGCTTATCAAGAGGAAAACACACCATTGTGGTGTCCGTTGACGTTGAAAACCACCATAGAAGCGAGAGAACAAGATCACCTCCTGTCGATTCAACAACTACCAAAAGGAAAAATCCATAGAGCACAATGGGAAGATCAGATAATTGGTAGAATACTACTTTATGTGGACCAAAATCGGTTTCCAAGTAAACGGGAGAAAGATAATGAGTCACCAGCAGTATGTTTAGGTAAAGAATGGACGAAGCTCTACCTCAGTGAAGACGGTATCCTGTATCATAAAGGAGGACAAAACCGGCAGTTGGTACTACCCAGAGTATTCCGTAGGTTGGTCTTCAAAGAACCCCATAAAAACATGGGACACCTGGGAGTGGAAAGGACAACCAGCTTGATCCATGAATGTTTCTTCTGGCCGTACATGCAGAGAGATATTGAGAGGTACATGACCAGGGAGTGTGGGTGTCTGAAAGATAAACATCCCAACACATCAACCCGGGCACTTATGGGCAACATCCAAACTACGTATCCGTTTGAGATGGTCTCAATAGTCTTTCTACATCTCGAGAAGTGCAAGAGTGGTTACGAATACATATTGGTGGTGATAGACCATTTTACTCGATTTGCCCAAGCATGCCACCACCAATAAAGCTGGTTGAACAGCGGCAGAGAAGATCTTCAATGATTTTGTTTTGAGGTTTAGGTTCCCTACGAGGTTACACCATGACCAAGGAAGAGAATTTGAGAACCAGCTCTTTGCCAAGCTAGGAAAGTACTGTAGAATTCAGAGATCCCACACAACGCCCTATCATCCAGAGGGTAATGGACAAGTGGAACGTTTTAACCGGACATTATTGTCGATGTTGCGCACTTTAACAGCTAACGAGAAGAAAGACTGGAAGAGCTCTCTGTCAAAAGTGGTACATGCCTATAAATGTACAAAGAGCGATGCAACAGGTTACTCACCCTTCTTCCTATTGTATGGACGATCACCAAGACTTCCAATTGACATCATGTTCGATACTCCGGTGTCAGAGATTTACAGAACGTATCCGGAGTGCGTTCGGAAATAGAAGGAATGAATGGCAGAGGCATACAACATAGCGTCCAAAGTGGCTATGCATGGACAGAGCAAGAGTACGGAGTACTATGATCGAAAATGTTATGGAGCAGAATTGGCACCGGGAAGCCGGGTGTTGATCAAGAACGTACAAGAGAAAGGTGGTCCAGGAACACTTTGTTCGTACTGGGAAGACAAGGTGTATGCGGTCGTAAAGAGGAAAGCCGATGACAGTCCAGTGTATGAAATCCGATTGGAAAGAGGGGACAAGAAAACCAGAATAGTCCATCGGAATTTTTTACCACCCTGTGATTATCTCCCACCACAACAAGACTTCCCAGAAGCAGACCAACATCGACCAAGATCGACTAAGGGACCACCACAGACTGAAGCTCCGGAGGTGGATAGTGACGTACTATCCTCAAGAGAGAGAACTAAGTCCCGAGGCTCCAGAGTTTGTTCCAAAGAGTACATATGAAGTCCAATTCAGATCTGATGATCAAACACCGGTCACTGAAGAGACTGATCGACACTTAGGAGTAGCAGAATTACCAGACCAGGTGGAAACGGACGATTCAAGAGAAGTACAGGAACTTACAGAGGCAGTTCCAAGATCATCTGAGGAAGAAATGAGTGCGGCAGAAGAAACTCCTGTAACCGAAGAACCCGTGGTATCTGAGAAACAACCCACCAGAAGGATGTCGACTCCAGAAGTGAGGAGGCCCATGATGCTGACGTACGAGACACTTGGAGAACCGAGTCAAGTGCCAAGGACTGTCTACTGGAAACAGGTATCTCTGCCTGTGGACTAGTTAAGTCCACTTGGTGGTATTCACCACCGAGAGACAGTATGGACAATGTTACCTGGTGGAAAAACTTGTTTTGACCTCGTAAGAGAGAGAGCTGCTTGAAGATGTACGAAAAGCTCCAGCGTAAGAGATGTTGATTGTTTTAATTGTGTTAATTGTTTATTTCTTACAGGAGTCCTACAAGAAAAAGGTCGTAAGAATAGATTATCAATGTTTATAAATGTTATACCAATTTGACAATGACAAATTTATATATATAGTTACTAAGCTTTCACCACTGTCTCAGAATTGGTCAGATTGACCAATTAAGACGAATGTCAAGGACGATATCCAAAAAGGAGGGAATAAAGTGCCATGCAGAAGTAGTGCTGTTGCTTCCAAATCATCCAGCAACTGTTACAAATAACACAAGCACAGGAGACAGGAAGTGTTGTGCTTCAGAAGCATCCAGCAACTAGAGGGGTTAACACAGTCACAGGAGACAGGGAGTGTTTTAGCAGAGCCCCAGGGAGATTGTGGGAAACTTGTTAATGTAGTCTGGCTGAAGCCGAAGAGAAATGTGGTGGTGTGTTATCTGGATCTGACAGAAGGCAACTGAACAGGATTCAGATCAGGAGAGAAACTAAACACAGGTCAGATAAACTCCCTGAACTAACCGTGCAGAGTATTATCAGACAGGAAGATAAGGACTGGAAGGAATTGAACTGAATTGCACTGGCCGTGCTTCAGATTAAATTCCACTGTTAAACTGTTGAAAAAGACTCTTGTCAGATGTGTCTGGTCAGCAATTGGACCCCTTGGAATGCAAGATGGAGGGACTACTCAGGAAGTCCTGGGAGACCTCGGCAGCGCTATTAAGCACCAATGCAGTCTCTACGGGCGTAGCGCGATCATTGGCTCATTGGCTAGATCAACTGGAGGAACACCTAGTCTCGGGCACCACCAGAGAAGACATCTTAGCATCCCTTCTGCTTCTCCAGAACAGTGGCGGCAAGAGCATCTGGGTTATCAAACTTTGTGAGAAGGGTCCTATGGTTAAAATCCTGTAGCGGTGATGTGGCATCAAAGATGAAATTGTGTTCCATCCCCTTTAAAGGGAAATGCATGTTCAGGCCAGCCCTCGATCTTCTCGAGAAAGCCTCAGGCAAAAACAAATCCCTCCCGGAACCTAGAAATGTAAGGAGAAGGCCCTGTCGTCCTTCCCAGGAGCAGACCCCTCAATATAGGGGTAAAGGGTAAAACAGGTTGGTGGAGCTACCCAAAATCCACGTCAGAATAAACCATGACGTCAGGACAGTCGGGGGCCGCATCTCGAACTTTCTCCCTCAGTGTAGACAAATCTGCTCAGACCCATGGGTCCTGAGGGCAGTAGAGTTCGGAGTAAAAATAGAATTCTCCTCCTATCCTCCACAGACTAAAGATAACGCGGCTCTCTTCTCAAAGTCTGCAGGCCACCCTGATATCCAGTGTAACAGACCTATTATCCTCTGGGGTGATAAGCATAGGACATTATTCCAATGTCTTCTAATAAAAAAACAAATGGCTCGCATCGGATTATAATCAATCTAAAACCACTGAATCAGTTTATCCACTGCCAGAGATTCAAGATGGAATCTATCAGATCAACAGTCCCTCTGATAGGACAGGACCATACCATGGCCACAATCGATCTCCATGATGCATACTACCACATCCCCATACATCCACTTTAGAGAAAGTTCTTAAGATTTGCAGTGGCTCAGGGGGAACAGATAGTCCACTACCAGTTCAATGTTCTCCAATTCGGGATATTATCAGCCCCACGAATATTTACAAAGGTCATGGCTTATATCAGGGGTCAGAATGTTTTCAATAGTACCATATCTTGACGACCTGGATTTAATTGGGCCCTCAGTACCATTGCTCCAAGAGCATATACAGTTGACCACTCAGATCTTATCTTCTCTGGGCTCGTTAGTGAATCACAAAAAATCAGATATGGTTCCCTCCATGACAATAAACGTTTCTAGAAGTACTATTGGATTCCCACAGCCAGATGTCATTTCTGCCCAAACAAAAACAGGTCATACTAAAAGCAAAGATCAATGCACCAGAAGATACCAAACAGCTGTGGAAAGAAAAGAGCAAGTTGTTCATCTATGAAAGGAAGCTCTGTCGAAGAACTGTCAACTCCCAGACACATGAGCTGGTCTGGCAGGTGGTAGTCCCGAGGCGAGATGCGTCTATGGTCCTGGAAGCATACCACGATGGAGCAGGACATTTTGGATGGATGAAGCTGGAAGTCCTGCTACGTGAACGGTTCTATTGGGTTGGCATGAGGAAAGCAATCGAGAGGTGGTGTCGAGAATGCGGATCATGTAACCTGAGAAGAAAAGACCGTGACAGCCAGAGGACTCCCCTGCAGCCCATCATCACCAAGCAGACGCTCGAACTGGTAGCCCTGGACCATGTGAAGTAAACCCCGAGCAGGTCAGGCTATGTCTACGCTCTCACCATCGTAGACCACTACTCTCGGTTCCTGGTAGTAGTGCCAGTCAAGGACCAAACGGCTCAGACAGCAGCCAGAGCTTTCCAACAGCACTTCTGCCACCCGCATGGTTACTCAGAACGTGTGTTAACTGACCAAGGTCCGGCCTTCGAAGCGGAGGTATTCCAGGAGTTCTGCAACCTGTATGGCTGCAAGAAGATCAGGACAATGCCTTATCACCCCCAGACCAACGGGATGTGTGAAAAGATGAACCAGGTGGTGATAGACCTACTGAAGAGATTGCCCCTGGAGGAACGCAGTCTGTGGCCAGAAAAGTTGCCAGACCTGGTGGACCTCTACAATCATATCCCAGTGAATTCCACCAACTGCACACCTGCTTACCTGATGAGAGCAAGACCTGGTAAGCTGCCCATCGATCTGGATATGGGAGTTCTGACACCAGAGGATGCCTCACCAGATGCAGATTGGGATACTGAGCGGCAACAGTAGTACCGTAAGGTACAGGAAAGCGTTGAAAGAAGTCTGTCCCAAGCAAGAGAAAGGCAAGAGAAGACTTACAATCAACATGCACCTGCTGTTCCCCTGTCACCTGGAGAGCAAGTCCTAAAGAGAAAAAGGCGGCTCCATAAATTGGATGACCAGTGGGAAAAAGAGCCGTACACTATTCTACCATCAAGTCATGATAACACCAAGGTGTACCTCATAAGTAAGGATGGAGGAGAAACGACGGCAACAGTTTCCAGACACCACCTAAAGAAGTGTCCCGAGCAGCTACAGCATGCTGAAGAAGGCTAAGATATCCCTCAACCTGCAGAGAAAGTGGAAGAAATGGTCAGCACAGTACTCGGAGAATTCCCCCGGTCATGGATGCAAGTGAATAATGCCATTGCTGTGCCAGTCCTTACATTTCTCCAACCAGCCCCTCAGGAAGCTGTAGAAGTCCCAGTAGAGTTGGAAGAACCATTGGCCCCGGAGAGAGAAGATTACTGAGCAGCAGACCAGGAGAATCTACCCTCTGCTAGTAGCGAACCTGTCGTGCCCACGGTAAGCCAAAGGATCCGTAGGAAGCTGCCAACCTACCAGAGACACCTCCAAACACCTGTAGTGAGGTGAACATTGAGCCCACCACACCAGAGGTAAATACAGGGGACCAAGGTAGAACACAGACAAACAGTGTGTTACGTAGGTCTACCAGAATCACCAGAGGTCAGATCCCTGCTCGTTGGAGAATTTAAAGTGTAATGTATAACTTTATTATTGCAAATGTTGTATATGTGTGTATTATGTTCTTCCAGTTACCCGACAGGGTCCAAAAAGACTTTCAGGTTATGGACAATGGATAACCAAAAACTTTACCTTGTAAATAGTTTCACCTGAAAAGTGCCCCTTTTGTGCCAGACCACAGAACAAATACCCATGGAGGTGGCTGAAGGCGTGGTCCAACTTCCGGATTATCAATGCCCTGTAGCCACCCCAGGGCCTCCGTGGAGGGTTTGGGACGGGTCCCTCAAACTACATCTTCAGTGGAATGGACACCTGGTTACGGATGATAACGTGACCTATAAAGACTATAATGTTTGTAATATTCTAATGTACCTTGTTTATTGTTACCTGTTATTTTTGCAAAATATATTCAGTCCCGGAGTACTGAAATTCACTAGGGGGGAATGTGGCACCCCAGAGGGTCTCGTTGCCACAGTGGTAGTAATACCATGTCAGGGAGCAAAACAGGAGTTTCCTGGTCAGGAACACACAACATGCAACACCTCCTGCCCCAGACCAGAAAGGGGAGGATCCTGCCCTATATAACTGGATCTGGAGGCGGGGTTAGTTTAGTTTTAGTTTAGTGTAGAGTTCAGTGAGTGTCAGGAGTCTGATAGGACACAAAGGAGCAAGGAGCCAGGGACTGGAGCTGGAGTTAGCTCGTCCTGGCAAGTGTACACAGAGGACCGGACACCGGAGTCCGAGGCTGTGGGACCCTTCAGGCCCACCAGCAGATACCGCAGGGCAGGGGATTGCAGGTCTCCTGGCCCGACAGAAGCCCGGAGGGTCAGCCACATGAAAGGACCCGTACCGCCACAGAGGAGCGAGGAATACATGGGATCCGAGTCGCCAGCCATACGGGTGAGCACAGCACGTCACACTCAGGGACGTGGGCTACAACACGACTATAAGTGGTATAGCCAAAGAGTACAGTCAGAACGGCAGGCCTACAACTCCACCTGGCCAGGGGGATTCTAGGATTGCTCCCAGACTGACCAGGCCCTCATCCCTAGCAAGTACTCCCGTTGAGACCTATATAATTGCCACCAGTAAAGACCATAGGACTGCACTACAAAGACTCCGTGTTATCATTACTGATCCCGGCACTATCACCACCATCATCCATACGCGCTGCCCTGAAACTCCACTCTTCCTGTGGGGAGTTTCATCACCTTGCTGCACATACCACCAGCTTCAGTGGACTGCTCCGCAGCGGCGGTTCCCAATAACCGCATTCCACAGGTGGAGTGAGTTGGACTATACATAAACTACCCTGGTTTGACCGCCCTGGGTCACGGACCGGGTCACCGCCACGGTGACTACAACCCCCAGCATCTACAAGGCCCGGCTCCGGGTATTCCACGGCCCAGGGGGCACGTCAAAGACACTGAGAAGCTTCTCGGTGAAGTTCCTCAGTGTCTCGCTATGACGGCATCCAGATGAGCCGAGTTCATGTCCAATGAACTCAGCTCACCTCATGCACGTCACTGACAGCGTGGGAGAATTCTCCTGCGCTCACCGCATGCGCAGGATGGCGTGGGAGAATTCTCCTGTGCATGCGGTGAGCGCAGGAGAATTCTCCCATGTTGGGATGGCATTCTGATGACAGGCTGGATGGCAGCTGAGTGCTGCCATCCAGCATGCCATCCTTCAGAGACACTGCAGAGCGCAAGCATGCCTGCGCTCTGCAGTGTCTATGAAGGATAGCATGCTGGATGGCAGCGCTCAGATGCCATCCAGCCTGTCATCAGAATGCCATCCCAGCGTGGGAGAATTCTCCTGCGCTCACCGAATGCGCAGGAGAATTCTCCCAACGTTGTCAGTGACGTGCATGAGGTGAGCTGAGTTCATTGGACATGAACTCGGCTCATCTGGATTCCGTCATAGCGAGACACTGAGGAGCTTCACTGAGAAGCTTCTCAGTGTCTGCGGCATGGCAAGCTGGATGGCAGCGTTCTGCTGCGGTCCAGCCTGTCATCTCGATGTAGCAGAGCTGAAGCTGTCCTGGGAGCCATGGAAAGGTAAGGATGAGGTTGGTTTATTATTTTATTTTTATTGCAGGAGATCGTTGGCTTCAGCTGGAATGGGCGTGATGGTAAGTATGGTTTAATTTAGAACATTAAAGAATTGTGTGTTTATTTCAATTAAAGGACTTTATTCTGGGTGTTTGTGGGTTTTTTTTAACTTTGACTATGGGGTTAGTAATGGGGGTGTCTTATAGACGCCTCTCCATTACTAACCTGGGCTTGATGTCAGCTGGCATCATAAGCTGACATCAACCAAAACCATATTACCCCACGGCCACCGCTACAGGGCAGTGGGAAAAGCGAGGCTAAGTGCCAGAATTGGCGCATCCTATGGATGCGCCATTTCTGGGGTGGCTGACGGCTGGTATTTCTAGCCTGGGATGGGGCCAATATTCATGGCACCCTTCCTGGGCTATTAATATCAGCCCCCAGCTGTCTGCCTAGCCTTTTCTAGCTATTAAAATAGCGGGGAACCTCACGTAATTTTTTGGGGGTCCCCCATTTTACTAGCTAGTAAAGGCTAGGTATTCAGCTGGGGGCTGATATTAGTAGCTTGGGAATCTCCGTGGGTATTATCCCATTCCCAGGCTTCAAACATCTGCCCCAGCCGTCTGCTTAACCTCCGCTAGAGACTAAAATTAAGGGGAACCCCACGCCAATTTTTTTTTTAATAAATCCTTTATTTTAACACTAAATGACAACAACAGTAACCAACACTATCACTGTACTTATTATATATGTGACTGACATGTTTCTATCTATTTAATCTATGTGTGATGCTCTATTCTTTCTGTTCTAAATTGTCGGGTACCAATGATGAATTGCAGGCCAGCTTTTTTAAAGAGACAGGTGCATGAAAACACTATTATTTTTTTTTAATAAATCTTTTAACACTAAATGACAAGTACAGTAACCAACACTGTCACTGTAGTTATTATATATGTGACTGACATGTTTCTATCTATCTAATCTATGTGTGATGCTCTATTCTTTCTGTTCTAAATTGTCGGGTACCGGTGAATGCCGCTGATGAATTGCCGCCGGCTATTTTAAAGAGACGGGTGCATGAAAATCGGAGGGCACTAGTGTGTTCCAAGTGCCCTGCTATGGTTTTCATGCACCCTCCTATATACCCGGCCTGCCTGTCTGCCTATATATCCTGCCTGCCTGACATTTAATTGAGCACTGTTCCCATCGATTTGGGCAATATTTGACCTTCTGCAGACCGCCAGGGGGGACCGCCAGAAAAATGCTCGATTTTCCCATAGACTTATATTGGGCTCGTTGCTTGGGTCGAGCACCCGAGTATTTCAATGTGCTCGACCCGAGCTTCGAGCACCCGAGCATTTTAGTGCTCGCTCATCACTAATGAACTTTCTTCTTTTATGTCTGACCTGAGAGCCATATTAAGAGAGGAAGTCCACAGTACAGTCACAGACCTAGTCTTCCAGCAAGCTCCTCAGAGTGCACCCCGTCAGAAAAGACCCTGACAGGAGTTAGAGTCCAGTTCAGAGGAGGAAGAGGTATCGGATTTCTCCAATCCTGATCAGGACAGAGAAGAATCCATCTCAGTTCCCCCAGAGGAGAAGAAAAAATACCTCTTCTCCTGGGAAGATACCGATACACTTTATCTGCAGTGAGGAACATAAGCAAATAGACACTTGCCAACCCTCGTCAGTACAAGATTAGATGTTTGGGGGATTGAGAACCCACATGAACAAGGTACCCCCCCTTCTACCCCCAATGGGATCTATTCGCTACAAGGAAAAATGCAAGGGTGGAAAAATTATTCTCCCTCAACCCAGGAGACAGCCCTATGGGGATAGATGCCTTATCTCAGAAGTGGAACATGGACCTAGCTTATGCTTTCCCTCCTTGGCCCTTAATACTGTTAGTACTAAGGAAAATTCAGGGTGATAATAATCCTACCCTTCTGGCCCAGGAGAAGCTGGTTCCCTTGCTGAGGAAGATGTCCTTGGAAGATCCAATAAACCTTCCAGAGAGGCGAGACTTGCTATTTCAGGGTCCAATATACTGTCAGGAGGGACGTCCTGGAAAGTAGGCATCAGACCTACCGGAAATAGGGTTTCCAGGTGTCCCTCGTGACCCTATTACCGGTAGGTCTAATGCCTACTTTTGTAACCACAGTGACAGTCACTGGTAGTATATGTGAGGGGAGGTATGTGTCACTCAGGATGCTCTCCTGTGTGAACTGAGACCTACTGAATTTCTGCCAGCATGTTTTATGCTGGGGGTTACCTCTTTTAAAGGGTGTAGTTTTATGGGAATGACTTAGATGGAAGGGAAGTCATTCCTCATACCCGCACCTCAGGGTGTGGGTGAGCAAGGTTTAAATGTTCAGTCCTGTGTTTTGTTTGTTTTTTTCCTTTTTGTGTTTGGAGAGGCAAGGTCTCTAGACTGGACAGCCATAGCTCAGGACAGAGCTGGAGGCTGGACATAACATGTGTGGGTGAACCACATATATAATATTATATTATAGTTCATATGTTTTGCCAGTAAGGCTGTGATTATTTTTTCTGGAGTTGCAGGGCTTTATTCCATATAAAAAAGCCTGCAGAGAAAACCTGGTTCCTGAGTCTACTTCCGGAAGCGGCCGAGCGAGATGTCCTACCACGCTACTGTGCCGCCCCTGCGGGTCCAGTTGCCACAGAGGTACTGCACCTCACCCAGAGGTGTGGTACCCTACTCCCAGGTAAGGAAGGAACACTACCAGGGACCCACACACCTGCATCCAGCACTACACCACTCCAGACCAGCAGACGGAGCAAGATGCACTTGGTCACGGCTGAGCCCTGTCCCTGGCGGGAGGGGGGGGGGAACCAAAGGAGAGGGAACCATGTAGTGGGTGTGGGTGAAGGAACTAGCAAAGAGGAGCACACTAGCAGAGGGTATAAGAAGAAGGGGAACCTTCTAGAAGGAGTTCAGTCAGGGCAGCTTGTGACAGGTCCAGATAGGAGGGGGCCCAGAGTATGGGGCCCGGTAGAAGGAAGAAGAGACAGAGGGGGTCTCAGGGGCACGGGAGCGTGGACGCTCTCTGTAGGACCCGCATCCACCCGACCGACGTCGAGTGGAGGGACCAGGCCGCAGAAGGGGACCGGCCCCAGACTAGTGGAGAACAACCAGGCTCAGCTGGCCAACCGGAGGCCGCAGCATTTTCAAGGTGTTGCAGCCGAAATCCACAATTACATTGCCGAAAAGGTGGCCACATAGGGTCCAGGGGACTGAGAGTAAGTCGCCCGACAAGGCCCGAGGCCACTGGCTTGTAACACTAATTGTGAGGCGCAGGGCAGGAGGGCGAGAGCCAGCGCAACGAGACGGCCAGAGAGGCACATAAGAAGGGGCTCCCGACTTAGTGTACCTGAACTGACTGGGAGTTGGCTGGATCCCTTCCTTGGAGAACACAGGACGACGTGGGCGGTTATAATCGGCTGCAGCGGTAACCTGGAACTGCCTAAGAACCGTGAGTAAAGCCTGAAGACTGCACCCCACTGTATCCTTGATTTATTGCTGCGTCACCGGCCCTGCACTACACTGTCCCTGCCAACAACATCTACCTCATCAAGTCCGATATACTGCCCTGGGGCTTAGCTCTGCCCGTGGAGAGCTGCACTATCTCAGCTGCATCACCATCAGCCCCAGTGGATCTGCACCGCAGCGGAGGCCCCATATAGCCGCATACCTCTGGTGGCGTCACAACACTTTTCCCCAAATCTTTATTTCCCCAATTGACTGTTCTTTATTTGACCTCCTTGGGCCACGGACTGGGTCACTGCCACTGTGACTACCCCAATACTACCCCATGACCCAGGGGGCGCGTCCCTACTTTACTGCCAAAACCAGGTTTTCATGAAGAAAAAAACTGCAAAAAATGCAACGTGTGGACGTGGTCTAGGCCTGTGCTTATGTGTCTGGTGTATATACCATGATATGAAAACTGCCTTATGTGTACATGAAGTTGAGTTTGGAACTTGTGCTCCTGTGATTTGCTGGTATTACATTAAAGTAACTCTTGGACTTAATAATTACAGTACTATAACTATATAATGACTATCTTCCTGGAGGTCAACACTACTGGAGAATGGGAGGTGTACCAGAAAGAAGATCTGATGTGTCCAATTTCTCAACTCTCTACTTTTGGAGGTTTGTCATGAGTGGAATTGATGTCTTAAAGGGTCACTATTAAAACTAAAAGGTGTGGTCCACTTCTAACAACTAAGAGATTTGCTATAAATGTCTCGTATTCAGGCCTCAAATAAGGGAGTCTTGAATCTGTCTCCAGAATGGAGTCCTGCTATGTGAAGTGGTTCCAGAAATGCAGGAGTATGTTTGGAGAGGTAATGTCATGCTCTAACCTGATGCAGTGAATAGAGATTAGGGGTCTCCAGTCTAGATGTGAGTTCCAGAGGTGGGACCCACATGTTAGATACATTCAGAAAATCCTATGAGAAACACGAGTGTTTTGTGAAAATGCCTCGCAACTATCACATGGCTTGCCCATAGGCTGTGCACCTTGACACTAAACCCATTCTCCCTTAACTTCCTAGTAGGGGATTCTCCATCCCAAAGTGAGTGTTCAGATGTTCCAAGAGTAAACAGGCTTACATGCTTTTCTGCTGTACAGCTTCCCATTGTCAGCCTGTGGGACCACACAAACTGTAAGTGCCCTATTTGTGGAAGTCTTGGTAAGATGGTCCACTCTTGGTGTCACTATAAATTCTTCACAGGTAGTAAAGTGAAGTCAACAAATGGTGTAAAGTAACTGGCAGAACACATCTAGCTAGAGTTCAAGTGACTCTCACTATGGCACCTTCTCCTGCATTCTCTGTGCTGATCTCTTGTTATCCTAATCTCTAGGTTCTATCCATGTAAAATTAAATTCTCTGTTAGGTTGATGTGGTCTATGAGAATGACTTGGCAGCTGACATTGACGTGAGAACTTGGAAAGGCTCGTCCATAACCAGAGACAGTACTTTTGGGTAAGACTCTCAAATACAAAAAGTTTAAAAGGTTCCATTTTTAGATACCCAAAAACTGCTCTTTACTTTCTAAATATTTCTCATTACTTTTTAGTCTGTTTGACCTTATGTCTCAAGTTCTAAGATCATGACTGAAGTTCAGATGGTGTTAGGATTACCTGAGACTTCTGAAGTCAGGAGCTACCACACTAGTTGTGATTAAGTGTCAGGTCCAAATGTGACACTGCCACATCTAGGCAGTGAACAGAGTTATCAGATAATTCTAATGAGAAATTTTTATTTTAGGCTGCACATTCGCTGTGGTTTCACTGCAAGTGACTCATTGCTAGTGAGAGTTGAAGTCTTTACCCTCCCTCCACCATCACCTGTAGCCAGTCTGGGACCATTGAACTTGGAAATGAGGATTGCCCTAAGTATGGATTTAATGTTATATACATTGTCTTTTGCATTGCCACACAATAACCACTTTCTATCTTCTGGCTTTACTCTACAGATGATCAGTACAGACAGTATTATGGTGATGGGGATTATCCTATTACTAAAGAGCTCAGGGACTCCATTTATGTTGTAGTTCGCATTCTAAACTGGAGAGACCCTAGGGTGGCACTAATGCTTAATCAGTGTTGGGCAACTGGCACCCTAAACCCTCAAAAATTGCCACAATGGGTAAGATCTGTACAACCCAACACTATATACTCAAATATTAAAGTATCCATGTTTTTTTTGTTTGTTTTTTTACCTCCCATGGGCCTAAACTTACAAACACTTAGTCTGCTGACAGCTGATGTAACATAGGCACCCTGCAGTAATACAGCATGATGTCAAGAGCAGGCTACAAGTAACAGCTGCTCTGACATGAAGCAGGAGTGGTCTGTGATGGCTTTGTGCTGGGCAGGTAGTTGGCACTCCAAAGGCATACTGATAGGGAGTGTTGATTGTGAGCTCCAATGGGGACGGCGATGTCTGTAAAGCTGTAGAATTAATAATGCTATATAAGCGAGTAAGATGAAATTAAGTCTTTCTAAAACCACTTGCCTAACTCTAACAATCCCCAAATATAACTTTTCCTTCATTAGGTGTCCTATTGATGGTGACAACTACATGACCCAGCCATTAACTATACAAGATGCTCCACTGGAGTTTCCACTCTATTATCAGTGCTTTATTGTAAAGACATTTGCCTTTTACCGTCCAGGTCAGGCATCATTAGGAGGGCTGGTAAGTTTCCACTTATCATTCTTTTCCGGGTACACTTCCACTGTAGTGCTTCTGTATGCGTGCCATCTTCACAAAACCCATGTATGGCTAAATGTCCTTCAGGACGTAAGCACTTTCTGTAGCAAAAACGAAAGATTAAACCTTAGGGTTTCATTATTCCAGGAGAACAATATTTTATTTTTTTTCCCATGAAGAAGGGCTGCAGCAGATTGGGAGTCGGTGACTGTATCTGCAGATGGGCCCATTAGGCTCTACATGGATGGGAGTTACCAGGATGCCAACGAACAGTTCATTGAAGGTAATGTCACTAACTTGGCAGATGTCCCACACCAAGTGTAACATCAGAGCCTGAACTACAATAAAGTTGTCTTGACCAATACATTTTGAGAATATTAAATTTGGTTTCTACATTTCATAATTTAATTTAGTCAGTTTTAACAGCAGCAAAACAAGAACTGCAATATGACTTAAACATCTGGTGGTGCATAGACTAAGCCTGGAAAAGCAGGGCTAAGATGGTGTAATGCAGAGTGGAAACATTACTTTTTTTTTTTTGTTCAGATTGGCCAAATACCTATAAACTGGCATCTTTCTCTTCTAGAATACCAAGAAAAGGGCCATCAAGATCTAAACTGGGTCTTGGCTGTGATGACTGGAAGTGTTCTTGGCATTGTCGTTTTGGCTATCTGGCTGAAAAAGCAAAGCGTTAACAACATTAAAGAAGTTGAGATATAAGTTCTTGTAACTCTTCCTTTACCATAAACGTAACTGAGTTCTAGCATCTATTTTGCACTCCTACCTGTAATACTCGCCTTGCTAGTTGATTTTATGAGACTTTACAGTAATGTGCAAATAAGGTTCATGCCCCAATAAAGATTTAGACAAAAAAAGTTGTACATTGATTGCATTCATAGACCTTTTTTGAGTAACGGTCACAACAGTTCACAAAAAATCCATTTGTTACATGTAAAATATAAGGAGTACATTGGCTTCATTGGAAAGGGTGAGTCTTGCAATTTCTGTGGAAGGATCAATATTTTGTGGATTTTAAAACACTCACTGCAGGTCACTTTACCTACATGTAGGATCTAGATCTGTCTATCCAACTTGGCTGGTACTGTTGCATTGCAGATGCTCTGATTATGTAGATGCAATGTGATATTGCCTTTAACTATGTTCTGGATGACTTTAGCGCACACTATTAAAATGCCTCCTTGTCTTCCCATAATGTGTAAGTGGTGGTAGTGAGTAGCAACATATCGTTGTCTTACATGGTGGGAATGACCGATCTATGGCAGTTTAGTCTATATACTCTACTGTTAAAGCAATAGTACTAGAAACCTCTTCAACACATAGATGGTCTCAATGCCAGACTGGCACAGTATTAAAGTTTCTAACCAGATAATTGCATGAAGAGCAAAGGAAGACCTACCATTGGTGCAGCCACAGAGGGATCCAGTAATGGACGGGACCCACTTATACCTCCAAAGCAGATAAAATTGTACTTTATGATGAACTACGGTGCTTCCACGGGGACTCTCTTCTGTCTGCCAGTGCTAGAAAGAGCAACAATAAGTGGCACAGAGAATAAAAGTTTCTTCTACAATGATGACTTGATGTAGGTTATTCTACACTGTCACATTAAGATATCATAACATCTAATGGTTGTTATCAAACATGTTACATTTTTGGCCACATGTTGAACCACAATGCACTCATGTAATTGACCTATGACTTGTCTAAAATCATTGGTTAATTGCCAAACTGCAGATCTAAAATGGCTGCACAACAGTTAGCATCAAAAGTTTCTTAGGTTTCATGAGGGGTTTTCAAGTAGAATTGGCCATTCCCTCATGTGTTAAGAGGTTGGCAGTGTTATCTTGGTACACCTTTCCTCAAAATGACTAGCATGCTAATGGAGATGTAACCAAATCAATCCATCGAGTAAAACACTTCATGGAAAGTTTTCCACAAAAAAAAAAAAAGTTCTGTAAAGATCTGAGGTTGTGGGTTGTAAGTAATCACCTAGGCAGGATAACGATGCAACAATATTTTATTGATCACAGCCATGGTAATAAAGCAATTCCAGGTAAATGGCCAAAATACAGTTCTCTCAGTCCTCAAGTTCCCAATCTATGTTCAGTAGTTCCACTGGCTTTGTATAAGGCCATACTCACTGTCTCCCAACTTTTGGTTGGCCCACAGATTTTGTATCTCCGGCCAGTATAGTCTGTAGCCACTTTCCATGATCCTCTAGACGGCAGATAAAACAATGAAAGCACGGGTAGCCAGTAGCAGCAGTCCTTTTAAGAAAGTGTAAATCCAAACGACATAATCCATAATGGTAACATGTTTATCCATTCATTCTTCCAAGTCCACGGTCTCCATCCTCTTCCTTCAATCCTTCCACACATCTCCCTAAAACATGTCTCCACTTTCTTCCACTCGGATCAGTCCCCTCCCAGGTCAGAAGTGATCACACTCTCCCCCTTAAACATTCACATTTCGCTAAAACAATGAAGAATATTCTAGAAGCCTTCATCTGAGATCGCCTGTAAGACCCACTGTGGTTATGGCTCCACTGTGTCTCAATCTACACTCACCTAATGAGATTATTGGCTGTTGAAACAATGAACTCCTGAGATAAAGATGAGATTAGTGGAATGCTGGACATTTTACAAGTGAATCTTACATACTGACAAGTAAGCAGAACTATATAAAACATAACAAGTAAATCACTAATAAAACACAATAATAATATTGACAAAAATGGTGGTCCGTTGCTGGAAAAGTATCATAGTCTTTAGTAAGTGGGCAGCTCCTCACAGGTCCCATGCTCAAAGCCAGTTTTTAGACAAAGTGGGGCTCCAAATGTTAACACACATGGAGGTTGCATTTACATGGGCTGATTTCAGGCCATTAAACAAGCACAATTGACAACATTGAAGTCGTTCAGTAGCTATTTTCTTGCCTCTTTACACCGGATGACTAGGAATGATGGCACAAAGCTATCACTAGTAGATCAATCTGTCACCATACACATGTTCTCTGCAGTTTACACCAGATGATGTGCTACTGAGAAGGATTTTCGTTCTACCATACACAATCCAACCACCCAATGAATGAGCAACATTTTTGATTATTGATGGGCGATTGCCAATCTTTACACCTAATGAACGCTCGTCTGCTCTTCCAGTATATATAAATGTGGATGTGATATACTGTTACACACATCTGTATACAGAACACACATATGCAACATACAAACAGTGACCAACATATCTTAAAGAAACAATGGCGGAGACCCCGGTAAATCCAGGGTCAGCCAGAATAGCCTACTCGTATAGCATTTAGAACAGAAAAAAACATGAGTACAAAATGGCATAAAAAGTTAGTTTTATTTAGTCAATCTGCAAATAACTTAAATTAATATATCCATAATATAAATGCATGACAAAAAAGTGCAATGTGCTCGAAGAAAAGCGCAGTCCCACCTGCGAGGGCATATCATACCCAAGCTAAAAGGATAGTCCATATACATAGTGTGGTATCTTTCCAGAGATATACTGGATAGAATAAAACTATATATTCCAAGTGGAGCACATAAAACTTTTAAAATGAAACCCAGGTTCACCAGATGCTTACCACAATTGTATATGAGGTCCAGGTGTGTTGAGATACCTTTGCCACCTGTCCTCAACGTCCCCCTGGACCTCATATACAATTGTGGTAAGCATCTGGTGAACCTGCGTTTGATTTAAACATTTGTATGTGCTCCACTTGGAATATATAGCCTTATTCTATCCAGTATATCTCTGGAAAGATACCACACTATGCATATGGACTATCCTTTTAGCTTGGGTATGATATGCCCTTGCAGGTGGGACTGCGCTTTTTTTCCAGCACATTGCATTTTTTTGTCATGCATTATATTTATATTATGGATATATTAATGTAAGAATATTAATGCATGCTTTTCAGTGACCCTGCTGAATATTAAGTTTTTTAAGCTTTTTTTTTAGTGGGGGGCCCAATTAGAACTTTTGCTATGGGGCCCCATGATTTCTATGTTCGTCCCTGCTAGTAATATTAGGAATCACATAAAGATGGATGAAGCTGCTTCATCTTTAGTGGTTACAGGTATCTGGCCCATTGTGACATCACTCGTGTTCCACTCCCCGTGATGTCACAATGAGGTCACCATTGTAATGTCGCTGGCTGTGGGGTTATAGTGAGTGACGCTACAGGAAAAGGCTTTGTCTTGAGAGGCTGACTGTGGATTACACAAGACGCGATATTCCTCCAGGCTAAAATGCTGTTTAGATTTCTTCTATTTGTGAGTGTGCTAATAGCATCTGCGGAGGGCGCTCCTATCAACACGCGCCACCATGATTTCAGGGCCTGGATCCCTGCAGGTAAGTGCTGTACCGGATATTCAGCCAATATGGGGTTATTGTTAATAAGTCAGATGATACATTTCATGGAGGATTCTTCATGTGCTACTTGTAATGTTTGCAGTCTTCTCCCATCGTGTATTCCCTATTCCAGGCTCTCAAACACATTGTAAACTTGAATGGGAATCCACTCTGAGCGAAAATCAAGTCACGTGTCTCTCATCTTCATGTGTGTGACTTCATCAATAGTTTTGGGGAAAATAATTACAAATTTAGGGTAATTGTGGAATTTCTCCAACTAGGAATGGTCCTAGGTCTGGTTACATAAATGAGATGCAAAATATAATGTATATATTAGTAGCTTTAAATACCTTACATGTTCTTGATCTTTTCTTCCACTAGATTACTTCGGTAGGTTTACTATGCCTGCTGCCATCATCTTCTTCTCTGGATTTTTCTTTGGTGTCATCTGTTCCATCATATATGTTAGAACCTTGCTGTTAGGTTTTTTTTCCTTTGCTGGTCACATGACTTTGTTGGCCTATTTAATCCTGCTCCGCCCTTCTGGCTTTGCTGGACTTCATTGTATATCTACTTTCTAGCTAGCCTGTGCTCTGTATCTAACTCTGTTAGTTTGCTTGGTCTACGGACCTCTATGTTCTATCTATTTTGTTTGTTCGTCTGTCTGCTACTATTTCTGTTAGGAGGTGTCCCATATTCCTCCCAGTCCTTAGTACTTGTAGGGATTCCCTCCCCACATCTATAGGTCTTCGTACAGACTAGATTAGGACTTTAGCAGGTCTGATCGCAGGATCAGGTTCCCTGTTACATCGTAGGGATTCAGCTGAGTCTTATAGTAGGGACAGATCTCCTCTCTTTCCTTAGCTTTGGTAGCAGAACATAACAATATATGGGTAAGTCTTATAATGATTTATGGGCTACCCGGGAGTCTGTATAAGAACTATCACATCTTCAGGTCATCACACGATGCAGTAAATGATATAATCTAGTGTAGATGTTTAGTGGCTCATAAACTGGGTCTGACCTGCTGGGAGCACAATGGACTTTTCTGTAAAATATTAAAAAAATTGCTCAACAAATTACTGCAGATAGGGATAGATAAAATAGATGAAGAAAAATATATGTTTTTATAACAGTGACTTCTGTTTTATCATTTTAAAGATATGTGAAAAAGAATAATTTCTGGAGAGATGTTACAAGACCAGATTCCATGGATGAAGATATAAAGAGTAGGGCTAATCCTAATGGTAAGTACGGCCGTCACCAATCTGACATTAATATCTGTGTACATACAAATACTTCTTAGTGGCTTTTATATTACGTGGACGCAGTCTACATTGTAAAGCTGAATAATTACTCTAATGATATTCTGATTCGTCTCTTTCAATATATGAAATCTATTTAAAAGTAAAAAATGAACTTTTAAAGTAAAAATAATCTCTTACCCGTTCACAACATATGATGTACGCCGAGCTTGAATATTTCCTCGCACATGATGGCTGATTTAATGTGCGGAGCTCTGCCCGCAGCTGTTAAATCCCACTGTTAATCTCTCACAGCAGCATTTAACAATGCAAGGGAGGCCGGACATTATATGTGCCCATCGTCACGCTCATGATGTGATCGTGGAGCGCCAATTGCTTGTCATGACAGTCGTCTGTGTCTGTCATTACGATCCTCCTGTGAAAGCCAGCCGTGGCTGGCATTGATAGGAGACAGTGATTTTTACTATACATAGCATTGCTGATGATCGGATGATCGCAGCTTCAACAAATACAGTAAAAAAAAAACACAAACGTTCAAATCACCCCCCATTGCCCTATTAAAAATAAAACAATATACACATATTTGGTATTGCCACAATCGTAAAAGTCCAATCTATCACAATACAAAGTAAATTAATCCGATCAGTATACGGCGTAATGAGAAAAAAATCAAAATGACAAAATTACATTTTTTTGGCCGTAAATGGCAATAAAATGCAATAAGAGGCGATCAAAACATCATATCTACCCCAAAACTGTGTCAGTAAAAACGTCAGCTCAGATCGCTAAAAGATAAGTCCTCACCTGGCCTCATATCCCGAAAAATGAAAATGTTATGGGTCTCGGAAAATGGTGACAAAAGTAATTTTTTTTCAGTTTCCAATTTTTTTTACCACTTAAAGGGGTTGTGCCTGCAACAAAGTTAATTGTAATCAACATTTTAATCAATAGATCTTTGAATAATAATAATTTCCACAATTGAATGAGATTAAAAAAAATGTTCCTGTGCTGAGATAATCTTATAAATGTGCCCCTGCTGTGTACTGTGTAATGGCTGTGTCTGACTGTGCAGGAACATGGTCTGATCATACCACATCTCCTGGGCAGGGGAGGACGCAAGAGAGTATACAGACAGGACAGCCGGGGATCACAGCTGATTCTTTCTTTGAGGTAAAACATTGCTTAAAAACAAGTAATTAAATATTTTGCCTCATTAAAAAAATCAGCTGCGATCCCCTGCTGTAATGTCTGTATACTCTTTTGCTTCCTCCCCTGCCCAGGAACTGTGGTATGATCAGACCGTGTTCCTATATGGTCAGACACAGCCATTACACAGTACACAGCAGCGGCACATTTATAAGATTATCTCAGCACAGGAACATTTTATTTAACACATCCAATTGTGGAAATGATTATTATTCCAAAATCTATTGATTAAAATGTACTTTGTTCGTGGGAAAACCCCTTTAACCAAAAAAAAAAAAACTATACATGTTTGGTATCTGCGTAATTGTACTGAACTAGAGAATCATATTGCCAGATCTCTTTTACCATAAAGTAAATATGGTAAATAAAAAAAACAAAAAACAATTGTGGAATTGCACTATTTTTGCAATTTCAACACACTTGGAATGTTTTTCTTGTCTTCCAGTACAGTATCTGGTAGAATAAATGCTGCCATTCAAAAGTACAATTCATTCTGCAGAAAACAAGCCCTCATGCGGCTATACTGATGGAAAAATAAAAAAGTTATAACTAAGGAGAGGGAAAACAAACAAACAGAAAATCACCATGTCTTGAAGGGGTTAATAGATATAGTAAGTAAATGTACCGTAGACATAGAGGGAACAATCTAGAAGAAACATAGAAGTTTTTCCTTTTGAAATGCTGATTTCACTGTTCTGTGTTACAGGAGAACATGGGGATGAAACAACCATTATAAATGATGAAGCTCCTCATGGACCCATGGCTGAAGAGAGCGATGTCCACACAGACACCAACATCTCTAGTGGCCCCCACTATGTCATAATGAATATGGACCCATATGAGGATGTGATCATCTCCTCTGACCGTAAGTTCTTGGGCTTTCATAACAAGTGCTTAATAGAAAAACTTCTTAATAAAAAAAAAGCTCTAAAAGAAGAAAGTTGATCCTTCTATTTTCATTACTTTATTATAAAATTTAAAGGTTATAAAACCTGTATAATATTAATATTCTTTAACAAATATATAGAAACTTTAATTTTATTAATGCTAATTTCAATGTTCAACATTACAGGACAAGAAGAGGGTGAAATAAATACTGTAAATGACGATGTTCCTCGTGGACCCATGGCCGAAAACAGAGATGTCCTGGAAAACACCAACATCTCTACGCCTGGACCCGGTTACATAGTCATCAGTATGGACCCAGATGAGGATGTGGTCATCTCTTTTGACAGTAAGTTCATTTTTTTCTTCATGTGGATAAGTAGAATACTTACTACCATAAATATCATCTCTTCTTCTAATTTACATAACAGGCATAAAATAAAATCTACCGTTAAAGCAATTTTTTGGCCACTACAACATTGCAGCAAAATGCAATAAGAGGCGATCAAACCATCGTATCTACCCCAAGATGGTTTTGGTAAAAATATCATCTCCATGTGCAAAAATATTCAGTCATACAGCCCCATATCCCGAATTTTTTTTTACAAACTTCCAAACTTTTTTTTTAACACTTAAATTAAAAAAAAAGAAATATACATTTGGCTATCTGCATAATTGTACTGATCTGGAGAAACATATTGCCAGGTCATTTTTACCATAAAATGAACATGGTAAATAAAAAAAAATAAACAAGTATGGAATTTCACTTTTTTTGCAATTTCAATGCACTTGGAATTTTTTTCTCATATTCCAGTACAATATGTGGTAGAATGAATGGTGACATTCAAAAGTACAACTCATCTCCGCAAAAAAAAAGTCCTCATACGACTATATGGAAGGAAAAATAAAAAAGGAGGAGAGGAAACAACAAACATGAAAAAATGATAATTCGCCATGTCATGAAGGGGTTAATAGATTTTACAAGTGAATGTAGACATGGAGGAAACAATCTAGAAGAAACATAGAAGTTTTTTCTTTTGAAATGCTGATTTCACTGTTCTGTGTTACAGGAGAACATGAGGATGAAACAACCATTATAAATGATGAAGCTCCTCATGGACCCATGGCTGAAGAGAGCGATGTCCACACAGACACCAACATCTATAGTGGCCCCCACTATGTCATAACCAATATGGACCCATATGAAGATGTGATCGTCTCCTCTGACAGTAAGTTAATTTTTTCTTTGTGGATTAGTACCATGAATATCATCTCTTCTTCTAATTTACATAACATGCATAAATTAAAATCTACTATTAAAAGCAATTTATTATTGAATTTCAGTTAAAGCAATTTCCCAGTATTTTCCGGCTCTCCGACCCCAGACTGACAGTAGAATCAATGTCCATTAATGAACAACTAATCTTATAACCACTGTCTTTTTCAGAACAAGAGGACAGAGAACAGATTCCACCTCCTCCTCTGAATCCTTCTCCATCTACTACTCTGCCTCCTCAAAATTTTGATAAAGATCTTGATCTGGACAAAGACATTGAGAAAACTAACCTCCTCATGAAGATTGTCTTTCAGGAACTTCTAGCTTATGCCAGCCAAAACCAAATGTAAGTTCTTAGGGCTTATGTGTATGTTTTATGATGTATGTTATATTTTAGTATTAACAGGCAATAGGCTAAATAATTAGAATTGGGCACTAACGACCTAAACATGGAAAGCATTATATTTCTTTATACAAGCAAAATCATCAATCTGTGAGCCAAGACTTGCTGGACTACATGAGAATGGGTGTTAATTCTTGAATCACAAATATGATACAATATAAATTATCTCTAAGGCTGTGTTCACACGATGCGTATTTCATGCGTTTCCGCGGCGTTTTTGCAGTTGCGGAAACGCATGAAAAACGCATGGTAGAAGGGCAGCAATGTTCCCCAATGGAAATCCGCATGTGCTGTGCCCATGATGCGGATTTTTCCGCAGCGTTAACGCTGCGGTCAAAAATCCGCAGCATGTCAATTAATTTTGCGGAAACGCGGCGATTTCGCCGCCATTGACTTGCATTAGAACGCGCCAATTCCGCAAGACAGCATTTGTACTTGCGTAATTGGTGCGTTCTAATGTGCGGATGGTACCCGGGTGTGGAGGAGAGGAGAGTCTCATCCACACCCAGGTACCATTAAAAAAGCTGTAAAAAGAAGAATAAAATAAAAAATAAATGTATTCTTACCTTCTGTCGGCCCGCGCAGCGCTCCCGCTTGGTTTCCGGCACTTGCAGTGAGTTGTAGGACCTGCGGTGACGTCAGAGTCATGTGACGGGTCACGTGACGCTGACGTCGGCAGGTCTTTCAATTCAAAGTTGCCGGCAGCCGGGAGAACGGAGTGAGCAGGACAGCGCGGGCCATCGGAGGTAAGTATATACACTCTCTCGGTTCACACTGTATAAATCCATGCTGTTTGCATGGATTTATATAGTGTGACCTAGTTGTCAAGCACTTTCCAGGTGATGCTAACATCGCCTGGAAAGCGCTTGTCAATCTGCATGCGGAAACGCATGTGAATCTGCATGTGGATCCGCATGTATTCTGCAGGAAAAACGCATGCACAATCTGCATGCGTTTTTTCTGCCAGGGAGATGCAGAAATGATGCAGAAATTTTCTGCTTCATTTCTGCATCGTGTGCACATACCCTAATAGATCACAATATACAGTATAACAAAAATGGCTGATCACTTGACTAACAAATTAAAAACACGAAGTAGAGTGGATGGTAATGGCAAAAACAATAAAATGAATATTTAATCATGATCACATTATGCATATACAGCAATACTGGCTTAAAATGCAAATGTAATCACAGGAGCTGATGGCATGATAAAAAGTGCTCAATATCAACAAACAAATGTACGTCCCGGTGCAATAAGCAAGTGCTCGTACCAATATTAAGGCTTATTAATGCACAAAAGTAATAACAAAAAGTCATGTCAGTGCCAAGTACATTTAGACATGCTGTAGTACCAGAAATGCCAGACCACTACTTCAACCCTGACAGTCGTTTCACCATCACAGCTTTTTCAAGGAGTTAAAGGAAAAAGGGTGGAGTGCTGTATATGGTTGTATATGTATCTATCATATGTACCATGAGGGAGTGATTGCTAGTAAGTGGTAGTCTAATCCGACAAGATCAAAAAAATAATAGGCAGGGTACAATTCCTATCACAGCAATGATAAGGTGTAGAACATACCTGAACATAGACATTAAATAATGCCCACTATATATTACATAGTACTGTATTATAATCTAGACATAATGGATAACATGTAAACTTCTTCTGTTGCCAAACTCATTATAGTTTGTTGCCATGTACATACATTAATCTTTACTCTTTTGCTGACTTTGTAACATATATTTTCCAGGTGAGGCAGAGCGGGGTCTCGCTGTGTTCCCACAATGAATATGGGATCCAGCTGGAGATGACAACTGTATATCAACACAAAGAGGCAGATTCCAGGTTTGGTTTCTGTTCTCTTCAATGAATACAACATTTACTGGGCTTTCCGCAGCTAGATGCACTGACAGAACAAGTGAGTTTCCTTCTGCATCACAAGATAGATTCTGGGATCGGTCTCTGAACTCAACCACTGGATATGACATTTACTGGACTTTCTGCAGCTAGATGAGATACCTACTGCACAAGAGACAGATTCCGAACTCGGTCTCTGATCTCAACCACTGGATACGACATTTGATGGACTTTCTGCAGCTAGATATAATCACGAATCAAGTGACTTACCTGCTGCACCATGAGACAGATTCCGGGCTCGGTCTCTGCTCTCATCAATGAACATCTACAGCCTAAGGGAAGGGCAGTCCTTCAGCAAAGGTTCCCTAGAGGTTTCCTCCACTGGGGGTTTTTCCTCTCCTGAGTCCTGAAGGTTGACTCTTCGTGAGTCAAAGTCCCTTTGTCATCATTATTATCGGGGCACATTTTAGGGCTATTGCCCTGACTTCTAATGGGAGCTTCTACATAACCCAACTTGAATGAAGTTAATAAAGAAGTCAATCAATAATATGTAACAGTGTAACAGAGCTTCAATCGAACTTTACAATACAGCAGAATATACATATCACTGCGAGGAGGGAATATTTTATGTAGTCATTAAACACATGGCGACTTATATACATGTTTTCTCACAAACTAATTTGCCACAAATGTAATGTTCCTCATTAATCATGCACATCTTCTTTGGACTGATTTAGAAGTCTGGGTCCTCTGGATCGACCAGGACTTTAACGCCACTGCACACTATACCATCATGGCACACATAATGACATCAGAACGTTGCGACATGCGTCACCCAAGGTTGCACACGTACAATCATGGCGCACATACTGACATCAGAACGTTTCGACGTGCGTCACCCAAGGTTTAGTTATTGCCTCTGGGGATGCACATCAGTGGCAACGTGCTCAGCGATGGCATGGTTCACAAAAATGTCAGAGGCCTGTTTGAGCTGGAAGTTCCAACGCAGGGTGAAGAAGACAGAAAAAGATGCTTGCAACCAGCAAGGCCAGTTGTAGACAAAGTGGGGCCCTGGGCATAAGTTTAAAGTGGGTCCTAAATGCTAACATATTGCACCATCACACTCAAACATTTAGGTTGCATTTACATGTGCTGAGTTTAGGCCTTTAAATGAGAGTGATCGAGAATATTGAAGTCGTTCAGTGCTTGTTTCCTGGCCATTTTACCCTGTTGAGGGAGAATGATGGGCACAGAACGATCACTAGTAGATCAATCTGTCCCTATAAAGTATCGTATTATCAGCAGCACATCAGCAGGTCACATTGGGCGATGTGCTGCAGAAAACAATGGTTTTTGTTCCATCATAAATAATCCAATCACCCGATAAATGAGTAGCTTGAGTTTGCTTGTTTGTTGGGCGATAACTGACATTTTTACACCTATGAACTCTCGTCTGCTCTGCTGGGATTTATAAATGTGGATGCTACATACTCAAACACTGCATGTTACACACATATACAGTGGGTACGGAAAGTATTCAGACCCCTTTAAATTTTTCACTCTTTGTTTCATTGCAGCCGTTTAATAAATTCTAAAAGTTAATTTTTTTTCTCATTAAAGTACACTCTGCACCCATCTTGACTGAAAAAAAACAGAAATGTAGAAATTTTTGCAAATTTATTAAAAAAGAAACACTGTATACATACATATAATATGCTTTTTTATATCTCTAGCACTTTGTCATTTATTGGCTGCTACCTTATTGCTATGACCATCTACTCTTATATGGAGATTTGACATTTTATCAAGTCATAGAAAACGTGAAACGCATCATCTGAGGGAATAACATCAGAATGATTTCTCTTATCAAGATCTTGATTTGATTATCTACATTTATTTCTGCATCTACTATAATGTAGTTTTGTCTGTAGTAGCTATTTGTGCATTTATTATATTTATGATTATTATTCTTTCTCTACTGGCTTACTGCTAATAGTGCGGTATATCCATGAATATTATTTGGGGATAGAATTTGATTATGCTGTAGGAGATTACTAGTGTATGTTAAGATCTGGTGAGCAATGAGTTGATAACCTCTATTATTCTTATTAGACATTATGTCATGTCCATCATTATTATTTTCCTGTATTTTTATCCTGACCTGTCCTCGTTGATGGCGGGGAACTGGCCACCCGCCGTCCGCAATGATGCTTTTTAGGAAACGAGGCAATTTCTGCCCGCAGCCTTTCTTTTTCTTTTTCTACACAGGGCCGCGCTTTCGCTCGTGCATTGCGGCGCCCTGGTGGTGTCGCGGTCTGTGCGTCGTTGCCTGGGTGATGGGGGGGAATGACGTTGTTCCTCCTCCTCATCTTGTGGGCTGCGCGCCGGGCCGCGTCATCACGAGGGACTGCGCGCCGATTGGTGACCAGTACACTTCATTCATACAAATAGGACCCACCTCTTACCATAACCACGTCTCATGACGAAGCCGAGGCGAAACGCGCGTTGAGGCATTTGGTTGACTGTCACCACAAGTCTCAGGTCTCCCACCATGACTCAAGGTATGTACATTGAATTGACATCTACTCCACTGGTTAGCATGCCACACTACTACTACTAGATGACCAAATTACATGCTAGTTATCATCTTACACGCACTAGTTTAGCACAAATACCCTCTGGTATCTAATTGATATTAATTGATTTTTATTGGATTGAGCTATATTATTGCATATTAATTATAAGCTTTTTATACTTCTAGCTACCATGTGATTTTTGTCTATCCTGGATATCTTACTTATACTACCATATTATTCAGAGCTGCTGGATTTGCACTGTTTCAACTATATCAGGTATACTCATATTATAGCCTATGGAGTGTTTATAGTGACCTGGGATTGTTAGTGCAGTCCTGTTCCTGTCACTTATTGGGATTATAAACCCTGTATCCCCTATTGTTTTAGCTGTTCTTTTCCCAACACCTATCATGTGATGTTTCATATAAAGAAATATTTTTGTATCTAATAAAATTATAATATATTCTATATATCTCCCGATGTGTCTTAGGTATTTATTTATTTTTCTTTGTTATGTTATTATTCATATGATTACCCTAATGATACCTATTAGACTCTAAGTTAGGTTTTTGTTTCGTTATCTGGAGATTGCATTTCACCCTTTGGTGATTTGCTTTTTTTAGGTTATTACTTGATTGCATTGTTTTTGCAGATTCCTTAACAGGATTTATGGACTTTAGAAAGAGAGATAAAGCCCGAGTTATTCAACTTGGGACGGTGTTTTTTGAGAAGTCAACTACTTCTAAAGATGCAAGTGACATTAAAGACTTGAAGCAGCAAATTAAAGATCTACTTAAAAAAAGAATAAAACTCAGGTGGAATAAAGCCGCCCTACAAAAATTATCTGTGTAAAGATATTATACCCAGAGGGCTCCGTATCCAACTGTTCCCTACTTTGGATACTGAGGATTCAGTGTTCACAGGTAAGTGGGAGGAGACGCTTACCAAATGCTCCCGTACTCTACTGGAAATTCTCATTGGTGCTGACAAAAAGGCACTAGAACATATTGAAAAATAGATTGATGCCTTGCGAGAGAAAATTCAGTCTTCACTTTCGACTGATGAGTATAAAAATTTTGATCTATCACTGGAGGAGGAGCTTTCTAAATGGGAATCTGAGATCCAGGCCTTTAAAACTAAAAGTATCTTAGAGATTTTGAGGATTATCAATCCAAAAACTTCTACCATTGGCACCATAAAAACAAGCATAATAAATTGCGACCTAGGTCTCAATCGGTCTCCAGCATTTCGTCTACTTCTGAGGAAGAATGTGGAGGGCATTTTTTAGACAAACGGGCCATGCCCGGCGAGGCAATGCCCACAAATACTTTTCAACAACTCAGGACTTCATATTCACAAAGAAAAAAACATTCATACCACTTCAGGCAAAAGAAAGCAAACAAAATCTAAAGGTAATTAATTTATCCAAATATAATCTATCTAAGTCACAAATTGAGGTGCTATCTAGGGGCCTTTCTTTCTCACCGGTGGAGGGATATGATAATTTTACCACCATTAAAGATCTGGAATTATGTGCTCGCAAGCTTATTTTTAAGAAGCATTTTAGTCCCTTAGCTCATAGACCAGAAATGCTCTCTTCGGATACCGAGATCCAGGCTATACAGGATCTTGAATCATTGGCAGCAGAACAGAGCAATGATGACATGGTGAAACTCCCTACACATTTGTACAGACGCTCACGTGTGTTCCCGCCCCTGTCCGTCTGTTCCCAGGTTGATATTTTTGTTAAGCTTGTTAAAAAGGACCTCCTCCAACTGAAGGAGGGAGTCTTTGGTGATAACCGATCCCGATCACACAGACAAGCCATTCATGAACTTAAAAATCTTAGGAACATTGTAATCAAAAGGGCGGACAAGGGCGGACAAGGGCTGGAACGTCGTGTTATGGCCTATTCAAGCATATGAACTAGAGGCCTTTAAACAGCTTAATAACGTTAATTGCTACAGGAGGTTAGATACCATTCCCACTGTAGCCTTTACAAGAGAATTTTCACATTTACTTGAAGATGCTGTAGAAAATTCAGTTACTCCTCCAAAAATGAAAGAGGCTCTGCTATTGGAATATCCAATAGTGCCGACCTTTTACTTGCTGCCTAAGGTTCACAAGGACCCCCTCCGCCCGCCCGGTAGACCAATCGTGTTGGGCATTGGGGGTCTTTGTGAACCCATATGTAAATTTGTGGACTTTTATCTGCAGAGGTGTGTGGAGACTCTCCCATCCTTTGTAAAGGACACAACTGACATCCTGAGACGTCTCGATGGGATTGTTCTTGAAGAGGACATGTGGCTTGTCACCTGTGACGTGGAGTCCCTATACACTTCGATACGTCACGACCAGGGCATGACGACTGTGAAATTTTTTCTGACCATGACTAATCTAGACTCAGATCTTGTATCATTTATTCTCTCCCTTCTGGACTTCATTCTTAGACACAACTATTTTGTGTTTAAGGACCGCCCCTTCCTACAGCTCCAGGGCACGGCAATGGGGGCGTCCTGTGCGCCCTCTTATGCCAACCCGTTCCTGGGGCTGTGGGAGAGGGATACGGTCCTTAGTACATCGGGTCATGAAGCCGTCATGTCCTGGTCAAGATATATTGATGATGTATTATTCATCTGGAAGGGCTCCACGTCGCGACTGGATGCATTCCTTAACAGTCTGAATAATAATATCTTTAATATTCATCTTACATGGAAATATAGCCAGACATCAGTTGACTTTTTGGACTTATTAATCACTAAATCCAGGAACAATAGGATTGAGACAGACATTTTTAGGAAAGAAACCTCTACTAATGCCCTGTTACATTATTCCTCCTCACATCCACCTAAACTTAAGAGCTCTATCCCTGTAGGCCAATTTTTATGAGCACGACGCATCTGCTCTAATGATGATAAATTTCATCAACAAGCATATGATCTATCCCGCAGGTTTCAAGATAGGGGCTATCCAAATCAGGATATCAAACGTGGCTTCCTGAGAGCCAAAACTACCAATAGACAACACTTATTATCCGGCCCCAAAAATAAATAAAGTTCTACTGACACAACACCAAGATTTATCACAACATTTAATGTCAATTGGATTAACATCAGAAAGATTTTCTCTAAACATTGGCCTATTTTGCTCATGGATCAACAACCATTGATAATGTGGCGTAGAGCCAAGACTCTCGGAGACATAGTCTCTAGAAGCCATTATGTCCCCCCCAAAAATCAGTTTCTTTTTGGCAGTAAGGGTCCACCATGGGTTGTTTCCCCTGCGGTAGATGCTCAATATGTAAATACATCACCAAAACAGTAGAGTTTTCAGATTCTGGCAAAGAAATTTTTTTTTAAATTTTGCATCATATCACATGTGAAACAGAAGCGGTCATTTATCATATTAGATGCGCCTGTGGTCTTGTCTACATAGGCATGACCACAAGACTTCTTAAAATCCGCATTCAAGAGCATATTAGGGACATAAAAAATGCCGCTACCTGTTCGGATCCCCAACAGCTCAAAACTATCCCCAGACACTTTCTCGATGCCCACAGCTGTAGCCCTAAGGGTCTTTCGGTTCGGAGCATCGATAGAGTGTATATGGGTTGTAACATACCTGGCGGCGTCCTTGCATGGTGGTCCATCTCTCACTGTGCAAGAGCGCGCACTTGATCTCCAGTCCAGAATGTCTCTATGGCTTCCCTCCTTGCTGTCTGTTTGTCTGTTTTGGCTGCATAGGGCGACGCCCGCTGAACTTCCTGTTTCTTGTACCTGCTGCGGACACGCCCCTGTTGCACCTTCAGCCTATTGCTGTCCATCTTTGGGTATTTATACCACCTTCTTCCTCAAGATGGCGCCTGAGCATTGTTTCTTGTCAGTTGGCTTTTTGTCTCTGACATGCCAGGTCCTATCCTGTTTTCCTGCCTGTTTTCCAGTTCTGTGTCTGAACTGTGGTCTGTTCTCGTGAACACGCTTCTTGCCTGTTCTTTCGCCTTCTAGGGGCCGTATTCCTAGATCTGCCTGTCTGTGCCTTGCGGTATCTGTTCCCGTCTGAACAGAGTCCTGTTTGTGTCTCTGCCTTGCGGTATCTGTTCCCGTCTGAACAGAGTCCTGTTTGTGTTCCTGCCTTGCGGTATCTGTTCCCGTCTGAACAGAGTCCTGTTTGTGTTCCTGCCTTGCGGTATCTGTTCCCGTCTGAACAGAGTCCTGTTTGTGTTCCTGCCTTGCTGTCTCTGTTCCCGTTCCTCTGTTCCCTGTTGTCTATGCCTCGTTTCTACTTTAACCTTGTCTCCCTTTTCCCTCTATGTCTGTTTTCTGCGTCTTTCTGCAGAGTCTGAACCCGCTCCTAAATTCCTTCTTGTCGTCTCTGTACCTCTGTTGTGAATTTAGTGTACGCTCGCTACTTCTATGTAAGTACTGTGCGTGCTTCTGGTTCTGCCTTTCCTTCTCCGTCTGTTCTTTGTGAACAGAGTCCTATCCCCTTGCCTTGTTTACCGCTTTGCGGTGTCCGCTCTGCTCCTGCTTAGCTTGCCGCTCTTGCGGTTTCTGCTCTGCTCCTGCCTTGTTTACCGCTCTGCGGTGTCCGCTCTGCTCCTGCTTAGCTTGCCGCTCTTGCGGTTTCTGCTCTGCTCCTGCCTTGTTTACCGCTCTGCGGTGTCCGCTCTGCTCCTGCTTAGCTTGCCGCTCTTGCGGTTTCTGCTCTGCTCCTGCCTTGTTTACCGCTCTGCGGTGTCCGCTCTGCTCCTGCTTAGCTTGCCGCTCTTGCGGTTTCTACTCTGCTCCTGCCTTGTTTACCGCTCTGCGGTGTCCGCTCTGCTCCTACTTAGCTTGCCGCTCTTGCGGTTTCTGCTCTGCTCCTGCCTTGTTTACCGCTCTGCGGTGTCCGCTCTGCTCCTGCTTAGCTTGCCGCTCTTGCGGTTTTCACTCTGCTCTTGCCTTGCTTGCCGCTCCTGCGGTTTCTGCTCTGCTCTTATCTTGCTTACTGCTTCTGCGGTTTCCGCCCTGCCCTGCTTCTGCCCGCTGCTCCGGCAGTCCTGTCCTGCCCTGCTTGTGCTCGCTGCTCCGGCAGCCCCGTCCTGCTCTGTTCTTGCCCACCGCTTCGGGCGTTCCCTCTCTGCTGTGGTTGTCTACCGCATCTGCGGTTCTGTGACCCAGTCTGTACTGGGTCTTAACCTCTCTGTGCTCCAGCCCGTCCTTTCGGCCAGTACCTCCCTGCCTGCATACTCGCCTGTATCCACCATCTGCATACCTGCCGTGTTTGCTTACATCCACCAGTCTGTGCCAGCCTAACCTGCCTGTTCCAGTAATCCCAGTGTGGGTCAACCCCCGTGTCCGGAGTTTGACCTGGAGTAGCACCTGGTCCCTCTGCCCGGTTTCTCCCTGGAGCACTGGCGTCGTATGCCGTCGTGCCACCTTGGTCGGATCGGCCAGATACTTAGTCACGCCCCTCCAGGCACTCTCCGGTCCATGGTCCAGTGGAACCACAACACCTGCACACGCCAGTCAGTCCGGGCGTGTGCATAACATGGGTCTAAGGGGAGTTAATATTAAACAAAACCTGCTCCAAAAGGAGACACGTTGGATCACTGTGTTGGATACGGTTACGCCCTCTGGTCTGAACGAGTCTGTAAGCTTCAAGTCTTTCTTATAAATTTTCGAATATCAGCGCTATTTTAATGATGGGATCCTATATGTGTGGTTTTTATCTTTGTTACATAAATTTTTTGCTTCTGTTTTTCATTTTTCTTTTTGTACTGAGATTGTCACTAATGATATGCTTTTTGATATCTCTAGCACTTTGTCATTTATTGGCTGCTACCTTATTGCTATCACCATCTACTCTTATATGGAGATTTGACATTTTATCAAGTCATAGAAAACGTGACACGCATCATCTGAGGGAATAACATCAGTATGATTTCTCCTATCAAGATCTTGATTTGATTATCTACATTTATTTCTGCACCTATAATGTAGTTTTGTCTGTAGTAGCTATTTGTGCATTTATTATATTATTTATGATTATTATTCTTTCTCTACAGGCTTACTGCTAATAGTGCGGTATATCCATGAATATTATTTGGGGATAGAATTTGATTAGGCTGTAGGAGATTACTAGTGTATGTTAAGATCTGGTGAGCAATGAGCTGGTAACCTCTATTATTCTTATTAGACATTATGTCATGTCCATCATTATTATTTTCCTGTATTTTTATCTTGACCTGTCCTCATTGATGGCGGGGAACTGGCCACCCCCCGTCCGCAATGATGCTTTTTAGGAAATGAGGCAATTTATGCCCACAGCCTTTCTTTTTCTTTTTCTACACAGGGCCGCGCTTTCGCTCGTGCATTGCGGCACCCTGGTGGTGTCGCGGTCTGTGCGTCGTTGCCCGGGTGATGGAGGGGTGACGTTGTTCCTCCTCCTCCTCGTCTTGGGGGCTGCGTGCCGGGCCGCGTCATCTTAGGGGGCGCGGCATCACGAGGGACTGCGCGCCGATTGGTGACCAGTACACTTCATTCATATAAATAGGACACACCTCTTACCATAACCACGCCTCCTGACGAAGCCGAGGCGAAACGCACGTTGAGGCGTTTGGCTGACTGTCACCACAAGTCTCAGGTCTCCCACCATGACTCAAGGTATCTACATTGAATTGACATTTACTCCACTGGTTAGCATGCCGCACTACTACTACTAGATGACCAAATTACATGCTACTTATCATTTTACACGCACTAGTTTAGCACAAATACCCTCTGGTATCTAATTGATATTAATTGATTTTTATTGGATTGAGCTATATTATTGCATATTAATTATAAGCTTTTTATACTTCTAGCTACCATGTGATTTTTGTCTATCCTGGATATCTTACTTATACTACCATATTATCCAGAGCTGCTGGATTTGCACTGTTTCAACTATATCAGATATACTCATATTATAGCCTATGGAGTGTTTATAGCGACCTGGGATTGTTAGTGCAGTCCTGTTCTTGTCACTTATTGGGATTATAAACCCTGTATCCCCTACTGTTTTAGCTGTTCTTTTCCCAACACCTATCATGTGATGTTCATATAAAGAAATATTTTTGTATCTAATAAAATTATAATATATTCTATGTTATTATTCATATGATTACCCTAATGATACCTATTAGACTCTAAGTTAGGTTTTTGTTTCGTTATCTGGAGATTGCATTTCACCCTTTGGTGATTTGCTTTTTTAGGTTATTACATACATTTATATGTATACACAGAGCACATATACATACATATAGACATGTGTACATACATAGGCAAATGCACATACAGAGCACATACATACGGGCAGACATGCATACACAGATCATATACATACAGACACATGTATATACAGATCACATACCTACACATGTATACACAGAGCACATACATACATATAGACATGTGTACATACATAGGCAGATGCACATACAGAGCACATACATACGGGCAGACATGCATACACAGATCACATACATACAGACACATGTATATACAGATCACATACCTACACATATATACACAGAGCACATACATACATACACATGTGAGAGGCTGGACAGGAGCTTTTTCACCCTCAAAAATATGTCGAGGCAAATTATTTAAAGTTATTTGTGTAATTGGCAGCACAGTGGCTCAGTGGTTAGCACTGTTGTTTTACAGCGCTGGGGTCCTGGGTTTAAATCCCACCAAGGACAACATCTGCAAGGAGTTTGTATGTTCTCCCCGTGTTTTCGTGGGTTTCCTCCGGGTTCTCCGGTTTACTCCCACACTCCAAAGACATACTGATAGGGAATGTAGATTGTGAGCCCCAATGGGAACAGTGCCCATAATGTCTGCAAAGCACTGTGGAATTAATGGCACTACATAAGTGAGTAAAATAAATAAATAAAAATAAACAAACCCAAAATGTGCCTGCAATATTAACCACTGGCCACCAGAGGTCACTGTATTCCCCTTGATAGGTTCAGATTTCCCCTGGTCTGCAGGATCCGGTTTTCAGGGATGACAGGGTTAACACCTAGCCAGGGAGGGAGAGAGAAGTGACTGGGCACAAACAGGAGACTAGATCCAGGATTACTTAGTGTTGATTGGACAGAGTGTGGAGCAGGCTGTGTGCAGAGAAGGTGGAGACTGCAGGATACTGGTTCATTGTGTGTGCAACTACAAGGCTCAGCATGTAAGGAGCTAGTTACAGAGGCGGCAGGACAGCACAGGCATTTGGGGACCTTTGCATCGAGGAAAAGCTTAGAAGTCTGGGAAAAGTACGGTCCAGCAGAAAAGGGGGACCTTGGGAAGAAGGTAGCGCCTGCTACGAGTACTAAAAACAGGGAGCTTAGTCTCAACGAGCCGCCCCTGGGATTGTCTTAGCTAAAAGCTCTGGATATCGGGATCAGTAGGTAACGAATGCACCCGAATAACCCTACCCCTAAGAAAACGCAGGCAATTAGAACATCTCCCCATGTCCATTGCAAAACCTGGAAAAACACAGACTGTAATTCTGGAATGGATCCGGTATATTGTGTGGAAGATGGAAAAGGAGAATGTACAACCTATTATCCCCTGTTTACCAGTTTGTCCATATATAAAATGGACATTGTTTATAAGGACTGATCTGGCTTATTGAATGAAACGGGAGCGAAACTGCATTAAGTGGAACCGACGATGGAAGCAGCAGATCAAGCTACAATAACACAGACGCCCCCCAACAACACAAAATTTCCTGTAGCTGGCCCCGACGTGAAAATGGCGGACGGCTCATACTACTACCACCGGGGGCCAGGTTACACAAACACACACAAACATGTATACACAAAGTACAAACATACAGACATGTAAACACAGAGCACATACATACAGACACATGAATAGATAGAGTGCACATACATACTGACATAAGTATACACAGAACACATACATACAAAATAAGTATTTGATACACTGCCGATTTTGCAAGTTTTCCCAACTACAAAGAATGGAGAGGTGTGTAATTTTTATTGTAGGTATACTTCAACTGTGAGAGACAGAATCTTAAAAAAAATCAAGAAAATCACATTGTATGTGTGACATGCAGAAGTAGTGCTGTTGCTTCCAAAGCATCCAGCAACTGTCACAAATAACACAAGCAAAGAAGACAGGAAGCGTTGTGCTTCAAAAGCATCCAGCAACTTGAGGAGTTAACACAGTCACAGGAGACAGGGAGTGTTTTAGCAGAGCCTGAGGGGGATTGTGGGGAACTTGTTAATGTAGTCTGGCTGAAGCCGAAGAGAAAGGTGGTGATGTGTTATCTGGATCTGACAGAAGGCGGATGAACAGGATTCAGATCAGGAGAGAAACTAAACACAGGTCAGATAAACTCCCTGAACTAACCGTGCAGAATATTATTGGGCAGGAAGATAAGTACTGGAAGGAATTGTGTCACAGGGATCATCTCCCTCATCAAACCCTCCCCCCTCCATCTCCATGCAGGATAAAGAATGCTGTGTACTATTGTGTCCTTGTAAAGGAAAAGCCTGTGGTTGTGTAAGCATAGAAGTGTGCTTCTAAGAGATCTAATCTATGCTGAATTATGCTACTGAAGAGACTGTAATACTGTGCCTTGTGAAGAAACTACTGTATTGTTACTGGAGCCAGTTGCTCAAGAAACTCAGACTGTACTGTAATGAAGATTGTTGCTGTAATATCCCTGAATGGCACCCAGCTCATCCATTAATGCAAAAATGGATGAGCTGGGTGAGAAAGAAGCTGAAGACGTCATGGGGACATTCCTCCAGGAGCTAACACAGATTCTAACCAGGTTCAAATTGGAGAATGGACGGACGGCACCAATTAACAAAAAGCGGGAATCTCCGTCCGCAGACAGAACTACAGGAATTGAAAGAAAAATTGAAAGCCCTAACAACAGCCCTGCAGGAATCAACCAAAACCTCTGAACGGGTGACAGACTCAGACAGAACCTTTACCCTGCTCAGGTTAGATAAATCAGGAAGACAGTCCTCTTTAGCACCACAAATCACTATAAGGAAAGAATTCAAGATCCTGGGACAGATTGGAGAGTGTGAACAGAAAGAGAAACTGTCTTATATGAACTTGTTGCACCATTGAAAAAAGCCTTGGACAGGCTGAGACGTCTTGTGTGAGTTGTGGAATAAATCAACTGATTATCAACACGTGAGTGCCGGGATTTTCTTTTCCTACAGACATTGTTTTCCACGTGCACCACTCTAGCTATACGGAGTGCCGACTATTCCTTTTTGATACTGAACAGAAAGAGAAACTGTCTTATATAAACTTGTTGCACCAGATCGATGTAGGCTTACCGAAAAGCTACCAGTCAGATGAGATCGTTGAGGGGGTGGTGAAAGTGATCAGCCCAGGACTGAACCCCCATAGTATGCTAGAAATGAAGAGTGAATTGACCTTGCAACAGCTGAAGTTGATTTTAAAAGGGCACTATAAAGAAGAGAGTACTTCAGAATTGTTCCACCAACTCATTAACCTCTCACCAGTGGCGTACCGCCAATGGCGGCAGACCACGCCACTGCTATGGGGCTCGTGGCCGGAGGGGGCCCGTGAGGGCCCCAAGCAGCGTGGTAACGAGGAGGATAGGTGAGTAGGAGGTTGCGGCGGCAGAGGAGCGGGTTGCGGCAGTGGAGGAGCGGAGCACACATAGTAGCCGCTGCTGCAGCTATCACGTGTGCCCGCTGCTAAAGGGACATGAATATTCCCTCTTCTCCACTCCTATGGGCGTGGAGAAGACGGAATATTCATTCTCTTTAGTAGCGGGCACGGAAGAGAGCTGAGCCCCGGCTCCTGCTGTCAGTGCAGAGGAGTGAATGTGCCGGCAGCAGCTCACCTCGGGCTTCTGAGAGCGGGCGCTGCTGAGATGCCGACATGAGCTGCTGCTGCAGACAGGACGCAGCGCTGGAGCAGAGGTGAGGAAGGAAGGTGAGTTATTGTTTATTGTTTTATGTGCAGTGATTGGGGGGATGAGGAAGTCACACATACCAGGATACTTGGATTAAGGAGGCCACACATACCAGGAATGGGGGATTGAGGAGGCCACACATACCAGGAATGGGGGATTGAGGAGGCCACACATACCAGGATTTGGGGATTGAGGAGGCCACACGTACCAGGATTGGGGAGTTGAGGAGGCCACATGTACCAGGATTTGGGGATTGAGGAGGCCACACGTACCAGGATTTGGGGATGGAGGAGGCCACACGTCCCAGGAATGGGGGATTGAGGAGGCCACACATACCAGGATTTGGGGGTTGAGGAGGCCACACATACCAGGATTTGGGGATTGAGGAGGCCACACATACCAGGATTTGGGGGTTGAGGAGGCCACACGTACCAGGATTTGGGGATTGAGGAGGCCACACGTACCAGGATTTGGGGATTGAGGAGGCCACACGTACCAGGAATGGGGGATTGAGGAGGCCATACGTACCAGGAATGGGGGATTGAGGAGGCCACACATACCAGGAATGGGGGATTGAGGAGGCCACACATACCAGGAATGGGGGATTGAGGAGGCCACACATACCAGGATTTGGGGATTGAGGAGGCCACACGTACCAGGATTGGGGGGTTGAGGAGGCCACACGTACCAGGATTTGGGGATTGAGGAGGCCACACGTACCAGGAATGGGGGATTGAGGAGGCCACACATACCAGGAATGGGGATTGAGGAGGCCACACATACCAGGAATGGGGGATTGAGGAGGCAACACATACCAGGATTTGGGGGTTGAGGAAGCCACACATACCAGGATTGGGGGGTTGAGGAGGCCACACGTACCAGGATTTGGGGATTGAGGAAGCCACACGTACCAGGATTTGGGGATTGAGGAGGCCACATGTACCAGGATTTGGGGATTGAGGAGGCCACACGTCCCAGGAATGTGGGATTGAGGAGGCCACACATACCAGGAATGGGGGATTGAGGAGGCCACATATACCAGGATTTGGGGGTTGAGGAGGCCACACATACCAGGATTTGGGGATTGAGGAGGCCACACATACCAGGATTTGGGGGTTGAGGAGGCCACACGTACCAGGATTTGGGGATTGAGGAGGCCACACGTACCAGGATTTGGGGATTGAGGAGGCCACACGTACC
Organism: Phyllobates terribilis; assembly: GCF_046119375.1. Taxonomy (NCBI): domain Eukaryota; kingdom Metazoa; phylum Chordata; class Amphibia; order Anura; family Dendrobatidae; genus Phyllobates; species Phyllobates terribilis. The sequence goes on from NW_027362762.1 coordinate 877,848,318, forward strand.
AGGAATGGGGGATTGAGGAGGCCATACGTACCAGGAATGGGGGATTGAGGAGGCCACACATGTCAGGAATGGGGGATTGAGGAGGCCACACATACCAGGATTTGGGGATTGAGGAGGCCACACGTACCAGGATTGGGGGGTTGAGGAGGCCACACGTACCAGGATTTGGGGATTGAGGAGGCCACACGTACCAGGATTTGAGGATTGAGGAGGCCATACGTACCAGGAATGGGGGATTGAGGAGGCCACACATACCAGGAATGGGGGATTGAGGAGGCAACACATACCAGGATTTGGGGGTTGAGGAAGCCACACATACCAGGATTTGGGGATTGAGGAGGCCACACATACCAGGATTGGGGGGTTGAGGAGGCCACACGTACCAGGATTTGGGGATTGAGGAAGCCACACATACCAGGATTTGGGGATTGAGGAGGCCACACGTACCAGGAATGGGGGATTGAGGAGGCCACACATACCAGGAATGGGGGATTGAGGAGGCCACACATACCAGGATTGGGGGGTTGAGGGGGCCACACATACCAGGGATTGCTGGATTGAGGGGGTCACACATACCAGGGATTGGGGGATTGAGGAGGCTACACATACCAGGGATTGTGGGGGCCACACATACCAGGGATTGTGGGATTGAGGGGCCACACCTACGAGGATGGGGAAATTTACCAGTAGCTGCTGCATTTCCCACCCTAGGCTTATACTCAAGTCAATAGGTTTTCCCATTTTTATGTGGTAAAATTAGGGGCCTCGGCTTATATTCGGGTCGGCTTATTTAAAATATACGGTATTTTAAAATCAGTGAGTACGTGGTGCCCATAATACTGCAGGACTGTGGCGTGCATTATACTATATGGGGGCTGCATTTTACCCTATGGGGTGTGTAATATACTGTATGGAGGACTATGGGGAGTGCATTATATTCTATGGAGGACCATGGGAAGTTCATTATACTATATAGAGGATTATGGGGGGCGCATTATACTATATGGAGGTTTATGGGGGAGCATTATACTATATGGAGGATTATGGGGGCGCATTATACTATATGGAAGATTATTGGTGGTGCATTATACTATATGGAAGGCTATGTGGGGCCATTATAATATTTTGAGGGCTATGTGGGGGGCCATTATACTGTATGAAAGCAATTATACAGTGTGAAGGTTTGTGTGGGGTCCATTATACTGTTTGGAGGGCTGTGTGGGGGCCATTATACTGTTTGGAGGGCTGTGTGGGGGCCATGAGAGTGTACGGAGGGCTCTGTGGGGTTCGCAGTTGGGGGATTATACTGTGTTAGAGTCACCATACTTTGCCGTGGGAGTTGAAGTGGGGTACAATAGGGTCATTATACTGTGCATGTGGAGGAATGCACCATAGAGGTATCATACTGTTTGGGGGGCACTTTTGTTGGCATCATACTTTATGGGGGCAATGAAGGAGGAATCTACGACTTCAGAAGGAGGTAAATTACTATGCAAAGGCTGGAAAGTTATGAGATCTGCTCTTCTGTGACACAAATATTTATTTTTTTGTGGTGGGGGGGCCCAATTAGAGCTTCTGCTATGGGGCCCCATGACTTCTATGTACGCCCCTGCCTCTCACAAAAAAATAATGAATCACCCCAAAGTTTCTTGTTCAGAGCAATTGAACGGAAGGATAGACTGTTGTTTGTATCCAGAGATCTAGAAGTGAAGTTTGATGCTAGGCTAGTCCAGAAGAAGTTCTTGAGATCATTGGGAACGGGGTTAATCAGCAAAGACATCAAGTTGCAGCTGAAACAGTACCTAGAATATCCTTTCATTCTGGACGAAGTACTAATTGAAAAAAATGAATAGGGCAGGTAGTTTGGAGTCAGAGAGCAAACAGAAGAAAAAGGCTCTGCTCCTAAAATCACCAAAATGAGTCAGCTGAAGTTGGAGACCCCCAATGGCCAGTACGAAGATCATCATGGAGACCATCCAGTGCCACCTCTGAGAGGGAACCATAAATCACCAACAAAAGGAAGGACCGCCAACACTGACTGGGAGGAAGTAATAGGAGAACTGCGAGCCGAGTTGATTGAGGTGAAAAAGTTGATTCGTTCCAGGCCACAACCTGTGTCCCTCAGACACAGGAATTGGTGCCAAAACAGAAGATACCCGGTTTGTGAAGCATGCCGTTCATCAAATCAGAGTACGGTGTGTGTTCACTGTCTAAGATGTGGTGAGGAAGGACATTATGCCAAGGAATGCCAATGGTCATGGTCATTTGGGTTAAAAGACAGGAGGTTGCCAGTGCGGGGCAACTGGTAACCGTGACATGGAGGAGGCCCCAGAAGCAAATCCAAATCTCACCAAACCCCAGAACGCGCATGAGGTAAAACGGCTGCGTCAGTACTATCCCCAAGTGTGTTCCCATCTACAACAGCTGCAAGAGATACAGAGGCATCAGTTACTTAATGCCCAGAGCGGAGGTCAAACGATGTACTCCTGGGAGGAGGATTCCTCGGTCAGTAGAGATTGCCTAATCAGTGAAAGGTGCTTTCTACAGTGCCAGCTAAATGGACTCTTGGTAAAAGCACTGTGGGACACAGGAGCCCAAGCGAGCCTTTTAAATGAAGAATGGAGAAGGCGCTATCTGCCACATACCTGCCTTCGGTTGCTAAAAGAACTCTTAGGACCAGTGAAACTCCACAGCAACTTTTTTGGATCAAGTGAAACTCCACAGCAAAGATGTCAACCAGACTGAAATCCCTTTCATAGGCTGGGTGGAAGTGACTTTCCAACTGAGGGCCATGAAGAACAACAACACCAATCAGCTTTTGGTACCTTTTCTCATGACCAGTGATCAGAACGTGGCATAGACTCCTATCCTTTGTTATAATGTAATCAGTGAGGTCATCACGAAACACAAGTCAGGGACGCTGGTGGTGGATGAAATTGTCACATCACTTGCTATACCCAACGCCGTGGCGGAAAATGTGATTCATAGAGTAAAGAAAGCACAGAATACAATGGACCTAAAAGAAGTCAAGGTAGACTTGTGTAGCACCCTGAGGATTCGGCTGCTACAGGGGTATTGCACCTCAACCCAGAGGTGTGATATTCCACTCCCGGGTAAGGAAGGAGTGTGGAACTGAGCTCGGTAGGCTGCATGCACTACACACTGTAACATACCTGGCGGCGTCCTTGCATGGTGGTCCATCTCCCACTGTGCAAGAGGGCGCACTTGATCTCCTGTCCAGAATGTCTCTCTGGCTTCCCTCCATGCTGTCTGTTTGTGTCTTTCTGCTGCTTAAGGGCGGCGCCCGATCACTTCCTGCCTTTTGTACCTGCTGTGGGTCACACCCCTTGTGCGTCCTCAGCCTATTGCTGTCTGTCACTTGGTATATAGCTCAGCAGCTTCCTTCTATCCCTGCCTGAGCATAGTGTTTCCTTCAGTGTGTGCTTGCACTCTGAAGGTGCCAGGTCCCGTTCTTTGTTTCCTTGTCTGCCTTTCCTGGAGGCTGTATTTCCAGGCCTGTCTGAACTGAGTCCTGTATGTCTTCTGCTTTGCGGTATCAGCTCCCGTGTCTGAACTGAGTCCTGTATGTCTCCTGCTTTGCGGTATCAGCTCCCGTGTCTGAACTGAGTCCTGTATGTCTCCTGCTTTTCGGTATTAGTTCCCGTGTCTGAACTGAGTCCTTTCTGTGTTCTCTTGCCTGTTCCTCTCGCCTTCTAGGGGCCGATTACCTAGACCCGTTCCTGTATCTTGTCTGACCTGTCTGAACACGCTCCTAGCCTGTTCCTCCTGCCTTCTAGGGGCCGATTACCTAGACCCGTTCCTGTATCTTGTCTGACCTGTCTGAACTCGCTCCTAGCCTGTTCCTCTCGCCTCTCTGGGGGCCGTATTCCCAGACCCGCTCCTGTATCCCTCTGCAGTGTCGGTCTCCTCCGTACACTCAGTTCCAGTCTGAACTCTCTCCTGTCCTTTACCTGTTTTGCCTCTATGTCCGTTCCCTTCCTTTTTCTGTCTTTCCCTTCCTGTCTGTTCCGTGTGAACAGAGCCCTGTCCTGCCCTGCTTCTGCCCGCTGCTCCGGCAGTCCTGTCCTGCCCTGCTTCTGCCCGCTGCTCCGGCAGTCCTGTCCTGCCCTGCTTCTGCCCGCTGCTCCGGCAGTCCTGTCCTGCCCTGCTTGTGCTCGCTGCTCCGGCAGTCCTGTCCTGCCCTGCTTGTGCTCGCTGCTCCTGCAGCCCCGTCCTGCTCTGTTCTTGCCCACCGCTTCGGGCGTTCCCTCTCTGCTGTGGTTGTCTACCGCATCTGCGGTTCTGTGACCCAGTCTGTACTGGGTCTTAACCTTTCTGTGCTCCAGCCCGTCCTTTCGGCCAGTACCTCCCTGCCTGCATACTCGCCTGTATCCACCCATCTGCATACCAGCCGTGTTTGCTTATATCCACCAGTCTGTGCCAGCCTAACCTGCCTGTTCCTGAGTCCCAGTGTGTACTGGGTCCTATCCCGCCTGTGTTCCTACCTGCTAGTGCCTCCCTGTCTGCACTCTAGCTGCGCTTGCCTTTACCCGCCTGCCTGCATACCAGTCGTGCCTGCCTATACCCTCCAGTCTGTGTGCCAGCCTACCAGCCTGTTCCTGTATTCCCCTGTGTGGGTCAACAGCCGTGTCCGGGGTCTGTCCTGGAGTAGCACCTGGTCCCTCTGCTCGGTTCCTCCTTGGTGCACTGGCGTCGTATGCCGTCGTGCGACCCTGGTCGGATCGGGTGAATACTTAGTCACGCCCCTCCAGGCATTCACTCTCCGGCACGGTCCAGTGGAATCACTACTATCACACGCACACGCCGCTCAGCCCGGGCGTGTGCATAACAGCATGCTCAGGCCATGGTTCCCGTTGAGCCCCACGGCCTTCGCTCTTTGAGAAGTTTTTCCAGCGAATACATGCATTAAAATAAAATAAATAAAATTTTTTTTCCCCCTTTAGCTGAGTTCCAGGCGAATTACGCACCCGTCCAGATGGATCTATCAGCCCTCGTTCCTGCGGATCCGCCACGTTACTATGGGGATCCAAGACAGTGTCGTGCATTTGTGGAGCAATGCATGCTACACTTTAAGGCCTACCCTCTCTATTTTCCTTCCGATTGGGCTAAAGTGGCCTTTATGATTGACTACCTAGCGGGTGATGCCTTGAAATGGGTCACCCCCCTATGGGAAGCATGGGATCCTGTCATCCTTGACCTGCAGGCCTTCCTGGTGGCCTTTCGTATGGTCTTCGAGGACCCTAACTCTGAAGCCCCTGCTGAAGCTTCACTTCCCAATATCCCGGAGCAGCCCCGACGGGTAATGTGTGTGGGTAGCGCAATAGTCCTCCAGCCCAATGAGACTACTGCCCACCCAGAATCCTCACAGGGTGACTACGCTTTCCGGAATACTTCTCTCAACCTCAAGAGGCAGTCCAGACGTGCTAGACTTAGAGGCAAGCCGTCACGCCAGGGTCTGTCCTCCCTGAGACCTCCTGACCCCAACCTTGAAGTCCCTACTGAAGCTTCATCTCCCTGTATCCCGGAGAAACCCCAATGGGTAATGTGCGTGGGTAGTGCACCAGTTCTCCTGCCCGAAGAGACTTCTGCCCATCCAGACTCCACACAGGAGAACTTCCTGCACCCGGCATCAGATGCTTCTTTCTCTTTAACCGGTGTGCATGTCCAAGGATGCTCCAAAGCTGTGGTTACCTCAGAGTCTGTGCACCTCTACTACCTGGCGGAGGATCCCCTGTTGCCTCCTGAACCCTCCGGGATACCACTCGATGACAAATGGAGAGAGACTTCTCTACACCCGGTACTCAATACTTTGTCCGCTTCGTCCTGTGAGCCTGACAATGGGTACCCCAAAGTGGTAGTTACCTCCGAGTCTCTACACCCCTCCGACCAGGCGGAGGATCTCCAGTTGTCTCCTGAACCCTTCGGGGTGCTACCTGGTAGCGAAAGGACAGAGACTCTCCTATACTCTGTACCTGATACCTCGCTCGCTTCGTCCAGTGAGTCCAACTTAGTGTACTCCGAAGCAGAGGTTACTCCTGAGTCTCTACACCCCTCCGACCAGGCGGAGGACCTCCAGTTGTGTTCAGAATCCTTCGGGGTGCCACCTGGTGGTGAATGGACAGAGACTTTCCTATATCCTGGATCTGATACCTCGCCTGCTTCCTCCAGTGAGTCCGACCTAGTGTACTCTGAAGCAGAGGTTACCCGTGAGTCTCTACACCCCTCTGACCAGGCGGAGGACCGCCAGCTGTCTCCAGAACCCTTCGGGGTGCCACCTGGTGGTGAATGGACAGAGACTTTCCTATACTCGGTACCCGATACCTCGCCTGCTTCCTCCAGTGAGTCCGACCTAGTGTACTCTGAAGCAGAGGTTACCCGTGAGTCTCTACACCCCTCTGACCAGGCGGAGGACCGCCAGCTGTCTCCAGAACCCTTCGGGGTGCCACCTGGTGGTGAATGGACAGAGACTTTCCTATACTCGGTACCCGATACCTCGCCTGCTTCCTCCAGTGAGTCCGACCTAGTGTACTCTGAAGCAGTTGTTTTCTCTGAGCCTCTGCACTCTTCTGACCCGGCGGAGGACCTCCAGTTGTTTCCTGAATCCTCCGGGATACCACCAGATAACAAAGAGACAGTGACTTTTCCTCATTATGTACCTGATAACCCGTCTATTTCTTCCTGTGAGCTTGACAAGATGTACCTCGAAGCAGAGATTACCCTTAAGTCTCTGTCCCCCTCCAACCCAGTGAACGACTGGCCCTCGAATTCCCTGCGGAAGATTCTGGCAGGCCTGAAGAAGAGGGGGCGTAAGGGGGGAGGTACTGTAACATACCTGGCGGCGTCCTTGCATGGTGGTCCATCTCCCACTGTGCAAGAGGGCGCACTTGATCTCCTGTCCAGAATGTCTCTCTGGCTTCCCTCCATGCTGTCTGTTTGTGTCTTTCTGCTGCTTAAGGGCGGCGCCCGATCACTTCCTGCCTTTTGTACCTGCTGTGGGTCACACCCCTTGTGCGTCCTCAGCCTATTGCTGTCTGTCACTTGGTATATAGCTCAGCAGCTTCCTTCTATCCCTGCCTGAGCATAGTGTTTCCTTCAGTGTGTGCTTGCACTCTGAAGGTGCCAGGTCCCGTTCTTTGTTTCCTTGTCTGCCTTTCCTGGAGGCTGTATTTCCAGGCCTGTCTGAACTGAGTCCTGTATGTCTTCTGCTTTGCGGTATCAGCTCCCGTGTCTGAACTGAGTCCTGTATGTCTCCTGCTTTGCGGTATCAGCTCCCGTGTCTGAACTGAGTCCTGTATGTCTCCTGCTTTTCGGTATTAGTTCCCATGTCTGAACTGAGTCCTTTCTGTGTTCTCTTGCCTGTTCCTCTCGCCTTCTAGGGGCCGATTACCTAGACCCGTTCCTGTATCTTGTCTGACCTGTCTGAACACGCTCCTAGCCTGTTCCTCCTGCCTTCTAGGGGCCGATTACCTAGACCCGTTCCTGTATCTTGTCTGACCTGTCTGAACTCGCTCCTAGCCTGTTCCTCTCGCCTCTCTGGGGGCCGTATTCCCAGACCCGCTCCTGTATCCCTCTGCAGTGTCGGTCTCCTCCGTACACTCAGTTCCAGTCTGAACTCTCTCCTGTCCTTTACCTGTTTTGCCTCTATGTCCGTTCCCTTCCTTTTTCTGTCTTTCCCTTCCTGTCTGTTCCGTGTGAACAGAGCCCTGTCCTGCCCTGCTTCTGCCCGCTGCTCCGGCAGTCCTGTCCTGCCCTGCTTCTGCCCGCTGCTCCGGCAGTCCTGTCCTGCCCTGCTTCTGCCCGCTGCTCCGGCAGTCCTGTCCTGCCCTGCTTGTGCTCGCTGCTCCGGCAGTCCTGTCCTGCCCTGCTTGTGCTCGCTGCTCCTGCAGCCCCGTCCTGCTCTGTTCTTGCCCACCGCTTCGGGCGTTCCCTCTCTGCTGTGGTTGTCTACCGCATCTGCGGTTCTGTGACCCAGTCTGTACTGGGTCTTAACCTTTCTGTGCTCCAGCCCGTCCTTTCGGCCAGTACCTCCCTGCCTGCATACTCGCCTGTATCCACCCATCTGCATACCAGCCGTGTTTGCTTATATCCACCAGTCTGTGCCAGCCTAACCTGCCTGTTCCTGAGTCCCAGTGTGTACTGGGTCCTATCCCGCCTGTGTTCCTACCTGCTAGTGCCTCCCTGTCTGCACTCTAGCTGCGCTTGCCTTTACCCGCCTGCCTGCATACCAGTCGTGCCTGCCTATACCCTCCAGTCTGTGTGCCAGCCTACCAGCCTGTTCCTGTATTCCCCTGTGTGGGTCAACAGCCGTGTCCGGGGTCTGTCCTGGAGTAGCACCTGGTCCCTCTGCTCGGTTCCTCCTTGGTGCACTGGCGTCGTATGCCGTCGTGCGACCCTGGTCGGATCGGGTGAATACTTAGTCACGCCCCTCCAGGCATTCACTCTCCGGCACGGTCCAGTGGAATCACTACTATCACACGCACACGCCGCTCAGCCCGGGCGTGTGCATAACACACACATCCCATTTCCGAGGAGCAGACCGACGGTACTCCCACTTAGAAATGTGCAGGTACGACCGAGTCTGTTCCTGGCTGGAGTGGGAGGGGGGTGGTACATCCCAAGTAGTGTAGGGGCAGATAGGGGGAGCAGCCTGGGTAAAGTTAGGAGCTCATTGGGTGCTGGTCACCTGAGCTCACACATAGAGGGTGTATATAGGGTGGGCACCAACTAAGAACAGGGTCAGTTGCAGAGAGAAAGTCAGCGAGCGGAGGAGAAGAGAGACCCAGAGTGAGAGAGGAGAAAGAGAGACCCAGAGGGGGAAACAGAAGAAAAGGACTCTAAGACCCCAAATTAAATCCCCGGGTGAAGAGTCGGCACAGGGTACCGGAACCCAAGCTGGTGGGGGCAAAAACACACCCCAGCCAGAGACCGGAGGCCGTGGGCAGCGTCTGCCACGGCCACCCACCACATCCACCACGAAGGCATACCACGTGGAGGGTCAGGGAACCCAAGGCCAAGGGTCTCCCAACAGAAGGCCCGAGGGAGCTGGACCTGGGTGGATCAATAGTGGGGACGGCCAGAGAAAGGACAGAAGGAGAGCTCAGGGTCACGCTCCGGACTTATTTGGGGGTTGGCTGGATCCAGAACCTGGTGGACGCAGCACGGCTCGGGAGGTCACTCGAAGCTGGAGTGACCGGAACATCAGCAGTGAGTAAACATCCTAAACTGCATAACCCGACTCTGTCTCTGATTGCCGTCTACACTGCATCACCACAACCCCCATCCTCTGCACCTGATCCCCCTGAGGCTATACCCCTCCCGTTGGGGGTTATCCTATCAAGCTGCACCAACACCACCAGCCTCAGCGGACCCTGCTGCAGCGGCGGCCACAGTGACCGCAACACAACGGGTGGCGTAGTCGACATTAAGAACTTAGTAACATCTGTAGGACTGCCACATACAACTGAGTTTGACACCCTGGGCACGGACCGGGTCACAGCCACTCGGAAGACTACAACTCCCATCTGATCCGGCTCCGGATATTCCCCCTAAAGAATATGGCCCAGGGGCCGCGTCAACTTTGGCGTAGTCGGCAGGATTACGTGCCCGCAACACCCGGGTACTGCGTGCCTGAAGAAAAGTGCAAGTTTACCTCAAAAAGAAGTCTCCTGCCGGTTCCGGAGGGTCCCCGCCATCGGACCCCGTCACCAGTCGATTCCTGCCGGTTGTCCGCCATTAACCGCGTTTTCCCGCCATCTGCAGAGTTTCCCGCCACTGGGAAGCGATTCCCGCCATTTCCAAAGGTTTCCCGCCTTGGAAGAGCGGACGCCATTATGGGCGTGCCAGAGGGTGGTGAGAGGCCACCTCCCATCGTGGGCCAGGACCGAAAATGGCGCCAAAAGTGGAAACCGCCCCCACCAACAGAGACTGTGATGCTAGAGGTGTCTGTCAGCGTGAAAGAACAGCCCCTGGAGCTGACAGTCACCAAGTGGCCCCGGGACCGCCCTCGAGGTGGGAGGAGACGAAAGAAAAGAACGAAGATGGGTGCCGCCTGGAGCAGTCTAGAGCGAGCGCACCCGGAGGCAAGAAGCCTGGCGAAGAATATCGGAGGAGCTCACCCGGAGATGGCGAGAGAGCAGAGCAGCACCGGCCCGCTGGCCAGGAGCCTGCTGGAAGAGGAGCAGAGCAGCACCGACCCGTTGGTCAGGAGCCTGCTGGAAACCACGACCCCACTAGGCCTAGTGGAGGTCCTTGCACAGCTCCCCCGAGACCGGGAGTGTGCGCAGACTGCCCTGGAGGGCCTCGCACGGAGGATGGCCCGGGTACAGCGAGAGACATTGGCGGAGTGGAGCCGAGAGATGGCCCAGCAAACCAAGACCCGGAGCACGCCAGCCAAGATGAGGAGACAGACCGCCTATGAGGATGGCGCGGGAGGACCCAAGGCCGGAGACGGCGCCGAGAAGGGAGCCGAACGCATGGAGGCAGGTAAAGGGGACGTCTATACCCCAAACCGGGAAACCGCGTGCCTGCCCCAGCTCCCCGTCGCAGAGCCCGAAAGTCCCCCTGCTGTGCCCGAAAACGCCATGTCACCGACGCAGACTAGGCCCCAACCGGAAGCCGCCGCCGCGACCCCTGTGACGCCATGCGCAACGACCCCGAGCGTGGCCAAACAGGAAGCAACACCAGCCTGGTCGCAGGGCCTAGAATTCCCGGGCGTCGCATCACCAACAGCGCCCCCTACCTCCGCGGAGCCTCCGGCCTGGCCGCAAGGCCAGGTAGCCCAGGGCGCCGCCGTCCTAACGGTGCCCTTCACCTTCCAGGTGCCCCAGGCCTGGCCGCAAGGCCTGGGCAACCCGGGCGCCACCACCACCGCGCCCGCACCCGTAAAACCAAGGGTGCCGCGTCTGGGAGAGGACTTGTTTGCCCAGCACACGTGGCCGGACGGGCAGCCTTTCATCTGGCCCCAGAAATATTATGAACTGGAGCACCAGAGGAGAGTTGGGGCCATGTGTGCACCCCTGATTCCGGCTCCGAAGCCCGTGATAAGGATCTCGCCCCCGCTTGAAGAGACCCAATTTGAGTGGGACCCCACCGGAGAAGACCTAATGGGGTTCACTCAAGAAACCAGGGCAGCTGCAGCGGAGCGTGCTGAGTGCTGCCGACAGCAGCTCGAGGAGTTTGCGAGGGAGCGGAGAGAGAGGCGGGTCCGGGAACAACAGGCCCAAATAAGGAGCGCCGAGCAGAAGAGCCGAACCAGGAGGGACCCCCGTGCAGCGCACAGTCCCCGCACCACCGGGACTGTAATCAAGTTCAACATGCAGCACGGGTGGGGCTTCATCAGAGACCACAACACCCCCGGCGACGTCTTTGTCACGCGCAGAGATGTGGAGTCCCATCTGCCGGAGGGGCACAGAGGTCGTGACCTTTATATCGGGGACGAGGTCACCTTTACCCGGCACAAGTGTGCCAAAGGACCTTACGCCCTCCATGTGCATCGCCTGACAGAGGAGGAGCTGCGATGTGAGGAGGAAGAGCAAGAGGATCCGGACGGGTCTGAAGCTGAGATCCCCAAAGAAGGAGCAGGAGGAAGACGTTGTTGAGTACAGCGGAGCAGGTGCTGTAAATAGTTACCCGACCGGGGTATAAAGAAACTGTTATTGCTAATATAGTCCCCGTTGGGACCAGCTGAAGTGAACTGTTCACCCGTTTACCCTTAATCCCACAGGCTGAGGACTGTGAGCAGCCATTCCCTTTCCCTCCTTAACTGGCCGAGGACTGAGAGCGGCCATACCCTTGTATATAGTTGCGCGTCCTAAAGCGCCCCCTACTGGTTTTACTGTAAAACCACCTTAAAGAAAGGAACTGTCGCACTTTGCCCGGTCAACAGTTGTCCAGTGACCGGAGGAGGAACAAGAGACGACGAGAATGTTTAATGCTGCTAATTTATATAAAGTTTTATATGTTTTATATGTTTATGTTTATATGAAAATTTTTGTATGTTTTGGATGTTTTTGTCTTACAGCCCGAGGACGTGCTGTGATTTACCAGGGGGGAATGTAGCACCCTGAGGATTCGGCTGCTACAGGGGTATTGCACCTCAACCCAGAGGTGTGATATTCCACTCCCGGGTAAGGAAGGAGTGTGGAACTGAGCTCGGTAGGCTGCATGCACTACACACATCCCATTTCCGAGGAGCAGACCGACGGTACTCCCACTTAGAAATGTGCAGGTACGACCGAGTCTGTTCCTGGCTGGAGTGGGAGGGGGGTGGTACATCCCAAGTAGTGTAGGGGCAGATAGGGGGAGCAGCCTGGGTAAAGTTAGGAGCTCATTGGGTGCTGGTCACCTGAGCTCACACATAGAGGGTGTATATAGGGTGGGCACCAACTAAGAACAGGGTCAGTTGCAGAGAGAAAGTCAGCGAGCGGAGGAGAAGAGAGACCCAGAGTGAGAGAGGAGAAAGAGAGACCCAGAGGGGGAAACAGAAGAAAAGGACTCTAAGACCCCAAATTAAATCCCCGGGTGAAGAGTCGGCACAGGGTACCGGAACCCAAGCTGGTGGGGGCAAAAACACACCCCAGCCAGAGACCGGAGGCCGTGGGCAGCGTCTGCCACGGCCACCCACCACATCCACCACGAAGGCATACCACGTGGAGGGTCAGGGAACCCAAGGCCAAGGGTCTCCCAACAGAAGGCCCGAGGGAGCTGGACCTGGGTGGATCAATAGTGGGGACGGCCAGAGAAAGGACAGAAGGAGAGCTCAGGGTCACGCTCCGGACTTATTTGGGGGTTGGCTGGATCCAGAACCTGGTGGACGCAGCACGGCTCGGGAGGTCACTCGAAGCTGGAGTGACCGGAACATCAGCAGTGAGTAAACATCCTAAACTGCATAACCCGACTCTGTCTCTGATTGCCGTCTACACTGCATCACCACAACCCCCATCCTCTGCACCTGATCCCCCTGAGGCTATACCCCTCCCGTTGGGGGTTATCCTATCAAGCTGCACCAACACCACCAGCCTCAGCGGACCCTGCTGCAGCGGCGGCCACAGTGACCGCAACACAACAGGTGGCGTAGTCGACATTAAGAACTTAGTAACATCTGTAGGACTGCCACATACAACTGAGTTTGACACCCTGGGCACGGACCGGGTCACAGCCACTCGGAAGACTACAACTCCCATCTGATCCGGCTCCGGATATTCCCCCTAAAGAATATGGCCCAGGGGGCGCGTCACTTGCGCCCAACCTTCATCCCTACAAACCAAATGGTGAGGGTGAGGTATGGAGTCCGGGTAGAACCGGGAAGAAAAATCCAGAAAAAACTGTTTGTGCCAAAAGACTCCTCAGAACTTCCGGAAGGCCTAGTTCAAGGTGAGACTGTGCTTACGATTTCTACTGGTGGGTTTGCTCTAGTTACAGTACTGGTGATGAATAGTACGAAACATGAAATTAGACTGGATCCAAAGACTGTGTTAGGTCACATTGAAACCATTAAAACGGTATATCCAGCCAGTGTGAGACCCTCCCAGAGGTCTACCTTGAATTCAGTCTCCCCAACAAGGAACAGGAGTTGCCCAGGGGAGGAAATTGCACTACCCTCCTCAGGGTCCTGGGATCCCCCAATATCCCTGGAACACTTGTGTGCTAAAGATATAGGGGTAGCAAAACAGATGCTGAGAGAAGAGTGTCATTCTCTAAAGATGACTCTGATATAGGCTGTATCCCGTCGTTGCAATAGAAAATCAATTTGAAAGACACGACCCAAATAACCAAAAGTTACATGTCTGCGCCAAAACCATTACACCGTGAAGAGAATGAGTATTTACAAGATCTAATCAACAGAAGTTGGGTCCAAAAGTTGAAGTCGTCTTATTCCTCTCCTATTGTTTGTGTTAGGATGAAGGACGGTACGTTGAGACTCAGCTGTGATTACCGGTAACTAAACCAAAAGTCAGTACCTGATCGGCACCCGATATCAAAGATTCAAGATATGCTGGATAGCTTATCAGGAAGTATCTGGTTCTCAGTCCTCGATCAGCGTAAAGCATACCATCAAGGGTTTGTTGAAGAGTCCAGTAGACCCTTGACAGCATTCATCACAAGGTGGGGGTTATATGAGTGGATCCGCATACTGTTTGGGCTCAGTTCAGCTCCAGCTGAATTTCAGTGGAGCATGGAGACCTGTTTGGAATGATTGTTATCTGCCAGCCTTACTTTGATGACAATGTGGTACACAGCAAAACCTTCCGGGAGCATGTTGAACACATCAGGACCGTATTACAGCAGTATCAACAACACGGAGTTAAGTTGACCCCAAAGAAGTGTGAACTGTTCAAAAGTCCGATTGCTAGGGAAAATTGTGTCCGGAGAAGGATATACCATGGACCCAGCAGAAATCGCTCTGGTACTGGCCTTAAAAGACAAGCGGCCCTCTACTGTCATGGAGTTGAGGCAGATCTTAGGATTCCTCTCTTTCTATCGTACTTACGTTCGGAACTTCTCCAGGATTGCCGCCCTGCTATACCTCCTATACAGAGAATGGGCTGTTGGGATGACGGACTTAAAAGAAACAACGCCATTTCGTCCCAACAGCCCATTCTCTGTACAGCAGACCGCCAGGAGGTATTGGAAGAACTAGTAGATTACCTAGTAAAACCCACCATATTGGGATATCCTGATTTCAACTTATCATTTGTTCTTCATTGTGATGCTTCTCAAGTTGGAATGGGAGCTGCCCTGTATCAGCATCAAGATGGAAAATTGAGAGTCATCGGTTACGGTTCTAGAACGATGACAGACACCGAGAAGAATTACAATCTACATTCTGGAAAATTGGAGTTCCTGGCATTAAAATGGGCTATCTGTGAACGATTTAGAGATTATCTCTACTACAGCAAAGAGTATGAGGTATACACTGGCCACAACCCTTCGACCTATGTCCTCACTACAGCCAAACTGAATGCAACGGGTCAGAGATGGGTCGCTGAACTAGCTGACTTCAATTTCAGCATCAAGTACAGGCCAGAAAAATGCAATGCGGATGCTGACGGATTGTCGAGAATGCCACTAGAGCCTGAGGAGTTCATGCAAGAATGCTCGGAGGAAGTCAGTCTGGAAGCAATTGAGAGCACTCCACAAGCAGTGCAAGCTTATGAAGAGGAAGACACACCATTGTGGTGTCCGTTTACGGTGGAAACCACCATAAAATCAAGAGAACAAGATCACCCCCTGTCCATTCAACAACTACCAAAAGGAAAAATCCATAGAGCACAACGGGAAAATCAGATAATTAGTAGAATACTACTTTATGTGGACCAAAATTGGTTTCCAAGTAACGGAAGAGAGATAATGAGTCACCAGCAGTATCTGTTTTAGTTAAAGAATGGACGAAGCTTTACCTCAGTGAAGACGGTATCTTGTACCGTAAAGAAGGACAAAACCGGCAGTTGGTACTACCCAGAGTATTCCGTAGGTTGGTCTTCAAAGAACTCCATGAAAGCATGGGACACCTGGGAGTGGAAATGACAACCAACTTGATCCATGAATGTTTCTTCTGGCCGTACATGCAGAGAAATATTGAGAGGTACGTGACCAGGGAGTGTGGGTATCTGAAAGATAAACGTCCCAACACATCAACCTGGGCACCTATGGGCAACATCCAAACTACGTATCAGTTTGAGATGGTCTCAATAGACTTTCTACATCTTGAGACGTGCAAGGGTGGTTACGAATACATATTGGTGGTGATGGACCATTTTACTCGATTTGCCCAAGCATATGCCACCACCAATAAAGCTGGTCGAACAGCGGCAGAGAAAATCTTCAATGATTTTGCTTTGAGGTTTAGGTTCCCTACGAGGTTGCACCACGACCAAGGAAGAGAATGTGAGAACCAGCTCTTTGCCAAGCTAGGAAAGTACTGTAGAATTTAGAAATCCCACACCACGCCCTATCACCCAGAGGGTAATGGACAAGTGGAACGTTTTAACCAGACATTATTGTCGATGTTGCGCACTTTAACAGCTGATGAGAAGAAAGACTGGAAGAATTCCATGTCAAAAGTGGTACATGCCTATAACTGTACAAAGAGCGATGAAACAGGTTACTAACCCTTCTTCCTATTGTTTGGATGATCACCAAGACTGCCAATCGATATCATGTTCGATACTCCGGTGTCAGAGACTTACAGAACGTATCCGGAGTGCGTTCGGAAATGGAAGGAATGGATGGCAGAGGCATACAACATAGCGTTCAAAGTGATTATGAAAGGATAGAGCAATAGTAAGGAGTACTATGATCGAAAATGTTATGGAGCAGAATTGGCATAAGGAAGCCGAGTGTTAGTCAAGAACGTACGTGAGAAAGGAGATCCAGGAAAACTTTGTTCATACTGGGAAGACAAGGTGTATGTTGTCATCAACAGGAAAGCCGATGACAGTCCAGTGTATGAAATCCGATTGGAGAGAGGGGACAAGAAAACCAGAATAGTCCATCGGAATTTATTACTACCCTGTGATTATCTCCCACCACAACAAGACTTCCCAGAAGCAGACCGACATCGACCAAGATCGACTAAGGGACCACCACAGACTGAAGCTCTGGAGGTGGATAGTGACGTTGAAAGTTCCAATGAGGAAGAGCACAACGTTGTATTTCTCAGACCGACAAGGAGAGAGCCGTACTATCCTCAAGAGAGTGAACTAAGTCCCGAGGCTCCAGAGTTTGTCCCAAGGAGTACAGATAAAGTCCAATTCAGATCTGATGATCGAAGACTGGTCACTGAAGAGACCGATCGACACTTAGGAGTAGCAGAATTACCAGACCAGGTGGAAACGGACGATTCAAAAGAAGTACAGGAACTTACAGAGGTAGGAAGTACGGGAAATGAGTGCGGCAGAAGAAACTCCGGTAACCAAAGAACCCGTGGTATCTGAGGAACAACCCACCAGGAGAATGTCGACTCGAGAAGTGAGGAGGCCCGTGATGCTGACGTATGGGACACTTGAAGAACCGAGTCAAGTGCCAAGGACTGTCGACTGGAAACAGGTATCTCTACCTGTGGACCAGGTAAGCCCACTTGCGTGGTATTCACCACTGAGAGACAGTATGGACAATGTTACCTGGTGGAAAGACTTGTTTTGGTCTAGTGAGAGAGAGAGCTGGTTGAAGACGTATGAAAAGCTCCAGCAGAAGAGATGCTGATTGTTTTAATTGTGTTAACTGTTTATTTCTTACAGGAGTCCTACAAGAAAAACGTCATAAGAATAGATTGTTATCAATGTTTATAAATGTTATACCAATTTGACAATGACAAATTTATATATATAGTGACTAAGCTTTCACCACTATCTCAGAATTGGTCAGATTGACCAATTAAGACAAATGTCGAGGACGACATTCAAAAAGGAGAGAAGAGTGTGACATGCAGAAGTAGTGCTGTTGCTTCCAAAGCATCCAGCAACTGTTACAAATAACTCAAGCACAGGAGACAGGAAGTGTTGTGCTTCAGAAGCATCCAGCAACTAGAGGGGTTAACACAGTCACAGGAGACAGGGAGTGTTTTAGCAGAGCCCCAGTGGGATTGTGGAGAACTTGTTATTGTAGTCTGGCTGAAGCCGAAGAGAAAGGTGGTGGTGTGTTATCTGGATCTGACAGAAGGCAACTGAACAGGATTCAGATCAGGAGAGAAACTAAACACAGGTTAGAGAAACTCCCTGAACTAACCGTGCAGAGTATTGTCGGGCAGGAAGATAAAGACTGGAAGGAATTGAACTGAATTGCACTGGCTGTGCTTCAGATTAAATTACACTGTTAAACTGTTGAAAAAGACTCTTGTGAGATGTGTCTGGTCAGCAATTGAATCTATCGTGTGCCTGAGAGAAGTTGCAGCCTATGGTCGCCTTGAGTAACGGTTCCCCCCAGAATTCCAAAGAATTCATGAAACCTGTTTTGCCCTATCTGAACCTAGCGGCGTGCGTGTAACATGATTTTTACATAATTATTTTTTTATTTTATTGCATGAATTAAGTATTTGATACAATAGAAAAGCAGAACTTAATATTTGGTATTGAAACCTTTGTTTGTAATTACAGAGGTCAGACGTTTCCTGTAGTTCTTGACCAAGTTTGCACACACTGCAGCAGGGATTTTGGCCCACTCCTCCATACAGATCTTCTCCAGATCTTTCAGGTGTCGGGGCTGTTGCTGGGCTAAATTGAGTTTCAGTTCCCTCCAAAGATTTTCTATTGGGTTCAGGTCTGGAGACTGGCTAGGCCACTCAGGACCTTGAAATGCTTCTTACAGAGCCACTCCTTAGTTGCCCTGGCTGTGTGTTTCAGGTCATTGTCATGCTGGAAGACCCAGCCACGACCCATTTTTAATGCTCTTACTGAGGGAAGGAGGTTGTTGTCCAAAATATCGCGATACATGATCCCATCCATCCTCTCTTCAATATGGTGTAGTTGTCCTGTCCCCTTTGCAGAAAAGTACCCCCAAAGTATGATGTTTCACCCACCATGCTTCATGGTTGGGACGGTGTTTTGGGGTTGTACTCATCCTTCTTCCTTCAAACACGGCAAGTGGAGTTGATACCAAAAAGCTCTATTTTGGTTTCATCTGACCACATGACCTTCTCCAATGCCTCCTCTGGATTATCCAGATGGTCATTAACGAACTTCAAACGGGCCTGGGCATGTGCTAGCGTGAGCATGGGGACCTTGTGTGTCCTGCAGGATTTTAAACCATGATGGCATAGACTGATACTAATGGTAATGTTTGAGACCTTGGTCCCAGCTCTCTTCAAGTCATTAACAAGGTCCTCCAGTGTAGTTCTGGGCTAATTCCTGACCTCTCTCAGAATCATCCTTACCCCACGAGACGAGGTCTTGCATAAAGCCCCAGACCGAGGAAGATTGACAGTCATCTTGTGTTTCTTCCATTTTCTAATAATTGTGCCAACAGTTGTTGCCTTCTCACCAAGCTGCTTGCCTATTGTCCTGTATCCCATCCCAGCCTTGTGTGTGTAGCACAGGTGATCAGAACATCACAGCTTCTAGTCTCCCATGGAGACTATTGGAGCATGTAAAAAGTAAAAAAAAATTATTTAAAAATATAAAAAATATGAAAGTTCAAATCACCCCCTTTCACCCTATTAAAAATAAAACAATAAAAAAATATATATATATACATATATTTGGTATCGATGTGTTCAGAATCGCCCGATCTATCAATATATAAAAATAATTAGTCCGATTGGTAAACGGCGTAACGAAAAAAAACTAAACGCCATAATTATGTTTTTTTTGTTGCCGCAACATTGCAATAAAATGCAATAATGGGCGATCAAAACATCACATCTACCCCAAAATGGAATCAATAAAAACGTCAGCTCAGTGCGCAAAAAATAGGCCCTTACCCAGCCCCAGATCCCAAAAAATAGAGAAGCTAAGGGGCTCGGAAAATGGCAACTTTCATCTTTTAACAAACTTTGGATTTATTTTTCACAACTTGAATAAAAAAGAACCTATACATGTTTGGTATCTACGAACTCATAATGACCAGGAGAAACATAATGGCAGGTCAGTATTAGCATTTAATGAACATGATAAAAAAAAACTGTGGAAAATCACTTTTTTTTCAATTTTACTGCACTTGGAATTTTTTCCCCATTTACCAGTAGACTATATGGTAAAACCAATTATGTCGTTCAAAAGTAAAACTTGTCCAGCAAAAAATAAGCCCTCATGCGGCCATATTGACGGAAAATTGAAAAAGTTATGGCTCTGGGAAGAAGGGGAGCAAAAAACAAAAGCGAAAAAACGGAAAATGGCCTGAGGGTGAAGGGGTTAATAACATCTGCCTTTTTTGACTACATAGTCATTATGGGTATTTCACTATAGTATATAATATTACATATCATTTGAAATAAGACACTGACTAAAATGTAACAGTCTTTTATTATATTGCATAGACAGATCACTCCACCATATGTGCTTGGATATCGGTACAATAATATTATATGTTATTTTTCAATATACTATAGGGGTTGTTTTTTGACTGTCACTCTTTGGTGTCTGTCTTAATTATATAGATCACTTGGTGATCTATTATTTGCTCTTTCTGTTCTGTATCTAATTATTATTCAGATCAATTTTTGTAATATAAATCTAATAAATGTTAATTTTTATTATGATTGTTTATTGTCCTGCCTCTTTTTCACTGTAGGTGTTTATGTTTTATTTGTAAGGGTATTAATAATATTATATGAGGAATCCTTTGTACTCTGCACTGGGTAAATGTCACATACTGCCCCCAGGATGGCCAGGTGGCCGGTCAGCTCTGGCTCCAGGGTGACGAGGAAGGAACACAGACACACAGACATAGACATACAGAAACACACACAGACAGACACACAGACATAGACATACAGAAACACACACAGACAGGCACACAGATACACACACAGACAGACACACAGATAGACATACAGAAACACACACAGACAGACACACAGATAGACATACAGAAACACACACAGACAGACACACAGACATAGACATACAGAAACACAGACAGACACACAGACATAGACATACAGAAACACACACAGACAGACACACAGATAGACATACAGAAACACACACAGACAGACACACAGACATAGACATACAGAAACACACACAGACAGACACGCAGACATAGACATACAGAAACACACACAGACAGACACACAGACATAGACATACAGAAACACACACAGACAGACACACAGATAGACATACAGAAACACAGACAGACACACAGACATAGACATACAGAAACACACACAGACAGACACACAGACATAGACATACAGAAACACAGACAGACACACAGACATAGACATACAGAAACACACACAGACAGACACACAGACATAGACATACAGAAACACACACAGACAGACACACAGACATAGACATACAGAAACACACACAGACAGACACACAGATAGACATACAGAAACACACACAGACAGACACACAGACATAGACATACAGAAACACACACAGACAGGCACACAGATACACACACAGACAGACACACAGATAGACATACAGAAACACACACAGACAGACACACAGATAGACATACAGAAACACACACAGACAGACACACAGACATAGACATACAGAAACACAGACAGACACACAGACATGGACATACAGAAACACACACAGACAGACACACAGATAGACATACAGAAACACACACAGACAGACACACAGACATAGACATACAGAAACACACACAGACAGACACAGACATAGACATACAGAAACACACACAGACAGACACACAGACATAGACATACAGAAACACACACAGACAGACACACAGATAGACATACAGAAACACAGACAGACACACAGACATAGACATACAGAAACACACACAGACAGACACACAGACATAGACATACAGAAACACAGACAGACACACAGACATAGACATACAGAAACACACACAGACAGACACACAGATAGACATACAGAAACACACACAGACAGACACACAGACATAGACATACAGAAACACACACAGACAGACACACAGACATAGACATACAGAAACACACACAGACAGACACACAGATAGACATACAGAAACACACACAGACATAGACATACAGAAACACACACAGACAGGCACACAGATAGACATACAGAAACACACACAGACAGACACACAGACATAGACATACAGAAACACACACAGACAGACACACAGACATAGACATACAGAAACACACACAGACAGACACACAGATAGACATACAGAAACACAGACAGACACACAGACAGACATACAGAAACACACACAGACAGACACACAGACATAGACATACAGAAACACACACAGACAGACACACAGATAGACATATGGAAACACACACAGACAGACACACAGATAGACATATGGAAACACACACAGACAGACACACAGATAGACATACAGAAACACACACAGACAGACACACAGACATAGACATACAGAAACACACACAGACAGACACACAGACATAGACATACAGAAACACACACAGACAGACACACAGATAGACATACAGAAACACAGACAGACACACAGACATAGACATACAGAAACACACACAGACAGACACACAGATAGACATATGGAAACACACACAGACAGACACACAGATAGACATACAGAAACACACACAGACAGACACACAGACATAGACATACAGAAACACACACAGACAGACACACAGATAGACATACAGAAACACAGACAGACACACAGACATAGACATACAGAAACACACACAGACAGACACACAGACATAGACATACAGAAACACACACAGACAGACACACAGACATAGACATACAGAAACACAGACAGACACACAGACATAGACATACAGAAACACACACAGACAGACACACAGATAGACATACAGAAACACACACAGACAGACACACAGACATAGACATACAGAAACACACACAGACAGACACACAGACATAGACATACAGAAACACACACAGACAGACACACAGATAGACATACAGAAACACACACAGACAGACACACAGACATAGACATACAGAAACACACACAGACAGGCACACAGATAGACATACAGAAACACACACAGACAGACACACAGACATAGACATACAGAAACACACACAGACAGACACACAGACATAGACATACAGAAACACACACAGACAGACACACAGATAGACATACAGAAACACAGACAGACACACAGACATAGACATACAGAAACACACACAGACAGACACACAGACATAGACATACAGAAACACAGACAGACACACAGACATAGACATACAGAAACACACACAGACAGACACACAGATAGACATACAGAAACACACACAGACAGACACACAGACATAGACATACAGAAACACACACAGACAGACACACAGACATAGACATACAGAAACACACACAGACAGACACACAGACATAGACATACAGAAACACACACAGACAGACACACAGATAGACATACAGAAACACACACAGACAGACACACAGATAGACATACAGAAACACACACAGACAGACACACAGATAGACATATGGAAACACACACAGACAGACACACAGATAGACATATGGAAACACACACAGACAGACACACAGATAGACATACAGAAACACACACAGACAGACACACAGACATAGACATACAGAAACACACACAGACAGACACGCAGACATAGACATACAGAAACACACACAGACAGACACACAGACATAGACATACAGAAACACACACAGACAGACACACAGATAGACATACAGAAACACAGACAGACACACAGACATAGACATACAGAAACACACACAGACAGACACACAGACATAGACATACAGAAACACAGACAGACACACAGACATAGACATACAGAAACACACACAGACAGACACACAGACATAGACATACAGAAACACACACAGACAGACACACAGACATAGACATACAGAAACACACACAGACAGACACACAGATAGACATACAGAAACACACACAGACAGACACACAGACATAGACATACAGAAACACACACAGACAGGCACACAGATACACACACAGACAGACACACAGATAGACATACAGAAACACACACAGACAGACACACAGATAGACATACAGAAACACACACAGACAGACACACAGACATAGACATACAGAAACACAGACAGACACACAGACATGGACATACAGAAACACACACAGACAGACACACAGATAGACATACAGAAACACACACAGACAGACACACAGACATAGACATACAGAAACACACACAGACAGACACAGACATAGACATACAGAAACACACACAGACAGACACACAGACATAGACATACAGAAACACACACAGACAGACACACAGATAGACATACAGAAACACAGACAGACACACAGACATAGACATACAGAAACACACACAGACAGACACACAGACATAGACATACAGAAACACAGACAGACACACAGACATAGACA
Organism: Phyllobates terribilis; assembly: GCF_046119375.1. Classification (NCBI taxonomy): domain Eukaryota; kingdom Metazoa; phylum Chordata; class Amphibia; order Anura; family Dendrobatidae; genus Phyllobates; species Phyllobates terribilis. The sequence continues at coordinate 877,872,400 of NW_027362762.1, forward strand.
TACAGAAACACACACAGACAGACACACAGATAGACATACAGAAACACACACAGACAGACACACAGACATAGACATACAGAAACACACACAGACAGACACACAGACATAGACATACAGAAACACACACAGACAGACACACAGATAGACATACAGAAACACACACAGACATAGACATACAGAAACACACACAGACAGGCACACAGATAGACATACAGAAACACACACAGACAGACACACAGACATAGACATACAGAAACACACACAGACAGACACACAGACATAGACATACAGAAACACACACAGACAGACACACAGATAGACATACAGAAACACAGACAGACACACAGACAGACATACAGAAACACACACAGACAGACACACAGACATAGACATACAGAAACACACACAGACAGACACACAGATAGACATATGGAAACACACACAGACAGACACACAGATAGACATATGGAAACACACACAGACAGACACACAGATAGACATACAGAAACACACACAGACAGACACACAGACATAGACATACAGAAACACACACAGACAGACACACAGACATAGACATACAGAAACACACACAGACAGACACACAGATAGACATACAGAAACACAGACAGACACACAGACATAGACATACAGAAACACACACAGACAGACACACAGATAGACATATGGAAACACACACAGACAGACACACAGATAGACATACAGAAACACACACAGACAGACACACAGACATAGACATACAGAAACACACACAGACAGACACACAGATAGACATACAGAAACACAGACAGACACACAGACATAGACATACAGAAACACACACAGACAGACACACAGACATAGACATACAGAAACACACACAGACAGACACACAGACATAGACATACAGAAACACAGACAGACACACAGACATAGACATACAGAAACACACACAGACAGACACACAGATAGACATACAGAAACACACACAGACAGACACACAGACATAGACATACAGAAACACACACAGACAGACACACAGACATAGACATACAGAAACACACACAGACAGACACACAGATAGACATACAGAAACACACACAGACAGACACACAGACATAGACATACAGAAACACACACAGACAGGCACACAGATAGACATACAGAAACACACACAGACAGACACACAGACATAGACATACAGAAACACACACAGACAGACACACAGACATAGACATACAGAAACACACACAGACAGACACACAGATAGACATACAGAAACACAGACAGACACACAGACATAGACATACAGAAACACACACAGACAGACACACAGACATAGACATACAGAAACACAGACAGACACACAGACATAGACATACAGAAACACACACAGACAGACACACAGATAGACATACAGAAACACACACAGACAGACACACAGACATAGACATACAGAAACACACACAGACAGACACACAGACATAGACATACAGAAACACACACAGACAGACACACAGACATAGACATACAGAAACACACACAGACAGACACACAGATAGACATACAGAAACACACACAGACAGACACACAGATAGACATACAGAAACACACACAGACAGACACACAGATAGACATATGGAAACACACACAGACAGACACACAGATAGACATATGGAAACACACACAGACAGACACACAGATAGACATACAGAAACACACACAGACAGACACACAGATAGACATATGGAAACACACACAGACAGACACACAGATAGACATACAGAAACACAGACAGACACACAGACATAGACATACAGAAACACACACAGACAGACACACAGATAGACATACAAACAGAAGCACAGAAAGACATACAGACAGACGGAGAGACACAGAGACACAAACAGACACACCCAGAGAGATATAAAGACAATAGAGGACTTATCACCAGTCCATCTCCTCTTTAGTTTTTCTGGCTCCCGCAGAGTGCAGGACCTGTGGTGACATCACGGTCACATGTACACAGGAAGCTGACAATTAGAGGTGTGGGCGGGGTTATACACAGCTCAGCATTCATAACACTGCTAAATCTACAGCAGAGAAAACAAGGATTCTAACAAAACCGCACCAAGCAGCCAAGTAAGTGATACATCACTGGAATCAGGCTCTCAGCCTCTACATTATGCTGCTCTCAGCATAGCAAAAACTTGCTGACAAATTCACTTTAAGTGAAAGGGAACCTGTCAGCACATTTTTACATATGGAAGTAGTGGTATGGTTGTTTCGTTACCTCCATGGGTAAAAATGTGCTAACAGGTTCTCCTTGAGGCTCATTCAGATCTGCATAATTTGTACTGTATTATGTCTATACTACCCTATAGAAGTACAGTACAGACCAAAAGTTTGGACACACCTTCTCATTTAAAGATTTTTCTCTATTTTCATGACTTTGAAAATTGTACATTCACACTGAAGGCATCAAAACTATGAATTAACACATGTGTAATTATATACTTAACAAAAAAAGTGTGAAACAACTGAAAATATGTCTTATATTCTAGGTTCTTCACCTTTTGCTTTGATGACTGCTTTGCACACTCTTGGCATTCTCTTGATGAGCTTCAAGAGGTAGTCACCGAAAGTGGTTTTCACTTCACAGGTGTGCCCTGTCAGGTTTAATAAGTGGGATTTCTTGCCTTATAAATGGGGTTGGGACCATCAGTTGTGTTGTGCAGAAGTCTGGTGGATACACAGCTGATAGTCCTACTGAATAGACTGTTAGAATTTGTATTATGGCAAGAAAAAAGCAGCTAAGTAAAGAAAAACGAGTGGCCATCATTACTTTAAGAAATGAAGGTCAGTCAGTGCGAAAAATTGGGCAAACTTTGAAAGTGTCCCCAAGTGCAGTTGCAAAAACCATCAAGCGCTACAAAGAAACTGGCTCACATGAGGACCGCCCCAGGAAAGGAAGACCAAGAGTCACCTCTGCTTCTGAGGATAAGTTTATCCGAGTCACCAGCCTCAGAAATCGCAAGTTAACAGCAGCTCAGATTAGAGACCAGGTCAATGCCACACAGAGTTCTAGCAGCAGACACATCTCTACAACAATTGTTAAGAGGAGACTTTGTGCAGCAGGCCTTCATGGTAAAATAGCTGCTAGGAACCCACTGCTAAGGACAGGCAACAAGCAGAAGAGACTTGTTTGGGCTAAAGAACACAAGGAATGGACATTAGACCAGTGGAAATCTGTGCTTTGGTCTGATGAGTCCAAATTTGAGATCTTTGGTTCCAACCACCGTGTCTTTGTGCGACGCAGAAAAGGTGAACGGATGGACTCTACATGCCTGGTTCCCACCGTGAAGCATGGAGGAGGAGGTGTGATGGTGTGGGGGTGCTTTGCTGGTGACACTGTTGGGGATTTATTCAAAATTGAAGGCATACTGAACCAGCATGGCTGCCACAGCATCTTGCAGCGGCATGCTATTCCATCCGGTTTGCGTTTAGTTGGACCATCATTTATTTTTCAACAGGACAATGACCCCAAACACACCTCCAGGCTGTGTAAGGGCTACTTGACCAAGAAGGAGAGTGATGGGGTGCTACGCCAGATGACCTGGCCTCCACAGTCAACAGACCTGAACCCAATCGAGATGGTTTGGGGTGAGCTGGACCTCAGAGTGAAGGCAAAAGGGCCAACAAGTGCTAAGCATCTCTGGGAACTCCTTCAAGATTGTTGGAAGACCATTTCCGGAGACTACCTCTTGAAGCTCATCAAGAGAATGCCAAGAGTGTGCAAAGCAGTCATCAAAGCAAAAGGTGGCTAGTTTGAAGAACCTAGAATATAAGACATATTTTCAGTTGTTTCACACTTTTTTGTTAAGTATATAATTCCACATGTGGTAATTCAAAGATTTGATGCCTTCAGGGTGAATGTACACTTTTCATAGTCATGAAAATACAGAAAAATTTTTAAATGAGAAGGTGGGTCCAAACTTTTGGTCTGTACTGTATATACCTATATGCATGACACACCACTAATAAATGTATAAAAATCATATCACTTTATTATATTGTTTAAAAACAGTTAAGATATCAAGGGAAAAAAGTACTCAAAAGATTGCATTTACAATAGTGGGGGCGATGTAACTCTGTATAGAATACAAACAACAATCACTAAGTCACAGAATATGATTAGCACACAGTTACATCAGGAATATATAAGTAATGTGCTCAAAGAGCAATACAGATCAAAACCAATGATCAATAAATTATTGTTATTACAAGTTGTAAGTGTACACAAATTACTTTTCAGAAATATCCATAATAGAGAACCAAGTGGTATAGGTGATATTTTACAGTGACTAGTGCACTGAAAGAAATTTGTGCAAAGCATGCTGTGAAAAAATGCTGTATATACTGAAAACTATGTAACCATAGAGATCATTGCTCACACATAAGAATGGTAGAGAAATAAAAGTAAAAATAGGAGATCCTATCAGACCAGATGAACTCAGTATGCACGTGTATATACACGTGTGTAAACACAGTAAAAAATATCTACAGATGTACAGCAGAATGATAGGATAGTAAATACTAACACCACATTTGGATGCACATGCCCGACGCGCGTTTCACCTGTAGCTCATCACAGTAGCATGATTTAGGGTCTGAGATCCTGATTACAGCGATGTCATTTACTAGGCTGCATATTGTGGTTTCAATAAAATCACCATTTTACCAGCAGGAGATTATCACTAGAGGACCTGGTGTCTCGTGCTTTGTAATCCTTTTGTTATGTGTAAGTCTGACCCTACTGCTGATTAGTAACTTTCTGCCTATGCACAGTGTACACAGCGAGGTGCCAATCAGTGGTGTGGACAGGGTTATTCAGAGCTCAGCATTCAAAGCACTGCTGTGTCAGCAGAGGAAACAGTGAATTTATCAAAATGACAGCATGCAGACCAGCAAGTGACACACCGCTGGAATCAGGGTCTCTGCTCTTACATTATGCTGTTCTCAGATTATACATAAAAACCTGATGACAGATTCCCTTTAATGAGAAGCACTGTCAATGTATGTTTTCGTTCCCAACAGTTGCACTTTGAGGCGGTGTTCACATGATGCATTTTAAATGCATTTTTGCCTCAATTTTCCAAAAAGTCATGGCAAAATATGCATCTAAAACACACAGGCCAGATTCACCAAAATATTTTTGATACCTTCAAATATCGCAAAAAATTTTAAACAACTTAAAGTTGAGCAACAGTTTAACGACCTTTGGTTTTGCCAAACGCCATTATTAATGACTTGGCCCCATAATGTGAACACGGCCTAAAGGAGCGATCAGATGATGTGACTGTCAGAACCTCCACCCAGCAATGATAGCCATTGATCACTGCATTTGGGTAGGGTCATACCGTCTGATCTCACCCTAAGGCCTCCTTCACATTTCCGTGTTTTCAGTACGTGTTGTATCCTCTTTTTCACGGATACAACACGTACCCATTATAACCTATGGTGCTATTCACATGTCCATGTTTTTACACAGACTGTGTGTCCATGCAACATCTGATGACACACTGATGGTAAAACCGGACACACGGATGACACACTGATGGTAAAAATGGACACAGTGATGACACACTGATGGTAAAAACGGACACATGGATGACACTAATTGTAAAAACGGACACACGGATGACACACTGATGGTAAAAATGGACACACGGATGACACTGATGGTAAAAACAGAGACACTGATGACACACTGATGGTAAAAACGGACACACTGATGACGCTAGTGGTAAAAACCGGACACACGGATGACACACTGATGGTAAAAATGGACACACGGATGACACCGATGGTAAAAACTGACACATGGATGACACTAATGGTAAAAACGGACACACAGATGACACACTGATGGTAAAAATGGACACACTGATGAAACTGATGGTAAAAACAGAGACACTGATGACACTGATGGTAAAAACAGAGACACTGATGACACACTGATGGTAAAAACGGACACACTGATGACACACTGATGGTAAAAATGGACACACTGATGAAACTGATGGTAAAAACGGACACACGGATGACACTGATGGTAAAAACAGAGACACTGATGACACACTGATGGTAAAAATGGACACACTGATGATGCTAGTGGTAAAAACCGGACACACGGATGACACACTGATGGTAAAAATGGACACACTGATGACACTGATGGTAAAAACGGACACACGGATGACACTGATGGTAAAAACAGAGACACTGATGACACACTGATGGTAAAAACGGACATACTGATGACGCTAGTGGTAAAAACCGGACACACGGATGACACACTGATGGTAAAAATGGACACACTGATGAAACTGATGGTAAAAACGGACACACGGATGACACTGATGGTAAAAACAGAGACACTGATGACACACTGATGGTAAAAACGGACACACGGATGACACACTGATGGTAAAAACGGACACACTGATGACGCTAGTGGTAAAAACCGGACACACGGATGACACACTGATGGTAAAAATGGACACACGGATGACACTGATGGTAAAAACGGACACATGGATGACACTAATGGTAAAAACGGACACACAGATGACACTGATGGTAAAAACAGAGACACTGATGACACACTGATGGTAAAAACGGACACACTGATGACACACTGATGGTAAAAACGGACACACGGATGACACTAATGGTAAAAACGGACACACTGATGACGCTAATGGTAAAAACGGACACACGGATGACACTGATGGTAAAAACTGACACACGGATGGTAAAACCGGACACATGGATGACACTGATGGTAAAAACAGAGACACTGATTACACACTGATGGTAAAAACGGACACACGGATGACGCTAATGGTAAAAACGGACACACAGATGACACACTGATGGTAAAAATGGACACACTGATGACACTGATGGTAAAAACTGACACACTGATGGTAAAAACGGACACACGGATGACACTGATGATAAAAACAGACACATGGATGACACACTGATCCAAAACACTGGTGACACCGGTACCGTGTTTACATGTACATGCTAACACACGCATGTGTGAGGGAGGCCTAACTCAATATTTAAATACACAAGTGTCAATGTGGCCTTAGGCCTCATTCAGACATCGGTGTTTGTTCACATACGTGAAAAAAATGGTACGAGTGTCATTAGTGTTTGGTCAGTGTCAGTTTTTACCATCAGTGTTTTATCAGTAATTTTCACAGATGGATAAATAAATAAATGACAAAGCTTCTCCTATACATTGCAATGTTAATCACAGACCGCTCATGGACTGTACACTGATGCCATCCATGTCCTGTTTGTGATTTTCACGGACCCATAGACTTGTATTGGTACTTTTTATCCGTAAGGCTGGTAAACTCACGAACAGAACATGACCGTGAACCATGGATGTTGAATGAGGCCTAAGCTGTATGGGTTAATTTACAAGGAAGAAATGACATCAATTAACTAATTTGGGTTTGGTACCTATCTACAAATAGTAACTAGTGAGCAAGCCCACTAGGGGAATGTGATTAGATAGCAGTTGGTGCTATGGTGGGCTTGGCTTGGTGCGCTCTACTGCTCCTTTATTACAGCACTCTGTTATGTAGTGGTGAGGAGGGCTCCTGGAGCGCACGGCCCACTCACATCCCCGGGCTCGTCTGTCATTCTCTTGGCTTCCACTACACAATTTATACAAAGTGGAACAGGCACATTTCTGTGACACTGACTGCATTTGGTAAGCTTGAAGTTTATGGTTATGTTCCCACAATGAACTTTTGGTGAGATTTTGACACTGCAGAGTTTCTGCACCTACTTCCTTACCTACTATCTAATTACTTACATTTTGGCTACTTTGAAGTTTTTCATCTTGTATGTATATTTTTTTTGTCCTGTGTATCTTCCAAAGTCTATGGGGAAAGTCCACAGCAAAAAAAAAAAAAAAAACTCCAAAACCTCATTGTGGGAACATGGCCTAATAGGCCCAATGTAGTATATCATGTTGATCCTATTTCTTTACTCCCATGTTAAGACAAGCAAGGTGGGGCTCATGCATTGTCCACTCACAAGGATTGTGGAACCTGGATAATCAGACGTCCGAGTGGATCTGTGGCTTTGCATGCCTTATATAATGGATGTTACATCTATGAAGAGGTAGGTTTATTCTGGGCACAAGTAGATTAAGACTTGTGTAGTTTAGGGTCCTTTCAATAATCTGTTGCCTTTTCTTATTGTTAATGTTTTTAGAGACATTTCAGTATATTGTGTGTGTGTGTGTGTGTGTGTATGTGTGTATATATATAATATAATGTAAATTTGTTTTTTTTGCTTTAGAATGATGAAAATGTGATGACTATATTAGTGGAAAAGGAATATAATCCTGGAAATTGGACCGTCCCTCTAATGAAAACCCTGAAATGCCCTAAACTAAGAGGTAGTAATTTTTTGCCTGGGAGTATATGACATCAAAGCTGTATTCCTACATCATGGCCATATCCGGGAGGCTCCCATACATATAAGATAGTGATCGTTTCCTTCTAAAGTGGACTGATTCAGCTGTCTCTTCATGTGTATGTCCATGGGCGGCCCAACAGTTCCCAGACAGACTAAGGTTAAGTTCACACAATGTGTTTGAGCAAAGTGGATGGGAGATCTGCGAAACCTCCTACCCCCTTGTGTGTGGATTATTATTATAATTTTTTTTTTTTTTTATGTATAAAAAAACTGACGCGGTGTGTTTCTGAAATCCATAACTTGTCATATTCCCTTGTGGGTACGCTGAGTTTTGTTTGGATTTTTCCCATAGAATTGTATTGGATGCAGGTAAAAAAAAAAACACTAAATGCATATGTGTTTGTTTCTGCTGCAGAAGTGCACTAAACATGCATGTAATCCACACATGACTTATTATTAATGCTCTGTCACTTTAAAATACCAGGAAGAATGGCAGAGGGGATAGAGGGGAAAAAAAAAACCCGCTTTAGTTAAAACTTGACATGACAAATTCCACAGCGATTAACCCCTCCCCACCCCCACAAGTAGCCTACCTTGCCTATAATGGGGGCAAAAAAACTTCAACATCAAATACTCATGTAGACTTGGGGATAAGGGGCACTTTAGTTTCTTGCTAGTCTATGAAGAAGGGCGGGTGGGTGGGGGCACCGCTTACCAGACCAGTCTTGTAACCTCCTATTCTCACACTCATCATTGATAAAGAAATGGGAACAAATGAATCGGATCGCACTCCCACATACAAGTCTATGGGTGCATGCAGAGGTGTATCTCGGTTTTCTGGAACCCGGGGCAATAATTCAATTTGGCGCCCTCCCCCTCCCCAAGCACATATGCGATTTGTACACTTGGGTAGAGCAGCTCGTCGGCATGTGACTAATTCAATGTTCAGTAACAAACTGAGAGGAGCAAAAAGAAAAGCTCGTTATCACGTGACCGTAAGTATGAAAATCACATGAGTAAAGGGGCCATGTGATGACTGCAAGAACCTGCAAGCCGAGCTGAATCCTGCGGACAGAGACAGACGTCGGTATATCTTGTGCGAGGATCGCATCATAAACCTCGTACTGGCTCTCTGTCCCCCTGACCGGAGCTTGACCGCTGCATAGAAATACATCACGTTGTCATGCTCAGGTTCGGAGAGGTGCACGATGCAATCCTCGCACGGGTTATACGGCAGTATGTTTCTGCCCTTATAGTGAGTATATTACACGCTGTTAGGATTAGCATGCTACAGGGCTTTATTTTGTAATTAAAGGGCTTGTCCAAGTTTGAGATGCAAGTCTGCAGTCGCTCTAGGTGACTACAGGCTTCTGAATTCTCACAGAGCATGCACTGCACACTTTTAGGATTCTTTCTTGCCGGTGGCAAGCGTGGATGGTCATGTGAGCACAAGTATGTGATTTATATACTTCTGGCTACATTCCGACTAGACTTGTCCGGCCTCTCTCAATTCATTGACATTAAGTGAGGCCACGCATGTCTAGTCAGCAAGTGACCACATGTATGTAAATCCATGGCAAAAGAGAATCCTGACAGCGTGCAGTGCTCACTGTGAGAATTCAGAAGTCTGTAGTCACATAGAATGACTGCAGACTCCTCACACACTTGGACAAACCCTTTAATGCTCTTAACAAGTAAAAACATGAGAATTAGTCAGTATCACAAATAACATTTACATCCAGGTACCTGATGGATGTTGGAGTTGTCCTCTTTCTTTTCTTCTTCTTGTCCAGACACCATGATTTTTCCCATCCATACCTCGTTCCTGCAGACTTCCATCTTCTCTGGTCCTCTGCAGCTTATCCCCCCACCCCACACACTGTGCCCTTAAAGATAGCCGTGTTTTATTCTAGTGCTCCTGAATAAAAAATACTGCACTACACTGAGCCCCTGAATAAATAGTTGCCCCTCACTATATTCCCTGCACAAACTATGACCCCCCCCCCCCCCCCACATGGTCCCTCTTATAGTACATGCCCTCCACTCTGGCCTCTCCTTTCCATACTAGGCCCCCTCTTCACACTGACCTCTCACACTATGTCCCTCCTATAGGGCCCAGTCTCTGTACTGTGCCCTCCAGTCTTTATTCTGTGCCCACTCACACAGCACCCCCTCCCCTTCCCTCATAATGTAAGGAGACAGTATTCCTCCTCCCTCTTCACTCTTCATATGGTCTCCTCTCACATTACCCATACTGTCTTCATATATTTACCCCCTCGCTCTCCATACCGTGTCCGTACACATCCCATCACCCTTGCTCCCCTTGCTATGACTGCACCCATGCCCCCACTCGCTCCCTATACTGTGTCCACATACATTCCCCATACTTCGTTCGCACCAATCCACCCGCTCACCATGCTGTGTTTGCACCCACATTCTGTGAGCAGGCTGTCAGCTTGACACCCGGTTCAGGGGACGGCAGAATGCTGGCACCTGGGGGGGAGACACTTCAGACCGCCGCATTAGGTGACCCTCCCCCCTCCCCCTTAGATACGCCTCTGGGTGCATGTGACACATCGCATTGCGCTTGGATGTGGTCTGAGTGCATCTCCTCAGCAGCTGTGCTGTGATCCTATGATGCGAGAGGATCGGAGCACTGACACTCGCAGCAGAGCAGGAGCCGAGTGACATTAGCCAATCACATCGGATTCTATACGTCAGTGGGACCCCGGCCTTATTAGCAGTCTCTACACATACTTACTAATGGAGCCAATAACACACCTGTGCTGATAAGCGCCCACTTATGCTGGTTCACCTATATCACATGTATGAGTCTAGCTAAATATGGCATTACTGTAGTCTTGGGTGCCTACTAGTGTTGAGCGAACGTGCGTGATCTTAGCAGAGTATCTTTGGCGTTCTTGTCTAATATGTTTGCCTCCCTGCGGCTGAATGTTTTCCGACGGTAGACAGATGCAACACATGCAAGGATTTCCTGTTTGCTAGGCAATTCCTATGTTGCATCTGTCTACCGCCGGCAAACATATTAGACGAGCACGCCAAAGATACTCGGCTAAGATCAAACACGTTCACTCAACACTAGTGCCTACTTTTTTGTGGTGCAAACACTTCAACAGTTCTGTAACATGTAATGCCCAAATAATACTGTCATACAATGTGATAGTGATGCTATATATGCCATATAATACAGTGACAAATAACTACCATGAACTCCATACAGTAGCTCACAAAGCATTACGCAATATTGCCATATATCCCATAAATAAGGGATAACCAAACTTGAGAATAGCCCTTAAATACTGACATCCTACTGCCTCCATAAATACTGCTGTACAGAGGTAGAATAAAAGCGGCGTAGCATGGAAGTATTTTACTTCATAGCCCAATAGTAAAGGCCCCTAAATACTCCAGTAAAATAATACTATCTTCTAGAAAGTATATCTAATTTAAAAATAAATAATGCTACCTTTGTGCTACCGAAATCCACCAGTTATACACCTCTAAGTCAAGTAGTAGAAAGTTTTGCACATAAAGCGAGCTGATGGCCTCCTGCTTTATTACTGGGTCCAACTGTATTGGCGTCATATTGGCACAGAATCAGTTCAGTGTCATTTGCCTGCAGATATATTGCTATAGTCATGGGCATATGCATGTTTTTGGCCTTTAAGAATATTGCACCTAAAGCAACTGCCCTCTTACACTACACCACTGGTGTCAAACATTGCCTAGATTGATGTTCTAGTAACCATGCTATACGCTGTATGTGGTTTGCAATATTTGGTGCTCTAGGGTTAATATGTTGTATCATAGAAGTGAAGATGATGGAGAAGGTTCTAAGGTCGTCCTTTTCCATGTGATCGGGCAGAGTATCTGGGATACAGCTGCTTATTTGGCTGTTTTTTCCATGGGTTTAAATTCCAAGCTGAGGACCAGAGCAACAAGCCCCTAGTGCCAGCCTGTTGATGGCTTCTCGTTCTGCAGTGATAAGTGGTGACTCGTTACGTGACCACTCGGGGCACCCATAACGGTGGCAGTCTCTGCCCCACTCCACCATCTCGGTGTACGAAAAATGGCTTGATTAGGTGCTTTCTTGCTAGTAATATTAGTTACTACCCTTCTGGTCCTGACACGTCCCCCTGTGCATTGCTCTGTTCCAGACTTGAACCGAAGGATGGCCTGCGGTGGCTCCACCGTATCTCGCGAGGGTGCTGCTTTGATGATGGAGACCAAATTAACCCTTGCTACTATGTAAACTCTGGTATCCTGACTCCTTTAAAAGGTCAAGGTACATTATCAAATTTTATCCATTTAACAATGATTTGTATGATTGCCTTCTAGTGTCCGTTCAGTGTAGGCGGGATGAACTTGCCTCTGTTGTCATTTCTAAAGCCTTCACAAGGCCACCACTGAAGCTCAACTCCATGCGCTTAATAATGAGAGAAGCCACCTGTAAGCCTGTGCTGAGGTCCAACGGGTTTATATTGTTCCAGTTCAGTCTATCAACATGTGGAACAACCTCTAAAGTGAGTGAGTAGCAAAAAGTGTCCTCTGCTGGTTACCTGTGGAAGATATCAGCCAATACATCTGGGGAAACTCGTATCTGGTGATGGATCTACCAGCAGATAATGATGCAGAAGACAAACCTCCGGGGTCCAATTTTTATTAAGCCCATAGTAGACAATTAATTTACTGTTTCACATGCACTGGAAAAAATTAAAATCTGATTACTAGGAGTTTATAATTCTGAATTCTAATCTGTCTAACATTTCTAGAAAACTCTTAAGAGCATATGCACACAGGTCATGTTTGCTGCAGAAAAGTCCCAGTGAAATTTTCATTAAGGCTGTGTGCCCACTTAGCGTTTTTCAAGCGTTTTTGATGCGGAATTTCCGCAGCGGAAACGCTTGTAAAACGCTTGGTAACCCGCACCCCATGGTCCCCAATGGGATTCCGCAAGTTCTATGCACATGCTGCGGATTTTTCCGCAGCGTTTATGCTGCGTTCAAAAATCCGCAGCATGTCAATTAATTTTGCGTTTCCGCAAGCAGAATTGCCTTTGTCCAATGCATAAAAAACGCAAGGCAATTCCGCATGTGGAAAACGCGCGAAAAATGCGCGATAAACGCGTGCGGAATTCCGCATGCGTTTTTCCGGGAGAGGACTTGCAGAAATTTTCTGCTTCATAAATGCAACGTGGGCACATAGCCTAATTGTGTGCTTTATGTATGCCCCTTGTGCATACCCCCCCTAATATTCAGAGAGCACATGTTCCACTTCCCTTTAGTAGGACATTATACACGAACGATGTGCAAAAGGTAAAGGCCTCAGCAGCAAAAATTTGTAAGAAAATTCTGCAATATGCTGTATTATAAACGTACATGGAAAATTCTGCTTTAAATCCATGTGTAAAATAGGCGCTGCTTCAGTCATCACTCAGTACACGGTGAGCGGCGGCTGTAACCGCACGCCAGAAATGACTGACAGCCAGCTCTGCAGTGCATCAGTACAGAGCCGACGTGCGCTCATATGCACACACAATGTGCTGTGCATTTTTCCAAAAACTGTATTCCCACCCAAAAAAGAAAGGGGGGGGGGGGGTAGTGGGAGTCCACGATCTTTACATGTATGTGGCTATGTACTTGATTATTTGTTATATTTTTATTTTTTTCTTCAGGTAATAGATGGTATAGTGATCTATGAGACCATATTGCTTGCAAATATTGATGTAAGAACTAATGATACCAGTATAAAGAAAAGTATACCAATGCGGTAAGGATTTCTATAGATTGGATCCAAGTTTGTCTTTACTTTGTGGACACTGTATATTGAACCATATATTGATGGATAAAATAATCAATGGGAAAAAAAACTATATAATATATATTTTTAGCCCATAACCTAAAAGCAAAGCTAATAATCTAACTTTCACCGCAAATTCTTCAGTTTTAATCAAATTAGTTGATGCAAAAATTAGTACACCCCACATCAAAAATTGCTACATCTAGTAATTTTGTATGACCTCCATGATTTTTAAGGACAGCACCAAGTCTTCTTGCCATGGAATAAACAAGTTGGTGATATTGCAGCATCTATCTTTTTCCATTCTTCAAGATCGACTGTATGGAGAGTGACAACTTTGGGGAAATTCTAAAGAGACATAGGTGGTGATTGGGTTCGGATCAGGAGACCTAATTGGTCACTGAATCACTTTCACCCCGTTCTTCAGAAATGCAACAGAAGTGTGTTTTGCATCATTGTCATGTGGAAAAAGTGCACGTCTACCAAGGACATTGAGTGATGGTAACATGTTCTCTTTCAATATAGAGCAGTACATCTGTGAATTCATGATGCCGTCAATGAAATGTAGCTCCCCGACACCAGGAGCACTTTATAAATGTGTGGCAGTTTCCCTACGTGGGACTGCTTAAGTGCTGCTGGTGTTTGGGAGCTACACTTCATTGTCATGTTAGAAATTCATGATCCCATCAATGTGGCGCCCCTGTAGGTCCAGTTGCCACAGAGGTACTGCATCTCACCCAGAGGTGTGATACCCCACTCTCGGGTAAGGAGGGAGTACTACCTGGGACCCACACCCACATCCAATACACTCCACTTCAGTAGGGAAGGGCGAGATTGCTCCTAAGGGAGTCCCTGGTCCCTAGCTGGAGGGTGGAACTAGGTAGAGGAGGTGGGTGGAGGAAGAAGTTTAGTGGAGCTCAGAGGGTAGGAGTATAAAAGAGAGGGTGGAAGGTTCTACAGGGAGTTCTGCTCAGGGGACCAAGGGGAGCAGTTCAGCCAGTCTGCTGCTCCAGTGCTTGGAGCAGGAGTGCAGAGTGAGTCGGGAGTGAGAGAGGAGAGGGGCCCAGTCTGAGAGGCCCAGGAGAAAGAAA
Organism: Phyllobates terribilis; assembly: GCF_046119375.1. NCBI lineage: Eukaryota > Metazoa > Chordata > Amphibia > Anura > Dendrobatidae > Phyllobates > Phyllobates terribilis. The sequence continues at coordinate 877,887,819 of NW_027362762.1, forward strand.
GAGGATGGGAGTGGTGCAGAAGGGCTCCAGAGAGACAGAAGGGATCCCAGGGGCACGGTGAGTGCAGAGGCCACCCATGCGCCCGAATTCACGCTGATGTGGAAGGATCAGGCCGCAGAAGGGGACTGGCCTCAGACTAGTGGAGAACACCCAGGCTCAACTAGCCAACCGGAGGCTGCAGCATTTTCAAGGTGTTGCAGCCAAAATCCACAATTACATCGCCGAAAAAAAGGAGGCCGCATAGTGTCCAGGGGACTGAGAGCACGTCACCCGACAAGGCCCGAGGCCACTGGCTTGGGACACTGATTGTGAGGCGTAGAGCAGGAGGGTGAGAGCCAGCGCAGTGAGACGACCGGGAAAGGTACATAGAACGTGGTTGCGTTTAAGTGCTCCTGAGAGATTGCTGGACCCCTACCCCGGAGGCCGCAGGACGACGTGGGCGGTTACACACCAGTAAAATGTAACCTGGAGTCTCAAACAACTGTGAGTAAAACCTGAAGACTGCACCCCACAGTGTCCTTGACTCATTACTGCGTCACCTGCCCTGCACTACACTGCATCGACAACATCTACCTCCACAATTCATCATATACCGCCCTGGAGCTTAGCTCTGCCCCTGGAGAGGTGAACCAACTCTGCTGCGTCACCATCAGCTCCAATGGATCTGCACCGCAGCGGCGGCCCCATATAGCCGCATACCACGAGTGACGTCCCGAACATTATCCCAAAAACTTTATTCCCCTTTTCTTTAATTATTTGACCGCCCGGGGCCACGGACCGGGTCACTGCCACTGGGACTACCCCCGATACAGGACCGGCCCGGCTACCGAGTACCCCAGGGGGCGCGTCAACAATAATACAAAACACACTTCTGTTGCATTTCTGAAGAACAGGGTGACAGTGAATCGGTGACCAATTATGTCTCCTTGTCTGAGCACAACCAAACACCTATGGGGAATTCTGAGGAGACAAGTTGAGCATTACTCTCCATCCAGGCTCTAAAAGAGATCGTTTTTCCATTCTTCAAGAAGAGAGATGTTGGAATATGTCACCAACTTGTTCATTCCATGCCTAGAAGACTTTGTGCTGTCCTTTAAAAATCATGAAGGTCGTACAAAATGCTAGGATGTGGGGTGTACTCATTTTTGCATCAACTCATTTTTTTGAGTAAAGCTAAAGATTTGGTAATGAAAGTTTATATTAACATTTCAAGATATGGGTTAAAAAAATGTTCTAAAACTCAGTCTTGTCCAAATCTTGGAAATTGTTTTTGTCTTTAGTAAGATATTGATTAAAATCTTACTTTTCAAAGGGGGCGCACTCATTTATCCCAAGCACTAAAATAATGTGTTTTTGTTTTGTCTCTTTAGGTTGAACATCCAGTGTAGTTTTGATACTAGTGACATATCCACAGAGCATACTAATGCATTGGTCCCATCACCTCTACCCAGTGATGTTCCTGAGCCATTGATGTTGCAGATGAAGTTTGCAAAAGGTCATTATAAGTTATGCATGCCCTAAATGCTGTTATATAAACCTATTTTGCCATTATTTAAGAAAAAAAATATTCTTACAAATGTTGTCGGTAATAACAATAGTAACATGTTAATGGTCTGTTTATTTATTACTATAGCTGCAATGTGTAAGGGACTGGAGGTTTTTGATGGGAAGCACAGACATATGACAACTAAGTATTGCTGTTCTTGGTACATCCCTCAATTCCTTTAAGTTGTCGTTTCTTGCAGACTGTAAATCTGATCAGTTGCATTTTGCTCTTTATAGTGCATTATTTTGCAGATTGCACTGCTAAATGTGAGTCACTTGCAAAGGTACCCGATCATTTTACTGTTTTTTTTTGGTTTCAACAGGGGTTAACTAACAAGGGGTGTTGTAGGTGACCATGGTATTCTGTAATACCCGTGAGCTGTGTGAGGGGGGCAGAGTACAGCTAGTAAGAGTATATCGCATGGGAAAGTTCCCCTGCTGCTCTTCAGGGACCAGAGAAGCCAGCAACGTTTAGTGGCATTTAGCGAGACAGTGAGGTTTCCCTGGTATTGGCCGCAGACCTGTAGGAAACGTACTTGCCACCCGGCATTTGTGTGATGAGATGGCATCAGACTGACGGGACCACTCTGATAACAAGGCTGGCACCTGAAGGGAAGAAACCAAGATGGGACCACTGGTGGCTGGTAGATCTATCGTGACTGTAAAGCCAAGTTCAGTATTTTACCTCAGTATTTGTAAGCCAAAACCAGGTGAAGAATCAGAGGAAAAGTATAATAGAAATATGTCACTACTTCTGTATATTATTTTTATTTTTACCCAATCTTGACTTTGGCTTACAAATACTGTGGTAAATTCAATAAATACTCCGTGTGCATGTAGCCTTGGGCTGCATTCCCACAATGAGTTTTTGATGTTGCATCATTTCTGAACCCATTAAGAATAATGGGTTGATTGCCTTTTTTTTTTTTTATTCTCCCCAGAAATACGCAGGGTAAAAGTACCAAAAACTCATTGTGGGAACATGGCCTTTGTGTATGTTCACCTCTTCTTGAAGAGATCTTTAACAAGAAGTCAGTGTCTCTGACCTGGGTAGGATTGGGGGAGTCTATTATCCAGGATTGGTAACTCTGCCCAATTGTGCTATAACAATAGACCAGTGCACATTTGTGTGTCTGACACATTTTTACCTCCTACAGAGAAGATGGCGATATATAAGGCTGCCGGCAATAGGACAGTCTTGGTTTCCTCCCAGGGGCCACTGTACTTTCCAACTGCAGAGGAGACTGGAGCTTCTGGAAAAGGTGAGTCTTATACACTCACTCCACCTCTCCATATTGAGTGAACTCTGGGGTCTCCCACCCCCTTTTTCACCATATTTTCTCTTGCAGGGTCTTCAGTGCTCCCCGGGTTGCTAGCGGAGGAGTGGGAGAGGATTGTTCTTGTAGTTGGTCTTCTTGCTGCTCTGTTAATAAGTATTTGTATCATCAAGAGAAGATACAAGAAGCTGAATGATAAGGATTTGTATGTTATTGAATAATAAAAATAGACTTTCCTTTTTAAATTCTATACAAAGCTCTTGTGTGCTTTCTTAGAAAGTTGTATTCCTTCAAAAGGAAGAGGAGGTGGGGGGTGTAACTGAGTCTACTGGCGGTCACAATCTAGTAACACAAGGTACATTGGAGACTAAATCATTTTGGCTATTAAATACACTATATTGCCTCCTGGCCATTACAAGCCCATAAAAAGGTGTTTCCCATCCAAAACTGTGGGGGCCACAGGATTATATGCGGGGCCATCATACTATAATCATTTTTATTTATATAGCGCTAACATATTCCGCAGCACTTTACAATAAAGTGAGGACATGTGCAGACAATAAATTCAATACAAGGTAAGACAGTTTAAACAGTTACATTAGGAGTGAGGTCCCTGCTCGCAAGCTTACATTCTACAAGGGAATGTGGGGGGGGGGGGGTACAATAGGTGGAAAGTGCTTGTTATTTCAGGTCTGGCAATTATAAGTAGGGATTTTCATATAAGGCTGCATGATCCGGTCATCAGCCTGTATGTTTACGTGCAATAATCAAGTATTGAGTGCAGTTATCGTGTGCATGGAGGGTGCGGAGACAGGTGAATAGGAGGGAGCAGATTCTGAATAATATGTAGAATTAGGGAACAGGGGAAAGTTAGGTTACTGAGTAGTTGAGGTGGTAGGCTTGTGTGGCACCCCTGCGGGTCCAGTTGCCACAGAGGTACTGCATCTCACCCAGAGGTGTGGTACCCCACTCTCCGGTAAGGAGGAAGCACTACCCGGGACCCACCTACATCCAACACTACACCACTCCAGACCAGCAGGCGAGGCAAGATGCACTTGGTCACTACTGAACCCTGTCCCTGGCTGGAAGGGGAGGAACCATGTAGTCAGTGTGGATGGAAGAAGAAGTTCAGGGGAGCAGTATATAAGCAAGGGTGGAAAGATCTAGAAGGGGTTCTGAGGAGTTCAAAGTTGAGTCAAGCCCAGTCCTGCTCAGGAGAGCAGTGCAGGAGGAAAGTGAGGAGAGGAACCGGTGAGGAGGGTTCCAGAGACAGAAGGGATCCCAGGGGCACGGCGAGTGCGGAGGCCACCCGTGCGCCCGAATTCACGCTGACGTGGAGGGATCAGGCCATAGTAGGGGACCGGCCCCAACCTAGTGGAGTACTTTAGGGCTCAGCTAGCAAACCGGAGGTTGCAGTATTTCATATGCTGTAACCACACTCAATTGCCGAAAAGGTGGCCATATAGGGCCAAGGGGACAGTCTAGACGTCACCCGACAAGGCCCATGGCCACTGGCTTGGGACACTGGGTGTGAGGTGGAGGGCGAGAGCAAGCGCAGAGAGACGACAACCTGGAGAGGTACACAGAAAGGGGTCCCGTTCGAGTGCTTCCAAAATATGAGAGTTGGCTGGATCACTTCCCCGGAGGACACAGGACGACGTGGGCGGTTATAACCTGGCCATTGTAACTTGGAGCAGCTTAACAACGGTAAGTAAAGCCTGAAGACTGCACCCTACTGTGTCCTTGACTAATTACTGCGTCACCAGCCCTACACTACACTGTCCCTACCGGCAACATCTACCTTTAAAAATCACCATATCCTGCCCTGGAGCTTAGCTCTGCCCGTGGAGAGCTGAACGCACTCTGTTGCGTCACCATCAGCCCCAGTGGATCTGCATCGCAGAGGCGGCCCCATATAGCCGCATACCATGGGTGGCGTCACGAACATTATTCCCCTTTTCTTTACATATTTGACCGCCCGGGGCCTTGGACAAGGTCACTGCCACCGTGACTACCCCAATACAGGACCGGCCTGGCTACCAAGTACCCCAGGGGGCGCGTCAACTTGGCGTCACGAACAGGATGAACTGACCCGTTACCACGGGTCCCGTGCTCCTATAGACTGTGTTTAATACTGAATGCGGCGCCCGCCCCAGAAGAACGAGCGCCATTAAAAAGTTAGCACTTGTTAATGTGCTTCTTGTTGGTTTTAGAAGACCACTGAACAAAAACCCATTTTGCATAGCCGAAGACGTGGTCCAACAAGTGGATCAGCTATGCCCTCAGCCACGCCCAGGGCCTACTTTTGGGGTTTGTTGTGGATTGGCCCCCCTACTTTGCACTTGCACCAGTGAGGTGGACATCTGTTAGGGATCTCACTACAGCTTGCTGGACTTACTTGGGAAAAAAAAAAGCGATAGAATGTTTTCTGTTTGGCAAAATGTTATTTAAAGTGGTTTTAAATTGCTTTATATACTGATAGTAATATGTAACGTTTAAGAAAAGTGCCTCCCATAAAGGGAAGAAAAGTTATTTATGTACTGTTCTATGTGGATGCATCCTAAAAATTTTGAAAGCCTAAAAAGGAATTTAAGACAATGTGCCCACGATGCAGAAATGCTCAGGATTTTTTCCTGAGCGTTTCTGCATCTCCCTGGCAGAAAAAAAACGCATGCGGATTGTACATGCGTTTTCCTACCAGGGACATGCGGAACAGGAGCGGTTACCCACTGACATTTCCGCATGTGGATTGACAAGTGCTTTCCAAGCGATTAGCATCACTTGGAAAGTGCTTGTGACAACTAGGTCACACTATATAAATCCATGCAAACAGCATGGATTTATATAGTGTGACCGAGAGAGTGGTAAAAATAAAAAAATAAATATATACTTACCCTCCGATGGCCCTCGGTGTCCCGCTCACTCCGTTCTCCCTCGCCGGCAACAGTGAATTGAAAGACCTGCCAACGTCAGCGTCGCGTGACCCGTCACATGACTCTGACGTCAGCGCAGGTCCTTCAATTCACTGCACAGTGCCGGGAAGCAAGTAGGAGCGCAGCGCGGGCCGACAGAAGGTAAGTATACATTTATTTCTTATTTTATTCTTTTTTTTTTTTTTTTTTAACAGATTTTTTAATGGTACCTGGGTGTGGCGGAGGCTCTCCTCTCCTCTACACCCGGGTACCATCTGCACATTAGAACGCTTGGATTACGCATCTACATATACAGTGATGCGTAATCCATGTGGTCTAATGCAAGTCCATGGCGGCGAAGACGCAGCACTTCCGCAAAATAATTGGTAGTGCTGCGTTTTTTCCCGCAATGATAATCCGCAGCGGAAATTTCCACAGCATGTGCACAGCACATGCGGATTATCATTACGGAACATTGCTGCCCTTCTACCATGCGTTTTTAATGCGTTTCCGCAGCTGCAAAAGCGCTGCGGAAACGCATTAAAAATGCATCGTGGGCACACAGCCTGTACTCTGTTCCAGCCCGCGGACGTGCTGTGTTTAACGGGGGGGGGGAAATGTGGCGCCCCTGCGGGTCCAGTTGCCACAGAGGTACTGCATCTCACCCAGAGGTGTTGCACCCCACTCTCAGGTAAGGAGGGAGCACTACCCGGGACCCACACACCTACATCCAACACTACACTGCTCCAGACCAGCAAGCGGGGCAACATGCACTTGGTCACTGCTGAGCCCTGTCCCTGGCTGGAGGGGGGGGGGGGGGGGGGGGACGAAAAAAAGAGGGAACCATGTAGTGAGTGTGGGTGGAGGAAGAAGTTCAGGGGAGCAGTATATAAGCAAGGGTGGAAAGATCTAGAAGGAGTTCAAGGTTGACAAGTCCAGTCCTGCTCAGGAGAGCAGTGCAGAAGGGCCCAGTGAGGAGTAGGGGCCCAGCAGGAGGAAAGTGAGGAGAGGAACCGGAGCAGTGAGGAGGGCTCCAGGGGCAGGCTGCAGTAGGGGACCGGCCCCAGCCTAGTGGAGTACTTTAGGGCTCAGCTAGCAAACCGGAGGTTGCAGTATTTCATATGCTGTAACCACAATCATTCGCCGAAAAGGTAGCCATATAGGACCAAGGGGACAGTCTAGATGTCACCCGACAAGGCCCGTGGCCACTGGCTTGGGACACTGGGTGTGAGGCGCAGGGCAGGAGCGCGAGAGCCAGCGCAGAGAGACGACCTGGAGAGGTACACAGAAAGGGGTCCCGTTCGAGTGCTTCCAAAATATTTGAGAGTTGGCTGGATCACTTCCCCGGAGGACACAGGACGACGTGGGCGGTTATAACCTGGCCATTGTAACTTGGAGCAGCTTAACAACTGTAAGTAAAGCCTGAAGACTGCACCCTACTGTGTCCTTGACTAATTACTGCTACCGAGTACCCCACGGCCCGAGGGGGCGCATCACTTGTTTAAAGAGATGGGTTTTTAAAGTGCGCTTGAAGACGTGGTGGCTAGGCATCAGTCGAATCGTCTGGGTAACATTCCAGAGAACTGGCGCAGCACGAGAGAAGTCTTGGAGATGGAGGTGTGAAGTTTGGATTATGGGGGATGTTAGTCTTAGGTCATTTGTAGAACGGAGGGCTTGTGTAGGGCGATAGACAGAGATGAGAGAGGCGATATAAGTTGGTGGAGAGCTTTGTGGGTGAGAGCGATGAGTTTACATTGGACCCTGTAGCGAATGGGTAACCAGTGTAATGACTCGCACAAGATGGAAGCATCGGTGAAGCAGCTGGACAGAAATACGACCCTGGCTGCCACATTCAGGACGGATTGGAGAGGAGAGAGTTTGGTAAGAGACTGATCAGAAGAGACTTGCAGTATTCCAGATGAGAGTGAATAAGAGCTACAGAAAGAGTTTTAGCAGTTTCAAAGGTGAGAAAAGGTCGGATTCTGGAGATGTTTTTAAGATGCAGGTGACGAGTGAGTGAGTGATCGGATATAGGGAGTAAAGGAAAGGTTAGTGTCGAATATGACCCCAAGGCAGCGGGCGTGCTGCTTGGGAGTTATGGTTGAACCCTCCAAGGTAATTTTGATGTTAGGTTATTAGAGGGGAGAAACACAAGAAGTTCAGTTTTGGAGAGATTCAGTTTAAGATAGAGGGAGGACATGATGTTAGAGACAGCTATTTTGGCTATTAAATACACTATATGGCCACCTGGCCATTACAAGCCCATAAAAAGGTGTTTCACATCCAAAACTGTGGGGGCCCGTCTTACTACGTGCAGGACTGTATGTGGGGGCCCATCATACTACGTGCAACTCTGCCTACTGTATAATGGCCACAGCCGGGTACTGCACATTCATCACCTATTCAAATCAATAAGGGGTGGATGTGCAGTACCCGCTTGTGGCCAATATACAGTAGACGGAGCTGTGCAGTTCTGTAACTGAGCGGTTCCTACCGGCACCGAGAACAGCTGATCTGCAGGGATGCCAGGTATCGCACCAACACCGATCAGACATTGATGACCTATCCTAAGGATAAAGTAGTGCACAACCCCTTTAAATATTCATGTTTCTCTCCTCTGGACCAGAACTGTCTGGTGGCTGACGTTTGGGGCTGATGATTATTACATTTTCTCCTTACTAAAAACGCTCCAGTCCTCCAGCCAGTTTTGCATCAGGAACTCATTTGTCCAAGAACATATGATTTCTAGAAGTGCTGGACAATCAGTCCCTATATAGGTCAAATAAGCTCCTGGTGCAAAACAGGCTGGAGAACTGGCTGTTTTTAGTAGAGGGACAACCCCTTTAATTTTTTTCTTTATGTGGTGATAACATTAAGGGCTCCTTCACATGATCAATGATTGCCAGATAATCGGATTGATTGACATTGATCACACTCCGATCAGAGTCTGATCAGTGTCAGTTTACGGTGATCTGATTCTCTCAAATAAGAATCCTATCTCAGGAGCGGAGAAGATGGAGAGCTGAATTTCTCTATCTTCTCCATTGTCTGTCCTCTTACATCAGACTGTACCTGAATGACGTCTCTGCGCAGTCCGATGTTTGACTTGTATGGGTGATCCGAATTCCAGAGCCACTCGCAGCTTGCTGCAAATATCAGACCGATTTGGTCTATAGAGAACAACGCAGATCAGCACTGCCCATAGTATAACATTGGGCCGAGAGCTATCTGATAAAACATCGGATAACACTCAGCTGTGTTATACGCCAGTGTGAACAAGGCCTCACTGTGCCAAACGCATTCTCATCTGCTCCCCTCAATAGAGAATTGGATGAGAAGTGATGAGAATGTGTTTGGCATTCTGACTGGTAATCACGGGACAACTGGCTGATCCGCCTGGTAAAGCCGAATCCCAACATGATTACACTATGTTAGTAGTCAGGGAGCTCCACTAGGTAAAAAACCCCTATAACTAGGAGGTAGGGTGGGCTGAATGTATAAATTATAATTATTAGAATACGCACTGACCTTGGGTCCTCCTGCAGCTAGGGGCATACACAGAAGAAATCCTAATTCTGGTTCCCCTTTCAAAACCAAAAATTCTGATTGGGGTCACGAGGCATAGGTGTAGTCTCTGAATGGCGGATCTACCAACTTTTAAAGACAGGATCTACCAACTTTTAAAGACAGTAATTTTTCACCTATTGGACTCCTTTAGTGTTCTCACCCACAAACTGTACAGAAAAGGCTGCATAGAAAAGATACACTCCTATTTAAAAACAGTGATTTGCATGTGGGCTGCTTTGGTTTGAGTGCCGGGGCTGATTTTCAGTCCCAGTCCAGCCCTGGTATCTACCACTATGTGGTCACCATGTGGCGGTAATATCAGTGTTGGTCTTTGTAGAATTATTTTCAGTACTGGTGCGATCATCTGCTGAGGTTCTCCTACATCCATTATTAGGGGGCGCCACCAGAGTTGTAATTAGGGTTACCGGTTAGGGCCCACCTGAGCTGCACCTCTGGTTGGGGAAATAGGAGGTATCATACTGTTTACTTTGCACTAAAAAATGTCTTCCATGCCTTGATCTGACTATTGCTGAAATAAACACTGAGCTTCAGTCTGCCTACTGCTGATGTTTATGGCAATCATCTACCTCTTCCTTTTTTTCTTACACCTTATTCAAACCAGAAAACCTATAGTCACCCCCACTCACGTAGAAAAAATACCTTCTGCCCTGTGTGAACAAGCTATACAGCAGTAAACGATAAGTCCTGCTTTACCATTTGTGTCCAGCAGGTGGCAGCAAAGTGACCTGACGAAACACTGAATCAGACTGCTGATTGGTTCTCCAGATAAGCCAATCGCTGAAAGCTTTGCTATTACACCATCCAATCGAATCGCGTTATTCTAAACGGAAGTAGCGCGACATTTAAATCTCACTATAGAGCTGGAGGCCGCCCGGGACTGGTGCGCTGTGCTGTGGGAAGGTAATGATCTGCCGATCTGAGCTGATATCGGCCGGTGTGGTTGTACTTTGCCAGGTTGGAGGGAGCAACGTATATCACTAGGACCCCTGGCTCCTCCTGTGCAGCACGGCTGTGTCTGATGCTGGGATTTGTGGTTCTACTCATGAACTGGTCTGGCTAATCACTGAATGTGCAGATTCTGACCTGAGATCTGCATGCAGTCGGTGGGGACACTGCTGTGCTCTCATCTCTATGGGGAATAGACCGCCCACATTTCCGTTTCTAGAAACAAATGGAATGAACGGATCCGTTGTATAACTGATTCACGTGGAATCAGAGGGGCCACATTGATGATTCTGGGGGACACGTGGGCTCCAGTATGTGTTTCTTTTTTGGACAGAAGAAAAAGTGCAAAACTTTTTTTTTGTGTGTGTTCTAAAAACACATGGAGACCATAATCCTCAGTGGGGCACTGCGTCCCCTGATTCCTTCAGTAAGGCCTTGTTCACACGTCAGGTTTTCACGTATGAGCGCTGTCTGTTCTTTCCATGGATAGCTATGACAGTCTCTGGAGATGTTCACATGTCCCCCTCCCCTGGACAGGGTGGTCCGTGCAAAATCATGGAGACGTGTCCGATATTGATCCAAGCGTTCGAACAAATTTGACAATGCAAGTCTTGGGGTCCCTGAAAAAAAAAATCGGACTGTGCTGATTAATCCACGGACTGATAAATATGAGAGGAGGTGGAAAAAGGTTTTTTTTTTTCCCTCATCTGTGAAAAGAGCTAATGAAAATCACTGATGAAACGGTCTGTTTTTCTCGTGTGTGATAAAAAAAACTGATGTGATTGAGACCTAAGGCTCTGTTCAACTGTCCAGTCAATAGTTAGTTCTGTTCAACTGTCCAGTCAATAGTTAGTTCTGTTCAACTGTCCAGTCAATAGTTAGTTCTGTTCAACTGTCCAGTCAATAGTTAGTTCTGTTTTTTTTTTTTTTTTTTTGGGGGGACAATAAAAACTGAAAAAATTTTTTTTTTTTTTGCTCACAGTTAGACTATTTGACTTGTGCCTTTTTTTCAAGATTTTAACGTTCTGATTTTTATGTCAATGTGGCTTTTTCAGATAATTTTGGACTGATTCTTCAAATTTGGTGCCTTTTTGTAGCATTTTGCAAAACCTGCAACTTTTTCCACTAAAAAAGTCGCAAAAAACAGTTAAATACAAAAGAAAAATTTGGGGAATGTTGGGCTGTTTACAAAATTAATGAATCCCTTGCGTTGATTTGATGCAAAATACATCAGCAAAAAGTGAAAAGAAAAAAAGCAAATGATGAATCAGGCCCAATGTTTTCTGTTTTGCCTCTTTTCCGGCATCTATTGCTATTAAGTCTCCCCTTTTTTTTATTTGTATCATTTGAGGGTTTTTTTTTTTTTTTTTGCACCAAATTCATCAAAATGGCGCATGTGGTAAATGAATTTTGCGCAAAGTCAAAAGTTATTTATTTATTTTTTTTGTCTTTATCAATTTTGTTACTTTTAGAATAAAAAGTCGCACGTTTTTCAAAATGATGCCAAAATGCTTAGAAACTTACTGCGATACATAAAATCACTCTGGAGGTTGGCGGCGGGAGGGACTGGAGTATATTTGCGATAAATTTTGCAAATGATGAATTAGGTAAATACATCTGAAAACCTTAAACTCTGCCCACGGTGGCGAGCTAAGTGGAAAAAAAAACCCTCAAAATTAGACTTCAAAAAGGCGCAAATGGAAAGATACATTTAGTGCAATCAAACAAAAAAGGTACAAAACTTCAAAAACTTGACATAAAAAAATCCTACGCTGATGCCGCCTGGCTGGAGCGATCAATAAGGACGCATTTCCAAACCATGACTCCGCCAGTATACTGTACCGACCTGATGACTCGGGGTAACAGTTTTCCACTTACAAACTACTAGACACACAGTTTAGCTGCAGACATTGTAATTATCACTTAACCCCACGTTCCTCCAGGCAATTGTCGCAAGAGGTAATTTCCTTATGTCGGGTTCCTTTTATCGGATGGTCACCCATTATACCAGCCATATTGGGATTTGTTTCTTAGCACTGCACAAGCCCAGTGCACTAGAAATAAGCAGAGACGCTTCTAGTAAAAACAGAACAAAAAATTAATGTAAAATAGAAATATGCATGTGCATTTTTAAATGGAATCGTTAAAAGTGGTATGATATTAGCAAATACCTTCAATTAGAAATGTAGTATAGTTCTTCTAATTAGCTATGTCGCTTACCCCATGTGCAGGGCATTGCAGTACCTTAGGTATGCATGGTTATGACCACTAACAACTAACTGTCACCATGAGTGGTCGTAACCATGGATACCTAAGGTACTGCAATGCCCTGCACATGGGGTAAGCGACATAGCTAATTAGAAGAACTATACTACATTTCTAATTGGAGGTTTTGGCTAATATTATTATTATTACTACTACTTTCTTTATCGGCACAGTGACTTTTTCGTAGAGTTTCTATAAGTAATGGCTATGTTGTGCAGATGCCATATTTGTACCATCTCTTTCCTTGTAGATGATGCAGGACACAGAGCAGAAGTCTTCAGCATGGAGATATTCCAAAACTGCACTGTGTGAACAGGACACGCTGAATCTTTTCCAGGAATTTGCTGAACAAAAGCAGAAAGAACGAGAAAAGGACCCAGAAGTTAAACGTTTCAAAAGAAAGTACAGTTTAAAAGCCCCGAGCTATCCTTCCCCGGGGAACATTCTCCACATGGGGAGACAACTTCCCCGCACTCCGGCTCCCGGGGTTTTACCCCTTCTGCCTTCTCAGAGGTTTGAACCCAGAGCAGCTGAGAATGAGAAGTCGTTCATTTCACATTTGGCTAAAACCCCAGACAACATGGTGCCGTGCGGCCGTCAGCTACCGCGCACCCCGACCACGGGGAATGTATTGAGAGAAATTCAGGTCAATGTAAAAGAAGATGAAGCGATCAAACAGAAAATTGAACGTGATGTGAACGACTCCGTGATCTGTGACGCACGGGAAGGGGACGGAACAAGAACAAAATCCAATGTTGGAAAAGTTTCCAGAGCTTCCAACAAAATGAAAAACATGGCGACCTTGTCCTGTCGTGATGGCATGGCGACTATGAAGATGGTGAGTGACTTGGGGTAAAGTACAAATAGTCTATACCATGCTAGAGATTTAAGAGGTAAATTGCAAAGGTGCTTGTTTTTGAATAAATGGTAGCAGATCTGCAGGACTCGGCAGCTGCCACTACACAGTTGATTACAGCTGTGCTGTTAAGCTCCGCAACTGCTAAAATCCATCCAGTACTGGGACTGGTAACAGCTGATCGGTGGAGGTACCGGCTGTCGAAAACTCGGCGATCTGATTTTGATTGCCTATCTTAAAGATGAAACATCCCTTTTTAAAGGGGTTGTCCGATCCAAACCGGTAAGTCTGCAGTTGCTCAGTGTGACTGCAGACGTATCGGCACTCTGCGCTGCGGGGATTCGCCAATTTCTGACCCTGGAACGGAGGGTATGTATGCTTTATACATACTCCCGGGCAGAACCTGTCCAGTGGGCACGGCTTCGCTCCATACAAGTGAATGGAGAGCGAGGCTGCGCCCACTGGCCAGGAGTATGTATAACTGATACATGCCCTCCGGTCCCGGGTCAGAAACCGGTGCATCCCTGCAGTGTATAGTGTGTGCACTGGGGGGATTCATAAGTCTGTAGTCACACAGTGGACCCCTTTAACAGTCTTCATGACCAGGCTATTATTTTTAAATTTTTTTTTACTATTTGGTTTTGCTTTTTTTTTTCCCCTTCCCTTCTTCAAAGAGTTATAACTAATATGTATATACAGTTAGGTCCATATATATTTGGACAGAGACAACATTTTTCTAATTTTGGTTCTAGACTTTACCGCAATGAATTTTAAACAAAACAATTCAGATGCAGTTGAAGTTCAGACTTTCAGCTTTCATTTGAGGGTATCCACATTAAAATTGGATGAAGGGTTTAGGAGTTTCAGCTCCTTAACATGTGCCACCCTGTTTTTAAAGGGACCAAAAGTAATTGGACAGATTAAATAATTGTAAATAAAATGTTCATTTCCTGTTCTTGGTTGAAAACCCTTTGTTGGCAATGACTGCCTGAAGTCTTGAACTCATGGAGATCACCAGACGCTGTGTTTCCTCCTTTTTGATGCTCTGCCAGGCCTTCACTGCGGTGGTTTTCAGTTGTTGTTTGTTTGTGGGCCTTTGTCTGAAGTTTAGTCTTTAACAAGTGAAATGCATGCTCAATTGGGTTGAGATCAGGTGACTGACTTGGCCATTCAAGAATATTCCACTTCTTTGCTTTAATAAACTCCTGGGTTACTTTGGCTTTATGTTTTGGGTCATTGTCCATCTGTAGTATGAAACGACGACCAATCAGTTTGGCTGGATCTGAGCACACAGTATGGCTCTGAATAAATCAGAATTCATTCGGCTGCTTCTGTCCTGTGTCACATCATCAATAAACACTAGTGACCCAGTGCCATTGGCAGCCATGCATGCCCAAGCCATCACACTGCCTCCGCCGTGTTTTACAGATGATGTGGTATGCTTTGGATCATGAGCTGTTCCACGCCTTCGCCATACTCTTCTCTTTCCATCATTCTTGTAGAGGATGATGTTTGTTTCATCTGTCCAAAGAATGTTCTTCCAGAACTGTGCTGGCTTTTTTAGATTTTTTTTTTTTTTAGCAAAGTCCCGTCTAGCCTTTTTATTCTTGATGCTTATGAGTGTCTTGCACCGTGCAGTGAACCCTCTGTATTTACTTTCATGCAGTCTTCTCTTTATGGTAGATTTGGATATTGATATGCCTTCCTCCTGGAGAGTGTTGTTCACTTGGTTGGCTGTTGTGAAGGGGTTTCTCTTCACCATGGAGATTATTCTGCGATCATCCACTACTGTCTTCCGTGGTCGCCCAGGTCTTTTTGCATTGATGAGTTCACCAGTGCTTTCTTTCTTTCTCAGGATGTATTAAACTGTAGATTTTGCCACAATATTGTAGCAATTTCTCGGATGGGTTTTTTCTGTTTTTGCAGCTTAAGGATGGCTTGTTTCACCTGCATGGAGAGCTCCTTTGACCGCATGTTTACTTCACAGCAAAACCTTCCAAATGCAAGCACCACACCTCAAATCAACTCCAGGCCTTTTATCTGCTTAATTGAGAATGACATAACGAAGGGATTGCCCACACCTGTCCATGATATAGCCTTGGAGTCAATTGTCCAATTACTTTTGGTCCCTTTAAAAACAGGGTGGCACATGTTAAGGAGCTGAAACTCCTAAACCCTTCATCCAATTTTAATGTGGATACCCTCAAATGAAAGCTGAAAATCTGAACTTCAACTGCATCTGAATTGTTTTGTTTAAAATTCATCGTGGTAATGTCAAGAACCAAAATTAGAAAAATGTTGTCTCTGTCCAAATAAATAAATAAATTATATATATATATATATATATATATATATATATATATATATATATATATATATATATATATATATATATATATATATATATATATATATATATATATATATATATATATATATATATATATATATATATATGGAATTGTATTTTGTATCTTGTTTTGACACTGTTTATATCAAAGCTGATCTTAGAGAGAAATGCTTTGTTGCCTATAGCTAAGCTTTCATTATTTTATTTTTTTTAATTGCTGTAATGGGTTGCTACGGGCAAGAAAGACAGATTTTCTTTTCTTCAGCCGCACAGTCTCTATCACGAGGTACTAACTATGGTACCAGTATGACACAGAGTTTCATTGTTAAAGGGAACCAATCATCCTTTTTTCCATGTATGACCCAATACCACCACTTTCCTCAGCACCTGTGCTGCATTCCAGAAAGTTGTGTATTATGTCCTGACTCCCCTGTACATCCCCCCAAAAAGAAAACCATTTTGAAGTGTTCCAGCGTGGTATGAAAATTCAGACAGTCTGGTCCTTTGGGTGTCATTGCTGAGGCGCCTGTCCCTCCTCTCCCCTTCTAAACGCCATCTTCCCGCTGTGATTGATGTGGATTACGTGTCCTACGTCATCCACATAGCTGAGCAAAATTTTGCACTTTTGCTGGGACATCACCAGCTCACACAGGCGCACTTTGCTCTGTCTACTGCAGACAGAGCCGTAAACTGAAGTGTGCCAGGGCATGAGCAGGTCTTTCCGGCTCCTTACCGGTACCATTTCGCCCATGTTTTGTTCCCTGCCGCCAGAATTAGGTTTTGTGCTCTGTCTACAGCAGGGCAGAGCAAAGTGTGCCTGTGCGTGCTGGTGATGTCCCTGCAATGTCGTTCGGCTATGTGGATGACTCGGGACGCGTCATGCACATCAAACATAGCGGGAGGCACAGGCGCCGTACGAATCTGCATATCTTGCTGGAGCACTTCAAAAACGTGTTTTGGGGATGTACAGGGGAGTCCGGACATAATATACAACCTACTGCAATGCAGCACTGGTACTGAGGATGGTGATGGTTTGGTTCATGCATGAAAAAACTGGTGACAGGTTCCTAATAATAATAATAATAAATCATGTTTATTTTTATATAGATCTAACATTCCGCAGCGCTTTACAGACATTATCATCGCTGTCCCCATTGGGGCTCACAATCTAAATTAAACATATTTTAAACATTATGAAGAAATTTTATAAAATGGGTGAACATTTGAGGTTAAAAAAACCTTTTCCCCATAATTTTAATTTTATGGGCTTGACTAGAAACCAGAGTGTCATTGTCAAGATGTGTTTTGTAGGACTCGATAGCTGAACATATTGAAGCTCGGAGCAGGCCGATGGAACAGAATAATAGGAGGATAAGTGAAATGCCTGTACAAGGTAAGTGCACGCCACTTAGGGTGGTTTATGGTTTGTGTTTTTTTTTGTTTGTTTTTTTTATATAAAAACAAAACTGAATTTATTCGAGTTTGTTCACACAATACAGTGTTCGGTGCAGTTTTTCCTCTGCGTCTTTTCATTTATAAAACTCAGCGTATAATAGTTCCAGCAAAGTCTATGGGATTTATAGAAATCCCCTGACCTGCGGTACGTTTTTGAAATCTGCAATATGTCAATTTCTCTCGCTGTAAACATGTATTTTATTGGTGGATTTATTTATTTTTTTCCCCCTCATAGACTTTTTAATGAGATGAGGAAAATTTGCAGATTTAAAAAAAAAATGCATATGCGTTTTTAGAGCATTTTCACAGTGGAAACACAGTAAAACGCATGTAATCTGCACATGACTTTGTCAGTAAAGGTTTTTTTTTTTTTTTTTTAAGTAAAAGGAAGCTTCCCAAATAAAGTAGTTTTATTAAAATATGTTGTACCACAGACGAAAAAACACATTATAAAAAAAACCTTCACTGTTTTTTTGTTTTGTTTGTTACGAGCTATATACTGTTAGAATTTAAACGCAGTTAAAACGTGCTATATACCGCATCAAGAGCGTAAAAAAAGTGTACTTACAAAATCATACCACAAATCCACTTTTTTAAAAAAAAAAAATAAAAAAAACCTTTAACTTGTGTTTTGTAATATAGGATTAAATCAGATGCGTTTATCAGGTGTGATAAGAAAGATGGCTGGATACGAGTGTCGAAATGAGGACCTAGAATTCCTCAAGCATATGCAACACCTAGAGAAAGCTAAAGTTTTAAAGGTACTAACATTACTGCTGTCACCCGGAAACTACATGACAGCTGGATGTATATTGTGGCGGGAAGCACTCCATTTTTGAGAGTGTGCACATGGTGTCTTTCAGGCAGGTCCACGCCGAAACCCACCTGAAAAAACGCCTGGACGTCTCTTTGAACATTTTCCTAGCGGTTTCTTCAATGTTGAACGGAGTTGAAAAAAAATAAACAAAAAAACTTGTTTCCTGCGGTGTCTACGCTTTGAAAAAGGTGTGTGTTTCACGTGCCTGGAAAACACGTTGTGTGCACACACTCTTATCCCTTCCAAGATCTGGGAAATTTGCATAGATCTATAGAAAAAAAATTCTAAAGGATTAGGGAAAAATATGCAATTCCATCTTTTGGTGTATCTTTTGCAGTAAAAATGACCTGACAACATTTAATTACAATTTCAGTGTGTTTACGGTGATACCGCACTTGTTATGTATTATTATTTTTTTTTATATTCTAGTGGTTTAAAGTAAAAAATTAAAAGTTTCACTTTTATTTTTTTCTGGGGGGAGTTGTGACGTCTATTTTGCATGATGATCTGTCTTTACTTCTACCATTTTGGGAAACCTAGGATGTTTTTGATTGCCTTTTTTGCATTCTATTGGGGTGGTAGGCGCAGCGGGCAAAAAAATGTAGAATTTTTTTTTCCTCCCTTTACACTGATCCCTAATGAAGTAATTTTAATATACTGTGCATATATATTATAATTTACGCATGGTGTAAATAGGGGCTAAAGCTTGTTAAATGGGTTACCCCATGAAAAACAATTATAATCTCTGATCGCTGGGCCCACGCTCTTGTGCCCCCAGTTAAGGCCCCGTCCCACACAGCGACCCCCGACAGCAATACGACCTGTCAGGGATCGTTGCTGCGTCGCTATGTGGTCGCTGGTGAGCTGTCAAACAGGCAGGCTCACCAGCGATCAGGGGAGCAGCGACATCGTGGAAAGAATCTTTCCACGATGTCCTGCTCCTGGTTACCAGCCTGCTGAAGCAGGAGCAGGCTGGTAACCATGATAAACAGCGGGTTACTAGGGGCACATGCGCACCTAGTAACCCGCTGTTTATCATGGTTACCAGCCTGCTACGGTGAGCGGGAGGTTACCGCTCACCGTAGCAGAGTGGTAACCATGAAACAGCGGGTTACTAAGTGCGCGTGTGCCCCTAGTAACCCGCTGTTTATCATGGTTACCAGCCTGATCGCTGGTCACACACAGCGATGTGTGCTGACCAGCGGGAGGGCAAAGACCAAAAAATGGTCCAGGACATTTTGCAGCGATCAGCGACCTCACAGCAGGGGCCTGATCGCTGCAAAGTGTCACACATAGCGACATCGCTGATGAGGTCGCTGTTGCGTCACCAAAACCGTGACTCAGCAGCAATCTCGCTAGCGATCTCGCTATGTGAGACGGGGGCTTTAGGATACTAGTTGCCATCCTTATGCCGGATCCTTCTTTCCCGTGACCTCTGCCATACACAATAGATGGTCGGCCAGTCCTGACGTGGTTGCTGCTTTTTCTCCCGCAGCCTTTTCTCTCCCTTCCAGCAGATAAATTTGTGTGTGTTGGGAATAGGGGGGTAAGTATGCCCACAGGTACCACTAGAATTGCTTTCACTATTTTTTTTTTTCTTTAGAACAAATTGGTGCGTCTAAGAAAAGATTTTGTCACCGCAAATCAAGAAAAGGAATTGGTGTTTGCCAAAAAAGAAAAGATTGAGGGTGATATTGAGAACATGGTAATGTACACTTGTATCATTGTTTCTGGTATCCCTATTAATGCTTACATCCACTGCAGTACGGGCTTGTGTTAAAAAATAAAAAAAAAATGCAATGATCCATATATAATTTTTTTTTTTATTTATAAATCTAGAAACTTTCCTATGAAAGGACGGTGCAGCTGGGAAGAGCTCTGCTGAGCAGGACGCAGGATCCGACCGCTGTTCGCAGTCTCACGCCTGATGATGTTCTCAAACAGTTGAGCCCTGAGACTATTCAACATGTGCATCAGCAAACAAGATTGCAGCTCGCGGAAGCTGAACAGGAGCTTGCCCAATGGCAACAGGAAGCTGCCAACCAAACCAGTCCGGGCGAAGATCCAAGGAGGTAACACAATTGTGGCAAAAGATCAGGATTAAAGCTTTATCTTCCCGTATGAGACACTGATATATTTTACGCTATTTAATCTTTCTTGCTGTCTAAATCCAAGCCGATATTAAAGGGCTATTTCTTCTCTTCCGTCTGAAGGAGCGCACCGCTCCTAGCCTCTTGACTTCCTGCTTGATGGGAGCGGTGTGCTCCTGCTTAATTGACAGTTTAGACTAGCTGCATTATTGTGCCACTTGCCTGATCTGTGAGTTCTGATTCTATGAGAGGGGGCAGCCTCGCTTCTGCTGTATTCGGTGACTGATCCGGACAGCTTCAAAACGGCGCTTGCAAGCTCTTTAAGCGCTCGTAAACGCTACACATGCTTGGCCACTGCTGCTAACGTAGGCAATGAACAATGGCCTAAAACATCACTCCTTTCTACATTTTTAATAGCAAGTAGATTGCAAAGTTTCTCATCTTTACAAGCACTAGCTAGTTTTGCCAAAGAATATGACTATCCCTTTAATCCGCCCTAATACATAGTGGATATAAAAAGTCTACACGCCCCTGATAAAATGGCAGGTTTTTGTCATGTAAGAAGAATCATTTCAGAACTTTTCCACTCTGTTAATCTGCAGGTTCATAGCGTTATTATGCTGCCCGGCGCCTGCATGCAGCAGGAAGAAAATAAACTTTATTCTCCCCACCAGCATTCAGGTTTTAGTCATGGGGATTGGGGCACCGCGGGTTCAGTCACCGCTTGGCTGGGGGGCGCGGTTTCAGCCGCCGTTCTGTATAGTCAGAGCGATGACCGAACCCGCGGCGCCCATCCATTCCAAAGTGTGCTATCTTCCACATTGATTGCAGATACAGTCTTGACTCTGCAGCATCAGAGAAGTGCAGAGGCACAGAAGCTGGCCAGTTCCAATAGTATACAGAGCTCTGGCTGTAACCGCGCCCCCTGAGTGACAGCCAGCCCCAACACAGAGGAAAAGACTGAGTGTCAGTCAGGACTGGGGGTGCGGTTACATTGGACGCTCTGTATTCTCAGAGTGGTGCATGAACCTGTGGTGCCCCCGCCCTCCATGATTGAATCCAAATGCTGGCGGGGAGAGTAAAGTTAACTTTCTCCCCACTGAATTTAGCTGTGTGCAGGCACCGGGCAGCATCATAACGCTATTAACCTGCAGAGTAATCGCATATAGATTAACAGCGTTATTTCTGGTGACAGGTTCCCTTTAACCCCTTTATCCCCGAGGGAGGTTTGCACTTTACTGACCGGGCCAATTTTTACAATTCTGACCACTGTCACTTTAGGAGGTAATTACTCTGGAATGCTTCAACGGATCCCCCTGATTCTGAGACTGTTTTTTCGTGACATATTGTACTTCATGATGGTGGTAAAATTTCTTCGATATCACTTGCGTTTATTTGTGAAAAAATCGGAAATTTGGTGAAAATTTTGTAAATTTTGCAATTTTCAAAATTTGAATTTTTATGCCCTTAAATCAGAGAGATATGTCACACAAAATAGTTAATAAATAATATTTCCCATGTCTACTTTACATCAGCACAATTTTCTAACCAAAATTTTTTTTTTTTTTATTAGGGAGCTATAAGGGTTAAAAGTTGACCAGCGAGTTCTCATTTTTACAACAAAAAAACAACGCACTTTTTGAATGTAAAATTTGCTTGGAATAATTAGCGGACGCCATGTTGCGTTTGGAGAGCCCCTGATGTGCCTAAACAGTGGAAACCCCCCACAAGTGACACCATTTTGGAAACTAGACCCCTCAGGTAACTTATCTAGATGTGTGGTGAGCACCTTGAACCCCCAGGTGCTTCACAGAAGTTTATAACATGGAGCCGTGAAAATAAAAAAATCTAACTTTTTCCACAAAAATGATCTTCTAGCCCCAAATATTTTATTTTCACAAGGGTAAGAGGAGAAAATGGAGCCTAAAAACTGTTGTGCAATTTCTCCTGAGTATGCCAATACCCCATATGTGGGGAAAATACACTGTTTGGGTGCATGTTAGGGTTCAGAAGGGAAGGAGCACTGTGTGACCTTTTTGAACGCAAAATTGGCTGGAATCAAGAGCGGACGCCATGTCGCATTTCGGGAGCCCCTGATGTGCCTAAATAGTGGAAACCCCCCACAATTGATTCCATTTTGGAAACTAGACCCCGCAAGGATTTTATCAAGGGGTATAGTGTACATTTTGAACCCAGAGGTACGACAGAATTTGATAACATTAGGTCATCATATTGAATAAGTTGTCATTAGTCTTGAGCGCAAGTGCTCGCTACTTGAGTTTGCATCGGGTACTCCAGGTATGCACTCTGTATCGCGGTTGCTCGAGTGACATGCTTGAGTCCCTGCCCTGCATGTTTCACAGTTATTAGACACCCAAAAAAAAAACATGCGGGGATCGCTCCTGCATGGCAGGCGATCCCAGCACCGGTTTTTATTGGGGGGGGGGCGCGAAGCATATGGGGCAGAGACTCGAGCATGTCACTCAAACACCTGCGATACTCAGTGCATACCCGAGCACCTGATTTAAACTGAAGTAGCGAGCACTTGCGCTCAACACTAGTCGCCATATCGTCGTCGTTTTTTTTTTCTTTACTTTGGAAAAAATCCTAACCCCAACCCTAATGCAACCCTAACCCTAGAGTTTATTTTTTTACGCCGTTCCTTGTGTGGTGTAAGTGATTAGACGACTTTATTCTTCTGTTCGGTGCGATTACAAAACTACCAGATTCATATCGGGTTTTTATGATTGACAGCTGTCACACGCTAAAAGAGGCTTTTTTTTTTTTTTTTTTTTGCATCACCATATTTTCAGAGCTATAATTTTTCCATATTTCGGCCGACAGAGTAATGTGATGGCTTGTTTTTTGCGGGACAAGTTGGTACCATTTTTGGGCATGTGACATTTTTTGATCGCTTTCTATTCCGATTTTTGGGAGGCAGAATAAACAAAAAACAGCAATTCCGGAATTGTTGTGTTTTTTTTTTTTTTTTTTTATGCCGCTCCGCGTGTGGTAAAATTGATAAAAAAAAATGATATAAAAGAATAAAGCTGCCTTATGTTTTGGCGCTTTCACACTAAAACTTTTCTAGAAAAAATACATTTTTTGTATCGCTTTTATTCTGAGAGCTATAACTTTTTTATTTTTCGGATGATGGAGCTGTATGGTGGCTTGTTTTCAGCGGTACCATTTTTTATTTGCATTCGTCTTTTTGATCGCGTGTTATTCCATTTTTTGTTTGGCGGTATGATGATAAATCATTGTTTTTTGCTTCATTTTTTTTTTTTACAGTGTTCACTAAAGGGGTTAACTAGTGGGACAGTTTTTTTTTTTATCGGTCAGGTCATTCCGGACGGCGATACCATATATGTGTACCTTTTATTGGTTTATTTATTTATTTTTTTTTTTTCATAATAAATATTATGGGTACAATATATTTTGATTTTCTAGGGATTTTTTTTTTTCCACTTTCCTACCCTTTTTTTTACTTTTACACATTGTCCCACTATGGGACTTTCACTTTTTGCAGCCTGATCGGCTGTATAGCATAGAAAGCAGCAGCTCCCTATGCCATGCAGCCTGTCAGCGCTGCACACTGGGGAGACATTACTTTTGTCACGCGCAGTGCATGACCAAAGTAACGTCCTGGTGACCCGGATGTTGTCATGATGACATGGGGTCATCATGACAACATCTGGGAGCCGCCGGAGAGGAAGTGAGTACTGGCGCTTACCTCCCTCCTTGCCCCCGCAATGCTGCGATTGACTTCGATCGCAGCATTGCAGGGGTTAATGTGCAGGGAGCGGTCCCACACCGCTCCCTGCACATAGCACTGGGTGTCAGCTGTGACAATCAGCTGACACCGGGTGGTGATCGCGCCGCACGCGTAATAGTACATACCTAGTCCATAAAGTCCAGGGCGCAGGTATGTACTGTTACTGACGTGGTCGAAAAGGGGTTAATGTCATCTGTACAAATCCATTGAGAAACAAAATTTTAAGGGGAAAAGGAACTAAAATAATGTGGTTGCATATGTGTGAACACTCTTATAATTGGGGATGTGGTTGTGTGGCTTGTTCTGTTTATTACAGTTAAACTCATACTAAATAGTAGTCAGTGCATCTGGCATTATTTACAGTAATTCTGATTAACCCTGTGTCGCTGTTCTAGTATGTTTTTCCTGACATTTTCTTAGTTGCATTTTAGAGCAAAAGCCATGGTCAGCAAACTGCTTACAACACAGCAAAGGGACCTCATTGTTGAACGTTGTCAGTCAGGAGAAGGGTACAAAAAATGTTGAAGGCATTAGATGTATCATGGAGCACTGTGAAGAAGTCATCAATAAGTGGCTGAATTGTGGCACAACAGTGACATTACCTAGAACTGGACATCCCTCAAAAATTGATGAGACAAAGAGAAAACGGGTCCAGTAGACTGCTAATCGGCCTTTATAAACAATAATGGAGCTGCAGGAATTTGTCAAGTACTGCATGTGAAGTAAAATCTTCCGTATTCATATGTCTCGGCTGTGGGGTTGGGTGGCAAGACGGAAGCTTTTGCTTACAAAGGAAAAAAAGCATCCAAGCCTAGTTATGTTTTGCCCAAGTCTGGCAAAAGCATGTGGGAGAACATGTTATGATCTCATGAGACCAAGATTGAATTCTTTGGCCAGAATTCCAAAAGGTATGTTTGGTGTAAAGCCTAGAGCACATCACCGAAAGAACACCATACCCACAGCGAAGAAGGGAGCATTATGCTTTGGGGCGGTTTTTCTGCAGCTGGAACTGTGGCTTTAGGCTGTGTGCCCACGATGCGTTTTTTAAGCGTTTCCGCAGCGGCAAAAACGCTTAAACGCACGGTAGAAGGTCTGCCATGTTCCCTAATGATAATCTGCATGTGCTGGGCACATGCTGTGGAAATTTCTGCTGTGGATTATCATTGCGGAAAGAAACGCAGCACTACCAATTATTTTGCGGAAGTGCTGCGTTTTCGCCGCCATTGACTTGCATTAGAACACATGGAATCCGCCTCACTGCATCTATACTTGCGTAATTGGCGCGTTCTAATGTGCGGATGGTACCCGGGTGTAGAGGAGAGGAGAGTCTCATCCACACCCAGGTACCATTAAAAAAGCTGTAAAAAAATAATAAAATAAATATATACTTACCTTCTGGCGGCCCGCGCTGCGCTCCTCCTTGCTTCCCGGCACTTCGCAATGGAATGAAGGACCTGCACTGACGCGACCCTGACGTCGGCAGGTCCTTCAGTGTACCGCTGCCGGCAGCCGGGACGGTGAAGCAAGACAGCGCGGGCCATTGGAGGGTAAGTATAGATTTATTTTTTACCATTCTCTCGGTCACACTATATAAATCCATGCCGGTTGCATGGATTTATATAGTGTGACCAAGTTGTCAAGCACTTTCCAAGTGATGCTAAAATCGCTTGGAAAGCGCTTGACAACCCGCATGCGGAAATGCATGTGAAGAACGCTTCATATCCGCATGTCCCTGGCAGGAAAACGCATGTACAATCCGCATGTGGTTTTTTTCTGCCAGGGAGATGCAGAAACGCTCAGGAAAAAATCCTGAGCATTTCTGCATCGTGGGCACATAGCCTTAGTCAAAGTGGAGGGTATTGTGAACAATACCTAATATCAGTCAATTTTACAATAAAACCTTTATGCCTCTGCTGAAAAGTTGAAGAGGAATTTCACCCTTCAACATGACAATGGCTTCACAAGAAGATGGTCCGAATTGTGGCATGGCCTAGCCACTGCCCAGACCTGCATTCAATTGAAAGTCTGTGGGTGACCTGAAGAGGGCGCTGTACACACGAGAAGTCCTCGCAATCTGACAGATCTGGAGCGCTACTGCAAGTATTAGTTTAAGGGTGTGCATATTTATGCAACCACTTTTATTTTAGTTTTTTTTTTTTCCCAAAAAATATCTATTTTTCAATGGATTTGTACAGATGACACACCCTTAATGTCACCCATTAAGCATTTCCTGCAGACATTTCTTTTTTTATGCATTGTTCCCATTCATTACAATGGGTGAAAAACAAACTAAGAATTTACATGTTGAAGATCTAAAACTGCTTCAGATCTGCAAAGAAAAAAAATAAGCAACATGCATGAGATTTCAGAGATCTCATTGACTTTGCTGGGACTGTAAAACTCTGTATTTTATTTTATATTTTTTTGTGGCAAAAATGCAATGTGATCATACCTAAAAGGTGGAAAAAGTTCTGATTATGATTTCTTCTTGGCATGGGTTTGTCTTTTTTTTTTTTTTTTTTTTTTTTTTGTGCCAAAAATAACCTGTCATTTTAACAGGGTTTTGTAGACTTTTGCCTTTTCTTCAGTTTGGGTCAGAACTACAAATTCTCAGGAAACAGATTCCATTATTTATTATGCGTATATAGTGTCATCCTAGTGCTTTACAGACATCATCATCTCTGTCCCCATTGGGGCTCACAATGTCTCACAATCTAGATTCCCTATCAGTATGTCGGTGGAGTGTGGGAGGAAACTGGAGAACCCAGAGGAAACCCACGCAAACACAGGGAGAAGATACAAACTCCTTGCAGATGTTGTCCTTGGTGGGATTTGGACTTGGGACCCCAGCGCTGTAATACAAATCAAAACAACTAGATGAACAAATGCATGCAAAATGGTTTTTAAAGAAAAAAAAAAATTAAACCACAATTCTAAAGATGTTGAGCCCAGAGAAAATATATGTAGCTGAATATCTGTGCCTTTTTTCTGGCATGTGCCATATTAGATTCATGGCTACACCTTGCAGTGTTTATCGTGTGTCCAATGGGTGTTGCCTAACAAGGTGTTAAACATTGGTTGTCTGTTCTTTCATTCAGATCACTGGATTTGAAGGTGGGATCCGCTGAGCAGCACGTCAAGGAGGTGCAATGTCGAATCCAGCAGCTAAAGGTATGATGTGGTTATTCTCATACATTCTCAATTTATTAACTCCTCAGTATTAAAGAGTTTGTCCAGTGTTCTGCATCCAGAGGTGAGTGGCACTGGTGATTTCGTGGACGATCCGCAAATACTGTACGCCTGTCCTATTAACTAGAGCTGGACCTGAGCACAATGGCTGACAGTCGTGCATGTGTCCCGGAAGACTCCACTCTCCTCCTGATGTGAGAGACACTGGCCAAACCCATTAAGCTAGTGGGTGCTGAGCTTTTACCGCACAGTTATGGAGTGCTGTATACGGTACATGGTATATTGAGGACAACTATGTTAGTCATCAGCTTTCAGCGGAAGAATATCCCCTATTAATACTGATTAACAGCAACTCACAAGGGTATTGGTACAGGGAGCCGCTATTGGGTTTCAGAAACTGGACTGAAAACTGCTTTTTCTGCAAATTGGCAACTTTTCAGTTTTACCCTCAAACCAGTGCAACCATTAACAATCAAATGGGCAGCACGGTGGCTCAGTGGTTAGTATTGTTGCTCTGCAGCGCTGGGGTCCTGGGTTAAAATCCCACCAAGGACAACATCTGCAAGGAGTTTGTATGTTCTCCCCGTGTTTCTGTGGGTTTCCTCTGGGTTCTCCAGTTTCCTTCCACACTCCAAAGACATACTGATAGGGAATCTAGATTGTGAGCTCCAATGGGGACAGTGATTATGATAATGTCTGTTAAGTGCTGTGGAATATGTTGGGGCTATATAAAAAAAAAAAGTTAAAGAAGAAATTGAAACCTGCACTATTTGCTGAACAATTGCATGTTGTATTTTTTGGCTGTATGTGGCCATACCCTATGTATAGAGAAGCAGCGAGGGTGTGATGAATCTATTTGCAGGCACCCCTGTCTACAGCTAACTACTGAATGACTGACTGATCTCAACCTATGCACAGTAAAAGCGAGAATTGGTGGTGTAAAGAGCACGCATGTCATTAATATCTCCGGACTCTGCCTGTGCAGCATTCACATTGTTAATTGTATGCCGTATGATGCAAGTTCTGCGAAACTGCTGCACCAACATGTGATCTCAGAGGGCAAAATAATGGACGACCCTTAAAGTAATGGTGGTCTGTGTAGTTACACAAACATGGTCGTCACTAGTGTGCATGTGACACTGCTGTTCAGCCTCGTTCACTCTGCAGGTTTTCAGACTTTCAGTCAATGCCAGAATAAGGTTTTATTGGTTTTTGTGGGGTGGAATCTTCAGTTTCTGATCAGTGGTTTTGGTACGTGTGCAGAAAATCTGCAGCAGTACTTTCCTGTGCCAGACCTTGTGGATCGGATTGAGTTCTGCCCTTTTACACCATTTTTTTTTACATCTGTACTTTTTAGGTGATGTCAGTCTCCAGGGTGTCTTAATTAGGAATATTTTTTTACTTTATTAAGCCTCAATGAACCGTTCTGAAGTCTTTTCTCAGAGCGGTGTATATCGTCTGTGTCACATGTATTTATCTGTTCTATACAGGAAGAAGTGATCATCCTGAATACTCAAATCAAACGGGTAGAGGAAAATGAATCTGAACTACAGGCAAGTATCCAAGCCTCTTGTTAGTATAATGTGTCACCTGCCGGAGGACTGATTGATATATGGGCCAGAGATGTCGCACGTCTGTAATATACCAGTGGAGAAGGCGATGCTTCCATGGACGTTATAACTTTTCTGACTTGCATTGGTCTAGATAGTATTTGGTCATAGGTGTCATGGTGGCTTTGGTGTTGTCCAGTAGATCTGCCTGATCAATTAAATGATTTCTTTATTGCCATACAATTTTTTTTTTATTTTTTTTTTTCCCCAGGCAACTGTGCAGATAAAGAGACAGCAGATCAGTGACTGTTTAAGAAACGCAAAGCAGAACAAGCAGATGTCTGAAGAAGAAAGCGAGACGATGAAGCGCAGACTGCAGCGGATTCTTCATAGGAAAGACAACTATCTACAACGCGAGCGGATCCTTCAGAGGCTGAAAGAAAACCTAAAATGATTCCAATTGCGGACTGTCTCATACAACAGAACTTTTCTCACTTATTGAGAATTATATATTAAGAATTTAAAGTTTTGATTCTACTGAAAGTGGATCCCAGACGTGTTTTAGGTACACTTCTACTGACACAATCATCCCTGGGTTCTAAATTCTCAATTTTTGTCCTCATCTTCCTGCTGTGCATGGATTTATAACCACTCTGTAAACTTAATAAAAAAAAAAAAGGGAATTATTCTAACTGAACCTGGTCCTGGAGCTGCTGTCCCTCGACACCAACAATGTTTGCATTACTTTTCATGCCACCTTCACACAAAATGTACAGGTACGTGCAAAACAATAGCAGTCTAGTATCACTAATGTGTTAAATTGCTGTTTTTGGCAAAAAAGATCATACAAGATGAGGGAAAAAAAATCCATGACTAGGTGTAGGCAAGTAATGGGCAACCAACAGAATCGGTCATGACATGCACACTGTTAATTTGCTGAAATTGACTCATCTAATGAAAAGGGGTGTCCTAATTAATAGCAGTATGGAGTTCAATTAGTGAGGTCATTCATTCTGTGAAGAAACAGGTGTCAGTTATGGCCCTTATTTAAAGGAGGGATGCAAATATACCTGCTGGTATTAACCCTTGCTCAGTGAGTAAAATGGATAATTTATTGTACCAAAGGGGAGAGAACTTCAAGAAATTGATTTGAAGAGAGGAAAACCTATGACAAAGTGCAGAAGATAAATGGCTGCTCAGCTTAAAAAAAAAAAAAAAAAAAAAAAAAGATTTCCAATGCTTTAAAATGGCAAACAAAACCCGAAACACGTGGAAGGAGAAGAAATACTACGATCCGCATAGAATTACAAAGCAGAATCCAATGATCAGCTCCAGGGAGATCAAAGAAGATCTTCAGTTTTCTGAGACCTGTGACCATCAGAAGTTGCCTACGTGAAGACAAACTACAAGGGTATATTGCAAACAAAGTACCATTGCAGAAAGACATGTTGAAAAGGTTACAGTTTTCCAAAGAACACATTGACTGGCCTAAAGAGAATTGGTGCAACTTTCTATAGACAGATGAGAGAAAGATTGTTCTTATTGGGTCTAAAGACTGCAGACAGTTTGAGATGATGAGAGAACTCAAATACTGAATTTGGGCCACAATGCACTGTGAAGACTGTAAAACATGGAGGTGCAACCATAATGGTTTGGGGATGTTTCTGATAAATGGGCCTAACTCCATAGTATCACACACTATGGACCAGTTTGAATATATCAAACTACTGTAAGAGGTCATGTTGCCTTATCCTGAAGAAATGTCCTTGAACTGGCACGACAATGACCCCAAACACCAGCAAGCAGGCACCATCCTGGTTCCAGATCAACAAGATTGATATGAAGTGGCCAGCCCAATCCCCAGACCTCAATCTGATTTGTGGAGTGACATCAAAAATGCTTTTTTTTAATACAAAACCTAAGAATGCAAAAGAACTGTGAAATGTAGTCAGTCACATGTCATCACAGCATAGACAGTTAAGACAGTACATGAGTAGACTTATTATATAATTATAGCATATAGCTAAGAACTGCTCATTAAATTATGAGATGTTCTTAGCTGAGTGGCCGCAGGGTGACAACAATGGATCTCAGAAAACACTTGTAAGGAGTCGGTTTCTGGGGTCTAGTTATTGGGTGAAGTTTCAAGTTTTTTGGCAGATCAGCAGTCAGTACCGTTTTGTAACATGAGGGTACTGGGTTTGAATGAAACATAGGCCCCTACAATCATTTTTCCTCTTGTGTCATCATACCAATCAAGAAGCTTTCTATAGTTTAACTTCTATCTCTAGTACCCTTCTCCCAACTGCCTGAAAAACACACTCCTCCCACATGTCACAGCCCCGCTGTAGGTCTCCTGACCTAAACTTGACAGCATCATAGACCAGTAGTAGAAGTGAATATGATGGCACTCACTACATCATGGGAAAATCTTTATTTCATAGCAAGCAATAGAAATCTGGTGGAGAGGGTACAACAAATCATAGGCTATGACAGCTTTGTGTCTTCTGCCACTTCTACGAACCCATAAGTTGCAGTAGACACAAAAGGCTGTAGCCTGCTGATTTTTTTTTTTTTTTTTTTTTTTTTTTTAATATACTTATGTCGTGGAAAAATCTTTTTCATAGTGAGTGCAGTCCTCTTCACTTCTACTACTTGGGACTTTTTCTTTGACAGAGCACTGCTGATTTTCACAGCAGCTAGATGTGAATGGACTACGGCTGCACAAGTCAATGTGCATTTATGGGTTGTTGTTTTTTTTGTTTGCATTTTTCAGCATCCTAGACATGATGCCATGAAGTTTTAAGTCCGTCTACCCAGGCATCAGTCTGAGACACACAATGTATGAATGTGGCCTACGCGTAAGTTCACAAGGCAGTATAGAAAAAAAAATAGTAATTTGTTCAGAGCTGCATCCAGAAAAGTTGGACAGTTTCTCATTTGACATCATTGGTCAGGTGCTAGAGCGGCTTCAGAAGCATGGACTGAAGATAAAGCCCTGAAAGAGGGATTTTTGGTACTCACCGTAAAATCTTTCTTGGAGCCTTCATTGGGGGACACAGGACCATGGATGTATACTGTTGTCGCTAGGAGGTTGACACTAGGCAAAAAAAGAAAAAAAGCTCCTCCTCCGCAGTATACACCCGCCTACAGGCACCAAGCTCACCAGTTAGTGGCTAAAGCAGTAGGAGGAACTTAAAACAACTATGCAATGCGCAACGGGGCACAACCACGAAAACTAAATTAGATGCCCAACAGAGCCAACTGGACCTATGCCCAAATTCAGGGAGGGTGCTCTGTCCCCCCATTGAAGGCTCCAAGAAAGATTTTACGGTGAGTACCAAAAATCCCTCTTTATCGCTTCATTGGGGGACACAGGACCATGGGACGTCCAAAAGCAGTCCCTAGGGTGGGAGAACAAAAAAGGTAGCCACAGAATAGGTCTGACTGCAGGCAACCGCTGCCTGCAGAACCTTCCGTCCAAGACTGGCATCAGCCGAGGAATAAGTGTGGACCTTGTAAAACCTTGAAAAGGTGTGGAGTGAAGACCATGTTGCGGCCTTACAGATCTGAGAAGCTGAAGCCTGATGGCGAACAGCCCAAGAGGCCCCCACCGCCCGGGTGGAGTGAGCCCTTACCCCCGCAGGGGGAGATTTGTCCGAGACGCGATATGCCTCCAAAATGGTCAAACATATCCAACGGGCGATGGTTGACTTGGAAGCAGGGAGACCCTTGCGACGCCCCTCAGGAATGACAAACAGGGTGTCCGAAGGGAAACAGTTCTAGAAAGGTACACACGCAGAGCTCTGACCAGGTCCAGTTTGTGCAGGGATTTCTCCCGAGGGTGCACTGGGGCCGGGCAGAAGGAAGGCAAAACAATGTCCTCATTGATGTGGAAAGAGGAGACTACTTTTGGCATAAAGGAAGGTACTGGCCTGAGCACTACCTTGTCTTGATGGAAGACCAGAAAAGGCGACCGACAAGAGAGGGCTGCGAGCTCTGCAACCCTCCTAATAGAGGTAACAGCCACCAGAAAAGCCACCTTCCAGGAGAGAAGAGAGGCCGAGATGTCCTGAATGGGTTCAAACGGGGGCTGTTGAAGGACGCTCAGGACCATATTGAGGTCCCGAGGATCCAACGGGGGGCGATAAGGCGGCGCCAGGTGAGCCACCCCTTGCAGAAACGTCTTGACCTGAGGACAGAAAGCCAAGTTACGTTGGAATAGAATGGACAAGGCCGAAACTTGGCCTTTGAGAGTGCTTAGAGTCTCCCGCTTCCAGGCCAGACTGAAGAAAGGCCAAAATGACCGGTAGCGAAAAGGACATGGGAGCTAGCTGATCCTTCTCGCAGTGACGAAAAAAGGCTCTCCAGGTTCTGTGGTATATGCGCGAGTTGGCGGGTTTCCTGGCACCAATTAGGGTCTGGATGACTTCCGCAAAACCCGCCTTCCTCAACACTGCGGCCTCAACGGCCATGCCATTAAATTCAGAGAACGAGAACTCTGATGAAGAATAGGCCCCTGAGAGAGGAGGTCCGAACGGTCCGGTAGTCTCCAGGGGAAGTCGACAAGCAGGTTTACTAGATCTGCGTATCAGACGCATCTGAGCCAATCCGGGGCTACTAGAATTACTGGTACTCCTTCTGTCTTGATCTTTTTGACGACCCGAGGGATCAATGGTAGAGGGGGAAAAAGATAGGGCAGCTGGAACGGAGACCAAGAAATGACTAGCGCGTCTTGAGCGATCGCAAGAGGATCGCGGGACCGGGCTACGAAGGATGGAACCTTGTGGTTTAACCTAGACGCCATGAGGTCGACGTCCGGAGTGCCCCATCGTAAGCATATCTGATGGAACACCTCGGGGTGGAGAGACCATTCTCCTGAGGCAAGGCCCTGCCGACTGAGGAAGTCGGCCACCCAATTGTCGACCCCCGGAATGTGGACTGCTGAGATTGCCAGAACAGTGTTCTCGGCCCAAACTAGCACTCGTCACCTCTTTCAAGACGGACTTGCTGCGCGTTCCTCCCTGGCGGTTTATGTACGCCACCGCCGTGGCGTTGTCCGATTGTACGCAGACTGGGAACCCGGCAAGAATGTCCTGCCAGTGACGCAACGCCAGGTAAATTGCCCTTATCTCCAATATATTGATCGGTAGGGAGACTTCGTGGAGACTTCAACAGCCCTGCGCCGTGTGGTGGAGGAAGACTGCCCCCCAACCGATGAGGCTGGCATCGGTCGTAACCACCTGCCAGTGAAGCGGTAGGAATGACCTCCCGGGTCTGAAGGAAGAAGGACGAGTCCACCATATTAATGACCTTCTCACATGAAGAGGTAACCTGATGCGTCGATCTAGAGACGACTGGTTCTTGTCCCATGCCG
This sequence comes from Phyllobates terribilis, assembly GCF_046119375.1. Taxonomy (NCBI): domain Eukaryota; kingdom Metazoa; phylum Chordata; class Amphibia; order Anura; family Dendrobatidae; genus Phyllobates; species Phyllobates terribilis. The sequence continues at coordinate 877,921,810 of NW_027362762.1, forward strand.
ACAGAAGGGCCAGTTGAAGAGGCCGGGTATGGAACTGGGCAAACGGGACTGCTTCCATAGCTGCCACCATTTTTCTCAAGACACTCATGCACAGGCGAAGACGACGTGGACTTGGGTCGGAGAGAAGGTGAATCCCCCGACGGAGAGTTTATCTTCTCCCTCGGGAGAAGGACCCGGGCATGGGTCGTGTCAAACTGCATCCCTAGAAAGGTTAAGCACTGAGATGGGACCAGGGAAGATTTGTCTGTGTTGATCAGCCAGCCTAACCGAGACAGTGTGTTCAGGGTGATCTGGAGACTGTGGAGACAGTCCCTGAACGTGGGACCCTTGATCATTAGGTCGTCGAGGTAGGGGATTATTACAATCACCCTCGGGGCGGAGGCAAGCCCGAAGGGGAGAGAAGTGAACTGGTAATGTGCGTTCTGGAAGGCAAATCGAAGGAACTTCTGATGTAGTGCGCAGATTGGGATATGAAGATATGCATCCTGAATGTCCACTGAACATAGATATTCCCCAGCCTCCATCGAGGCGATTACCGACCTGAGGGACTCCATTCTGAAGTGCCGCACGCGTAACTGACGGTTTAGTTGTTTGAGGTCTAGGATCGGACGTAGTGAGCCGTCCTTTTTTGGAACGACGAAAAGATTGGAGTAGAAACCTGAACACCTTTCTTGAAGGGTGACTGGAACTATAACTGCTGAGCGCAGAAGGGAGGCAATGGCCTGAAGGAAACCGGGAAGTAGAGATGGACGCGGGTGGCGGGACCTGAGAAATCAAGTTCCTGGTATGGCGTTGAACTCAATCTTGTAGCCTGAGGTCACTATCTCCTTGACCCAGGCATCCTCTATTGCCGATACCCAAGGGTCTCGGAACAGAAGTAGACGGCTGCCCAACCTGGGAGAAATCCCAGGTGGGAGTGACCTGTCTGTTGGATCGTGATCGGGATCCACAGGGCTTGGAAGAGCGACCTTTTGCACGCCAGTTGGGAGTGGGCCTAAAGATAGATTTAAGTTTGTCTTGCTGTGCTGGGGTACGGTCCTGTTGATAGGAGGGTCCTGGTTGAGCGAACCGACGAAAGGACCGGAACTGAAGGGAACATTTCCTAGGAAAGGGACGATTAGGTCTCAGCTGAGGAAGGGAAGTCCTCTTGCCCCCAGTGGCATCAGATATGATCTGGTCTAATTTAGACCCAAACATTCTGGAGCCCTGAAAAGGGAGATTTGTTAGTGATTTCTTGGAGGCCGGGTCGGTGTTTCAAGCCTTCAGCCAAAGAATCCTACGTATAGCGATGATATTGCTGGAGACGCGAGCTGAACAGGTAGCGGCGTCAGGGGACGCCATGAGGAGATATTTCTCTGCGTGGGCGATCTGATCCGCTAGGTCAACCAGATTGTCTGGGGAAGCCCCGGTGAGGATGCCCTGCCTAAGCTGTTTGGCCGATGCGGAGACTGCTTTTGATACCCAAGTTGAGGCGAAGGAAGGACAAAAGGAGGTGCCAGCAGCCTCGAAGGCTGACTTAGCCAAGGCCTCAACCTGTCTATCCGTAGTGTCCTTGAGGGAAGAACAGTCTGGAAGGGACAGTACCGTCTTAGCCGAGAGACAGGAGGATCCACAGAAGGGGACTCCGGCCATCGGCTGACGAGGTCGTGGTTAAAGGGGTATAGCATGTCTGTTTTTTTCCAGTGAAGCGCTTCTCTGGATGCTCCCATTGTTTCTGAAAGACACCATCAAATTCTGAATGGTTAGAAAAGGTGCGGGCCGGGCGCTTGATTCTCTTGAAGGAAACTGAGTAGTCCTGAGAAGGGCTCTCGTCCTCTTTAACATGCAGAGTCTGATTGACGGCCGATATAAGGCTGTCAATCATGTCCTGGACTCTAGAATATTGGTCCGTGTCGGATCCAGAGTCACAATCTGATGCCGTGTCTGACCCCGGAGTGACCTCTGGGTAAGAGGTGTGAGATGCAGGGAGCAATTTGGAGTCTGGAGAGCTGGAGGATGAGCTTGTGTGAGTCCATTTCTGAGAAAGTGCCCTCGGTCGGCCCTTAGAAGGAGGGGGCAGGGGTGCCTGCGAATCGTCTGTTGGAACGTTCGGAGCACTGGTGGCCGTGGATAGCATGGGCAAACGTTCTAGGACCTGCATTGAGATACCTGCAGAGATTGAGATACCTTGGTGAGGTCAGAGACATAGCAACAACCCACTCCGGAGGAGGGGGAGTTACCTCGTCCTGGGCGGCAGGGCGGTCTTGGGGTGCCAGCATGGTGGGAGGCTTGCAGGTCGAGCAGAAAGCCGTTGTCAGACCCGCGGGCCACTTAGTACTGCAAAGAGCACAGGCATAGTATGTGACTGTGTGAGTGGGACGGACAGAAAGGTCCCTGGGTTTGGGCATATGTGCCTAACTAGGAATACTGCAGAGGAGGGAGCCTGTGGTGTGTGTGCCAGAGTAGGGCCTACCCGGTCTGGAATGGGCACGGTCCCGTATCCCTCATCGGAAAGTCCGGAGCCGCGGAGACAGGAGCAGGGCTGCGGTGATGAGGCAGTCAGACAGAATGATACTGCCGGAGCAGACAGAGCAGCGTAGAGGGGCGGAGCAGGGGCAGAGCGTGCTGCCCTGAGCAAGCTCGGGGAGCCAAAGCTCCGATAGGCAGAAGGGATGGGGGCGGGCTTAAGAATTCGGCTGCTGATAGGCCCCCGGGATAAAAATGGGCGTGACGGAAGCGTCATATTGCTCCTCGGTCCTGATTGGCCGATTTCCAGGAGGGGCGTATACAAGCCAGGAAGAGTAACGCCCACCCCGAGCCGCCCCCCCCCCCCGAGCCGCCCCCCCCCCCCCGACAGAGAAAGCGCGGGCAGATATGCCACGCAAAAAGGACAGAAAGGGGGGGGCGCCATGCTGTGCCGATGAAGACTACGCATCCTGATGTCCTGTGGGGAGAGGTGGCATGGCCAAGCGCTGCTGTGAGCGTCGGCGGGGAAATGTGATGCCCCCATTAATATCCCAGGATTTACGGGGCCCGCTGGCAGGCAACTCTGTGCCATAGCCGTGAGATCTGAGGGACCTGGGGCTGAGGAGGCAGCAGGGAGGGATTGTACCTTTTCCCGATGACTCTTCTTCCTCTTTCCCTCTGAGGATGGACACAGGAGGTCCTCCGTGGATAGGGGGGATCCTGGCTCTTCCTCCTTCCCGCACTGACCGGTCCTGGACAGTGCAGGAGACGGTGTCAACCACAGAATCTGGAGGAAGGTCACCGTAGTGACCACCGTCTCCCTCCCAGGCCGCTCCGAGGAGGGGGCTGGGGTGGGGAATAGGCAAGGACTGGCCACCGAGAATCACCCTGAGACACCTGAAGGTGACAGGGGATAGGTCCTGCCCAGCGGGTCCGAGAGTGGCAAATGCCACACTGCTCTCTCGGTCGCTTGAGAATGGGGATAACAGGGGACGCAGTGTTCCCTGTTAACCCTGAAGAGCTGTATCTGAAAAATAAAGAAGAAACATTAATAAAATACAACAGGGTTGGATCAGTAGGCTTCAGGTCTACCTCCTACAGACACTAAGCTTAAACTGGAGAGCTTGGTGCCTGTAGGCGGGTGTATACTGCGGAGGAGGAGCTTTTTTTCTTTTTTTGCCTAGTGTCAACTTCCTAGCAACAACAGCATACACCCATGGTCCTGTGTCCCCCAATGAAGCGATAAAGTCTTACCTGTTTCAAAAGGCGATTGCGTACTTGTAACAAACAGTCTCCGGTGCAGGCGTGTACCCGATGAAGGAGAAAGTGGCTGCCGTGCAGAGGTGGCCTACCCCAACCACCTTGAGGGAGATTAGAGCGTCCTTGGGTTTGTCAGGGTACTACAGACGGTTCATAAAGGACTTTGTGAAGACGGTTCCACCCATGCACGAGTTGTTGAGGGGGACGGCGAGTGGTCCCAAGAGTTGGCCAGTCCAGTGGGGGCCAAGGGAAGAAGCGACCTTCCCGGCACTAAAACTTGCATTAACAAATGCTTACACAAACTTCTCAACCACTCATGTTATACACTTGGAGTAGTCGTCAGGATCAAGTCTTGCAACAGGAATAATGAAGGGATGTGGCTCAAGTTGCATGAAGGATGGCGTGTACTACGCTATCTAAGATGGCACAGAGTACAAACTTTAATGTGGCGTAGTATAACAAGGTCCAGCTCATCATGGGCACAGAGGACACAAAAGGGTGCAAAGAACAGTCCAGTCCGCCAGTGGTTTCGCCTACCGAAGGGAGTGCCTTATCTGGAAGTGCCAGCCTGCAGTATGAAGTGCCCACCCTAGTAGGGCAAAGTGGAAAGAGAAGGCTCGCCCAGTGAAGCATGACAAAGGAAAACAGGCGGAGGCATTAGTAAATCGGGATGGCGTGTCCAATGAGACCCCCACCCAGTGAAAGGTGGAGCAGTGACTTAGCATGCCAAGCGGCGAGAAGGTCGTTGCCATTAGTTGGATGGAAGCCCGAGAGAGTGTGTGGTACCTCATGGCAGACAGACGGGCACTACTAGAAGACAGGGTGAAGCTCAAATACATGCCCCAAGGAGTGGAGGGGGCGGAGGTATAGGAGATCTGAGTCTGACCAGTCATTCCTCAGAAGAAGTGGGGGCCTGGAGCAAGACAGCTCTGTTCTCAAGCCAGAATGCGGTCTCCATCTTCTGGCTTCTTGAGGACTGAAAAAGGTACAGTTTTACAGCTCATTAGCAACCTACAGGGTCTGGGCATGTGGACTGTTGAGAGGTGGGCCGGTATCTGGGCCCAAGAGATTAGATTAATTATGATCTGCAGTGGGAAGATGGGTTAATCTAGGAGTTTGGGGCTGGTCGCCATGTCTACGTAAAGAAGAAAATGATGGAGACTGAACACCTGCCCCAGAGAATGCACGCTTTCACGCCAAGTACATGAGTAACCTTCCTCAAGATGGATAGCCCCCACAGACAGTACGCAGCAGGGCTGTGGAGTCGGTAAGCCAAACCTGCGACTCAGACTCCTCAATTTCCCTTACACCGACCCCCACATATATTGCTTATATTTAAGGGAAAAATTTATTGTAGTACAATGAACATCAGACATTTAATCATTTTTATGATACAATAATCAAGATCTTTAGATAGAACATAATATATTTATTGGAATACAACTTTAGAACACAAAAAACTGTAATAAATTGTAAATATGTAATACACTATGTAATAAACTAAGCAAGTGGCAAAAAAAACAGTTTTCAACAAAAACATACTAAATAACATTTGTGCAGTCTATGAATTTGTTCTAAGAAATATAATTGGCTCCATCAGATCCTCCTTCATAGATGACCTCAAATCTGACCTAATAATTTTAAGGCTAGAGAACAACCTCTCTACATTAACTTGGGTTGGAGGCAAAGCCGTAACCACATGTGCAACATCTCTAACAATTTCCGGGTATAAAGGAATTGCCTCATGCACAGTCAGTTTGATGAACGGTTGAATTTTTCTATTTCTTTAAGAGCAAGTGAAACATTTTGCTGAAATATGGTCAATCTGCTTGCTATAGGAGACTGAGTGAAATCTTTTTCCTTGCGGCAACGCTTTGCCTGCTCCATGTCATCCAAATACTTGTCAAAGTCAAACTCCTCATCTGATGAGGATGAAGATATGGCAGCAGTAGCACTGTCAGGACCCAAGTCCTCTTGCGCCTGGCAGTCCTCCTGTAGGCCACTCATCCTAATTGCTACCTCAGGCAGAGCTTCATTCTTTTTGGTACAGATAAGATATGGATAGATAGATAGATAGATAAAGTCAGAGGGATAGATAGTGGGATAGATGGAGGAATAGATTAATAGAGGGATGGATAGATGGAGAGATAGATGAATGGATGGATGGAGGAATGGATGGATGGAGGGAGGGATGGATGGATGGAGGAATAGATGGATGGAGGAATAGATGGATGGAGGAATAGATGGATGGAGGAATAGATGGATGGAGGAATAGATGGATGGAGGAATAGATGGATGGATGGAGGAATGGAGAGATAGGTAGATACAGGGATGGATGGATGGATGGATAAATATATGGATAGATAGATGATAGCCACATGGATGGATAGCTGGAGGGATAGATGAAAGGATGGATAGATAGAGGAATAAATGAAAGGATAGATGAACGGATAGAGGGATGGATAGATAGATAGATGAATACATGGAGGGATAGAGAATGATAGACAGATGACAGCTACAGACAGAAAATAGTACATTGCACATATCACATGTTTTTTTTCCCCAATTTAAAAAAAAATGCAAGTTTGGAATCGCCGTAATTGTATCGATTTGGAGAATCACGTTGGCAGGTTATTTTTACTATACAATGAACACCGTGAATACAACCCAAAAAACAATGGCGTAATATATTTTTCAACATATAACCCCATTTGGAATTTTTCTCCAATGTTCAGCATATGATAAAATGAATGTTATCATTCAAAACTACAAAGCAGAAAAGGAAGCCCTCATACAGCTAGGTCGATGGAGAAAGAAAAGTTATGGCTTTTGGAAAAAGGAAAAAAAGAAAACGCAAAAACATAAAAATTGATAACAGATAATGTCATCTGCACCTCTACTGATGCAATCTGTTGTGCCCTAGCTGAAAAAAAATAAAATACATTTTAAAAAATTAAATTAATAAAATCAGTTTCATGTCAAAGCACTTGCCAAGCCTCTAGCACTATTCCCCTCCCAACCGCAACTTCCTCTGCTTGCTTGACTGACAGCACACTGGCTTGACTACACATTCAATGAGCCGACACTCATGCGAAGGAAGGTGGGGCTGGGACAGGAGGTGGCGGGGACTTTGGAAGTGCTTTGACACTCCCAGAGCACTTTAGCCTCATATGGGTGAAAATTATTTTTCGGTCAGGGAGCAACTGATTAAATGACGTCATCTACACTTTTATGGAGAGAGCAACATGACCAGTTTTGGGGAGGGGTGGATTCCCTTTCAGTCCGGAAGCACACAAAAGCACAAAGCAAATACATTTACAAAATGTTTATACCGATTAAAAAAAAACACAAAAAATTTCACAAAATTCTTTTATTTTTATGTACATTTTTTTTCTTCAAATGACATAGAACTTTCTTCTTTTATACAATCTACAGTCTAACAACATATACAGATACAATGTGCCTACAGTACATGCGGATTTCAGACAAATTACATTCAGAGCACTGTGGATTTATATGAAAAATAGGAGAAGTGTCCATTTTATGTGCCGATTCCAAGCAGATAAATAATACAAAAAAAAAATCGAACATTTTGTAGCCATTATAAAAGTTATTACAGTGAACGCTTCTAATTGATTCAGTACCTGAATGAGTAAACGCAATCTATTCTGTTCACATTCAACACCAGCAGTATCGGATACAGTTTAATATCACATTGTGATTGCCGATCACCACACAGAGATCCAGAGGAACCACATTGGCTTTGTTTAGGTTGCAGTACATTGGTCAGTGCTAAGGAGACAGCAACACTATAGAAAGATAGCGAGGATAGGAGATGCATTTCAGCATGTGAAAAACAAGAAAAAAATGCAAAAAAAATTTTGGAATACAGTTCACGACATCTGATATTGTTCTATTTTTGCATAGGTTACACAATCTATTTTAACAGAACTGCCGCTCTCTAAAAGCCAAAGTACTACACTAAAATGGATGGGTCTACACACAAGCCCCACTGTCTTATCTGCCCATGTAGCCAGTTTGCTAGGATGGCGACAATTGCATATTTTTTCCAGAATGTCAGATTTGATTATTCTGTCCATAATCAAAGTCAAAATGACTGGAGCTTGATACTAGGGCTTGTGTGCCTTTCTTTCATGTTGAAAAATGTTTTCTTCGACTGGGATGGGGGGGGGGGGGGTTAATTAATAGTATTTGGTACAAGTAAAATCTGAAAAATTCAGCTTATCGGTCAGTTTATACAATTGTGTGTGTCCATCCCATTGGCTCACAAATAAATTGAGGACCAGTCTATGATGCGTCTGTGGCAAAATATTAATTGATAGGCGATCTGAAGATAGACCATCAATGTGTGATCGGTGGAAACTGGTGACCAAGTTGAATAGACCATCAATAGATTTTCCTGAAGATCCCCTTCAGATGTGATCTGCGCTAAAGGCAAGTTTGCCATTGTTTATTTTTAAATTAATTAATAGCTAAAAAAATGTATTTTAAATTTTTTTACTGTCAGACAACCCTTTTAAGATTTAGACAACATCATAAAAAAAGAGAGAAAACAACCCTCATGAGTCCAAAGATGTTTTTTAAAAAAAATGAGAGTAGGTCATTTGCCGTGGCTATAGTAAATCCATTTAAGGGTGCTGGATAAATTAAAAACAAACACTCGTTTGTCGAGTTAAACCATTTTAAAATTGTTCTCAGCAGCACATCTTCATGTGGGTCTAGGACGCGTGCTGCCGAGCAGAACACGCGCTCAGAATAATCTAGTACTGATCGTTCAGTGACTACGGGACATCTAAACAGGCTATTAAATGACATGTAAGCTGATAAACGTTCATTTTTCGGTTGTGATTGTGTAATGCAAACGTACCCCAAGTATAGACTTTTTTCCCTTTATCCAAGTCTCAGGGACCACTGATGAGGGGTAGGTTTAGTAGGAGACAACCCCTTTTAGATTTTTTTTTGTGATGCCATTTTAGCTCAATTAACATACAATAAACACCTTTTACAGTAACATACAGTATATCACGCCAGCACTTACCAGTGTTCAATCCACCTTCACAGAAGTGTCCTGGTAAACATGAAGGGTCATATCACGTCAAGTGTGATGCATAATTTGCATCATCTGCAAACTTGATGCCCAGATCTGGGCACATTGTATACCTTTACCTAGATGAACAGTATCCAACACATACACCCATGTGTAATATAGCATTTGTATGGATAAAGGCCTTTAAGCCCTGGCTGGAATATCAGGTCCGGTGAAAGTAATTCAGGTATGTGTTTATCTGCATATACTAAGGGATTATGACCAATAAAAAAGGCATTCTTAACCTTATAAAAAGCTTTAATCTACTCACGTTTAGTATTTTTTTTTAAAGTAATATAAAAAGTCCCATTCCCATGCATTCTTGTGGATGTATTACAAGAAAATGTTTGTATAAATGAACGTTACAGTTCACTAAAAGGACCAGCACTTGCCATACAAAGTACTTTTTTATCTGGTGGAAATGCTGCTGTTCTCCTGAATCTGGTGCGTTTTTGTTTTCTTTCACTGCGCCTCTCCATTCCTAATATATGGCCTCATATTCTCTGTACGTAAATCTAGTCTTGTAAGTCAAAAGGAATGTGGTCTTCAATAGGGATAAGCGGACCCATGGAAGTTCGGGTTTGTCAGGTTCAACCTTATTTAGTCCAAAATTCAGTTCTGGTACCAGAACTCTACCCAGGCTTTAACCAGAACCCGAACCCCATAGAAGTCAATGGGGGACCCAAACTTTGGTGTTATATAATGGTCATAGTTCTCCCTTTCTCTAAACCACAAAATGGACAACGGTGGAAATTAGTGTTCGGAGTTCACCATGTCCGGTACGAACACCAAACTTTGCAGTTCGGGTTCGTGCATCACTAGCCCACAATTCTTCTAAATGTGTGTCTTCTTGAGAATCACGTTCGATTGGCTAACAAGACTACATTAACCCCTTTCCCCAGTGACAAATTTCATTATTTCATCCCTTTCTTCCAAGTGCTATAACTTTTTGATTTTTCCATCAACATACCCCTATAAAAAATTTGGCAGAAAGGATTCCCCATTTCAGTGAGATTATGATGATACATAGACTTTTTTTTCTATTTAAGCAGTGAAAAAAAAAAAAAAAAAAAAGATTTTTTTTGTCTCACCGCTTTCTTTTCTCACTTTAGTTTTTATTCCTCTTAAGGAGACTTAAACCTACGATCCTTTAATTACGTATACTATATACTGTAGCATTGGAGTAAATCTCAGCCTCTTATGGAGCACAGCCTGTGGCCGAGCTTCACAGGGCCACCAAGATGTCAGGTACAGGGGCTTTCATCAGCCCCCGCTGCCATGTGAACCCATTGAGACACGCAATCGCATCGCAGGGGGCTGATGAGAGCCGGTGCGTGTAAGCAACTGCGCCATTTCAGATGATTAGAGCAATGTTTAAATGGTTAACAGCAGCGATCGGTGCTTTGCTCCGGCTGCTGTTAACCATTTAACCCCTCAATTTGCATTAGGGGTTAATGTACAAAGAAGGGGCCATATCTCAGAAATGGAAAAACTGAGGAAAAAAAGAAACACAACGCCAGAGTCAGGAGAACAGTGGCATTTACAAAAGGTAGAAAAATTACACATTTAGAACAAGTGACAGGTCCTCTTTAAAAGGTTTATTCCCATCTCATCCCAAGTTATCGAATATTGCACCTTCACTCCATTCAATGCCTATAAGACTGCCAAAGGTGTAGTGCTATGGTAACTAGCAGTTCCACTGACAAAAGTGCCCACTTGCTAACATAGGAATAACTCTTACAAAGTGAAAGGTTTCCTTAAAGGGATTGTCCAGGCATACTCTTTTGACACTGGCATAGAGATGTAACAGTGTGCGTGATGGTACAACTGCCAGGACGACTTTCTGATTACCAGAATGTGTTGTCCTTATATTTGGATGCAGACTGATCCATGATACGTGCTTGGTGTAAGCAACGTTACCACCCACCGTAGTGTCTCTGTGGGAGAACATGCCCAGATAACCCAATAAAGATTGGGCAACTGAAGTATCGGAAGTTTCTGAACTTTCACATTGAGTTTTGCTTTTGGACAGTTGTGACATATAAAGCCAGTGATGGCTCGGAAAAACTTAGTGCCTCATTTTTGAAAAGACGCTTTGATAAATCTGCCCCTTAGTGTTACCATTCTCACGAATTATACCCCAGACTTGTTTTGCAATGTTTTTTTTAGATAGGTCTGACTGGAAAAAAATATCTGTGATATGAAACGTCACAAACTGACTGCTGGTAAGCTGCGTTTAGGCCTGTGTTCAGCCATCTGAGACTGACTGGCTGCTAAGGAAATCCTGCCTAACATTCATAGCAACCAATCTACCTTTGATCACACAGCTCATAAGAATTGCCTTTGCATAGGGGGAAAGGGCAAGAAGGCTGAACATGAGTCAGGTTATGTTCATGGGCCACGAGACATCCATGCAATACCTTCAAAATATGCGAGCAAAATCTACGATGGGGTGCACTTAATGACCCCAAACATGCTCGAAAATCAAAATTATTTCTGTAATGCTTGAATGGGATTTTGTACAAGAACCACACTATGGCAAAACGTCACTAAGGGCTGAGGTGAGCAAATACTGGAATTACAAATTTTCAAGAAATAGATCTAGTGTGAAAACCATCACACGGTCCCTGAGGAAAATTGATTTGTATATATAGGATTTTAACCAACCAAAGTACGTAAATATCAGTTTGGAAACGATTCCTTTCAAGTAAATATCCTCAATATCCTCGCCACCCCGCACCTTTGTGTGCATTATCTGCCGTACAGGAGCCATCTTTCAGCAGTTTGATGGCCACAGGGTTTTGCCCCAGTTGTAAAAAGTGAAAAAAGCAATTTTTAAAAATTAGCACATAGGAAAAGTGAAAGTCCGGCTCTTATCAACCAATCAGATAGTGGCTTTCATTTTGCAACTTGATCTAGAAAAATGGCAACTGAATTTGGATTGGTCACCTGCCATTACGCAATGAAGGCAATTTGACTACTGCAGTAGGAACCCGCAAGAATAAATTCCCAGAGTGGGACCGTATTTTTGATACATTGGCAATATTTGTAAATTATTTTTTTGCATGTTAGATGACATGGCTGTGAATGGTAGCACAATCTCTAAATAGTGTGCAGCTCATTATTGCACCACATATGCCCTAGACCACTTGTACAGTACATGAGATGTCCTTCAGGTATATTCTGGGACTAAAGGAGGGCACAAAAGACCCCCCCACCTCTCGCCAAATATTATCAATATAAATTAAAGGTGTTTTTATGCCAATGCTAACTTTTTATAAAGTAGGCTTAACTTAGCAAGAGGGCCATAAGCTTTGCCTAGCGCTGCCCAACAGATTCACTTGCTCCACAAAACTGGCGTACATTTCAGCCACTACTGCATGGGTTCCTGAAAGATGCACCAAAGTCATTAAGCAAAATGCGTCGTCAGAAAAAGACCCACTGACTAAATAAGGTTTTTGTATTAAGATGTATTTTTAAAAAATAAAAATAAAAAAATTTGGCAATGGAAAATAATAAAAAAAAAAAAAAAACTAATTTTGGAATTTTCACACTAGCCACTGGAGCTATTTTAGATTCATATTTCCGGTCTTTTTAGGAAGAGTTTACAGCAGTTTCCTTATCCTCAGAGGCAGGATTACACTTCTTTACCCAGCAGATAACACAGGATCAACTAGTCACAATAGGTGGACTCTGCTCCCTTCATAATGAACCTCTGCACACGATCATTAGATGCTTCAATACATAATATAGAGTCAGAGTCCATTCATTGTTGCTAATGTACATGTGAACTTCCTGAAAGAATGGTATATAATTGCCCCAGAGGCAGGTGTAAAAATTACAAAAATTTCAAATTTTTATTTTTTAATAAAGATTGCGGCATGAAAAAAAAAAAAAACCTGACCAAAATCTTAAAAAAAAAAAAAAGCATTTAAATGAAAACTTGAATTAAACAATAGGTAATTTTCTGACAACACATTCCCTTCAAGTACCACTCAAGTTTAGTGCATAGAACCCCAGTGGACTCTGGATCAAGACTAGATTACAATACAATAATCTTAACTCCATTTTTTCCCCATTTACCCCACACAGAAAATGCTTTCTTGATTCATGAACCCAATTATACAAACAGGAAACCAAAATCGCCTCAACAGAAGGTTACCACCCTAGAAGGGCAGATTCCTACTTCAACCATCACTTTTAAAAATCAGCCCCCCTGGTCATTCTTGGTGCAAAATAATTTCAGTTGTGACCGAAATTTGTAAATTATCACCCTTTTGCCTGCTCCCGTATCCCACTTTAGATTTTACCTGCACGAAAAACCTGCAGCCTTTCTGCGGAAGGGATGTGTAAGCGTCCAGTTATAAAACCCGGACAATATTTAACGTGCACACCAACACTGCAGACAAAAGCAATAAGGCATGATCAGAACAGCCAAGACTTGCGGTGTCACAAATTTCATTCTTCAAATGGCTTTTAGAGGCTACTGTGGACAAAGGTGTGGTCACTGACAACATAATGCGGCCATTGTGGACAAAGCTGTGGTCACTGACAACATACTAATACCAGAGACACAGAAAGTTAAAAAAAAAAAAAAAACACAAACCTATCACAGCATTTTTGAGCGTCAGGCGTGGCGTGCACACAGGGGGGCTGGCGCAATTTCGGTCTTAAGTAGAGCTCAGTAGGATAAAACAGGCAGTAAATAAATATTGGAACGTCAGATCCTGCAGCTGTAATAAAGATGACCTGAAGGCAAAAACCTAAATTAAATAACATAATAAATGTTAAGTGGAAATCAGCACCAGAAACACGTTTTATAAAGCAGATCCCGTGACCCCTGATGTGGGGAAGCCTCCATGAACGAGCGTTGCAGGTCTCCCGCGTCTTCTGTACGCAGCTCCCACCCGCTGATCTTGCATATTCATGCAGGAGGTTTGGTTAAGTAGTTTAGTGCTCCTGTATAAAGCTCGTGAACAGTGGTTTGAACTTTTGATTTGTGACTACGACCTACTTATTTATGGACACACGATGCAACGTGCTCATAGAAAATAAAGCCATTTTGTTCAAATGAATACATACAAAAAAAGTCTGCGCGTCTCCATTTACACTTCCGGAGGTACATCCTTGCTTGCTGTTGGCTGTGGCACCTGATAGACTGTCTCGTCCACTGCACACGTCCCTGGCGTCACTTTTGGCGTGTCATATAGTACCTGTGCGGATGAGGAACTGTCTGTCCTAGACACTAGCTTGTTATAAGTCCCCACTAGGACAGGTGCCTGGCTTCCTGCCCCTTTAAAAGTAGAAGTTGACGGCAAGCACATGGTCCCGGCAGGATGCGCCGACATTTCCATGATGATTGGCGTAGCATATTCCGGCCCACTGGTCGGCAGCGGCTCCGCGTAGGCATGGTAAATGTCCTTGTCTGGAGAGTTGTAGGAATCCAGATCGGCATACCCACCTTCTTTACTCTCCTCTGGTTTGAAGGTTGATCTCTGATGCAAGGTGCCAACTGCTCCCCCCACAAGGGGCTGGGCGTATTCTGAAAAATTAAGGCGTTTAAGGTTTTATTTATAAAAGAACATGCATCATTTAGTGAAAGTAAAAGCCTGTTCACATCACTTGGGCCACACATTCGTGACATCAAATGTTCTGTAAAATCCCTGGAAATTTGGAATTTAGACATACCCCCAACAGAACCATTAAAGGGGTATTCCCACCTCCAATAGCCTATCCCAATATGTAGTAGGTATAATAATATTAGCAAATACCTTCAATAAGAAATGTAGTATAGTTCTTCTGATTTGCTATGTTGCTTACCCCATGTGCAGGGCATTGCAGTAGGTTAGGTATCCATGGTTCCGACTACTCATATAGTGACAGTTGTTAGTGGTTGTAACCATGGATCTTTAAACTACTGCAATGCCCTGCATATGGGGTAATCGACATAGCGAATCAGAAGAACTATATTACATTTCTAATTGGAGGTATCTGCTACTATTATTATTACACACTTACTACATATTGGGATAGGAGGTGGGAATAGCAGTTTAACTAAATCACTTTGTGCTCCGTCTAGCACCAACTGCAGAGGTAGATGAAGGGACGGTATTGTGCATAGCAGGCACAACACTATGAATAATTGTTGTAAGCCGGCAATCCCACAGCGCTGCTGCACCTTCCACCGGCCGAATGCCAAGCACAAGGAAGAATGAAGACAATGGAGGGGCGGATATCAACAGGACTCCACGCTACGAGAGGGAACCAGCCGGATCGGATCAAGATAACGATTTATTGAACACTACGCGTTTCAGGTGAATACTACTGTATGAAGGGTCCCTGTATGTATGAGTCCCTGAAAAGCGCAGTGTTCAACAAATCGCTATTTGGATCCGATCGGGCTGGTTCCCTCACTAGTAGAGTGGCACCCTGATGATATCAGACCCTCCACTGTCTTCATTCTTCCTCATATGAAGAACACAGTGCCTCAGTCTGACTCATTATAGTTCCCACGGGGGCAGGTCTGAAACCTGTTATTTTGGGTGTTCATGCAGAACCAATGAAGGAATCATCAACGTCATGTGAACAGGCCCTAACAAGAACATAATGAAAATAGTATTTGTCATGATTTGAATGCAATTTATTTCCTTCCCATGTGAAAACATTGATCTTTTCTTCCTAAGGATTCACAAGTTAAGGACTTGGGTGGGATAATTACTATGCAAACATAGAATAAATGTGACCAGCCATTTGCAACAGTTCCCATACAGAGCGGTTGAGGCCATGTTGCAGTAATCTGGTAATTGCTGGCTCGAGGCCACAATACAGGCAACTGGAAGCCGCACATGGCTATTCAGAAGAGCAATCCCACAAGATGGCCAGAAGCCTGGAAATCTAATTACCACTTTTGCTCCAATTCTCCTTTATTCCCATTTTCGAATTCCATATCGAATGACATATAATTAGTGATGAGCGAGCACTAAAATGCTCGGGTTCTCATTGCTCGGGTCGAGCACATTGGAATACTCGGGTGCTCGACCCGAGCAACGAGCCCAATGTAAGTCTATGGGAAACTCGAGCATTTTTCAGGCGGCTCCCCCCGGCGGTCTGCAGAGGGCCTAAAAATTGCCCAAATTGATAGGAACAGTGCTCAAATGACATGGAAACAGCATGGGGAAGACCCCAGTAAGCATTTCTGACCCCCAGATCATTGCTGTCAACAACGTTGTCAGGAGTATTACACCACTTTACAGACTCACAATAAGGCTGTGTGCCCACGATGCGTTTTTAATGCGTTTCCGCAGCGTTTTTGCAGCTGCGGAAACGCATTAAAAACGCATGGTAGAAGGGCAGCAATGTTCCCCAATGATAATCCGCATGTGCTGTGCCCATGCTGCGGATTTTTCCGCAGCGTTTATGCTGCGCTCAAAAATTCGCAGCATGTCCATTAATTTTGCGGAAATGCGGCGTTTTCGCCGCCATTGACTTGCATTGGAACGCGCCAATAAAGCAAGACTGTATTTGTACTTGCGTTATTGGCGGGTTCTAATGCGCGGATGGTACCCGGGTGTAGAGGAGAGGAGACTCTCCTTCACACCCAGGTAACATTAAAAGCTGTAAAAACAAGAATAAAATAAAAAATAAAGATATATTCACCTTCTGACGGCCCCCGGTCTCCTTCCCTCTGCTTGCGTGCAAGACTGAAGGACCTGAGGTGATGTCACAGTCATGTGACCGCAGGCCCTTCAGCGCAATGTCTCGCTATATCCCGGCAGCCAGGAACAAGCCAGGAGCGAACGCGGCAGCACACGCCGGGGCATCGGAGGGTAAGTATAGCTTTATTTTTTTATTTTTAAACATTCTTTTACGGTCACACTATATAAATCCATGCCGGTTGCATGGATTTATATAGTGTGACCTAGTTGTCAAGCACTTTCCAGGTCATGCTAAAATCGCCTGGAAAGCGCTTGTCAATCCGCATGCGGAAACGCATGTGAATCCACATGTATTCCGCAGGAAAAACGCATGTACAATCCGCATGCGTTTTTTTCTGCCAGGGAGATGCAGAAATTTTCTGCTTCATTTCTGCACCGTGGGCACATAGCCTAAAACATACAAAAACGAAACCAAAATTGATTTTCCTGGGACATATGTTAAGGAACATCCTTTCCAGGGTAATGACTTTTATATAAGGCAAAATAAATAACAAAAAACAAAAATACTCCTCCACACCTTGGGCTAAGTTCACACGTAGCAATTTTGATGCGTTTTTGCACTTTTGCATTGCTTTCAACCAAGACAAATGCATTCACCAGGAAATGTAATTTTAACATTTTCCAACCTTATCTGGCCATGTGGTGTGTGACACATCAGACACCTGCATACAGTGCTGAAAAGACATGGGAACAGCATGGGGAAGACCTCTGGAAGCATCTCTGACTCCCAGGTCACTGCCTAAAAGTGTGCCCATCATAAGTGATCCTTGGCGCATGCGAAGATGCCTCCCGCCATGCACCTGTCGTTGCAGACTGGCAACAATCACCGTCTACGTCCTTGTCCCACTGCAGCGTTCAGTTGTCCCTACCCCATTCCTTGGAATGCAAGCACAAGCATGCAGCCAGCCACCCACCCACAGGATGCAATACTATACTGCCAAGTTTTTGACAGCTGCTTGTACTTGAAATGTGGCCTTTTAGGCTCGTGGAGGCGGAAGCTTTTCATAACCTCATGCCAGCAGCGACCGGGTGTCCATACTCTGTCCCCAGCCGCCACTATATTTCCCGGTATCGCCTCCGCCTTCCACAAGCACGGGTCCCACAACATTACCCGTGCCCTCCCCAGTGCACTTACTGGGAAGGACCGCCTAACCACAAACACGTGGACAGGTGAATGTGGCCAGGGACGGTACGGAGCCAGTCCACAACTTTTTTTTGCTGAGAGTTGTATTTAGCTCGGTGAAAGGACTGGCATAGAGGGAAACCGTATCTACCCTGCGCGTCATTTCTCCCAGGAAGTCCTCTAAAGCTGCTTGCACTTGAAATGTGGCCTGAACATTACTGCTGGTACTTTTCTGTGGGAATTAGCTTGCCTCCTACCAGCCTGGAGTATTTCCAGCAAACTATGGTACGACGCCATGGTATTAGCACTGCCCCCAGTACCAGTAGCGAAGCCATCCCCAATTTCCTTCTCAGGAATTTTATTTGGTAGACTGAGTGGCTATACATTTTCTCACAAAGAAGCTGAAGATAGAGTGGCAGTAGGTGCAAGTTTCTCCAGCCTGTTAGATATTAGAGGGTGAACGGCAGCACATAGGATCAGTGGTTAGCAATGAAGCCTTGCAGCGCTGGGATCCTGGGTTCAAATCCCAGCAAGGACAACATCTGCAAGGACTTTGTATGTTCTCCTCGTGTTTGCGTGTGTTTCCTCCTCAATAAAAAAGCAGCCATAGAGTGTCCGGGAACCTTCCCACACATTTTTCTTAGCCAGGACTGCTTCTCGGCAGGGTTGGACGGTCCCACCAGAGAATCCTCTGGTGACCCTTGGCTTCTACCTCAGGAGAGTTCATGATAGCACTAACTTTGCAGCTGCTATGGGGCTCTTGAGCGGGTGAGAAAGGCGAGTCCTCAGAATAAAATCCTCTGGTGGGCACAATGTTTTTCAACTGAAACAGCTTCTTAGTGGGAGTTGTATTTCACCACAGCCATATTCTTTAGCTCGGTGAAGGGACTGGCATAGAGGGAAACCGTATCTACCCCGGCTGTCATTTCTCCATCACCAGGTTCCGCCCATTGTCACACACGACCATGCCTGGCTGTATATTCAGCGGTGAGAGCCACAGATCAGGCTGCTGTGTTACAGCTTTCAACAACTCTGCAGCGCTGGGCGGTTTGTCAATTAAGCATGTTATCTTCAGCACAGCCTGTTGCCGCTTGGCCAAGGCAGTGCTGCAATGCTGTCAGCTTGTGACTGATGTGGTCATTTCAGAGATGGAGGAGGAGGAGCATGAGCTGAACAATAGGATTACATTGAGGTTAAATTGATGACACTGTTTTTTATACTAAAGAAAGATCCTATTTTGTTTTTTTTACGTTATTTTTTTTAAGACACATGCATTCACCGGCAAATGTCATTTTAACATTTTACTACCTTATCTGGCAATGTGGTGTGTGACACATCATCAGACACATCCTGTTTTATTTATGATGGAGGGACTCTGAAAGTCATAAAGCCTATTTTTATAGGGACATCAGACGGCCCTTACTATTCTTAAAAGGCCAGCAGTCGGCCCTAGCTATTGTTAGAGAGCCATCAGCCGGCTATGCTTTGTTGTTCCCATTATTAACAAGTGGGTCTCCTATACTGTTATTGCGTATCCAGTGACAGCAAGGGCTGCCAAAAATTTGGACGCAACCCAATACCCCTTTGAAGAGACATAGAGGAGGGTCTCAGTAAAAAAAAATGTTCCCATTATAAAGGAGCGGGTCTCCTATAGTGGTAATGCCCATGCTGTGACTGCAAGGGCTGCCAAAATTTGGGAAAAACCCCACTAAGAATTTAAAGACACATAGAGCAGGGCCACAGTAATGACAAATTCCCATTAGAAAGGAGAGAGTTTCCCATAGCGTTGGCCTATGCAGTCAATGCAAGGGCTGCCAAAAATTTGGAGGAACTTCAATGCCCCTTGGAAGAGACGTGGAGGAGGGCCTCATAAAAAAATATTCCCATTAGAAAGGAGCGGGCCTCCTATACTTGTAATGCCCATGCACTAAGTGTATGGACTGACAAACATTTACCCCTGGGGGGTATACATGAACATACTGTATAAAACATTGTTTTTACGGGCATCATAAACAGCCTTTAAAAAAATTATGTGGGTGTTGCATCACGGACCACGGTCACCCTGGTGATATGGTGGTGGAGGATGAGGAGAAGGAGGAGGACAAGAGCAAATAGCCTAAATCAGGAAGCGAATACCCATGTGTGGGTGTGAAAAGGTGCATGGGAATACACCTCCCAAGAAAAGACACTGGATTTGAGTTTATGTTATTCTGCTATCATTCGGTGGTGTTGCGAAGTCTGGCCCAATCCAGCCCTTGTTCATTTTTATAAGAGTCAGCCTGTCAGCATTTTCAGTTGACAGGTGGATGCGCTGATCAGTTATAATTCCACCAGCAGCACTAAAAACCCGCTCTGATAAAACGCTGGCGGCAAGGCAGGCCAGGACCGCCAAGGCATAGAGAGCCAGTTCATTCCACGTATCCAGCTTGGATACCCAATAATTATAAGGCACAGTGGAATTACGGAGGACGTTGGTACGGTCGGCAAGGTACTCCCTGAGCATCTTCCCAAACTTTGCACTCCTTGTGAGAGTACCCCACGCCTCAGGGCTTGTGCGATGGGAGGGGCTGAGACAACTCTCCCAGAACTTTGACAGTGCTCCCCTGCCTCTGCTGGATTGAAGTTGTGTCTCTCTCGCCTGTAGTCCTTGTTTGTCCAACGAAGTGTGCCCTCTGCCGCCTTCGTTTTCAGATGGGAATTTTTTTAATAGTTCCGCAACAAGGGCCTTCTGGTACTGCCCCATTTTTGTAGACCTGTCCGCCTCAGGAATAAGAGATATAAAGTTCTCCTTGTAGCGTGGGTCTAGAAGTGTCACCAACCAGTAATGACTGCCACCCAAAATTTTGAGAACGTGAGGGTCATGGGAAAGGCAGAATAACAAACTCAGCCACGCGTGCCAGACTACTAACTGGCAAGACTTCAGTGTCCTCACCAAGAGGATGACTGACCATGCTCTCCTCCTCCTCCTCCGTGTCCTCTAGCCATCCACGCTGAACAGACGGTATGACAGCTGTGCAGGTAGTACAGTCTATAGTGCATGAAACTAGCTCCTGTCCTTCCTCCTCCTCCACCTCCTAATCCTCATTGTCACCCAATCCACGTTGGGATGAGATGAGGCTTGGCTGTGTGTAATCACCCTGTATGGTTCCTTGCTCCATCTCATCATGCTCCGCCTGCAACGCATCCTCTTTGGCTGTGAGCAGAGAGCGTTTCAGAAGACAGAGAAGCAGGATGGTGACGCTAATTATGGCGTCATCGCCGCTCACCATCTTGGTGGAGTCCTCAAAGTTTTGGAGGATGGTACATATGTCTGACATCCATGTCCACTCCTGAGGTCTTATACGTGGAGTCTGAACTGAATACCGACGGCCTTGTTGATGCTGGTACTCCACAACTGCCCTCTTCTGCTCACAAATCCTTCCCAACATCTGCAGTGTAGAGTTCAAACGCGTGGGGACATCACACATCAGTCTGTGAGCCGCAAGCTGCAAACGCTGCTGAAACACTGCAAGGGCGGCGGAAGCTGTAGCTGACTTTCTAAAAATTGCACACAGGCGACGTACTTTAACAAGCAGATCCGGCAGCTCCGGGTAGGATTTGAGAAACCTCTGAACCACGAGGTTAAGCACATGGGTCAGGCATGGTACGTGTGTGAGCTCACCTCACCTCAGAGCCGCCACCAGGTTCCGGCCATTGTCACAAACGACCATGCCTGGCTGTAGGTTCAGCGGTGTGAGCCACAGATCTGCCTGCTCTTTCAGAGCTGTCCACAACTCATCAGCAGTGTGCGATTTTTCACCTAAGCATATTAGCTTCAGCACAGGCTGTTGCCGCTTGGCCGAGGCAGTGCTTCCAGCTTGTGACTGATGTGGTCATTTCGGAGATGGAGGCTGAAGAGGAGGAGGAGGCTGAGGAGGATGAGGTGCAGGAGCAGTAGACCATGGGGGCAACCCTGATTGACCTAGGGCAAGCAATCCTTGGAGTCGGGAGGACGTGTTCCATCCCAATGTCCGACTGGGTCCCAGCTTCCACTATGTTATCCCAGTGTGCCGTCAGCGAGATGTACCGACGCTGCCCACAAGCACTTGTCCATGTGTCAGTGGTTAGGTGGACTTTACCGGTAACTTCGTTGTTGAGAGCAAGGCTAATGTTTTGGGACACGTGCTTGCGTAATGCGGGGATGGCACACCGGGAGAAATAGTGGCGGCTGGGGACCGAGTACCAATGGACGGCCGCCGCCATCAGGTTGTGGAATGCTTCAGTCTCCACGAGACTAAAAGGCAACATTTCGAGCGCAAGCAGTCGTGAAATGTGAGAATTTAGTAGTGTGGCCTGTGGGGCGTTGGCTGCATATTTGCGCTTGCGTTCCAAGGACTGGGGTATGGACAACTGAACGCTGCGCTTGGACAAGGACATGGACGTGCTTCCTGATGCAGCTACTTGAGAGTGTGCAATGACAGGTGAAGGGCAGGAGGCATCTTCGCATGCACCATGGACAGGGGATTGGCTTGCATGCACAACAGCAGAAGAAGCAATGGTGCCACCCACAGACACTGTTCCTGGACCCTGGGGTTCGGCCCACAAAGTCAGGTGCTTTGCTGCCATGTGCCTGATCATGCTGGTGGTGGTCAGGCTGGTCGTTTTGTCACCCCTGCTGATGCTGGCCTGGCAGGTGGTGCAAATGGCCTTTTTGGGGTTATCGGCAGTCTTTAAAAAACAACCAGACTCGGGAAGACCTAACAGTTGTACTGGCAACTTACTTTGTGTTGGTGTTACGGGGAACGGTTGCCTGCCTTCTGTCTGGGGCCACCACACTGCTTCTTCCTGCCTGTTGGGGTGCTCTGCCTCCCTCCCCCTGTGTGCTGCTGTCCTCGCTCTGCATGTCCTCCAGCAAGGTTGGGTCAGTTACTATATCTTCCACCACCTCGTCTTCCACTTCCGCACCCTGGTCCTCCTCCTGACTTTCTGGCAATTGTGTCTCATCATCGTCCACCTCTTCTGACACTTTTCCACCGTCGACTTCGTGTGACCGTGGCTGCTCAAATATTTGGGCATCGCTACATACGATCTCCTCTTGCCCCACTTCAAGTGGACTGGGCGAGCGGCCCGAATCTATAAATGGAAAAGTGAACAGCTCTTCAGAGTGTCCAAGTGTTGTCTCTGGGTACTCGGCATGGTGGGAGGAAGGACGATCAGGGTGAGGAATATGCGGTCCAGACTCACGGCTACTGAGAGTTGACCGTGTTGGAGACAGGGTGGTGGTGGTGGTGGCTAAGTGACTGGAAGCATTATCTGCTTTCCAACCAACAACCTTTTGACACTGCTCTGGGTTCAATAGTGGTGTGCTGCGGTCCCCTAGAAATTGGGACAGGAAGGTCAGGCGAGAAGATGTGGGTGTTTGTTGTGGCACAATTTCGGCTTGCCCATTTTAAATGGAGGACAGTGTCTTCCACGCTCACTACAAATGACTGAGTTTGGAGCAAACTTATATGTAATCCGTGTGATGGCGAAAACAGTTTTAAATACTAGGCCTGTAGGTAAGTAGTTTGACCAGCAAACTGCTGTGAATTGCTTGACTGACACACTGAAAGAAATTTTTAATGGAGGCCAGAAATGGCAGTATTTTCTGACAACGTATATGTGATCCGTGTGATGGAGAAAACACAGTTTTAAACAGCTGGATTTCTAGCGCTCTAATATGGAAAGGACCTGGCTGTATTCTGCAGTGCCAGGGAGCAAATGGCGCAGAAAGAAACGTGTTCTCTGGATTGCTTTTTAAGCAAATAATGATGATTAAGATCCAAAGAAAAGTATTCCTGGTCCCTGAGACCTGGGCCTTTGTATAGAAATATCTAACAGCAGCAGAAGGCAGAATTGGAATGGAGCCTCTTGTGCTATATGCACTGAAGTCTGCTATATACACTGCCTGCCTCTACACCCTGCCTGCCTGATATCTCTGCAGATGGATTAGCCCTCAGAAGGACTGTTAAGATGGATATGTGTAATGTACGGTTTTTCTCCCTACACTACCTAATACACAATCAAATCTCTCCCTAGCTCAGCAGCACCTCTCCCTACACTGTCTGATCCGCAGTGACTGTGACGAGCACAGAGGCACCAAGTCTGATATAGACCTGATGACTCTGTGCGGCCAGCCAATCACTGTAAAGCCCACAACCAACATGGCTACGGCATTACAGAGCATGGCGGGCAATCCCTGCATGTTCATTGGTGCTCTAAAGAGAGCCAAACATGCAGGGAGGGGACCCAAGTCCCCGCCCGTGCAACCCGGAAATACTCGAGCAGTGAGATGCTCGGGCGAGCACAGAGCAGTAGCGAGCATGCTTGCTCATCACTACATATAATACTAAAATGTCTTATGTGGGAACCTGCTGATCAGAGAGATGAGGGCTCTGCCGCCCTGCGGAGCGCACTACCTGCTGACATGGTGGTCATCTCCCTTGGTCTCAGGCGGTTGACTTCACAGCTGCTGTACCTCACCGGCGTCTCCTCGTGTTCGGCTGATTTGGCCGGTAGGAATTGTTTCATCCCTTTCCACCAACCTGCAGAAAATGAAGCCAAACTCATATGAAGACCATGAATCTAAATATAATATTAACACCTTCCTGCCAGGACGATATTACGATATTAAGTTTTAGTTTTTTTTCTACTTTCCTTCCAAGAGCCATCATTTTTTTATTTTTCCATTGACACGCATAACAGGGCCTGCTTTTTTTTTGTGACATAACCTGTAGTTTTGAATGAAATTTCATTTTATTATACAATGTAAAAAGGGGGGGGGGGGTAAAATTGAAAAAAAAATTGCAGAAACATTCTGCAATTGTTTTTTTGGGGTTTTACAGCTTTTATTGTGCGGTAAAAACGACTTGGCAATACGATTTTCCAGGTCAGTACAGTTGTGATGATACCAAACTTGTATATATATTTTTTTTTATTTAAATTGAGAAAAAAAGTTCGAAAGTTCGTCAAAAAAACATATTTCTTGTGTCACTATGTTCCAAGACCCCAACGTTATCATTTTTCAGTTGATGGAGCTGTGTGAGGGTTTGATTTTTTTTGCATCCTCAGCAGACATTTTTTATTGATACCATTTTTATGTAGATATGACGTTTTGATCGATTTTTATTGCATTTGTGGAATTGAAACAACCAGAAAAAAAAATGTATTCTCGTTTTGCGATTTACTGATCAGGTTAATTAATTTTATCTTTTGAAAGATTGAGGTTTTTACGAAGGCGGCGATACTAAAAATGGGTTTTTATTTCTAAATGGGGAAAGGCAGGGCGATTAATTTTTTTTTTTTTTTACTGTATTTTGTTATTCCCTTAGGGGACTTGAAACTGATCGTAAACTATAAACTGCAATACCATAGTAATGCAGTATATATACAGGGTGGTCCAAAAGTAGGTGGACAGAAAGTGTAATAAGGTTATGAAGGGGGAGATTTATCAAACACTAAATTGCAGCCGCCTGTCTGGATCATCCTCCAATAAACCATGAATTAGACGTGGACGATAAGCTTTCCACCCAATAGATTTCAGGATTCGCATGATAGAAGCTCGTGAAATTCCTAATTCCGAAGAGGCTCTTCTGGTGACTTTTTTGGACTCTGAACAAATGTTTCAGCAACAAGTTGTTTATTATCTTCTGTACAGACTGTTTTGGGTCGAGCAGTTTTTGGAGCATTAAGGATTGAGCCAGTGGCATTGAATTTGTCACGAATGCGGTAAATGGTTTGTTTATTTGGGGCTTGAGTACCAAATGTTTCAACCCAATTTGCTCTAATGGTTTCAGCATTTTGAGATTTCCAATACTCTGCTAAAATCCATTTTCTTTGATCTGTATTTAAATTATTTGTCATTATGTGTGATCTGAATTATCTGAAAAGAAAACAGATTTGGGGGAGATCTATCTGTGAAAACTAGATCTGTGAAACTGACTCAGTTGCCCTTAGCAACCAATCAGATTCCACCTTTCATTTTCAAAAGAGTCTGAGAGGAATGAAAAGTGGAATCTGACTGGTTGTTAAGGGCAACTCAGCCAGTTTCACTTTACACCATGTTTGATAAATCTCCCCCTTCATAACCTTATTACACTTTCTGTCCACCTACTTTTGGACCACCCTGTATATAAATCACAATCTCCTATAAAGCCCAACTGCAAGCTGGACTCCATAGAAGCACCGTTACAATAGGCAATGGGGTCTTCAGTAGACCTCTGACTGTCATAGCGACCCATTAGTGGGGAAGGGGGGTGATGGGCACCAAGAATGACACCCCCTTAGTGAGTGGACTAGAGATGTATGCATGCATGTACAGTACAGACCAAAAGTTTGGACACACCTTCTCATTTAAAGATTTTTCTGTATTTTCATGACTATGAAAATCGTACATTCACACTGAAGGCATCAAAACTATGAATTAACACATGTGGAATTATATACTTAACAAAAAAGTGTGAAACAACTGAAAATATGTCTTATATTCTAGGTTCTTCAAAGTAGACACCTTTTGCTTTGATGGCTGCTTTGCACACTCTTGGCGTTCTCTTGATGAGCTTCAAGAGGTAGTCACCGGAAATGGTTTTCACTTCACAGGTGTGCCCTGTCAGGTTTAATAAGTGGGCTTTCTTGCCTTATAAATGGGGTTGGGACCATCAGTTGTGTTGTGCAGAAGTCTGGTGGATACACAGCTCATAGTCCTACTGAATAGACTGTTAGAATTTGTATTATGGCAAGAAAAAAGCAGCTAAGTAAAGAAAAACGAGTGGCTATCATTACTTTAAGAAATGAAGGTCAGCCAGTCCAAAATAAATTGGGAAAACTTTGAAAGTGTCCCCAAGTGCAGTTGCAAAAACCATCAAGCGCTACAAAGAAACTGGCTCACATGAGGACCGCCCCAGGAAAGGAAGACCAAGAGTCACCTCTGCTTCTGAGGATAAGTTTATCCGAGTCACCAGCCTCAGAAATCGCAGGTTAACAGCAGCTCAGATTAGAGACCAGGTCAATGCCACACAGAGTTCTAGCAGCAGACACATCTCTACAACAATTGTTAAGAGGAGACTTTGTGTAGCAGGCCTTCATGGTAAAATAGCTGCTAGGAACCCACTGCTAAGGACAGGCAACAAGCAGAAGAGACTTGAAAATACAGAAAAATCTTTAAATGAGGTGTGTCCAAACTTTTGGTCTGTAATGTATGTATGTGTATATATATATCTATAGATAGATATATCTATATATAGCTATAGATTGATATATCTATCTAAATCTATATACATTATAAAATATTGTTAAAAAAAATATCAACACATCATGTAAGGCAATGCAATATTTATCAGCAGATGAAACACGCTAAATACATGATGATGTGATGTACACATTTGTATATCTAGATTCTTTCCATGGCACTTTACCTGCACGGTCCCAGTAAGGCAAGTCATACGTTCCTTCTGTTTTCTTCCTTCTGATGTGGAATAGAACATGAAATCATGGTTAACGCAAATGTTTCTGAAAACAAAATGCTTTATCTCTTACTTCTTTGCAATATAAAATATTACCTTATTTTTTTATTTAGGAAATAAAACAAGAAAAGAATCAAAAAAAAAAGTGTGATTTTTATCTTTGAACAGTAAACGTTCTAACGTTCGTTAGGTTTTCCCTGTAATAGCTTGGTTTATCCAGTAGATGTCGCTGGTGCAGCATATGTCAGTAGTGCATTCTCGTTGCTTGCACACAGTCCTCATCTAATTATGTAGATAACCATATTTATTTGTACCCATTTGTAGAAGAGCCAGGTTACCATCTCGTATTTAAGGTATGAAAATACAAAGTGCGTGCATTACTAAATAGATATATCAGACCCGATGAGGCTGCTGTGCTTACTTTGAAAAAAAAAAAAAAAAAAAAAAGATTATACAGCCTGACAGTTTTTCAAAGTTGTTCTGCATTTTTTAAGACTAGCTCATGCTGACTGCTTATCTTCATATCAGATATACACAGCATTGTTATGATGATTTTCAAAGTTAAGTACACCAGCCTCCTCAGGTCTAAAATACCCAATTGTTAATGTATGCAGCTTGTAGTGTGAAATCTTGAGACAGATCCGCTTTGAGCTTATTTTTTTTTTGTTCCTCCGCTTACTTTTCCTAAATGCAAAAGTGGAATTCTTGATTACCTCCATTCAAAGTACATAAGATATTGGAAAGCTGTATTTTTTCCATGAAACCTCATAGCAGTAGTACATTACAAAAGGATATGGACACTTTTGGATATATTTTCCAACATAAATCCATTTTTTCAATAGTGCTTCATTTAAAATGTTGAACCATTTGGTTTCTACAGCCTCGATTTATCATCGTACATAGCAAATATGAAATGAGTCAGTGAACTGGTCTGACAGTAGGGGCTGTCTGCAATACCTATCTTCCCCTCAATAACGTTCTATGCTGAATTGGTTATAAATGAGCTTGTAAGATGGGTGAGGAGAAGACTCTGCCGTCATTGTGTCATTTGTGAATCTATGTACCATGAAACGTAAAGGCTGTAGAAAGCAGACGGTCCAACATCTTTATAGAGTAACTAAACTTTCATTATTTTACCCAGCATAGAAAGTTCTAAAACTTTGCAAATCAGTTTATTTTGGGATTTGTCTTAATTCCTTTTAAAAAAAAAATGCATGTAAGGGGCTTCCAAATCTCGGATTTTCACTAAGCTACTTGAACAATATACTTATTTAGAGTACAGATGATGGGTCAGCACCTGTCTGCCCTCTGAGTGTTCTGCTTAGGTCAAGTTCACACGTTCAGTATTTGAAGCCAAAACCAGGAGTAGGTGAGAAATACAGAAAGGTTGTGTGCCCACGATGCGTTTTTCAAGTGTTTACGCTGCGGAATTTCCGCAGTGTAAACGCTTGGTAAACCTTCCCCCATGGTCTCCAATGCAATTCCGCACTTTCAATGCCCATGCTGCGGATTTTTCCGCAGCATTTATGCTGCGCTCAAAAATCCACAGCATGTTCATTAATTTTGCGGACATGCAGTGTAATCGTCGCCATTGACTTGCATTAGAACGCGCCAATTCCGCAAGACTGCATCTGTACTTGCGTAATTGGCGCGTTCTAATGTGCGGATGGTACCCAAGTCTGGAGGAGAGGAGACTCTCATCCAGACCTGGGTACCATAGAATCTGTAAAAAAAAAAGAATTTAAAATAAAAAATAAAAGTTTATACTCACCTTCCGATGTCCTCCCGGTGTTTTGTCCACGCCGTCCGGTCTCTTGCAATGCTCGCGCTGTTGTGAAGGAACTGCCATGACATCACTGAGTCATGTGACCCATCACATGACTCAATGACGTCACCGCAGGTCCTTCACACCACCGCGAGCATTGCAAGAGACCGGACGCAGCAAAGATGACACCGAGAAGACACCGGAAGGTGAGCATAATCTTTTTTTATTATTATTTTTTACCATTCTTATTCTTCTTTTTTTTAACTATTACTTAGTCACACTATATAAATCCATGCCGGTTGCATGGATTTATATAGTGTGACCAAGTTGTCAAGCACTTTCCAAGTGATGTTAAAATCGCTTGGAAAGCGCTTGATAACCCGCATGCAGAAATGCAAGTGAAGAACGCTTCACATCCGCATGTCCCTGGCAGGAAATACGCATGTACAATCCGCATGTACAATCCGCATGTACAATCCGCATGTACAATCCGCATGCGTTTTTCCTGCCAGGGAGAAGCGTAAAAATATGCAGCATTTCTGCATCGTGGGCACATAGCCAAATACTTTTCCTCTGATTGTTCCACTCCTGGTTTTGACCAAATACTGAACATGTAAACATGGCCTTACTAATTTTTTTATCTCAATTATATAGCGTCACTAATTCCACAGCGCTTTACAGACATTATGGGCACTGTCTAGACAACCAACAGGAGATTAGACCCCTAAAATATAACTTTTATTCAAATATGCTAAAAAGGACTCAATAGTCACCACAACAAACACAAGACAAAATGCCAGGGAACAGGGATAAGTCACACATCAGTCAGGAAGGATTACGGGCTCTATCTGTCCCTATTTTGTCCCTAAATTCTCTCCCTTCCTGACAGCGGAGGTTGGCACCCTAATTTTTGCTCCGTGGCGCCCCCGCTCAACGTCGGTGTCCCTAATATCCCTGGTAAATCTCTATCTTTATATTTAAAAAACCACAATCGTGAATAAAAGGTAGAGAAAAGTGAACGTACAGATTAAGAAGCCGACAATTCATCATAGATATGCATTTAAGGAGACCCAAGTCTATATATTGCGACAATAATAATAGCCCTGGGAATTTTTAGAAGGTAAGATTTTCTCAAGATAGCTGGTTTATTACATTCATACATAAACCAGCATATACTAAATAACCAAAGCTAATAAAGCAGGTTCTGTTATATATGAGACTAATCCCCAGAAGTAATGCCCACAGACCGGTATCACATGTGCATCCTGCTCTATGTCGTTCTAAGTTGTCAGAGCCAGAATGTGATAGAGACTGTAACACATACAAGCAAAACAAATGACCAACTCTAAATGCATTATAACAATCTCAATATCATTTAGTAAGGAATAGCATTTATCATTGGTAATGCATTATGTCACATCTCATAGATATCAAAGAAATAACACAAATCATTAGTGATTCCTAATATCCTATCTCAGAAAATACAGGGACTTAGCACTTATCATAAATAGTCCCTCATATCATGTCCCAAATGCAAAGACAGTCTGATATCATATAAATAGATAGGGAGCAACACTTATCATGGATGATCCCTCATATCTCGTCCCAATGCGTTTCTCCCTGGTACTCTCCAGGGTTCATCAGGGGAACTGGAGAGGCAATCAATCCTTCTCTCCAGACGCTCAGTCAGTGCTGCATATGAAGAAATGGGAACTTCTCCCACATATATAGACACCCACACTAATCTCCCAATGTTCACTAATTGTACCTGTGATTAGACGCCCCCTTTTTTCCACCATGTCACGCACCCTGGCAGTCCAGCGCACGCCATTAAGCTCTCACCACATGAGCAGTGTACATAAAGCACACACCCACAGTCTGGAAATGTGAGCCCCTGTCTCCGCCAGCAGCACATACCGGAAATGAGGTCACTGGAACGCACGCCATGCTGCGTGGAACGCAAACCGGAAGTTCCGCCCCCCAGTGATGTAAACCGGAAGTGAGGTCGCTGGAACGCATACCAGAGTCAGTGGAACACACAGCATGAAAGCACATACATAAACGGTTCTGGCAGCAGCACCAGAAGGTGCCCATAATCGTTTTGCAGTACCAATCTGCAGATAACCACCTCAAATAATCATAGACTCATAGATGGTTAACAAAAGGTACACATAAAGTCAAACTAAGGGCATGGTATATTGGATTCACCACTGTGGAAAGCACAAATCTATAAGAGGGATACAATAAAATTTATTATTGTGTCTCCATTGAAAAATAATGGAAGGCAGGAAAAAAATCCCATTTCTATAGTAGGTAAGTGTCAGTGTTATTCACACATTCTAACTCATCTGCCCTTAAATATTTGTTTATTGTTAAGATAGGGATAAAAATAAAAAAATTCCCATCGTAATAGTGGGTGTAAACAAGTGATAGCC
The DNA here is from genome assembly GCF_046119375.1 of Phyllobates terribilis. Taxonomy (NCBI): domain Eukaryota; kingdom Metazoa; phylum Chordata; class Amphibia; order Anura; family Dendrobatidae; genus Phyllobates; species Phyllobates terribilis. The sequence goes on from NW_027362762.1 coordinate 877,953,139, forward strand.
CTCACGGGCGATTGTCACCAAAGCTGATTTCTTCTTGCCCCCTAATATCCTACTCTGGATTAAATGAAACTCGAGAAGCTCAACTGCTCATTAAGACCCCCTGGGGCCATCGACGACATCCAAAAACTCCAACGGGCTTCCCGCTGGAGAATGCTCTTCTTCCAATCTCCCCTTCTGATAGATTGTTACACAACCTCCAAAACTCTAAATGAGATACATTCAACGTCACCACCATGCTTTGAATTAACATGCCTGGCAAGTGGTGTATCCCTGCCGTGTCTTATATCTGCAAGATGTTCACCAATTCGAACACGTAGTTCACGTTTGGTTTTCCCAATGTAATCCATTGGACATGTACACGTACAGAGATACACCACTCCTGACGTTCTGCAGTTGGCAAAACCTCTCATGTCGTACACCCTGTTTGTCACTGCACTTTTAAAGCTCTTTGATGGTGTCACAAATTTACAGAAAGAGCAGTGCCCACACCTAAACGTTCCATTAGACCTGTTTTGTAACCAAGTATCCCCCCTTTTTTCCCTTGGAGTAAAGTGGCTATGTACAACGGCATCCCTAACCGATCTCCCTCTCCTATACGTGACCGAGGGTGTTTTGGAGACAAGGCTCGCCACATCTGGATCGACCTGCAAAATGCTCCAATGTCTTTTAAGGATATCCATGACTCGTCTCGACTGATCATCATAGGTACCGATCAGGCGTGTAATGGATTCAGAGTCAGGTCTATCCCTTGGGGTAAGAAGGGATGATCTGTCCTCATTGGGGCTCACAATCTAGATTCCCTATCAGTATGTCTTTGGAGTGTGGGGGGAAACCGGAGAACGCGGAGGAAACCCACGCAAACACGGGAGAACATACCAGAACAATCTCCTGCAGAAGCTTATCTATGTGCACACGTTAAGTATTTGCTGCATTAAAGACTTTTCTGCATCAAAAATGTGTCAGGAAATATTGTCCTGGTTATTTTTTTTTTTATTTATTTATTTTTTTGTAATTGAAAATTATTTAAACTTTCAATAAAAATTTAATTATGAAAAAAATGTGTCAGGAAAAACACTACATAAGTGTTTTTTATTCCGTTTTTTCTTAATGTGTTTTTTTTCCCATATCCATTACATGACATGTTGCAGATTTGAAATTGCTTCAAATCTGCAAGGAAAAAATAAGCACCATGTGCATGAGATTTTAGTGCAAGTGAGAGAAGTGCTGAGCTGACCCTGTCACTACCATCATGTGTACTCCAAATGAGTACATTCTGATATCTGTGGAGCTGAAAGCAGGGGAAATAGAAGGAGGTTGGAAGCCACTGCAACTTTTACAGAAGTGAAAACAAATTCATGAATACAAGTGAATTGCAAAGTTTTAGAACTTTTCATGCTGGACAAAATTATTAAAAAAAAAAAAAAAAAGTTTAGCTACTCTTCAATTAAGCCCTATAAAATCATCCTTAAAAAATAGATTACATTTACTTTGCTTATTCTTTTGCTTGTGTTCTTGTGAAATTCTACATTACCTTCAAAACAAATATTTGATTATGTAATCCCAGATTACAAAGGTTTACCATAGAGCCATTGCATCATCCAATCTCGCTCCATTAGGAGGAAATGTTCATTACTGCAGTTGCGCAATCCTCTCTTTCCATTACACGAGTTTATGGCGGAGGGACAATCAGTCCTTGAGCGGAGTAAAAAAGGGTGACCAACCTGTTTCTCCAGTGCCAGGCGCAAACAAGCAGCACCACGATGCTGGTGCAGACCATGACTAACGCAGGGACCAGGATCGCTGCCAAGGGTACATCTGTAAAGCATTAAAAACAAGAGGAGCTTACACGCCGATCACAGAGCACATTCTTGTGTAGGTGTTGGAAGGAAGAACCTCTTCCCGGTCACAACAATCCCACACCACACTCGGCAAAAGTCAGCTGCGGCAGACTAGGATAACATGCGAGAAGGAGAAGATGGAAACAAAAGCTCAAAATCCTTGTCAGTTCAGACATCCTTTTGAATTTTTGGTTTTGTTTGCATCTTTACCGCACTTTCCGTCACATCACAGACGTCAGCAGAGAACAGTGACTTGTATAGGAACGGTGGTTTTTACATTCCGCATTTCTATTCGCCATGTTGTAAAATACCCCAAATTAATTTTAATTTTGAAAATTAAAAGGTGACAGCATTGGTTTAGTACTTAAAAGGTTTTGGACACTTTTGACATGGAAAAATTATTATTTTTTCACGTTAGTGGTTACCTTTGGTTAAAGGGGTTGTCCACTACTTTCATATTGATGCCCTATCCAAAAAATATGGCATCAATGTATGATTGGCCGGGGTCCCGTTGTCATCAGTGCCGGCGGCTACCGGCCGGAAGTGCTTACCTGCGGTGCTTTGCCATCAAGTTGTAGTGGCCGGTGCTTGTTACTGCACATCCGCCTCCCATTCATTTGAATGGAAGGTGGATGTGCAGTACCCCGCGGCGGCCACTACAGATGGACGGCCAAGCACCGCAAGTAAGCACTTCCGGCCAGCGGCCGCCACCAACAACAGCTGATCGGCGGGGGTACCGCGTGCCAATCATACCCTGGCCAATAATACACTGATGCCCTATCCTATGAATAGGGAATCAATGTGAAAGTAGTGGATAACTTATTTAATAAAATTGCACTAAGCTTCAATCTTAATTCCTTACTTCATTTCGAGACCCCCGATATGCAGTTTGCAACCTGATCCAAGTTTCAGTTTTTCCTCTTATGGGAGTGTCTTCCCCAGTAATATAGGCTGGATGTGCAGTCTTTGTATCTAGGTTGCTTCTAATTCCTCTTCATATTTTTATCCTTAGTCCGCTTCTCTGCCCTCCATGAGACTGTAAATACTTTCTCCATTGTCGAGGTCTGTGTACAGTCCTCTCCACTGCTGCCATCTCTTATTTCTCATTCATACGCTTGTGCGTCACAGTCCGAGTACAGACTAAGGTTCAGGACAGGAGAATGGGCCGCGCTGTTCTGGGGACTTGCAGATAGGGTCACAAGAAAAAAACACTACTAGCTTGTAGATATGGGGATAATCTGCAGGCTAATAGCATTCTAAATCTGCCCAGCGCAGGCACTTAGATCCCCGCTGCTGGGAGGAAATTAACTTTTATCCTTCCCCATAGCGTTCAGGTTTCAGTCACTGCTCTGTGTACAGAGACCATTAGGGCCGGTTGTCAGTCAGGGCTGGGGTGCGGTTACAACTGCCACTCTCTACACACAGCGGTGACTGAAGTCGCACCGCCCCCGTTACTCAAACCCGAACGCAACCGGAAGAAATTAAGTTAATTTCCTCCCGGCAGCGGGCAGGTTCAGATTGTTCAGACTGTTAACCTGCAGATTAACTCAATATCTGCACTTTAATACCATTTTTTCACATGACAGGTTCCCTTTAACATTGCATATTGGAAGCAAATCAACAACTATACACATATATACACACACTTATTTTTTTTCTATGCCAGGGTGTACATGGCCTTTGCCTGTTCTTTAGTATCATTTCCTATGTCTTTCGTAACACTTGCTATGTCAGAGCTAATGCGGAAGTAAAGTTGGTGAAACCTGGGGAGGGGTCTTGTCAAAGGTCAATCCAAAAAAACGTTGATAAATAATGTATGCCGTTAATTATTTTACTGCATTGAAGTTGAGGTACATACCATAAGGGAGCGAGAGCGCCGACAATCTGCTTATAAACACGATTTATAGGACTGTACAGAAATGTAAGGACTGCAAACTATTCAAATGTACAAGCCAAGTCCTCCAGGGAATGACATAGTTAAGGATGATCCATCGGCCTTGCCGGCTCGGGATGAGTCAGTGAGCGCGCAGAGTTCACGGCACTCTGATGTCAACCCCAACATTCCTGAGCGGGAGGCGGCAGCGCACAGCTGACACAAGGCAGGAGGAAGCAACTCCTAGCAAGCAGCACACCGAGCCAAAACCTTCCATGCTTTTCAGGTGCGTCACACTGCAAGCCAACTGGCCAGAGCTGCGTACAAGAGGCTGGAAGACCTGCCAAGCGTGCGACCAGGGTCTGTGCCACGCAAGAGCTTTACCTTTGGTAATATCAGGAGTCACAGTGGTGTTCTTAATCTCAGGAGGGGAGGTGGTCTTATCCACTGGGAGTGGGCGATGAGCACGCGGCACAAATGCTGGAGGAACTGTTAGTTTTGGAACAGGCGCTTGGGATGAAAAAAACAAAACAAAAAAACAACAAAGTTAAACTTTCTTGCCCTGTTATTGATACAGGAGACAATGAACATCAATTTTATGCTCTTACATACAGAAATTGTGATAATATACAGAGGCTGAATTATTTTAAATAATTACTGTAGGAAAAAAAAATAAAGTTTTGGCCAAAGATTAGATTTTCAAATGTATTACATAATTTTTGACTTCACCCAAAAAAAAAAAAAAAAAAAATTTGATAAAAGGGGTACGTCATACAATTGTTGACGTGTACTATTGTGTTTCCCTCCAGCAGGCAGCCATTGCATGGGGACAATTATTGCATGAGGTAGATTCTGCCGGCTAACAAATCGGATTTCTGGGGATTATTGGACCCCTGATCTCTTGTCCGGCTTCAATTTACAAAAGGGGAAGAACCACTTTACTAAAGTGGAGAAAACTATATTCCTTACTGGATCCGACACACTGATCGCACACAGAGACAAGCAAACGTTGGTCCCTACCAGGTATAAACTGGCACCCAAGCAACTCGACTTTCATGGCAATTTTCTGGTTCCAGCTTGCAGGCCTGATCTTCACAAACCTTGCCACTATGGGGGGAATTAAGTTGTTCCGGACTTCTTGGTAGTAGTCAGCGTTTGCTTGAAATATCTGCAAATGTTATAAGCGAGGTAGTTACTTTTTGTGTGTCGATCACACGACTGTATTTTAAATCTGAACAATGTCCATGAAAAAAAACAAAAAAGAACAGACAGCACTTGGATTAATGGGGCAGTGCAGATGACGTTTTTTTTCCCCACTGACTGAATAGTCTTGTGAAAAAAAAAAAAAAAAAAAGCATTAACTAGTTTCTTCTGCAAATCGGATGAGACTCACCCAGAGAATTTGGTGAAAAATTGATAAACTAAAAAACACCATTAACACAAACAGACACAATAAGGAATGTTGCCCTCAATTTTTATTTTTTTGTGTTCTGACCAAATATTATACACACAAGCTAGAAATTGTTGTCGGTACGTACAGATGGATAAAGGCTGGATAAAATGTACATATTGCATGGGATACGCTGTAGGTCAAGAGCTCCGTTCAGAACGCACTTTATTTTCAAGATGTAAAAACAAATTTAGTATTTGAAATCCAAAATGGGGAGAGAAGAGTTCCTTAAGGAGGAAGTATCAAGTCAAAAGTCGCCAGGTGTTGCTCTTATTATTATTCTCGCTGGTCCCCTGCATATTCCATTTTTATTTTATTAAAATCTGACATACACATCTCTGAAATTGTGTTTTTTTACTTTGTGCTAATTTTGATGGTCTTTTAAGAAAGGAGCGGCGCTCAGAGGGTATAAATGCAGAGCAGCCTATAGACCCCCAGAAAATCATGGCAGCCACGAACTCTTGGTAAATACCATAGAAATTGATTAAAAAATAAAAATAAAAAAAAAACAGAACGGGGGCAGCAGCAAGAATAAAAAAAAAAAAAAAAAAAAAAGACAACCTGTCACAAGGTCAAATGTGGCCAGTTCTTGCTTTTAAAGGTCCCCATATACAGTGGGTACAGAAAGTATTCAGACCCCTTTAAATTTTTCACTTTGTTTCATTGCAGCCATTTGGTAAATTCTAAAAACTTCATTTTTTTTCTCAGTAAAGTACACTCTGCACGCCATCTAGACTGAAAAAAACAAAATGTCGAAATTTCTGCAAATTTATTAAAAAAGAAAAACTGAAATATCACATGGTCATAAGTATTCAGACCCTTTGCTCAGACACTCATATTTAAGTCACATGCTGTCCATTTCCTTGTGATCCTCCTTGAGATGGTTCTACCCCTTCATTGGAGTCCAGCTGTGTTTAATTAAACTGATAGGACTTGATTTGGAAAGGCATACACCTGTCTGTATAAGACCTCACAGCTCATAGTGCATGTCAGACCAAATGAAAATCATGAGCTCAAAAGGAACTGCCCAAGGAGCTCAGAGACAGAATTGTGGCAAGGCACAGATCTGACCAAGGTTACAAAAGAATTTCTGCATTACTCAAGGTTCCTAAGAGCACAGTGGCCTCCATAATCCTTAAATGGAAGAAGTTTGGGACCACCAGAAGTATTCCTAGACCGGGCCGTCCAGAAAAACTGAGCAATCGTGGGAGAAGAGCCTTGGTGAGAAAGGTAAAGAAGAACCCCAAGATCACTGTGGCTGAGCTCCAGAGATGCAGTAGGGAGATGGAAGAAAGTTCCACAAAGTCAACTATCACTGCAGCCCTCCACCAGTCGGGCCTTTATGGCAGAGTGGTCCGACGGAAGCCTCTCCTCAGTGCAAGACATATGAAAGCCTGCATAGAGTTTGCTTAAAAACACATGAACTCCCAGACTATGAGAAATAAGATTCTCTGGTCTGATGAGGCGAATATAGAACTTTTTGGTGATAATTCTAAGCGGTTTGTGTGGAGAAAACCAGGCACTGCTCATCACCTGCCCAATACAATCCTAACAGTGAAACATTATGGTGGCAGCATCATTCTATGGGGGTGTTTTTCATCTGCAGGGACGGGGCAACTGGTTGCAATTGAAGGAAACATGAATGTGGCCAAGTACAGAGATATCCTGGATGAAAACCTCTTCCAGAGTGCTCTGGACCTCAGACTTGGCCGAAGGTTCACCTTCCAACAAGACAATGACCCCAAGCACAGAGCTAAAATAACAAAGGAGTGGCTTTAGAACAACTCTGTGACCATTCTTGACTGGCCCAGCCAGAGCCCTGACCTAAACCCAACTGAGGATCTCTGGAGAGACATGAAAATGGCTGTCCACCAACGTTCACCATCCAACCTGACAGAACTAAAGAGGATCTGCAAGGAAGAATGGCAGAGGATCCCCAAATCAAGGTGTGCAAAACTTGTTGCATCATTCCCAAGAAGACTCATGACTGTACTAGCTCAAAAGGGTGCTTCTACTCAATACTGAGCAAAGGGTCTGAATACTTATGACCATGTGACATTTCAGTTTTTCTTTTTTAATAAATTTGCAAAAATTTCTACATTTCTGTTTTTTTTCAGTCAAGATGGGGTGCAGAGTGTACTTTAATGAGAAAAAAAATGAACTTTTTAGAATTTACCAAATGGCTGCAATGAAACAAAAAGTGAAAAATTTAAAAGGGGTCTGAATACTTTCCGTACCCACTGTACATTAGATAAAAGTAGGCTCAACTAGTAGGTTTTGGTGATATCAGCCGGCCATCTAATATGTATGGAGGCCACCAAGTGTCCTCAACAGATTATCTAGTGCAGTGTTCCCCAACTCGGTCCTCAAGAGCCACCAACAGGTCATGTTTTCAGGATTTCCTTAGTATTGCTCATGTGATAATTGCATCACCTGTGTAATACTAAGGAAATCCTGAAAACATGACCTGTTGGTGGATGTGGAGGACTGGAGTTGGGGAACACTGGTCTAGGGGGACAGAAGGATCCGACAAGTTGGAATTCACTTGCCTGATCCATTTGTTTGGAAGCAGATGAGCTGCTGCCAGATTCTGGTCGTGGTTCACTCAGTGAAAAAATGGGAAAAACCAAGTCAAGCTGAGCAGTCCTGTGCAAGTGGGAATCAGGAGAGATCGTTGTCAGCCGAAAGATCATTCATCCTAAGGGCGGACATATTGGTGCAAACTGTACAGCTGCACAGGAGCCAGGAAGTAATGGGGGCCACTACCACTTCCAAAACAGGTGGAATTGTGCATTATGAAGAGCTATTGGACTTCAAAGAACCCATATCTTGTTCTTGCACAGGGGGCAGACTTCTGTCTGTGTCCACCACTGGTTCATCCAACAGCTATATCACACGTGTGGCCAGCGTAAGGCAAGCTCAGAGGACCATACCTTCGATCTGTGTGCTTTTATGAGCGCAGTGTACACAGACAGCAGATTGATTAATGTCAGACAATGTGCTAGTGCAAAATCTAGTGGAAATCTGATTATATTACCCCCCTCCCTGCTCCTACGATCCTATTTTGTGCAAAGGTGGTGACATACGAGAAACTTTGCAAAAGGTAAATAATAGTTTAGTGCTGTATTACACGTTATACAATCACTGCCATTAACAGGAAATGTAGGATTTAGCATTTCTGAATTGTGCAGTTCTTCCCGGATTCTCTTAAGACTTGGATACATGTACCTTGTCCCTATCCAGATTCGCCTCTTTATAAAGCGCCCACTTCAGGCCGTCTTCACTGTGCTCGATTCTGTATGATGTAACGTAGTAATTGTAAGCGGACATGGTGGATCCAGTGGTTATGATTCCTAGCCAAGGGAAACATTTCACAGGTTACAATATTTCACATATAACCCGAGTTTAAAGGGCAGGTTCACAATGTGCAATATGCCTCCATGAGCCTTTAAGCTTTGTGTCCTTCTGCGTCTCCTTCCCAGCACTGGAGATAAATAATCCAGCCGGGAAGTTCTCTTATACCAGCATCAACCTCTGATACACTGCTCGTATGTAATGCCGTAAATATCAGGGGGAATGAGCGTCAGACAGACGTTCAATTTAAAGGAATTGTCCACAACTTGGACAGCCCCTTCTTAAAGGTCAATGTCCCGAGTAAAATAAAAAATTCATTCACTTCACGCGCCGCTCCAGAAGTGTCAGCCCTAGCTCTCCTAGCTTATTATGTCACGTCACCACTGCAGACAATCAGTATCCAGTGATTGACAGCTGTTGATCAATATGCCATTACAGCGAACCCGCTGTGATGAAGCAGTAAAGGCTGCAGGCGATCAGTAGCCGCTGATCAGCTGCAGTGCTCATGTGACAGTGATCACGTGAGTGATGAGCAAAAGCTTTTTTTTTCTTTTACTTGGAGAACTCTGGCATTTAAGAAGGGGAGTCCAAGTAGTGGACAAACCCTTTATCTTAAAGGTGTTTTCTGGGATTTTTAGAAGTGAAGAGTAATAGCTGGAAATGAGTTAATAAAATAAAGCAAGTATCACTTACCTGTTCAATACCTCCCAGCTTCTGCAGGGATAATCACAGGCTACTGTGGACACAAGCCCTACACGTCACAGTGACTGCTGAGACCAGTGATTGGCTGCAGCAGTCACATAAATGATGGCTGTGGCAGAACTGAATATTATTGTTTTTCCAGGTTTTCATGTGTAAAATGGAAAACCACATTAAAATGAGCCCTTCTACCTTAGACAGAGGTCGGCCTAACATTGATGTGGCCTCACTCTTTGGACTCCCTCATATACGTAGACTCTGAGCTTGTCATGTGTTCATGTGGATTACTTTGGGGAGAGTGGAGTACGCCACTGCCAGATAGCTCCTATTTCTGCTAATGCAGCTGTATTGAAGGCTGCTTTGGCCAGAGAAATAAAACATTTCCAACAAAAGTATAAAGCTTCTTACAGACCTGAGACTTTTGTCAGCTTGTTCAGGTCGATCTGCAGCCACTGGTGCTCATCGCTGAATGATGCAGCCCAGGCCGGGCCCAGTTTTTTCAGTCTGGCTCTCTCCGGCTTCCATATATTGATCTGACCTGCATGGTCTGTCCATTCCAGAACAGATGAGGCCGTTATTTGAGAATCAGGAATAGCTCCATTTTCCATTCCCAGAAAACCATAGCAGCCTAGATGACACAACAGGCAAAAAAGTAAAAAAAAAAACTCCTTACAATTCTAAATCGATTTAATGGCAAGAACAGTCCCACATCTCATCCCCTAAAGTACATACCACCAGTCTTGAATGTGAAGAGCGTAGATGACAAAGAACCCCTTTAAAAAACAAAAAGGATAGATCATCAACATGTAAACCCCCCAAAAAACGTTAAAAGGTTTACTATTCCCAGAATCGCATTATTTTTCACAAAGCACAATGGATGCAGTTTTCATCTCTATTTGGCCCACTGTGCACCCAGCTTCACATAGCTTCCTAAAGCTATATTTACAAGCACCACTTGCTTCTCCTTGGTGCTTCACACCCCACCCTCTCTTGTGTGCTCCTGACAAGCCCCACATTTCTCAGTTCTCATCAAGCTAATCTAAGTTTATAATTCACCTTATGCATCTGTGTACTCTGTTCCTGGAAAGTACCCTGCCTGACTGATTTTATCTTGTGCATCTGTAAAGGACATATTGATATTCATGCTATGGCAACTCCATTTTGTCTGCCTGCTTCAAAATCATGTTATTATACTCTTTGCATAACATACATTCTTTCCCTCCTTTTCTCTTGCTTCACATGCAACTTTCCCACACTAACCTTTTCTCTCAAGAACATTCTATGAGACACCCTGCTCCTGTTATCTAGCTAGTCTGAGCCGGGATGTATAACCTAGTAACTTTCCATCGTACACCGAACTAACGATAATATGACCATATGTGTATTTCCGTAATAATTGTACTAACATTGGTTCAAGCTTGTAGTATGGGTGTAGGTGATTGGCTACTGATATACTCAAAACAATATAAAATGCTAAGTAGAAATAAACAGAGTTAGAGATTCTCGAATCCTCCCATACAGAGCTTTGCCTCTGTCTGGTTTTCTGTTGGATTGCGCAATCAACCTTGTAACATAATAATTTGACACTCACTTGGTTAACCGTGAAGGGTCATTACTGCCCTCCCTCAACACATCTACCTCAGTATAGCTGCAGTGTGGTTTTGCATTGGCTGATTCTAGCAGAGCTCAACTCTCCTGCCCTCCTCTACAATGGAAGTCTAGAGCTATGTTTGCGGCCTGCTGCAGACAGATCAGTGATATGAAACTGCAAATGCTAATCAAATGATGCAGATAGCAGAAGATAATCCTTTGCCATATGCATTAATAAAGTGACATTTGTAGTTTCATATCGCTTAACTCTCAGCAGCAAACAAAGACAACTCAACTAATCTCAGTCCTGTACACAGAGCCTCATACTGCAGAATATCTCTTGCTGTCCCCTATATATACAGCTCATCCCGCAGTATATCTCTCCTTTCTGTTTCTTGTTTATACACAACCTCATCCTACAGTACATCTCTCCTTTCGGCCCCCTTTTCATACAGTGCATCCTGCAATACATCACTACTCTCAGTACCCTGTACACAGCCTACCTTGCAGTACATCTCTCCTCTGAGCCTCTGTATACAGCCCATCCTGCAGTATATCACCTTTCTGTCCCCTATACACAAGATATCCTGCAGTACAAGGCTCCTATTAGCTACCAGCACACCACCGCTTTCTGGTATGACCTGTGCTCTGTTATCGAGCCTCCGCCTCTTTCAGTGACCTCATCGCTCACCGTTGAAGCTCCATTCTATACACAGCACAACTATGGTAGCAGCAAGCCAGCTGACAAACTGCACTGCGCAGGATCAATTACAACCCCAGGAACTAAATGACCATTCCAATGACAACTAAAGGAAAAACAGAGCCTGGAGGGGCATCTTCATGGTGGGCATATATGAAAAATGGGCAGATTAAAAAATGGGATATATTGGGCACAGATATTTGTACATTAGTACAAGTCCATATTGTTATTGTGGAAATACACCTTTAATCATTTTATTATGGGCTTTAAAAATGTAATATGACTTTTCAATAATCCAGATAAGGCATTATCCACCAGAAATTCTACCTGATCATTTCCCCAGCAGCGCTCCTGTGGGTCAGGGACAGGAACTACAGCCACTCACACAGGAATACAGTGTATTATAGTTTTAGTTACAAAGTGAAGAACTCAACATGGAAAAACAAAGAACAAAGGGAAGAGGTTTATAATACTCACACTTTAGATGTAACATTGTTTGCCTGAGCAGTGTCGTAATATGCAATGCCATTACTTATGACGACGCTTATTGGTCCTCCAAGGGCATTAGATACCACACCTGCGTGAATCCCAGCCATGCACAGCAATGATGACTGAAACAAACAAAAAAAAAGATTTATAAATTATATAAGATACATTAATACTTAAACTATGAAAAAATGTAGAAATATGTCAAATACAATAACACATCATTTTGTCATATTACTACTCTATAGAGGAGATGGCCCAACACACCCATAAAAGTTAAAGCCAGCAGCCTTGCCCATGCTTGGCTGCCAATACAACTTATGGCCAGGTTAAGGCGAGCAAAGTGGAAATCGGGCCAGTTGTGTCTGAAAAATTGCAGACATGAGTTCGTCTACAAGCTGTGGTTTTCTTCCATGTAGATCTCTGGTCCAAGTGGAAAATGGCCATGTGCACTGGGACACTGGCTATAATGTGGCCATGTAGAGACCTCAGCACACACGGACTGATTATACACTGTTTTAAACGAGCGTTAACGGTGGATTTGGATGCCTAGTTCTCGTAATTGTACGGCAAACTTTAGCTTAGATGCACGACACTAGATAAAAAAAAGTCAGTATTGAAAGCTTATATTGAGCCTTGAAATAGTATTTATACCCTGTGAACTTTTCCACAGTATCTCACGTTACACCCACAAACTTAAATGTATTATGTGATCTACTAACACAAAGCAGCAAGTACTGTATTTGTGGTATAAAGGAAATGATTCACGGTTTTCTAAATATTTTAAAAATACAAATCTGAAAATTGTGACATGCATTTGTATACTGCCTCCCTGAGTCAATACTTTGCAGGACCACCTTTTGCTGCAAGTCTTTTCACATATGTCTCTACCAGCTGTAAGGCTGAAATTTTTGTCCACTCTTCTTTGTAAACTAGCTCTAGCTCAGTGAGATAGGATGGAGAGGTTTGTGAACTGCAATTGTCAAGTCTTGCCACAATTGCTTAGATGTAAACCACTCAATTGTAGTATGTTTAGGGAACCTATGCCCCAGTCTCAAGTCTTTTGCAGCCTCTAAAAGACTTTCCACCAGGATTGCCCTGTATTTATCCATCTTCTCATCAACTCTAACCAGCTTCCCTGTCCCTGCTGAAGAAAAGCCTCCCCACAACATGATGCTGCCACCACCATGTTTGACAGTGGGGATGGTGTTTTCAGGGTGATATGCAGTGTTAGTTTTCTACCATACATAGCGTTTTGCATTTAGACCAAAAAGTTTTACTTTGGTCTCATCTGATGAGAGCACCTTCTCCTCATGCTAGCTGTGTCCTCTACAGGGCTTTTTGCAGACTGTATACGGGATTTCTTATGGTTTGCTTTCAAAAACCTCTTTCTTCTTGCCACTCTTCCATAAAGGCCAGATTTGTGGAGTGTACAACAAAAAGCTGTCCTGTGGATAGATTCTCCCACTTGAGCTGTGGATATCTGCAGCTCGTCCAGCGTGACCATGGGCCTCTTGGCTGCTTCTCCAATTAGTGACTCTCCTTGCTCGGGATGTCAGTTTAGGTGATTGGCCATGTCTTGGTAGGTTTGTATTTTTGTCACGCTCCTTCCATTTTTGGATGACGCTTTGAACAGTGCTCTGTGAGATGTTCACAGCTTGGGCTATTTTTTTTTTCTTTTTTTATAATCTATCCCTGCTTTACTATTCTCCACAACTTTATCCCTGACCTGTCTGGTGTGCTCCTTTGTTTTCATGATGTTGTTTGATCCTTAGTGATTTCAAACAAACCTCTGAGGCCTTCACAGAACAACTGTAGTTATACTGAGAATAAATTGCACACAGGTGGACTCAATTTACTAATTATGTGACTTCTGGAGGCAATTGGTTACTCAGGATTATATTTAGGGGTATCAGGCTGCAGGGGGCTGAATACAAATGCACGTCACAATTTTCAGATTTATATTTTTAAGTATCATTTCCTTTACACTTCAAATAATTGCTACTTTGTGTTATATCACATAAAATCCCACTAAAATACATTTACATTTGTAGGAGTAACGTGAAAAAAGTGTGGAAAGGTAATGGGGCATGAATACTTTTTCAATGCACTGTATAAAACACAGTACGGTCCTGACTAAGGTTGTACACGTGGCATGTGTACAAGCTTATTGAATGGATATGTACAGTCGAGATAACAGCATGGCCAGTTCAGATTTACCACAGGGCAGTAGACGAGATCAAGGTCTTCACCAATATAATCAGTTTTCACTGTACAAAGTTAATACAGAATGTGGCGTCTGAGCCCATCAATAGGAACACTAAGTGTCAGGGGCCTGTGCAAAGTGAAGCCAGGATGGGGGTCCACCAGCTGTATATATGTGGCTATGTGCTGCTGCAATTAATGATATATACAGCACTGTCATATTGCATCTATGTAAGTATATACTGTACTATAACACCAAGCCGTGATCATGAACTCAATGAACTTTTCAACTGTGAAATTTTAGGCTTAACAAAGGCCAGCGAGTAATTCCATCAGTTTAATGAGTGTAAAGTGCCTGCGCGTGTGAAGGGTCCGGCCGCTCAGCATCTCTAGACGCATACAATGGGAGCATGATCGAAAGAAAGCTTTTAATGCTTGACAGCTCCGAACCTAGACACCAATTGCTTTGATTAATACGTTTTCAGGCAAAGAAAAAACAAACAAAATTAATGTAAAAGATAAAACAATCTTAAAAGGGTTGTCCACTACTCGGACGACCCCTTCTCAATTACTATATTTCCCCATGTAAAATAAAACCAGTATGTACTCACCTCTGATGCCGTTACAGCGGTGTTGGGTCTTCCGGGGATCAAGTGACTTTATGTTACGCGAACTCTGTAGCCAATCAGCGGACGCTAAAGGACTGCTTCACTCTCGCTTCCATCGCACAAAACGGATTTCCCAAAAACTGACAGCAGCAGTTCTGACTACTTCTGGATGTCAGTTTTGGCCGGAAGTGAAACAGGCCCATTAGTGGAGGATGACTGGCTGCAGGACTCACGTGACAATGTCACACAAGCCCTGGCATCGCTGGAACGGCACCAAAGGGAAGTACCGCCTGTTTTTATTTTACATGGGGGAATATAGAAATTGCGAAGGGGTTGTCCGTATAGTGGACAACCCCTTTAATGGTTTACTTTTGAGTGATAACTATTGAAAAAGTTCACCAGGCCTATGATATCAATGATGTATCTGCAGGATCAGATCGGTGTGGATCAGACGCCCGACACCCCCACCATTCACACTGTGTTACAAGGTCCTTCAAAAGGAAGGAAGTACTCAGAGTGCAATGCCATCACAGCGCTCCATACTGTGCAATGGCTGTTCTTGGGTACAGCAGCTCAGCTCTCATTCAATTAAAAGGAAAAACACAAAAAAGTACATACATCTCGATAGCCAATGGGGATAGTTCCTGAGATTTCTCCAAAAGGTGTCAGACAACCGGCTGGACAGTATTTTCTGCAGGAAACAAGAAAATAAAAATCAGGTAAATCATCCCAAACTATCAGTCATCCATGGTAAAGTAAAAGGGGTGTTCTTAAGATGTATTTTTAGGAGTGCATCACTGCCCGGCTCCTGGATTCCTGCTTTTCCGTGGGCGAGGCTTTGCTGAAGATGGACAGTTCAGACCAACATGGTCACGCCACTGCTTCAAACTGTGAAGCTATTATTCTCTTTGTGGACATCCAGCTGACACCTAGTGGGTTGTCTTTTTTTTTCTTTTATAACTTATATGCATGTATTTGTGGTTAAAAATAATTTCCGCAGTCTGTTTTTATTAATACATTTTTCTACAGTGTTTCTTTTACAGGCTCTCTGTTTTCCTGCACATTCAACTTTTATGTGGTCTGTGATCAGAAGTCAGCTGATGGCTCAGAAAAAGAGATAAGAGAGTTATAAACAAATTCTTGCAAATTCTCAGTTAAAGGGAACCGGTCACCAGGATTTCCTCAAATAAACTAAAAGAATCACATTTAAGCCCTCTAATACATCACTCCAGCTGATAACCGTTTAATTCTCCCACGCTGAAGACTAGTCCGGTCCAATGGGTGTTGCAGGTCTGTGGTCAGCACCTTTCTCCCTCCTGTCTTGATTGATGTTTCCTTTATCATTCGATCAGAGCGGCAAATCACAAGTCTGCGCAGGTGAAGCTCAGACCCGCGCAGGTGAAGCTCAGACCCGCGCAGGTGAAGCTCAGACCTGCCTTCTTGAGGGTGTCGATGACCCGTAAGTGAACAAGTGCATGTGCATTACTGGACTTTGGTTCTGTGCCAAACTTGAGATTTGCAGCTCTGGGTGGATGATGTAGGAGACGCCAAGACAAGATGGCTCGGTGGTTATGGGAAGAAAGGAGGCGCCGAGCACAAACCTATGACACCCATAATACCGGACGGTGCAAATTAGCATATGGTGCTGGAGAATTATAACAGATATGTTCATGAATCTGTGGGGGAACTAATAAGAGGCTTATAAGTGGTCATTTTAGTTTATATCTGGAAAACCTGGTGGTAGGTTCCTTTTTTTACCCATTCTGCAGCCAATAGACAGTGCAACACACAGGGTATAAAAGATCATAGCACATTTTTTAATAAAACTCAATTGCTAAAATGATTTTAGCCCCAATAACATGCATTTAGTAAGGAAAAAAAATGATGTACCCAAAAGGTGAAAGTAAAAACCCCTTAATGCAATGCTGCCTGGGAAAAAAAATTGATGTATGCAAACTTGCTTCTCTGCAGAAAGAGAAAAACGGTCTCTTTCATGCCACCAGATTTCCTTCTGGAGAACTAAATTAGCAAGTGTAAAAAAGTAGCAATCAGCTCACCTGCCCAGCAAAATACTCCAGTAACAGCAACAGTCCAAACGATAGCCGACACTCACATCTTCTTAAAATAATTGCTTTATTGACCCAGCAGTATAAAAGGCACAAAAAACGGTTGAACACAACAGCACAAAAATTAAAAAGGCCGAAAAAAAATATCCGCTGCGCTCCCAGGCAACTTGTTTCAGACCTACATGGTCCTTTGTCAAGCCTCGGCATGTAGGTCTGAAACATGTTGCCTGGGAGCTCAGCAGATACATATTTTCTGCCTTTTTAATTTTTGTGCTGTTGTGTTCAACCATTTTTTGTGCCTTTTATATTACTGGATCAAAAAAGCAATTATTTTAAGAAGATGTGAGTGCTGGTTATCGTTTGGACGGATGTTAAATTAGCAAATTCTTACAATAAGCCTAATGAGTTAATAGATATTTAACACGCTACCTGTATTCAGGATCAGAAAACCGGCTCGCCTTCTCCAAACAGGTTATAAGGTCTAGGAAATTAAGAAAACCGAAGATATTAGGAACACATCAGAAGAACAGAGTAAAGATATCTTGGTGCTAAGGAGGATCTCTTTAATACCTTTGATCAGCTGGTGACAAATCAGACTTGGGCGTCTACGGATCACCAATATAAAACACCACGTACCTTCATTTTTAGGCCCAGATTTCTCCAAATCTACAAATCTGAAGTTAATAATGCATATGCTGTTTTTTGACTACAGTGGGACAACTGGATGAAGGAATGGTTCACAACGGACTAGTGACTAGTCCATAACCTGTCTCAGTCCTATTGAATTCCATGTAGCCCTTCATCTTCTCCAGATTTTAAAGCCCTTTGTAGGGAAAGTAGAAAATAAAATGTAAGCGGCATCGCTTGTACTTTAAAGCGTTCATGCCGTAATAGTCTTAGCCGCTCTGTGCCGGAGCCTTGGGGATGGGTCGTGTTTACACTTTTATTTAAAGCAATCAGAAGAAATGAAAGGGAATTGATGTGATCTCAAGGGTATTGTGCAAACTCATCTAACCAGAGGAAATAAACAGCGCTGCACTTCTTGGCAGAGAAATAAAAGCAGAAGAAATTTCCAGAGTTCTCCGGGAGAAAGGAAGGAAATCAAAGGATTGAAATTGGAAGCAACAAAAAATAATGGTGGACAGCGGTTTATAGGGACGTTCGCCTCAGAAAACAATTCATAAAATATACTGATTCTTGGCATTTTGCTTTATTCTGCATCATGACATCTCAGATACAGGCTCTGCATTAAGAAATACACTGTGTGCAGAATTATTAGGCAAGTTGTATTTTAGAGGATTATTTTTATTATTCATCAACAACTATGTTCTCAATCAACCCAAAAGACTCAAATATCCAAGCTTAATATTTTTGGAAGTTGGAGTGTTTTTTTTTAAGATTTGGCTATCTTAGGAGGATATCTGTTTGTGCAGGTAACTATTACTGTGCAGAATTATTAGGCAACTTTATAAAAAGCAAATATAATCCCATCTCACTTGTTTATTTTCACCAGGTAAACCAATATCAGTGCACAAAATTTAGAAATAAACATTTCTGACATTCAAAAACAAAAACCAAAAGAATTAGTGATCAATAAAGCCACCTTTCTTTATGATGACACTCAACAGCCTTCCATCCATAGATTGTGTCAGTTGCTTGATCTGTTTTTGATCAACATTGTGTGCAGCAGCCACCGCAGCCTCCCAGACACTGTTCCGAGAGGTGTACCGTTTTCCCTCCCTGTAGATCTCACATTTTATGATGGACCACAGGTTCTCTATGGGGTTCAGATCAAGTGAACAAGGGGGCCCATGTCATTATTTTTTCTTCTTTTAGACCTTTACTGGCCAGCCACACTGTGGAGTAGTTGGATGCATGTGATGGAGCATTGTCCTGCATGAAAATCATGTTTTTCTTGAATGATACTGACTTCTTCCTGTACCACTGCTTGAAGAAGTTGTCTTCCAGAAACTGGCAGTAGGTCTGGGAGTTGAGCTTCACTCCATCCTCAACCCGAAAAGTTCCCACAAGTTCATCTTTGATGATACCAGCCCATACCAGTACCCCACCTGCACCTTGCTGGCATCTGAGTCGGAGTGGAGCTCTCGGTCCTTTACAGATCCAGCCTCTGGCCCATCCATCTGGCCCATCAAGAGTCACTCTCATTTCATCAGTCCATAAAACCTTTGAAAAATCAGTCTTAAGATACTTCTTGGCCCATTCTAGACGTTTTATTTTATGTTTCTTGTTCAAAGGTGGTCGCTTTTCAGCCTTCCTCACCTTGGCCATGTCCCCGAGTATCGCACACCTTGTGCTTTTTGATACTCCAGTAACGCTGCAGCTCTGAAATATGGCAAAACTGGTGGCGAATGGCATCTTGGCAGCTTCATGCTTGATTTTCCTCAATTCATGGGCAGTTATTTTGCGCCTTTTTTGGCCAACACGCTTCTTGCGACCCTGTTGGCTATTTGCCATGAAACGCTTGATTGTTCGGTGATCACGCTTCAAAAGTTTGGAAATTTCAAGACTGCTGCATCCCTCTGCAAGACATCTCACAATTTTGGACTTTTCAGAGCCCGTCAAATCTCTCTTCTGACCCATTTTTCCAAAGGAAAGGAAGTTGCCTAATAATTAAGCACACCTTATATAGGGTGTTGATGTCATTAGTCAACACCCCTCCTCATTACAGAGATGCACATAACCAGATTTACTTAATTGGTAGTTGGCTCTCAAGCCTATGCAGCTTGGAGTAGGACAAGATGTAGAAAAAGTATCAAAGTGATCAAAATTCGCATTTGCCTAATAATTCTGCACGCGGTGTAGTACAGCGGTAGATATAGATGCTCGTTTAGGCGAAGATTAGAAAATGATGGATTTATCCAATGATCATTCTGCAAAACCGCACTCCACTGCGAAAAAATCTGAATTTCCTTTGAAGTTTTACTGCAAAGCTGCAAAATATTTTTTAAATATAAATTCCATTTATTAGCATTTTTGCAGTTTTTTTTTTTTTTTTTTTTCAGGTTGAATCCACAATGGAAATGCACCATGTCTAAACCTAATTTTTCTGGACTTCATAGGAGACTGTCATTAATGGTATATACTACGATACAGATCGCAGGATCAAGTCCCCTATGGGGACTAAAAAAAACTGAAAAAGAACAAATCTATCCAGAGGGAATTTAATCCAGGGCTCGACAAACCCAGGCGCCTGGTCGCCAGTGGCGCCTAGAAAATGTTGCCTGGTGCTTGAGGAGTTGAGAAGAAAAAAAAATACTCTCAATCCAATCCCACCTCCTGCACGGAGTCATCCAATCGGAGGAAGCAGGGACAGTATCGCTCAGGCCGCCTTCTCCACTTTGCTCCGCCCCCCTTATGCTCCGGGACTGGACAGGGAGAGTTGGGTTACGGGGGAAGGATCGCTGTGGCCGGGGGCCCGTTCTCATCTCCCGCTACCTGTGTAAGTACATACAAAGGCCGTGCTCCCCGGGGAGACGCCGTGTGTGAGGGGGTCTATATGTACAGTTTGTCAACAAAAAAACAGAACAGGCATTTTTTTAAAAAAAATTAGTTTCTTTGATTTTTCTGAGAAAAAAACTGAGAATATAAAAAATTTATAAATGTAATGACATCTATTTATTTTTTTTAAAAAAGCAATTTTTAAAGCATTCGTAAAAATTTAAAAAAAAATGTCAAGAAAAAAACGGAACAACAAATTGGACCACTGGTACTTCAGCTCTAAAATCACAAGGCATGTTCATGGCCACAAAAAGCAAAGTGAAATATAATATTTATTATCTTTAAAAGTAAAATGTTGTTTAGAACGTTTGTAATGTTTTTTTTGTTGAATTAAAAACCAAGTTTGCTTAAAAAAAAATTCTGGCTCCTAAATTTTTTGGCTGGCTCCTAGATTCTGAACAACTTTGTCGACCCCTGATTTAATCCATATACTAAAACAAACAAAAAAACACATTTTTTGCCTACTACACTTCCCCTAAGAAAATGCAATATAAAGCGATAAAAATCATATGTACCCCAAAATGGTACCATTAAAAACTACAGCTTACCACGCAAAAAATACAAAAACATATACTGATCCATCATCAGATAAAAAAAATAAATAAAAATGATGAGTCTTTAATAAAACTTTTTTTTTTTAAGCCACCAAGATAGTTAAAAAAAGGCATACATTTACGGTAGCACTTTAATCTTACAGATCATGTTTTTTCCCTTTCCCCTTCATCTAAGGCTGAATTCAGATTTTTCATGTAAGCAAAAAACGGTCAGATTTTCAATCAATGTTTGGTCTTGTTGGTCAGTTTTTACCATCAGCGATTTGAAACATGTGAAAAAAATTAAATTACAAAGCTTCTCCTATTCGTTAAAATATTAAATCATAGACAAAAAAAAAAAAAAATCAGACTCCTATTTTGATAATCCATGGCTCTGATAAAAAAAAAAAAAAAAAAAAAACACGGACTTGACTTTTTTTGGTGAACACAGGGGTCACAAGAAAATAAAAAAGCAAACATGTGAATAACACCAAAGACATAAATGGGTGCATGTCCTGTCAATTAATTTTTCGTGTTTTTCACTACATTATGTGTTAAAGTGAATCGTATCAAGAAAAGAGAAAAACCAAGCCCTCATACAGAATTTGACGAAAGATAAGCAAAGCTATGGTATGTATATACACACACACACACATTATATATATATATATATACACACATATATACATATACACACACACTTATTTATATTTTTTTTTTTTACTTATTTTTTGGGGGCTGCTTTAAAATAAACCATGTGGTCCCCACAAGTAAAAGATACCAGGCTTACACGAAATAAATGTGGCTGCATCCAGAGAACATGCAGAAAGGACACGAGGTGGTTCATGTCCTGATATACGTCAGCGATCTGGAGGGCAGAAAAAAATCCCCCCACAACAAAATAAACCCCTTTCCTCTAATGTAGAGTAACCAATACCTGTTTTATTTGTGGTGGAATAAGAAGCCAGAAAGCCTCGCCCGGAGATGTGGATCCCACTCATGAACAGCACGGTGACCTCATGGCTCTTGGACTCAACCACATCTTCTGGTTTTAATGCCAAGCCGCAATACTTAGCCCCTGGCCAGAGAGGGAAAGACAGGAAATCTTTAATAGAGAGAAACTAGCAACTTCCAGCATGGCTCCATTACTTTCTATGACATACAGCAAGGTTTAATAGGGATTTCTTCAATACTGTGCACTTCACTGATGCCAAATGTGAACTGCGGTTTATGTTTTACTGATGTTCAGTCCATGTAAATGTCACAGCTGACTAACCGCTTGCAAAGCCTTCTGCCAACAGTGTCATAAATTGCTGCAAACAAACTGAACGGTTTCCAGGAATTGGTAGAGTATCCATGCAGCGGTGCCTGGCTTTTCCCAATTTCTCCAAACCCTAAGGGTATTTGCACACGATGCAGAAATGAAGCAGAAAATTTCTGCATCATTTCTGCATCTCCCTGGCAGAAAAAAAGCATGCAGATTGTGCATGCGTTTTTCCTGCGGAATACATGCGGATTCACATGCATTTCCGCATGTGGATTGACAAGCGCTTTCCAGGCGATTTTAGCATCACTTGGAAAGTGCTTGACAACTAGGTCACACTATATAAATCCATGCAAACGGCATGGATTTATATAGTGTGACCCGAGAGAATGGTAAAAATAAAAAATACATGTATGCTTTACCTTCTGATGGCCCGCGCTGTCCTGCTCACTCCGTTCTCCCGGCAACTTTGAATTGAAAGACCTGCCGACGTCAGCGTCACGTGACCCATCACATGACTCTGACGTCAGCGCAGGTCCTTCAACTCACTGCAAGTGCCGGGAACCAAGCAGGAGCGCTGCGCGGGCCGGCAGATGGTAAGTATATATATATTTTTTATTTTATTCTTGTTTTACAGCTTTTTTAATGGTACCTGGGTGTGGATGAGACTCTCCTCTCCTCTAGACCTGGGTACCATCCGCACATTAGAACGCGCCAATAACGCAAGTACAGATGCAGTCTTGCGGAATTGGCGCGTTCTAATGCAAGTCAATGGCGGCGAAAACGCCGCGTTTATGCAAAATTAATTGACATGCTGCGGATTTTTGAGTGCAGCGTTTACGGTGCGGAAAAATTCGCATCATGGGCACAGCACATGCGGATTTCAATTGGGGAACATTGCTGCCCTTCTACCATGCGTTTTTAATGCATTTCCGCGGCGTTTACGCAACTGCAAACACTCCGCGGAAAGGCATTAAATACGGATCGTGTGAACTCAGCCTACGACCTAATTCAGACATCCTTTGTTCTCATACGAATGCCAGCCGTGGTTTTCACTCGTACCTGTGATAATCTATGGAGCCATTCACATGTCCAACGTGCAAAACCACGGAGACATGATCGACTTTGATCCGAGTATTGTATCAAAAACGGCAATGCAAGTCTATGGGTCCATGAAAACAATCGGACAGGGGTCGGAAGATATCCAGTGGGGCCCAATTATCACGGCGGAGAATTTTTGTTTCTTCCATGTATGAAAAAAACGGATGACAGTCGGACCTTACTGTGATGAAAGCCTGATAAAAAAAAATCAGTTTTTCTCGTATGTGGAAAATATTGATGTCTGAATGAGGCCTTAGCCTGGATCCATATGTGGCTGAAAAACCCACCAAAAATTCACGACAAAATCATGCAGATTTGAGGTGGGTTTTAGTTAAAAAAAATACACAACAGAAATGGACATCTTTTGAAATCCAAACCACAGGTGAATTTCTCCGAGAAACAATTCCACAGCACAGGAATGAAATCTGTACGTCAACACAGGACGGGAATGCTGCTACAGTCCCAGAAACAAATCTCATCCACATCTGAAATTTTTCTGGACTCCATAAAAATTGACCTGCTGCAGATTTTAAAACGAGGATTTTGACTGCAGATTTCACTTCTTTTCTGCAGAAATTTTCCTGGGAAATGTTTATTATATGCAGGGGAAATTGCTGCAGAAAAATCTATTGTGTATTGGACACAGCCGAAAAATTCAAAGCAATGAAATAAACGTAATGGTTACATCCACTGAGCAAAGTACTGAAATATGTTGAAGAAATAACTATTAACCCTCTCTATATCCACATAGATTGCACAGAGCTAGTCCTTTCAATTTGCCATCAACATTATTTTCCTTAGGCTTTTGTACTTGTGCAATAAAGCATTATATTCAAAGTTTTGTGTTGGAAACCGGAGCCAGAATATAGGACTTAGGGCTTGTGCACATGCTGAGTAATTGCATGTTTTTTTTTTGTGCATAAAATTAATGAGATTTCAGAAATCTCATGTACATGCTGTTTTTTTTTCCCCCCTAGCACATTTTAACCGTTCATGCATTTTTTTCAAATCTGCAGCAGATCAATTCTGTGTGTTCTTTCCATAGGCAGGCTGCGTTTTTCTTGCCAACAGGTGTTTTTAGTGCAGAAAAATCACTGCAATTAACAATGAGTGCATATACCTGTGGATTAGCCCCATTGCATTTATTCAATGTACAGATCTGCAAATCCGCAGCAGAAATCCTTGGATGTATGACCATTTTCTTTTAAATCAGCCTCTAATTTTTTTTTTCAGCACAGAAATCAGACCCGTGAATATGCCCTTATTATACCAACATATACAGGTTCAGTGGATTACCACAATTTATTTGACAAAATAGGACTTTTGAATGAGATAGATAGATAGATAGATAGATATCAGTACAGACTAAAAGTTTGGACCCACCTTCTCATTTAAAGATTTTTCTGTATTTTCATGACTATGAAAATTGTACATTCATACTGAAGGCATCAAAACTATGAATTAACACATGTGGAATTATATACTTAACAAAAAAGTGTGAAACAACTGAAAATATGTCTTATATTCTAGGTTCTTCAAAGTAGCCACCTTTTGCTTTGATGACTGCTTTGCACACTCTTGGCATTCTCTTGATGAGCTTCAAGAGGTAGTCACCGGAAATGGTCTTCCAACAATCTTGAAGGAGTTCCCAGAGATGCTTAGCACGTGTTGGCCCTTTTGCCTTCACTCTGCGGTCCAGCTCACCCCAAACCATCTCGACTGGGTTCAGGTCTGGTGACTGTGGAGGCCAGGTCATCTGGCGTAGCACCCCATCATTCTCCTTCTTGGTCAAATAGCCCTTACACAGCCTGGAGGTCTGTTTGGGGTCATTGTCCTGTTGAAAAATAAATGATGGTCCAACTAAACGCAAACCGGATGGAATAGCATGCCGCTGCAAGATGCTGTGGTAGCCATGCTGGTTCAGTTTGCCTTCAATTTTGAATAAATCCCCAACAGTGTCACGAGCAAAGCACCCCCACACCATCACACCTCCTCCTCCATGCTTCACGGTGGGAACCAGGCATGTAGAGTCCATCCGTTCACCTTTTCTGCGTCGCACAAAGACACGGTGGTTGGAACCAAAGATCTCAAATTTGGACTCATCAGACCAAAGCACAGATTTCCACTGGTCTAATGTCCATTCCTTGTGTTCTTTAGCCCAAACAAGTCTCTTCTGCTTGTTTCCTGTCCTTAGCAGTGGTTTCCTAGCAGCTATTTTACTATGAAGGCCTGCTGCACAAAGTCTCCTCTTAACAGTTGTTGAACAGATGTGTCTGCTGCTAGAACTCTGTGTGGCATTGACCTGGTCTCTAATCTGAGCTGCTGTTAACCTGCGATTTTTGAGGCTGGTGACTCAGATAAACTTATCCTCAGAAGCAGAGGTGACTCTTGGTCTTCCTTTCCTGGGGCAGTCCTCATGTGAGCCAGTTTCTTTGTAGTGCTTGATGTTTTTTGCAACTGCACTTGGGGAAACTTTCAAAGTTTGCCCAATTTTTCGGACTGAATGACCTTCATTTCTTAAAGTAATGATGGCCACTCGTTTTTCTTTACTTAGAATTTGTATTATGGCAAGAAAAAAGCAGCTAACAGGATATTCAGTAGGACTATCAGCTGTGTATCCACCAGATTTCTGCACAACACAACTGATGGTCCCAACCCCATTTATAAGGCAAGAAATACCACTTATTAAACCTGACCGGGCACACCTGTGAAGTGAAAACCATTTCCGGTGACTACCTCTTGAAGCTCATCAAGAGAATGCCAAGAGTGTGCAAAGCAGTCATCAAAGCAAAAGGTGGCTACTTTGAAGAACCTAGAATATAAGACATATTTTCAGTTGTTTCACACTTTTTTGTTAAGTATATAATTCCACATGTGTTAATTCATAGTTTTGAGGCCTTCAGTGTGAATGTACAATTTTCATAGTCATGAAAATAAAGAAAAATCTTTAAATGAGAAGGTGTTTACAAACACACATAGATAGATCTCTATATATATATATATATACTAAAAGCGTCAGTGATAAGTGATGAAGATATTCAATATACAGTAAATAGAGATGAGGAATATATTAATGTTCAGTAACAGCTCATTTTGTGCACCAACACATTCACTGCGATCATCATCTACTGTGTACAGAGATAACACTGTAGGGATCACGGTTCTCCTTTAAAACATGATTTCTCAGACCCAGAGAGTTGCCTGAAATTTAACAGAGCTTGCTGACACATTGATCAAGTCACGCCTTCACTACACTTAGCTCGGAGATCGCTCGCTCGCTTTTGCATTACACATTCCTAAAACTTAAAAACAAAGACTATGCAAGAGACTATGAACAAGTCATACAAACCTGCTGTCATACACTAAAGTTGCTAAGGGAACTTTCAAGGTATTTGTTAAAATATGTCTATAGTCTTATATGGAACTGAGGTATGCGGTAAAAAACAAAAAAAAAAGTTTATTTTTGACATTTAGCCATGATACATCAGTATATCTTTTAAGCATACTTTACTGGGCTTATTAGCTTCAGCTGGACGAGGGTCCAACATCCAGCACACCCATGGATCAGCCATCTTCCTGGAGGCAACCAATGTAAACACATTGATCGGAGCCACATTGCGCAGCTCCATTTAAAATGTAGTGGCCGCTGCCGATTACTGCAGAACAGCTATGAATGTACTGCAGTACTTGGCAGCGGCAACTATACACTGAATGGGGCTGCTGAAATGCAGCTCTGTTCAATGTGTTCACATCCAGCTGGTAACAGAGCTTGTGACAGCTGATTGGTGGGGGTGCAGGGTGTCGGACCCTCATCAATTTTTTATACCTATCTTTCTATATCTATTCTGAAAATAGGTCAAATCTTTTACTCCAAATAAATGGGTGAACAAGAAGGGTTTCAACACTAATGTGGAGTAAAATGGTACCCGGTGCACTCAAAGCAATTTAATGGTTTCCCTTTAAAAACAATCCACAAAGGCAAAAGTTACGTTTCAGTCTGCACCCCAGACTAAATGGATTGCAGGGAATAGGTAGATCTGTGGTGTCGGTGTTATTGTGAGGCACCAAACAGATCTTTAATTTGATCTGAGTGCGCCAGGTAGCTTTTTACATTCCTGAGGAGAGATCATCAACATATTCTGACAGAACAACCTCTTTCAAGCAGAGTTTGTGTACTCTGAGGGCTCATTCAAGCATCCGTGGATCTTGGTCCAATCTCAAAAAGCAATGCACGGATAGGCTGCGGGTCTACAGACCGGCCTCATAGAAATACACGAAGATGTTATGCTCCGGTCAGGAGACTTGAGGCCAGTCCATGCACTGCGATCCAAGATTGAACAGAGATCCATGGACATCTGAATAAACCCCAAAAATACTTTCAACATGTAAGCTCATACAGTGGGGTAAATAAGTATTTGATACCTTGCTGTTTTTGTAACTTTGCCCACTGACAAAGACATGAACAGTCTATAATTTTAAGGGTAGGTTAATTTTAACATTGAGAGATAGAATATCCAAAAAAAAAAAGAAAAGAAAATTACATTGTATAAATTACATAAATGTATTTGCTTTTTGGAGTGAGAAATAAGTATTTGATCTCTCTGGCAAACAACACTTAATACTTGGTGGCAAAACCCTTGTTGGCAAGCACAGCAGTCAGATGTTTTTTGTAGTTGATGATGAGGTTTGTGCACATGTCAGGAGGAATTTTGGTCCACTCCTCTTTGCAGATCATCTCTAAATCATTAAGATTTTGAGGCTGTCGCTTGGCAACTCGGAGCTTCAACTCCCTCCATAAGTTTTCTATGAGATTAAGGTCTGGAGACTGGCTAGGCCACTCCATGACCTTACTGTGCTTCTTTTTGAGCCACTCCTTTGTTGCCTTGGCTGTATGTTTTGGATCATTGTCTTCCTGGAAGAACCAGCCACGACCCATCTTCAATGCTCTTACTGAGGGAAGGAGGTTGTTGGCCAAAATGTCACGATACATGATCCCATCCATCTTCCCTTTAGTACGGTGCAGTCGTCATGCCCCCTTTGCAGAAAAGCACACCCAAAGTATATTGCTTCCCCCACCATGCTTCACGGATGGGACGATGTTCTTAGGGTTGTACTCATCCTTCTTCTTCGGCCAAACACGGCGAGTTGAGTTAATGCCAAAGAGCTCAATTTTTGTCTCATAGCACCTTCTCCCAATAACGCACAGAATCATCAGGGTGTTCATTGGCAAGCTTCAGACGGGCCTGTTTATATACCTTCTTGAGCAGGGGGACCTTGCGGGCACTGCAGATTTTAAACCTTTAAGGTGTAATGTGCTACCAATGGTTTTCTTGGCGACTGTGGTCCCAGCGGCCTTGAGATCATTAACAAGTTCCCCCCCGTGTAGTTTTAGGCTGATCTATCGCCTTCCTCATGATCAAGGATACCCCACTAGGCGAGATTTTGCATGGTGCCCCGAATCGATGTCGATGGTTTTGTAGCCCATTCCAGCTTTGTGCAGGTTTATGATCGGGTCTCTGACATCCTTAGAAAGCTCTTTGGTTTTGCCCATGTTGTAGAGGTTAGAGCCTGACTGATTAATTGAGTCTGTGGACAGGAGTCTTTTATACAGGCGACTATGTAAGACTGCTGTCTTTAATGCAGGTAACGAGTTGATTAGGAGCATCTAACTGGTCTGTAGGAGCCAGAACGCATAATGGTTTGTAGAGGATCAAATACTTATTTCTCACTGAAAAATGCAAATAAGTTTATCTAATTTATACAATGTGATTTTCTTGATTTTTTTGGGGGGATATTCTCTCTCTCAATGTTAAAATTAACCTACCCTTAAAATTATAGACAGTTCAGGTCTTTCTCAGTGGGCAAACTTACAAAAACAGCAAGGGATCAAATACTTATTTCTAAATAACATAAGAGTACATAAAATAACAGTAGTTTATAGAAACACCTTTTAGTACATAAAATAATGCTGTGATAAAGGACAGTATATACTGTAGATGCTAATTATTTCAAGTCCCACCTACATTAATTAATTGTCTGCTATAGCCAAAATACTCTGCTTTTGCATCAATTTCCAGAATTAGCCACCAAATATATATAATTTTATATAACCATTTTTATTTTCCAAAAATTATAAAAATTCCAGCGTCCTTTCACCATACGCACGCTTTCACGTTTGCTGCGCTATTATTGTCGTCAAACACTCAAGCTCGACAGAGGAGCAATGAGCACACTTAAGAGCTTTTGTCTTTGCTTTATAATAAAGATCCATCTTTTTTTAAAAGTAGGAAGTACATCCGATTTTTAGTACGCATTTTCTCTTTTTTGAATTGTTTATAGGTTTTAAACATATTTTGGATGGCAAGCACCATCAATATAGAGGAGGTGTCCGCTCCATTGGGATTTTTTTTTGGTTGTGTAAAAATGGGTCATAATAATAAGATTATCATAATAATTCCAGGATGGGTAGTGTGATGACAATGTGAACTGTCCCCGAAAAAAAAACATTCTGAGGTTGTGTGTGAATTAATACATTACGTTCCTATGAAAACATCAGGGAATGCTGTGACAGTAAGTAGCAGCTCGTAGTAAAGCTATATCTTTTCCCTAAAATCAGTTTCTTTTGATTCCTTCCCCCTCACCAAGTGTCTGGGGCATTCTGAGAAATGTAGTACGCCAGCATCCCTTGTTGACGACTAGCATAGTTCAATGGCGTCCATGATGGTGTGGGTAAAGGGAACCTGATGGTAACAGCAGTTGTTTGTCAGATACAACACATACACAGCTCATATACAGTATTATAGAAATTGTTCCAAGTTACGACCGAAGAAGAGGAAAGACAGAGCTGGAGAACATCACACACTGAAATGAAGACGCAGATCGCTGCCGAGTTCCTTGCCATTTAAGGACCTGTGTGTTTATCACTTTCCAGCAGCCAGGATTACTAATTCTACACAAAGTTTGTTGTTTAAGTCGCCTGCCTAATAAAACAAAATGACGCCAACGTCCAATCACACCTCCAACACATCTACTATCCCCGCTACGTAAAGTGTGAAAGTGGAAGCACTAAATCCATGCAACAGCCAGGACTTCCTGAACAAGAAAGCAAACGACCCAATCAAAATAAACACTTCAGGATAGCGACCATATATACAGAAATAGCCGAAGAGGGGATGGCAAACGCCAAGATTTAAATACATGAAATAAATTAAAAAAAAGCACAATGGTGTAAAGTACCAAAAGGAGCTCTACTGATCTTACCAGTATTCCCATCTCCAAGATCCTATCCCAATATGTAGCAGGTGTAATAATAATAATATTAGCAAATGCCTCCAATTAGAAATGTAGTATAGTTTTTCTGATTTGCTATGTCCTAACACCATGTGCAGGGCATTGCAGTAGCTTAGTTAGCTAGTTGCTAGTGGTCATAACCATGGATACCTTAGGTCTTGCAATGCCCTGCACATGAGTAAAGAGACATAACGAATCAGAAAAACTATACTACATTTCTTATTGGCGGTATTTGCTAATATTATTATTATACCTACTACACATTGGGATAGGATCTTGGAGATGGGAATACCCTTTTAAGTCGGCCAACGCAATGCAATGTGGGTGCCATGCTGCAATGATGACGTCACCCTAGGCTGGCTAATCAGGAGAGGAACTGGGGATGCCGGCAGGTAGGAGGTGGTGTGCAAGACTCCTGTCCAATGGCCAACAACTACTAATGTGGCCACTTGACCTGGGAACTCATTTGCTAAACTATAAAAAGGAGTACTACTCACCTCACCAAACCCTTGGCGCTCCTGTCCTAAAAACCCGGTCCCTCATCATGCTCTGCTCATCAGGCTCCAATGATGGCGTGCTTGTGTCCACATGTTGGAGATCAGTGAGACGAGTATTACTCCTTTTTACACATAAGCAAATTAATTCACAGGACCCTAGGTCCTACAGCCACTGTAAGACGAAAGTCCTGCAAATCGCCTCCTACCTTCAGACATTCCCAACTCATAGAATGAAGTCATCGCTGCGGCGTGACGCCCGCACTGCATCGTGCTGGCCGACTTGAGGGAGCAGCAGAGGATTGGTAAGGTCAATATTACTCCTACTGATGCTTTACACCATTGAACTTTTTCTTTTCAAATTGTGTAGTTTGAAGTTTTTGTTTTTTTGGGGGGGATATTTCTCTGTGTTTTTTGCAGATGGGAGTCTGTTCACAGGGCTGCCGCCTGGCAGCCGCAGAGTAAAGAGGTTGCCCAACTGGGGACTTGTGAATCAATTTGCTCATCTCTACTTTTTTTTTCTTATTTTAGACCAATGTAAGCAAAAAAAAAAAATCATGGTGTTTTCACAGTCCCTGTAATATACCATGCACAGCAGGTTGTGCGGCAGCGCACAGCAACTCCATTACCATTGTAATGATGCAGGTGGATAGGGACAATGACCAGAGGCAGGCAGTACAATTAACAAATTCTTTACTAAAGAATTATTATTAAGTATGATTAAACCAAGAGCGTGGCTGGTGCAACCGGCACACAAACAGGGAATCCAGATAACTAATGTATATTCAAACAGCTACAATATTAGGTTAATTAGTGGAGGATAGGAGTATTAGTCTGCACTGCTGTGCTAGATTCAAGAAATCCAGAAGACGTGATGAGGGATTAATTCATGCAGTTTATTCTCAACGCGTTTCGACGTTAAACCAACTTCTCCAACGTCGAAACGCGTTGAAAATAAACCGCATAGTTTAATCCCTTACCAAGTCTTCCGGATTTCTTGAATGTAGCGCAGCAGTGCAGACTAATACTCCTATCCTCCACCTTTTGTTCTACACGGCGGGATTTCCGGACCTGAGAGTACTGCAGCAGCTGTCAAACCTTGATTCCTAAGTTGTGGATTATATAACCCCAAAAGGTGAGCAATTCCCATTCCACCTCCCTCTGCTGAACAGCGCAGATACACAACACTCTGCTAACTGACAGGCTCTCCATGAATAGTGAGTGCATCTGGGTGTTACAATACACAACCGCTTCAGTGCTGTATGCTGAAGATACTGTCCCCTAGAATCCATGCATCAAGGCAGGAAGAATACCTCAGTAATATGGTACACAATGGAGCATGCCTCAATTTCAGTCAAATTCGTTAAATATGCAAATTGTCTCTTCAGGGAGGAAGAGAACTTGAACTCTAGCGCCACCTATTGGAAGCAGCAATCCTACAAGTCAATATCGACCCTTTAATGAGCCTTGCAATATGACTAGTGTTGAGCGAGTATGTTCTGTCCGAGTATGCTCGGGCCGAGCTCCAAGTATTTAAAGCTGCTCGGTGATGTGTTTGAATCGCTCCCGTGTGCATGATTTGCAACTGTTTGACAGCTTTATTACATGTGAGGAATGTGTAAGAAATAGAGTATAAATATCAGCTGTTTCTAATGGTCAGGGTCATCTGCCTGACAAGAAGAAGATCCCTTCCACCCTCCCTATTTATTGATGTTACTGTTTTTACCACCTCCACCCTTTTTTCCCGTCGTGTCGTTTATTTTGAGGGGAAAAAAAATCGCCTGGTTCTGCAGGGTGGATTAGATATTTTTGGTTATGATGAATTCTAGTTTATGGACTTTATTATATTAAATTATTATTATTATTGAGTGATTAATAAAGAGCTAAAGGTTACACATAAATAAGGTCCACGGCCATTTTATTCCATGAACTTTAGTGTTGTGTATTTATTTTGGTATAAGTGGGTCTTGTGTTACCATGCCCCTCGTCAGTATGAGATCTGACTGGGATCTAAGTGGTAAGCTTTCTCCTTGAGGAGAGTGACAAGCCAGTTGCGACATGCCAGTATGAGGAGACTTAAACGTCTTGTTTGCTCCAGGGCCATGCAAGGCGTTTAAGTCTCCTAATACTGGCATGCCAGACCTGGCTTGTCATTCTCCTCAAGGAGAAACCTTGCCCCTTAGATCCCAGTCAAATTCATTAAAACACAACAGGAAAAGACCTCTGTATGAAAGATGCTGTACAATAAAACCACTCACACCTCTACAGGTGCCCCATGGATAAATATACAGGGCTATAATATGGTCATCAGAATGAATTCTGGAAGGTGTAGAGCATTGGTCGGGAACCTATGGCTCGCAAGCAAGATGTGGCTCTTTTGATGGCGGCATCTGGCTCGCAGACAAATCCTTAATAAAAAAAATAATAACGCTTAAAATATAAAACATTCTCATGGGAGCGTGGCCTGGATCTACATGGCACCGGATGTATAATAAATCAGCTCCGAGGAGAGAAGAAAATGACTCACCTAAACCCTCCCTGACATCCATAAACCATTTTAAAAGACCCCAGACGAGTGACTGCTCTAACTGCCACTGACATTGCTCCGTGGACACGACCGGAGCGGAGTAGAAGTAGAAGTGGCAGTGACTGTCCCTCACAAACGGGAGCAGAATCATTAAGCACAGACCGGAAGCGAGCTTACCAGGAGGCATAGGGCGTTCCCGTGCTGTCAGCCATCGTTCTCCTCACCCCAGCGTAGCAGCAATTGAGCTCCGCTCGCTCAAGCGCCGCTCTAGCTGTCAGGAGAGCCATTTTAAACTCCACTGGCGGGAATCAGCAGCCGCATCAGTCAGAGAGCGCCTGAAGCCATCAGCAAAACCATGCAGCACCAAAAGTCACATTAATGGCAAGAAGTACTTTATTCATCATTGGTTAGCAACGGCATAACAACGTTATTAAAAATAATTCAGACTTCTTGTACTTTAAAAGTGTTGGTCTTACATAAAATGCACACATTTACTTGTATTTAGTTTTAAACATATTGTATGGCTCTCACGGAATTACATTTTAAAATATGTGGCGTTCATGGCTCTCTCAGCCAAAATGGTTCCTGACCCCTGGTGTAGAGTATCCCATCATGTTTAGTAAGCATTTTGTAAAATCTTAAAAAGGTGTTGATCACCTTTGGGGATATTTTTATCTTAAATGCATATATTTGGGACTCAAAATCATTTTTGCAATTGGATTTCATCAAAAATTTGGCAAAGTTTGGCTTTTACAGGCTCTTTGCTTCCCTGCACATTCAACTTTGATGTGGTCTGTGGCCATATATCAGCTGAGAGATGCTCAGAAAAGAACAAAAAAGATATAAACTCCCTGTGGGAAGTCATAGCAGGATGACTGATGGCTTCTCAGTTAACTCAGTCTGCAACCACAGACTACAGAAGGCAAACAGTGCAAAAAATGTTAGAACATCCAACTTCAAATATAATTTTAGCTCGAAATACATGCAGCTATGTTATATATAATAATAAAAAAAGACCCTAAAGGCAGACAATTATTAGTCCTAAAAAGTCATGTGAAGACCACAAAAATCCTCATACAATTTTTTTTTTTTTTTTTTTTAAGGTTGTCCATCAGTTTCATAGGCTTATTGGTTCTTTAAAGAGGATGTTTCACAACATTTTTCATGTTGAACTGGACACTATGTAATAGTGGCTACAGAACAGAACAAAATTTTTTTTTTTTTTTTTTTAAATTTTGCCTCTTTGTAGCAGGGATATTAAACAAAGAATTTGGCATAGGACCCCAAGAAGCAGGCTCCAGCACACATAGTGCTGAGAGGTGTTTAATGGGCCCGGATTATGGGTACGGGATTTCCGGGCAGCTGAAAGAGCTGGGTGGGATCTGCTGCTCACTTACCTCCAGTTCAGGTCTTGGAAGGTCTGATTTAAGGCAGCTGGGGCTGACTCACTCTGTCTGTGGGTTTTGCAAGGTGAGGAGGCCTTGCATGTGCTGTTCAGACCTGCTGAAGGCAGAGAACAGCACTTGATTTAAACTGCTGAGGTTGTGTTTTATGGACTGATTATTTTTCAATTTTGTTCTGTTATACCTTCTTATACCTGGAAGAGGTTGTTTGTTATTCTGATCGGTTTATGGACATTTAATAGACCGCCTGTTTGTTTGCACCGATGAACTGCATCCGTGTGCGTGAACCAGCATCTACCACAGAGCCGATTCTTCACATTTCATTAAGTCCAAGTGGGTTTTATCAGAGCGATTTTACTGGGGATGAAAGAAGAAAACATCCCACCATACTTTAGTACAGGCTACTCTTGTCTTGGATGCAATGACAGACGCCCCTGATCTCACTCTAGAAAGTACAAGTTGCTCAGAGCAGAGACTTAAGTGTAATTGATAACTCCAGACAGGCAGCATGAGGGGAAGGGTAGTACAGCAGAGGTGACCGTGCTATGAGAGGAGCAGAACTGATAGAAGGGTTTATTTGTAATGTAACACAGATAAACTCAGTGATGCTTCTTTCCCCACGACTGCCATAATCCTATCCAAAATTTGTTCGTCATCTGTTCTCTTCTCCCAGCACTTAGTCTAACCTCGTGCATGATTACAAAGAGATCATTACCGTCTTTCATTACATCTCACACATTGAGAAACTTGCTCTAAACTATGATTGGGAAGTGTTCTTTTTTCTGCTGTGTTGCTGCCTGCTTATGATTGGGAAACATCACAAAAAGGGGAAGAAGTACACGCCCCCAGTGAAAACGCTCTGATAACACCCCCTTTGAACTTAAAAATTAACTCATTAGGTGGCAAATACTTTGATTGCTAATATCTCCGCAACAGAGGGGAAACCAAAAAAATCAAAACAAACCGCAAAACTTTCTCTTCTCAGCAGCCAATATGTCCAGTTCAACATGAAAAATTTGGTAAAAGGTCCTCTTTAAGCTTTTTTTTTTTTTTTTTTTTTTTAAACAGAAACCAAACATACCATCTAACGAAAATGCTTCTCGTTATAGATCACTTTACAAACCACTAATTATGTAAAGACTGCGCTTTCAAGTACCTGAATTTCATAGATACGGTAGGTTTCTTCTGCATTAAACAAATACCATTATGAAGACTTCTCACCTAGTTCGGTTCTTGAGACTCCAAAGCCATCATAAATCCTCAAGTAACTGGAATGACAGGAATCCACATCCTCAATATCAAAGTCTCCAAACTTCAGAAAAATCCTTTCACCGAGTTTCACTTGTATTTTCCATTCGCACACAGTGCTGTTTGGGTATGTATTAGGATAGTTCTTCGATGTAAAAGTTCCACTTTCTGGGCCGAAAAATGTATAACCACAACCATCACCTAAGGATAAAAAAAATAATAATATTGTGAAGTTCTACAAAAAATGGTAACAACAAAATCAACAGGTCTGCATACATAATGCTCACACCGTGCATCAATGATCAGAAGAAATCTCCACTCTAAAGACAACAATAGGAAGGAAAGCTGGAAGGTAAAAAGGAGAGAGGTACCTTCAGATGCTGGAACAGAATGATAATTACATGAAATTGCTCAGACAGGCCTGAGGGCAGCAGTCTGCAGTGTTGTCTGCTCATTGGCCACACAAAGAGAACGTACAAGAAATGCTTCAAAAATAATACCGGGGACCTGAAGGTGGAAACACAAGGGCCATTCATGCAATCACAATAGTCACAGAAGCTCTCCAAACCCTAACAGTATACATCAATATGTAACGCCATCTGATACGGTCATCATCAATACGGTCGTAAGGTCACTTATTAGGAAGGTCAACTATTAAGAGTCTTTGTTGGATTTGGCTGGTAATCTTAACAAAACAAGTAAAAACACCAGTTCAAAACTCGACAACCCCTTATTAATGGGCAAAGGATGGTGGGAAAAAAAAATCCATAATACGTTCGAGTAAACTGAAAAAAAAAAAAAAAATTACCAGTTACACGAATCCAGCTTCACAGTCCAGTTAGGATAAAATCCAAAATGTATTAATCCATTTTTATAAAAGCTTCATGAGCTGCAAAGAGCCCAAACCCCCCATCCCCAAAGATCCATCCAACGCGTTTCAAGACTACAACTCCTTAGTCATGGCTGAGGACTTTTAGTCTGAAACATATCTTTAGGAAGTGTTTTGTACTCTCTGCATCTTCTGAAGATTTTATAAAACTGAAATCAATACATTTTGGATTTTATCCTAACTGGGCTGTGCAGCTGGATCAGAGTAATTGGTCACCTCCTTGATTGCCACCACTGCTCCTATTCCAGTCTACTGGGAACATCATCCGGTTGTGACGCGAACACAGCAGTCAGTCAGCAGCCAGTGACTGGCTGCAGAGTTCACATTTTGTCAAAGATCTGTTCTACATTCTTCCGAAATGTGAATGCTGCAGATGATCAGTGGATGCAGACTTGCTGCAATGCTCATGTGACAGCCCTGACGGATGTTGATGCCAGCAGACCAGAAGGGGACGCGGTGCCGAGTAAAGAGGAGCGGTGCTGGTCCAGGAAGTGAGCATCAACTTGGATTTTTTGTACCTCCTTGGGCCTTTTCACTTTTCAGGCAAATGAATGTTCCTTAAACAAGATCAGAATTGCAACATTATTCAGCCACTGCGTAGGAAAAGGTTTAAAATTATATATATATATATATATATATATATATATATATATATATATATATATATATAAAAAGACAGCACCAATTCATATTACTCACTAGTCGGTGCCAAGCCTCCAAACAGTCTGTCCACACTGCTGCATGTCAATAGAAAAAATATAAAGAGGCAGCATTCCAAGAAATTTTTGAAAAAAATGGA
The DNA here is from genome assembly GCF_046119375.1 of Phyllobates terribilis. Classification (NCBI taxonomy): domain Eukaryota; kingdom Metazoa; phylum Chordata; class Amphibia; order Anura; family Dendrobatidae; genus Phyllobates; species Phyllobates terribilis. Next base: position 877,991,075 of record NW_027362762.1, read on the forward strand.
CTTTAATGAGCCCAAAGGCGACGTTTCGGTTCACCTGGCTTGAGAAAGGTTCTGTGAACCGAAAAGTCGCCTTTGGGCTCATTAAAGTCCATTTTTTTTTTAAAAATTTCTTGGAGTGCTGCCTCTTTATATATATATATTTATTATTATACATCTATATATTAGACTCATTCAACTGAATAAGCAAGTTTGAACACCACATCTTAAAAACAGACTGTTTTGAATTTTTATTTTTGTAGATAATCTGGCCACAAAAAGTTTACAAATGCAGACAGCATGGAGGTAAAAGCCTTAACATGTTTTGTTTCTCTGATAGGTTGGTTGCTAGACTATTTGGCACCTAAATTTCTCCTGGCATAAACCAAACAAATAACAAATGTAGGATAAAAAGGTCTTTATTCTGGTATACACTGCCCAGGAGGTAATCTACTGAAGGATAACCTTTGTTTCGATTTTACTTCTATTCACAAAGCAAACAGATTTGTGACTTGATGGAAATAGAAAGGGGTGCACTTTTAATTCCATTCTAAGTTTTACCAGTAGAGCGGGGGCTTCTGACTGTCAGGAACTGCGAGCATGCCCACCAATTTTTGGCTTGGGAGATGCAAACGGCATCAGAGCAAACGGCATCAGAGACACAAAAAGTAAAAGAACGATGGACCTTTCATTCTAAAAAATTAGTAGAGGTCCCAAAGGTCAAAAAGCAACAGAGAATCCTAACAATCCGCCATCACAGTATAAGTAATGCTAATATCGAATGCTGCCAAGCCTGCATGAAGAGATCAAACCCTATGGAGCAGTTTTTTTGTCTCTTTACCTTATGTGGTTAGGACAACAAATCAGTCGTGGATAGTTTGAAAAACTGTACAAGTAATTAGGACATTATACTCAAGGTATTAAATGCATGGTCGGGTAGCGCTGATACTTTTTCTTACTGTTTGGGTAGGGTCATACGACAATGTTCTCCACATCCGAGAAAAACAGTCCTATTACTGCGATCAGACTCTGATCAGAGTTGCATACGTTTTTCTCACATGTGGAGAGAAAAAAAATGTTTTTCCATCTTCTCCATTCTCTCAATCTGCGAAAATCAAACGCGGCTTAATTTTTTTCACAGAACCATATACTTGCATAGCTGATTTTGATCCAACCTCTAATCAAATCGGACATGTCTCTGATTTTTTCCTGTGGACCTTTTCAGTCTAAGAAGAAAAATCAGACATGCATAGCCCCTTAGAGTATAATGGGAATGAGTGCCATCCATGAAATCCAAGGATAGCACTCGTCCGAAAAATATTGGATATGCACACGAGCCCTTTGAAGTATTCACCGTATAGTGTGGCACTATTATAATCCTGTTAATTTGATTCTTATAGCATAGGATCCCTGACACATATCCCAAGGTTTAAGTAGTATGTGCAGATTTATGGGTGGTCAAAAAGCAAAAAAAGATAGGGGGACTGGACTGGGAGATAATATGGCACCTCCTCAGAAACTAGATCAAAGACAGGACATTCCTCTGCGTGACACTTGGTCATCAACTTTCAGCTAAACCACAAGTATGCTCTGAGAACATGTAACACTTCACCGTATCAGCGACAGATACTTCCTTTACACATGCTTTGCTTCTGCCCTTTCTGAGGGTCAAGACAAAGTTTAAATATAACTAAAGCTGGAGCAGCGAGAGACACAACATTTAGGGTGGAGAAGACACAGTGCTGCTTTACCATGAAATGTCAAACTTTTATTATTCTTGATTTACAAGTCTCTTACATGTCAAAGTGCTGATAAGAGATTTTTTTTTTAGCTACATCCATCCCTATCATGGTCGGACTGGATTGGCAAAGGCCTACCAGTAACATTGATCTTTAGGGCCCACTGTTCAGCTACATGTAAAAATAAACTGACCCTAGTACATAAATTTATTTTTGCTTCTATGTTATATTAGCTTGTCTAGCTTGTTTAATATATGATTAGATTATACCTTTTTCTGCAAATTGGAGTCAAGTGTAATAGCTCTACTCATCAGCACTCTTTCACAGGGGCAGCCTACCGGAGGATTCTCCTATTCCCCCATGGGCCAGTCCGAGCCTGATTCTTACCCTCTAACAGACACCACTAAGGCTGCAGAAATTAGTTCTGCTCACATCGTCATCGCAGACATAATTACAGTTATATGAAAAAGTTTGGGCACCCCTATTAATCTTAAGCTTAATGTTTTTTAAAAATTGGTGTTTTTGCAGCAGCTATTTCAGTTTGATATATGTAATAACTGTTGGACACAGTAATGTTTCTGCCTTGAAATAAGGTTTATTGTACTAACAGAAAATGTGCAATCTGCATTCAAACAAAACTTGACAGATGCATAAGTATGGGCACCTCACCAGAAAAGTGACATTAATATTTAGTAGATCCTCCTTTTGCAAAAATAACAGCCTCTAGTCGCTTCCTGTAGCTTTTAATGAGTTCCTGGATCCTGGATGAAGGTATTTTTGACCATTCCTCTTTACAAAACAATTCCAGTTCAGTTAAGTTTGATGGTCGCCAAGCATGGACAGCCCTCTTCAAATGATCCCACAGATGTTCAATGATATTCAGGTCTGGGGACTGGGATGGCCATTCCAGAACATTGTAATTGTTCCTCTGCATGAATGCCCGAGTAGATTTGGAGCGGTGTTTTGGATCATTGTCTTGCTGAAAGATCAATCCCCTGCGTAACTTCAACTTTATCACTGATTCTTGAACATTATTGTCAAGAATCTGCTGATACTGAGTGGAATCCATGCGTCCCTCAACTTTAACAAGATTCCCGGTGCCGGCATTGGCCACACAGCCCCAAAGCATGATGGAACCTCCACCAAATTTTACTGTGGGTAGCAAGTGTTTTTTTGCCGCCATGCATAACGCCTTTTTGTATGACCAAACAACTCAATCTTGGTTTCATCAGTCCACAGGACCTTCTTCCAAAAAGAAATTGGCTTCTCCAAATGTGCTTTTGCATACCTCAGCCGACTCTGTGGCATGCTTGCAGAAACGGCTTCTTTCGCATCACTCTCCCATACAGCTTCTCCTTGTGCAAAGTGCGTTGTATAGTTGACCGATGCACAGTGACACCATCTGCAGCAAGTTGATGCTGCAGCTCTCTGGAGGTGGTCTGAGGATTGTCCTTGACTGATCTCACCATTCTTCTTCTCTGCCTTTCTGATGTTTTTCTTGGCCTGCCACTTCTGGCCTTAACAAGAACTGTCCCTGTGTTCTTCCATTTCCTTACTATGTTCCTCACAGTGGAAACTGACAGGTTAAATCTCTGAGACAGCTTCTTGTATCCTTCCCCTGAACAACTATGTTGAATAATCTTTGTTTTCAGATCATTTGACAGTTGTTTTGAGGAGCCCATGATGCCACTCTTCAGAGGAGATTCAAATAGGAGAACAACTTGCAAGTGGCCACTTTAAGTAGCTTTTCTCATGATTGCATACACCTGGCTATGAAGTTCAAAGCTCAATCAGGTTACAAAACCAAAAAAAGTGCTTTAGTAAGTCAGTAAAAAGTAGGTAGGAGTATTTAAAACAAGAAAATGATAAGGGTGCCCATACTTATGCACCTGTCAAATTTTGTTTGAATGCAGATTGCACATTTTCTGTTAGTACAATAAACCTCATTTCAAGGCAGAAACATTACTGTGTCCAACAGTTATTACATATATCAAACTGAAATAGCTGTTGCAAAAACACCAATTTTTATAAAACATTAAGCTTAAGATTAATAGGGGTGCCCAAACTTTTTCATATAACTGTATAAAATGTAAACCAAAAGGAGGTGGATCAGTCACGAGAAAGAACCCCGCACCCGAGGACCCCACACAGTAACAATATGGCCGTCACCTTAGCAAATAATCCTACATGCAGGGCGTGACTGCTTCCCACATAGATGTGAGCCTAAGGTTGTGTGCCCACGATGCGTTTTTCAAGCGTTTACGCTGCGGAATTTCCGCAGCGTAAACGCTTGGGAAACGCTTGGTAATCCTTCCCCCATGGTCTCCAATGCAATTCCGCACTTTCAATGCCCATGCTGAGTATTTTTCCGCAGCGTTTATGCTGCGCTCAAAAATACGCAGCATGTCCATTAATTTTGCAGACACGCAGCGTAATCGCCGCCATTGACTTGCATTAGAACGCGCCAATTCCGCAAGACTGCATCTGTACTTGCATAATTGGCGTGTTCTAATGTGCGGATGGTACCCAAGTCTGCAGGAGAGGAGTCTCATCCAGACCTGGGTACCATAGAATCAGTAAAAAAAAAAAAAAAAAAAAAAGAATTTAAAATAAAAAATAAAAAGTTTATACTCGCCTTCCGATGTCCTCCCGGTGTTTTGTCCACGCCGTCCGGTCTCTTGCAATGCTCGCGCTGTTGTGAAGGACCTGCCATGACGTCACTGAGTCATGTGACCCATCACATGACTCAATGACATCACCGCAGGTCCTTCACACCACCGCGAGCATTGCAAGAGACCGGACGCAGCAGAGATGACACCGAGAAGACACCGGAAGGTGAGTATAAACTTTTTTTTTTTATTTTTTACCATTCTTATTCTTTTTTTTTAACTATTACTTGGTCACACTATCTAAATCCATGCCGTTTGCATGGATTTATATAGTGTGATGAAGTTGTCAAGCACTTTCCAAGTGATGCTAAAATTGCTTGGAAAAGCGCTTGATAACCCGCATGCAGAAATGCATGCAAAGACGCTTGACAAACGCTTCTACCTGGCGGGAAAAACGCATGTAAAAAACGCATGCGTTTTTCCTGCCAGGGAGAAGCGTAAAAAATATGCAGCATTTCTGCATCGTGGGCACATACCCTTAGGCTATGTTCAGTTTTTTCGAAGCATTCAAAAACTATGTATTTTTCAAGCAGAAGCAGCTTCCAGACAAGACCCTCTCTTGGAGAATTTATGGAAAAGTTTTTCTCCTCCGGAAGGGTTTTTATTTTTCAAGTGATGCTGCTTAGTTCAGAGCAGATTCCATTCGAATCTGCTTTAAAAATAGGGACACTTTTTTCTCACCATGTATTTTTTTCAAAACGCCTTCACAGAGGGAAAAAAATGCCCAACAATTCCTCATATGAATAGCAAAGTGAATTTCACATAGAAATAAAAAAGGGAGAGCTTTCCGTGCAGATCCCCTTCAAAAAAGTTTGAACATAGTACTCCGCCATGCCTGGAATTGTTAAGACTACCGGCAACTAAAAAATTGCACAGCTAGCCACAGAAATTACTGTACTTTTCCCACCTCTGGATGACTTTGAGGAGCTCGGAAAGAGGCTATATCCCTTTATTATTATTAATTTATTTAATTTATATGGCGCCATTGATTCCATGGTGCTGTACATAAGAAGGGGTTTTATACCAAATAAAGATATCATTTACAGTAAGCAAACTAACAATGATAGACTGGTACAGAGGGAAGAGGACCCTGCCCTTACGGGCTTACATTCTACAGGAATGGGGAAGGAGACAGTAGGTTGGGGGGGGCTGCAGTAGCTCCGGTGTTGTTGAGGTGGCAGCAAGCAAGGTCATGGCAGGCTGTAAGCTTGTTTGAAGAGATGGGTTTTCAGATTCCGTCTGAAGGATCCAAATGTGGAGGCTAATCGGACATGTTGAGGCACAGAATTCCATAAGATGGGAGATATTCAGGAGGAGTCTGGGAGGCGATTGGGTGAGGAACTAATAAGTGTGGAGGAGAGAAGGAGGTCTTGGGAGGATCAGAGATTACGTAAGGGAAAGTATTGGGAGATTAGTTCAGAGATGTACGGAGGAGAAAGGTTATGGATGGCATTGTAGGTCAACATTAGTAGTTTGAACTGGATATGCTGAGCAAGTGGGAGTAGCGAGGCGAGAGATGAACTAGTCGAGCAGCAGAGTTAATGATGGACTGGAGGAGTGCGAGAGTGTTAGCAGGTAGGCTACAGAGGAGGGTGTTGCAGTAGTCGAGGCGGGAGATGAGGGCATGCACAAGCAGGTTAGTAGATTGAGGGTTGAGGAAAGGACGAATTCTGGAAATATTTTTTGAGCTGGAGGGGACAGAAGGTGGCGAAAGCTTGGAGGTGTGGTTTGAAGGACAATGCAGAGTCAAGGGTTACTCCGAGTCAGCGGAATACCGGTACAGGGGAAAGTGTGATGTCATTTATTGTGATAGAAAGGTCAGGTGGGGAAGATATGCAAGATGGGAGAAAGAGGAGTTCAGTTTTGTCCACATTGAACTTGAGGAAGCGAGAGGAGAAGGAGGATATGGCTGATAGATATGCTGGGATTCAGGACAGCAGAGAGGTGACATCTGCGCTAGAGAGGTACATCTGGGTGTCATCAGCGTACAGATGGTACTGGGAGCCATGGGATTTTATGAGCTGTCCCAGGCCAAGAGTATCGATGGAGAAGAGTAGGGGTCCTAGGACAGAGCCTTGGGGGACTCCAACAGTGAGGGGGCAGGATGAGGAGGTAGTGTGGGAGTGGGAGACACTAAATGTGCGCTTAGAGAGGCATGAGGAGATCCAAGATAGGGCAAGGTCTTGGACACCAAAGGAAGAGAGGATCTGTAGTTGGAGGGAGTGATCAACTGTGTCGAAGGCAGAGGACAGGTCAAGAAGAAGGAGGAGTACAGAGAATTGTCTGTAAGCTTTGGCTGTAAGTAAGACATTAGTAATTTTGGTAAGGGCAGATTTTGTGGAATGGTGGGGGCTGAAGCCAGATTGTCGGTTGTTGAAGAGAGTTAAATGAGAAGTGAGAGGAAAGTTCAGCGTGAACATGAGGGGGAAGTACCAGAAGTTAGTGATAGGATGAAGAGATGGGTTAGGGATGGGATGAGTGCGGTGGTAAGGTTGGGGAGGAGGTGGGATGGGGTCGAGTGCACAAGTGGTGAGGTGTGATTTGGAGAGGAGGCGAGTAAGGTCTCCTTCCATGATGTTGGAAAGGGAGGTTATGGGGGAAGGGCAATGGTCAGGAAAACAAAGGGGTTGTGGTGGTTGGACAGTGAAGCCTTGACTTGTTTGGTCATTCTTGTTTTTGAAGTGTGTGGAAAACTCCTCAGCTGAGATTACAAAGGTCGGAGGGGGCAGTGGAGGGCAGAGGAGAGAGTTAAAAGTGTTGAATAAATGTTTGGGGTTGTAGGATAAGGAAGATATGAGGGTTGTGAAGTAGGACTGTTTAGGAGAAGTGAGGGCAGATTTGAATGTGAGTGTTGCTTGTTTGAATGCAGTGAAGTCATCTTGCAAATGTGTTTTCTTCCAACGTCGCTCCGCAACCCTGGACGCTTGCCGAAGCTGTTTAGTGAGGTTGTTGTGCCAGGGTTGCCTATTGACTCGTCGAGCTCTGCCATGCACAGAGGGGCGACAGAGTCAATAGCTGATGCGAAAGTGGTATTGTAGAAAGCAGTGTCGCTGTCATGGAGTTTAGATATGGATGTCTGTGGTAGAATAGAGTCAGAGAGTGTGTGAGTGTGCAAGGTTTCTGCCAGGGCTGTGGAGTCGGAGCCCGTTTTGGTTGAGTGGGTGTCTGTATAAAATGGACCAACTCCGACTCCTAAAATATATAATAAATTGAGTACAGTAGTTCAATGCAGTTTGAGGGGGGATATTTTTTCATAAGAATTTGGGAAAGTTATGAAATGTCCTATAAATGTCTGTCCTATTCCTCATCTAAGGGTCTAGACTTTTAGCTGAGATTAATCGGTGTACCAAGTAAATCACAAACATGAGCCATGTATGAGTGAGTCAGAGTCGTGGAGTCGGTGGCATGGAAATTAAGGAGTCGGAGTTGGAGGTTTGGCTTACTGACTCCAAAGACCTGGTTTCTGCGGGGGTGTGCTAGTTGCTGGACATGGGTGACAGGTGAGGAGGACAGGGATGAGAACGTGAGTAGATGGTGGTGATGACAGGGGTAGGTTGGAGGTTAGATAGAGAGCAGAGTCGGGTAAAGATGAGGTCTAGTGTGTGTCCGTCTGTGTGGGTGGCTGAGGAGGACCACTGAGAAAGTCCAAAGGATGAAGCAAGCGACAGGAGTTTGGAAGCTGCTGGTTAGCGAGTGTTAGTGGGGATGTTGAAATCGCCCATGATGATAGTGGGAGTGTCAGCAGAGAGAAAGTAAAGAAGCCAAGTGGAGAATTGGTCAATAAAGGCAGTGACCGGGCCTGAACGTTGGTATATGACAGCTACTTGGAGGTTGGAGGAAGAGTAGATGCAGACAGAGTTGACTTCGAAAGAAGGTAGGATGAGGGAGGATAGGGGTGGGATAAGGCTAAAGGTGCAGTTGGTAGAAACGAGAACACCCACTCCTCCACCTTGTCTGTTACCAGGGTGAGGGGTGTGGGTGAAGTGGAGGCCACCATATCACAGCGCAGCAGGAGAGGCAGTGTCGGTGGGTGTCAACCATGTCTGTGATGCCCAGGGGAAAAAAAAAAAGATTGCGAGAGGTAAAGAGGTCTTAGACAAAATGGAGCTTGTTGCAGAAAGAGCGGGCATTCCAGAGTGCTCCAGAGAGAGGGAGCAGGGGGCATGGGTTTTACGTAGGAGAGGTTGCAGCTTGCAGTTGGTTGGAAGCGATAGGAGAGGGAAATGGTTGGAGGTGTAAGCTGTGGTGGTACAGGATTGGGAGATATGTCACCAGCAGTTAGGAGAAGCAGAGAGAGGGAGAGCAGGTGGGAGAAGGAGAGTGTCTTGCTTGTTTTATGTTTTGGTAGGATAGATCTGAGATTGAGGAGTAGGTCTGCAGATGAGGTCAGGTGGGGAGGTAAGTGGGAAGGAGAGAGGATTATTTGATTAGGTTTGGAGATAGCGAAGGAGAGTGAGGATTAGTGGTACAAAGACAGTAAGGGCATATGTAAGCATAGTGAAGGTTTAAGTGTGAATGAGAAAGAGAAACAAAGTACAATTAGCAAATAGTTATTCATACCTTCTGGTCACTTCTGGCCCATTTCTGACATATTTCTGATTACGTGGGTTTATGACAAGAGATTACCGGAGGCGCTCCCGTGGATAATGATAGAGACTCCACTGTAAGTTTAGTGGAAACGTTCCAATAGGCTCGCAGATGACTGCTCAAAAGCGCATAGGTTCAAGATATAAAAAATTATTTTGAATTAAAAAACACTCAAGGGATGAGTGGTTGGCATATAATAGCACAGGGGTCGACAAAGTTGTTCAGAATCTAGGAGCCAGCCAAAAAATTTAGGAGCCAGAATTTTTTTTGTTGACAAACTGTACATATAGACCCCCTCACACACGGCGTCTCCCCGGGGAGCACGGCCTTTGTATGTACTTACACAGGTAGCGGGAGATGAGAACGGGCCCCCGGCCACAGCGATCCTTCCCCCCAGGGCCGGCTCCAGGTTTTTCTGGGCCCCGGGCGAAAGAGTCTCAGTGGGCCCTTTTAACACATACACGATTCATGATGCACAGATACGGCGGAGAAATAAATAAATATATATTTATTTATTACACATGGCCCAGCCTGCCCCCTCATCCTTCACATACGCAGACATATGCGTGCGCACACACGGTACGCAGACATATGCACGCACACACGGTACGCAGACATATGTACACATACAGACATACACATAGATAAAACAGACAAATATATATACACAGTCATATACACTGACATTCACATACATGCACTCACACAGACCCATTACTAATATTTTTAATATGGGGATTGGGGAAGCCTCACTCACCTGTCCCCGGTCCAGTGTCCTGTCCAGCAGCTCCTCGGGTATGGGGCAGTGCAGGGCCCCCGGCGTGTCACAGACTTCATGGCCCTGGAACATCAGAGGGGCCCACTTGCGGTCGGGTCCGGGCCCCTCCCGCCCATCTGTGCAGGACCTCCGCTCCGACGGTGTTTGATTGCCGGAACTCCCCCAGACATGGCCGCGCGCTGTGCGGCTGTGTCTGCTAGTAATGACGCGGCAGGAGTGACACACAAGCACAATTAAAGGTGCAGTGCCGTCGACCCTGCCGTGTCATTACTAGCAGACACAGCCGGACAGCGCGCGGCCATGTCTGGGGGAAGTGCCGGCAATCAAGCAGCGCCTGCGTCCCTGAACAGGTGCCGAGGAAGCGGCCAGGGCCCCGACAGTGAGTGGGCGGGTGGGTGTGTGGGCCCGGGCCCCGACAGTGAGTGGGCGGCTGGGCCCCTCTGATTTTCCAGGGCCCCGGCACTTGCCCGGGTACGCCGGGTGCTGACGCCGGCCCTGCTTCCCCCGTAACCCAACTCTCCCTGTCCAGTCCCGGAGCATAAGGGGGGCGGAGCAAAGTGGAGAAGGCGGCCTGAGCGATACTGTCCCTGCTTCCTCCGATTGGATGACTCCGTGCAGGAGGTGGGATTGGATTGAGAGTATTTTTTTTTCTTCTCAACTCCTCAAGCACCAGGCAACATTTTCTAGGCGCCAGACAACATTTTCTAGGCGCCACTGGCGACCAGGCGCCTGGGTTTGTCGAGCCCTATAATAGCATATAATGGCACAATGCGTTTCTGCTCTCAAGGAGCCTTCATCAGGTGAAACTAAATAATTTTTTATATCTCGTGTATTTCCTGGGACTGTTCTATATGTTAGTGATTGCTAATGTTTCAATAAAATTATTGCCACACTGTTTACCACCACCCTATATTGTCTGAGTAGTGTTCTGCCCACAGAAGACCTTGTTTCTTCACAGGGTCCATTGGTTCTGACGCGATCAATTGTGGTGTAGTGGCTTATGCTATAAACAGAAGGACGATGGAAGTAAATCATTAGATTGTCGGATTTGCTATGCATTTAGCTTTCCTTTACGACTTGTACAATATCTGGCCAATGCCCTCGACAATACAGATATGGGCCGGTCTGCATTCCAATGTTCTTGTGACCTGGACATTGGGGGATGTAAAAGGTGAAATAACTAAACAATTGTTCTTGGAAACAACAAACCCTATTTTCATAAAGTGAAGAACGGAGAATCACTAACAACGTAACTTGGACCTCCGCGGAGGAATGTTGGGCCGGTGCCAGATACATGGGCTTTCCTCAGGAAATTACATCACTTGTATTTCTGCTTCACTGTTTTTCTTATCCTGAATGAAAGTTGGTTTTCTTTCGGAGCCCGTATTTATAGGCATTGTTTTCGTGCGTTGCATAATTATAGCATCCACCGAGCATTCTTCATACATATTTTCAGCATCCTCGTGACAGGAAGGATCTCTTTCCTGTGATTCAGGAGCGGGGAGTAACAAGAGCGGTCAATAGCTCTATAAATGCATTGGAGCAGAGTCTTGGGTATCATTAAAGCTAATGACTGCAGCACATGCCCAACGCCCTGGACGATAATGTACTTTGGCCTTTGAAATGTCAGACTTTTAGACTCTACATGACATAAAATGTGCTCTAGTGCATTATTACACAACAAAAGAAGAAAGAAAAAAAAAACAACCCAAAAACTTCAGACTAGATTTTGCTTGCTCCGGTGAGGAGATTCGATCCCACTTTTGGTGTTTAATAAGTTCTCATACAGAGTCGGAATACACAAGTCTGAACAGGACACGGAAGCAATTTTCGAATTTCATTGGATTTCAAAATCTAGCAATTGATACCGCTGATAACACGCACCAAATTCATTAAGTGGGGTGCCCCTGTTAATGCATCTTATTTCTGCACGTCTCTTATTAAGACTGGTGTACGAAACTCCAGTCTTAATGAATCAGGGACAAAGTGTCTAAAAGGCACAATAAATAAGCTACAAGTCATGAAATGTGTTTTTTTAGCTACAAATTGGAATTCTGGCACATTTTGCTTGATAATAAATCTCCCCCAATGTATTCTGTATGGGGAGAAGGGAGGAAATTGCCTCCAGATGCCACAGGCAGTGGCTCATCTCCCTGAAAGCAAAAGGACTGGTCATTGGAAGTCAAACTGCCCGATTCTTGTCTTCCCAGACAACCAGGAGAATCAATAGGTCCCCATTCACATAAGGCTAAAGTCATCTGACCTGCCGGGATCTGACAACAGTCTAATGTGTATGGGGTCTCCAATAATTCCAACGGTCGATCTTTTTGCTCTTTGGGAGAGAAGCCGCTGCTGGAGGAGTCTGACCGTGGCTCTCTCAAACAGCAAATCGCCTCTCCAGAAAGGAAGAGAACGAAAACTCTAGCACCAACTATATGAAGTAGGAATCCTAAAAGTCAATATTGACCCTTTAACGAGCCTTGCCATGTGACTTGGAATAAGGCCTCATTCAGACATCCAACTTTTATGTACGAGCGCTATCCTTGTCTTGCACTCATGTGTGATAGTCAATGGGGCCATTCACATGTCTAATGTTTTCCTTGCACCAAATGATTTGCGGAAAATATTGGGGACATGTCTGATCTTCATCCGAGGGTTGGATTAAAATCATCAATGCAAGCAAATAGGTCCACGAAAAAAAAAAAAAAAAAACTGTACCACACTCTGACATCCAAGTGGGGTCCGATTTTCTCAGACTCTCAGAATGGAGAAGGTGGAGATTTTTGTTTCCCTGTGTATGAGAAAATTGGAGGAGCCAGTTTTTCTCGGAAAAAATAAATAAATAAAAATTATCGGACATCTGAATGAGGCCTAACAGCCAAAACAGAATATCAAATTGAGCAAAGCATGAGATCTGATTTGGCTGTATGAAAGGCCTCTCCACAAGGAGAAACGTTACCCCCTGGACCACTCTCTAAGGCCTGTTTCACACATCCTGATATTTTCGGTACTGGAAAGACTAGTATGGAGATAGTGTCAGTGTGTACCTGTTTGGCAACCGTGTGCCATATCAGAATGACACGTATCGACGCCTGGGAATCAGCGATACAGTTTGCGCTGTTCTCAAACGTTGGCTGATGGAGGTAATTCTCATCATTGGCTCCTGCTTACACGGATATTCTGCTCCCGCTGTCTCCAACAAGTGTAAAAGAATAAAATAAAAAAACACATTATACTCACCTTTACACCTAATTCACTGTCATTGTCATAGTCCCCTGAAAACAAACCCCCCCAAAAAAAAAAAAAAAAAAACACATTATCTCTCACCTGTCCAAAGATGAAATAATCTAGTGTCCCAACACTGTAATCCATCTGACCTACATTACTTTATCAGCGTGAGAAGTGGCTTGAGGTGACCGCACACGCTGAGGAGCAAAGGAGAACTGAGCTCACTTAGCTTAGCGCAGTTCAGGGGCCCGCCCGCTGCAGCCAGTCATTCTCCTTTGCTCTTCAACGTGAACGGTCGCCTCAAGCCACCACTCACGCTGATGAAGAAATGTTGGTCAGATGGCTTACGGTGTGGGACACTGGATTATTACTTTGGACAGTTGGAGGATATTGTTCTTTTTTATTTTTCTGTTTACACGAGACAATGACTTCAAGGAATTAGGTGTAAAGGGGAGTATAATGTGGTTTTTTTTTATTCTTACTTTTACACCTGTTGGAGACAGCGGGGGCAGAATACAACTTTCAACATTGTCCCTTGCTCACGTTGATCGCAGCACAAGCAGGGGACAATGATGAGAGATTCCTCCAGCACCCGGCACTTGGGGACAGCGCTAAATGTAGTGCTGATTCCCAGGCGCTGGTACGTGTCACACTGATGACAACCGTGTGTCATCGGTGTGCACATGTGCGGGATGTTTTGCGGCCCGTGCAGCGTGCAAAACACGGACATGTCAGCATGTTTTGTCCACGGACTCACGGTCTGTGGAACCCTACTGACATGTGCGCAGACCCATTCATTTGAATGGGTTTTCGTGTGTCATTGTCTCCAGTACGTGTAAAAACTATCACCACAAGAACTGGAGACACTGACATGTGAATGAGAACACAGTATCACTTGGCCGAGCGTTCCTGTATATGGAGGAGTCCGTGGACATTCCTTTATTGTTCACATGACCAGGACAGATTTTCGTCCGTTACAATCTTGAGAAATTTGTGTGCAAGGTGTATGTGTATAAAGCTACAACTTTTCACAAACTTTTTGAGATACAAAGCAAGAAGAGACAGCACTAACACTCTAGGTTCACATCTACAAAGTATCAGTCTAACAATAAACAAGCACAACCAGTCGCCCTGATAACAAGCGTGTCCTCCGCATGATGCAGCAGAACCACAGGGCTTTCCAGTAAGGCCTAGATGAAAGCTAATCATTACTTCCCCAGTAAATGAATACAAGTCACTTGGGTATTTTATTAGGTGTACAGTAAATAAAGTAAACCACTTTGACAAGCGATGAACACTTGCAATTGTATTTCTGCCCGCTGCCAATCGATCGTGGAACAATGAACTCGGAGACTGGGAAGAAAGGCCGGGCGCACGGGATCCTGTATGCACGTCAGTAGCTGCCTGTCTTTACATATCCCTTTGGTGCAATCACAGAAAAGCTTCATTAGAATGTTAAACCGCTATCCAATGCGAAACGCTGATCATAAGTACAAGATGCATTTATTTTAGACGCATTGCAAATGAGAATTTTTTTTTACAAAATCATTCCTAGGAACTAAAGTGCCTAAGAATTAAATTTTAAGGAGGAACACCGCATGTAAACATTTACAAATGTGGGCACATTTATAGTTGTAACTTATGAGAAGAATATATTTTAGATGTTAAAAGGGGTAAGACAAACTACAACGTTCGATCACTACAGAGACACCCAATGATGGGGAGAAACGGAGACTTGTGTCCCTGGTTCTCTACTGGCTGCAACATCGTGACCAGAAGTGGTTGAATGGAGAAGCAGGTTAAGCATCCTGACATGGCGTTCAGGTCTATGACAATGAGGAATATACCCGAGTGCAGCGCTAAAGCATATTCCCTAGAAACAGCACCACTCTTGGCTATGGCTTGTGTCTGGTATTGCAGCTCAGATCCATTGACTTAAAGGGATTATTGCTGCTCACTTTGATAATCGGAATACGTTATGACCCCACACACCTTCCGAGGTCTGGTCACGATGGGAGAGTATTGTGCACGTCTTGTCCAATAGAATAGGACATGTGCATGATACCAGGCGATCGCATCTCGGCAGATGTGTGGGATCACAACCCGCAATGCAGAAGAGAGCGGTGCCAGATGCTGCTGGACAACCCAATTAAATACGGATAACCTGAAATATAAAACATAGCCTATGGACAAGAGTGGCAGCAGCTCCTTATTTCTAATCCTGGAGAAGCCCTTTAAGACTAAGAGCTTGTATACAGGAGTTTTTGCTTTGGGAATCAGGTATTGTTTCTCCTTTGCGGAGAGTGACATGTCAAGCCTGACATACCAAGGTGAGAACACTTAAGCCTTGCAATGCTCCTCTGGGAAATGTTCAAACTGTCTCTTCAGAAAGGAAGAGGACTAGAACTCTACCGCCACCCAGCCAAACCAGATCTCACACTTTGCACTGACGAGGGGCAGTACCCCGAAACACTGTCTGCAAATTGAGCTTCTGCTTTGTGCTTTTATCCCAAGTTATACGGCAAGGCTCGCTAGAGGGTCGATATTGACTTTTAGGATTGCTACACCCAATAGGTGGCGCTAGAGTTCTAGTCCTCTTCCTCTGTGGTGAGGCAATTTGCTTTGGGAAAAAACGCAGCGTTTTAAAGTATCAGCAAAGTGAATGAGATTTCAAATATCTGCTTAATTTTTACTTGAAGATTTGAACAAAACCTTTTCTCTTTCCCCAAATCTGCAGCATGTCATTTATTTCACCCATTAAAACGATTTGCAAAAAAAAAATAATAATAATACGCAAACAAAAAATGCGTTTTTCCTTCCTGAAAATTCTCAAAGTTTACGCATAGCCTAAGTTCGTTAAACAGCAGACAGATTGGTGGTCGCTTTTACGGTAGACTGTGGGCTCACTGCATGACAGAGCGCGTTTCCTGCAAACGCTTCTAGGTTGTAACTACCTGCCGCCACCACTATCCCTCTAGGAACTCTGTGCATTAGTTATAAGCCACTTTGCAAAAACAACAAGCCCTAGGCTTCCAAGCTTAAAAATGGAGGAGCGAAATGACTTTTTGGTCACACAAACGTCCACTTCACTAGCGATCAGTATCCCTGCATCATGCAATTACCAACAATTAAATGGGCACCAAACATGACTGCATTATCTATGAATCCCAGAGTTCAGTATACGGTGGCACCAAATAAAGGATGTAGTCACCGTCTTCAGTTCTAGTCCCAATGTTGGTTACATTACCGGGCAGGAAGTTGCCCAGGTCCGGCTGGCTCACAGGCTCAGTGTAGCACGAGTCCTGATCATTGTGAGAACGAGCCCACAAGGCGAACCCTATTCTGATTAGTTCTAACACAGCGCTTGCACCCAGGAATAATAGGACGCATATGTTAGCAGCCTTATCTCCGCCTGATTCACTAGCTGAACATTAAGCCCAGGAGGAGTCAGTGGGGCACAAATCGCTAATGGATGTGTCCGATAAGGTTAAAAGTTGAAATTGCTCTTAAAGGGAATCTGTCAGCAGGCTTTTGCCACCTAATGTGAGAGCAGCATAATGTAGAGACCGATATCCTGATTCCAGGGATGTGTCACTTACTGGGCTGCTTTGTGTAGTTTTAATAAAATCACAGTTTTATCAGCAGGAGATCATTAGAGGACTACTTGGCCTGCTGCCAGGTAGTCCTCCATATTCATGGCCTCTGAATAACCCCACCCACTGCACTGATTGGCAGTGTACAAAGAAAGCTGCCAATCAGTGGTGTGGGCGGGGTTATAGAGCTCCACATTCAAATAAATGCTAGATCTGCAGCAGAGAAAACTGTGATTTGATCAAAATGACAGAATGCAAATCAGCAAGTGACATCACTAGAATCAGGGTCTCTGTCTCTACACCATGATGCGCTCCCTTTAGTTTTTTTTTTTTTGTTTGTTTTTTTTTAGAAACGTTAACGCCACAAAGAGTTGTGGGGGTTTAAGAAGAGCTCATTATTAGCAGCACTCTCCTGCGTACTCCCATCAATCACCGCCAACAGAGCGGTGGCTCAGCACAAGCAGCAATGAGTAACTGCATAAACAGGGAGGCTGGCAGCTCCTACCGGGGTTTACCGTTTTATGAGCCTGCACTAAAAAGGTCACAGCAGCAAAAGGTGCATACAAGGAATTCTGCAATCCCAGAACTTCAGAGTTCAATCTTCACTTTCACAGGAGCTTTCAAAGTAGTGATATAATTCTGCAGTGACTGATACTTTACTTTTCATGGTAAGGGCACTAGTACTTATGTCTAAGAGCAGCTCTCCAGCCCCTCCCCCAGCAGGAAGTACCAGCATAAGAGTGTAAAATAAGTGTTTTTATTTTAGCGGAGGCAAACATTCAGATTGAGAAGGGACAAGTAGTGGTCAACCCATTTAATGGAAAAATTGCAACATTTTAGAGTTTTGGATGTTTTTGACCTTGTATTGAAATGATCATTACTAGGGATGAGCGAACCCGTTGAAGTTCGGGTTCTGGTATCTGACCTTTAATCCAAAGTTGGGTTCAGGTACCAGAACCCGAATCCCATTGAAAACAATGGAGACCCAAGCTTTGGATCAGGATAATCTGTCTCTCGTCCGGACTTCCCCCGGAACTCTGAACTTCTAGCACCAGACAAATGTCCAATACGAACACAGAAATTGGACATGCCTGATTGACATCTCTACTGACCATCGGTTGGCCAGTGTCCCCATACATATTAGACTTCAGTCCAACCTGTTGATATCAGCGGGTTTGGCCGATGTTAGTCTAATGTGTATGGGGATCTTTATAGTCCCTTTATACACTGCACTACAAACACTTGTTCGTTGGGTGAAATTATCTTTTTGGTCTGCACATCATCCTGTGTAAACAGGAACGTTGGGCCACCAAGAACAATGGCAGGCGACGGGCACTGAATGCGACATTACTGATGGATCTGTGCACACATTGAATGCAGTGTTTCGTTTTTACTTTGAGAGCAGTAACCCCCTCCTCCCTTGTTCCAGCAGCTCCATTACTGCAGTGCTGAGCTTTTGGGTGTTTTCTCACATTGTCTATATATTGTACAAGCTTCCTCCTTTCATTAAACAGTGTCAGAAACTTGCGGCAAACTTACAAGAAAAAAAAAAATGTAGGGAGAAATTCCAACATCAAGTGCACAGGGTCTGAATCATGGGCTTCACCCAGCAGATTGAGGAAAGTGGAGCAAAGTCCAAATGCTGACCAGAAGAACTGGGCACAGCTGCAGGCGCGAGCCTGAGTGACTCCACAATCTGATATGTTTCCCTTTGATACGCGTGCTGAATAATGCCAAACCAGTTCACGACGACGCACTCAAGGGGCTCTGCCAACTCCTTGCCTTTCTGACCCGAGTGTCAGCTGGCTCCAGGGCTCGCCCCATAACTGCTGAATATGGAGTTTACTACGTGTTACATGAGAATCACAATGTGGCCAAACAGACTCCCAATATCACAAGTTTTGGGGTTTAGTCCCAATAATGGTTTAATCTTCATTACATATTACTTAACCAAATCTAAAATGTCGCTTTTATAAATCTGGCAATGTTTTTTTTTTTTGTTCACTGTTCTTGATCTTTTTAGTTCTAACATATGGCCACCTCTTCCCTAAGTGTAAATATATACTTGTTAGCCAAAGGGGTTTGGTCATCAGCACTTCTCTAGGAGTCTTCCTGGGAATCAAACCCTCTTGCATAACCAGATCAAATTTACATACAGTGAACAGGGGATCATATCTCAGAAATAGAGAGGAGCAGGAAGAGAAGGAAAGCCAAGGCAAGATTCAGAAAAACAGCAGCATCTACACAAGATAAAACAAACAAAATTATAAGTCACCTTTAAGGGCGACTGTGACAAAACAGCTTCTTAATCAGCCAGACGTCTAGATTTGTTAAGCCAAGAGAAATACATTCACAAGTAAACACAAACAAGAGGGACAAGAGGATGTGAAGCGTTCTTCACATGCATTTCCGCATGCGGGTTGACAAGCGCTTTCCAAGCGATTTTAGCATCACTTGGAAAGTGCTTGTCAACTTGGTCACATTATATAAATCCATGCAAACAGCATGGATTTATATAGTGTGACCCGAGAGAATGTCAAAAAATAAAAAAATAAATCTATACTTACCCTCTGATGGCCCCCGGTGTCTTGCTTCGCTCCGTTCTCCCTTGCCGGCAGCAGTACACTGAAGGACCTGCCGACGTCAGCATCGCGTGACCCGTCACATGACTATGACGTCAGTGCAGGTCCTTCAGTCCATCGCGAAATGCTGGCATGCGAGGAGGAGCGCACCGCGGGCCGCCAGAAGGTAAGTATATATTTATTTTTTATTTTATTCTTTTTTTTACAGTTTTCTATGGAACCCAGGTCCGGAGGAGAGTCTCCTCTTCTCTAGACCTGGGTACCATCCGCACATTAGAAAGCATGGAATCCGCATCTACATATACAGTGATGCGTAATCCATGCGTTCTAATGCAAGTCAATGGCAGCAAAAACAC
Organism: Phyllobates terribilis; assembly: GCF_046119375.1. Lineage (NCBI taxonomy): Eukaryota > Metazoa > Chordata > Amphibia > Anura > Dendrobatidae > Phyllobates > Phyllobates terribilis. The sequence goes on from NW_027362762.1 coordinate 878,010,583, forward strand.
AGCGATTCCGCAAAATAATTGGTAGTGCTGCGTTTTTTTCCGCAATGATAATCCCCAGCGTAAATTTCCGCAGCTTGTGCACAGCACATGCGGATTATCATTGGGGAACATGGCAGGCCTTCTACCATGCGTTTAAGCGTTTCTGCAGCATATTTGCCGCTGCGGAAACGCTTAAAAAACTCATCGTGGGCACACAGCCTAACAGAATTGAAACAAGAGAATTGAAAGACTTTATAAGGAGAATCAAAAATCACAGACTCTCTTCAGACCATCAGCTAGCTTGGTAGCATGGCTTTATCCAAAGAGACACAGATTTGGATTCTACATGATTCCAGCCTAAGGGTATATGGTCCTGACTGGAAAGATACGGACCTGCTTCACTGAGCATCAGAGAGCCCATGGATACATTTGGGGAGATCAGGTTGGGCCGATGAAGTTACCTGGCCCCATGGACCTGTTGCTTGGGGTTGCCAGGTGGGACCCTCAGGTCGCCTGGAACTCATGGAGACATTCGGAGAAGCCAGATTGGGACCAGCTGGTCATCTGGCCCCATGGAAACTCGGAGAGGCCATGGTGGGACCCTTGGGTCTCCTGGGATTGTACCTCGATGCACTGTCAGCTTCCTAAGCTTGCCGCTACCTTCTCTCTGTGGGGGCCCGCAAAAAGCGGGGGGGGGGCCACTGGTTGAGGTAGTCGGCCCTGGAAGTCCCAAAGTCACAGCTGTTCGATCTCAGGTGGGCCAGCAGAAGGGTGAGGATGTGTAATTTTGCACCATCTTGATAGAACAGTCCCCGCAAATTATCTGTTTATTGCCCGTTCTGTGGTTCAATAAAGTATTGCCACACTGTTTTACCCTCACCCTGTGTTGTCTGAGTAGTATTACATCCACAGAAGACCCCGGGTCTTCACAGCGACCATTTCAGACATGTTTTAGTCAACACTGACGGGTCCTCTGCACTTTTTTTTTTCAGTAAGTTATTAAAACAAACTAGCCAGTCTTTATCTTCCAGAGAGAGAAGGAAAAAAAAACAATATTAAGGCTCATGCAGATGTGTACGCAAATCGGTCCAAGCATGGCCCGGCCGAGTCTCTACCGATTGGAGTGCGACAGCCTCATAGAAATATATGTGTGGCCAGTCCGTGCATTGCGGTCTGAAATCCACGGACATCTGCATGGGCCCTTATAGAAAGTTGGCCACGAGTTTTTTTTATGGATGGCACACCAAGGTTCCCCGCCCGCCAATCCACTATTACCAGCGATGACCAAAAGTTCTTGGATGCTGCCCAACACAGCAGACCTGTGAAGACTATAGTGGTCACGGCGGAGTATTGCTGATCCACCTCGTATTCATTTGAACAGGGTGCGGGATCAGCAGTCTCAGGCCATGGCCGCTTTAAAAATGTCGGAGTTGCTGTGTTCCGCCCGAATTCGAGAACGTCCGGTCGTCGCCGGTAGCAGCTGATTGTCGGGGGTGCCGGGTGTCCCACCCCCACAGATCAGATATTGATGGCCTATTATAAGAATAAGCTATCAATAAAAAAAAAGTAGTGGCCAATTATGAGCAGCTCAATCATTATTGACACTTCGGCACAGTTAATTGATGAAATCGTACTGTACTATAAAACCTGAGAAAGCAGCATGACTGATCAACCCCGGCGTTTATGGGCAACACTACTGTATATACATGTAACTACTCATTAACTAAATTGTCCCTCAGGGGCCCATGTACTAAATTAGAAAGTGCAGTGTTCCCCCTTTATACTGTGAATACAATGCAATACAAAAAGAAGAAGAGGGAATAAGTGCGTATTTTAAAAAAAATCCATTCGTTGCTTGATAAATTGTAGTAGTAAATAGGTGGAGGAAGAACAAGAGAAAGGGAGTAATTCTGCAAAACATTTTAGCCTTTGTGTTTTTGTCCCCATTCACACATCCATTTTTAAGCATGTTAAAAAAAAAAAATAAAAAAAAAAGTGTGCCACTTTTTCGCGCATGTGAAATAAAGACGATTACTGCCAGGACGGAGGGCAGACACTGAAGCTGACGGAGTCACTGTGCACATTAAGTGATGGCTCTGTCAGGGTTTGTCAGAAACCTTGGAGTACTGTACAAGGGTGATTCTAGCCCTTCACATGTAGAAAAATAAAAAAAATTGGGGAGATTTTTTCAAGCTTCTTCTAGCAAAACTCAATGAAAAGTGGACAGCACTAGGATGTCACGTATGTGCTGTCAGACATTTTTATGGGGTAAAAAAAAAGTTAAGGGGAAACGTCCAGTCATTATGGCAACAATGACCGGCCCGACCTTGGGTCTTCTGACTTAACGAACAGCAGCATAGGTATATATGATGCACTTAGCCACAGTTGGGCCTGGAATTGTAGACATAATATGGAAGAAAAATATGGTTGTAAACAAGGTTTAAGGCATATTGGTATCAGAGCTGGAGCTCTTGCTCAGGACCACTGCATTATGAGCCAGCCCTAAGAGCGGCTGTAGAAGATCGGCTCCGGTGGACCTGGCTATCCTTGTATTATATAGAAGGACATTCATTCGCATAACCTTCCCTTGTAAAGAAAAAAAAAAAAAAAGCTGGTTTGGTTTCCCTGGGTTGGAGAAGCTGCTCCATATGCCGGCCTACAGTTTAAGGAGGCTGTCTCAAAGATGATAATCCCATAGGGTCACAGTCCACATAGACCTGTGACCTGGGGCTGCATTTTGCGGCTTCTGTAGTTTTTTTAGGACACAGAAGAGAGCTGCTGACTGTAGAAGTGAAAAAACATAGTCTCTCCAGAAGACACCTGTATAGTGGCAGTCCCATGACAAAGGCGTCACAAAAATGGTCAGAAAACAGTTTCTGTGCCAGCTGGTCCCTAAACTAAGGGATGGACAGATGGGCTAACGTACAACATCCCAGTGATTATCCTCCTATTTACAAATGGACTAAAAGCATGGACGGGTTATGCAACAGTCGCAGGACCCATGGGACATAAGGACTCAAAGGCATTTACAACTATGAATTATCAATGTTGGGATGAAAATTCCAGGATGCTGCTCCCCCATCTTCCAGAAGAGACTATTACTGATACCATTATATGCATTGCTGATATGCAGGTCATTCTGTGATCTTACTACGTGGGCTACCTTCTGGGGCTCATGCACATAACCATGTAATCGATTTATGGGGTATTGAAAAAGAAAATTATATATAACACCTACAGAATCCCATGAGCCATACTGCACCTTAATTACACAGAGGTAATCATTCTGCAGCATGACGGAGGTGTTCTCAGAAGCAATGTTTCTATATATATCTATATCTGCGTTCTACAGGCTTAGTGGATCCTGAAAATTGTTTCTCAGAGCCACTCAATAACTGTGGAAGAGACATTATTGGTGGCCACATGTCAAGGTTGCGCTAAAGTTTATGACGTCACTACTTGACACTTTATGCAAGGAGTAGGTAGGGCCATCAGCATCGCTACAGCAGATATATTAAAATAGCAGAAATTTGTACAAATTGCACGGCAAATCTACACCAATTAATCACTGAATATCCACAAGATATAGGGCACGCTGCAGATTTGAGAATCAGCGGCATGACTAAACTCAGCTGATTTTTTTTTTTTTTTTGCTGTGAATCAATAGATTTTGCTTAAACCCCTGTCAATGGTGCTGCATTCAGAGCCACGACATAAGCACCACAAAATAATGCAACACTTTTTGGATTCTTGCCAGTCACACACAACTTTATCCCACCGGATTCCACTTCAAATTACGTACAATCTGTGTTTTGCAAGAAACCGGACGATTTGGCCGCTCTTCCTACAGCCAAGTTATAGCTCCTAAAATAGTTGAATGACAGCAAGTCGCACAAATAGTTTAAGTTGTGTGACTTGTTTGTGCAGTCGTGTGGCTAAAATTACAGTGTAGCCTCAGCCTAAGGCTTGATTCACACATCCATGTCACCGCATGAACAGGACGCGGGTCTCCTGCCACAACCCCAACGGAGTTTGGGTCACGAGACCTGAGGCCAGTCCATGAATCACGTTCCATACTCGCGTTATGTGCTTTAGGTGATGTTCGCATTTCCATTTAAATAAAGATCAGCAACGGCGATGCAAACAATGCCGAATGTGTGCAGTCAAACAGACTGGAAATGGATATCCGTCCAACACAAAATACCGCAGGTAAAGTAAAATCTAACCTCATCCACAGCAAATTGAACTGTAAAGCCAGCGATGCGATCAATGGATGCTATGCTGTAAAGTCAGAGCTGTGTAATTTACAGCCCTCGCTCCGTCACTTACATTCATTGCTAAGTATATTGCACAATGAATGTCAGGTTAGCAGATTAACCTTACAGGAAACATCCGCCATTATCCCACAGACTAAAGATACATCCACCTGATCAGACCATGAATAACTAAACCAAGTGCACGGTGGGAGAACGACCATTTTTCCTAAAGTTCCAGGACAGGTCCAATTTCCAAATTACCCCTACTGGTTGGTGTACATAGAAAACAGCATTTGCATTAAAATTACAGATGCTGGACTGGGTTCACACTTGCGTTCGGAGTTCTATTTCTGTGCAGTGATGGATCACACTTCTATCTGGCACCTGATGGACGAGTTTGGTTTTGGTGAACGTTACCTGCCTGACTGCATTGTGCCAGCTGTAAAGTTTGGTGAAGGGATAATACCATGGGGTTGTTTTTCTGGGGTCGGCCTAGGACTACTAATACCAGTGAAGCGAAAGCTCAATGCTTCAGCATACCCAAGTCATTTTGAACAATTGTAGCTTCCAACTTGAATGGCCCCAAAGAGCCCTGACCTCAACCCTATCCTAAAATACCTTTGCAATGACTGGACAAAAATTTGCACAGAAATATTCCAAAATCTTGTAGAAAGCTTTCCCAGAAGTGTGAAGTGTTATAACCACAACTCCGTATTAATGTGATGTCCTAAAGGGAGATATAGATGTCATAGATGGACGTCCACCACCCCTCTACGAGCCTAGTGGCTTCCATCATGCATCTTGGCCAATGCTCCTTCCCCAGCATTATCTGATGAATGTTATATATAAAAAGTGGATTCACACACAAATTATAATTTTTGTGGAACCCCTTTCACGCACGGCCAAAAAAACAAAAACCTGCTGTGGATCACCAGCATGGCCTATCAGTTGTAGAAATTTCTTCACAATGCAATGAATGAAATTTGCACTTAAACTCTACATCAAATATTAACATGTAAACCTGCATGTAAGAAAAGAGGGATCCCTAATGAATACTGGGGCATAACGGACTCACACGGTGAATGTGCACATACAGTGACAGGGCTGGGACACATGGAGATTGACTGTGGTTTTTTGCCTTTGAGACGCCCATTTTAAATAGAGTTTCATACTTTAGATGGCTGATTCCAATCTGCAGAAATGTATAGGACATGTTTTTGCAGAAACAGACACATTGATCTATGAAATAAACAGTGACAGTGAGAAGGATCAATGAGAGGAATAGGCGGCCATGAGAGGTGGCGAGTTCCCCTTCAATGGACGTCTTCAAACAGAAGCTGGACAGACGACATCTGTCTGAGATGGTTTAGTGACTCCTGCATTGAGCCAGGGGTTGGACACGAGGACCCTGGAGGTCCCCTCCAACTCTAACATTCTAGGATTCTATGAAATGATGAATGGATCAAAATTGGATATTCAACAAAGGCCCCATACACATTACAATAAAGTTACTTGAACCCCTGATTTCAACGAGACCCGATAGACTTCTAATGTGTCATGAGAGACAGGGCTGTGTAGTCGGTATGCCAAACCTCCAGACTTCTCAATTTCCATGTCACCAACCCCGACTCCCTCATACATGGCTCATGTTTAAGTGATAAGTTTACTGCAGCGCAGATTCATCTCCGCTAAAAGTCTAGACCCTTAGATCAGGAATAGGACAGACATTTATAGGACATTTCATAACTTTCCCAGATTCTTATGAAAAAAATATTCCCCACAAACTGCATTGAAATACTGTACCCAATGTATTATATATTTTAGGAGTCGGTCCATTTTATACCAACTTCGACTCCACAGCCCTGATGAGAGATCCCAACGGTCACCGAACAGATGATGTGGGGGGAGAGAAGGATCAAGCTTAAATTGGAAAAACCCAATCATTTTGTTCCTAGGTTAGAAAAGTTGCTGCCAAAATACCAAAAAAATTCAATACAGATCAGCGTTGGCCATCAGGAAAGATAGTTTGTGGATGATTTAGTAAAATGATGACGATAAAAGGGAAGCTTTATTCTTTATTAATAGGATTAAAAGAAAAAATAGACATAAGGAATCAGCTTTTTTCTTTTTAAAAGGGGGCGATTGGTGAATATCTTATTGATCAGTAATCAGGGACATGCCACAATAGGTTATTAATTGGGTTATTGCCTGCCAGACAAACCTTTCTATGGCGAGCACATCCTTACATACTTCATGAATAAAACATTGTACAAGTTACCAATCATCGCACTAACTGAGAAGTGCGGATAATCGGTGCTGCCCTCCCCACGGAGTACGAGAACTCATAGCAGACTGTCACAATCTGCGCACAGACTGAAGCTGAGAAATCAATACCATCCTACAGTAAATCTACTTTACTTGTTAACCAAGTTGACTGGCGACGATTCCTTGAGGGTCAGCACGTTTGCTACTAGAAGTCAATGACAACATTGCAGAGCATTATACCGCTGTCACTTTGTTCCTGTAACTCAGGCAGTAATAAATCCATCCACTACTTGAAACGGTCCTTAAAAGGGAAATCCCACTTTGATACATCATTTAAAAAAATATATATATTTCTTTGACATTTGAGTAATGTGCTTCCCCATCTTGACAGCTCCAGGACAGCTTAACGACAATGCACGGCTCCATAAGCCCCAACCGGTCGTGAGGCCCCGTTCCCAGACTTCTCTTTGTCATACACATGCACTGAATTTGCTATGATCTGAACAATTTTCCAATAGAAACCTCATCTGACAGCAGCAAATTCCTGTAGGTTTAATATTTCCTGTGCCCTATGTGGAAAATTCTTATCGGATGGCAGCTATAACAATGACAGTCAACAGGGAGAAAACAAGTCTACAAAAAATATTCAATTTATCATTGAGTTTTGTAGTTATTTCCATTTAGATACAGAAATCATTGGTAAAATATCCAACTATGAGTTACTTAGCAAAATATTCTTTATGGCCAGCAGAAAACTTGTAGCACTTTACAGTAAGGCAATGTTCACATCTGCGGCGCGGCATAGGATCAGATGGACAGTAACTGCACCGTGTAATAAATGGGGTATAGTAATGCCCACTGGGGATGCAAGAACTCACAGATTTTAGGCCTGTAAACTAGTAAATGGCACACAAAAAAAAAAATTTATATATATATATATATATATAAACACCATAAATCACAGATTGGGATATAAGACAAAGATTAGAGGGATAGAAAGATGTCATTTACAGTCAACACTACCACGCAATGGAAAAAAAACAAAAAACATTGTTCTAAGGGGGTTTAAAGGTTTCAACAGCCGCAAGAGAGTAAAGGGTTAAAAATGGAGTGGGAAGCACAAATGATAAAATGTAGAAGACATTATAGACATGGAACAAATATAAGAATCTGCTGCCGAATAGACCAGCAATGATAGAGGGAAAGCAGCAGTGATATACACAAAACATATATACTAATAAACGTCATACACAATCTCCGATCCATAAATGTACACTATATACAAAGATCTATATGTATTACATAGACACAAACATAAGGGAAACACAAATGATACAGAACGCATTACACATATGTAACATAGTATAACAATATGCTGTAAGGGCAGAAAGTAACGACAGACGGGTCACCTGTGCTGCGATATACACACATATATAACATATACAAAATACTCATTGCTGAAAGTACATATATTATATAATACACACCAATATATAATCTCTATAAACTTATCACAGGCATCAGGAGATGTTATCTGCAGTCAACAACTGAAAGACCATTGTTCTGAGGGGGCTTGACAGAGTTCAACAGCCCACCAAGGAGCACCAATAGAGGAGAAAGGGTTAAAACCACAAATAGATTGACTCCCCTGTAACACATATGATAACATGCTGCAGTGTAGAATAATGATACGGTGAGAACCCTACTGTAATATACACAAAAATGTAAAGAATATCCTCTGAAAGGTCCAGAAACATAAACCCATGGACAGAAGTATACAGAGTATACACAACAGGTACACAGATGAGGATTGTTCTACACAAATCACTGCTGATATAATACATACACTGTGGACATGTCCATATTAGATCGATTTACATAAATATATGTACAACATACATCTGTGTACACATCTATTACAGTGATAAGTATGTACACATTAATATATACACACACACACACACATATATATACACACATACAGTGATAAGTATACATGTGTGTGATATATTAATATACATACAGTGACACGTGCACAGATATACATTATATATAAGAGTGGTAAATATATACATACACACATATATATATATATATGCACAGTGTACACACGCATACATTGATATATATACATATATGACACAGACTGGTCGTATATCCGCACAGTGTGCACACGCACATACTCTCTCCCGGCCGCACTTACCGTTTTGCGCCCCCGCAGACCGGAGCAGCAGTGTGAGGACCCAGCCTGTGAGCAGCAGCAGCGGTGACGGGCGGCGGCGGCTCAGCATCCCCCCGGTGTCCATCCCAGCAGCCGCGGCCGAGGTGAATACATGCTGGGCAGCGGGAGAGCGGATCCCACACTGCACTGATCACAGCGGATCCTGGCAGATCCCGGGAGCGCGCACCACTTCCGCCGCCGGACTCCCGTTAACCCCTGCTCTCCTGGAGCCACACAGCTCTCTGCAACAAGTTTTCTCAGCCGCCGCTGCTGCCTCTGTCCGGCGTGTGCGGGGTTAAGGGGAGGTCTGAAGAGCTGATAATCACGCCCACTCCTGATCTCTGAGTGGGCTGTGTGGATACCCCCCAAAATGGAAGAACCCCCCCACTCACCATGTGTGACTCCTCCCACTACACATGTCACGTCCACAACCCGGAGTGTTTACTGTGTGCACACGTGTCTGTAGGATAGTGTCCCCGCACATGGCTGCATGGGGTCAGCGCTGTGTGGGGTCAGTCCTGTATGGGGTCAGTGCTGTGTGGGGTCAGTGCTGTGTGGGGTCAGTCCTGTATGGGGTCAGTCCTGTATGGGGTCAGTGCTGTGTGGGGTCAGTCCTGTATGGGGACAGTGCTGTGTGGGGTCAGTGCTGTGTGGGGTCAGTCCTGTATGGGGACAGTGCTGTATGTGGTCAGTGCTTTATGGGGTCAGTGCTATATGAGAACACTACTGTATGGGGTCAGTGCTGTATAGGTGCAGTGCTGTATGGGGTCAATGCTGTATGAGAACACTACTGTAAGGGGTCAGTCCTGTATGGGGTCAGTGCTGTGTGGGGTCAGTCCTGTATGGGGACAGTGCTGTATGTGGTCAGTGCTTTATGGGGTCAGTGCTGTATGAGAACAATACTGTATGGGGTCAGTGCTGTATAGGTGCAGTGCTGTATGGGGTCAATGCTGTATGAGAACACTACTGTAAGGGGTCAGTCCTGTATGGGGTCAGTGCTGTGTGGGGTCAGTCCTGTATGGGGACAGTGCTGTATGTGGTCAGTGCTGTGTGGGGTCAGTCCTGTATGGGGACAGTGCTGTATGTGGTCAGTGCTTTATGGGGTCAGTGCTATATGAGAACACTACTGTATGGGGTCAGTGCTGTATAGGTGCAGTGCTGTATGGGGTCAATGCTGTATGAGAACACTACTGTAAGGGGTTAGTGCTGTATGGGGATATTGCTGGAGGGGACAGTGCTGTATGGGGATATTGCTGGAGGGGACAGTGCTGTATGGGGACAGTGTTGGAGAGATCAGTGCTCTATGGGGCTAGTGTTTGAGGGGTGTAGTGCTGTGTGGGTCAATGCTGTATGAGAACACTACTGTATGGGGTCAGTGATGGCGGCGAACAGTGCTGTATGGGGGCAGTGCTGTATTGGGGCAGTGCTCTATGGGGTTAGTGCTGGAGGGGGGGCAGTGCTGTATTGGGGCAGTGCTCTATGGGGTTAGTGCTGGAGGGGGGTCAGTGCTGTATGGGGGCAGTGCTCTATGGGGTTAGTGCTGGAGGGGGGTCAGTGCTGTATGGGGGCAGTGCTCTATGGGGCCAGTGCTCTATGGGGTTAGTGCTGGAGGGGGGCAGTGCTCTATGGGGTTAGTGCTGGAGGGGGGAGGTACTGTACATGCAGGACTATTCCCTGATACCAGAGATATAACTCCTTGTAGTGGAGACCATGGATTCTGGTAATTGCTCAGTCACAAATATTACATTGGCCACAAACCAGAAGTGATACAATAGGGCACTTACTGATTGGCAGCTCCACATCCGGTTGCCATAGATCCATTACCATTATCCAGCGGACAAAGGCGACTCCAGAAGCGGTCATAGTATTTAATGGTGTCACCATTTCTAGAGTTTCTTTTTCCGAATTTTTGCATTTTTGGCTCATAAAAAAACACCATGAATTTTGCCATTTCTTTCGTGATTTTGTGTGGCGTTAGGCCAGATTTTTTTGTGTGAAATTTGCAGTGGAAAATCTAAGTGTGGCCTGTGGATTACCGCCATCGGTCCACATAGAAAGATCATATCTCCGTAAGCTGCACAAAAAAATGCCGTATTTCAACCAGTTTTATGCCGGATATTTGTCCCTAAGGTTACGTTCCCAGATAAATTTTTGACGCTGGTTTACCATAAGAAGTCACCAGTGTTATACATAGCACATGACACATAAAGAGCTTCACGTAACGCCTCTAATAGAGACCAGATAGTAGGGTATGTGAAACCTTCTCTGCAGGGCTGGGTTATTATCAGGGGGCATAATGATCGCGGTTGCAGAAGGTGCGACCGTGGCCTGTGCAGGAGACGAGCCGCCAACGCCTATTCGGCTGAAATGTATTGCGACGCAGAGACCCACCGGCTCCCTGTATTGCAATACACGTCACCTGCCAATCAGAGGCCCGGCAGTTGACGTCGGTATGCCTGTCACGGGTAGTGCATGGCAGTGACGTTATGCGCTGACTGTGTCTGGTGCGCCAATGTCAGCTTCCAGCCTCTGCCCCTGCTTTGGAGGAGAACACCGCACATCGTGGCAGCGGGGAAAGGTGAGAAGGATCGTTAATTTTATTTTTTTTAACGTGTTGGAAAAGAGCAGCAGATAGGAAGGGCGCAGGATGGGGGACATTATACCAGGAAGGGGCCCAGGATAAGGGTCATTATACCAGGAAGAGGCCTAGGATGGGGGACATTATTACTGAAAATGCGGCCAGGAAGGTGGACATTATACAAGGAAGGGGCCCAGGATGGGGGAAATTATTACAGAAAACGGGCCAGGATGGGGGACATTATACAAGGAAGGGGCCCAGGATGGGGGACATTATTACTGAAAAGGGGCCCAGGATGGAGGACTTCATTTCAGGAAGGGGCCCAGGATGGGAGACATTATTACAGGAAAAGGGCAGGATGAGGTACATTATTACAGGAAGGAGCCCAGGATGGAGGACATTATTTCAGGAAGGGGTCCAGGAAGGGAGACATTATTACAGGAAGAGGGCGGAATGAGGGACATTATTTCAGGAAGGGTGCCCAGGTTGGGGGACATCATTACATGTAGGTCAAGCATATATGTTTTTATAGGATATAGAATACTACAAGGGGCCATACATTTGACCAACATGCAGGTGGGCGCCCAGGTATAGTTACGCCACTGCTTATTATAGTGCATCTGTTAGACATGAAATTAAAATCATTAAATTGTCTCCAAACCAGAGGTTAACCTTTATATTAACATTATTGCAGTGTATTACTTACTGGCAGTTAATGCAAATAAAGCTTTATACTGTGCCTATTCCTGAGATCTGTTGCATCACTTTTGATTGTTTTCTTTTGCATTGCAATGGGAGAGAAGGATTGGACAGTTGGAATTTCCTCTACCGATCCTTTTGTTTTCAGGGGAGAGGAGTTTGAAAACAGATGAACGCTCGGCTGTGGTGAATATGCGACGCCTCAGTTCTCGAAAGAGCCCCTTTTAGTTTTGAGTTTACCCTGGGTGTTGGGGGACTCGGTGTCGGGTCCTATAATGAAGAGGTGGGATGTATCCGTGGCCCGGACCCGACCCGTGCTCAGGGCCGTCACATGAAAAGGAAGATGTTGAGGGCTCGTCCGGGTTTGAGTGGCTAATTTAACGACTACGCCACCTGTGGTGCCTGGTGAAGGGCCACCAGCACCGCTACAGTCCGCTGAGGCCCGGTGGCATGGCGGTCAAAGTTCTCACTGCTCCCCACAGGCGGAGCAAAGCCTCAGGGCAGGCAAACAGGAAAGAGAGGGGGTAGCAGTGCGGGGAGTACGGGCACCGCGTCGCATGGTATGGCGCATAATGAACAGTCCGGAGGCCATAGGGGTGAACTTCCAAGGCTTTACTCACTTAGAGATGACAGCGGGAAGGCGACTCCCTGCTCCCCGCGGAGTCCTGCGGCCACCAGGGATGGGGGTCCGACTACCTCCGAGGAAGTCCAGTGTTCGGTAGCGACCCTACACCAGAGTGTTCCTGCACTACAAACTTCACCCTTTCCCGTCTGTGCGTGTGTAGATAGGCCGGGTCTCCCTCTGAGCTCCTCTCAGGACTAGAGCACAGGTGGCAATTCCTCTCCATCCGATGCCCGGAGGGATCCTCAGGGCCTAACCGGGCTTTCCCGTCCAGGACATGAAGTACAAGGTCGGGGGCCAGTACCCCTCTTGCAGCCGGAATCCCTCTGACTAGATCAGCATGGCGAGGACAGGTGGCGTACTCCGCTCCGTCTGCATCCTCCCCGGGACCCATTTGCTGGGGAGCCACACTCTAAAGCTCCCGGGCCTTCTTGATCCTGGTCCTGGGCCGGGTTGAGACATTCCTTGTCGGCAACCTACCTCTCGTCCCAAGGCCAGGGTACGAGGGCTGTGTCCCATACCGGTGCAGGCCCAAACAGGATCTGTGCTCCCGGAGGGAAGTCACATTACACACAGTATTTTGACAGCACAGAGACAGCCGACCGACTAGCAAAGGCTAGACTAAGGACCAGAGAAGAACCAAGATCAAAGATGGCATTCTATTAAATATGAAATCTAAAGTGTAACTTACTGGTAAGTCCTCCACCCTCACCTACTAACTGGTTCCTACTACTTTGTGTTCCCCAGTCTCCCTGTAACCAGGGGAGCAGCACCTAGTGCATACTAGCTCCCTCTGGTGGAGAAGTGTGGTGTTGGATGCAAAAGGTTAGGTCACAACTATCGCACTGGGCTTACCTCAGAGGAGGAACACTACACTCCATTAGAGAAGTGCAGCATCCCTGTGGCGGTCGAACCCTCAGGGGCGCCACAAATACTCATGTGTACGCGGGAGTTTGGGAGAGATAGCTATTTGCAGAATAAATATTTGCCCAACAGTTATCTAATACGTATGGCAGCTTAATAAATGATCGTAAGGTCACGTTCACATGTACAATATTTGGTCAGTATTATACATTAGTATTTGTAAGTCAAAACCAGGAGTGGGTTACCTTCCACTGTTATTACCTCGGGGTCTCGTGGCTAGGTGTCCTTTCCTAGGACCCGTCTCTGGAAGGCCACTCTGTCTTTTAGTCACTTGTAATCTGGATCTCGCTATCCCTTCTCTTCGGTCTCCTCTCACTTAGGGTCACCCCAGAAGGTGGCACTGCTCACCACCTTGGACCTTCTGGTCTACTCACTATGTGACTTGTGACAAAAAATCGTCACTTTCCCTATAACCTATCCCCTCCCATTCTGGGCTAGTCCCAAACATTAACTCTAACTGTTCCTATGTTCAACCTACACATATTGCCAACATAACTAACATATCTAACACACATCACAAGTCATATTACACAGTATGGTTTACATTACATATCACATCACTAACAGCACATATTACAATAATTGGTGTTTTCAGGGAAAGGAATGCGACAGCAATAGTCCACCTCCTTATAGATGAATGGTCTTTTTCTGAATGAAAGATCTTTCCTTCAACTTTTATACCAAAAAAATAAAACGCCGCCAACTTATTTTAAAGAAATGACGGCCTTTGATCTGCAGGAGGGCCTTAACAATAGTATGTCAATCCAGCCTAACAGACACCTAACGTGCTTTACCCTTGTGCCTATCTTGGGTTCTACAGATGGGGGGAAGGGGTGGTGCTGTGCCCCTATGTAATACCGATGGATGAAATATGTACACATATGTGCTTTTGGAAGAGGCCCTTGTGCAAGAACAATATATGGCCCCTTTGCAATCCAATTTCTTATCATTGAGCACAATTCCACCTGCTTTGGAGGAGGTGGTGGCCGCCTTTACTGTTGAGCCCCTCTGTGGCTGCACAGGTTGCACCAACGATATGTCCGGCCTTTGGTGGTGTCGTTATCACAGACTTGCATGCACTCTGTTGGCATGTGAAGCGCACATTGCATCGGGCTGCTTGGACTATACACCAAATGTAATAAATCTCTTCATTATGTGTATATAATTTCTGTACACAATATATTTAGTTACCGTGTTGTTCATGTTTTCTCATCCATTTGGATATGCTGTAAATAAAAATGTGCCCCTAAAAGATTTAATCTGTGAATGTAGGCTGCATAATATGTGAGATAATGGTAATATTCACAAGTTTTCCAAGCTTAAAAGGGTTGTCCGGTCTAAAACTACAAGTCTGCAGACTTGTGAATCTTCACATCGCACGCCCTCCTCGCTGTAAGGATTCTCTGTGTCGGCAGCGGGCGGTCATGTGATTGCAAGTACAGTATAGACCAAAAGTTTGGACACAACTTATCATTTAAAGATTTTTCTGTATTTTCATGACTATGAAAATTGTACATTCACACTGAAGGCATCAAAACTATGAATTAACACATGTGGAATTATATACTTAACAAAAAAGTGTGAAACAACTGAAAATATGTCTTATATTCTAGGTTCTTCAAAGTAGCCACCTTTTGCTTTGATGACTGCTTTACACACTCTTGGCATTCTCTTGATGAGCTTCAAGAGGTAGTCACCGGAAATGGTTTTCACTACACAGGTGTGCCCTGTCAGGTTTAATAAGTGGGATTTCTTGCCTTATAAATGGGGTTGGGACCATCAGTTGTGTTGTGCAGAAGTCTGGTGGATACACAGCTGATAGTCCTACTGAATAGACTGTTAGAATTTGTATTATGGCAAGAAAAAAGCAGCTAGGTAAAGAAAAACGACTGGCCATCATTACTTTAAGAAATGAAGGTCAGTCAGTCCGAAAAATTGGGCAAACTTTGAAAGTGTCCCCAAGTGCAGTTGCAAAAACCATCAAACGCTACAAAGAAACTGGCTCACATGAGGACCGCCCCAGGAAAGGAAGACCAAGAGTCACCTCTGCTTCTGAGGATAAGTTTTTGTGCGACGCAGAAAAGGTGAACAGATGGGCTCTACATGCCTGGTTCCCACCGTGAAGCATGGAGGAGGAGGTGTGATGGTGTGGGGGTGCTTTGCTGGTGACACTGTTGGGGATTTATTCAAAATTGAAGGCATTCTGAACCAGCATGGCTACCACAGCATCTTGCAGTGGCATGCTTTTTCCATCCGGTTTGTGTTTAGTTGGACCATCATTTATTTTTCAACAGGACAATGACCCCAAACACACCTACAGGCTGTGTAAGGGCTATTTGACCAAGAAGGAGAGTGATGGGGTGCTACGCCAGATGACCTGGCCTCCACAGTCACCAGACCTGAACCCAATCGAGATGGTTTGGGGTGAGCTGGAACGCAGAGTGAAGGCAAAAGGGCCAACAAGTGCTAAGCATCTCTGGGAACTCCTTCAAGATTGTTGGAAGACCATAAAGAGAGTGCCAAGAGTGTGCAAAGCAGTCATCAAAGCAAAAGGTGGCTACTTTGAAGAACCTAGAATATAAGACATATTTTCAGTTGTTTCACACTTTTTTGTTAAGTATATAATTCCACATGTGTTAATTCATAGTTTTGAGGCCTTCATTGTGAATGTACAATTTTCATAGTCATGAAAATGCAGAAAAATCTTTAAATGATAAGTTGTGTCCAAACTTTTGGTCTGTACTGTATGTGCTTAGGATGGCTTTTATGTTTTTTTGATAAAAATAGTGTTAACTAAGTACCCTATGTTATTTACATGTACTATTACATTGTACTATTAGGGAAACCCTACTGTGCTGGGGTCCTGGGTTCAAATCCCATCAAGGACAACATCTCCAAGGAGTTTGTATGTTCTCCCCGTGTTTGCGTGGGTTTCCTCCGGGTTCTCCGGTTTCCTCCCACACTCCAAAGACATACTGATAGGGAATCTAGATTGTGAGCCCCAATGGGGACAGTGATGATGATATCTGAAAAGCGCTGTGGAATTAATGTCACTATAAAAGTGAGTAAAATAAATAAATATTACTATTTACTTACTTACTATAGGGTATTTGCTCTTTTTTTTTTCTTGGGTTTTGTCTGTTAAATGGCCACAGTGTGAACGTACTCTTACACATTGCATGTATACCAGCTTATGCTCTGGCTCATTTCAAAAGGTGTAGTTTCTTGTACTTTGTACATACAGGGCCGTGGCTCCACCTTTTTGAGCTAGGGATTTCATCTATATAGCTTTCCATGGATGAATGTCTGAAGTCAGGCCCGTGTCCTAATCTGCCATTATTCACATGGAGGTCGACTGAAACAAGGTGAGGTTTTAATACTGGAGAAAGGATAGGACTGTCCTGATTGGGTACACCTTGTCGTGTTGGGATGGCTTTTAGACTTTTTTAATGAAAATAGTGTTGACTAAGTACCATATGTTATTTACATGTACTATTTACTTACTGTAGGGTGTATGCTCATTTTGGTTTTCTAAGTATGTGATTTGCAGACTTCCAGTTACATTCAGACTAGACTGCATCCGGCCTCGCTCAATACACTTGCATTGAGCGAGGCTGCTCTTATCTAGTTGGCATGTGATTGCATGTATAAAAATCATATACTTGAGGTCATGTGCCTGCCGCTCCCGGTGCCAGCATTGGAGAATCCTCACAGCATGCACTGCGCGCGATGTGAGGATTCACAAGTCTGCAGTCACATAGAGTGACTGCAGATTTATAGCTTAATACGGACAACCCCTTTTACATTTCTGAAATATCCAAGGCCCAGGAGTATGAATAATTATATAATACCTGTAATTATAGTTCAAGGACAGTGATTTTCAGGTGCTAATTATTACCCGTTTATCAGCTTATTATAAGTGAAAGCAGCACAGTGCACTCCCTATATGGGATTTATTGCCTAAAACTGAAATAATAAGAGTAATATGGTGCAATGTGATTTAAAGAATCTATCTGGGCTATTTTTTCTGTTACGGACATAATGTTTCAACAGAGAGTGGGTGCTATGTGGCTTAAACAACCGCAGATCGGTAACATTATTTGCTGATCTACTGTCCTTTAATGGCCTGTTTACACGGGCAGATCACACTTCAGGGTATTACAAAGGATCTACTGTCCTTTAATTACCTGTTTACATTGACAGATCACACTTCAGAGTATTACAAAGGATCTACTGTCCTTTAATAGCCTGTTTATACAGGCAGATCGCACTTCAGGGTATTACAAAGGATCTACTGTCCTTTAATAGCCTGTTTACACGGGCCGATCGCACTTCAGGGTATTACAAAGGATCTACTGTCCTTTAATAGCCTGTTTACACAGGCAGATCGCACTTCAGGGTATCACAAAGGATCTACTGTCTAATAGCCTGTTTACACTGGTCGATTGCACTTAAGGGTATTACAAAGGATTTACTGTCCTTTAATAGCCTGTTTACATGGGCAGATCGCACTTCAGAGTATTACAAAGCATCTACTGTCCTTTAATAGCCTGTTTACACGGGCCGATCGCACTTCAGGGTATTGCAATTGTTCAGACTGTCCAATGACACCAATAAAACGACAATTCTAAAGGGACATTTCAGACGCCCGTTCTTGGGATTGGTGGCTTCCCAATAGTTGGACGCTCAGTGATCAGCAAGATATTATCTTTCTTGCAAATAGGACATACCTCGCTAAGTTGTAAATTCTCATTTAATGCTGTCTATACATGTAACAATAGTCAAGAAAAATGGCCAAAATCGGTTATTTCGGCTGACTTTTATCTTGCATGTGGACAGCTTTAGGTAATGAGCTCAGACACAAAACCTAAACAACATTCAGAGATGCAAAATGGAAGTGACTCTCTGGTGTGATTGAGGCTCTTTATTTATCTGTTCTGGATTCAGCTGTTATCAGACATATTTTCTATATTCTCCATGTGCAGAACTTTCTATCACTGCTTGTGTTGCATTTTGCCTTTACTCAATTAATTAATTAATTCTGATCTGTATTATTTACTAGAATTTGGGCATCACCTATAACACAGTAAAGCTCGCTCTTGTAAAGACAGGAATCATGTTTTAACGTAGTTCATTAGCAGCCAGACACAGCAATATCTACTGTGAACACATTCGCCAAGAAGTGAGATGTCAAACCACCACCCCACACCACAGGCTTGGACAGATTGCGTTTGAGTCAACACCCAGAAATTGAGAACTGGATGATGATTTGATTATATTTGCCAAGATCTACTCCATTTCTGGCCAGATCTGTAGGATTTGCAGTTAATTAAACTCTTAAAGCCCCAGGCAAATTTATTCACTAGTCACGCATTGCAGTGGAGGTGCAGATATGAAATATAAGGTCTAAAATCGGTGAAATGAATTTCACTGTGCTGCAAACATTTACAGTAATTTTTTTATCTGTCAGTGCCCTACTTTTTAGGATGATATTTAAAGTGTTTTTTCCATGCAAGCCAAATATTAAAAATGAATACATTGTTGTATTAGGCAAGGTACCACGATCACCCAGCAGCCCATCTATCCTGGGTCCCTGTAGCTCTGCTTCTGGTCCTGTGCTCCACAAAGGACAGTGTTTCCAGATCGGTGGAGCAGTGTGTTAAGCAGGACACCTTTAATAGAAAGTTGTATTGTAAGTATTCATTCATATATTGATTAAGCTTAATTGACCTGAAATAATTAAAAAACCTTTAATAATATACCTTACTATTCATTCATCAGGCATGTCAAGTAAATGCTTTCCGATGACACCCAACAATCCCACTGACACCTGGCAATTCCACTGACACCCGGCAATCCCGCTGACGCCCAGCAAACCCGCTGAAACCCAGCAATCCCACTGACACCTGGCAATCTCACTGACACCCAGCAATCCTGCTGACGCCCGGCAATCCCACTGACACCCGGCAATCCCGCTAACAGTCGGCAATCTCGCTGTGCCCGGCAATCCCGCTGACACCAGGGAATCTCGCTGACGCCCGGCAATCTCGCTGACGCCCGGCAATCCCACTCATACCCAGCAATCCCTCTGACATCCGGCAATCCCACTGACACCCGGCAATCCCGCTAACAGCCGGCAATCCCGCTGATGCCCGGCAATCCCACTGACACCCGGCAATCCCGCTAACAGCCGGCAATCTCACTGTGCCCGGCAATCCCGCTGACACCAGGCAATCTCGCTGATGCCCGGCAATCCCACTCATACCCAGCAATCCCTCTGACATCCGGCAATCCCGCTGACACCCGGCAATCCCACTGATACCCGGCAATCCCTCTGACATCCGGCAATCCCGCTGACGCCCGGCAATCCCGCTGAAACCCAGCAATCCCGCTGACACCCGGCAATCCCCTTGAAACCTGGCAATCCCGCCGACACCCGGTAGTCCCGCTGACACCCGGCAATCGCACCAATAGGCTGAAATATTCTCCGATAGCAATATACAAAACAGACCACCACAGCTTTGTACCTTGTGGCATTTAGCATAACATTTCTTAAGGTATATTTACACTGCACGATTATCGTGAACAAGTGACCTTGAAATGCTTGTTTCATGAAAATCGTACAATCACCCGAAGAACAAGCAGAACGCTCTTTCGTCAGGTGAAATAATTTTTTTTTATTCACAAAAGATTTTTGTTCTCGGTAGTGCATCATTTCATTCTGTGTAAACTGGACATGCGCTGCCGAGAACAATTTCAGCCTGTGTGCACTAAACGATCTATTACATATCATTCTGTGTGCATCTAAAGCCGGATCAGCCTGAGTAAACAGGCCACTCAAGGGGTGGTCCGAAGTAAAAAAGAAATTTTCATCCTAAATCCCTATCTATTTAGTGCCATAATCTAAACTGTTTTCTAATATATTTGAATTAAAAATTCCCTATCCTTCCCTCATTACACTAACTGCTTTTTTTTCACTTACTTTATGATGGCGCTTCATTTGAGAGTCCTAGTGCATGCTGGGATGCTCAAACGAAGCGTCGTCAGGGGGCAAAGGCTGCAGTCACTGTCATTGCCTCTCCCCATCCCTGAAACAAAGCGTCATCAGTGATGCTCATTTCAGGGACTGTGCTGTCCCTGCGCGATGTGCATAATGACAGTGCACTGTGCGATGTGCGCAATGACAGTACACTGTGCAATGTGCACAATAACAGTGCGATGTGCACAATGACAGTGCAGTCTCTGTTGCTGGCTCAGATCAGCAGTAACGAGCTGGTAAGCGAGCACATCAGAATACCCAGCTTGCAGAGACCAGTGACGTCACTTGTGAGAGCGGCACTGGTCTCTGCACACTGGGTATTCTGACAGTGCGATCTGTTGCTGGCTCATAACTACTGATCTGAGCTGATGAGAGAGTGAGCTGTCATTGTGCACATCACGCTGGGACTAGCCCAGCACTGAAATGAGTGTCATTGATAACGCTTCATTTCACGGATGGGGGAGAGCCTGTGGCAGTGACCTCAGCCTCTGCCCCTGATGACGCTTTGTTTGATTATCTCAACATGTACTGGCATTCTTAAACAAAACATGATCAAAAAGGAGTGAAAAAAAAAGAAAAGCAGTTAGAGTAATTGGGAAAGGTAGGGAATTTTTAATTCAAGTATTTTAAGAAAATAGTTTAGATTATGGCATTAAATAGATAAGGATTTAGGATGAAATTACTTTGGGCTTGGAACCAGCCCGTTAAAGGAAAGCCATCCGGCCAGCATCGGTCTAATAATCTTCACAACAGAGGCTTGGATGCAGTTTTTCTGACCTATGCAATCCGTTTAGCTTAGCCGCTTGGTGTATTGCGCACTGGTAGATACTGTAAAGTGGAGCAGGTCAGACAGTGAAGTTTTAAACCCCCTCATCACTGCTCTCTGCCCAGAGGCTATGGACCATCATAAAACAGCAGGCAAGCTGGTAGAAAGGCCATGAAGAATGTAAATTATCCTGGTAACTTAAGGTATATTTGTAGGGAAAAGCTGGTAATGCAATTCCCTGAAATTCTTCTAAGAAAACATTGAAACAAGATGTTTTACTAGCAACAAAACAGCAACAAATCTCATAATTATATGAACACAGGAATCGTATAACAAATGCCACATAATAATCTACTTTTACATTATCATTTAAAGGGAAGCTATCGTAGAAAATGACCTATTGATTAAATCAGGTTTTTGTGTTACATATATTTAAAAAAAATGTCATTTTTTCCACATTGCAAGGTTTTTTTGTTTTTTTTTATAAAAAGAGAAAAAATAATAATTTTGCAATTTTCACACTGGTCAGTGAAGCTTTTTTAAGCTCATATTTCCTGCCCTTTCAGGAAGCATTCATAGACGTTTTCTTATCACCAGAGGCAGTATAAGAATGACAGGTAACACCTCTATACACAGCTGATAACACAGGATCCATCAATCACAATTGGCAATGTCAGAGCTGACCTCCTCCCTCTCCCTTCACAGTGATCTTTTACCCATGATACTTCAATACAAAAGATAGGGTTTGGATCTGTCCATTGTGGCTATGTACATGTGTTGTTTCCTGAAACAACAGGAAGTTAGAGTCTAAGTAAAACCCCAGTGTGAAAATTGCAAGATTTCCATTTTTATACACTGGTTGTCTGATGGCAACCAGATACTTTCTACCCTGAAACACTGCGTAGTTTTAGAGTAAGCATCCTTTGAAAAGCCTGCAAGGGACTACGTGCCTGGACTGACAAGTCCATTCTGGTCCTTGTTCGTTTTCTATCTGCCTTGATCCCTTTGACTGACAGGTCATGTACGGACATAGGCAGAAACCTGTCAATCAATTGGAGCGTGTTAGAGAAAAACCGGCCAAGATGTAGAAAGTCTACAGAAGATGAAGTGATTGAGAAAAGACATCGCACAAAAAGGTATAGTGTAGATTTAAATGAATTGGCAACAAAAGAGGTTAATAGAAAATGTCAAGAATCGTTGGAAAGTGCAGTTGAACGGAGCAAAGGGGGGCTCCCACTAATGTTAAAAAATGCACAACTCTTCATTTTTTAGCACAGGTGATCTATATCAGCAGATAACCAGTGCCATAGAGAAAACACTCCAATCTGCAAAACAGGACAAAAATTGCTGAGAAAAACATTGCTTGGTAAGATGAACCCAGATTTCTGTTGCATCGTGCTGATGGGAGAGCCAGAATTTGGCACTAGCAGGATGAGTTAATGAACAATTCATGTCAGATGTGAACAGTTCAGGCTGGTGGAAGTATAATAACACCCTGAGGTCACTAATAACTGTGGATGGTCATTTGCACAGTAGGGCTTTCCTAAGCATTATTGCTGAACAAGTGTCATGGGTGTGTCAGGTGTTACAGTCTTTTGGGATCCAGTTGTAGAAGTTCATTGTGCTTGGCTCTGCAGGCACCTTCTTGATCTTTTTCTCAGTAGTGTTGTGATGTCCTTCTCCCTCTAGGATCTAGTAGTGACCTCTACCTTCTGCTGCTAATTGACACACCCTTGCTGGATGTTTAAATACAGTTAGGTCCATATATATTTGGACAGAGACAACATTTTTCGAATTTTGGTTCTAGACATTACCACAATGAATTTTAAACAAAACAATTCAGATGCAGTTGAAGTTCAGACTTTCAACTTTCATTTGAGGGTATCCACATTAAAATTGTATGAAGGGTTTAGGAGTTTCAGCTCCTTAACATGTGCCACTTTGTTTTTAAAGGGACCAAAAGTAATTGGACAGATTAAATAATTGTAAATAAAAGGTTCATTTCTAGTACTTGGTTGAAAACCCTTTGTTGGCAATGACTGCCTGAAGTCTTGAAATCATCACCAGACGCTGTGTTTCCTCCTTTTTTGATGCTCTGCCAGGCCTTCACTGCAGTGGTTTTCAGTTGCTGTTTGTTTGTGGGCCTTTCTGTCTGAAGTTTAGTCTTTAACAAGTGAAATGCATGCTCAATTGGGTTGAGATCAGGTGACTGACTTGGCCATTCAAGAATATTCCACTTCTTTGCTTTAATAAACTCCTGGGTTGCTTTGGATTTATGTTTTGGGTCATTGTCCATCTGTAGTATGAAACGACGACCAATCAGTTTGGCTGCATTTGGCTGGACCTGAGCACACAGTATGGCTCTGAATACATCAGAATTCATTCGGCTGCTTCTGTCCTGTGTCACATCATCAATAAACACTAGTGACCCAGTGCCACTGGCAGCATGCATGCCCAAGCCATCACACTGCCTCCGCCGTATTTTACAGATGATGTGGTATGCTTTGGATCATGAGCTGTACCACGCCTTCGCCATACTTTTCTCTTTCCATCATTCTGGTAGAGGTTGATCTTGGTTTCATCTATCCAAAGAATGTTCTTCCAGAACTGTGCTGGCTTTTTTAGATGTTTTTTAGCAAAGTCCCGTCTAGCCTTTTTATTCTTGATGCTTATGAGTGGCTTGCACCGTGCAGTGAACCCTCTGTATTTACTTTCATGCAGTCTTCTCTTTATGGTAGATTTGGATATGGATACGCCTACCTCCTGGAGAGTGTTGTTCACTTGGTTGGCTGTTGTGAAGGGGTTTCTCTTCACCATGGAGATTATTCTGCGATCATCCACCACTGTTGTCTTCCGTGGGCGCCCAGGTCTTTTTGCATTGGTGAGTTCACCAGTGCTTTCTTTCTTTCTCAGGATGTACCAAACTGTAGATTTTGCCACTCCTAATATTGTAGCAATTTCTCGGATGGGTTTTTTCTGTTTTTGCAGCTTAAGGATGGCTTGTTTCACCTGCATGGAGAGCTCCTTTAACCGCATGTTTACTTCACAGCAAAACCTTCCAAATGCAAGCACCACACCTCAAATCAACTACAGGCCTTTTATCTGCTTAATTGAGAATGGCATAATGAAGGGATTGCCCACACCTGTCCATAAAATAGCCTTGGAGTCAATTGTCCAATTACTTTTGGTCCCTTTAAAAACAGGGTGGCACATGAAACTCCTAAACCCTTCATGCAATTTTAATGTGGATACCCTGAAATGAAAGCTGAAAGTCTGAACTTCAACTGCATCTGAATTGTTTTGTTTAAGATTCATTGTGGTAATGTCAAGAACCAAAATTAGAAAAATGTTGTCGCTGTCCAAATATATATGGACCTAACTGTACGTTCAGTCTCTCCAGAGAGTCGCCGGTGATAGCTCTATTTTCCTCTGTCCAGGCTTGTAGCACTAGTAGTCGGCTAGTGTCTTCTTGGAGTTCCCTTGGAGGATAGTTTGTGTGATCTCTCTGGTGTCTTCTCAAGCTAAGTGTATTTCCTTGTCTGTTTACCTGTTTGTCTTTAGCTGCAGTGGGGGCTGACTAGTGCTCACCTTGTCCCCTCCCTATCCAGAGCCTATCGCTAGGGGCAGTCATGAATTAGGTTTCCTGCTCGGCAATAATGCGGAACCTATTTAGGGACGTAAGGGGTGTCAGGCTGTTGTCAAATCTGCCTAGGGGTCTCCACTACCCTTTTCGCTAGTGCTTGGGCTTCCTCCCTCTCTTCCTGTCATTGTGCACTTAGTCCTTCCCTCACCTGGCGTGACAACAAGTCCATCTCTTACAGAGCTCTGTATTCGATGGTAGAAAGACCATATCAACAGCACCATGTTACAAGAGTTGTATAGTGATTGCTTGATTGGACCTGCTTTGGTCTAGTCATTAAAGACACATCGACTCAAATTCATCAAAACGATTACTTCAGAATTCTGACATAAATAGCTTTGAATAGTCTGCTATTGAATAGTCTGCTTTGAAAAATTGGTCAAAAATTGAGCAACTTTTAGCGTCAGTTTTGCTCAGCTCTGCAGGAGCTGGGGTGGGATGGGCGCAGAACGGGGGCATGACTCCACACTTGTCTAATTTATGACGAACTGGGGCATGCCTTATGCCACAAATCTTGCTCCAACTTCTGATTTGATAGTAAGCTAGTGTGGTACCCAACCAAATTAGTGAATAGTAGCAGAGGGGTAAAACTAATGAACTTTATTAGAAATATTTAAAATCAGACCCAAAATGCAATACCTGCACCACATGTATAAAATGTACTATATAGTACTAAGACAGATATGAATAAATACCAATAGGGCTAAATAGTCCCACAGTTTGATTGGGTCAAATAAGGCCCTAAGTATGATCCTATATTGTAAATATGCCCACCTCATAAAGGTGAGATGGTAGAGTCTTAACTGAGATAAACTCTACACACAGATCATAACAAAATTAGCAAGATTCCACCAAAATGTAGAACGCAGGCGACGCCAAGTTCAAAATGCGGAGTCTACACTGTAAATATGGCCATACGGAACCAACAGGCTAAATTAGTACATTGTAGATCAGCCAGACAAATATTAAGATTTGAGGCAAACCATATCAATTGTGGTTTGACTATACACCAAACCACACATGAGTCATTCCACCATACATTGTAGTATGGAAAACGTACCATCCACTTTTAAGGCCCCGTCACACTAAGCGACGCTACAGCGATTCCGACAACGATACGACCTGGCAGGGATCGTTGCTGCGTTGCTATGTGGTCGCTGGTGAGATGTCAAACAGTCAGATCTTCCCAACGACGCAGCAACGATACAGCGACCCATAACGATCTGTATAACGATGCACGCCTATGTGTTTCTGTGTCTGAGTCGTCAACAAGGTCGTTGGTAAGGTGTCAAACACACCGATGCATGCTACCCAGCGGGATCTCAACGATCAAAGAAGTGTCCAGACCATTCCGACACGACCAGCGATCTCACAGCAGGGGCCTGGTCGCTGCTAAGTGTCAAACGTAGCGAAATCGCTACTGAGGTCGCTGTTACGTCACAAAACTTGTGACTCAGCAGCAATCTCGCTTAGTGTGACGGGGGCTTTAGGATATATATAATCAACTTATCTGATCCTCCATTGGTGGCGGTATTAGATAGGCGGGCTCCCTATCTAATACCACCACTAATGGAGGCTCAGATAAGTTGATTACCGGTATATATATCCTTATATATATATTTACAATATAGGATCATACTTAGTTACGGCCTTATTTGACCCAATCAAACTGTGGGACTATTTAGCCCTATTGGTATTTATTCATACCTGTCTTAGTACTATATAGTACATTTTATACATGTGGTGCACGTATTGCACTTTGGGTCTGATTTTAAATATAATAAAGTTCATTAGTTTTACCCCTCTGCTACTATTAACTTCTGATTTGAGTAAGATTTGTGATGAGACATACGCTACTTTTAGACAAATGACTCCAGCATACCTCCTCATTAGAACTGTGGTGAACAACACCGATCTTGATGAATTGGGGCCACGGTCCTTGGCCGGCTTTTCAAGGTATGCAGCATATCAGGGTAAAACAAACCGGGCAGCAATCACACAGCCAGTGTCTGATTCATGCTGCCCATGGTTTGGACAACATGAATCTGACGACATGTTCTCTTGTAAAAAAATATCCAAGAAACCAAAGCAAATGACAGCCGACATGTTCTCACACTCACCTCTGCCACTAAGCTAAATGAAAAATGACATTAGAATGATCTATAATGTAAGTGTGATAAATCGTTTCGCAGAGACGCCTCGTTGTCTCCCCCATCTCACCGCTACACCACTAAAGAGCCTTGATAGTCAATGTACTACCCAATCTCCTGACGTGTCTAGCGGCCTTACATCATGCACTCTGCCATTCAGGCGGCACGGAGCATCAGTCATCTGCAATCAGCATCCCGGAGGGAGTGAATAATCATATTATATGCGCTGTAAATATTTCATGAGATACATGTTCTATCTGAAAGATAACCGCTGGCATTTTTTTTCACTCTGAAATTACTAATGAAAACGTGCTTACTTTATTGTCCTGGGTATTTTTCTCCATAGCTGTGTCAGCAATGTTAAGCTATCTCTCAGAAATAAAATCTACATCATTCATAATTGAAGAGGGATTACATTACACTGCATTACACTGATGTGTCATAATGGCAGCTACTTAGGCACATGAATGACAGATTACATTTTACAGTTATGTGGAGGGCTTATGAATTGAATATCACTCTTTTTTTCTCATTATATTCTCGGCATTACAGGGTATTACGGTATTGATTTGTATTCAGTGGAGTATGAAAGCTAAAAAGTAATAAAATGACTAGGGGTTTGGTATGGATCGTGGTTGGTGGACTATTGATTTATTGCTCCATGAAGCATAGCGCCAACATGTTGTGTTGTGCTGAAAGTAATCACTCGCATCAATCCAGACCCTATTGGTATTGATGTAGAGGTAGATGTCCATGGTTATTGACATTGGCAGTGTAGGTCAGAAGTCAGGGGCAAAGACGTGAGTTGGTGCCCACAACTGAGTCATCTAAATTCCCTTCCTTTCTCCGCCATCGTTTGACTATACTCGCCTTGCTATTTTTCTACATAGAGTAGTTAGCAATAATATTCCTATAATATCCTCGTAGTCTAGAATGATTTACTGCTTCTGCCAAAGGAGGATATTACTTGAAGTAGGAGGTAACTGCTGGACACAGCGCACGACGGGGAGCGTACCTCCTCCAGCTATGTTGGAACTTAGAACTTTCATCATTGGGTTATTGGGTTGGTGGAAATATTTGCATGTTGCGGCTTCCCCAATCCGAAGATGGGTTTCCAATTGAACTTGGATTATCCTACTACTGTTGTGGACTACAGGCCACCAAACGTAAATTGGATTTTACAGTTGTTTGCAATTTATGGTTGCATGTTTGTTTGTTTGTTTCTTTTTTGTCTTGCAGGTTCCTAGAACAGCGGTGGACATCATCGAAGGACATGTTTTCGAAATGGAATTATCATGAAATCTAGGGAAAATATATATTCTTGTACCGTGTTAGCCAGTAGATAGAAAAATATTTAGATTTGAGAGTCCTCAGTGGTTGATACCTTTTAATGGCTAACTGAAAAGATGGTAACAAATTGCAAGCTTTCGAGACTACTCAGGTCTCTTCATCAGGCATAGTATACCACAAAATCTGAAGAGTCACATATTTATACACAATAAGACACACAAAAAATGCAATAGGTAAGACAGGTGATGAAAAGCAGAGTTATTATGGAAGAGATAAACAGTTCTGGCTATAAATATTTTAGCAGTTAATAGATAAGGAGTGTGAAGGTTTTATTGTCCTGTGACTAGGTCCAGTGTTGTGATGGCCTCACAGGAAACATGGATTGTAATCGGGCATCTTTTTGTAGTAAGGGTTGTAGTTTCCGTGCAGCCTCTAGTAGTCACCTACAATCCATATCTGGAGGCGCTAAGAAGAGCTGCACGGAAACTACAACCCTTACTACAAAAAGATGCCCGATTACAATCCATATTTCCAGACCCCCTACTTCTGTGTTTCAGGCAGCCCCAAATCTAAGAAGCATCATTGTCAGAAGCTCCCTGTCATCTCCACCAGCTACAGGTACCTTTCCTTGCAACCAGAAAAAATGTAAAACCTGTCCGTTTATAATGACCACAGACAAGATAAAGATTCCCAATTCACATCAGGACTATAAGATCCCAGGTACGTTCAGCTGTATCACATCTAATGTAGTGTACTTAATTATATGTACCAAATGTCCAGCTGGGGGTCTTTATGTAGGGGAGACAGGGCAAAAACTTACAACAAATGATGAATCATCATCGCCACACAATAAAAGAAAAAAGAATTTATCTGCCTGTAGCCAAGCATTTTTGTTCCCCTGATCACAGCATAAAAGACATAAAATTACTGGTATTAAAAGGTAACTTAAAATCTCAAAGAGAAAGAAGAATCTCAGAATATAAACTGATGGTGACCTTTAACACTTTCAGAGCAGGAATGAATGTGTCGCATGGATTTATATCATTCTACATCAACTATGGAATGTGCTCCTCAGACTCTCAGACCTGTGAGGCCATCACAACACTGGACCTAGTCACAGGACAATAAAACCTTCACACTCCTTATCTATTAACTGCTAAAATATTTATAGCCAGAACTGTTTATCTCTTCCATAAGAACTCTGCTTTTAATCACCTGTCTTACCTATTGCATTTTTTGTGTGTCTTATTGTGTATAAAAATGTGACTCTTCAGATTTTGTGGTATACTATGCCTGATGAAGAGACCTGAGTAGTCTCGAAAGCTTGCAATTTGTTACCATCTTTTCAGTTAGCCATTAAAAGGTATCAACCACTGAGGACTCTCAAATCCAAATTTTCATGAAATCTAAAAATTTCTGACAGGGAGTATCATGTCCCATAATTTAGTAACCAACAGACAGTATTGTATTATCATTGTGCTGCTGCTTGGTTGCTATGCAGCAAGGTTTGCCCCTTTTGGAAGTCTGTCCACCCTCTCTCCATGTAGCTCTGATGTAGCTCTGATGTCAGTAACCCCTACCTTCTTCTTCCTCATTCTGTATGTCAGCCATGTTAAGAAGCACATGTGTCTGCATCTCAAGTTTTTTTTACCTACTGTAATTGTGCATAACTACAAGAATTCGGATGGAAAATAAACCTTCTTCTGGAATCTTCATTCGTGCCTCTGTAGTCAAGTCTGACAAAATCACTTTGTGAGTAACGGTAAATAGAGAGCCACAGTAACGGTCTCTCACATTCCGCCTAGTTATAGAGGCAGAATATGTAAGCTTAAGCACTGTGAGAGGGAATGCAGCTGCAAATGTGTTTGTAATGAGACAAAGTTCACTTCTGCTGCACTGTGTTACCTATGCTGTACTGTTAGTTCTGACCTCACTGCAGAGCTGTGTGTGATTATGAGAGCAGACTGTCAGTCATTACATGTCTCACACTGCTAATGTCCCCTTTCATTTAATATAAGCTCTGAAGACAGATTCTTAGGGGTATATCTGTCTGGACCAAAGATCTTAACAGCTCATTTAAATATAAAACATGGATTTATCTGGAATAAGATATCCAATATCAAGGTATCATTTTATTCATCTTCCTATGATCTGTGTGTTCATATAGATGGCTTAGGAGGATTGATCCCACTGACAGATTCCCTTTAAATTGCTTTAATTTATTAGACAGCATAAAAATAAGGAATTTTGCAATTTGCTTCCTTTTTCTTTCTGCTGTCATTCTCCTCCAATGACAGCTTTTATCTTTTATACTGTACAGTTCATTTCCATGGAGCTTGGCTTCCAGACTAGAGTGTGTAGTAGTTGCATTCCAGGATAGGGGTTAACTATTAACATCCCAGTCAGCTCTCTCCTGCCCATTGATTCTTATGCAGGATTTAGCAGCTCATCTTCCATCATGCCTTCTCCCTGTCCCGCAGCTTTCAAAGCAGGTCTCCTAACCACTGCTTGTTCAAATTTAATGTTATCTCTTTGTGTAAATACAATGATAACAGTGCACACATTCAGGAACAAACCACTGATAGCTTAATGTGTTATAGCATAAATTGTGTTGATAGGTCTACTAATACTATAGTTCTACTATTCACCAGAGCTGTCACTCAAGGAGAAGAGCCCGCCCTGCCAGAAACCAGGAAGTGTTATGATCTGCAACATGTACTAAGGAAAGATAGGGGAAAGCTGTCCCTACAGTAAGACTAAGCTGAATCCCTACGATGTAGCGGGCTGCCTGTTCCTAGTGAACAAACCCGCCTTAGTCCTCGGCTAGTCTGAACGAAGACCTATAGAATTAAGGGAGGGGTCCCTAAAAGAACTAAAGACTGGGACAAAAATGGGACACCTCCTAAACAGAGAAGTTGTTGCAGAACACAAAAAGACAAACTGACAAAAATGTACTAGAGGTCCCAGAGGACCAAGCGAACTTGACAGAGAAAGGCACCGAAGCACCAGGCTAGAGAAACAGTCAAACACTGAAGTCCAGCACAGCCACAAGGGCTAAGCTGGAATATAAAGGCAGATGGTCACCTGACCGCAAAGCACAAGATGGAAAAAACAAACAGGAGGGTTCTAACAGTACCCCGTCTTTTATGAGGATCCTCTGGATCCTCCAGGCCTAAGCCTATCCGGAAACCTCCTGTGGAAAGCTTTAACAAGCCTAGGAGCAGAGACATCATCCGTCCTTACCCAGGAGTTGTCTTCAGGACCGAAACCCTTCCAGGAGACAAGATACTGTAATCTCTCTCTATGCCATCTAGAATTCAAGATACGAGAAATTTCATATTCGCCTTCTTCCACAACAGGAGGAAATGTGACAGTGGCGTCCCTATCAGATACATCAGCCTTTTTCAACAAGGAAACATGAAACACAGGATTAATCTTCCATGAAGTAGGGGCATCCTGTAATGATCTGCAACATAAACTAGGGAAAGATGGGGAGAGCTGTCCCTACAGTAAGACTGAGCTGAGTCCCTACGTTGTAGCGGGCGACCTGTTCCTTGTGAACAGACCCGCCTTCGTCCTCGGCTAGTCTGAACAGAGACCTATAGAGAAAGAGAGGGGTCCCTAAAAGTACTAAGGACTGGGACAAACATGGGACACCTCCTAACAGAAGTTGTTGCAGAGCAAAAGATAAACTGGCAAATGTACTAGAGGTCCAGAGGACCAAGCAAACTAGAGATAGATAGGCACAAAGCACCTGGCTAGTAAGACAGTCTAAACATCACTGAAGTCCAGCAAGGCCAGAAGGGCGGAGCTGGAATATATAGGAAGATGGTCACGTGACCGCAAAACACAAGATAGAAACAAAAACAAACAGGAGGGTTCTAACAGTACCCCCTCTTTTATGAGGATCCTCTGGATCCTCCAGGCCCAGGCCTATCCGGGAATCTCTGGAAAGCTCTGACAAGTCTAGGGGCAGAGACATCATCCGCCTTAACCCAGGAGTTATCCTCGCGACCGAAACCTTTCCAAGCGACGAAATACTGCAATCTCCCTCTATGCTGTCTGGAATTCAGGATACAAGAAATTTCATATTCGCCTTCTTCCACCAACGGAGGAACTGTGACAGTGGCCTCCCTATCCGATATATCAGCCTTTTTTAACAAGGAAACACGAAACACAGGATTAATCTTCCAGGAGGAGGGAACCTCCAACCTAACAGCAGACTGGTTAACCACCTGAATCACCTTAAATGGCCCCACAAACTTCGGACCCAATTTTTTAGAGGGAATCCTCAACCGCATATTCTTTGAGGACAACCAAACCATGTCACCAACAGTAAACAAAACCTCTTTACGTTTCCTGTTAAAATACTTCTTGGATTTTTTGTTAGCCTCTTGAAGGTTACAATGTACATTAGTCCAAACTCTCTCCAAATTACTGGAAAAATTCTCCTCCTCCGGCACCGTCGATCCCAATTTGGAGAACGAACCAAAAGACGGATGTCTCCCAGTACAACAAAAAAAAAGGAGAACACCCAGCAGAGGAGGATGTATGGTTGCTAAGAGCAAATTCTGCGAGTGGCAGAAACTCAGACCACCCCTCTTGATTGTCAGCCACAAAACAACGCAAAAACTGTTCAACATCCTGGTTCTTTCTTTCAGTCTGTCCATTAGACTCAGGATGATAACCAGACGAAAATGACAAATGGACTCCCAACCTGTCACAAAAAGCACGCCAAAAGCGAGCCACAAACTGAGGTCCCCTATCAGAAACAATGTCGGTGGGAATGCCATGGAGCCTGACAATTTCCTTAACAAACGCCTTAGCGAGTGTCTTAGCGCAGGGTAGCTTAATGAATGGAACCAAATGACACATCTTGCTAAAACGGTCCACGACCACCCAGATGACAGTGAAACCCTAGGACACAGGAAGGTCAGTAATAAAATACATTGCCAGATGCGTCCAAGGCGCACTAGGAACCTCCAGAGGGCAAAGCAACCCCGCAGCAGGGGTATGGGAAGCCTTTGACCTAGCACACACCGTACATTGACGCACCCACTTGATGACTTCCTTCTGCCACCCAGGCCACCAAAAACTGCGACTGATAAGTCTCTTAGTCTCAGAAATTCCTGGATGACCTGCCAACCAAGACTCATGATACTCCACAAACAAATCTCTCCTAGAGGTTCTAGGCACGAACAACCTCCCATGAGGAGTGTTAGATGGGGCATCCTCTTGGGCTTTCAGAATCCCTTCTTCCAAAACGGAGTCCAATGCTGCTACCACAACTCCTTCCAGTAAAATGCTCTCCTCCTCCTCGGTACCAACGATGGGAGAAAAGCTGCGAGATAAAGCATCGGCTTTAACATTCTTAGTACCAGGGATATAGGTAACAGAAAAATGAAACCGAGAAAAAAAAAGTGCCCACCTAGCTTGACGGGCATTCAAGCGTTTGGCAGCATCTAGATAGATCAAATT
This sequence comes from Phyllobates terribilis, assembly GCF_046119375.1. Lineage (NCBI taxonomy): Eukaryota > Metazoa > Chordata > Amphibia > Anura > Dendrobatidae > Phyllobates > Phyllobates terribilis. The sequence continues at coordinate 878,044,490 of NW_027362762.1, forward strand.
CTTATGATCTGTGAAAACCTGAACAGGAAATTTAGCACCTTCCAAGAAATAACTGTTCAAACGCAAGTTTAATAGCCAGCAATTCCCGATTACCATCATCGTAATTAAGTTCGGTTTCTGAATTTTTTTTCGAAAAAAAAGCACAGGGATGTACTCCATCCTTGTTCTCCTGAGACAAAACTGCACAGACCCCCACTGAAGAAGCATCAACCTCGACCAAAAAAGGCTTGGTCTCATCAGGCTGCATAAGGATAGGGGCAGAACTGAACCTCTCCTTAAGATACACAAAAGCTTCAATGCCCTCAGTAGTCCACTGGACCGTATTCACACCTTTCCTGGTGAGATCGGTCAGCGGCTTAACAATTATAGAAAAATTCTTAATGAATTTCCTGTAATAATTGGCGAAACCCAAAACTCTGTATTGATTTCAAACCAATAGACCTAGGCCATTCCTGCACAGCCTGAACTTTCACCGGGTCCATCTCAAAGCCCTCGCTGGAGATAATGTAGCCCAAAAAAACAAATTCTCTGCACAGCGAACTCACATTTCTCCAGCTTAGCAAAAAGTGAATTATCACTCAATAACTGTAACAACTCACGTACGCTCTGCCAATGGGACTCCAGATCTGGTGAATAAATCAGAATGTCATCCAAATACACAACCACATTCTTGCCAATCAAAGGTCTCAGGATGTCATTAATAAGGTTCTGAAAAAACGCGGGAACATTGGTAAGACCGAAGGGCATCACCAGATTCTCAAAATGACCTACCGTAGTGTTAAAGGCAGTTTTCCATTCATCACCCTCCTTCATTCGTAACAAATTGTAAGTCCCCCGGAGATCAATTTTAGAGAACCACTTGGCCCCTACTAACTGGTTAAACAAGTCCGGAATTAACGGCAATGGGTAGGAATTGCGCACGGTAATCTTATTAATTTCACGAAAGTCCAGACATGGACGTAAACCACCGTCTTTTTTTTTAACAAAGAAAAATCCAACGGCCACAGGTGACTTAGAAGGTCTAATGTGACCAGCAGCCAAGCTCGTCTGTATGTATTCCTCCAAGGCCTTTCTTTCAGGGATAGTCAGATTAAATAAGCGACTCTTGGGAAGAGTAGCACCAGGAACAAACTCAATGGTACAATCATAGTCCCTATGAGGAGGTAAAACTTGCGACTCCTCCTCTGAAAAAACCTTCCAAAAATCCTGAATAGGTACAGGTAATTCCCCTTTTTCCACAGCCGCAATGTGACCATTACAACATTTATCATAGCACTTAGGACTCCAAGACTTAATCTCATTAGTAGACCAGTCCAGTAAAGGATTGTGCAGTTTTAACCAAGGCAAACCTAAAACGACTGGAGAGGGTAAATGATTTAATACCACCAAATCCAAATTTTCTTGGTGAATGCCATTGATAGTGAGGGGAAATGCAGCAACCTTGTGAGTAATACATTTCAAAGGAGTGTTATCAATTGCAATCACAGAAATAAGTGATGACAAAGGTTTGGATTCCAATTTAAGTTTTTCCAAAAACCCCTTATCAATCACATTAAGTGTTGAACCACAATCCACAAATACCTGAAATTCAATCAAATCTTCCTGCAATGAGGTACTCCCTGAAAGAAATACTCCCTTAGAGTTTAAACAAGCAATACGGGCGTAACTGACCTTTTTTTTTTTCTTTATTTAAACGAAGCTCACAGTTCTTAATCAAATGGTCAGATTTACCACAATAAAAACACAATCTCTTGGAAAACCTGCGGTCTCTTTCCTGAGAGCGGAGTGACATCGCCCCAACCTCCATCGGTTCTCCGCCGTCCGGGCAGACCCTCTGGTAACTAGGAGCTGCCATTGCAGGAATCTTTTCATCATAAACCCTGGCACGCAGTCTCCTGTCCACACGTATAGCTAATTGCATGGCTTCTTGCAAGGTTTCAGGTGCAGGAAATGCAATCAGCAGATCCTTAACCCTTTCACTTAGACCAGCAAGAAAAAAACATTTTAACGCCGAATCATTCCATTTCACTTCTGAGGACCACCTTCTGAATTGTGTACAATAATTTTCAACATCACCTGACCCCTGATTCAAACGTCTCAGTTCCGTCTCAGCAGATGAGATTCGATCAGGATCGTCATATAATAGACCCATAGCAGAAAAAAATTCTTCAACAGACCTTAAACACGGATCATTAGGCTGGAGAGAAAAGGCCCACCCCTGTGGTTCATTGCGCAAAAGTGACATAATAAAACCAATGCGCTGTGATCCATTCCCAGAGGACCTTGGTCTCAAACGAAAATATAACAAACAAGCATTTTTAAAGGAAAAAAAATCTTGCTGTTTACCATAAAAAACATCAGGCAGTCCTACCTTGGGTTCGACAAAATGCGCTCCAGAACAGCTACTCTCGAGTTGCTGAAGCTCGACCACCGGCAGAGACAATCCCTGCAGGCGTTGAGCCAAATCCTGGACGGAAACCATACTAATCCCCGAATTTCTTTCCTTTTAGTTTTTTGGGCTGGACTTACTGTTATGATCTGCAACATGTACTAAGGAAAGATAAGGTAAAGCTGTCCCTACAGTAAGACTAAGCTGAATCCCTACGATGTAGCGGGCTGCCTGTTCCTAGTGAACAGACCCGCCTTAGTCCTTGGCTAGTCTGAACGAAGACCTATAGAATTAAGGGAGGGGTCCCTAAAAGAACTAAAGACTGGGACAAAAATGGGACACCTCCTAAACAGAGAAGTTGTTGCAGAACACAAAAAGACAAACTGACAAAAATGTACTAGAGGTCCCAGAGGACCAAGCGAACTTGACAGAGAAAGGCACCGAAGCACCAGGCTAGAGAAACAGTCAAACACTGAAGTCCAGCACAGCCACAAGGGCTAAGCTGGAATATAAAGGCAGATGGTCACGTGACCGCAAAGCACAAGATGGAAAAAACAAACAGGAGGGTTCTAACAGTACCCCCTCTTTTATGAGGATCCTCCGGATCCTCCAGGCCCAAGCCTATCCGGAAACCTCCTGTGGAAAGCTTTAACAAGCCTAGGAGCAGAGACATCATCCGTTCTTACCCAGGAGTTGTCTTCAGGACCGAAACCCTTCCAGGAGACAAGATACTGTAATCTCTCTCTATGCCATCTAGAATTCAAGATACGAGAAATTTCATATTCGCCTTCTTCCACAACAGGAAGAACTGTGACAGTGACGTCCCTATCAGATACATCAGCCTTTTTCAACAAGGAAACATGAAACACAGGATTAATCTTCCATGAAGTAAGGGCATCCTGTAATGATCTGCAACATAAACTAGGGAAAGATGGGGAGAGCTGTCCCTACAGTAAGACTGAGCTGAGTCCCTACGTTGTAGCGGGCGACCTGTTCCTTGTGAACAGACCTGCCTTCGTCCTCGGCTAGTCTGAACGGAGACTTATAGAGAAAGAGAGGGGTCCCTAAAAGTACTAAGGACTGGGACAAAAATGGGACACCTCCTAACAGAAGTTGTTGCAGAGCAAAAGATAAACTGGCAAATGTACTAGAGGTCCAGAGGACCAAGCAAACTAGAGATAGATAGGCACAAAGCACCTGGCTAGTAAGACAGTCTAAACATCACTGAAGTCCAGCAAGGCCAGAAGGGCGGAGCTGCAATATATAGGAAGATGGTCACGTGACCGCAAAACACAAGATAGAAACAAAAACAAACAGGAGGGTTCTAACAGTACCCCCTCTTTTATGAGGATCCTTTGGATCCTCCAGGCCCAGGCCTATCCGGAAATCTCTGGAAAGCTCTGACAAGTCTAGGGGCAGAGACATCATCCGCCTTAACCCAGGAGTTATCCTCGGGACCGAAACCTTTCCAAGCGACGAGATACTGCAATCTCCCTCTATGCTGTCTGGAATTCAGGATACAAGAAATTTCAAATTCGCCGTCTTCCACCAACGGAGGAACTGTGACAGTGGCCTCCCTATCCGATACATCAGCCTTTTTTAACAAGGAAACATGAAACACAGGATTAATCTTCCAGGAGGAGGGAACCTCCAACCTAACAGCAGACTGGTTAACCACCTGAATCACCTTAAATGGCCCCACAAACTTCGGACCCAATTTTTTAGAGGGAATCCTCAACCGCAGATTCTTTGAGGACAACCAAACCATGTCACCCACAGTAAACAAAACCTCTTTACGTTTCCTGTTAAAATACTTCTTGGATTTTTTGTTAGCCTCTTGAAGATTACAATGTACATTAGTCCAAACTCTCTCCAAATCACCGTAAAAATTCTCCTCCTCTGGCACCGCCGATCCCAATTTGGAGAACGAACCAAAAGACGGATGTTTCCCAGTACAACAAAAAAAAGGAGAACACCCAGCAGAGGAGGATGTATGGTTGCTAAGAGCAAATTCTGCGAGTGGCAGAAACTCAGACCACCCCTCTTGATTGTCAGCCACAAAACAACGCAAAAACTGTTCAACATCCTGGTTCTTTCTTTCAGTCTGTCCATTAGACTCAGGATGATAACCAGACGAAAATGTCAAATGGACTCCCAACCTGTCACAAAAAGCACGCCAAAAGCGAGCCACAAACTGAGGTCCCCTATCAGAAACAATGTCGGTGGGAACGCCATGGAGCCTGACAATTTCCTTAACAAACGCCTTAGCGAGTGTCTTAGCGCAGGGTAGCTTAATGAATGGAACCAAATGACACATCTTGCTAAAACGGTCCATGACCACCCAGATGACAGTGAAACCCTAGGACACAGGAAGGTCAGTAATAAAATACATTGCCAGATGCGTCCAAGGCGCTCTAGGAACCTCCAGAGGGCAAAGCAACCCCGCAGCAGGGGTATGGGAAGCCTTTGACCTAGCACACACCGTACATTGACGCACCCACTTGATGACTTCCTTCTGCCACCCAGGCCACCAAAAACTGCGACTGATAAGTCTCTTAGTCTCAGAAATTCCTGGATGACCTGCCAACCGAGACTCATGATACTCCACAAACAAATCTCTCCTAGAGGTTCTAGGCACGAACAACCTCCCATGAGGAGTGTTAGATGGGGCATCCTCTTGGGCTTTCAGAATCCTTTCTTCCAAAACGGAGTCCAATGCTGCTACCACAACTCCTTCCTGTAAAATGCTCTCCTCCTCCTCGGTACCAACGATGGGAGAAAAGCTGCGAGATAAAGCATCGGCTTTAACATTCTTAGTACCAGGGATATAGGTAACAGAAAAATTAAACCGAGAAAAAAAAAGTGCCCACCTATCTTGACGGACATTCAAGCGTTTGGCAGCATCTAGATAGATCAAATTCTTATGATCTGTGAAAACCTGAACAGGAAATTTAGCACCTTCCAAGAAATGACTGTTCAAACGCAAGTTTAATAGCCAGCAATTCCCGATTACCATCATCGTAATTATTATTATTATTATTTATTATTATAGCGCCATTTATTCCATGGCGCTTTACATGTGATAGGGATATACATAACAAAAGCATTTACATAATCTTAACAAAACGAGTCAGCGACTGGTACAGGAGGAGCGAGGACCCTGCCCGCGAGGGCTCACAGTCTACAAGGGATGGGTGAGGATACAGTAGGTGAGGGTAGAGCTGGTCGTGCAGTGTAATTAAGTTCGGTTTCTGAAATTTTTTTCGAAAAAAATGCACAGGGATGTACTCCATCCTTGTTCTCCTGAGACAAAACTGCACAGACCCCCACCGAAGAAGCATCAACCTCGACCAAAAAAGGCTTGGTCTCATCAGGCTGCATAAGGATAGGGGCAGAACTGAACCTCTCCTTGAGATACACAAAAGCTTCAATGGCCTCAGTAGTCCTCTGGACCGTATTCACACCTTTCCTGGTGAGATCGGTCAGCGGCTTAACAATTATAGAAAAATTCTTAATGAATTTCCTGTAATAATTGGCGAAACCCAAAAATCTCTGTATTGATTTCAAACCAATAGGCCTAGGCCATTCCTGCACAGCCTGAACTTTCACCGGGTCCATCTCAAAGCCCTCGCTGGAGATAATGTAGCCCAAAAAACGAATTCTGTGCACAGCGAACTCACATTTCTCCAGCTTAGCAAAAAGTGAATTATCACTCAATAACTGTAACACCTCACGTACGCTCTGCCAATGGGACTCCAGATCTGGTGAATAAATCAGAATGTCATCCAAATACACAACCACATTCTTGCCAATCAAAGGTCTCAGGATGTCATTAATAAGGTTCTGAAAAAACGCGGGAACATTGGTAAGACCGAAGGGCATCATCAGATTCTCAAAATGACCTATCGGAGTGTTAAAAGCAGTTTTCCATTCATCACCCTCCTTCATTCGTAACAAATTGTATGCCCCCCGGAGATCAATTTTAGAGAACCACTTGGCCCCTACTAACTGGTTAAACAAGTCCGGAATTAACGGCAATGGGTAGGAATTGCGTACGGTAATCTTATTAATTTCACGAAAGTCCAGACATGGACGTAAACCACCGTCTTTTTTTTTAACAAAGAAAAATCCAACGGCCACAGGCGACTTAGAAGGTCTAATGTGACCAGCAGCCAAGCTCGTCTGTATGTATTCCTCCAAGGCCTTTCTTTCAGGGATAGTCAGATTAAATAAGCGACTCTTGGGAAGAGTAGCACCAGGAGCAAACTCAATGGTACAATCATAGTCCCTATGAGGAGGTAAAACATGCGACTCCTCCTCTGAAAAAACCTTCCAAAAATCCTGAATAGGTACAGGTAATTCCCCTTTTTCCACAGCCGCAATGCGACCATTACAACATTTATCATAGCACTTAGGACTCCAAGACTTAATCTCATTAGTAGACCAGTCCAGTAAAGGATTGTGCAGTTTTAACCAAGGCAAACCTAAAACGACTGGAGAGGGTAAATGATTTAATACCACCAAATCCAAATTTTCTTGGTGAATGCCATTGATAGTGAGGGGAAATGCAGCAACCTTGTGAGTAATACATTTCAAAGGAGTGTTATCAATTGCAATCACAGAAATAGGTGATGACAAAGGTTTGGATTCCAATTTAAGTTTTTCCAAAAACCCCTTATCAATCACATTAAGTGTTGAACCACAATCCACAAATACCTGAAATTCAATCAAATCTTCCTGCAATGAGGTACTCCCTGAAAGAAATACTCCCTTAGAGTTTAAACAAGCAATACGGGCGTAACTGACCTTTTTTTTTTCTTTATTTAAACGAAGCTCACAGTTCTTAATCAAATGGTCAGATTTACCACAATAAAAACACAATCCCTTGGAAAACCTGCGGTCTTTTTCCTGAGAGCGGAGTGACATCGCCCCAACCTCCATCGGTTCTCCGCCGTCCGGGCAGACCCTCTGGTAACTAGGAGCTGCCATTGCAGGAATCTTTTCATCATAAACCCTGGCACACAGTCTCCTGTCCACACGTATAGCTAACTGCATGGCTTCTTGCAAGGTTTCAGGTGCAGGAAATGCAATCAGCAGATCCTTAACCCTTTCACTTAGACCAGCAAGAAAAAAACATTTTAACGCCGAATCATTCCATTTCACTTCTGAGGACCACCTTCTGAAGTGTGTACAATAATTTTCAACATCACCTGACCCCTGATTCAAACGTCTCAGTTCCGTCTCAGCAGATGAGATTCGATCAGGATCGTCATATAATAGACCCATAGCAGAAAAAAATTCTTCAACAGACCTTAAACACGGATCATTAGGCTGGAGAGAAAAGGCCCACCCCTGTGGTTCATTGCGCAAAAGTGACATAATAAAACCAATGCGCTGTGATTCATTCCCAGAGGACCTTGGTCTCAAACGAAAATATAACAAACAGGCATTTTTAAAGGAAAAAAAATCTTGCTGTTTACCATAAAAAACATCAGGCAGTCCTACCTTGGGTTCGACAAAATGCGCTCCAGAACAGCTACTCTCGTGTTGCTGAAGCTCGACCACCGGCAGAGACAATCCCTGCAGGCGTTGAGCCAAATCCTGGACGGAAACCATACTGATCCCCGAATTTCTTTCCTTTTAGTTTTTTGGGCTGGACTTACTGTTATGATCTGCAACATGTACTAAGGAAAGATAAGGGAAAGCTGTCCCTACAGTAAGAATAAGCTGAATCCCTAAGATGTAGCGGGCTGCCTGTTCCTAGTGAACAGACCCGCCTTAGTCCTCGGCTAGTCTGAACGAAGACCTATAGAATTAAGGGAGGGGTCCCTAAAAGAACTAAGGACTGGGACAAAAATGGGACACCTGCTAAACAGAGAAATTGTTGCAGAACACAAAAAGACAAACTGACAAAAATGTACTAGAGGTCCCAGAGGACCAAGCGAACTTGACAGAGAAAGGCACTGAAGCACCAGGCTAGAGAAACAGTCAAACACTGAAGTCCAGCACAGCCACAAGGGCGGAGCTGGAATATAAAGCAGATGGTCACATGACCGCAAAGCACAAGATGGAAAAAGCAAACAGGAGGGTTCGAACAGGAAGTAAGCAAGAGACAATTTGAGAATACCCCTTTAAGACTGGCTTTTTGTCAGTTTAAAAGAGGAACATACTGGAAAAAAATGCACCAAATTTATTAAGATGTGCACACACTTAATGAATTTGGAGCATCTTTTCAGTTATGTGAGTCTGCGTGTGCGCCTCACCAGAAGTGCTACTACACTCAGTAACTGGGGTAACATTTTCCGTGTAAAATATGCCACAACTTTTGAAAAATTTGATGGGCAGACTATACCATGCCCCATCCCCTCCCCAGCTCCGTCCATTTTAAAAGTGATACAAAACTGAAGACTCCAATAGTTTCCAAGTTTTTGTGCAACGGTGCATTGTGCAAAAATTTTGAGACTTTTCAAAGTGTTTTCTGGCTTAGATATGTTCAGGAATCGGGGCCTTAGACTATTTGTAAAGAATTTTAAAGTAATTAAAAGAGTTACAAAAGTCTACATTTCTTCCACCTTAATTCAAAACATACAATTGAAAAATGTGGCATATTGTTTTTTTTGGCACTATAAAATAATACCAGAATTAGCGTGGAAGTTTCTTTTATACTATATGTCTCGAAAAATGTAAAGCTTTTGTAATCTAACTGCTGCAAACTAGAATCAGCAGACTGACAAGTATATCTGACACATGACATGGATGTGGCTTGTTGTTAGCTGTGCGCATCAAGATCCATTGGCATCTATCAAAATACATTTATAGAATTCTTGCAGCAATTAGTGTGATACATGATATCAGTCTGGAACGAGCCTGAAACATAAAATGTCTCCTTCTGGTCTAGCCCTGTTAATAAATGTACGCAGCCCAGTCCTTCTGAGCATTTCTAATTAACTGGGCAGTAGGCCAAATTCTCTGTTTGCCAATAAATGTATCCCATGGTGTCATAATGGTGTTTAAATTACATTTAGCACAAAGCTGCTATCAATTTCTTTATAGACTTTAATAGATCTGAAAACATCCAGGAGATCTGCTCCGTGTTTACAACTCTATGTAAATGAAGTCTTAGTAGCTAATTTCATAAGACTAAACTCGTTATAAATCTTTCATAAAATAGTTTAAAAAATGTTTAAAAAAACATTTAGTATAATTATGTGAATTTGTAACACTCCTCAATGCATCTCATTTTAATTTATTATTTCATAGGATCCTTTATAGAGAATAAGAGGTCCTATGAAATTTGCTCATTTCCTTCAAACCAGTCCTGAAAAATGATAAAGAAATAAATATATATATATATATTTTTTTTTGTTGTTGTTGTTATTTAATTTTATTTATAAGATTCTTACCCTTTAGTTCTATACTTTTAGTCACAGAGGATAAATTAGAAGAAACATTATAATTGTCACGGGTGTGTCGCCACGAAGATCGTCACGATTACACAGCCTGACTTCTCGCAGCTGACTTTTTGGTGCTTTGTGTTTTTCGGCAGTGAGGGGGTTAATTCTCTCTCTCTCTGTGCTAGACGAGGTCCAGCCTCGCCCAGCTGCAATCAATGCTGCTGTAGTGAGACTCCTTCAAATGCCTGCTGGTCTGTTAGGGAAGTGTCGGTGAAAGCATTTCATGCAGACTAACAGAGCGGATCGTGGTATTTGGAGTTTCAGAGATAAGTGTATTCGGAGAGTTTTTTCACTTCCTCGCTTTATCATTTATCTCCTTTCCCGTTGGTGTTCCCTCTGTTGTAGTTGTGTACTTTTTGTATGCAAGGTGGTTTTGGTTCTTCCCTTGTACTGTCTCGTTCGTCTAAGTACTGTGTGTGGGCATATTATTACTTGTCCCCTTTTGTTGTGATCGGGGTCCTTCTCAGGACTAGATTACTTAGGTGCAGGGATCCTCAGGAGGTAGGGGTTACGCTGGCGGCCTGGACCTCTGTACCTTTAACAGTACCTCCAGGTTGAGGGATTAGCCAGGGCCCCAGCTTAGGGTCAGCTTAGGCCCCCTACCTCCAGTATACAGAGACAGCGTGACAATAATGGTCCAGGAAGAAGCAATAAATTCAGCAGAGGGGATCCTAAAAATATCACCTTTATTGCAAAATATTAAAATCCATAAAGAAAAAATCCATCCGACTCCTTAGGAAAAAATAGACGCGTTTCAGACACAGTCCTTGCCTTAAAGGGAACCTCTCCCCAGAAAAACGCTATTAAACTGCAGATATGGGGTTAATCTGCAGGTTAATAGCGTTATTAACCTGCCCGGCACCCTCACTTGGCCGAATGCTGCAGGGAGAAAATGAACTTTATTTCCCCCGGCACCGTTCCAGTTTCAGTCACGACTGAGGGAGCTGTTCATTTTCTCCCTGCAGTGTTCGGCTAAGTGCGGGTGTCGGGCAGGTTAATAAGGCTATTAACATCGCGTTTAACACACATATCTGCAGGTTAATAGCGTTTTTTCTGGTAACAGGTTTTGGATCCCTTTTCCTGGATTTTTTGCTTTTTCCTGGACCTTGTAGTACCGTTTAATTAGTATCCCAATCCTTCAGGTGAGCTGACCTTCCCTCTTACCCTGGATCTGTAAAATGGGTCCATTCAGGTGGGCAAACACATTTGCTTATTGTCTGCTGAACGCTGCGGATTTTTGGAAAGTCTGGCAGCTCCTTACTCTCTTGAGAACACATGTACATGTTGCTAAGCATAGAGTGTTTATGTAGAGTTACCAACATTTCTGGGGACATATAAGTCCTGTTCTCCGGGAAGGCCCAACACTCCTCTTGGTCCACAGCAATGCCCACTTATGGGTGTGGTTTACATAAGTCACACACAATGTTGGTCCAGTAGTTCTGGTACAGTTGACAACTCTGTATATGTTTGAGGAGGAATCACTGTGGGATAGGTGTCACGGGTGTGTCAGGGTTGACAGTCTTACGTGTCCAGCTGTAGAAGGTTGTTGCGCTTGGCCTTACAAACATCTCCCTGATCCTTTTATGATTGCGCTCTCTTTAGGACCCAGCGGTGATCCTCACCTTGCTTGGGGATTATACCTTTGCCTTTAGGACCCTGAGGTATCCTCACCTTTTTGCTGTTAATTAGCACTTCCTTGCTGTGTCCTTAAATACCCTCAGATTCTCAGAGAGTTGCTGGTGATAGTGTGTTATACCTATTCAGGCCTGGGATTCTAGTAGTCGGCTAGAATTACCTTGGAGTTCTTTCATGGATTGTTGCCGTGTTTTCTCTGGTGCCATGTTGGAGCTAAGTGTATTCCCCTGTTTGTGTCCCCTGTGTGTACTTTAGATTGTAATGGGGCTGGCTCAGTGCTCATCCCTCCCTAGTGCCTAGCCTTAGGGTCAGCTAGGGTCAGGTTTCCTGCTCGGCAATTTAGGGTCTATAGGGGAGTCAGGGTTTGTTGTTTAGATCTGTTTAGATTCTCCCTTTCCCTAGTTGTAGGGCTCCCTCCCCTTTTCCCATCGTTATGCACTGGGTTATCTCCATACCAAGCGGGAGAACAGGCTTAAAGGGGATTTCCACCACATATATTAATACAGGTCCACAGGACAGATGATAAAACATATTTTTAGGCGTCAGGCTGTTGCTGGATTCCAAATGGGTCCAGAACCTTTGGTGGTCTCCCATTCTGGTCCAGCCAGGGCTGATGCTGTTCAGCATCATCATCAGCCCCAACGCCTAGCTGGTCCACGAGATGTACAGATTGTCTCTCAGGTATTTGTGCATAGCAATGTTAAGCATAGGTTGCAGAGGGAGACAGGGCTCTTGGAGTCTAAGTCCAGGATTCGCCGCACTGAGCATGCCCGTGACCTGGTGGACCGTGATTGGTGGTTTGTCAACCACCTGACCCGGTGACCTGGCACCGCCTGATTTATCCACGGGTGGCGTCACCAGTGGTGCGTCGGTGGGCAGGGCTTAGTCTTTAAAAGGCCCGCCCACAAACATGGGGGCGCGCTCTGATCATTGAGCAAGTGATACTGTTGTGTGGACGACTGTGTTCCACCTAGTTTCCATAGGCAGGTGTAGTGGAAATAGGCAGGCTAGTGGAATTAGGCAGGTAGCTTCGTCTAGCAGTCTGGCTCTGCCATAGGGGTCGCCTAACACCCCGAGCAGCCTGCAGACGTCCTATCCATGGCTATCGCCTGTCAGCCACGTGGAGTAGTACCCTTCAATTCGGTAGCTCACCGGCTGGAGGTACGTGTACCCGTCGGCGTAGTCACACACGCATCCTAGCGCCCCCAGTGTAGTCCCTGTGCTGTAACAGGACTACAGATAGTTTTTCACCGCATATCTCTCGTGCTGCTAACGGAGATAGTGCGAATTGCTATACCCGTTCCAGTGTGCAGTAACATGGAAGGGTTTATCATTTAAGTTGGTTGCTTTCCTTTTCACCCGGAAAGTGTTCGGCAGCAGTCCACCAGGCTGCATCGCGGACCCCGGGGTCGGTTGCTTTCCATTATAATAAAGTTGTTTGCAACCACCCTCTTAACACATATGATCTCTGGATGTTGGATATAGCTTCCCTGTGAGTCCTTGTCTACCAATTCTCCATTTACACAGGGGAGTATATTCTCAGGATTTGATGAGGTCCAAGAGAGCGTACATGTATTGAAACCACCCAACTATTCCCTGCCAGAAGATGTCATAGGGGAAAAAGGATCTCCTAGGATATCAGCCACAGACAAAGGAGTCTTATTGCCCTCTTCCTCTGAGCCAAGCATTCATATATATGGGGGAGTTGTGAAAAATAGTATTCGAAAGAGCGTTTGGCTGGCAGTGCATGCATGAGCAGTTTTAGGCTCTACTCATACTAAAGTGGAGACATTGTGACAGATCCATTTTCAATGGACCCAAATGGGCACCAACAAAAATATGATGGCAAAAATAATTATACAGATAGAGATGACAGGTCGAGATTTCCATAGCTTGGAACATATGAAGTTTTTAATCAAATCAGTCAAATGTTAACAGAGCTTCCGGGTAAGTTCACAGTTTCCAGATGTTTTTCCTTCCCAGATTTTGCTATAAATCATTAGTAAAATTGTAATTTGTTAAAGAGGACCTATTACTGGTGCAAAAAATGAGTTTGTTGCCTTACCAAAATCCATGTGCTGCCCTAACACTGCTGCTGCTTTCCGTTTTTAATTTTGTTCTTCCTTTGCGGACATATGCCCTTTTTTATTTTGGCACCGAGTATACTTGTTGTTCAAGAGGGCATTTCAAAAGAGTTTTCTCTCGGGTTGTGTAGTCCTCCCCCTCTATGATGCTACTGACTCACCGCTCGACCAGTGAAACTGGTCGAATATCGTGATCTTGCAAAATCTACCTGTTCTCACCAGACCTTGCTGTATGAAGACTAACTTGAGTGCACATAACAGGAAAATCACATTGAAGTAAAATCTGTGGTGACAATCCACAACATTTCCACAGCTTGCTTTAAAGGGAACCTGACACTTTGGATAACACTACTAACAAGAACATATGGGGTTAATCTGCTAATTAATACCATTAGTGTGAGGAGCTGCCCACTTACTAAAGACTATCAGACTTTTCCAGCAAGGAGCTCCATTTCCGTCAGTATTACTATTGTGTTTTATTAGAGATTTACTTGCTGTGTTTTATTAATGTTCTGCTTGCTCATCAGTTTATGTGCACTAATTTCACTTGTAAAGCGTCCAGCATTCCAGTAATCTCATCAGTATCTCAGGAGCCTTAAACCATTGTTCAAACAGCGACTAGGCCCATTGAGTGGGAGGGAATAGTCGATCCGGCTGTCACCACAGGGAGTTTCACATGCAGTCCCAGGTGATGAATTTGGCTTGAGAAAAAATACCTTCACTAATGCACACTTAGCTTTGAGGGACTGATCCCAGTGAAGGAGTAAAAGAAGCCACATGTTTAGTCAGAAGTTGTGTGGAATGTCGTCGTAGGAATAGGATCTAGTCTGAGGACCTGGACCATAGATGGATCGATGGCGTATGGAGTAGAGTTTGGTTGCCCACTGGGCTGGATAAACGTGCTACAGTTGTGGGATCTGTCTTCTGGATTTAATAAACTTTCTTAAAGGACTGTTGCTACTGGATACCTGTACTTCTATCATTTTATTTGTCATGTGGAGGATCGTGGACTGTGACTACAGACTATATTGGCTGGAGATACGAAATCTGTGAGCCAACCAAAACTTAGGGGACAGTGAGTATCGCCTGGCACAAAGGCAGTGCAACTACTGCCCGGGGAGGGGATCTTGTGGACTGAGACAATTGTATTTTGGCCACTAACCTGGACATGTTGTAAAACCTTGATGTAAGGAATAAAATATTGTTGCATCATTAACCTGCCTAGGTGATTATTAAAACCCACAATCTGAAATCTTCACAGTTAGGAGGGTGCACGGTCGCAGTACCAAAAGTGCGGAGAAAAATAACTTTATTTCTCCCGGGAGCCGCCGGCTTTCATTCATACAGGTATGATGGCGCGGCTACAAGCACCACTTACTATACTGTGAATGGCGGCTGTAAACACGCCCCAGCACTTTGACTGACAGCTGGCTCAGCACTGATGCACGGCAGAATTGCAAGCCAGTCAAAGTGTCAGGGCGTGATTACAGCCACCTCTCGCAATGTGGTGATCGGTGACATTAGCCATGCCGGCACACCTGTATAACTGAAAGCTGGAGGCTCATGGAAGGAATAAAGTTCATTTTCTCTCTGGTGCCACATTTTCAGCATGCAGCCGGACACCTTCCTAATGTTATTAACCTGCAGATTGACCATATATTTGCACATTAATAGCGTTTTCTGACGTAACAGATTCTTTTTAGATTCCCTGTTTTTTCTCACTAGCTCTGAAATTGTACTGTAAGTCAATAGGGATTTTTCAACATAGAATCTGCACAGAATATCGACATCAATTCTGACACTTCTGAATTTTCCCATGGTCTGGGAGAGCTTAGCTTCTGGATTGCACTTCTCCTTCTCCATGTTTCACTTTTGGGTGTGCAGTTGCACACAACAAGGGTAGGGACGCATGTATTCAGGGTCGCCGAGGCATGTCTGCAAAGTGTCTGAAAGCGTCTCCAACTGGCTGTACTGGCTGTTCCTCATAGTTTTCAAAAAGATTGTTATTTTCTACATGTCTTTGCAATAGAAAAACCCTAAATGGCAGGATGATTTTACAGTTAAACAGCATCATTATCCATTAGAGAATTGGGCAGCACGGTGGCTCAGTAGTTAGCACTGGGGTCCTGGGTTCAAATCCCACCAAAGAAAACATCTGCAAGGAGTTTGTATGTTCTCCCCATGTTTGTGTGGGTTTCCTCCGGGTTCTCCGGTTTCCTCCCACACTCCAAAGACATACTGATAGGGAATTCAGATTGTGAGTCCCAATGGGGTCAGTGATGAAAATATCTGTAAATTGCTGTGGAATTAATGGTGCCATATAAGCAAAGCAAAATAAATAATAAATAAAATCACAAGAGCAATGCAGTTATTAGCAATCAACTTCAAAACCGCTCTGAACAGCACAGTCAGTATTCAGACACGTTGTGTACAGTATACACATCTATACTCTTAGAAAGAGTCAACTTTGCCAGGCTTTAATTAATTTAGCCAAAAAGTTAAGTAGAGATATACATTTTAAAAACTTATAATAATATAACATACATATATTTTTTATTATTTTTTTAAATTTTTTAATACAAGTGTGGGATTTGACAGTGATGCTGGATGTATATCAGTGTTAGGTTCAGCTCCTTTGCTGCTAATGCAGATAGCAGCGACAATATTATTCCTCAATCCTCCACAGACATCTCACATGATTAACCAAGGACTTGAGCCTCCCGTCCTGTGGATGGATGTGTTCGTATTATGTCTTTTCTGGCTGGCCTCAGGTGTCGGAACTGTAGTTTATTACATGCAAAGCTCATTGAAGAGGTTGTATCTGCTCCCAGTGGAATCAATGGTCTGGAAGTATCTGAAATGTAAATTATCCGATTCAATCATGCGAAAAGCAATATGCATTTCAATGACAGCCGGCAGAGCTTCTCCATGGTCAGCAAATATGTTGGAGGTTAGTGGCAGGTGCTTTGCTTTCAAATGAATATTATCCATGCAGAAATAAAGTCAGAGAGGAGAAAGGATGGTTGGGAGGAGGTTTGATGCCCTATTTGTGTTCTAGGAATTTTACTGTATTTCTTAAAAAGAGACTTTATTATTTAATCTTAATGTAAAGCATATTTTACTATCCAGTTTATTCATTAGGTATGATGACCCTTAAATTTACCAGTCCATATGTATGTGACCCATCAGTACTCTGTTATTTCTATATTATTAACTTTGTACACTGTATAGTGCATTATTTAGGAGGAAGGTGTATACAAATAGTGAGGCTCTATTCATCAATGAACATTGCAGCATATTGCCATCTATTGTACAGGCAAACCACTACTGCAGTAAGCACCTGCTATGAAGCCTAGCATCGATCATGCACGCAACCGACACTTGGCTTTGACCCTCTGATCTCTGCACAGTTTGACATTTTAATCTTTTTTTTTTAAACAATGTGTTTATTGAAATTTGCACAAAAATCAAAACATACAATCTATAGGGCCAACAGATGCCCAAAACTGTGCCCCAACCTCCGGGGACATTTTAATCTTAATGCATTTCATGCAGATGAAAGAAAATATAAGGCAATCCCAAATAAATAATATATTGCAATAGACATACTATGTGGACGAAAGGTTTACACCTACAGGAGTTTTATAACTCCCATTCTAAATCCATAGACATCAATATGGAATTGGTCACCTCTTTGCATCTATAATAGCCCCCACTCTTCTGGGAAGACTTTCTACAAGATTTTGGTGGTCTTTGTGGGAATTTTGGCCCATTCGTTCAGCAGAGCATTTGAGAGGTCAGACAGTGATATTAGATGAGATGCAAAGTTCACAATCTATATTACATTTCATTCCAGAGGAGTTCAAAGAGGTGGAGGTCAGAACTCTGTGTGATCAGTCAAGTTCTTCCAAATACACACAACCCTGTCTTTTTGGACATTGATTTGTGCACTTTAGCACCGCCACTCTGGAACAGAAAAGGACCTTTGAAAAAAACCCCATAGTATTATCCCTCCTCCACCAAACTTTACAGTTGGGACAATGCAGTCAGGTGGGTAATGTTCTTGTAACCTCAATGCTGGCACCCCTGCATGGCTCCCCTTCCTGCTTCCTGGTCTGTCTCCTGCTTCCTGGTCTGTGCACATCGCACAGGCTTCCCGGTGGCTCACATAACGCCCGAGTGCACTCCTGTTCTTAAAGGGGCAGCACGCGCATTTTGAAAATGCCCCCAGACAATAGCTGGGACTCAGAGTCATCTTTTATAAAAGGCACCCTCCCCAGCAGGGAGGTGCCAGAGCAACCCCTGTAGTTCCTTGTGTAGTATGTGTGAAACTGTATGTTGACAGGTTCCCTGGCCTGAACCTGAAAACCGCTTCTGGCGGTCCTGAACCCGAAACCGCACCTAGTGGTCCTTTGAACCTGAAGCCGCACCTGGCGGTCCCTGTAGCCTGAAGCTGCACCGGTGGTACTCGAACTCTGTAACCGTTCCGTCAGTACTAGAACCTGCACCTGTATCAGTCTTGATTAGTGTTTCAGAGTCCATACTGTCGGAACCTGTTCCAGTATCCGAATCTGTGACTCCATGTCAGTATCCCTTCTGCCCGAGGATCCAGAACCTGTGTAGTCTGAACTGAGTCTGAACCCTCTCCTGCCGTTACTTCGAGACCAGTCTGTGTCTGCAAGACTGACCCCTGGGGTCAGCAGCTGCAGTACCGGGGGCTGCCTAGCAGTGGTACCTGGCGGCTACATGCAGCTGAAGCCTGATTCCACCATCAGGAGCTCCAATGAAAATCAGGTAGCCGTTTAGCTACGCCCCTCCTAAGTAAGCCCTGCCCCATTGCACAGTGGGTCCAGGAACATGTGTGCCACACCTGTGCGTGATAGTTCTCCTTAAATTTGCGAAACTCAGACTCGTCTATCAGACACAGATAGAGAAGCACTCCATAGAACACTGCCCTAAAGTCCAGTGGCGGCTGCTTTGCACCACTTCATCCGATGCTTGACATTGTGCTTGGTGATATAAGGCTCGCATGCAGCTGATTGGCTATGGAAGCCCATTCCAGGAAGCTCCCGTCAGGGGCACAGTTTTTGTGCTGATATTAATATCAGAGGAAAATTGGACTCTGCAGTTATGGAGGCAGCAGAGCAATGAAGTCAGGCACGGTGGCGCAGTGGTTAGCACTGCAGCCTTGCAGCGCTGGGGTCCTGGGTTCAAATCCCACCAAGGACAACATCTGCAAGGAGTTTGTATGTTCTCCCTGTGTTTGTGTGGGTTTCCTCCGGGTTCTCCAGTTTCCTCCCACACTCCAAAGACATACTGATAGGGAATCTAGATTGTGAGCCCTGATGGGGACAGCAACAATAATGTATGTAGAGTGCTGCAGAATATGTTAGCTGTAGCACCCCGAGGGTTCGGTTGCTACAGAGGTATTGCATCTCAACCAGATGTGAGATATCTCACTTCCAGGTAAGGATGGAGTGTGGCTCAGGACCACATTTCCGGGGGACAGCTCGACGGTGCTCCCATTAGTTATGCAGGCACGAGTGAGCATGTCCCTGGCTGGAGTGGGGGGAGGGAACACCTAGAGAAGGGAACCTGGTAGTGTGTGCGTGGGGGAAGTAGATCCTGGGTGCACTCTGTACAGGAGTATAAAGGGAGGCACCATCTTGGAAAGTGAGTTGAGAGAGGAGAAGACAGGGAGCAGAGCTGCTTTATGGGCTCTGCTCCACAGGCAGGCCCTGTCAGGAGGCCTGAGCCTGGAGGAGGGAAGAAGGAGGAAGAGGAGCAGACTGGGCTCCAGGAAGGACAGAGGGGACCCCAGGGGTGTGGACTGGCTGGTAGCCACCACACGCCTGCCGCTACCTGAGTAGGGGGGTCAGGTCAAGAAGATGGGAACCGGATCCCAAATTAGTGGAGGAGAGAAACTACCCTCAACTAAGAACCGGAGGCTGCGACATTACATGTGGAGCAGCCCCTCACCACACCCGCTAGGAAGGCACCACATAGGACCTGGGAAACGCAGGCCAACGTTTGCCCACCAAGAAGGTCCGAGGCAGCTGGACATAAGCGTGGTCACTAGTGGGGTTGAAGACCAGACAGGGGACATAAAGGGGGTCCTGCAAAGCACTCCAGAAAGACCTGGGAGTTAACTGAGCCCCTCACCTGGTGAGCACAGCGCGACACAGGCGGCCACCTCTGCAGCGGTGGCCTGGAGCAGTAACCGAGTAACCGTGAGTAAAGACCCTGAACTGCACCACCAAGACTCCGAGTTGTCTTTGTTGCGCTCGTGTACCACCATCACCCTCATCATCTATCCCTGCTGCCCTGAGGCCATACCCCTCCCGTTGGGGGTTATACCACCACGCTGCACATCCTCATACACCTGGCCTCAGTGGACTGTTCTGCAGCGGCGGCTTCAAAGCCGCACTCAACGGGTGGCGTAGTCGATCAAGTTAACATCTACTGCCATAGACCGCCACTTAGTCTGACTCCCTGGGCACGGACCGGGTCACCGCCACGAGACTACAACCCTCAACAGATCCGGCTCCGGGTAAGCTCCCGCGTGCGCAACGCAGCGCGACACAGGCCCAGGGGCGCGTCATTAGTGTAGCACCCTGAGGATTCGGCTGCTACAGGGGTATTGCACCTCAAGCCAGAGGTGTGATATTCCACTCCCGGGTAAGGATGGAGTGTGGAACTGAGCTCAGTAGGCTGTATGCACTACATACATCCCATTTCCGGGGGACAGATCAATGGTACTCCCACTAGGTATATGTGCAGGTACGACAGTGTCTGTCCCTGGCTGGAGTGGGAGGGGGGTGGAACATCCCAGTAGTGTAGGGGCAGATAGGGGGAGCAGTCTGGGTAATGCTAGGAGCTCATTGGGTGCTGGTCACCTGAGCTCACACATAGAGGGAGTATATAAGGTGGGAACCATCTTAGATCAGGGTCAGACAGGCAGACAGTTACCAGTCAGTCTTTTGTAGAGGGTCAAGCAGTCCTGAAAGAAGAGAGAGAGGAGAAGAGAAGGACCCAGAGAGGAGAAGAGGGAACCCCAAGAGCCCAAATACAACCAGAAGGGTGAAGGGTTGGCACAAGGGTACCGGATCCCAAGCTGGTGGAGGGCACTAATCCTCAGCCAGAGACCGGAGGTTGTGGGCAGGATCTGCCACGACCCCCCCACTAAATCCACTGCGAAGGCATACCGAGTATAGGGTCAGGGAACCCAGAGACAAGGGTTTTACCAACAAGAGGCCCGAGGGAGCCGGACATAAGTGGATCCCTGGTGGGGAAGGCCAGAGAAAAGGAACGTCAGAAAGGGAGCTCAGGATCACGCTCCAGAATTACCTGGGGGTTGGCCGAGTCCAGGACCTGGTGGACGCAGCACGGCTCGGGCGGTCACTCAAGGCCGGAGTGACCAGCACAACAGCAGTAAGTAAAAACCCTGAACTGCACAGCCCGACTCTGAGTCTTATTACCATCCTCACTGCACCACCACAACCACCACCCTCTACAACTGACCCCCTGAGGCTCTACCCCTTCCGTTGGGGGTTATACTACCAGAAGCTGCACACACACCACCAGCCTCAGCGGACCCTGCTGCAGCGGCGGCCGTATTGACCGCAAATCAACGGGTGGCGTAGTCGACACTAAAGAACATCCAGCAACATCTGTAGGACTGCCACACACTGAGCTTGACACCCTGGGCACGGACCGGGTCACCGCCACTCGGAGACTACAACCCCCATCTGATCCGGCTCCGGGTATCCCCCAAACAACACTGGCCCAGGGGGCGCGTCAACTTTGGCGTAGTCGGCAGGATAACGTGCCCGCAACAACCGGGTACTGCGTGCCTGAAGAAAAGTTCACCGTTACCTCAAAAAGAAGTCTCCCGCCGGTTCCGGAGGGTCCCCGCCAACGGACCCCATCACAGGTCGTTTCCCGCCGGTTGTCCGCCATTTGCAGCTTTTTCCCGCCATTTCCAAAGATTTCCCGCCTTGGAAGAGCGGACGCCATTATGAGCGTGCCAGAGGGTGGCAAAAGGCCACCTCCCATCGTGGGCCAGGTCGAAGAATGGCGCCAAAAGCGGAAACCGCGCCCACCAACAGAGACTGTGATGCTGGAAGTGTCCATCAGCGTGAGAGAACTGCCCCTGGAACTGACAATCACTAAGTTGCCCCGGGACCACCCTCAATGTGGGCGGAGACGGAACAAGAGAGCGAAGATGGGTGCAGCCTGGAGGAGTCTGGAGAGAGCGCACCCGGAGACAAGAAGTCTGGAGAGGAGTCCAGAGAAAGCGTACCCGGAGATGGAGGGAGAGACAGGCAGCACCGACCCAGTGGTCAGGAGCATGCTGCAAGCAACAACCCCACTAGGCTTAGTGGAGATCCTAGCACAGCTCCCCCGAGACCGGGAGTGTGCACAGACCGCGCTGGAGGGCCTCGCACGGAGGATGGCCCAGGTGCAGCAAGACACGCTGACGGAGTGGAGCCGTGAGATGGCCCAGCAGACCGGAACCCGTCAGCGGAGCACGCCACCCGAGACGAGGAGACAGACCGCCTCTGAGGATGGTGCAGGAGGAGTGAAGGCCGGAGACGGCGCCGAGGAGGGAGCTGAACGGACGGAGGCAGGTAAAGGGGACGTCTCTACCCCGAGCCGAGAAACCGTGTACCTGTCCCAGCTCCCCGTCGCAGAGCCCGAAATTCCCCCTGCCGTGCCCGTCGCTGCATCGTCACCGTGCCGGACTAGGCCTCAAGCAGAAGCCGCGGCCGCGACCCCTGTGACGTCACACGCCTCGACCCTGAGCGCGACCAAACAGGAAATACCATCGGCCTGGTCGCAAGGTCTAGTACCTCCGGGCGCCGCAATTCCAACAGCGCCCCCTACCTCCGCGGAGCCACCGGCCTGGTCGCAGGGCCGAGCACCCCCGGGCGCCGCCGTCCTTACGGTGCCCTTTACATTTAGGGTGCCCCAAGCCTGGTCGCAAGGCCTGGTCAACCCGGGCGCCGCTACCATCAACGCGCCCTCAACATCTCGAGTGCCGCACCTGGGCGAAGATCTATTTGCCCAGCACACGTGCCCGGATGGGCAGCCCTTTGTATGGCCCCAGGAGTACTACCAACTGGAACTCCAAAGAGCAAGGCCCCTGTGCGAGCCCCTGATTCCGGCTCCGAAGCCCGTCAGGAGAACCCCGCTCCCGCTAGAAGAAGCACAATTCGAGTGGGACCCCACCGGAGGAGACCTCATGGGGTTCACTCAAGAAACGCGGGCAGCTGCAGCAGAGCGAGTGGAGTGCTGCCGCCAGCAGTTGGCAGCCTTTGAGCAAGAGCGGAAAGAGAGGCGGATCCGTGAGCAGCGGCTGCAGGAACAGAGCGCAGGGCAGAAGAGCCGGACCAGGAGGAACCCCCGTGCAGCTCATGGTCCCCGTACCACCGGGACTGTGATTAAATTCAACCTGCAGCATGGGTGGGGCTTCATAAGAGACCATCATACCCCCGGCGACGTCTTTGTAACCCGCAGAGACGTAGAAAGCCATCTGCCGGAGGGACACAGAGGTCGTGACCTGTACGTAGGGGACGAGGTCACGTTCACCCGGCACAAGTGTGCCAAAGGACCCTACGCCCTCCATGTGCATCGCCTGACGGAGGAGGAGCTGCGGTGTGAGGAGGAGCAAGAGGACCCGGACGGGTCTGAAGACAAAGAAGGAGCAGGAGGACGCCGTCGTTAAAGTACGGTAAAGAGACTGTAAATAGTTACCCGTCAGGGTATAAGAACTGTTACTGCTGCTAGTTAAAATATAGTCCCCGTTGGGACCAGCAAATTAAACTGTTACCCGTATGTCCCTTAATCCCACTGACCGAGGACTGAGAGCGGTCATTCCTTCCTGGCCGAGGACTGAGAGCGGCCACTTTCCCCCTGTATATAGTTGCGCTTTCTAAGGCGCCCCCTACTGGTTTTATAAGGAAACCGTTTTTCTACAAGAGACTGTCGCACTTTACCCGGTCACAAGTCGCACCGTGGCCGGAGGAGCAAGAGTGTTAATATATATAATGTTTTATATGTTATTGTTGTTATGAAAATTTGTATGTTTGATGTTTTTATTCTCTTACAGCCCGAGGACGTGCTGTGATTTACCAGGGGGGAATGTAGCACCCTGAGGATTCGGCTGCTACAGGGGTATTGCACCTCAAGCCAGAGGTGTGATATTCCACTCCCGGGTAAGGATGGAGTGTGGAACTGAGCTCAGTAGGCTGCATGCACTACATACATCCCATTTCCGGGGGACAGATCAATGGTACTCCCACTAGGTATATGTGCAGGTACGACAGTGTCTGTCCCTGGCTGGAGTGGGAGGGGGGTGGAACATCCCAGTAGTGTAGGGGCAGATAGGGGGAGCAGTCTGGATAATGCTAGGAGCTCATTGGGTGCTGGTCACCTGAGCTCACACATAGAGGGAGTATATAAGGTGGGAACCATCTTAGATCAGGGTCAGACAGGCAGACAGTTACCAGTCAGTCTTTTGTAGAGGGTCAAGCAGTCCTGAAAGAAGAGAGAGAGGAGAAGAGAAGGACCCAGAGAGGAGAAGAGGGAACCCCAAGAGCCCAAATACAACCAGAAGGGTGAAGGGTTGGCACAAGGGTACCGGATCCCAAGCTGGTGGAAGGCACTAATCCTCAGCCAGAGACCGGAGGTTGTGGGCAGGATCTGCCACGACCCCCCACTAAATCCACTGCGAAGGCATACCGAGTATAGGGTCAGGGAACCCAGAGACAAGGGTTTTACCAACAAGAGGCCCGAGGGAGCCGGACATAAGTGGATCCCTGGTGGGGAAGGCCAGAGAAAAGGAACGTCAGAAAGGGAGCTCAGGATCACGCTCCAGAATTACCTGGGGGTTGGCCGAGTCCAGGACCTGGTGGACGCAGCACGGCTCGGGCGGTCACTCAAGGCCGGAGTGACCAGCACAACAGCAGTAAGTAAAAACCCTGAACTGCACAGCCCGACTCTGAGTCTTATTACCATCCTCACTGCACCACCACAACCACCACCCTCTACAACTGACCCCCTGAGGCTATACCCCTCCCGTTGGGGGTTATACTACCAGAAGCTGCACTCACACCACCAGCCTCAGCGGACCCTGCTGCAGCGGCGGCCGTATTGACCGCAAATCAACGGGTGGCGTAGTCGACACTAAAGAACATCCAGCAACATCTGTAGGACTGCCACACACTGAGCTTGACACCCTGGGCACGGACCGGGTCACCGCCACTTGGAGACTACAACCCCCATCTGATCCGGCTCCGGGTATCCCCCAAACAACACTGGCC
The DNA here is from genome assembly GCF_046119375.1 of Phyllobates terribilis. Taxonomy (NCBI): domain Eukaryota; kingdom Metazoa; phylum Chordata; class Amphibia; order Anura; family Dendrobatidae; genus Phyllobates; species Phyllobates terribilis. Next base: position 878,069,376 of record NW_027362762.1, read on the forward strand.
CAGGGGGCGCGTCATTAGCACTATATAACAATAAAGATTATTATTATTCAGTATGTGCATCAGCACTCTGTGCCTCAGCACTCTGTGACCCAACTCACCACACTTGGTATCTGGGTAGCTGGGCTTCCTTCTACTTTTCAGTAATATCACTCACAGGTGATGGTGGAATATTTAGGAGGGAAGAAATTTTAACAAACTGACCTGTTACACCAGAGACTCCTATCACAGGACTGCGCTTGTGTCAGTGAGCTCTTTAGCACTTTTTAGCTTTGAGATTGATTAGATAGATGATGATAGAAAAGTAGATTGGGGCTTCATCCTATATGTGGGGTGGGGGACACCGTGGGCATATCATATTGTGTGGGGGCATAAGTTTGTGTGAGTGTAGCACCCTGAGGACTCGGCTGCTACAGGGGTATTGCACCTCGACCCAGAGGTGTGGTATTCCACTCCCGGGTAAGGACGGAGTGTGGGACTGAGCTCAGTAGGCTGCATGCACTACATACATCCCATTTCCGGGGGACAGAACTACGGTACTCCCACCAAGTATATGTGCAGGTATGACAGCGTCTGTCCCTGGCTGGAGTGGGAGGGGGGTGGAACATCCCAGTAGTGTAGGGGCAGATAGGGGGAGTACTCTGGGTAAAGCTAGGAGCTCATTGGGTGCTAGTCACCTGGGCTCACACATAGAGGGAGTATGTAAGGTGGGCACCATCTTAGGACAGGGTCTTTTTAGTCAGTCAGTCTGAGGAGGAGCAGAGCAGAGGAGCTCAGCCAGGAGGGCTGACAGGGAGCTGTGGCTCCGGCTGGGCCCAGCTCCAGAGCCAAGCCTGCAGAGGAGAGAGGAGAAAGAAAGGCCCAGAGTGGAAGACCAGAGGGAACCCTAAGAACCCAGAATCAGACCAAAAAGGGTGAAGGGTTGGCGGACACGGGTACCGGAACCCGAACTGGTGGAGGCCACTTATCCTCAGCCAGGAACCGGAGGTCGTGGTCAAGATTTGCCACGACCCTCACCAAATCCACCAGAAAGGCACACCAAGCATAGGGTCAGGGAACCCAGAGGAGGTTTGACCTCTAAGAGACCCGAGGGAGCCGGCCAAAGGTGGATCCCTGGTGGGAATGGCCAGAGACAGAGAGGGAGAAGGGAGCTCAGGACCACGCTCCAGAACTGCCTGGGGGTTAGCCGAGTCCAGGACCTGGTGGACGCAGCACGGCTCGGGTGGTCACACAAGGCCAGAGTGACTGAGAGAACACTTGTGAGTAAAACCCCTGAAACTGCATCTCCTGGCTCTGACTCTTCTTACTGCACCGTCACAACCCCCCTCATCTTCACCTGCTGCCCTGAGGCCATACCCCTCCCGTTGGGGGTTATACCACCACGCTGCACATCCTTATACACCTGGCCTCAGTGGACTGTTCTGCAGCGGCGGCTTCAAAGCCACACTCAACGGGTGGCGTAGTCGATCAAGTTAACATCTACTGCCATAGACTGCCACTTAGTTTGACACCCTGGGCACGGACCGGGTCACCGCCACAAGGACTACTACCCCTACCCAGATCCGGCTCCGGGTTTCCCCTGAACATGGCTCAGGGGGCGCGTCAATTTTGGCGTAGTCGGCAGGATAACGTGCCCGCAACCACCGGGTACTGCGTGCCTGAAGAAAAGTTTATCTGTACCGTAAAAAGAAGTCTCCCGCCAATTCCGGAGGGTCCCCGCCATCGGACGCCATCACGGGTCGTTTCCCGCCTGTTGCCCGCCATCTGCAGCTTTTTCCCGCCATCTGGGAAGATTTCCCGCCCTGGCAGAGCGGACGCCATTATGGGCGTGCCAGAGGGTGGCAAGAGGCCACCTCCCATCGTGGGCCAGGACCAAGAATGGCGCCAAAAACGAAGACCGCCCCCACCAGCAGAGACTGCAATGATTGAGATGTCCATCAGCGTGGGGGGTCTGCCCCTGGAACTGACAATCACCAAGTTGCCCCAGGACCGCCCTCAATGGGGGCGGATACAGAACAAAACAGAGAAGATGGGTGTAGCCTGGAGGAGTCTGGAGGAGCCGTACCCGGAGATGGAGGGAGAGGCAGGCAGCACCGACCCTGTGGTCAGGAGCCTGATGCAAGCTACCACTCCACAAGACCTGGTGGAGATCCTGGCACAGCTCCCCCGAGAACGGGAGCGTGCACAGACCGCGCTGGAGGGCCTCGCACGGAGGATGGCCCAGGTGCAGCGAGAAACGCTGACGGAATGGAGCAGGGAGATGGCCCAGCAGGCTGGAACCCACCAGCGGAGCACACCACCCGCAACGAGGAGCACGCCTGCCCCTGAAGAGGAAGCAGAAGGGACGGAGGCCGGAGACGACGCCGCAGAGGGAGCTGAAGAGACGGAGGCAAGTAAAGGGGACGTCACTACCCCAAGCCCAGCCACCATAAGCCTACCCCCGCTCCCCGTCGCAGAGCCCGAAATCCCACCGATCGTGCCCGTTGCCGCACCGCTACCACTCCAGACTAGGCCCCAAGCAGGAGCCGCGACCACGCCCCTTGTGACGTCACGCGCCTCAACCCTGAGCGCGGCCAAGCAGGAGACGCCACCGGCCTGGTCGCAGGGCCGAGTGCCCCCGGGCGCCGCAGTACCAACAGCGCCCTCTACTGAGCCACCGGCCTGGTCGCAAAAGTCAAGTACCCCCGGGCGCCGCCGTCTTCACGGTGCCCTTTACCTTCAGGGTACCCCAAGCCTGGTCGCAAGGCCTAGTGATCCCGGGTGCCGCTGCCACCACCGCGCCCTCAACCTCCACAGTGCCGCACCTGGGTGAAGACTTGGTAACCCAGCATATTTGCCCGGATGGGCAGCCTTTTGAGTGGCCACCGGAGTACTACCATCCCCGACTCCGGAAGGAAAGGCCCCTGGATGAGCCCCTGATCCCGGCTCCGGCGCCCGCCAAGATCACCCCACTCTCGCTGGAGGAAGCATCAGGAGGACGCCGTTATTAGAGTACGGTAAAAAAGAACTGTATATAGTTACCCGTCGGGGTATGAGAACTGTTATAAGTACTGCTGCTAGTTAAAATATAGTCCCCGTTGGGACCAGCGAACTGTTACCCGTGTGTCCCCTATCCCTTAACAGGCTGAGGACTGTGAACAGCCATTCCTTTTCCCCACTGGCCGAGGACTGAGAACGGCCACCTCCCCTTGTATATAGTTGCGCTTTCTAAGGCGCCCCCTACTGGTTTTATAGGAAAACTGTTTTTTTTTCTTAAACTGACTGTTGCACTTTTACCTGGTCACAAGCGCACAGTGGCCAGTAACTCAAAGAACATTATTATGAAAGAGTTTTATATGAAAGAAAAAGTTTATCTTGTTTAAATCTGATAATGTTTAATGTTTTATATGTTCTTGTATGTTTTGAAAAAAATTGTATGTTTTTGGATATTTTATTCTTTTACAGCCCGAGGACGTGCTGTGATTTACCAGGGGGGAATGTAGCACCCTGAGGACTCGGCTGCTACAGGGGTATTGCACCTCGACCCAGAGGTGTGGTATTCCACTCCCGGGTAAGGATGGAGTGTGGGACTGAGCTCAGTAGGCTGCATGCACTACATACATCCCATTTCCGGGGGACAGAACTACGGTACTCCCACCAAGTATATGTGCAGGTACGACAGCGTCTGTCCCTGGCTGGAGTGGGAGGGGGGTGGAACATCCCAGTAGTGTAGGGGCAGATAGGGGGAGTACTCTGGGTAAAGCTAGGAGCTCATTGGGTGCTAGTCACCTGGGCTCACACATAGAGGGAGTATGTAAGGTGGGCACCATCTTAGGACAGGGTCTTTTTAGTCAGTCAGTCTGAGGAGGAGCAGAGCAGAGGAGCTCAGCCAGGAGGGCTGACAGGGAGCTGTGGCTCCGGCTGGGCCCAGCTCCAGAGCCAAGCCTGCAGAGGAGAGAGGAGAAAGAAAGGCCCAGAGTGGAAGACCAGAGGGAACCCTAAGAACCCAGAATCAGACCAAAAAGGGTGAAGGGTTGGCGGACACGGGTACCGGAACCCGAACTGGTGGAGGCCACTTATCCTCAGCCAGGAACCGGAGGTCGTGGTCAAGATTTGCCATGACCCTCACCAAATCCACCAGAAAGGCACACCAAGCATAGGGTCAGGGAACCCAGAGGAGGTTTGACCACTAAGAGACCCGAGGGAGCCGGCCAAAGGTGGATCCCTGGTGGGAATGGCCAGAGACAGAGAGGGAGAAGGGAGCTCAGGACCACGCTCCAGAACTGCCTGGGGGTTAGCCGAGTCCAGGACCTGGTGGACGCAGCACGGCTCGGGTGGTCACTCAAGGCCAGAGTGACTGAGAGAACACTTGTGAGTAAAACCCCTGAAACTGCATCTCCTGACTCTGACTCTTCTTACTGCACCGTCACAACCCCCCTCATCTTCACCTGCTGCCCTGAGGCCATACCCCTCCCGTTGGGGGTTATACCACCACGCTGCACATCCTTATACACCTGGCCTCAGTGGACTGTTCTGCAGCGGCGGCTTCAAAGCCGCACTCAACGGGTGGCGTAGTCGATCAAGTTAACATCTACTGCCATAGACTGCCACTTAGTTTGACACCCTGGGCGCGGACCGGGTCACCGGCACAAGGACTACTACCCCTACCCAGATCCGGCTCCGGGTTTCCCCTGAACATGGCCCAGGGGGGCGCGTCATGAGGTCATCATTTTGTGCTGTGGACACTGTGGGAGCATCATACTGTGTGTGGGGGCATCATACTGTGTGTGGGGGCATCATACTGTGTGTGTGTTGGGCATCTTTTGGGTATCATATTGTGGGGACTATGAATATTTTATCTATCTATCCATCCATTCATCTATGTATCTATCTATGTATCTATGTATCTATCTATATATCTATCTATCTATCGTGTCTATCTATCTATCTTATCTATCGTGTCTATCTATCTATCTGTCTTATCTATCTATCTATCTATCTATCTATCATATCCACCTATTTATTGATCTACCTACCAGATAGATAGATAGTGTGATGATGTTGGATGGATTTTTTATTTGTGGGAGCTGTGTATAGAGTGTATACTACTGATGATGCATACGGTAGGACTGTTGCGTCATCTCTTCTGCTTAATTATGTGTCACTTTGTGGGGTACCACATCCAAAACGCCACACGCATTACAACACACTCATTTCATAAAGAATGACTGATCCGGTGAGAATTGGTGAATCATCAGGTCTCATAATTTCAGAAATGTTTCCCTTTTTTATTTTAGACTTCAACTTCCTTTCCTCCCACGTTGAGCTGCTGGTGTCACTATAGGGACACAGTGATTACATCCTGCCGACAGTACGATTCTGGGAATATGGATTGTGTGATGTCACAAGAACTTCTCAGCCCTTTTCTTTTTCAGAGCTGACATCTACACCAATAGACAGGATATGCAATTATATGGAAAGTGCTATAACAGTGACAGTGAATAATAAAACCATACTGGACGGGGGCTTAAGAGGTAAGTGTTATGTTCTGCTAACAAAGCTAAGGAAAGAGAGGAGATCTGTCCCTACTATGAGACTCAGCTGAATCCCTACGATGTAACAGGGAACCTGATCCTGCGATCAGACCTGCTAAAGTCCTAATCTAGTCTGTACGAAGACCTATAGATGTGGGGAGGGAATCCCTACAAGTACTAAGGACTGGGAGGAATATGGGACACCTCCTAACAGAAATAGTAGCAGACAGACGAACAAACAAAATAGATAGAACATAGAGGTCCGTAGACCAAGCAAACTAACAGAGTTAGATACAGAGCACAGGCTAGCTAGAAAGTAGATATACAATGAAGTCCAGCAAAGCCAGAAGGGCGGAGCAGGACTAAATAGGCCAACAAGGTCATGTGACCAGCAAAGGAAAAAAAAACCTAACAGCAAGGTTCTAACAGTACCCCCCCTTCTAAGAGGATCCTCCGGATCCCCTAGGACCAGGCTTATCAGGAAATCTCCTGTGAAACGCTCTGATAAGTCTGGACGCGGAAACATCATCTGACCTCACCCAAGAGTTATCCTCGGGTCCGAAACCTTTCCAGGCCACAAGATACTGCAAACTACCTCTATACCGTCTAGAGTCAAGGATGCGAGAAATTTCATATTCCCCGTCCTCCACCACCGGAGGAACAGAGGCAGAGGCGTCACCATCCGACACAACAGCTTTTTTTAACAGAGAGACATGAAAGACCGGATTAATTCTCCAGGAGGTAGGAACCTCCAACCTAACAGCAGATTGGTTGACAACCTGAAGCACCTTAAAGGGCCCTACAAACTTGGGACCCAATTTCTTAGAAGGAATCCTCAACCGCAGATTCCTAGAGGACAACCAAACCATGTCACCAACAGCGAACAAAACCTCCTGTCGTTTCCTATCAAAGTAGTCTTTAGATTTTCTGTTGGCCTCCTGAAGATTACCACGCACATCCGTCCAAACTCTTTCCAAATCACCGGAAAAATTCTCCTCCTCAGGCACGGCAGATCCCAACTTGGAGAACGACCCAAACGACGGATGTCTCCCAGAACAACAAAAAAAAGGCGAACAACCAGCAGAAGAAGATGTATGATTGTTCAGAGCAAATTCGGCAAGTGGCAGAAACTCAGACCACCCCTCTTGATTGTCTGCCACAAAACAACGCAAGAACTGCTAAACATCCTGGTTTTTCCTTTCTGTCTGGCCATTAGATTCAGGAAGATATCCGGACGAAAACGACAAATGAATTCCCAACCTGTCACAAAAGGCACGCCAAAAACGAGCCACGAACTGAGGACCCCTATCAGAAACAATGTCAGTAGGAACGCCATGAAGTCTGACAATTTCCTTGACAAAGGCCTTAGCGAGAGTTTTAGCGCAGGGCAGTTTGACGAAGGGAACCAAGTGACACATCTTGCTAAAACGGTCCACGACCACCCAGATGACAGTAAAACCCTCAGAGGGGGGAAGGTCAGTTATAAAGTCCATAGCCAAATGTGTCCAAGGAGCACTGGGGACCTCCAAAGGACAAAGCAACCCCGCAGCAGGAGTATGTGAGGACTTAGATCTAGCACATATAGTACATTGGCGCACCCACTTAATGACTTCCTTCTGCCATCCAGGCCACCAAAAACTGCGACCCACCAGTCTCTTGGTCTCAGAGATTCCGGGATGACCTGCCAACCGAGATTCGTGACACTCAACAAACAAATCTCTCCTAAAGGTCCCAGGCACAAACAACCTCCCATGAGGAGTGTTAGATGGGGCATTCTCCTGAGCTTTAAGAATCTCATCTTCCAAAACGGAGTCTAAAGCAGCTATCACAACACCTTCTTGTAAAATGTTTTCCTCTTTCTCAGCACCGACTATGGGAGAAAAACTGCGAGACAAGGCATCCGCCTTAACATTCTTAGTACCAGGGATGTAAGTAACGGAGAAATTAAACCGCGAGAAAAACAGTGCCCACCTAGCCTGACGGGCATTCAGGCGCTTGGCAGCATCAAGATATATCAGATTTTTATGATCCGTAAGAACCTGAACGGGAAATTCCGCACCTTCCAAGAAGTGGCGCCAGTGTTCAAATGCGAGTTTAATAGCCAATAATTCCCGATTACCAATATCGTAATTCAATTCAGTCTCCGAAAATTTTTTTGAAAAAAAGGCACAGGGATGTAATCCATCCCCGTTATCCTGAGACAATACTGCGCCAACCCCCACAGAGGAAGCATCAACCTCAACCAAAAACGGCCTAGTAACATCAGGCTGCATAAGGATGGGAGCAGAGGTGAACCTCTCCTTGAGATACACAAAAGCTTCAATGGCCTCAGAAGACCACTGAACCGCATCAGCACCTTTCCTGGTGAGATCAGTCAGAGGTTTGACAATACTAGAAATATTTTTTATGAACTTTCTATAGTAATTGGCGAAACCCAAAAACCTCTGTATCGATTTCAAACCAATAGGCCTAGGCCATTCCTGCACAGCCTGAACCTTAACCGGATCCATCTCAAAACCTTTGCTGGAGATAATGTAGCCCAAAAAACTAATTCTCTGTACAGCGAACTCACATTTCTCCAGCTTAGCAAAAAGTGAATTGTCCATTAATAACTGTAATACCTCACGCACGCTCCGCCAATGAGACTCCAGATCTGACGAATAAATCAAAATGTCATCCAAATACACAACCACATTTTTACCGATCAAAGGTCTAAGGATGTCATTAATCAGATTCTGAAAAAATGCAGGAGCATTAGTAAGACCAAAAGGCATAACCAGATTCTCAAAATGACCCACAGGAGTGTTAAAAGCAGTCTTCCATTCATCACCCTCCTTCATGCGCAACAGATTGTATGCCCCCTTAAGGTCAATTTTAGAGAACCACTTGGCCCCCAATAACTGGTTAAACAGATCAGGAATCAATGGCAGTGGGTAAGGATTGCGTACCGTAATTTTGTTAATCTCACGAAAATCCAGACAAGGACGTAAACCGCCGTCCTTTTTTTTTACAAAAAAAAATCCAACCGCCACAGGAGACTTAGAGGGCCTAATGTGACCGGCGGCCAAGCTTGTCTGTATGTATTCCTCCAAAGCCTTCCTCTCAGGAATAGTAAGGTTAAATAAACGACTCTTAGGAAGAGTCGCTCCAGGGACAAATTCAATAGAACAATCATAGTCTCTATGGGGAGGCAAAACCTGCGATTCCTTCTCAGAAAAAACTCTCCAAAAATCCTGAATAGGAACAGGCAATTCTCCCCTATCCAAAGCTGCAATACGCCCGTTACAACACTTGTCATAACATTTATGGCTCCAGGATTTAATTTCACTGGTAGACCAATCCAGTACAGGATTGTGAAATTTTAACCAGGGCAATCCCAATATTACTGGAGAAGGCAAGTTATTCAACACTACCAAATCCAATTTCTCATGGTGAACACCATTAATAGTGAGAGGAAATTCACTGACCTTGAGAGTAATATTCTTCAAAGGGGAGCCATCCACAGAAACCACAGCAATGGGGGATGACAAAGGTTCAGGTTTTAAATTGAGTTTTTCCACGAATCCCCCATCAATTACATTCAGTGTAGACCCGCAATCAACAAACACCCGAAATTCCATTAATTTTTCCTGAGCAATCGTGGAAGCAGCTAAAAATATACCCTTGGAATTTAAACAGGCAATACGGGCGTGACTGACCATTTTTTTTTCTTTCTTCATACGAAGCTCACAGCCTTTAATCAAATGACCAGATTTTCCGCAATAGAAACACAAGCCTTGCGAAAAACGACGGTCTTTTTCTTGAGAGCGAGGTGCCACCGATCCAATCTCCATCGGTTCACCACTGTTAGTACACACATTATCATAACCAGAAACTGACATAGCAGAGGATTTGCTCTCATTAACCCTAGCACGCAGTCTTCTATCTACCCGTATAGCTAATTGCATAGCCTGTTGCAAATCTTCAGGTGTAGGATAAGCAATTAGCAGGTCTTTAACCCTTTCACTGAGCCCAGCAAGAAATAGACTTTTCAGAGCAGAATCGTTCCACCCTGTTTGAGTGGACCAACGACGAAAATGTGTACAATATTTTTCCACATTACCCGATCCTTGTTTTAGACGTCTCAACTCAGTCTCAGCTGATGCGACACGGTCAGGATCATCATATAATAGTCCCAAAGCAGAAAAAAAACTATCCACTGATCTGAAGCATGAATCACTAGGTTGCAAAGAAAAGGCCCACTCCTGAGGCTCTTTGCGCAAAAGTGACATTATGAACCCTACGCGCTGGGATTCATCCCCAGAGGACTTAGGTCTCAAACGAAAATACAATAAGCAAGCATTTTTAAATGAAAAAAATTCTCGGTGTTCACCAAAAAACAAATCCGGCAAACATACCTTAGGCTCCAAGAAATGTGCTCCAGGACAGTTACTCACGTGCTGACGGAGCTCGGCCACCTCCAGAGAGAGTCCCTGCAGGCGATGAGCCAAATCCTGAACCGACACCATGATGGAACAGAAAAATCTTTCCTTAGAGAATTTGCAGGCTGGACTTACTGTTATGTTCTGCTACCAAAGCTAAGGAAAGAGAGGAGATCTGTCCCTACTATGAGACTCAGCTGAATCCCTACGATGTAACAGGGAACCTGATCCTGCGATCAGACCTGCTAAAGTCCTAATCTAGTCTGTACGAAGACCTATAGATGTGGGGAGGGAATCCCTACAAGTACTAAGGACTGGGAGGAATATGGGACACCTCCTAACAGAAATAGTAGCAGACAGACGAACAAACAAAATAGATAGAACATAGAGGTCCGTAGACCAAGCAAACTAACAGAGTTAGATACAGAGCACAGGCTAGCTAGAAAGTAGATATACAATGAAGTCCAGCAAAGCCAGAAGGGCGGAGCAGGACTAAATAGGCCAACAAGGTCATGTGACCAGCAAAGGAAAAAAAAACCTAACAGCAAGGTTCTAACAGTAAGGGGATCAGTCCCGGTTCAAAAGCAGCAAGTACCTACCAATTACTGATATTATAAGGGATACATTAAGCTATTGGACCTCAATGGGCCCATGTAGTGTTATGCACAGGGGCCCTCTTCTGTCTGTGTCTGCCCCTGTACTATCATATTGGTAACACTAACTGCTAAAATTATATAATGCTAATTGGACATTATAAAATAATACAAACAACCCCAGATAAGGCATTATATACATACTTAGGTACTCAACCAAAAAGTATCGACTGAGCACTCCAGTCATACTCAATTTGTAACAATGGAAAATTTGGAGAAAAATACGGAGTATTGTAGACTAAGATAAAATAAATATTTATTAGAAGTATATTAAAATACACTTATTAATTGGTACAAAAAAGACAGAACAGACTATAAATTTGTAAAGTTGTGTACAGCCCCAATTGTCACCACATCTGATGGAGTCCAAGCCTGTAGTAGACAATTAAAATGCAAAATATATTGCCAAGGTGGAGGGCAGAGCCATAGATAACAATTTCCCACACTTAAAATGGTAATACACAATGACTTGGCCTCTATCTCTCAAGCAATATGCAAGATAAATCCATAGGTAAATGCATTTACATAATATAAATCAAGTGTGTAACATACCTGGCGGCGTCCTTGCATGGTGGTCCATCTCCCACTGTGCAAGAGAGCGCACTTGATCTCCTGTCCAGAGTGTCTCTCTGGCTTCCCTCCATGCTGTCTGTTTGTGTCTGTCTCTGCTGCTTAAGGGCGGCGCCCGATCACTTCCTGCTTTTTGTACCTGCTGTGGGTCACACCCCTTGTGCGTCCTCAGCCTATTGCTGTCTGACACTTGGTATATAGCTCAGCAGCTCCCTTCTATCCCTGCCTGAGCATAGTGTTTTCCTTCAGTGTGTGCTTGCACTCTGAAGGTGCCAGGTCCCGTCTTTGTTTCCTTGTCTGCCTTTCCTGGAGGCTGTATTTCCAGGCCTGTCTGAACTGAGTCCTGTATGTCTCCTGCTTTTTGTATCAGTTCCCGTGTCTGAACTTAGTCCTGTATGTCTCCTGCTTTGCGGTATCAGCTCCCGTGTCTGAACTGTGTCCTGTATGTCTCCTGCTTTGCGGTATCAGCTCCCGTGTCTGAACTGAGTCCTGTATGTCTCCTGCTTTGCGGTATTAGTTCCCCTGTCTGAACTGAGTCCTTTCCGTGTATCTTGTCTGTCCTGTCTGAACACGCTCCTAGCCTGTTCCTCCCGCCTTCTAGGGGCCGATTACCTAGACCCGCTCCTGTATCTTGTCTGTCCTGTCTGAACACGCTCCTTGCCTGTTCGTCCCGCCTCTCTGGGGGCAGTATTCCCAGACCCGCTCCTGTATCCCGCTGCAGTGTCGGTCTCCTCCGTACACTCAGTTCCAGTCTGAACTCTCTCCTATCCTTTACCTGTTTTGCCTCTATGTCCGTTCCCTTCCTTTTTCTGCAGAGTCTGAACTCGTACCTAACTCCTGCCTGTTGTCTCTGTACTCCCGTTTGTGAGTTTGTGTTCCACTCGCTACTTCACTGCAAGTACCCTGTGGGTGTCTGGCTCTGTCTTTCCCTTCCTGTCTGTTCCGTGTGAACAGAGTCCTGTCCTGCCCTGCTTCTGCCCGCTGCTCCGGCAGTCCTGTCCTGCCCTGCTTCTGCCCGCTGCTCCGGCAGTCCTGTCCTGCCCTGCTTCTGCCCGCTGCTCCGGCAGTCCTGTCCTGCCCTGCTTCTGCCCGCTGCTCCGGCAGTCCTGTCCTGCCCTGCTTCTGCCCGCTGCTCCGGCAGTCCTGTCCTGCCCTGCTTCTGCCCGCTGCTCCGGCAGTCCTGTCCTGCCCTGCCTGTACCCCTCTGCCTGTAATGTTCCTGAGTCCCAGTGTGTACTGGGCCCTATCCCGCCTGTGTTCCTACCTGCTAGTGCCTCCCTGTCTGCACTCTAGCTGTGCTTGCCTGTACCCCCCCTGCCTGCTTACCCGCCTGCCTGCATACCAGTCGTGCCTGCCTATACCCACCAGTCTGTGTGCCAGCCTACCAGTCTGTTCCTGTATTCCCCTGTGTGGGTCAACAGCCGTGTCCGGGGTCTGTCCTGGAGTAGCACCTGGTCCCTCTGCTCGGTTCCTCCTTGGTGCACTGGCGTCGTATGCCGTCGTGCGACCCTGGTCGGATCGGGTGAATACCTAGTTACGCCCCTCCAGGCATTCACTCTCCGGCACGGTCCAGTGGAATCACTACCAATCACACGCACACGCCGCTTAGCCCGGGCGTGTGCATAACAAAGTGATATGTTCACAACCTACCCAGGTAGCAGGACAGCCTAAAGTAAGGGAGGCTGGCACACAAGATCCCCCTAAGAGACCCTTATGTGCGTTTCGCTTCAAGTATTTGCCACTTAATCATAGGGAATATTGGACATTATAAAGCAGATGTCTGCTCTCCCGACACGTAAGGATTTGAGAGAGGCCAATATAAGAGCTTAGAGGAACTAAAATGGGGTAGATATTTAAAATAAAAAAGTATTTTTTTTTTTATTTCTTTAAACTAGGCCAATTTATTTTTTATTTTTTTAATTTCATATCACAATATATATTCAAAATAAAAATAATTAGAAATCTTGCAATTTTGACACTGAGTTCTCAGGCTATTTTGGGCTCTAACTTCTTTTTTGTTTCAGGAAATCCACATGTACATTAGCAGCAATAGAAACTCGATCTTTTGTATTGATGCATCTAATGAGTGGGTGCAAAGGTCCTTGTGAAGGGAGGGGGAGCAGGGTCAGCTGTGACGTGACGTATTGTAATTGGTGCATCCTGTGTTAAATGGGTACCGAAAGTATTCAGACCCCTTTAAATTTTCCACTCTTTGTTTCATTGCAACCATTTGGTAAATTCTAAAAAGTTCATTTTTTTCTCATTAAAGTACACTCTGCACCCCATCTTGACTGAAAAAAAAAATAGAAATGTAGAATTTTTTTCAAATTTATTAAAAAAGAAAAACTGAAATATCACATGGTCATAAGTATTCAGACCCTTTGCTCAGCTCAGACACTCATATTTAAGTCACATGCTGTCCATTTCCTTGTGATCCTCCTTGAGATGGTTCTACTCCTTCATAGTCCAGCTGTGTTTAATTAAACTGATAGGACTTGATTTGGAGCGGCACACACCTGTCTATATAACACCTTACATCTCACAGTGCATGTCAGACCAAATGAGAATCATGAGCTCAAAGGAACTGCCCAAGGAGCTCAGAGACAGAATTGTGGCAAGGCACAGATCTGGCCAAGGTTACAAAAGAATTTCTGCATAACTCAAGGTTCCTAAAAGCACAGTGTCCTCCATAATCTTTAAATGGAAGAAGTTTGGGACCAACAGAAGCCTTCCTAGACCTGGCCTTCCAGCCAAACTGAGCAATCGTGGGAGAACAGCCTTGGTGAAAGAAGTATAGAAGAACACCAAGATCACTGTGGCTGAACTCCAGAGATGCAGTAGGGAGATGGGAGAAAGTTCCATAAAGTAAACTATCACTGCAGTCCTTCACCAGTCGGGCCTTTATGGCAGAGTGGCCCGAAGGAAGCCTCTCCTCAGTGCAAGACATATGAAAGCCCGCATAGTGTTTGCTCAAAAACACATGAAGGACTCCCAGACTATGAGAAATAAGATTCTCTGGTCTGATGAGACAAAGATAGAACTTTTTGGTGATAATTCTAAGCGTTATCTGTGGAAAAAAACAGGCACTGCTCATCACCTGCCCAACACAATCCCAACAGTGAAACATGGTGGTGGCAGCATCATGCTATGGGGGTGTTTTTCAGCTGCAGGGACAGGACGACTGGTTGCAATTGAAGGAAACATGAATGCAGCCAAGTACAGAGATATCCTGGATGAAAACCTCTTCCAGAGTGCTCTGGACCTCAGAATTGGCCAAAGGTTCACCTTCCAACAAGACAATGACCCTAAGCACACAGCTAAAATAACAAAGGAGTGGTTTCAGAACAACTCTGTGACCATTCTTGACTGGCCCAGCCAGAACCCTGACCTAAACCCAATTGAGCATCTCTGAAGAGACCTGAAAATGGCTGTCCACCAACATTCACCATCCAACCTGACGGAACTGGAGAGGATCTGCAAGGAAGAATGGCAGAGGATCCCAAATCCAGGTGTGAAAAACTTGTTGCATCATTCCCAAGAACACTCATGGCTGTACTAGCTCAAAATGGGGTTTCTACTCAATACTGAGCAAAGGCTCTGAATACTTATGATCATGTGATATTTCAGTTTTTCTTTTTTAATACATTTGCAAAAATTTCTACATTTCTGTTTTTTTTTCAGTCAAGATGGGGTGCAGTGTACTTTAATGAGAAAAAAATGAACTTTTTAGAATTTACCAAATGGCTGCAATGAAACAAAGAGTGAAACATTTAAAGGGGTCTAAATACTTTCCGTACCTACTGTATCAGAGGTGATTTTTTCACTATATTCCTTTCTTTGCTTAAAAGGAACCTGCTGAAAATTCTTCCTGATAGGAAGTATTTTTTTTTTAATACAGATCGTGATATGAAAAAAATGCCCCAAATTTAAAAAAATACAAGATGTAACACAACAAAATGATTTAAACTATAGGACATTTTCTGATGAAACATGCCCTTTAAGTGGGAGGGGCGTAAAATGTTGAAATCACCTCCTGTCTAATTTGCTTAGTTTATTGATTGATTAAGTTCTCTTTCCTTTTAAATGACAATATAATCGTATAATCGGGCAGCTCTGGGGTTCTGGATTCAAATCCCACCAAGGACAACATCTGCAAGGAGTTTGCATGTTCTCCCCCTGTTTGCGTGAGTTTCCTCCCGGTTCTCTGTTTTTGTTCCACACTTCAAAGACCTACTGATAGTGAATCTAGATTGTGATGTTAATATCTGTAAAGCACTGCAGCTAAAGATGAGTGGATCTGTCAAAATTAGAATTGACCTTTTTGCGTGGATTTTTCTTTGAAATTCAGTTTACAGTAAAGTTATTCTCCTCTAATTGAATGTCTCTTATTATGCCCTAGCATCTTATGAGTCACCAGAGCATAATAAACTTAAGATGTAAAAAAACAAACAAAAAAAACCCTTATACTCCCCTCACCACTCACATATCTGGCCCCTCCACTGCCCGCCATGAGGTTCTCAGAGCTGTCTCTTCTTTCCGCCCTTGTAAGCTGCATCTCCCAGACCTTGGAGGTCACTGTGCCTCACATGTTGGGCAGTGACCTCTGAGGTCTGGTCATCCTGGCCGCGAGTGAACAGACCAGAGCTATGATAGCAGAAAGATGAAGCCATGAGGACCGGATGGTCTTCTTCTTCCTGCTATCACATCTTCTACCTGATCACTCTAGGCCCAGACTTCGCTTCTCATGTCTGTGACATTATGACGCACAGTGTCCTCTGAGGCCTGGGAAATGCAGCTTGGAAAGGTGGACTGAAAAGATAGCTCCGAGAACCGAATGGTGGGCAGCAAACAACGGAGAGGCCGAACAGGTGAGCGCTGAGGCGAATATAAAGATTTTTTTAAAACTGTTGCCAGCCGTCTACGTTTAAGCAAAATGGCAGCGAATTTACAAAAATTAGTCCTCTTCTCAGTCTTCCTGCATACTCAGTGGAGCCAGTTGGGTGGTGAATGGAGTTTTTCTGGATCCTGAGTAGTGAGCACCATACCAGCAGGCAGACTACGTATCTGTGGAGACTGGGGAGCACTCTCGGCATCCCTTGCCATATTTCTGAAAATTAGGAGCGGTAGGGACAGTGCTTTAAGGAACCTGTGTGGAGAGAGGCAAAGACTATTTTGCGAAAGGGAGTAAACAGGGCAGAATTACCAAGAGTCACCCAAACACCCTTAAATATTACATCTGGTCACGGGGGTCTCAACAATAGGACATCATGTGATACGTTTATCATCATCCCCTAACAAAGGGGATTTGTCCAAAGTGGACAGCAGTCATGGGCAGTCCGGCTCTTTTTAGTGATTTAGATCATTTGGTTGTACTCACCAAAAAGATCCAGACCTTTTGGATCCCAAATGAATCAGTTTTATATGTGTTTACCGGCAGGTGAACACATATTTAAGGTAAAATCACCGTAGTTTGATGCAGTCAAAATTTCGCCCACCTATGGCCTGCCAAGGACGGAGCATTTTTCAGGCTGAGTGGGCAGGGTTTCAGTTCCACCATCAGATGAACAGCGTCATTTTATTCCCAGTGAGAGCCATTCGGAAACTACAGGTGGCCCTTTCTGGGAAGCTTGTTCCAGCTCTGGAACCAGCTCTTTGTACTGGATCGGATGCGAACGATGCATCACTAGTGCCTCTTTAGGTTTCTCTTAACTTAAAATACTCTACATTCTTATTTTCTTCCACGTTCACATTACTGCTCAAAAATTCATTTTTCAAGGTTAAATATGAATTGTAAATTGCATCACATAAAAATAGGGCTGCAGCCGGAAATTAATTCATTACAGCTTATCAGTCACGTTGCTTATTGTAAGTGAAAGGTCAAGAACATTGTCTCATCTGTCTGTAATTAATGGAGCTGAGGGCCTGCATTCAATTAAGAAAGGGGCTGTCCGTTCTCTTTGTTCGTCAGACTTTCAGCTGCTCATAACAGTAATACAGGCCCCCCACAGTTTTCTGAGGAAACATTCAAATAACAAATATAGGCTTTATAGTTTCAAATTGGTATAATTTGGGGTTTTATTTTTCTTGTTTAAAAATATAGTGAGATCTTAGATAATTTTGGCCCTCTGTGTGTTTGAGTTTGACATCCCTGATCTAAAGGCATTGGCCTGACTGGCAAAAGGCCCTTGTGATAAAACAGTATGTGGGCCTCAGGTGTGGCTATAGGTCGTGCCAATGTATTATTCCCCCCCTAGGGCCCAGTGCCGTAGGTGAACCTCATAAGATGACACTGTGGCGCCCTGCTGCGCATTGGTGCCACAGAACCCAGAAGGGTGCATAGATGGACTTCTCCACAAGAGGCCCTCACTACATTCACACACCTCCACCCTACCACCTCAGTCCAGCAGAGGGAGCCCGTTAGGGATATATATACGGAGGGTGGAGCCAGGCAGTTCAGTCAGAGTTTAGAGTTTAGTGTGCTCAGTGAGAGAGCAGCACACAGGCTGCTGTGTGAGGCAAGTTGAGGCCTACAGCATGCACTGAAACCTAGTGAGGGCCCCTAGAGTGGCCGAAGGCAAGAGGAGAGAAGAGGAGAGGAGAAAGGAGTTGAGGGGGCAGAGGAGCATATCAGGCTCACCCCAAAATATACACCGGACACCGGGTCCGCACCTACAGGGACCCTTTATACCCAGTAGGAACCACCGGAACCCCTGGAGGACTACAGGTCCCAGGTTTACCAAACGCTGACTACAGTACCAGGGCTAGGTGTTAGAACCTTGCTCTTAGGTTTTTTTTTCCTTTGCTGGTCACATGACCTTGTTGGCCTATTTAATCCTGCTCCACCCTTCTGGCTTTGCTGGACTTCATTGTATATCTACTTTCTAGCTAGCCTGTGCTCTGTGTCTTGCTCTGTTAGTTTGCTTGGTCTACTGACCTCTATGTTCTATATATTTTGTTTGTTCGTCTGTCTGCTACTATTTCTGTTAGGAGGTGTCCCATATTCCTCCCAGTCCTTAGTACTTGTAGGGATTCCTTACCCACATCTATAGGTCTCCGTACAGACTAGCTTAGGACTTTAGCAGGTCTGATCGCAGGATCAGGTCCCCTGTTACATCGTAGGGATTAAGCTGAGTTCTATCGTAGGGACAGATCTCCTCTCTTTCCTTAGCTCTGGTAGCAGAACATAACACTAGGAGTCACAGAGGCCCCAGCGTCCAGGGAGAGTGATCTCCAGGAGAAAGCCCTACCACCAGGTGTTATGTTCTGCTACCAGAGCTAAGGAAAGAGAGGAGATCTGTCCCTACGATAGAACTCAGCTTAATCCCTACGATGTAACAGGGGACCTGATCCTGCGATCAGACCTGCTAAAGTCCTAAGCTAGTCTGTACGGAGACCTATAGATGTGGGTAAGGAATCCCTACAAGTACTAAGGACTGGGAGGAATATGGGACACCTCCTAACAGAAATAGTAGCAGACAGACGAACAAACAAAATATATAGAACATAGAGGTCAGTAGACCAAGCAAACTAACAGAGCAAGACACAGAGCACAGGCTAGCTAGAAAGTAGATATACAATGAAGTCCAGCAAAGCCAGAAGGGCGGAGCAGGATTAAATAGGCCAACAAGGTCATGTGACCAGCAAAGGAAAAAAAACCTAAGAGCAAGGTTCTAACAGTACCCCCCCTTCTAAGAGGATCCTCCGGATCCCCTAGGACCAGGCTTATCAGGAAATCTCCTGTGAAACGCTCTGATAAGTCTGGACGCGGAAACATCATCCGACCTCACCCAAGAGTTATCCTCGGGACCGAAACCTTTCCAGGCCACAAGATACTGCAAACTACCTCTATACCGTCTAGAGTTAAGGATGCGAGAAATTTCATATTCCCCGTCCTCCACCACCGGAGGAACAGAGGCAGACGCGTCACAATCCGATACAACAGCTTTTTTCAACAGAGAGACATGAAATACCGGATTAATTTTCCAGGAGGTAGGAACCTCCAACCTAACAGCAGATTGGTTGACAACCTGAAGCACCTTAAAGGGCCCTACAAACTTGGGACCCAATTTCTTAGAAGGAATCCTCAACCGCAGATTCCTAGAGGACAACCAAACCATGTCACCAACAGCGAACAAAACCTCCTGTCGTTTCCTATCAAAGTAGTCTTTAGATTTTCTGTTGGCCTCCTGAAGATTACCACGCACATCCGTCCAAACTCTCTCCAAATCACCGGAAAAATTCTCCTCCTCAGGCACAGCAGATCCCAACTTGGAGAATGACCCAAACGACGGATGTCTCCCAGAACAACAAAAAAAAGGCGAACAACCAGCAGAAGAAGATGTATGATTGTTCAGAGCAAATTCAGCAAGTGGCAGAAACTCAGACCACCCCTCTTGATTGTCTGCCACAAAACAACGCAAGAACTGCTCAACATCCTGGTTTTTCCTTTCTGTCTGGCCATTAGATTCAGGATGATATCCGGACGAGAACGACAAATGAACTCCCAACCTATTACAAAAGGCACGCCAAAAACGAGCCACGAACTGAGGACCCCTATCAGAAACAATGTCAGTAGGAACGCCATGAAGTCTGACAATTTCCTTGACAAAGGCCTTAGCGAGAGTTTTAGCGCAGGGCAGTTTGACGAAAGGAACCAAGTGACACATCTTGCTAAAACGGTCCACGACCACCCAGATGACAGTAAAACCCTCAGAGGGGGGAAGGTCAGTTATAAAGTCCATAGCCAAATGTGTCCAAGGAGCACTGGGAACCTCCAAAGGACAAAGCAACCCCGCAGCAGGAGTATGTGAGGACTTAGATCTAGCACATATAGTACATTGACGCACCCACTTAATGACTTCCTTCTGCCATCCAGGCCACCAAAAACTGCGACCCACCAGTGTCTTGGTCTCAGAGATTCCGGGATGACCTGCCAACCGAGATTCGTGACACTCAACAAACAAATCTCTCCTAAAGGTCCCAGGCACAAACAACCTCCCATGAGGAGTGTTAGAAGGGGCATTCTCCTGTGCTTTAAGAATCTCATTTTCCAAAACGGAGTCCAAAGCAGCTATCACAACACCTTCTTGTAAAATGTTCTCCTCTTTCTCAGCACCGACTATGGGAGAAAAACTGCGAGACAAGGCATCCGCCTTAACATTCTTAGTACCAGGGATGTAAGTAACGGAGAAATTAAACCGCGAGAAAAACAGTGCCCACCTAGCCTGACGGGCATTCAGGCGCTTGGCAGCATCAAGATATATCAGATTTTTATGATCCGTAAGAACCTGAACGGGAAATTCCGCACCTTCCAAGAAGTGGCGCCAGTGTTCAAATGCGAGTTTAATAGCCAATAATTCCCGATTACCAATATCGTAATTCAGTTCAGTCTCCGAAAATTTTTTTGAAAAAAAGGCACAGGGATGTAATCCATCCCCGTTATCCTGAGACAATACTGCGCCAACCCCCACAGAGGAAGCATCAACCTCAACCAAAAACGGCCTAGTCACATCAGGCTGCATAAGGATGGGAGCAGAGGTGAACCTCTCCTTGAGATACACAAAAGCTTCAATGGCCTCAGAAGACCACTGAACCGCATCAGCACCTTTCCTGGTGAGATCAGTCAGAGGTTTGACAATGCTAGAAAAATTTTTTATGAATTTTCTGTAGTAATTGGCGAAACCCAAAAACCTCTGTATCGATTTCAAACCAATAGGCCTAGGCCATTCCTGCACAGCCTGAACCTTAACCGGATCCATCTCAAAACCTTTGCTGGAGATAATGTAGCCCAAAAAACTAATTCTCTGTACAGCGAACTCACATTTCTCCAGCTTAGCAAAAAGCGAATTGTCCATTAATAACTGTAATACCTCACGCACGCTCCGCCAATGAGACTCCAGATCCGGCGAATAAATCAAAATGTCATCCAAATACACAACCACATTTTTGCCGATCAAAGGTCTAAGGATGTCATTAATCAGATTCTGAAAAAATGCAGGAGCATTAGTAAGACCAAAAGGCATAACCAGATTCTCAAAATGACCCACAGGAGTGTTAAAAGCA
Organism: Phyllobates terribilis; assembly: GCF_046119375.1. NCBI lineage: Eukaryota > Metazoa > Chordata > Amphibia > Anura > Dendrobatidae > Phyllobates > Phyllobates terribilis. The sequence goes on from NW_027362762.1 coordinate 878,090,592, forward strand.
GTCTTCCATTCGTCACCCTCCTTCATGCGCAACAGATTGTATGCCCCCTTAAGGTCAATTTTAGAGAACCACTTGGCCCCCATTAACTGGTTAAACAGATCAGGAATCAATGGCAGTGGGTAAGGATTGCGTACAGTAATTTTGTTAATCTCACGAAAATCCAGACAAGGACGTAAACCGCCGTCCTTTTTTTTTACAAAAAAAAATCCAACCGCCACAGGAGACTTAGAGGGCCTAATGTGACCGGCGGCCAAACTTGTCTGTATGTATTCCTCCAAAGCCTTCCTCTCAGGAATAGTAAGGTTAAATAAACGACTTTTAGGAAGAGTCGCTCCAGGGACAAATTCAATAGAACAATCATAGTCTCTATGGGGAGGCAAAACCTGCGATTCCTTCTCAGAAAAAACTCTCCAAAAATCCTGAATAGGAACAGGCAATTCTCCCCTATCCAAAGCTGCAATACGCCCGTTACAACACTTGTCATAACATTTATGGCTCCAGGATTTAATTTCACTGGTAGACCAATCCAGTACAGGATTGTGAAATTTTAACCAGGGCAATCCCAATATTACTGGAGAAGGCAAGTTATTCAACACTACCAAATCCAATTTCTCATGGTGAACACCATTAATAGTGAGAGGAAATTCACAGACCTTGAGAGTAATATTCTTCAAAGGGGAACCATCCACAGAAACCACAGCAATGGGGGATGATAAAGGTTCAGGTTCTAAATTGAGTCTTTCCACGAATCCCCCATCAATTACATTCAGAGTAGACCCGCAATCAACAAACACCCGAAATTCCATTAATTTTTTCTGAGCAATCGTGGAAGCAGCTAAAAATATACCCTTGGAATTTAAACAGGCAATACGGGCGTGACTGACCATTTTTTTTTCTTTCTTCATACGAAGCTCACAGCCTTTAATCAAATGACCAGATTTTCCGCAATAGAAACACAAGCCTTCAGAAAATCGACGGTCTTTTTCTTGAGAGCGAGGTGCCACCGATCCAATCTCCATCGGTTCACCACTGTTAGTACACACATTCTCATAACCAGAAACTGACATAGCAGAGGATTTGCTCTCATTAACCCTAGCACGCAGTCTCCTATCCACCCGTATAGCTAATTGCATAGCCTGTTGCAAATCTTCAGGTGTAGGATAAGCAATTAGCAGGTCTTTAACCCTTTCACTGAGCCCAGCAAGAAATAGACTTTTCAGAGCAGAATCGTTCCACCCTGTTTGAGTAGACCAACGACGGAAATGAGTACAATATTTTTCCACATTACCTGATCCCTGTTTTAAACGTCTCAACTCAGTCTCAGCTGATGCGACACGGTCAGGATCATCATATAATAGTCCCAAAGCAGAAAAAAAACTATCCACTGATCTGAAGCATGTATCACTAGGTTGCAAAGAAAAGGCCCACTCCTGAGGCTCTTTGCGCAAAAGTGACATTATGAACCCAACGCGCTGGGATTCATCCCCAGAGGACTTAGGTCTCAAACGAAAATACAATAAGCAAGCATTTTTGAATGAAAAAAATTCTCGGTGTTCACCAAAAAATAAATCCGGCAAACATACCTTAGGCTCCAAGAAATGTGCTCCAGGACAGTTACTCACGTGCTGACGGAGCTCGGCCACCTCCAGAGAGAGTCCCTGCAGGCGATGAACCAAATCCTGAACCGACACCATGATGGAACAGAAAAATCTTTCCTTAGAGAATTTGCTGGCTGGACTTACTGTTATGTTCTGCTACCAGAGCTAAGGAAAGAGAGGAGATCTGTCCCTACGATAGAACTCAGCTTAATCCCTACGATGTAACAGGGGACCTGATCCTGCGATCAGACCTGCTAAAGTCCTAAGCTAGTCTGTACGGAGACCTATAGATGTGGGTAAGGAATCCCTACAAGTACTAAGGACTGGGAGGAATATGGGACACCTCCTAACAGAAATAGTAGCAGACAGACGAACAAACAAAATATATAGAACATAGAGGTCAGTAGACCAAGCAAACTAACAGAGCAAGACACAGAGCACAGGCTAGCTAGAAAGTAGATATACAATGAAGTCCAGCAAAGCCAGAAGGGCGGAGCAGGATTAAATAGGCCAACAAGGTCATGTGACCAGCAAAGGAAAAAAAACCTAAGAGCAAGGTTCTAACACCAGGTCAGCAGGTGCAAGGGAGAGAGAGACAGTAACCAAACTAGGCCTAGTTCCAGGCAGGCCAGAAGCTTAGCGAGTAAAGCCACGGATCAGGAGGCCCTATACCCGCTCACTGGGGAGAGTCCAAAAGTGCGCCCTTCGTCCAGAGTACCCTGGACCATGCCGGCATCATTACTAGTAAAGGTATTGAAGCTTATCCTCGTGTGAGTGTCTGTCTTTCCTCCGGGACCGTCCTGCCGTCTCTCTCCCCAGCATCCACCATCTACCCCTACACTGCCCTGGAGCTAGCTCTACCTGTGGAGAGCCACACCATCTCTGCTGCCGTAACACCAGCTCCAGAGGACTGCTCCGCAGCGACGGCACCCTCTAGCCGCATTCCACAGGTGGCGTCACGAACTTTTCCAAATCCCCTATAAATATCCCCCTTTTACTGACCGCCCTGGGTCACGGACCGGCCCAGTCACCGTGATATCCCCCACCGACATCCACAGAGGCCCAGCTGCCGAGTACCCCACGGCCCAGGGGGCGCGTCAGCCTTGGCATCACGAATGGGATTCCGTGCCCGTTGCCACCGGGTACTGTGCGCCTTAAAAGACTGCAATGCTCACTGTGGTGAAGGTTTCCCGCCATTCCCGAGATTTCTCGCCATTGTCTGCCATCTTCCTGTAGCCGCACGGGAAGAAGAGGGGCGTGGTCACGGGAATCGGAGAGGCGTAACCGCTGGAAGCGTGCGAAGCCCAGGACATGCCTCGCCCCTGACGTCGAACCAGGAAGCGTCAGGTCCTGGAAGGAGTCCGGAGGACGCTCTGACGTCAGACGCGAGCGACGCAAGGTCCTGGAAGAAGACCGTCGCCCGCGGAGCTGCGGCCTACCTGATAAAGAAAGTGAAGAAGGTAGGCTCCGGTTCACTAGGGGGGCGCAACCATGGCCGACGACCAGCAAGCCGCCGGAACATCGGTTAACGCTCCAGATGCCCAACCTGCGCCCGGCGCTGCAGAGGCCGGAGCGGCCGCTCCACCAGCAGGGCTCGTGACCACGTTGATACCCATGGCTCTGCCGTATGCCCTAGATGTTCAGAGGACACTCTGACTGAATGGGATGATGACCAGGACGGGTCACCTACCTCCCATCCCCAGGCGCATCCCAGCAGGGGGGCGCCCTTGAGCTACTAGTTCACCGGTAGCTCTCATGTTAAGTATAAGTTAACCTGAACTTGGAGTCCGTGAACTGTGAACGACCCGCATTGTACATAGTCTGCACCTCCTGAGGTGCCCCCTGGTGGTTTTCACAAGACCAACACCACTAAAACCTGCTTGGCGTGGCCGAACAGTGGTCCTACACCAGTCCTGCAGCCCGCCCAGGACCTTCGTTGGGGGTTTGGAGCAGGTCCCCCACAAGCCAGCTTACCCGGATGAGAGGGACACACCCGAGGAGGGATCTCATCAAAACTTGTTGCTACAGTAAAGCATAAATAATGTTTATTAAACCTATTATTGCAACGTTCAAGCTACGTGCCTCCCATAAAGGGAAGAAAATTGTAATGTTTAAAAATATGTTATCCTTGTGTTACCTGTTATACAAAAATTTGTTTCAGTCCGGGAGTACTGACTTTTACTAGGGGGGAATGTGACACCCTGCGGCTGCAGGCTGTCACAGAACTCCTGGGTGTTGCACAGATGGGATTCTCCCCAGTGGCCTCAATACATGCAGACACCTCCACCCAAGTCAACTAGATGGAGCCCTGTCAGGTATATATATACTGGGGGGTGGAGTTCAGGAAGTCAGTCAATGGGAAGCAGTGAGTGTAACACAATGCTGCAGCACCAGACAAGCTGAAGTCTGTGTGGCTGAAAGCCAGGCTAGGCCCAAGCTGCGGGCTAGTCTGGCCAGTGAGAACCTAGAGTGGGCAAGAAGGCAAAGAGAAGAGAAGAGCCATGAGGGACAGAAGAACCACAGAGAGTTCGTCCCTTGTTGCAAGCTGGGCACCGGGCCCGAGCCTATTGGGTTCTCTATGCCCAGTAGGGAATCTGGCATACTGAGGAGGATTTCATATCCCTCAGTCCACCCATGAATAACGCACACTCAGAGGACTAGGTACCACGAAGGCCCCAGCGTCCAGGGATCGTGGTAACCAGTGGGAAAGCCCTCGCCGCCAAGCATACGGGTGAGAGAAACATCAAGGGAGCTAGACCCTGTTCCAGGTAGGTCAGAAGCTCCAGGGAGAGAGACAGGAAGATACATAAAGGAGACCTTACACCTGCTCACTGGGGAGCAAGACCAGAAGTGCACACCACCTACAAGTACCCCAGACCGTACCTGACTACCATCTGCAGTAAAGGTACTGAAACTAGCCCCGGTGTGTGTGTCTGTTCTTCCTCTGACCCGGCTGGGTCCCATCTCCCCTGCACCACCATCCATTACACCCCACACTGCCCTGGAGCTAGCTCTACTTGTGGAGAGCAACACCATCCCTGCTGCCGTAACACCAGCTCCAGAGGACTTCTCCGCAGCGGCGGCACCCCTTAGCCGCATTCCACAGGTGGCGTCACAAACACTTTAAATCCCTTATAAATATTCCCCCTTTTACTGACCGCCCTGGGTCACGGACCGGGCCAGCTACCGTGATGTCCCCCCAGCAACCAGAGGCCCGGCTGCCGAGTACCCCACGGCCCAGGTGGCGTGTCAAAACCAATCTTTACAGGCCACTGATTTTTCTTCTGATGATCCCCTTGTTCTCCAAGAGATAATTTGCTGAGAGCCATGTGCTCTTCATAGACCACTTCTATTATAATGTTCTTACCAATCTCCTAGGTGGATTACTACCCACAAATAATATTGACAGCGTTGTCCGGCCTTAGGCTACAAGTCTGCAGTCCAATCTACAAGTCTGCAGTCACTCTATGTGATGACAGAGTTGTGAATCCTCACATCGTGTACATTGCGTGCAGTGAGGATTCTCCGATGCCGGCGCCAGGAGCGGTGGCCAAGTGACGGCAAGTATGTGATTTTCAACTAGATGGGCACAGTCCCTCTCTATGCAAGAGTATTGAATGAGGCCAGACAAGTCTAGTCACAATGTAATCAGAAGTATGCAAATTGCATACTTGCAGTCACATGACCGCCGCTCCTGGCGCCAGCACCAGAGAATCTTCACTGTGCGCAGTGCCCTCCTATACACAGTATAAGGCCACGGCCCCACTATCTGTATGTGGTCAGTATTCGGTATTTTCTCTCAGGAGTGGGAGCCAAAACCAGGTAAGGAACAATCAGAGAAAAGGTATAATAGAAACAAGTCAACACTTCTGCATTTATCACCCACTCCTGGTTTTGGCACCCACTCCTGAGAAAAAATACTGACCGAATACTGACCAAATACTGATAGTGGGGCAGTGGCCTAAGGCTGAACAACCCCTTTAAGTCATCATTTTCTGTCATGTTACTAAAATTACTGTAAATTCAGTCATATCCCAGTTATATCTGCTTGTAGAACAGTTTCGGTGACAACTAGAATGGCTACAATTAGACCTTGCAATTTTTGATGATTTTTTCATTCTGTGTAGCAGTGAGATATGGAGCAGGAAATCTGTTAAGGCCCCCATACATATTACCCTAACAGCCAAATTTCCTGATATCAGCTGACAGTGTAATGTATATGGGGTACAGAAAGATGTTAACAGCCATAGAGACCAGACCTGTATTACAGTCGCCGATTCTTTAGTTCTCCAGGAGATAGCTGCCGCCAGAAGAGTCTGGGGGGACAGAGGTGACTGGCAGAAGCTCTCTGATAGAGAAAACAGGAGTAGTTTGCCGAGCTGAGTGTTCCTGTGCATGGGGGAGTCAGGAGAGATAGCTTGGGCTTATGCTTACTCTTACAGTACTGTGCAAATTTTAGGCAAGGGTGGCAAGAATGTTGGAAAGTTAGAATTTAAAAAAAAATAAAAGTGTTAATATACGGTATATATTTTTGAACAATCAGTGAACAAAATACAAAGTGAATGAATAAGAGAGAACACTAAATGAAATCAATATTTGGTGTAACAGAGCTTTGTGTTCAAAACCGTTTCCGTTCTTCTAGGTATACTTGTACCTCCACACAGTTTTTGAAGGAACTTGTCAGTGACGTTGTTGTAAACATCTTGGAAAACTAACCACAGATCTTCTGTGGATGTCGCTTGTTCAAATCCTTCTGTCTCTTCATATTCAGTAATCTCAGACAGACTGGATGTTGAGATCAGGCCTCTGTGAGGCCATAGCATCACTCCCAGGACTCCTTTTTCTTCTTTACACTGAAGATAGTTCATAATGACATTGGCTCTATGTTTGGGGTCATTGTATTGCTACAGAATAAATTTGGAACCAATAACATGCCTCCTTGATGGTATTGCATGATGGATGAGGATCTGCCTGTATGTCTCAGCACTGAGGACACCATTAATCTGAAGCAAATTCTCAACCTCATTTGATGAAATGCAACCCCAGTACCCAAGGAACTTCCACCATGCTTCACTCTTCACTGCAGACTCTAATTATAGCTTGAAAAGCACATCTTGCTTTCCCATCTTTAAATAAAAAGCCAAGGGACTATGAGTAGCACCACACACAGTCCATGTTCTTGATTTGCCAATGTACAGTACAGACCAAAAGTTTGGACACATCTTCTCATTTAAAGATTTTTCTGTATTTTCATGACTTTGAAAATTGTACATTCACACTGAAGGCATCAAAACTATGAATTAACACATGTGGAATTATATACTTAACAAAAGAGTGTGAAACAACTGAAAATATGTCTTATATTCTAGGTTCTTCAAAGTAGCCACCTTTTGCTTTGATGACTGCTCTGCACACTCTTGGCATTCACTTGATGAGCTTTAAGAGGTAGTCACCAGAAATGGTTTTCACTTCACAGGTGTACCCTGTCAGGTTTAATAAGTTGGATTTCTTGCCTTATAAATTGGGTTGGGACCATCAGTTGTGTTGTGCAGAAGTCTGGTGGATACACTGCTGATAGTCCTACTGAATAGACTGTTAGAATTTGCTTTATGGCAAGAAAAAAGCAGCTAGGTAAAGAAAAATGAGTGGCCATCATTACTTTAAGAAATGAAGGTCAGCCAGTCCGAAAAATTGGGAAAACTTTGAATGTGTCCCCAAGTGCAGTTGCAAAAACCATCAAGCGCTATAAAGAAACTGGCTCACATGAGGACCGCCCCAGGAAAGGAAGACCAAGAGTCACCTCTGCTTCTGAGGATAAGTTTATCCGAGTCACCAGCCTCAGAAATCGCAGGTTAACAGCAGCTCAGATTAGAGACCAGGTCAATGCCACACAGAGTTCTAGCAGCAGACACATCTCTTTAACAACTGTTAAGAGGAGACTTTGTGCAGCAGGCCTTCATGGTAAAATAGCTGCTAGGAAACCACTGCTAATAGCAGGCAACAAGCAGAAGAGACTTGTTTGGGCTAAAGAACACAAGGAATGGACATTAGACCAGTGGAAATCTGTGCTTTGGTCTGATGAGTCCAAATTTGAGATCTTTGGTTCCAACCACCGTGTCTTTGTGCGACACAGAAAAGGTGAACGGATGGACTCTACATGCCTGGTTCCCACCGTGAAGCATGGAGGAGGAGGTGTGATGGTGTGGGGGTGCTTGGCTGGTGACACTGTTGGGGATTTATTCAAAATTGAAGGCATACTGAACCAGCATGGCTACCACAGCATCTTGCAGCGGCATGCTATTCCATCCGGTTTGCGTTTAGTTGGACCATCATTTATTTTTCAACAGGACAATAACCCCAAACACACCTCCAGGCTGTGTAAGGGCTATTTGACCAAGAAAGAGAGTGATGGGGTGCTACGCCAGATGAACTCAGTAAAGTCCGATTTATTGGACAATATTCACACTGGTGAACATCACCAAAATAGATCATAAATCATAAGGAAGGGGAAAAGGGGGAAAAAGAGTGTGAATAAATATAAAATATAACTTTTAATATGGATTAAATTAAAATACTAGTGTTTAATTGTAAAATCAAATTCTAACATACATCCAAGTGGATGCATATGGGGTCGATATTAATTTATAAATTCTGACCCTATAAGTCCTGTATTATATGTCACAGCCAGATAAATTATACAGATCCATCACCTGTGTCCCTCAAAGTTGGAGGTGGGGAATTATATTGTGCTGTCCCTTTTAAATGTATATTTCCCTATTTACTCTGCATGAGTAATTATGAGAAGTCATTGTGGGTCACCGCTACATTCTGATTCAGAATAATTAATTATACAGTATTCTTTGTGAATAATAGTAGATGTGACAGTTATAACTATTATGAGGTTTTCTTCTGTCACATATTAGTATGGGTCACTCTTATATTATAAGTGACCCCACAAATGAATGAAGCGGAATCCCCGCAAGATTCAACCCAAAATATATTGTGGGGGTGTGTCGTCCCCGTTACTGACGGTATGCTGCACCCCTAATATCAAGCCCCGCAGCGGTATGAGGAGCAGACAGTGATCTATCAAAGCAGCTATATACAAGGCTGCACTGTCACTCCTCAATCTCCGTCACGGTGCCAGGAGTGGGCAATGTTATATCAGCGGCAGCTAAAGTTGTAGCTGCATGCTCACTCCTAACACCGGCAAGCCGTCTCACACGCTGGCCGCGTACACGTGGTATGCACGCGGTCAGTGTAATGATCCAATTCAGTGAGACGCTATACTGAGTTGCAGACGGGGACATAGTAGGTGGATAGGAAAGGGAATAGAAGATTGCAGGCTGGCATATGAATGTACAGGACATGAACGTCCCGATGCGCGTTTTCGCCGGAGGTACCGGCTTTTTCTAAGGGCGGGATCGGCCGCCTTCTCAGGTTATTTATACATCCTGCCATGACTGACAGGTATAGCAGCCAATTAAATCAAAAGTACGGATTTGTTAAGATCAATTGGTACAGGGTGCAATAAACAAAATTGTGAACCAAATGAACATTTCATATTAAATTATAAGCATCAAGGCCTAAAATAATTGTTAATCAGTTTATATAAAGGTAGTTCATTTGATTGTCTGTATAGGGAAAAGGCAAATAATCTCAGGATAGATTATGTATGAGGAAGAGATATAAAGAGAGGAGTATATAATGGCTGTTAAATATAAATCAAAGGAGGACAAGTTATAACAGAATCATGATGTATGCTATAGATTCTACAAGGATTCAAATGGAATGATCAGCAGATAGACTCCTAATTCAAGGAGAATATTGTCCAAAGGACATACAGTACATATCATACATATGTGGTTTGATTATACTCTCAAAGTTAAACCGCCAAAATACCATATCAAAGAGATGGTGAATAGTCTAAGGATATGTCATCAAAGAATATATCCTAAAGAGGTATGTGATATATATGAATATATATTTTTATATAGTGGACAGATAAAATCAAAACCAAATCCACAAGGTACCCTGATCTCATAAACGAGATATATCTTTTCATCATAAAAACGCAAAATAATAATAATAGAATAATTAGCAAAAGACACCTGCAAAGGCTTTCTACGCATTTAAGAAGGTCTATTTCAAAACTATATACTGTATGTATTTGTATGTTTGTCTGGCTATCTATCTATCTATCTATCAATGTATCTATCACTATTTTTTCTACGTTGCTGTCATTTTTCCTCCTAGCCCCCATGGAATTAGAGCTGGCCTTAGGTTGCACAAACGAACTTTCTGGGCCCAAGTGCAAAATCTTTAACAAGGACCCCTACCTACTGCGTGCAATTTATAAAACTGGTGTGTTCTTATGCCCTGCAGCCTTAGGTCTGGGATTGACTGCTTGCTATGCACAATTTATAGCTACTATCTATATATAACACTGGTCACTAGTCTCTTAGACCATTTTCTTGCGGTAACCTCAACACTTTGAGCATAACATTGCTGTCTGAGTAGTCACAGGCAGTCGGCCATTTAGTCAGCATCTTGTCTAGATCTTCCTTCATTTGAAAACCCAAGGATCAGCCAAAAAGAAGGAGATAACATTACCCACTTCTAACTTCTTGGTCATTGTATGACTCATGTGACCAGATAGGACGAATGCACATGCAGAAGACTTAATTGCCTCCTCCATTTATTACAGAAGTATAGGAAATGATGTTACGTAACTCCTTAAATTGGAGAATCTGGTTTCTTACATATAAAGTAAAGATCAGAGCAGTATTTCCTCCCTTTGGCAATACACACCTACAATTAGTAGATAATGGCAGTTCCGTATATCATACAGAGATTACCGTCACCTCATTGCGAAAACATTTTCAGCATTTTGTTGGCAGACTTGTGCATTCCAGTCTGTACATCACACTGCTGATTCACCATCCAGGGCAATTACTGTGTCAATTTAAGCATTTTCATGTGCGATTAGTCTTCAGCAAAATATATGGTGTGACCCAGCAGATGGCAAAATTTCAGAGCAAAGTGATTCGTATGTACTGTATCAATGCTGTCATGGCTCAAGCTAGATGTTACATTTCGTGCATCTATTGACACTTTTGTCTAACTTTTCAACACCTATTGGTTGGCTTAATTTGTGCCATGTTTTTTGACAATTTTGGTGCAGTCCCATTGCTGAATGAGGTGCAAATAGTAAAAAAAAGGTCAAAAAGACAAAATCTAGGGGATAACACATTAATCTGCCCCCTATGTTTACATGTAGAAATCTTTACAGAATCATAAAAACTGAAGATGCCAAAATCCATACCTCCTAACATTGAAAGACTGGAAAGAGGGATATGTATTGAGTTGCATGCTAAGCCTCACCCTAAATAGAAACCTATCATATCCAACAATGCAATTTACCTGGATTGTTAGAATGCTTTTCATTTGGTTCAGAATGGCAGAATTCACGTGCTGGGACCATGAATTCCTGTTCATGCCCTGGCACAACGACCTCACTATGTTCATCAACTCATGCCTTACTGCTGTCTGCTGCTGTGCTGCTGTCCACCAGGATCCGGTGTTAGATGAGTATATGATGTTTATTTTTTATTTCAATAGTATTTTCAGGGGAACTGTAGTGTAGGGGCATTATTCAGCGTGGAGGGCATTATATTGTGTATAGGAGGGCTATGGGGACGTCATATTCTGTATAGGTGGGGGCATTATACTGTGTACAGGGTTGGTTTGCTTTAGGCCACGACCCCACTATCAGTATTCGGTCAGTATTTTTTCTCAGGAGTGGGAGACAAAACCAGGAGTGGGTGATAAATGCAGAATTGGTGACTTGTTTCTGTTATACCTTTTCTCTGATTGTTCCTCACCTGGTTTTGGCTCCCACTCCTGAGAAAAAATACTGACCGAATACTGACCACATACAGATAGTGGGGCTGTGGCCTTATACTGTATATAGGAGGGCACTGCGCACAGTGAAGATTCTCTGGTGCCGGCGCCAGGAGCAGCGGTCATGTGACTGCAAGTATGCGATTTGCATACTTTTGGCTACATTCTGACTAGACTTGTCTGGCCTCTTTCAATACTCTTGCATTGAGGGAAGCCGTGCCCATCTAATTGGCACATGACCACAAGTATGCAAATCACATACTTGCCGTCACTTGGCCACCGCTCCTGCTGCCGGCATCAGAGAATCCTCACTGCGCACAATGTGCACGATGTGAGGATTCACAACTCTTCAGTCATATAGAGTGACTGCAGACTTGTAGATTGGACTGCAGACTTGTAGCCTAAGGCTGGACAACCCTGTCAATATTATTTGTGGGTAGTAATCCACCAAGGAGATTGGTAAGAACGTTATAATAGAAGTGGTCTATGAAGAGCACATGGTTCTCGACAAATTATCTCTTGGAGAACAAGGGGATCATCAGAAGCAAAATCAGTGGCCTGTAAAGATTGGTGTCATCTTATGAGGTTCACCTAAGGCACTGGGCCCTAGGGGGGGAATAATACATCAGAATGACCTATAGCCACACCTGAGGTCCACATACTGTTCTATCGCAAGGGCCTTTTGCCAGTCAGGCCCATGCCTTTAGATCAGGAATGTCAAACTCAAACACACAGAGGGCCAAAATGAAAAACTTGGACAAAGTTGCGGGCCAACCAATATACAGTATAATGGGCCCAACAAAGTCCTCCATACAGAATAATGGGCCCCACAAAGTCCTCCATACAGAATAATGGGCCCCACATAGACCTCCATACAGAATAATGGGCCCCACATAGCCCTCCATACAGAATAATGGCCCCACATAGGGCTCCATACAGAATAATGGGCCCCACATAGGGCTCCATACAGAATAATGGGCCCCACATAGCCCTCCATACAGAATAATGGCCCCACATAGGGGTGGTGGATCTGGTGTCGTGGGTCAAATAAAACCACTCTTCGAGCCTGATTTGGCCCACGGGCCAGAGTTTGACAGAGTATGCTTTAGATGGTTGTATAAAATACAATAGAGAATCTTTTTATGGTTTCTGTTCGGTTTGAGGTTTGATATGTGAGTAGTGTAATGGATGAATTCAGCAATGAGGAAACATTGACTAATAGATGAAATCTGTAAAATTATCTTAGGGTCAAACACAATAAGTGGCTTTAATAGCATTATCTATTCCATTTCCATGCAGTCATATATTTTCTAGTTGAGTCTATGCCAAATATCTGTGGCCTCCTGCCAGCTCCAGCTCATAGTAATGAGCCCTGAGCTAAGTATAACAAGAGTGAAAAAAAGAAAGACAAGAGAACTGTGACATCGGTACAAGGTAAACCAGACATAGAATTTCAGTGGTTAAATGAATCATATTGACTGTATAATAGGATATGTGTACAACATGGTGCGTCCACATTCTTACAGCTACAATTCATATTTCTGTGGAGCCGTGTGAGAGGAAGGTCATAAAGAATGGTACAGCATGGGAACACGGAGCTTCAAGCCGGGTAATATTCTTAAAATGGACATTTTTTTTAAAGGAGTCTGTCAGCACAAAATGACTGTTCAAACAAAGCACTCGCTGCACCCCTGACATTGTCAAACAGTTGAGTGTACCTTCCCACCTACTTGTTTTACATCTATCTCCCCTATTCTTTCTTGATTGACAGCTCTGACTTTACAGGAGCCAGTCAAGGGCAGAGATAGATGGAAAACAAGTAGGTGGAAAGTTGCACTAAATGACTTGGCCACACCAAGGGTGCACTGAGTACCTGTTCTTTGAACAGTCATTTTGTGCTGACAGGTCCCCTGTAAATGGCACTAAGCTGGAGCCACTACCAACAGTATAGGGCTGTGCCTGGTTAACAATGAGGGGGACTTGGCACTCGCTGGAGCACCCAGGGGCGGACCTACCGCCTGTGCAGCCGGTGCAACTGCACCGGGGCCTGGCGGTGCAGGGGGGCCCTTGCCGAGCGGCTAATATTGAGGGCAATCTGGCCTACTTCTCGGAGCCCCAGGCTTCGGGGGGCCCATGGCCAGATTGCCCTCATCATATGCGGCAAGCAGGGAGCGATCCCTCCAGCTCCACTGCTGACAGGAGGAAAATGGCAGCGGAGCTGAAGGGATCCATCCTCACCTCTGCTTCCTGCCCGACGCTTCCTCCCTTACACAGGCCCGTTCTGCTTGATGACGTCATCATGCAGCGCGCGCCTGGGTCAGAGCGAAAGTTTCAGGCAACGAGGAGGATGCTGCTGCAAGGGAGCGAGGAGAGAGGTAAGTTGTGTATTTTATTTATTTTAATTTTTTTATACTGAAACACTGGGGAGAGGAACAGGAGAATGAGGAGAGGTGGGGGAGAGCAATGGTGACGATGGGGAGAGCAATGATGGGGCTGGGGAGAGCAATGATGGGGCTGGAGAGAACAATGATGGGGCTGGAGAGAGCAATGATGGGGCTGGGGAGAGCAATGATGGGGCTGGGGAGAGCAATGATGAGGGCTGGAGAGAGCAATGATGGTGATGGGGAGAGCAATGATGGTGATGGGGAGAGCAATGATGGTGATGGGGAGAGCAATGATGGGATGGGGAGAGCAATTATGGGGATGGGGAGAGCAATGATGAGGATGGTGGGATGGGGAGAGCAATAATGGGGCTGGGGAGAGCAATGATGGGGAGAACAATGATGAGGATGGGGAGAGCAATGGTGGGGATGGGGAGAGCAATGATGAAGATGATGGGGAGAGCAATGATGGGGCTGGGAAGAGGCCAATGACTGGGGTTGCTGGTAGAGAGCAATAATGGGGGTGGTGTGGGGAGAGCAATGATGGGGGGTGGTGGGGGAGCAATGATGGGGGTGCTGGGAGAGAGCAATGATCGGGGTGCTGGGAGAGAGCAATGATGGGGGTTTCACTTTGCTTATACTGTAAAGCCTTGTATATTTTCTGTATGCACATAGCCTTACAGTTAATTGGGGAGAGTCACAGAGACTGAATAATTTATATTATTGGCCGGTGGAGATTATAGTTAATGGGGGGCACAGTGCTGCTTATCACTTTATATTTTGATTACTAAGTGGCTAATAGTATATTAATGGGGGGGGTACATATCTGTATTCAGGGGCGAATCATAGGGGAGACACATGCATGTATACAATATATGTGACCTTGTTATTTTCTAGGCTGGAGATCATCGTGACAAGACAAGTCGTGGCTGGGAGATGTGGACATGAAGGTCTGACCAGAAGGAGAAGAAGCAGCAGAAACTGACTTTGATCAGATGAGATGTCAGCGGTAAGTGCCTGGATGTAAATATTATTCTGTATCTGCGCTGTGTGACTTGGAGTGATAATGTTATCTGTAAAATCTCTTAGGCTGCATTCTCACATTTGTGTGAAATGTCCGTGTGCTGCCAGATTTTTAAATCGGATGGTCCAAGGACTCGTAGAGTTTTATAGATCCATGCACAAATTCATGAAAATCACGGATCTGAGAATGAGATCTGTGAGGGTCAGAGAATGTCCTGTTCTGATCCGATTTTGAGAATCAGAATAGAACATGCTCAATGCATCTGTAAAAACGGGCAGCACACCGACACTGCACACAGATGCAGGAATATAGCCTTATTATGTATAGCACAGTCCCTTAGTATATAGTTTCATCTTTTATTATGTATAACACCCTCCTTTATTAAGTACCAACCTCTCTAGTTATATATGGTGTCGTCTCTTATTATATAGCTTCCTCTGCGGTTATGTACAGCGCTGTCCCTTACATAGCGTATTCTTGTTATTTTTGTCAGCCACAGCGCCCTCTTTTATAACATAGTCATCTCTTGTTAGATATAAAATGACTGCTGATCTGTCCATCAGCTCCTCCATCAGAAAAGAAGCTTTCCCGTGCTCCATTAGCCGTTATTGCATTATATATCTAACAAGAGAGGACGGTATGCAATAAAGAACAGGGCGCTATATAATCCGATATGTAAGGGACTATGCTGTACATAACAAGAGAGGGCACTGTGTAATAAGGGACAGCAATATACATAATAAAGACTATGTAAGAAGTATATGTGTGTGTGGCTATATATACATCTGTAGCTTTGTCGCCATAAAAGGTGGGAGGCCCAGACACACTTCTTGCTCAAGGGCCTCAAGCAGTCAGTGTCCACCCCTGGGAGCACCACAACATTTTTGGTCAGCTGATGATCCAATGTGCCAGGTAACAGATCCTCCCTAGTCTGATATAGATGACATATGTTGACAGAAGGCAATGACTGACATGTTGTAGTCATGGAAATCCCCTTTTTTGTGATTATGTTAATGCAAAATCCATATTAGTATTTCAACTATAAAAAAAACAATAAGTGCACAGCTTTGTCTAATATACGTACCAATTTGCATAGAAAAAGTCTCACAATGCATGGCAATATTGTGGGCCATAAGACCATGAAGGACATACTGTACATCAAATTAGATTTTTGGGAAAGACTATAAAACTACATACGCCACAAAATGGTAGATGAGCCTTCAAAAGATTTTGCTAGCTGCATCAGAAACAAAGTGCTAAACAAATTTAATGCCTATAGACAGTAGTCTCTAACGTGTGGCTCTTGGCATGCTGGGAGTTGTAGCTTTATGAGAACTGGAAAGCCAGAGGTTGGAGACCAGTGGTTTAAGTGCTTTTAGAATCATTTTCATGATTCTCATATTTAAGCTCCATTATGTGTGCAAGGTCAGTTTTAGACAAGGTGGGTATTATGATCTGCTACAGGGACTAAGGAAAGACAGGAGAGCTGTCCCTACAATAGAACTAAACTAGATCCCTACGATGTAACGGGGAACCTGATCCTGCGATCAGACCCGCTAAAGTCCTCGGCTAGTCTGTACGAAGACCTATAGATGTGAGGGAGGGATCCCTACAAGAACTAGGGACTGGGATAAGTTGGACACCTCCTAGCAGAAATAGTAGCAGTCAAAGACAAACACACAACAAAAAGCATAGAGGTCAGAATACCTAGCAAAACTAACAGAGAACGGCAACAGAGCACCAAGCTAGCTCAAGAGTAGTAAATACAATGAAGTCCAGCAAGACCAGGAGGGCGGAGCTGGATTAAATAGGCAAAAATGGTCATGTGACCAGCAAACTAAAAAAAAACTAACAGGAGAGTTCTAACAGTACCCCCTCTTCTAAGAGGATCCTCCGGATCCCCTAGGCCCAGGCTTACCAGGAAACCTCCTGTGAAATGCTCTGACAAGTCTGGAAGCAGAAACATCATCCGCCCTCACCCATGAGTTATCCTCAGGTCCGAAACCCTTCCAAGCGACGAGATACTGCAAACTCCCTCTATACCGTCTAGAATTTAGGATGCGGGAAATTTCATATTCCCCGTCCTCCACCACCGGAGGAACAGTGGCAGAGGCGTCACCATCCGACACATCAGCTTTTTTCAACAGAGAAACATGAAACACCGGGTTAATCGTCCAGGACGTAGGAACCTCCAACCTAACAGCAGATTGGTTAACTATCTGAAGCACCTTAAAGGGCCCTACGAACTTGGGACCCAATTTTTTAGAAGGAATCCTCAATCGCAGATTCTTAGAGGACAACCAAACCATGTCACCAACAGCAAACAAAACCTCTTGCCGTTTCCTATCAAAGTACCTCTTAGATTTTTTGTTAGCCTCCTGAAGATTACCACGCACATCCGTCCAAACTCTCTCCAAATCACCGGAAAAACTCTCCTCCTCAGGCACAGCCGAAACCAATTTGGAGAATGACCCAAAAGACGGATGTCTCCCAGAACAATAAAAAAAAGGCGAACACCCAGCAGAAGAGGATGTATGGTTGTTAAGAGCAAATTCAGCAAGTGGCAGAAACTCAGACCACCCCTCTTGATTGTCTGCCACAAAACAACGCAAGAACTGCTCAACATCCTGGTTCTTCCTTTCTGTCTGGCCATTAGACTCAGGATGATATCCAGATGAAAACGACAAATGAACTCCCAACCTGTCACAAAAGGCACGCCAAAAACGAGCCACGAACTGAGGTCCCCTATCAGAAACAATGTCAGTAGGAACACCATGTAGTCTGACAATTTCCTTGACAAAGGCCTTAGCGAGTGTCTTAGCGCAAGGCAGTTTGATGAAGGGAACCAAGTAACACATCTTGCTAAAACGGTCCACGACCACCCAGATGACCGTGAAACCTTCAGAGGGGGGAAGGTCAGTAATAAAGTCCATAGCCAGATGTGTCCAAGGTGCACTAGGAACCTCCAGAGGGCAAAGCAACCCCGCAGCAGGAGCATGCGAAGACTTAGATCTAGCACACACAGTACATTGACGCACCCACTTAATGACTTCCTTCTGCCATCCAGGCCACCAAAAACTGCGACCCACAAGTCTCTTGGTCTCAGAAATTCCTGGATGACCTGCCAACCGAGACTCATGACACTCAACAAACAAATCTCTCCTAAAGGTCCTAGGCACAAACAACCTCCCATGGGGAGTGTTAGATGGGGCATTCTCCTGAGCTTTAAGAATCACATCCTCCAAAACGGAGTCCAAAGCAGCAATCACAACACCTTCTTGTAAAATGCTCTCCTCTTCCTCCTCAACACCGACCATGGGAGAAAAGCTGCGAGACAAAGCATCCGCTTTAACATTCTTGGTACCCGGGATGTAAGTAACGGAAAAATTAAACCGCGAGAAAAAAAGTGCCCACCTAGCCTGACGGGCATTCAAGCGCTTGGCAGCATCAAGATAGATCAGATTTTTATGATCAGTGAAAACCTGAATGGGAAATTCAGCACCTTCCAAGAGGTGACGCCAGTGTTCAAATGCGAGTTTAATCGCCAACAATTCCCGATTACCAATATCGTAATTAAGTTCAGTCTCAGAAAATTTTTTTGAAAAAAAGGCACAGGGATGTACTCCATCCTTGTTTTCCTGAGACAACACCGCACCGACCCCCACCGAAGAAGCATCAACCTCAACCAAAAACGGCTTAGTCACATCAGGCTGCATAAGGATGGGAGCAGAGGTGAACCTCTCCTTTAGAAACACAAAAGCTTCAATGGCCTTAGAAGTCCACTGAACCGCATTAGCACCTTTCCTGGTGAGATCGGTCAGCGGTTTGACAATAATAGAAAAATTCTTTATGAATTTTCTGTAATAATTGGCGAAACCCAAAAACCTCTGTATCGATTTCAAACCAATAGGCCTAGGCCATTCCTGCTCCGCCTGAACCTTCACCGGGTCCATCTCAAAGCCCTCGCTGGAGATAATGTAACCCAAAAAGCTAATTCTCTGTACAGCGAACTCACATTTCTCCAGCTTAGCAAAAAGCGAATTGTCCCTTAATAACTGTAATACCTCACGTACACTCCGCCAATGAGACTCCAGATCAGGCGAATAAATCAGAATGTCATCCAAATACACAACCACATTTTTGCCGATTAAAGGTCTAAGGATGTCATTAATAAGATTCTGAAAAAATGCTGGAGCATTGGTAAGACCAAAAGGCATAACCAGATTCTCAAAATGACCCACAGGAGTGTTAAAAGCAGTCTTCCATTCATCACCCTCCTTCATGCGCAACAAATTGTATGCCCCTCGGAGATCAATTTTAGAGAACCACTTGGCCCCCACTAACTGGTTAAATAAATCAGGAATCAATGGCAGTGGGTAAGGATTGCGTACAGTAATTTTATTAATCTCACGAAAGTCCAGACAAGGACGTAAACCGCCATCTTTTTTTTTTACAAAAAAAAATCCAACAGCCACAGGAGACTTGGAAGGCCTAATGTGACCGGCGGCCAAGCTTGTCTGTATGTATTCCTCCAAAGCCTTTCTCTCAGGAATAGTAAGATTAAATAAACGACTTTTAGGAAGAGTCGCTCCAGGGACAAATTCAATGGTACAATCATAGTCTCTATGGGGAGGCAAAATTTGTGACTCCTCCTCAGAAAAAACTCTCCAAAAATCCTGAATAGGTACAGGCAATTCCCCTTTATCCACAGCAGCAATACGTCCGTTACAACACTTGTCATAACACTTAGGGCTCCAGGACTTAATTTCATTGGTAGACCAATCCAGTACAGGATTGTGCAATTTTAACCAGGGTAACCCCAATATTACTGGAGAAGGCAAATTATCCAATACCACCAAATCCAAATTTTCTTGGTGAATACCATTAATAGTGAGGGGAAATTCACAGACCTTATGAGTAACACTCTTCAAGGGAGAGCCATCAACAGAAACCACAGCAATAGGGGATGACAAAGTTTTAGGTTCTAATCTAAGTTTTTCCAAGAATCCCCCATCAATCACATTCAGAGTAGAACCACAATCCACAAATACCCGAAATTCAATTAATTCATCCTGAGCAGCAGTAGTGGCAGATAGGAATACTCCCTTAGAATTTAAACAGGCAATACGGGCATAACTGACCATTTTTTTTTCTTTCTTCATGCGAAGCACACAGTTCTTAATAAAATGACCAGAATTTCCGCAATAGAAACACAAGCCTTCAGAAAGCCTGCGGTCTTTTTCCTGAGAGCGGGGTGTCATCGCCCCAATCTCCATCGGCTCTCCAATGTCAGCACAGACCCTCTCAGGACTCGGAGCTGACATAGCAGAGGATTTGCTCTCATTAACCCTTGCACGCAGTCTCCTGTTCACCCGTATAGCTAATTGCATTGCCTCCTGCAAGTTTCCAGGTGTGGGATAAGCAATCAGTAAATCCTTAACCCTTTCACCTAGCCCTGCAAGAAACAAGCTTTTCAAAGCTGAATCGTTCCACCCCACCTGGGCAGACCACCGACGGAAGTGAGAACAATATTTTTCCACATTACCTGATCCCTGCCTCAAACGTCTCAATTCAGACTCAGCAGATGAGACACGATCAGGATCATCATACAACAAACCCAAAGCAGAAAAAAAACTATCCACTGATCTAAAGCACGGATCACTAGGTTGGAGAGAGAAGGCCCATCCCTGAGGATCTTTGCGCAAAAGTGACATTATGAACCCTATGCGCTGTGATTCATCACCAGAGGATCCGGGTCTCAAACGAAAATACAATAAACAAGCATTTTTAAAAGAAAAAAAATCTTGTTGTTCGCCAAAAAATAGATCAGGCAGACGTACCTTTGGTTCCACAAAATGCGCTCCAGAACAGCTACTCACGTGTAGTTGGAGCTCGGCCACCTCCAGAGAGAGTCCCTGCAAGCGTTGAGCCAAATCTTGAACCGAGACCATGATGGAAATCTGTAGGTCTTTCCTTAGAGAAAATTTTTTTTTTTTTTTTTTTTTCTTTTAGGGCTGGACTTACTGTTATGATCTGCTACAGGGACTAAGGAAAGACAGGAGAGCTGTCCCTACAATAGAACTAAACTAGATCCCTACGATGTAACGGGGAACCTGATCCTGCGATCAGACCCGCTAAAGTCCTCGGCTAGTCTGTACGAAGACCTATAGATGTGAGGGAGGGATCCCTACAAGAACTAGCGACTGGGATAAGTTGGACACCTCCTAGCAGAAATAGTAGCAGTCAAAGACAAACACACAACAAAAAGCATAGAGGTCAGAAGACCTAGCAAAACTAACAGAGAACGGCAACAGAGCACCAAGCTAGCTCAAGAGTAGTAAATACAATGAAGTCCAGCAAGACCAGGAGGGCGGAGCCGGATTAAATAGGCAAAAATGGTCATGTGACCAGCAAACTAAAAATAACCTAACAGGAGAGTTCTAACAGTGGGGCCCTGGGCAAAAGTTTAAAGTGGTGCCCCAAATGCTCACATATTGCACCATCACACAGAAGCATTTCGTTTGCATTTACATGCGCTGAGTACAGACCGTTAAATGAGCACGATCAACAATATTAAAGTGAGGAAGAATGATGGGCACAGAACGATCACTAATAGATCAGTCTGTTCCCATACAGTATCATGCTGTCAGCAGCATATCTGCAGTTTACACCGGGCGATGTACTTCTGAGAACAATGATTTTTATCCCAGCATAATCAATCCAATCATCCAATAAGTAGGGAGAATTTTGCTAGTTCGTTGGGCAATTGCTGCGATTGCGTTGCCGGGATTTATAAATATGGATGCTAAACACACACACAGTTTGCAGCACAAGCATTGTATGTTACACATGTAATGACCGGAGGTCCGAGAGAGATCCAGTGAGTCACAAACTGAGACAGAGACAGAAATAAACAACACTTTCTTTACTAGAACAGGGATAAGACTAAAATTCAGTATTGAATGAATCAGTCTCAGGTTCTACCTAGGACACTGTCTCTACTAAATACACACAATCAGCAAAAGCTGAAATCAATGTGCAATCTCAAGGTTTCCAGCTTATGTGAATTATTTTAAAGATCTGGAACAATTTTACCTAAACACAGTGGCAGTCTAGTGAGGGTGGTCTATAGGGACCCCTGAGATGGCACACTAAGTACAATCCTACCACTATTAACAATAACAATGCATGAAACTATACCAATTGCTCTTATATCCCTATTATAAGGATACCCAGGTATCTTAAAGTTACGGTA
Organism: Phyllobates terribilis; assembly: GCF_046119375.1. Classification (NCBI taxonomy): domain Eukaryota; kingdom Metazoa; phylum Chordata; class Amphibia; order Anura; family Dendrobatidae; genus Phyllobates; species Phyllobates terribilis. The sequence goes on from NW_027362762.1 coordinate 878,112,753, forward strand.
CCGTTAACCTCAGATGTGGTCTATCACAGGCCTGTGAATCGCGGTGGCTGCAGCTAGTCCTGGAAAACGTTGGCGCCTAAACAAAAGCAGCGTTCACAAAAACAGCAAAGGTTCCTTGTCTTGTCGGCCGATGCTGAGCCCACACGCCGGGGACTTTAGTCCTGTAGCCTCAGGTTAAGGTCTGGGAAGATCTCTTCACAAGGCTTGTCAGTATCCTCTCAATGTGAATGGCACCGGACCCCTTGTCTCCTCTCGCAGTCACTCACTGTTTTCCAGACCACCGACCATGTGCTCCGTCACAGAGATGGATTCCTCAGTCTCTTTCCCTTCTCAGTCGACACTTGGCTCCTTCAGCACAAAGTCTCTAGTCCACTCAGCATGAGCTTTCACAAAACTCCAAAGAGCCACACAGCTTTCCCCAGCTCAGCACTTGTTCTTAAGCAGGGACACAGCTTCACCAGGGCCAGGGGCTAACAATCTCCACTGGAAAGCTTGTAGAGACAGCGTCTTGTTGCAGCTCAGTTCTCACAGACTTTCTGTCTATCCTCTCACACAGCAGACACCCTCAGAACACACAGGGTTTCCTGCTCTGCCCCTGCTCTGAGCTCAGCCAGGCAAAAGTCACAGGGTCCTAATGCTCTCCTGCTGCTATCACAGTTCAAACTCTCACACACACATGTATACACATGTTATAAACACACACATGTTTATACACATAGCGCACACACACACATAGAACACATACATACAGATATACAGTATATATACCCAGAGCACGTAAGTACATACAGAATACATGTATACAGAGCACCTACATATAGACGCATGCATACATGGAGCATAAACATACAGAGACATGTATGGATGGAGCACATACATACAGACACACGAATGGATGGAGCACATACACACAGGGACGTAGTTGTCACACAAGGTGTGGGAAAGACTAAGTGCAACACAAAGGGATAAGGGGAAGAGAGCCCAGGTCACTAGGGAAAGGGTGGAGACCTCCTAGGCTGATCTGATATCACCCTGTCTCCTCTATAGTCCCTATATTGGTTCCTCACCAATCGCTGCACAGGAACCTAAAATCCTGTATTTCCTCAGCGCTAGGCCCTGGCTAGGGAAGGGGGGGGGGTGGCTGGGTGAGCACTAGTTAGTCCCCTCTAATAACTAAAGACAACAAGGCAGATAGATACGGGGGAAAGTAAGTTAGCTTGAGCCGACTTCAGAGAGATTGCACACATGTTCTCTTAGCACCAGAGAGGAAGTAAGAACTGCACTTGCTCCAAGCTTTCACAAGGAAACATGTGAATATCACCGGTGCCACCCTAAAGCAGACTGAAAGTATTTAAACACCCAGGCCAGTGTGTTAATTAGAGCAGGAGGGAGGTGGCCGCTGGGTCCTAGAGTGAGGCAGCTTCTAAGAAGGTGTCTGGAATGCCAAACAAAGAGATCTCCTGCAACCAACTGCAGGGCGACTGTCTGTCACATCTGACACACCTGTGACAGTACCCCCTCCTCTACGAGTGGCCTCCGGACACTCAGGACCGGGTTTCTCAGGATAAGAGGTGTGAAATGAATGAACCAACCTGGGAGCATTCACCTCTGATGCTGAGACCCACATCCTCTCTTCTGGACCATAACCCTTCCAGTGCAACAAGTATTGTAGGGAACGACGTTGGAGATGAGAATCTACAATCCTCAAAATCTGAAACTCCAGATTACCATCAACCATTACTGGGGGCGGTGGTAGAGGTGAGGGCTCAAGAGGTTTCACATACTTATTGAGTAAGGACCTGTGGTAAACATTGTTGACCTTAAAGGCCTGAGGAAGCTCAAGACGAAATGCTGCTGGGTTAATGATGGCGGTTATTTTATAGGGACAAATAAACCTAGGTCCCAGTGTTAGAACTCTCCTGTTAGGTTTTTCTATTTTGCTGGTCACATGACCTTTTTGCCTATTTTATCCTGCTCCGCCCTTCTGGCCATGCTGGACTTCATTGTAATTTCTACTCTTAAGCTAGCCAGGTGCTTTGTAACCTTTCTCAGTCAGTTTAGCTAGGTCTTTTGACCTTTATGTTCTATGTTGTGTGTTTGTCTTTTTACTGCTACTATTTCTGCTAGGAGGTGTCCATCTTTCTCCCAGTCCCTAGTTCTTGTAGGGATCCCTCCCTCACATCTATAGGTCTTCGTTCAGACTAGCTGAGGACTTTAGCGGGTCTGATCGCAGGATCAGGTTCCCCGTTACATTGTAGGAATCTAGCTTAGTTCTATTGTAGGGACAGATCTCCTGTCTTTCCTTAGTGCTTGTAGCCTATCATAGCAGTAAGTCCAGCCCAAAAATATCTCTAAGGAAAGACCTCCAGTTTCCATCATGGTGTCGGTTCAGGATTTGGCTCAACGCCTGCAGGGACTCTCTCTGGAGGTGGCCGAGCTCCAACAACACGTGAGTAGCTGTTCTGGAGCGCATTTTGTTGATCCAAAGGTACGATTGCCTGATTTATTTTTTGGTGAACAACAAGATTTTTTTTCCTTTAAAAATGCTTGTTTATTGTATTTTCGTTTGAGACCCAGATCCTCTGGTGATGAATCACAGCGCATAGGGTTCATAATGTCACTTTTGCGCAAAGAACCTCAAGGATGGGCCTTTTCTCTCCAACTTAGTGATCCGTGCTTTAGATTAGTGGATAGTTTTTTTCTGCTTTGGGGTTCTTGTATGATGATCCTGATTGTGTCTCATCAGCTGAGACGGAATTGAGACTTTTGAGACAGGGATCAGGTAATGTGGAAAATTATTGTACTCACTTCCGTCGGTGGTCTGCTCAGGTGGGGTGGAAAGATTCAGCTCTAAAAAGTTTGTTTCTTGCTGGGCTAGGTGAAAGGGTTAAGGATCTGCTTATTGCTTATCCTACACCTGGAAACTTGCAGGAGGCAATGCAATTAGCTATACGGGTGGACAGGAGAATGCGTGCAAGGGTTAATGAGAGTAAATCCTTTGCCTGTCAGCTCCTAGTCTTGAGAGGGTCTGTACTGACATTGGAGAGCCGATGGAGATTGGGGCGATGTCACCCCGCTCTCAGGAAAAAGACCGCAGGTTTTCTGAAGGTTTGTGCTTTTATTGCGGAAAATCTGACCATTTCATTAAGAACTGTGTGCTTCGTATGAACAAAGAAAAAAAAAAAAAGGTCAGTTACGCCCGTATAGCCTGTTTAAACACTAAGGGGGTATTTCTTTCTGCTACTACTGCAGCTCAGGAAGAATTAATTGAATTTCGGGTATTTGTGGATTGTGGTTCTACTCTGAACGTGATTGATGGGGGATTCTTGGAAAAACTTAAATTAAAACCCAAACCTTTGTCATCCCCTATTGCCGTGGTTTCTGTCGATGGCTCTCCCTTGAAATGTGTTACTCACAAGGTTTATGAATTTCCCCTCACTATTAATGGTATTCACCAAGAAAATTTGGATTTGGTAGTATTAAATAATTTGCCTTCTCCAGTAATTTTGGGGTTACCCTGGTTAAAATTGCACAATCCTGTACTGGATTGGTCTACTAATGAAATTAAGTCCTGGAGCCCGAAGTGTTATGACAAGTGTTGTAACGGGTGAATTGCTGCTGTGGATAAAGGGGAATTACCTTTACCTATTCAGGATTTTTGGAAAGTTTTTTCTGAGGAGGAGTCGCAAATTTTGCCTCCCCATAGAGACTATGATTGTACCATTGAATTTGTCCCTGGAGCGACTCTTCCTAAAAGTCGTTTATTTAATCTTACTATTCCTGAGAGAAAGGCTTTGGAGGAATACATACAGACGAGCTTGGCCGCCGGTCATATCAGACCCTCTAAGTCACCTGTGGCTGTTGGATTTTTTTTTGTTAAAAAAAGGATGGCGCTTTACGTCCTTGTCTGGACTTTCGTGAGATTAATAAAATTACTGTACGTAATCCCTACCCACTGCCATTGATTCCTCATTTGTTTAACCAGTTAGTGGGGGCCAAGTGGTTCTCTAAAATTGATCTCCGGGGGGCATACAATTTGTTGCGCATGAAGGAGGGTGATGAATGGAAGACTGCTTTTAACACTCTTGTGGGTCATTTTGAGAATCTGGTTATGCCTTTTGGTCTTACCAATGCACCAGCATTTTTTCAGAATTTTATTAATGACATCCTTAGACCTTTGATCGGCAAAAATGTGGTTGTGTATTTGGATGACATTTTGATTTATTCGCCTGATCTGGAGTCTCATTGGCGGAGCGTACGTGAGGTATTACAGTTATTAATTGACAATTCGCTTTTTGCTAAGCTAGAGAAATGTGAGTTCGCTGTACAGAGAATTAGTTTTTTGGGCTACATTATCTCCAGCGAGGGCTTTGAGATGGACCCGGTGAAAGTTCAAGCTGTGCAGGAATGGCCTAGGCCTATTGGTTTAAAATCGATACAGAGGTTTTTGGGTTTCGCCAATTATTACAGAAAATTCATTAAAAATTTTTCTATTATTGTTAAACCACTGACCGATCTCACCAGGAAAGGTGCTAATACGGTTCAGTGGACTACTGAGGCCATTGAAGCGTTAGTGTTTCTAAAGGAGAGCTTTAGCTCTGCTCCCATCCTTATGCATCCTGATGTGACTAAGCCGTTTTTGGTTGAGGTTGATGCTTCTTCTGTGGGGGTCGGTGCGGTGTTGTCTCAGGAAAACAAGGATGGAGTACATTCCTGTGCCTTTTTTTCAAAAAAATTTTCTGAGACTGAACTTAATTACGATATTGGTAATCGGGAATTGCTGGCTATTAAACTCGTATTTGAACACTGGCGTCATCTCTTGGAAGGTGCTGAATTTCCCATTCAGGTTTTCACTGATCATAAAAATCTGATCTATCTTGATGCTGCCAAGCGCTTGAATGCCCGTCAGGCTAGGTGGGCACTTTTTTTTTCGCGGTTTAATTTTTCCATTACTTACATTCCGGGTACCAAGAATGTTAAAGCTGATGCGTTGTCTCGCAGCTTTTCTCCCATGGTCGGTGCTGAGGAGGAGGAGAGCATTTTACAAGAAGGTGTTGTGATTGCTGCATTGGACTCCGTTTTGGAAGATGAGATTCTTAAAGCTCAGGAGAATGCCCCATCTAACACTCCCCATGGGAGGTTGTTTGTGCCTAGGACCTTTAGGAGAGATTTGTTTGTTGAGTGTCATGAGTCTCGGTTGGCAGGTCATCCAGGAATTTCTGAGACCAAGAGACTTGTGGGTCGCAGTTTTTGGTGGCCTGGATGGCAGAAGGAAGTCATTAAGTGGGTGCGTCAATGTACTGTGTGTGCTAGATCTAAGTCTTCTCATACTCCTGCTGCGGGGTTGTTTTGCCCTCTGGAGGTTCCTAGTGCACCTTGGACACATCTGGCTATGGACTTTATTACTGACCTTCCCTCCTCTGAGGGTTTCACGGTCATCTGGGTGGTCGTGGACCGGTTTAGCAAGATGTGTCACTTGGTTCCCTTCATCAAACTGCCCTGCGCTAAGACACTCGCTAAGGCCTTTGTCAAGGAAATTGTCAGACTCCATGGTGTTCCTACTGACATTGTTTCTGATAGGGGACCTCAGTTCGTGGCTCGTTTTTGGCGTGCCTTTTGTGACAGGTTGGGAGTTCATTTTTTCGTTTTCTTCTGGATATCATCCTGAGTCTAATGGCCAGACAGAAAGGAAGAATCAGGATGTTGAGCAGTTCTTGCATTGTTTTGTGGCAGACAATCAAGAGGGGTGGTCTGAGTTTCTGCCTCTTGCTGAATTTGCTCTTAACAACAATACATCCTCTTCTGCTGGGTGTTCGCCTTTTTTTTGTTGGTATCGGCTGTGCCTGAGGAGGAGAGTTTTTCCGGTGATTTGGAGAGAGTTTGGACGGATGTGCGTGGTAATCTTCAGGAGGCTAACAAAAAATCTAAGAGGTACTTTGATAGGAAACGTCAAGAGGTTTTGTTTACGGTTGGTGACATGGTTTGGTTGTCCTCTGAGAATCTGCGGTTGAGGATTCCCTCTAAAAAATTGGGTCCCAAGTTTGTAGGGCCCTTTAAGGTGCTTCAGGTAGTTAACCAATCTGCTGTTAGGTTGGAGGTTCCTACCTCCTGGAAGATTAATCCGGTGTTTCATGTTTCTCTGTTGAAAAAAGCTGATGTATCAGATAGAGACGCCACTGGCACTGTTCCCCCGGTGGTGGAGGATGGGGAATATGAAATTTCCCACATCCTTAATTCTAGACGGTATAGGGAGAGTTTGCAGTATCTCGTCGCTTGGAAGGGTTTCGGTCCCGAGGATAACTCATGGGTGAGGGCGGATGATGTTTCTGCTTCCAGACTTGTCAGAGCGTTTCACAAGAGGTTTCTGGATAAGCCTGGGCCTAGGGGATCCGGAGGATCCTCTTAGAAGAGGGGGTACTGTTAGAACTCTCCTGTTAGGTTTTTTCTATTTTGCTGGTCACATGACCTTTTTGCCTATTTTATCCTGCTCCGCCCTTCTGGCCATGCTGGACTTCATTGTAATTTCTACTCTTAAGCTAGCCAGGTGCTTTGTAACCTTTCTCAGTCAGTTTAGCTAGGTCTTTTGACCTTTATGTTCTATGTTGTGTGTTTGTCTTTTTACTGCTACTATTTCTGCTAGGAGGTGTCCATCTTTCTCCCAGTCCCTAGTTCTTGTAGGGATCCCTCCCTCACATCTATAGGTCTTCATTCAGACTAGCTGAGGACTTTAGCGGGTCTGATTGCAGGATCAGGTTCCCCGTTACATCGTAGGGATCTAGCTTAGTTCTATTGTAGGGACAGATCTCCTGTCTTTCCTTAGTGCTTGTAGCCTATCATAGCACCCAGCTTCCAAGAACCTTCAACTTGATATTCCTTGTAGACAACCACACAAAGTCATTCACATTCAGATCCGGACCTGGAAAGCATTTTCTGTCAGCCATATGTTTATACCTGTCTCCAATGATCTTTAAATTACTCAGGACCCCGCGCCACACCGAGGAGAGTGACGAAGTAAAACGTTCCTCCTCAGGAACTCTCGATACTCCTCCCCCACTAAAGGTACCAAACTGTGGATGATAACCGTATGCACCAAAGAACGGTGACCTGCCAGTGAATTCTTATGAATCTCTGGGGAAATGTATGATGTAAAGGCACCCCCTAACTGCATGGGTTACTCCACCTCCCCCAGTACTGGTTCACCGCCATACCTCTCCCCCAGCAGAAGTACATAACCCTGACAAGAAGGCCCCGGAGAAGGTAGTCTCACCCGTCTATCCCGAAGGCGTCTATCAAGACGTATGGCCAACGACATGGCAGCCTCCAAGGACTGAGGGGTATCATATACTGCCAAAGCATCTTTCAACCTTTCAGTAAAACGCTCACAAAATTGGATTCTAAGAGCTGAGTCATTCCATTTAGAATCCGTTGCATTTAGGATTCGTTGCCCATCTATGGAATTCAGAACTATACGTCTCCACTGACCTATTCTCCTGCTGAAGGCGACATAGCCTAGACTCAGCCAATTCGACTCTGTCAGGGTCATCATAGATGAGGGCCAGAACCCCGAAAAACACAGACTGGAGACAAACTGAATCCTGTGGTAAAGAAAACGTCCAGGTCTGAGGATCTCCCTGCAACAGTGAGATCACAGTTCCTACTCATTGCTCCACACTTCTGGAGGAGTAAGGACGAAGTTTAAAATACAGTTTGCAGGCCTCCCTGAATGCAAAAAACTTGTCCCTACCTCCTGAAAACCTGTCCAGAAGGGCAACCTTGGGTTCAAGCATGACAGGCCTACCTGCAGAGACCCCCACATTAGCGACTTGTAGCCGCTGATGCTGTTGCTGAACCTCACAGCGGAGGTCATTCACCTCCAGAGACAGACTGTGCAGATGCTCTGCAAAAAAACAACCACACAATTAAACCAAAGTGTCCGTTTTTTTTCTCTAAATGTGCACTGCCGGTGATAATGTCAAGGGATAACGGGAAGGGGGCCCAGACACTAGGGAAAGGGGGGAGTGGAGATTGCACACATGCCCTCTTAGCAACAGAGAGGAAGTAAGACCTGCACTTGCTCCAAGCTTTCACAAGTGAATATCACCAGTGCCGCCCTATAGCAGACTGAAAGTATTTAAACACCCAGGCAAGCGTGTTAATTAGAGCAGGAGGGAGGTGGTCACTGGGTCCTAGAGTGAGACTGTTAGAACCCTCCTGTTTGTTTTTTCCATCTTGTGTTTTGCGGTCATGTGACCATCTGCCTTTATATTCCAGCTCCGCCCTTTTGGCTGTGCTGGACTTCAGTGTTTGACTGTTTCTCTAGCCAGGCGCTTCTGTGCCTTTCTCTGACAGTTCATTTTGTCCTTCTGGGACCTCTAGTACTTTTTTGTCTGTTTGTCTTTTGTGTTCTGCAACAACTTCTCTGTTTAGGAGGTGTCTGATTTTTTGTTCCAGTCCTTTTAGGGACCCCTTCCCTTATGCTATAGGTCTTTGTTCAGACTAGCCGAGGACTAAGGCGGGTCTGTTCGCTAGGAACAGGCAGCCCGCTACATCGTAGGGATTCAGCTTAGTTTTACTGTAGGGACAGTTTTCCCTTATCTTTCCTTAGCACTTGTTGCAGATCATAACAGAGACAGCTTCTAAGAAGGTGTCTGTAATGCCAAACGAAGACATCTCCTGCAACCAACTGCAGGGCGACTGTCTGTCACATCTGACAGTAGTATAATGGACCCCACACACCCCTTCAAACAGTATAATTGGCCTTCACACAGCCTTCCAAATAGTATAATGGCCTCCACACAGCCATCCAACAGTATAATTGCCCCCATACAGCCCTCCACACAGTATGATGGACCCACATTTCTTGCATACAGTATAATGGCCACCACATAGCCTTCCAAATATTATAATGGCCCCACATAGCCCTCCAAATATTATAATAGCCTCCACATAGTCCTCCATATAATATAATGGGCCCCACATTGCCTTCCATACAGTATAATGCACCCCATAGTCCTCCATACACTATAATGCACCCCATAGTCTTCCATACTCCATTCAGTATAATGCACCTCCATAGTCATCAATATAGCATAATGCATCCCATAGTTCTCCATCCAGTATAATGCACCCCATAGTACAAGGGTTGCTTTTCTGATGAACTCTATTGCACAGAGGTATTTGCAGAGGTATAGTTTAGGATCATTCATACCTCACCAGTGCCAAACGCCTACTCGTCCTAGACCAGAAGATCTAAATCACAGAGATGACCTTAGCAACTAGCTTGGGGGTGGGGGGCTCAATGGCGTTTGCCCTGGGCACAAAGTTTTTAGAACTGCAAAATTTAAAAAGAATTTTTGCAACTCTAAGAACTGACAAAATAAATTTAGGTTGTTCCAAATGATTAAAGCACAGAATTATGCTGGAAAATATCTGTATATATAATATCCCTATTATTCCCATTCTGCGCCTTTCTATAAAACAATACCGGCTTTCATTTTAGTAGCAATAAATAGTGTTTTCTCTATTTCTTTCCCAGAAGTGGCATTACTTAGTCACAGCCTCATCCGTTTTAATGTATAGAATAGGAAATAATGACCTAAAACACATATCATTACTCAGCTCTCATTATTTATTCAGTTCTCAGTGCTCTGCACAGATAATACATGGAAACTAACCCCAGGGTCAGCATTTAGTGTCATGTATAAAAAAAATCAGTAGTAAGCAGGTTGAATATATGCTGTTTCTGCAGTTTTCGAAGGATGGACAGTAGGAAAGATACACTAATACATTAATCAGCCCTTACAAAAATAAAATAAAGGGCTTGCTCACACCGTATAACTCGGACGAGTGCTATGTGATGTTTTATTGTATAGTACTCGGATCAATGTTATACTATGGGGCAATGCAGATCTGTGTTTGTTTCTACAGGCCGAATCGGAAAAAAAAAATTGCAGCATGCTGCGAGTGGCTCAGCAAATCGGATCACGTGCACTCATTTAAGTGTATAGGAGCGTATAAAACATTGGACTGCACTCAGATGTCATCCGAGTGCAGTCCGATTTACTGGGTCACAGACAATGGAAAAGATGGAGAAATTAAGTTCTCCACACCTGTAATACTATTCTCTCATCCGAGAGAATCAGATCACTGTAAACTGACCCACGGATCAAACTCTGATCAAAGTTTGAGCAGAGTGTCATTACCATAATCGATCCAATTCTCTCAGAAGAGAGAATCATCGGTTGTGTGACTGTAGCCTAAGAGTAATTATTGTAGAGCCAGAGACCATAAATATTAATACAGGACCAGTATGATATCACTGACTTACATGTTGAAAGACATAAAGAAGTTTGATACTGTGACTTATTGTTACGGATCCGGATGGTGGAACCTCTGTGCTGGGATGCAAGGAGGGACCAGAGGCAGATAAACAAGCAGGCGGGCACGGCTGATAGGCAGGCGGGCACGTCTCCTGATAGACAGGCTGGCGGGCACTGGAACCTGAGGGCTGAGGAAAGTGTTAGCACACAAACAACAACCTTGCACAGGCACCTCCATTTTGGAGAAGGTGCTTTAAATAGGAGTGGTCCTCCGGCCATTGGCCAGGGACTCTTTAGGACGGCGCGCGGCCCCTTTAAGAGGGAGGGATCGCACGCGTCCTAAAAACAGTGCCCGGGAACCTGCGAGCGGTGCGCGCACCCCGGGCAGCAGCAAGGGAGCTGGAGGACGCCGGACCGGGACCGTGGCGGTGAGGGGAACGGTGTCTCTGCCCGGCAGGAGGCAGAGACGCCGACGCTACACTTATATGTATAATTGATGTGCTGATCAGTATCATTCACATTTTAACCCTAGAACGCAGGACCATAAAAATCTACATTTTCACATACCTGGGGCCTTTTAGGCCCGTGTGCAAATAACATGGAATAACTCAAACAAAAATGACAAACAACTATATACATGAAGAATACCTAGAGTTTCAAAATTCTAACTAAAGTAATCTTGCAGAAAATAGAAAACAATTAACAGGGCGGGCCTGCGAGGCCCCAGGTATGCGTTCTAGGGTTAAAACACTTGCACACAAAACAATTATCATTCAGATCAAACTGATTCAGAAAGTTTGTACAAATAATGGATATTAAATGAGAAAAAAATCTCATTGACTAGAACTCTACTATACATAATTATGTATGTGTGACGACACAGCAGCAATTTGGCCTTTGGTGCGGGGGTGAAGTATTCTTAATTATGCCAGATGTTTCATTCCTTTGTTCAGTAGGTCAAAGGACATGAGCCATTGTTTCATGCGAGTCTGTCCATTGACCCTTGTTGTAGGTTAATTTGTGGAATGCTTGCTGATTACGTATTACATCAGTGCCCTGCGGTGTAGTAGTCTGCACAACTTGGAAGACAAGTATACAGGCTGTAGCGTCGGCGTCCCTGCCTCCTGCTAGGCAGGGACGCTGTTCCCCTCACCTCTCCACTCCGTGCCCGGCGTCCTCCTCCCGCTCTGCTGGCAGCGCGCGCTGCTTCCCGGCCACTGTGCTTAGGGCGCGCGCGCGCTCCCCCTCTCTTAAAGGGGCCGCGCGCGCCGTCCTAAGGAGTCCCCGGCCAATGGCCGGAGGACCTCACCATATATAAGGCACCTCCTCCAAAATGGAGGTGCCCGAGCAATGTTGTTGCAAAGCCTTCACTCTGCTTCAGCCCTCAGGTCCCGTTGCCAGTTACCTGCCAGTCACCTGTCAGTTTCCTGCTTGATACCTGCCTGATATCCGTTTACCTGCTTGCAAGCCTGCGGTCCGACGGTCTGCCTTCCGACACCTGTCAGTCTGTCTATGGACCAGCCTACCCGCTCACCTGGGAGCGCTCATCTGTTACCTGCCTGCTCACCTGGGAGCGCTCACCTGCTACCTGCCTGCTAGCCTACCTGGAGGCTCCGCCGTCACTTGCCGTGACCACCTGCCTGTCCAGAGACTCTCGCCTGCTCACCTGGGAGCACTCACCTGCTACCTGCCTGCTAGCCTACCTGGAGGCTCTGCCGTCACTTGCCGTGACCACCTGCCCGTCCAGAGACTCTCGCACGCTCACCTGGGAGCGCACACCAGCCACCTGCCTGCTGTCCTTCTACCCAGAGACTGTCCCTGTCACTTGCCGTGAGTATCCGTCCTTCTACCCAGAGACTGTCCCTGTCACTTGCCGTGACTACCTGCCCTTCTACCCAGAGACTGTCCCTGTCACTTGCCGCGACTACCTGCCCTTCTACCCAGTGACTGTCCCTGTCACTTGCCGTGACTACCTGCCCGTCTTCCCTGGGAGCCACCCGCTTCCTTACAAGGACTGCCCCCTTGTATAGTTGCTCAGAGGTTCCGCCTCCCAGACCCGTTACACAGGCTAATTGAACAATCGAACAATGAGGAATTACCTCCCTCCACCTTTCCCCAATCCTGTGAGAGAAAGCCCTGAATGAGAGCTGTGGAATATAAAAGGGGGCTGCCTCTGTTTTCAGAGAGAATCTACATAACATCAGTTCAAGGCTCCAGCTGGTGGAATACAGATCTGATCCACTGCCTGTCATTGAACCCACGAAGAAACCAGGCTGGGACAATCAGGTCACCTGGCCACATACCTCACTCTGCTCAGTCAGCTTCCTAAGCTTGCCGCTACCTCCTCTCTATGGGTGCCAGTAGCTACTGGTTGGGGTAGTTGGCCCTGGATGCCCTGAAGTCGCAGAGGTTCTATTCCCCAGTGACCAGCGGAAGAGTGAGACTCTGTCATTTGCACCATCTTGTGTACTAGCTGAGAATGTACTATGTGTTGTTGACTGTTGGTGATCCAATAAAGTATTACTGAAGTGTGGTACACTCACCCTATGTTGTCTGAGTAGTGTTCTGCCCACGGTAAAGGAGTATGGGCGTTCAGTGGGATAAGCCCTGGCCTGTATGGTCTTTCTAAAGACAGCCAGGCCAGAGGACGAGAGCATCCAGTGACCCTCATGCCTCCACAATGTGTATTAACATGTAGCCATAGAGAAAAATTATTGTATAGATTAATTTTGCAGAGGCACCTTTACAGTCGTGAAAGCGTCAGGGGCATATTGTTAACTTCACCATGCAAATGCAGAATTCTTGAGGCAAAGAAAAAAATACCCCTAGCAGGACACATCCGTAACTGTAAAGTTACCCATAAACATTAGACTAAAGTTCGGGGAAAAAATTTGGGTGTGTTAAAAATGTTCATCCCGTCATCAAATCTGAGATCTCACTGTGCACGAACGATCTTCTCGCAACAAATGATCTGTTCTCTAAAGAAGCTTCTTAGAAAGGTTCTTTGTCCTTTGCTCATTGTCAATGAACATGTATTGCCAATTTAAACCACTGTGATGACCAATATGGACTAAAATCTTTGTCTGTGTTGGTGTATTAATTGTTCATTCTAGGGGTGTACATAGCATTGTTGTAATCTGTGCAGCCGCACAAGGGCCCAAGAGGTAAGGGGGCCACGTCCACCTCCAAAGCTGGTGGTATTGTGCATTTTGATGAGTTATTGGACTGCAAAAGGCCCATATATTGTTCGTGCGCAGGAGCCCTCATATGTCTGTGTCTGCTCCTGGTTTATTCTGTGGTTTTTCAAACTACTTTTGAATGGTCACCTATCTACAGTCTGGCAAAAGGGTAGCGTCCCTGGCAATTTAGGCTATGTTCACACAATGGGCTGTTATCCCGGTTTTGACTTTGCCTGTTTTCCCTCTGTCATAAACGCAGCGTCTTATAGTTCCAGAAAAGTGGATGGGATTTCTAGAAATCTCATGGCCACTGTGCTTCTTATTTACGCTGCGTAAACTGACCTGCGGTGCGTTTTTCAAATCCGCAACATGTCAATGTCTCTTGCGGTCACGCTGAGTTTTATGTGCAGATTTTCCCTATAGACTTACGTTAGATGTGGAAACGCATCAAAAACGCATCTAATCCGCACCTAAGTATATCAATAAAGTTCAGTGAAATCAAAACAGCAGGAAGTTTCAAACATAAAGCAGCTTTATTTAAAGAATGACACACCAAACAGGGGCAAAAACTGAAGCGTCAAAAACGCGAAAAAAACGCATGCTAAAAAAACACAATGAAAAAACACAAGTAGCCTAATTTACATAATAGAAATTCTGCAGTGTCAAAAATTCACCAAAAGCTCATCATAAGAACGCTCGTAGCTTCAGTCAAGAGGCGTTTTGTTTTCTCATCGTGAGAAACATAACTAGAAAATGTAATAAAAGAGGTTTGAGTACATTGCTTTATATGCCAAATATGGCAATGTACTTAAAATGATCATGATTATAACTAATATTGCAGCCCTATTGAAATAGATATTTTTATATATTGAAATCAAAGACGGCTTAGGCCTCATTCAGGCGTTTTCGTTCATATACTTGTATGAAAAATGCAGACCATTTTTAATCAATGTGCTGCATCCAATTTTCATCCATTTTTTTTGTCCATTTGTTCGTTTTTATTATTGCGGCATCTGTTTTTCTTGTAGTAAAAAAGAAATTCAGGCTTCTCCTTCTCATTACATAGTAACACACAGATAGCATCCAAGTGCTACCCGTTTTTCCCCCAGACCCATTCATTTGAATGGACAACTTTGATCCACAAAACCGATCAAAAACAGACATACCGTACCTCTATTTTTTTTTAGGACAATCCATCCACAAAAAAAGACATGTGGACAACCAGACTATAATGGGTGCTTGTTTTATATGTGAAAAACATTGATAGGACACATACATGAAAAAGAACTAAGGCCACGTTCACACGTTCAGTAATTGGTCATCTATTTTACATCAGTATTTGTAAGCCAAAACCAGGAGTGGAACAGTCAGAGGCAGGGCCGGCGTCAGCACCCGGCGTACCCGGGCAAGTGCCGGGGCCCTGGAAAATCAGAGGGGCCCACCGCCCACTCACTGTCGGGGCCCACCGCCCACTTACTGTCGGCAGGGCCGGCCCGAGAGATTACGGCGCCCTAGGCGAAACTATTTTGTTGCGCCCCTACTATTCTTGGCAGTAGATGAAAACTTGGGATATAAATTTAGGAGCAAAATAAACCACAACAACAATGATTAATTAACTCTCTCCTAACTCTTTAATCTTCTGAGAAGTTGTATAGGACAAATATATACAAAGTAATCAATAACACAAAACAAAAACGACCATAGGTAATTAAAATTTTTGTTTCCTTGCCTTTTTTTTTTAAAAGGATGACACTAAGTCACCAAGATTAATTTGTTTAGCAACTTCAGATTCTATCGAAATTGTTGCCAACCCAACCAACCTCTCTTGCGTCATATTTGCCCTTAAATATGTTTTAATTAGCTTTAGTTTTGTGAAGCTTCTCTCTCCTGAGGCCACGGACACAGGCAGAGTCAAAAGAATTCTTAGAGCCACCACCAGGTTGGGGACACTTTCTTTCAAGTCAGATTTAAGCAAAAGTTCAAGAACGTCTTTTGGTGATGAATCTTCTGGAACACATCTTGACATTGCCTGCAGTTCACCGCATAGCTCTATGGCATCGATGTCTTTTACTTCGTTGTGTGTAAGAGACTTTTCCAGAGCTTTGCACTTATCCAGAACAAATTTGCTTGGTTTTCCCTCAAGTGAACGGATGTGGTACAAAAATCCAAATTTCAATTCCATTACTTTCAGCTGAGTGAACCGCTCATCAACTGAATTTATAGCAGTATCTAAGATCGCAAAGTAAAAGTTAATTTTGAAACTCTGTTTCTCATCTCTTATGGGCTCATTTTTCCCTTCATAAGAGAACTGTCTGTTTTTTTTCTTTAAATGTTTTGGCGCAGAACTTGACTCAAAATTAGCTGGTATGCCAAGCTCGTCTGCGATTTCCCTCGCATCAACTAACAGCTTCTCAAACTCTTCGTCGCTTCTTAATGATTGCAGATATTTCTTTGTTTTGTCAAGGTGTTGAGAAGCAGCAGCTAAATCGAATTCTTGTGACTGAAGTAACTTACTTGTCAAATTGATTTCGTACAAAATGTTGAACCATAGTAGAACAGATGTAACAAAAGAAAAGGTTCCAACTTGTTTAGCAAGACCTTGAGCTTCTAGCCGGGAGACATTTCCAGAGCTTCCTGTGAGACTAATATTTTCTGCTATGTCCATTAGGGCATCATGGACTTCGCTCAATTGGTAACAGAGGGGGGCCAGAGCATCAATTCTACTTTCCCACCTTGTTTCGCTTAGAGGTTTTAGAGTCAGAGATGGCAAATGACGCACGAGTACTTCCCAACGCTCAGTTGACGAAGAGAAAAATACGTAGAGATTTTGAACTAACAGGAAAAATGTTGTTGCTCCAAAACAACATTTAGCGGCATCGTTGACGACTAAGTTTAGAGAATGGGAGCTGCAAGGCACAAAGAATGCACGTGGGTTTATGTCCAAAATTCGTCTTTGTAGTCCAATGTTTTTTCCCTTCATGTTGCTCCCATTGTCGTAGCCTTGCCCTCGTAAGTTGTCCACAGAGAGCGACAGTTCTTCAAATTTGTTCAAGACAGCGGCTGTCAAACCACTTCCAGTTGTATCAGAAACAGGAATGAATCCCAAGAAGTGCTCTGTAATTTCAAACTTTTTGTCTTCTGATGTGGAAACAAACCGAACAATGAAAGTCATTTGTTCAACATGAGACACGTCAGAAGTACAATCCAGCACTACAGAAAAGTATTTTGCAGTTTTGACATCGTCAAGAATCTTTTCCTGAATACCATTACTTAGCAGTTGAATCATCTCATTCTGTATTGTTTTTCCCAAATAATGTGCATGAATCTCTTTGTCACGGATTTTCCGAATGTGCTCACACATGACGGGATCGAACATAGCCAAATACTCCACAAATTTCAAAAAGTTCCCATTATTAGATGCAAACAATGCATCATTTGATCCACGGAACGCTGAGTTTTGCGTACCTAGTACCCTCACTAGAGCTATCAACCTTTCTAAAATTTGATGCCAGTATTTTTCTTGCTCTTCAATTTTGCGTAAGTGTTCTTCGTCAATGGTTTTGTTCATCTTAAGTCTATTTTCGAGTTCCTTCCATTTTTGAAAGCTAATCATGTGATCTTTGCTTTTTTCGTGGCTGGCTAAAATAGCAGATATGTTTTTCTAGTCATTTACACCATCAGTACCTAAGGCTGAGCGTTTGATGATTCCTAGTTGAAGTGATGAGTTTGGAAACAACGTGCAGCAAAAACAAAAAACTGAACTTTTCTGAATAGAATACGTTAGCCAATTGCGTTCAAGACTTTCACCATTGACAAGACGACGTTAATATGAACACAAGAAAATTTTCTACGATTAGTGTCCAAAGGAAAATCGAAATCTTTAACTTGTGTGGGGCCGAGTTTTACTACATCTAGGCGTAAGTCATCATTGATTACGGTCCACGTAGCGGGATCGTCCGAATAGTCTTTGCGTAGTATTTCTATAGATGTACCAGCCTCCATGTCAGTACTGGTACTTTGATCAGATCTACCACCAGATATTGATGGTTGTAGTTCACTATTTTCAGCATGAGAAACAAATTCTATTTCCACATTCGATATTTCCGAGGCAACAGAAGCCTGTTGTTCCAACGTTTGGAATTCCGCGTCTTCATTTCTATTGCTGAGATATTTAAAAAATGACCCTTTGATTTTTGAAAGTGATTTCTCCTCCTCAGCTTTTCTTTTACGGTTCTGAAACCCCGAAAGTTTTTTCTTCTTATCAGCAATGACTCGTTACAACACACAGCATTTACCTAAAAGTTACCTCACCGATTAAAATTGTTATCTGAACATTATATAATACGATTTTACTTTTAAGACAAAAACCACAAATTTCTTTAACAATTTCCAATGTTTCCAATATTTTTGAAAATCAAAACAATATACCTACCTCGCAGCGCCTAACACTTTAGAACCTAGGCCAAAAATTTACTAAAAACCTCCTATTTTCTATTTGCATTCATGAAACCTCATGGAACAATGAATCTAATGAATATACAAAATAACAGCAATGGCTCACATGATAAAGCATGCAAACAGTAGAGACATACCTCGAAAATATTATAATCGCGCGCGCCGATATGCAAAAAACGTAGATACTATGTCCCTTGCCTTAGCTGGCCTGACTGGCAGTCCAGGCAGTCTACGCCAATGCGTCAAAATAGACTCCTCCCACTAGCCGCATCGACTGCTGATGACATCTATCAATATAATCGCCAACTAGTACCTAGTACCTAAAGTCCAAACTACGTACAGTGGTGGCCAAAAGTATTGGCATCCCTGCAATTCTGTCAGATAATACTCAGTTTCTTCCTGAAAATGATTGCAATCACAAATTCTTTGGTATTATTATCTTCATTTAATTTGCTTGCAATAAAAAAACACAAAAGAGAATGAAGCAAAAATCAAATCATTGATCATTTCACACAAAACTCCAAAAATGGGCCAGAGAAAAGTATTGGCACCCTCAGCCTAATACTTGGTTGCACAACCTTTAGCCAAAATAACTGCGAACAACCACTTCCGGTAACCATCAATGAGTTTCTTATAATGCTCTGCTGGAATTGTAGACCATTCTTCTTTGGCAAACTGCTCCAGGTCCCTGATATTTGAAGGGTGCCTTCAACAAACTGCCATTTTCAGATCTCTCCACAGGTGTTCTATGGGATTCAGGTCTGGACTCATTGCTGGCCACCTTAGAAGTCTCCAGTGCTTTCTCTCAAACCATTTTATAGTGCTTTTGGAAGTGTG
Source organism: Phyllobates terribilis (assembly GCF_046119375.1). NCBI lineage: Eukaryota > Metazoa > Chordata > Amphibia > Anura > Dendrobatidae > Phyllobates > Phyllobates terribilis. Next base: position 878,131,543 of record NW_027362762.1, read on the forward strand.
TTTTGGGTCATTGCCCTGCTGGAAGACCCATGACCTCTGAGGGAGACCCAGCTTTCTCACACTGGGCCCTACATTATGCTGCAAAATTTGTTGGTAGTCTTCAGACTTCATAATGCCATGCACACAGGCAAGCAGTCCAGTGCCAGAGGCAGCAAAGCAACCCCAAAACATCAGGGAACCTCCGCCATGTTTGACTGTAGGGACCGTGTTCTTTTCTTTGAATGCCTCTTTTTTTTTCCTGTACACTCTATGTTGATGCTTTTTCCCAAAAAGCTCTACTTTTGTCTCATCTGACCAGAGAACATTCTTCCAAAACGTTTTAGGCTTTCTCAGGTAAGTTTTGGCAAACTCCAGCTTGGCTTTTTTATGTCTCGGGGTAAGAAGTGGGGTCTTCATGGGTATCCTACCATACAGTCCCATTTCATTCAGAAGCCGACGGATAGTACGGGTTGACACTGTTGTACCCTCGGACTGCAGGGCAGCTTGAACTTATTTGGATGTTAGTCGAGGTTCTTTATCCACCATCCGCACAATCTTGCGTTGAAATCTCTCGTCAATTTTTCTTTTCCGTCCACATCTAGGGAGGTTAGCCACAGTGCAATGGGCTTTAAACTTCTTGATGACACTGCGCACGGAAGACACAGGAACATTCAGGTCTTTGGAGATGGACTTGTAGCCTTGAGATTGCTCATGCTTCCTCACAATTTGGTTTCTCAAGTCCTCAGACAGTTCTTTGGTCTTCTTTCTTTTCTCCATGCTCAATATTGTACACACAAGGACACAGGACAGAGGTTGAGTCTACTTTAATCCATGTTAAAGTAGTGATTTAGTTATTGCCAACACCCGTTAGGTGCCACAGATAAGTTACAGGTGCTGTTAATTACACGAATTAGAGAAGCATCGCGTGATTTTTCAAACAGTGCCAATACTTTTGTCCACCCCCTTTTTTAGGTTTGGTGTGGAATTGTATCCAATTTGGCTTTAGGACAATTCTTTTTGTGTTTTTTCATTGAAGACAAATTAAATGAAGATAATAATACCAAAGAATTTGTGATTGCAATCATTTTCAGGAAGAAACTGAGTATTATCTGACAGAATTGCAGGGGTGCCAATACTTTTGGCCACCACTGTATAAATAGGCCATATGGTACACCTACCTTTTAAGTATACGTATTTTTTTCTCTCGGGCGCCCCCTTAGTGTAGTGTGTGCATTTTTGGTTGTTTGCTTTGCTTTGCCAACATTTGAAAACTTAGGAGCAAAATAAACGCGCGGGATCAAACACCTGTCAGCAGACGATGCAAACGACTCACGTCCGTAGTTTAGCGCCTCCTTTCCGTGCGTAAATTGAAGCTCAACGGTTTTTCTTTTAAATTTATGGTATAAAAATTTATGTACACTTTTCTTTCCATCCCTAAAACTTTTTGCCTTTAGAAAAGATTTTTTATAATTTTTTCTATTTTTTCTCTGGCGCCCCTTAGGGTTGGCGCCCTAGGCGGCCGCCTAGTTCGCCTATACGTTCGGGCCGGCCCTGATTGTCGGGGCCCTGGCCGCTTCCTCGGCACCTGTTCAGTGACGCAGGCTCTGCTTGATTGCCAGCACTTCAGACATGGCCGCGCACAGTGTGCTGTGTCTGCTAGTAATGACACGGCAGGATCGATGGCACTGCACCTTTAATTGTGCTTGTGTGTCGCCCCTGCCGCGTCATTACTAGCAGACACAGCCGCACAGCGCGCGGCCATGTCTGGGGGAGTGCCGGCAATCAAACACCATCGGAGGTCCTGCACAGATGGGGGGGAGCGAACCGGACCCGACCGCAAGTGGGCCCCTCTGATGTTCCAGGGCCATGAAGTCTGTGACACGCCGGGGGCCCTGCACTGCCCCATACCCGAGGAGCTGCTGAACAGGACACTGGACCGGGGACAGGTGAGTGAGGCTTCCCCAATCCCCATATTAAAAATATTTTTAATGGGTCTGTGTGAGTGCATGTATGTGAATGTCAGTGTGTATGACTGTGTATATATATTTGTCTGTTTTATATATGTTTTTAAGAATTTGTGTAAAAATGTGTGTATGTCTGTATGTGTACATATGTGTGTACCATGTGTGCATGCGTGTGTCTGCGTACCGTGTGTGCGTGCATGTGTCTGCGTACCATGTGTGCGTGCGCGTGTCTGCGTACCGTGTGTGCGTGCGCGTGTCTGCGTACCGTGTGTGCATGCACGTGTCTGCGTACCGTGTGTGCGTGCGCGTGTCTGCGTACCGTGTGTGCGTGCGCATGTCTGCATATGTGAAGGATGAGGTGGCAGGCTGGGCCCTGTGTACTATATATATATTTCTCCGCCGTATCTGTGCATCATGAATCGTGTATGTGTTAAAGGGGCCCACAGAGACTCTTTCGCCTGGGGCCCAGAAAAACCTGGAGCCGGCCCTGGTCAGAGGAAAAGTATAATAGAAACATGTCACCACTTCTGTATTTATTGGTGTAGATAAAGATTCCGGCACACCGAATAATGTAGAAAAGTCTCATATGGGTGATATAAAAGTAGATGCTTTATTTCTCCAATATTAACTGGTACAAATCGTTGTCAGTAAAATTGCTCTAATTTCTCCAACACTAGCTGGTGCAAATCGTAGATATAATTGCCCAACGTTTCAACCCCAGCGGGGTTTTCCTCAGGGGCATCAAAGGAGCTAGTTACTATACTTTGCTAATTTTCTGGGGAACTTCCCACATGACTTGAGAGTCTATAAAAAGCACCAGTTGTTTCTATAGTAGGAAAATTGTGTCTCTATTTATTATCACTTCTGTATTTATGTCACGCCAGGTGTGAGTGCAACACAGAGACTCATGCCAGGTGTGAGTGCGACACAGAGGGGAAAGGGAGCCTAGACACTAGGGAAAGGGGGAAGAGGTGACCTCCTAATCTGGACTAGCGTCACCCTGTCTGACCCTAACGTCAGCTGTCGCCGATTACGTGCCTCACCCTACTATCTCTGGCGTAAGGCTAAAGCTGGGGGTGGAAGAAGATGAGCACTAGTCAACCTCCGCTAGCACTCTAAAGACAAAAGGGGAAGACAACACAGGGAAATAATAACTTAGCTTTAGAAGAACTCCAACAGGGTACACGACCTGTTACTATGTTATTTTACTGCAAAGAGGACGTGATGCTGCTTCAGCCATGTTCCAAGTAGAAATGAGTATAACCGGCGAGACGCCCCCACACCAGGTATATATACACCCAGACTAAAGGGAGGTAGTCACTGGGTCCTAAGCACAGCCTCCTATCTAGGCAGCTGTCTGCATTTCCAAATGTGGAGACCTCCTGCAAACCACTGCAGGGCCACTGTCTGTGACCTCTGACACACTCATGACAATTTATCACCCACTCCTGGTTTTGGCTTACAAATACTGATGTAAAATATTGACCAAATACTGAACATGTGAACGTGGCCTAGTACTGATTGTATGGTATTCTGTATAGACTCAGTGCTGCTGAACATGATGATACAAACATTTCTGACAGCGGGAAGGTTGACTTGTCAGAACACACATGCAGCTTATTAACAAGACCGTCATGTATTATAACTAAGATTTTGCCAAAGAGTTGAGAACATGTGCAGAGAATCATTAATAAAAAAAAAGTTATTTGAAAAGCACAAACCACAAATGAGTGACAAAAGTTCTCACTTGAAATTTCGGCTCAGTATGAGTGAATTCATGGCTTAGCAAAGTCAACTTCATTGACCACCCAGGTGACATCGAAATTATAAGGACAAAATTATTTCGGAACATATGCATAACTAATTATAGAATTAAAAGGGTTTCTGGGATGCAAAAAAAATTGCCAAGGAGGAGGGAAGGTTATTATTATTATTTATATAGCACCATTGATTCCATGGTGCTGTACATGAGAGGGATTGCATACAAAATGCAGATATCACAGAGAGGACCCTGCCTTTGCGGGCTTACATTCTACAGGATGGTGGGGAAGGAGACAGTAGGTTGGGGGGTTGTAGAGCTCTGGTGGTGGTGAGGCGCAGCTCCGGTGTTGGTAAGGCAGCAGCTCCGGTGTTGTTGAAGAGGCAGCGGGGTCATTGCAAATTGTAAGCTTTCTTGAAGAGATGGGTTTTCATATTCCATCTGAAGGATCCGACTGTGGTGGCTAATCCGACGTGTTGAGGCACAGAATTCCAGAGGATGGGGGATATTTGGGAGAAGTCTTGGAGGCGATTGGGTGAGGAATGAATAAGTATAGAGGAGATAAGGAGGTCTTGGGAGGACCAAAGATTACGTGAAGGAAAATATTGGGAGATTACTTCAGAGATATACAGAGGAGACAGATTATGGGTGGCTTTGTAGGTCAGTGTTAGTAGTTTGAATTGGATATGCTGGAGAAATGGGAGCCAGTGAAGAGATTTGCAAAGGGGAGAAGCAGAGGAGTAACGAGGAGAGAGATGAATTAGTCAGGCAGCAGAGTTAAGAACGGACTGGAGAGGTGCAAGAGTGTTAGCAGGTAGGGCAGGCAGGAGATGATGAGGGATGCACAAGCATTTTAGTAGTTTGAGGGTTGAGGAAAGGACGGATTCTGGAAATATTTTTGAGCAGGATGCAACTAGAGGTGGAAAGAGCTTGGATGTGGGGTTTGAAGGACAGGGCAGAGTCAAGGGTTACTCCGAGGCAGCGGATATCCGGTACAGGGGAAGGCGTGATGTCGTTTATTGTGATAGATAGATCAGGTTATAAAACATTACTTACTACTGAATCCATCACTTCTCCGATGATCCCCAACAGGGGTGAATGTACTATTGGTGCAACCTGAGGCCCAAGAGGTATCACCAAAGCAAGTAAAATTGTGCATTATGGTGGTTGGGCTAGTGGAATACAAAGGGCCTATATATTGTTCTTCCACTGGGGCCCTTTTCTGTCCGTGTTCGCTCCTGATCCTCGCCTACTAATCATGTCTTGTCCATGTGACATCATGACCCTATAGCTATTCATGGGCCTCGTTCAGACACCCATTTTTTTATACACTAGAAAAAGCAGACCATTTTTTCCCTGTTTGCTGGATCTAATTTGCATTCATTTTTGGCCTGTTGTTTGCATTTTTACTATCTTGTATGCAAAAAAGATGAAAAAACTGTAACCTTCACCTCCAAATTAAATAGTAAACAATGGACAGCATTCAGATGACTACAGGAGTGGCATCTGTGTGCAGATTTTTTTACACTGATCCATTGGCCAGTTTGATCTGTCGGTCGAATAAAAAACCAACATGTTTCCTTCTTTTGCAAGCACACAGTCTGCAAAATAAAAAAAAGACGTAAGCAATCCCATAAATTGCAATGTGTACATGTTTTGTCCATGAAAAACACACATGTAAGAAACGGATATCTGAATCCTGAAGGCTTCAGTAGTGACATTTTAATGTGGGGCACATGGTCCATGAGGGCAGTGATTGCTTGAAGCAGTTACCCGATTTAAATATATGACATAATTACGTCCAGACTGATGGAGACCACCTAAGCAGCAGCACTGGAACATTGGAGGCAGTGCAGTACAAAATTTGGACGTGAGCACCCACCTGCATGTTGATCAGATGTAATGGACTTTGTAGCATTCTAGATCCCATAAAGACATATGTGCTTGCCCCCATATAAAGATGTCCCCCATCCTGGACCCCTTCCTGGTATAATGTCCCTCACCCTGAGCCCCTTCCTATAATAATGTCACCCATACTTGCACCTTCCTATAATAATGTTTCTCATCCTGACACCCTTCCTAGTATAATGCCCCTCCATCCTGACCTTTTCCAGTAATAATATCCCCCAATCTGAGCCCCTTACTGGTAAAATTTCCCCCATCCTGGCCCATTCCTATAATAATGATCCCTATCATGGCCCCTTCTGGTAATAATATCCCCCATCCTGGGCTTCTTTATGGTATAATGTCACCCATCCTGGGCCCCTTTCTGGTATAATGTCCCCCATCCTGAGACCTTTCACGTAAGAATGTCCCCCATCCTTGGCTTCTTTTACTACGATGTCCCCCATCCTGAGTCCCTTCTTGGTTTAATGTCCCGTATCCTGGCACCTTCCTATATTGATGTCACCCATACTTACCCCTTTCTATAATAATGTTTCCCATTTTGACTCCCTTCGTAGTATAATGCCCCCCATCCTGGCCTCTTCCAGTAATAATGTCCCACATCCTGACCCCTTTCTGGTATAATGTTCCCCATTCTGAGCCCTTTCACGTAATAATGTCCCCACATGGTCGATGAGGCCAGTGATTGCCTGAAGCAGTCACCCAATTTAAGTCTATAACATCATTACTTCCAGACCAATGGAGACCACTGGAGCAGCAGTACTGGAGCATTGGAGGCAGTGCAACATTTTCACCTGAGCACCCACCTGCATGTTGGTCAGATGTAATGGCCATTGTAGCATTCTAGACCCTATAAAGACATATGTGCTCATCCTGTTATAAAGATGTCCCCCATCTTGGGCCCCTTCCTGGTATAATGTCCCTCACCCTGAGCCCCTTCCTATAATAACATCACCCATACTTGCATTTTCCTATAATAATATTTCCATCCTGACCCCCTTCCTAGTATAATGCCCCCCATCATTACCTTTTCCAGTAATAATATCCCCCAGTCCGGGCCCCTTTCTGGTAAAATGTTCCCCATCCTGAGCTCTTTCTGGTATAATGTCCCCCATCCTGAGCCCTTTCACATAAGAATGTCCCTCATCCTTGGCCTCTTTTTAGTACTATGTCCCGCATCCTGAGCCCCTTCCTGGTATAATGTCCCCCATCTTGGCCTCTTGCTATAATAATGTCACCCATACTTTCCCCTTACTATAATAATGTTTCCCATCCTGACCCCCTTCCTAGTATAATGCCCCACATCCTGTCCTCTTCCAGTAATAATGTCCCCCATCCTGGCCCCTTTCTGGTATAATGTTCCACATCCTGAGCCCTTTCACGTTATAGTGTCCCCCATCCTGGGCCTCTTTTTAGTATTATGTCCCCCATCATGAGCACATTCCTGGTATAATGTTCCCCATCCCGGGCCTCCTCCCAGAATTATATCCTCCATCATGAGCCCTTTCCAGTAATAATGTTCCCTGTTCCATTCCAACACATTAAAAAATAAATTCTTCTTACCTTCTTCTGTGCCCAGGAAGCTTGTCGTCCTCTTCTATAGCTACCGCAGGAGCCGTGAGCCAATTTTAGCTTGCCCACACGGCACATAATGTCACTGCCATGCGACAGGCAGTGCAGAAGCCATGTATTTAGCATTGAATATAGATTTAGATCTTGACCTGGGAGATTAGAACATTTCGAATAGCATTTCTTGGAGAAAGGCTGTTCAAATCTTGCAGATTGATATCGGATCAGTAAATATATGTCTCCTGCAGAGAGTTGTACTGTTAGGGTATGTGCACACGTTTAGTATTTGCAGCAGATGTTTCTGCTGCAAAAACCAGAGTGTTGGCAGGAAAAATTATGTGAAAAATATGTGGGCTTTTGCCGAATTTTTTTGTGAGTTTCTTGGCATTTCTACTTGCATTTTTTCCCCAATCATTTGAATAAAAGAGAAGCGCTGCTAAAACGTTGAAAGAATTGACAAGCTTCAGATTTGAAAAAAACTCTTTGAAGGTTCAAATCTGCAAGGAAAACAATAAGCAGAATGTACATGAGATTTCAGAAATCTCATTCACTTTGTTGCTTGCTGTAAAGCTATGTGCGCACGATCAGGATTTGAAGCAGAAATTTCCTGAATTTTTCTGCATCTCCATGGCAGGAAAAACGCTGCGGAAAAAAACGCATGGTTTTGACGCGTTTTTGAAGCATTTTTGTACATCAATGAATGCTTTTTGGAGCTAAATAAAGTTATTTGGTGGGACATTGCTTAGACCCTTGGATTACCTTCAGAACTGGGGTGAGTATATTGGTTAATTTAAATGATTAAAGAATGTGTCTGTTGTATTTCAAATAAAGTGTTTGCTCTGTGTCTGTGTGTTTATTTAACTCTTTACTTTACTTTAATTAGGTTTGTCATCACCAAACAAAAGAGCTAGGTGTCAGCTAATCCCATTCGCCCAATGTCATTAGCATTTCCATTCATGTAATTTATGTGGCAGGTGTGAGATGCTATTTTTAGCCTATGAAGGTGCCATTTGCAAACATGGTCCCTGGCCATTATTAACAGCTCACAGCTGTTTGGTTAGCCGCTACGTCCCCTCGATCAGCAATCAGCAGCGCTTTGGACACAGCGTATTTTTGCAGCGTCCAAAACGCGGTGTTCTAATGCCACACTTGTCGGTACATGTGAATTCACCGCATATAATGACACTTCAATCGGTCAAAATCTGCAGAGGAGACTAGCGTGTCCGCTACAGAAATTGACATGCTGCGGGTGAGTTTGGGTATATGGCCATGATAAGGAGCCACTGCAGGTTTGACGCTGTGTGTTTATACATCGTCAAACCCGCAGCGTCCAGATGTTACAGCATAGTGGATGGGATCTCTAGAAATCCCATGTCGACTCTAGTCTCCGCAACATAAATTTGACCACTAAAATGTATTGAATGCGGTAAATACGCATGGTTCAGTGAACACATGTGAATTTACCTGCGTTCAATAGAATGCAACGTTTTGGACGCAGCAAAAGATATGCGTCCAAAGCGCAGCTACGTCGGGATCGTGGGCACAGAGCCTAAAATTTAAAAAAAAATGGCGTGGGCTACCGCATCATTTTTATAACCAGTAGAGGGAAAGCTGACCGCTGGGGGCTGATATTAGTAGCCGGGGAAGGGGCCATTAGCCAACAATGTTCCCTGGCTATTAATATCAGACCACAGCTGTTTGTTTAGCCTCTACTGGCTAGATTACATGGGGACCCCAGATAAAAATTGACATGGGGTCACCCTATAAAATCTAACCAGAAAAGGCTAAACAGACAGCTGCGGACTGATATTAATAGCCAGGGAAGGGGCCATCAATACTAACAACCCTCAGCAGTCCCAGGAATGGCGCATCCATACAATGCACCAAATCTGGCGCTTAGCCTCCGCTCCTCCCACTGCCCTGTAGCGGTGGTGAGTGGGGTAATGGGGTTGGGGTTCACGTCAGCCTTGTATTGGCGGCTGACGTGAAGCCCAGGTTAGTAATGGAGGGCATTTATAAGACAACCTCATTACTAACCACGTAGTAAAGTGGTCGCTGCTTTTTCAATAAAAGACAAGTCCAGAATGAAGTATTTTAATGAAATAAAAAACCCACGGTTTTAATAATTTTTCTTTTATTGCACTCTGTCCACGAAGCCATCGACTTTCTGAAAAAATTAAAAAAACAAACAACCATATCCCTCACCTGTCTGCCGTCAGTGATGCAGTCCACGATTACGCCAACGATTGTCCCTCAGCTATCCGGATCACTTCTACAGCAGTGACATCAGCAATCGCTGATGTCACTGCTGTAGGAAACAGCAATGTATGCTGACAGGAGTGTAAAATCACTCCTATCAGTATACATGCTGCAGGAGGTCACTGGGGTTCATCAGCTGAAGCTCAGTTGATCAGCCCCGGTGAGCTCACCACCATGGGAACATTCTTCTGAATTTTCCCATGGTGAGGTCACGTGAGCGATCAACTGATCGCTCACGTGACCGCAGGTCCTGGCAGCGCAGTACACTGTGGGGAGGGAGCGCGCTCTCCACAGTGTACTGCCGGCTGCCGGGCTGAAGACATCGCCGGGGACCAGGAGGACACCGTGGGATGCCGGACAGGTAAGTATAGTGTTTTTTATGTTAATATTTACTTTTCTTTTCTTTTTTTTTTTTTACTGGGGGCACGTTGGCTTGGCAGAGCAGACTACTGCTCCCCCCAGCCGACCCGCTCTCGCGGTTATCAGCGGGAGCGACAGTTGGATGAGAGGAGTAGTAGTCCTCCTCTCCCAATCTCTCAACTCGGGTACCACTCGCACCGCATTTCCACCGCAAATTCACGGCTATTGGCTTTAATTGAAACGCAGCAAACCGCAGGTATAAATACTATACCTGCGGATTTGCTGCGGTTCAATTCAAGTCAATGGGCTCGAATTTGCAGCGGAATCGCGCAAACAATGGCCATGCTGCTTTTTTTCCGCAAAGGTAATCCTGGATTACAGCTCATCAGGATTACCATTGTTATAGCTGGCAGACCTATTAATAAGCGTTTTCGCAGCGTTTCCGCCACGGAAACGCATTAAAACCACTTAGTGTGCACATAGCCTAATACACTGTTTTTATCGCAGCAAAAATGTATAGAAATAAAATGGCAAAAAACTCAACTTGTGAATAAGCCCTATCACTGCAATGTACAGTACATGATCCTAAAAGAGCCCTTTTGCACAAACTGACCGGCGGCACGATATAACAGCCAATCGCTAAACTTCTCAATCAGCAGTCGTTTGAATGCCTGTTTACACAGACAGACCAAAGAAAATGATGTGCACTGATTAACCTATACCATGACGTTGGTATTGTCGATTACCCGATGGTTGTCTTCACCATTATACCTGACGCGCCCCTGGGCCTGTGTCGCGCTGCGATGCGCACGCGGGAGCTTACCCGGAGCCGGATCTCTTGAGGGTTGTAGTCTCGTGGCGGCGACCCGGTCCGTGCCCAGGGAGTCAAACTGAGCGGCGATGTACTAGCAGTAGATGGTTGGTGACTACGCCACCCGTTGAATGCAGCTATGGAGCTGCCGCTGCAGGGCAGACCGCTGAGGCCGGTGGAAGGATGGTGCAGCGTGGATGGTATAACCCCCAACGGGAGGGGTATGGCCTCAGGGCAGCCGACGTGGATGATGGGGGGTAGCAGGAACCACTCGGAGACGGTACTGTGTAGTTCAGGGTCTTTACTGGTGACAAAGAAAGACCCTCCCGGAGTACTTGCTAGTGATAGGGGCCTGGTCAGTCCTTGAGCAGATGGGATTTCCCCTGGCCAGGCGGAGTTGTAGGCCTTCCCAACTAACTGTACTCTTCTGGCTACCTTGCTAGAGGCGGGAATAAGTAGCCCACGTCCCTGAGTGTACCGTGTGGTGCTCACCCGTATGGCCGGTGACTCGGGGCCTTCTAATGGCTTCCGCTCCACGATGGCGGTGCTGGTCCCACGCGTGTGACCGTGCCTTCGGGCTTCTGGGCCAGAGGACCTGAAATCCTCTGCCGGACGGTTTCTGCTGCTGGGTAGGAGTTAGTCCCCACAGCCTCGGACTCCGGGTCCGGTTAGAAATCTTCTCAGTCAGGGCGAGCTCTGCAGCTGCCAGCCCCTGACTCGTTGTAACACTGCTCCCCACAGAGCTCCTGATGTTTCTTGCTATGCTGCTTCTCTTCTCTACTCTTGTTCTGTCTTCTTTCTCACTAACCCTGCCTCAGCCCCGGGTTTATATAGGGGAAGTCCTTCCCCTCCCAAGACTGGGCAGGAGGTGTGGCATGCACAGGATCCCTGACCAAAGGACCTCCCACCTGCTCTCAGACGTAATATCTCTATCACTGTGGCAACCAGACCCCTGGGGTGTCACATTCCCCCCTAGTGAAATTTAGTACTCCGGGACTAAACATATTATTTTTTTTTGAAAAACATAACAAGGTATAACAATAACAATACAATAAGAAAAACACATAAGATGGTTACGGCGTGTCCGCAACCGGGTGCAGTTTTGAAAAGCAAGGTGTCCATTTCACCAAAACAGGGAGACGTAACCAGGTAGGGGCCTGTCCTGCCCCGAGTCCTTAACAGTCTTTAGTCCATCCTGGGTTACGCTCCAACTATGTACAAGGATTCCCGGTAAATCCACCAAGGACTCCTAAAAAGAACTAGAAACACAAAATTATATACAAGCAACTATAAACAAGTAAACATTATAAGATAGCTTAAACATTTAGATCCTCCAACGTGCGGGTAGCTGGCCTCTAGTGGCCCTAGTGGACCTACGGAGCTGACTGTCTGGCCCTGAACTACAGGGTGTAGGAGCTGTCAAGGGTAAACTGGGCAGCTGTCTATGGGCCCTCTGGCTCACTAGGGGTATGGCAGGCTCACTATAAGCAGAGGGTTGATTTTCCGGGTCTGCTTGTGTAGAGTCTTCTGCCTCCTGGACCGGCTGTTCTTCCAGCTCTACCGGTTGCTCCGTAGGTTCTTGGGATGATGGTTGGAGGAAGGTGAGTACGGGTACCACAACTGCACCATTGACTTGAGTCCAAGACCGAGGGAAGTCCCCGAGCACGGTACTAACCATATCTTCCCTTTCCTCTACGGGTCGATGGTCTTCTTGTTCCTCTTCAGGGTTCCTCAGTTGTTCGGGACACTTCTTCAGGTGGTCCCGGGATACAATGGCTGTGGTTTCCCCTCCGTCTTTACTGATGGTACAGACCTTCGGGTTTTCGTGGCTTGAGGGCAGTACGGTGTACGGGTCCTTCTCCCACTGGTCGTCCAACTTGTGGAGCCGTCTCTTCCTCTTCAAGACCTGCTCGCCGGGTACCAGGGGAACAGCGGGAGCATACTGGTTGTAAGTTTTCTCTTGTCTTTCCCTAGCCTGACAGAGACTTCGCTCCACGCTCTCCTGTACTCTCCGGTACTGCTGCTGCCTCTCTGTGTCCCAGTCTGTTTCTGGTGAAGTGTCCTCGGGTGTCAGGACTCCCATTTCCAGGTCAACAGGTAACTTACCAGGTCTTGCCCTCATTAGGTAAGCCGGGGTACAGTTGGTGGAACCTACCGGGATGTGGTTGTATAGGTCCACCAGATCGGGCAACTTTTCAGGCCACAGACTGCGTTCTTCCAGGGGCAACGTTTTTAGAAGATCCATTACCACCTGGTTCATTTTTTCACAAAGTCCATTAGTCTGCGGATGGTAGGGTGTCGTCCTTATCTTCCGGCAGCCATACAGATTGCAGAATTCCTGGAAGACCTCCGCTTCAAAGGCAGGTCCCTGGTCCGTCAGCACTTGGTCCGGGTACCCGTGTGGACGGCAAAAGTGCTGCTGGAAGGCTCTAGCTGCTGTTTGAGCCGTTAAGTCCTTGACGGGGACGACAACCAGAAACCGGGAGTAATGATCCACGATGGTTAACGCGTAGACGTAGCCACTTCTGCTTGGGGTCAGTTTTACATGATCCAAGGCTACCAGTTCCAACGGTTGCCGGGTGACGATGGACTGCAGGGGAGTCTTCTGGCTGGCGCGGTCCTTCCTTCTCAGGTTGCACGGGCCACAGTCTCTGCACCACTTCTCAATGGTTCCCCTCATGCCTACCCAGTGGAATCGCTCGCGCAGCAGGAACTCCAGCTTCTTCCACCCGAAGTGTCCAGCTCCGTCGTGGTATGCCTCCATCACCATGGCTGCGTCTCTTCGTGGCACCACTACTTGCCAGAGTAATTCATGCGTCCGGGAGTTAACCATTCTGCGGCACAACTTCCCTTTGTAAAGGAACAGTCGACTCTTCTCTGCCCATAGTTGTTTGGCTTCCTCCGGAGCGTCTGGTTCAAGGCGAGCCTCTGGCCGAGTCAGCATCTCCTTCACCAGTCGGACGGCAGGGTCGCTGTCTTGCGTTTCCGCCCAGTTGTAGTGAGGTAAGGGGTTCAACGTAGCAGCCTGCTTACTCCTTACCCGGTGGGAATACTGGAGAGTCCCATGACGGTGGAACGCAGGGAGTTCAATCTCTTCCAGTCCCTCCGGATCTTCTCCTTAGTCCGGCAGGTTGGGCATCCTGGACAGGGCGTCCGCGTTAGTATTGGAGCGCCCTGCCCGGTATTTGATTATGAACTCGTAGTTGGACAGACGGGCCATCCACCTCTGCTCCAGGGCACCGAGTCTTGCCGTGTCCAGGTGTGTCAACGGGTTGTTATCCGTGTACACGGTGAACCGGGAAGAAGCAAGGTAATGCTTAAAGCGCTCAGTGACTGCCCATACCACGGCCAGGAACTCTAGCTTAAATGAGCTATAATTCTCGGGGTTCCTTTCAGTGGATCGCAGTTTTCGGCTGGCGTAGGCGATTACTCGTTCTTTCCCCTGCTGGATCTGGGACAGTACGGCTCATAGCCCGATGTTACTGGCGTCGGTGTAGAGGATGAAGGGCTGGCTATAATCCGGGTACGCCAAGATTTCATCCCCCGTGAGGGCCATCTTCAGCTGGCGGAAGGACTCTTCTTCTAGCTCTTCCCATTTGAAGGGCGGCTTCTGGTTCTTGGCCTTCCGGGACTGGCCTATCAGGAGGTCCTGCATAGGCGCTGCCTTTTTGGTGAAACCGGGAATAAACCTTCGGTAGTAGCCTACCAACCCGAGGAACTGCCGCACTTCTTTTACGCTGGAGGGGCTTGGCCATCCCTTAATTGCGGTGATCTTATCGGGGTCGGGAGCCACTCCGTCAGCGCTCACCACGTGTCCCAGGTACTGCACCTTTGGTTTCAGGAGGTGACACTTGGAGGGTTTCACCTTTAGGCCGTAACTCGCCAGAGCTTCGAACACCTCCGCCAGGTGTTTCAGGTGGTCCTCATAAGTTTTGGAGTATACGATGACATCGTCCAGGTACAACAGGACCGTCTCGAAGTTTCTGTGGCCCAGACAGCACTCCATTAATCGTTGGAAGGTTCCTGGGGCGTTGCAGAGTCCGAACGGCATGCAGGTGAACTCACTAAGTCCCATCGGGGTGGTGAATGCGGTCTTCTCCCGGTCCGCCTCTGCTACAGGAACCTGCCAGTACCCGCTAGTGAGATCCAAGGTAGAGAAGAAGTTAGCAGATCTTAAAGCAGCCAATGACTCCTCTATGCTTGGTAAGGGGTACGCATCCTTGTGTGTGATACGGTTGATTTTCCGGTAATCTACACACATCCTCATGGTGTTGTCTTTCTTTTTGACTAAAACTAGCGGGGCTGCCCAGGGGCTACAGCTATCCCGGATTACCCCAGCCTCCTTCATGTCTCTAAGCATCCCCTTGGCGTGTTGGTAATGTGCAGGGGGTACGGGTCGATACCTCTCTTTTATGGGAGGATGATCTCCCGTGGGGATGCGGTGTTCTACCCCCTTGACTCGCTCGAAGTCTAACGGGTGTTTACTAAACACTCTCTCATACTCTTGAACCACCCGGTAGACTCCCTGTTTCTGGTGGGAGGGAGTGGAGTCAGTTCCCAAGTGTAGTTGCTGACACCAATCCTCCATTACTTTCTTAGAGCCGTTACCTTCCTCCGGGTGAGATGGAGGCAAGGGTTCCACAGACTGTATAGAGTTTTGGTTGATGGTATATAATTTTGCTAGCGTGGCATACCGGGGCAGGTACACTTCCCTCTCCCCGATATTGATTATGCGAACGGGCACCCTCCCATGGCGTACATTGACCACCCCCCGTGCTGTCAAAATGGTGGGCCTACTGTCTGAGTAAACTGGTTCTACCATTGCCTGGTAATCTCTACCTCTCAGACCAATAGCTGCCCGGCACCAAATCATCATTTCGCTTTTTGGGGGCATGGCAATAGGGAAAGGGTCACACATTCTTACGCTACCAATCTCACCGCCGGAGAGTTCCACCTGTTGCCGTCGCATCAGTGCCCGGATCTCTTTCTGGAGCACTCGCTGCTCGCCGGAGCTGGCGTTCTTGGCAACCTGCTGTAGAAGGAAAATCACCTCTGCAAGACAATTCTCAATTACATTAGTTCCTAGAGTTATTTTTGGGTGGCTCTCATGTTTGTCAATGTCTACAATGATCAGTCCCTGTGCTGCCAGTTCGACTCTACCGATTTTGATGGTCACCTCTTTAAATCCGATCTGTGGCACGGGCTGGCCATTGCTGGCGATGATACTCAAGTCGTCGTCAGGGTAGCGGGTAATATCCGAGTCATTCCAGTACTGCTTAAAGAGCACGTACGGGATAGTGGTGACCTGTGACCCGGTGTCCAGTAGGGCACTCATGGGAATGCCATCCAGTACCACAGGCAAGACTGGACGTCCTCCCACATATCTGTCGCGCCAGTTCGATGGGCCTGGTGATCTTTTTCCTGGGGGTTGGCCCTCTACCCCAGGTTGTGCCCGTTTAAAGAACAGTACCTTTCCATATGTCCGGGTTGATTGCAGCGGCGGCAGATGGGTCGTCCGTCCTCGCTGTATCGGTCACTGGGTCTTCCTCTGGCCGGTGGGGTCCTCCTTGATCGACGCCACGGGATGTCCTCCGGTCCGGATGCCAGCTGGATCTTCCCTGGGGTGGAAACCTGTAAAGACTGCACAGTTCGGGTTAGCGCAGCAACGCTCTTAGCTAGCTCTTGGACCTGATGGCGTAGGTCTGGAGCCGGGTCATTGTCCAAAGCCTGCGCATCAGCTCCCACAGGCCCTGCCGACAAGGGCGCCGCCTCCTGGTGGTAAGTGATAGCTGGGCGCCTGTGGGTCACAACGCCACCCGGTGCCGGTTCTCGGAGCACCCGGATAGCTCTGTCCTTGAACTGTGCAAAGTCCAGATGGGGATCCTGTAAGGCCATTGCCCGCAACTGGGTTCGGTGGGCATTGCAATATAAACCCTCTATAAATTGTTCAGTCAACAGCCTGTCCTCGTTTCCCACCCCATCAGGGTCGGTCTGCTTTATGGCCCTCAGGGCCTCTTGTGTTATGTTCTGCTACCAGAGCTAAGGAAAGAGAGGAGATCTGTCCCTACTATAGGACTCAGCTGAATCCCTACGATGTAACAGGGAACCTGATCCTGCGATCAGACCTGCTAAAGTCCAGTCTGTACGAAGACCTATAGATGTGGGGGAGGAATCCCTACAAGTACTAAGGACTGGGAGGAATATGGGACACCTCCTAACAGAAATAGTAGCAGACAGACGAACAAACAAAATATAAAGAACATAGAGGTCCGTAGACCAAGCAAACTAACAGAGCAAGACACAGAGCACAGGCTAGCTAGAAAGTAGATATACAATGAAGTCCAGCAAAGCCAGAAGGGCGGAGCAGGATTAAATAGGCCAACAAGGTCATGTGACCAGCAAAGGAAAAAAAACCTAACAGCAAGGTTCTAACAGTACCCCCCCTTCTAAGAGGATCCTCCGGATCCCCTAGGACCAGGCTTATCAGGAAATCTCCTGTGAAACGCTCTGATAAGTCTGGACGCGGAAACATCATCTGACCTCACCCAAGAGTTATCCTCGGGTCCGAAACCTTTCCAGGCCACAAGATACTGCAAACTACCTCTATACCGTCTAGAGTCAAGGATGCGAGAAATTTCATATTCCCCGTCCTCCACCACCGGAGGAACAGAGGCAGAGGCGTCACCATCCGACACAACAGCTTTTTTTAACAGAGAGACATGAAAGACCGGATTAATTCTCCAGGAGGTAGGAACCTCCAACCTAACAGCAGATTGGTTGACAACCTGAAGCACCTTAAAGGGCCCTTCAAACTTGGGACCCAATTTCTTAGAAGGAATCCTCAACCGCAGATTCCTAGAGGACAACCAAACCATGTCACCAACAGCGAACAAAACCTCCTGTCGTTTCCTATCAAAGTAGTCTTTAGATTTTCTGTTGGCCTCCTGAAGATTACCACGCACATCCGTCCAAACTCTTTCCAAATCACCGGAAAAATTCTCCTCCTCAGGCACGGCAGATCCCAACTTGGAGAACGACCCAAACGACGGATGTCTCCCAGAACAACAAAAAAAAGGCGAACAACCAGCAGAAGAAGATGTATGATTGTTCAGAGCAAATTCGGCAAGTGGCAGAAACTCAGACCACCCCTCTTGATTGTCTGCCACAAAACAACGCAAGAACTGCTCAACATCCTGGTTTTTCCTTTCTGTCTGGCCATTAGATTCAGGATGATATCCGGACGAAAACGACAAATGAATTCCCAACCTGTCACAAAAGGCACGCCAAAAACGAGCCACGAACTGAGGACCCCTATCAGAAACAATGTCAGTAGGAACGCCATGAAGTCTGACAATTTCCTTGACAAAGGCCTTAGCGAGAGTTTTAGCGCAGGGCAGTTTGATGAAGGGAACCAAGTGACACATCTTGCTAAAACGGTCCACGACCACCCAGATGACAGTAAAACCCTCAGAGGGGGGAAGGTCAGTTATAAAGTCCATAGCCAAATGTGTCCAAGGAGCACTGGGGACCTCCAAAGGACAAAGCAACCCCGCAGCAGGAGTATGTGAGGACTTAGATCTAGCACATACAGTACATTGGCGTACCCACTTAATGACTTCCTTCTGCCATCCAGGCCACCAAAAACTGCGACCCACCAGTCTCTTGGTCTCAGAGATTCCGGGATGACCTGCCAACCGAGATTCGTGACACTCAACAAACAAATCTCTCCTAAAGGTCCCAGGCACAAACAACCTCCCATGAGGAGTGTTAGATGGGGCATTCTCCTGAGCTTTAAGAATCTCATCTTCCAAAACGGAGTCTAAAGCAGCTATCACAACACCTTCTTGTAAAATGTTTTCCTCTTTCTCAGCACCGACTATGGGAGAAAAACTGCGAGACAAGGCATCCGCCTTAACATTCTTAGTACCAGGGATGTAAGTAACGGAGAAATTAAACCGCGAGAAAAACAGTGCCCACCTAGCCTGACGGGCATTCAGGCGCTTGGCAGCGTCAAGATATATCAGATTTTTATGATCCGTAAGAACCTGAACGGGAAATTCCGCACCTTCCAAGAAGTGGCGCCAGTGTTCAAATGCGAGTTTAATAGCCAATAATTCCCGATTACCAATATCGTAATTCAATTCAGTCTCCGAAAATTTTTTTGAAAAAAAAGGCACAGGGATGTAATCCATCCCCGTTATCCTGAGACAATACTGCGCCAACCCCCACAGAGGAAGCATCAACCTCAACCAAAAACGGCCTAGTAACATCAGGCTGCATAAGGATGGGAGCAGAGGTGAACCTCTCTTTGAGATACACAAAAGCTTCAATGGCCTCAGAAGACCACTGAACCGCATCAGCACCTTTCCTGGTGAGATCAGTCAGAGGTTTGACAATACTAGAAAAATTTTTTATGAATTTTCTATAGTAATTGGCGAAACCCAAAAACCTCTGTATCGATTTCAAACCAATAGGCCTAGGCCATTCCTGCACAGCCTGAACCTTAACCGGATCCATCTCAAAACCTTTGCTGGAGATAATGTAGCCCAAAAAACTAATTCTCTGTACAGCGAACTCACATTTCTCCAGCTTAGCAAAAAGCGAATTGTCCATTAATAACTGTAATACCTCACGCACGCTCCGCCAATGAGACTCCAGATCTGGCGAATAAATCAAAATGTCATCCAAATACACAACCACATTTTTACCGATCAAAGGTCTAAGGATGTCATTAATCAGATTCTGAAAAAATGCAGGAGCATTAGTAAGACCAAAAGGCATAACCAGATTCTCAAAATGACCCACAGGAGTGTTAAAAGCAGTCTTCCATTCATCACCCTCCTTCATGCGCAACAGATTGTATGCCCCCTTAAGGTCAATTTTAGAGAACCACTTGGCCCCCAATAACTGGTTAAACAGATCAGGAATCAATGGCAGTGGGTAAGGATTGCGTACCGTAATTTTGTTAATCTCACGAAAATCCAGACAAGGACGTAAACCGCCGTCCTTTTTTTTTACAAAAAAAAATCCAACCGCCACAGGAGACTTAGAGGGCCTAATGTGACCGGCGGCCAAACTTGTCTGTATGTATTCCTCCAAAGCCTTCCTCTCAGGAATAGTAAGGTTAAATAAACGACTTTTAGGAAGAGTCGCTCCAGGGACAAATTCAATAGAACAATCATAGTCTCTATGGGGAGGCAAAACCTGCGAATCTTTCTCAGAAAAAACTCTCCAAAAATCCTGAATAGGAACAGGTAATTCTCCCCTATCCAAAGCTGCAATACGCCCGTTACAACACTTGTCATAACATTTATGGCTCCAGGATTTAATTTCACTGGTAGACCAATCCAGTACAGGATTGTGAAATTTTAACCAGGGCAAACCCAATATTACTGGAGAAGGCAAGTTATTCAACACTACCAAATCCAATTTCTCATGGTGAACACCATTAATAGTGAGAGGAAATTCACAGACCTTGAGAGTAATATTCTTCAAAGGGGAACCATCCACAGAAACCACAGCAATGGGGGATGATAAAGGTTCAGGTTTTAAATTGAGTTTTTCCACGAATCCCCCATCAATTACATTCAGTGTAGACCCGCAATCAACAAACACCCGAAATTCCATTAATTTTTCCTGAGCAATCGTGGAAGCAGCTAAAAATACACCCTTGGAATTTAAACAGGCAATACGGGCGTGACTGACCATTTTTTTTTCTTTCTTCATACGAAGCTCACAGCCTTTAATCAAATGACCAGATTTTCCGCAATAGAAACACAAGCCTTTCGAAAAACGACGGTCTTTTTCTTGAGAGCGAGGTGCCACCGATCCAATCTCCATCGGTTCACCACTGTTAGTACACACATTCTCATAACCAGAAACTGACATAGCAGAGGATTTGCTCTCATTAACCCTAGCACGCAGTCTTCTATCCACCCGTATAGCTAATTGCATAGCCTGTTGCAAATCCTCAGGTGTAGGATAAGCAATTAGCAGGTCTTTAACCCTTTCACTGAGCCCAGCAAGAAATAGACTTTTCAGAGCAGAATCGTTCCACCCTGTTTGAGTGGACCAACGACGAAAATGTGTACAATATTTTTCGACATTACCTGATCCTTGTTTTAAATGTCTCAACTCAGTCTCAGCTGATGCGACACGGTCAGGATCATCATATAATAGTCCTAAAGCAGAAAAAAAACTATCCACTGATCTGAAGCATGTATCACTAGGTTGCAAAGAAAAGGCCCACTCCTGAGGCTCTTTGCGCAAAAGTGACATTATGAACCCTACGCGCTGGGATTCATCCCCAGAGGACTTGGGTCTCAAACGAAAATACAATAAGCAAGCATTTTTAAATGAAAAAAATTCTCGATGTTCACCAAAAAATAAATCCGGCAAACATACCTTAGGCTCCAAGAAATGTGCTCCAGAACAGTTACTCACGTGCTGACGGAGCTCGGCCACTTCCAGAGAGAGTCCCTGCAGGTGTTTAGCCAAATCCTGAACCGACACCATGATGGAACAAAAAAAAAATCTTTCCTTAGAGAATTTGCTGGCTGGACTTACTGTTATGTTCTGCTACCAGAGCTAAGGAAAGAGAGGAGATCTGTCCCTACTATAGGACTCAGCTGAATCCCTACGATGTAACAGGGAACCTGATCCTGCGATCAGACCTGCTAAAGTCCTAAGCTAGTCTGTACGAAGACCTATAGATGTGGGGGAGGAATCCCTACAAGTACTAAGGACTGGGAGGAATATGGGACACCTCCTAACAGAAATAGTAGCAGACAGACGAACAAACAAAATATAAAGAACATAGAGGTCCGTAGACCAAGCAAACTAACAGAGCAAGACACAGAGCACAGGCTAGCTAGAAAGTAGATATACAATGAAGTCCAGCAAAGCCAGAAGGGCGGAGCAGGATTAAATAGGCCAACAAGGTCATGTGACCAGCAAAGGAAAAAAAACCTAACAGCAAGGTTCTAACATCTTGTAGGTTTAGTGCATAGTCCCTTATACTCTCATGCGCTCGCTGCTTGCACCCGTAGAATCTAAGCTTAATCTCGGCTGAGGTGCGGGTATCAAAGGTGTCCTTCAGCCGGGTTAGTATCCCTGCGACAGTCTTCCTCCCAGGTGGCCAGGATTTTACTTCCCTTTTGGCTGCCCCGGTTAGTTGGGCCACCAGGATGCTCACCTTTTGCTCTTCTGTGAGGGGGTACACCTGGAAGAGGCTATCCAGCTTTTCTCTAAAGTCATGCAGGGTATGTGACTCCCCTGAGTACTGGGGTAGCCAAGCTGCTCCCGGGATATAGGGCATGGTGAAGGGCATAACTGCAGCAGCGGTGGCGCTGGTGGGGGTTGAGGCAGTGAAGCTCTCCTCCGTATCCGACATCTTCCTCCCCCCTAGTGGACCGTGGCCTACCTTGCGATGATCCTGTTCCGTAGGCCGCGGCTCCGCAGTGGATCGTCAGGGTTGAGGACCTTCCGTCGCGCTCCGGTGACGTCGGCGTCTGCTGGGCTCCTTCCAGGACCTTACGCAACGTCCGGACGTGAGGCGGGGCTTCAGTTCTCGCGCGCTTTCGGAGTCCACGCCCCTCTTCTTCCCGCGCGGCGTCCTCAAGATGGCGTCCAATGGCGGGAAAACTCCACGGATGGCGGGAAGAAGGTCGAAGATGGCACCGGATGGCGGGAAAACTTCGCGGATGGCGGGAAGAAGGTAGAAGATGGCGCCGGATGGCGGGAAACCTCCACGGATGGCGGGAATCTTCACAGATGGCGGGAATCTTCACCACTGGTAAGTTTGAAAAGTCTCTTTTTCAGGCACGCAGTACCCGGTGGTTGCGGGCACGAGATCCTGCCGACTACGCCAAAGTTGACGCGCCCCTGGCCCTGTGTCGCGCTGCGATGCGCACGCGGGAGCTTACCCGGAGCCGGATCTCTTGAGGGTTGTAGTCTCGTGGCGGCGACCCGGTCCGTGCCCAGGGAGTCAAACTGAGCGGCGATGTACTAGCAGTAGATGGTTGGTGACTACGCCACCCGTTGAATGCAGCTATGGAGCTGCCGCTGCAGGGCAGACCGCTGAGGCCGGTGGAAGGATGGTGCAGCGTGGATGGTATAACCCCCAACGGGAGGGCTATGGCCTCAGGGCAGCCGACGTGGATGATGGGGGGTAGCAGGAACCACTCGGAGACGGTACTGTGTAGTTCAGGGTCTTTACTGGTGACAAAGAAAGACCCTCCCGGAGTACTTGCTAGTGATAGGGGCCTGGTCAGTCCTTGAGCAGATGGGATTTCCCCTGGCCAGGCGGAGTTGTAGGCCTTCCCAACTAACTGTACTCTTCTGGCTACCTTGCTAGAGGCGGGAATAAGTAGCCCACGTCCCTGAGTGTACCGTGTGGTGCTCACCCGTATGGCCGGTGACTCGGGGCCTTCTAATGGCTTCCGCTCCACGATGGCGGTGCTGGTCCCACGCGTGTGACCGTGCCTTCGGGCTTCTGGGCCAGAGGACCTGAAATCCTCTGCCGGACGGTTTCTGCTGCTGGGTAGGAGTTAGTCCCCACAGCCTCGGACTCCGGGTCCGGTTAGAAATCTTCTCAGTCAGGGCGAGCTCTGCAGCTGCCAGCCCCTGACTCGTTGTAACACTGCTCCCCACAGAGCTCCTGATGTTTCTTGCTATGCTGCTTCTCTTCTCTACTCTTGTTCTGTCTTCTTTCTCACTAACCCTGCCTCAGCCCCGGGTTTATATAGGGGAAGTCCTTCCCCTCCCAAGACTGGGCAGGAGGTGTGGCATGCACAGGATCCCTGACCAAAGGACCTCCCACCTGCTCTCAGACGTAATATCTCTATCACTGTGGCAACCAGACCCCTGGGGTGTCACATACCCCTTATTAAATGAACCACCTACCCAACCCCCAACCTTATTACACCTATAAAAGCACCATAGGTTGGATAATATTGGCCACAGCGTTTTTTTATTGTCAACATTACAACATTTAACAATACTTTTAAAACGTGCTAAGGTCCTTGAAGCTACAAAGAATCTGATGACCCAAAATTGACCAACCACATTAACTCCCAGCCGCGACCCACAGGCTCAGGAGCACTAAAAACTCAAAGGGTTCATAAACGGGTAACCGCAAAAACCGGGACTTGACATTCCTTTGCTGTAATCCCCACCAATCACCAGACTCAAAAACCAGCTTATCACAGAGGGATACATGTCCCGATGACTCCCCCGTACCAATTTAGAACCGACTTCAAGGACGCCACAAGTCACTACGACCCGGAATTTAATTTTCCCAAATTTCGTGCATCCCTACCAAAAAATGTTTCTCACTATAATAAATAATATATATCTAAGCATAGACACATATATACAGAAATATATATATAACCCTCCCCAATAGCCCTTGTTCCCACCTACTCCAAACCCCCATCATGCCGGCTTCTGCCCACTGTCCTAGCCCAGTGCTCCAGCCTCTCCTGATTGCTCAGTACACATAGGCTGCCATAGTTCTTGCAGTATGAGTCCTGTTTACACAGGATGATGCGCCTCAAAGAACGATGATCTTTTATGGTGCATAAGAGCATTTCACCCAATGAACGACTGTTTTGCTCATTTTTTGGGTGATCGGCAGCCTGTTTAAATGGCCAGATCATGAAATAAGGGTTTTTGCTCGTTCACAATTATCTTGCAGTGTAAATGCCCCTTATGGCAGGGGTTTCCAAAGGTGTTAAATGAGGGCTCTTTTTCATAGCAGATACAAATCTATTAAACAATAAGAACAAGGTAACGGCATGTTTTTCAAACAATGTTTCCTGTTTGTTGGGGTCCAAATTAGAGTTAAAGGGCAATTCAATAGGACACAGCAATTATTATCGCACATATAAACGAATCTAGTCATTTATACAGAAAAGGAGAAATAATCGAGATCAAGTAGATTATCATATTTTTCCCTCTAAATGTAAAAACTATATTTAAAGAAATTATCATCTCAGGCAGATGCCGCTGTGTAACGAAGTGCACAGCGATTGTCAAGACGTGCCATGTGGCTGTCAATTAAAGTCTGTCTGTTCTGCAAATAACAAGCTGAAATCAGATTAGTGTTGTAAGCACATGTGTCTCTATTTACTGGGAATGGTGTAGGAGAACGGATCAGACGGCGAATGTGTCTCTGAAATCTGTGCAGCGAAAATGTCATTTCTTTTTGCCAGCTTTGTAAAAAAAAAAAAAAAAAGCCTTTATATGCTATAGGAAAGTGGCCATAAACCCAATGTGGTATCGTGGCTTTTTGACGCTACAGAATTTCTGCACCTATTATTTAAATTAAATTACTTGCGTTTTTTTCATTGCATTTTTGTGTGTGTCTCTTTACCATGTGTTTTTATTGCATTTTTGACGCTGCAGTTTTTGTCTCTTGGTGTGTTATGCTTTAAATAAAGCTGCTTTGTTTTTGATACTTCCTGGTATTTGGCTTTGATAAAACTCTAATCCTGCAGATTTTCTCCATCTAGTGAAAATCTGTCCGCACTGAAAACTCAGCGAACCCGCAAGAGAAACTGACATGCTGCGGATTTGAACCGCAGGTTAGTTTACGATGAGTAAACAAAATCACAGTGGACATTAGATTTCTATCCATCCCATCCACTTTGCTGGAAAATACAAAATGTCGAAAACTCACCAAAGGGTCATCATGGGTATGTAGCCTTAGGGCTCGCTCTCACTTCCGAGTAAATCGGACGAATGCAATCTGATAAAAAATCAGATTGCATTCGGACCAATTTAATCCTATGATGGTGATGATGGTGTGCTCAGTGACTTTTTTTTCCAGCTCCGATAGGATTGCGATCGGGCTGGAAAAAAATCGCGACATGCTGCGATTGCACGCTGGATTCGGATCGCATGCACCCATATAAGCCTATGGTTGCGTGTGAAACATTGCACTGCACTCGGATATCACCCGAGTGCAGTGCGATTCCCGCCGATGCCAGCAACAGAGGAGATGGAGAAATGGATTTCTCCGTCCCCTCCGCAGCTGTGCTGTGATTCTCTGTGCGAGAGGATCGGAGCACGGAGCACTGACATTCGGCTCCTGCTCGCAGCAGAGCAGGAGCCGAATGTCATTAGCATCTCGCATCCGATGCCATGCGCTAGTGGGACTCCAGCCAAAGACTTCAATGCACTAAATTTATCATTCACCAGATATGTTCATGCTGGATGTTACTTCTTTTGTCTAATTTTGTCTTTTGCCTAAATTATTACTTGCCTAACTATTTGACTTAGTTTGCTCCACTTATTTGCACCTTACTTTTTTTTTTTTGGTGCATGTTGTTGCATTTAATTCTCCCCGCTTTTTAGATAGGTCACACCCTCATGTTGAATGATCGGTCAAAGTATCCAAAACAGATACTAGATCTAAAAGATTTTATTATTATTATTATTTATTTATTTTATTTTATTTTTTTAAGCCAAGGTCTAGGTGAAAGCATCTTGTTTGCATTCCATGATTGACCTTCCCATTTCCATCTTATGCATAGACAGAGCTCCCATTCTAGGCACTAGTTTAGTGAGGTGCACTGCAGAAGTCTTTTCTACATGACTTGAATATAGCTTAAAACGACAAAAAAAAAACGGTTGCATAAAAGTGTAAAAACCTTTAGTTCTGACAAGGATGAATTATTCCGTGTAAAATTGGTCTGTTCATAGAGAACCATCTATTATTGAAAAATGATAGAATCTAGATATTTACTCTAAGTTTCATGATTGTTAATTTTCAAGCATCTCGGATATTTTTGCTTCTTTAGCCGTGCAGTGAGGCTTGTTCATATAATGGAAACCCCAAAATCATTCTTGTACTTTAAGGCCATTTAAGGTTGTGTAAATCTTTGAGATTTTGCAAATAAATGCCACATGAATCTTCTTGACCATAATTCACATAGCACAAGGACACACAGAAGACATTTGTTCATATCATGTATTCCTTGAAAACAGTTGTAAAGATTTTATCTTTAACCAGGAAACCCAAATATGCACCAAGCAGAGTCCTAGTCTTGTGGGAAAGACCTAACCACATGTACGGCAAGAAGAGCCCTGTCTGTTTCTAATTAAGTGGGATTTCCATTGTCTCAGTCTATTGCCTCTCAGCAGTGTCCTCAATGTGGCTGCAATTCACCTTTAATTTCGTTATCTATATTTATTCCTTTCATGGCATCTCTCGGGGATTTCACCGAGGAGGGAACAGACCTGGATCAGAGTAATTGTCAGGGGTGAAGTAGCTGGCAATCACCATAGACATTACCGACTACATCTCACCCAGTAGATCAGATCTTCTCCTGGAAATAGATTTACCTTTTATTTAGAATTTTGGTGGATTTGATACAATGAAAAGATTATTTTGATTCTTTTCCTACAGAGGATTATTTATTGTATTGGAGGGGGCTTTTTCTTAACCATTTTGTTCACTGGTTTGGATTCCGTGTCATTTACTGTAATGTATATGTAACTTATCCCAACTACTTCTAGCTTTTTCCATTTGATGATTTGTTTTGATACTATTATTTCAAACCAAACATGGACATGTCTATGCTTTTTTTTGCCATGTAAATGCACCCATTGGCGATAATGTGTCCACGTGCCATCTATTAAAAAAGTTGATGTCATATGTACGCAAAATTCAGACTGATTACCTAACAGTATTTCTGCAGAAATCTCCCCATTTCCTACAGCCTTTCATCTGTTTGCATACAGACACAGTGTACTAAAAATCCACTTCAATAGGAGCTGAGCTGCAGTACCTAAGAACAACCACTACACAGTGAATGGAGCTGTGCTGTTCTGCTTCGCTTACTGCGAACATCCGGCCACTGGAACTGATAACAGCAGATTGTAGAGCTGCCGGGTGTCAAACCCCCACTGATCTGATACTGATGTGACGCGCCCCTGGGCCTGTGTCGCGCAGTGCTGCGCACGCGGGAGCCTACCCGGAGCCGGATCAGTGGAGGGTTGTAGTCTCGTGGCGGTGACCCGGTCCGTGCCCAGGGAGTCAAACTAGACGGCAGTCTATTAGTAGTAAATAGTTGATGACTACGCCACCCGTTGAGAGCAGCCAGGGAGCTGCTGCTGCAGGGCAGACCGCTGAGGCCGGTGGTAGGATTGTGCAGCGTGATAGTATAACCCCCAACGGGAGGGGTATGGCCTCAGGGCAGCCGACGTGGATGATGGGGGTAGCAGGAACCACTCAGAGACGGTACGGTGTAGTTCAGGGTCTTTACTGGTAACAACGACAGACCCTCCCGGAGTACTTGCTAGCAAACGGGGCCTGGTCAGTCTTTGAGCAGATGGGATCTCCCCTGGCCAGGCGTAGTTGTAGGCCTCCCAAACTGACTGTACTCTTCTGGCTACCTTGCTAGAAGCTGATGTAAGTAACCCACGTCCCTGAGTGTACCGTGTGGTGCTCACCCGTATGGCCGGTGACTCGGGGCCTTCTAATGGCTTCCGCTCCACGATGGCGGTGCTGGTCCCACGCGTGTGACCGTGCCTTCGGGCTTCTGGGCCAGGGGACCTGAAATCCCCTGCCTGACGGATTCTGCTGCTGGGTAGGAGTTAGTCCCCACAGCCTCGGACTCCGGGTCCGGTAAAGAATCTTCTTAGTCAGGGCAAGCTCTGCAGCTGCCAGCCCCTGACTCCTTGTAAGCCTGCTGTTTCCTATGCTGCTTCTTGTCTCCACTCTCCTTGTCTGACTCACTCTGCCTCAGCCCCGGGTTTATACAGGGGAAGTTCTTCCCCTCCCAAGACTGGGCAGAAGGTGTGGCATGCACAGGATCCCTGACCAAAGGACCTCCC
The DNA here is from genome assembly GCF_046119375.1 of Phyllobates terribilis. Lineage (NCBI taxonomy): Eukaryota > Metazoa > Chordata > Amphibia > Anura > Dendrobatidae > Phyllobates > Phyllobates terribilis. Next base: position 878,159,990 of record NW_027362762.1, read on the forward strand.
ACCTGCTCTCAGACATAATATCTCTATCACTGTGGCAACCAGACCCCTGGGGTGTCACATTCCCCCCTAGTGAAATTTAGTACTCCGGGACTAAACACATTTAGAAAAACATAACAAAGCATAACAATAACAACACAATAAGAAAAACACATAAGATGGTTGCGGCGTGTCCGCAACCGGGTGCAGTCTTTGAAGAAAAGCAAAGGTGTCCATTTCACCAACACAGGGAGACGTAACCAGGTAGGGGTCTGTCCTACCCCGAGTCCTTAACAGTCTCTAGTCCATCCTGGGTTACGCTCCAACTATATACAAGGATTCCCGGTAAATCCACCAAGGTTTCCTAAAAACAACTGGAAACACAAAATTATTCACAAGCAACAATACACAGAAAAACATAAATAAAACAATTTATACACTTTAAATTCTCCAGCGTGCGGGTAACTGGCCTCTAGTGGCCCGAGTGGACCTACGGAGCTGACTGTCTGGCCCTGAACTACAGGGTGTAGGAGCTGTCAAGGGTAAACTGGGCAGCTGTCTACCGGCTCTTTGTCTCACTAGGGGTACGGCAGGCTCACTATAAGCAGAGGGTTGATTCTCCTGTTCTGCTTGTGTGGAGTCTTCTGCCTCCTGGACCGGCTGTTCTTCCAGCTCTACCCGTTGCTCCGTAGGTTCTTGGGATGATGGTTGGAGGAAGGTGAGTACGGGTACCACAACTGCACCATTGACTTGAGTCCAAGACTGAGGGAAGTCCCCGAGCACGGTACTAACCATATCTTCCCTTTCTTCCACGGGTCGATGGTCTTCGTGTTCCTCTTCAGGGTTCCTCAGTTGTTCGGGACACTTCTTCAGGTGGTCCCGGGATACAATGGCTGTGGTTTCCCCTCCGTCTTTACTGATGGTACAGACCTTCGGGTTCTCGTGGCTTGAGGGCAGTACGGTGTACGGGTCCTCCTCCCACTGGTCATCCAACTTGTGGAGCCGTCTTTTCCTCTTCAAGACCTGCTCTCCGGGTACCAGGGGAACAGCGGGAGCATACTGGTTGTAAGTCTTCTCTTGTCTTTCCCTAGCCTGACAGAGACTTCGCTCCACGCTCTCTTGTACTCTCCGGTACTGCTGCTGCCTCTCTGTGTCCCAGTCTGTTTCTGGTGAAGTGTCCTCAGGTGTCAGGACTCCCATTTCCAGGTCAACAGGTAACTTACCAGGTCTCGCCCTCATTAGGTAAGCCGGGGTACAGTTGGTGGAACCTACCGGGATGTGGTTGTATAGGTCCACCAGATCGGGCAACTTCTCAGGCCACAGACTGCGTTCTTCCAGGGGCAATGTTTTTAGGAGATCCATTACCACCTGGTTCATTTTTTTCACAAAGTCCATTAGTTTGCGGATGGTAGGGTGTCGTCCTTATCTTCCGGCAGCCATACAGATTGCAGAATTCCTGGAAGACCTCCGCTTCAAAGGCAGGTCCCTGGTCCGTCAGCACTTGGTCCGGGTACCCGTGTGGACGGCAGAAGTGCTGCTGGAAGGCTCTAGCTGCTGTTTGAGCCGTTAAGTCCTTGACGGGGACGACAACCAAGAACCGGGAGTAATGATCCACGATGGTTAACGCGTAGACGTAGCCACTTCTGCTTGGGGTCAGTTTTACATGATCCAAGGCTACCAGTTCCAACGGTTGCCGGGTGACGATGGACTGCAGGGGAGTCTTCTGGCTGGCCCGGTCCTTCCTTCTCAGATTGCACGGGCCACAGTCTCTGCACCACTTCTCGATGGTTCCCCTCATGCCTACCCAGTGGAACCGCTCGCGCAGCAGGAACTCCAGCTTTTTCCACCCGAAGTGTCCAGCTCCGTCGTGGTATGCCTCCATCACCATGGCTGCGTCTCTTCGTGGCACCACTACTTGCCAGAGTAGTTCATGCGTCCGGGAGTTGACCATTCTGCGGCACAACTTCCCCTTGTAAAGGAATAGTCGACTCTTCTCCGCCCATAGTTGTTTGGCTTCCTCCGGAGCGTCTGGTTCAAGGCGAGCCTCCGGCCGAATCAGCATCTCCTTCACCAGTCGGACGGCAGGGTCGCTGTCTTGCGTTTCCGCCCAGTTGTAGTGGGGTAAGGGGTTCAACGTAGCAGCCTGCTTACCCCTTACCCGGTGGGAATACTGGATAGTCCCATGACGGTGGAACGCAGGGAGTTCAACTTCTTCCAGTCCCTCCGGATCTTCTCCTTCGTCCGGCAGGTTGGGCATCCTGGACAGGGCATCCGCGTTAGTATTGGAGCGTCCTGCCCGGTATTTGATTGTGAACTCGTAGTTGGACAGACGGGCCATCCACCTCTGCTCCAGGGCACCGAGTCTTGCCGTGTCCAGGTGTATCAACGGGTTGTTATCCGTGTATACGGTGAACCGGGAAGAAGCGAGGTAATGCCTAAAGCGCTCGGTGACTGCCCATACCACGGCCAGGAACTCTAGCTTAAATGAGCTGTAATTCTCGGGGTTCCTTTCGGTGGGTCGCAGTTTTCGGCTGGCATAGGAGATCACTCGTTCTCTCCCCTGCTGAATCTGGGATAGTACGGCTCCTAGCCCGATGTTACTGGCGTCGGTGTAGAGGATGAAGGGCTGGCTATAGTCTGGGTATGCCAAGATTTCATCCCCCGTGAGGGCCATCTTCAGCTGGCGGAAGGACTCTTCTTCTAGCTCTTCCCATTTGAAGGGCGGCTTCTGGTTCTTGGCCTTCCGGGACTGGCCTATCAGGAGGTCCTGCATAGGCGCTGCCTTTTTGGTGAAACCGGGAATAAACCTTCGGTAGTAGCCTACCAACCCTAGGAACTGCCGCACTTCTTTTACGCTGGAGGGGCTTGGCCATCCCTTAATTGCGGTGATCTTATCGGGGTCGGGAGCCACTCCGTCAGCGCTCACCACGTGTCCCAGGTATTGCACCTTTGGTTTCAGGAGGTGACACTTGGAGGGTTTCACCTTTAGGCCGTAACTCGCCAGAGCTTCGAACACCTCCGCCAGGTGTTTCAGGTGGTCCTCATAAGTTTTGGAGTATACGATGACATCGTCCAGGTACAACAGGACCGTCTCGAAGTTTCTGTGGCCCAGACAGCACTCCATTAATCGTTGGAAGGTTCCTGGGGCGTTGCAGAGTCCGAACGGCATGCAGGTGAACTCGCTAAGTCCCATCGGGGTGGTGAATGCGGTCTTCTCCCGGTCCGCCTCTGCTACAGGAACCTGCCAGTACCCGCTAGTGAGATCCAAGGTAGAGAAGAAGTTAGCAGATCTTAAAGCAGCCAATGACTCCTCTATCCTTGGTAAGGGGTATGCATCCTTGTGTGTGATACGGTTGATTTTCCGGTAATCTACACACATCCTCATGGTGTTGTCTTTCTTTTTGACTAAAACTAGTGGGGCTGCCCAGGGGCTACAGCTATCCCGGATTACCCCAGCCTCCTTCATGTCTCTAAGCATCCCCTTGGCGTGTTGGTAATGTGCAGGGGGTACGGGTCGATACCTCTCTTTTATGGGAGGATGATCTCCCGTGGGGATGCGGTGTTCTACCCCCTTGACTCGCCCGAAGTCTAACGGGTGTTTACTAAACACTCTCTCATACTCTTGAACCACCCGATAGACTCCTTGTTTCTGATGTGAGGGAGTGGAATCAGTACCCAAATGTAGTTGCTGACACCAGTCCTCCATGTCTTTCTTAGAGCCGTTACCTTCCTCCGGGTGAGATGGAGGCAAGGGTTCCACAGATTGTATAGAATTTTGATTAGTGGTATATAATTTGGCTAGCGTGGCATACCGGGGCAGGTACACTTCCCTCTCCCCGATATTTATTATGCGAATGGGCACCCTCCCATGGCGTACATTGACCACCCCCCGTGCTGTCAAAATGGTGGGCCTACTGTCTGAGTAAACTGGTTCTACCATTGCCTGGTAATCTCTTCCTCTCAGACCAATAGCTGCCCGGCACCAAATCATCATTTCACTTTTTGGGGGCATGGCAATAGGAAAAGGGTCACACATTCTTACGCTACCAATCTCACCGCCGGAGAGTTCCACTTGTTGCCGTTGCATCAGTGCCCGGATCTCTTTCTGGAGCACCCGCTGCTCGCCGGAGCTGGCGTTCTTGGCAACCTGCTGTAAAAGGAAAATCACCTCTGCAAGACAATTTTCAATTACGTTAGTTCCTAGAGTTATTTTTGGGTGACTCTCATGTTTATCAATATCTACAATGATCAGTCCCTGTGCGGCCAGTTCGACTCTACCGATTTTGAGGGCCACCTCCTTAAATCCGATCTGTGGCACGGGCTGGCCATTGCTGGCGATGATACTCAAGTCGTCGTCAGGGTAGTGGGTAATATCCGAGTCATTCCAGTACTGCTTGAAGAGCACGTACGGGATGGTGGTGACCTGTGACCCGGTATCCAGTAGGGCACTCATGGGAATGCCATCCAGTACCACAGGCAAGACTGGACGTCCTCCCACATATCTGTCGCGCCAGTTCGATGGGCCTGGTGATCTTTTTCCTGGGGGTTGGCCCTCTACCCCAGGTTGTGCCCGTTTAAAGAACAGTACCTTTCCATATGTCCGGGTTGATTGCAGCGGCGGCAGATGGGTCGTCCGTCCTCGCTGTATCGGTCACTGGGTCTTCCTCTGGCCGGTGGGGTCCTCCTTGGTCGACGCCACGGGATGTCCTCCGGTCCGGATGCCAGCTGGATCTTCCCTGGGGTGGAAACCTGTAAAGACTGCACAGTTCGGGTTAGCGCAGCAACGCTCTTAGCTAGCTCTTGGACCTGATGGTGTAGGTCTGGAGCCGGGTCATTGTCCAAAGCCTGCGCATCAGCTCCCACAGGCCCTGCTGACAAGGGCGCCGCCTCCTGGTAGTAAGTGGTAGTGGGGCGTCTGTGGGTCACAACGCCACCTGGTGCCGGTTCTCGGAGCACCCGGATGGCTCTGTCCTTGAACTGTGCAAAGTCCAGATGGGGATCCTGTAAGGCCATTGCCCGCAACTGGGTTCGGTGGGCATTGCAATATAAACCCTCTATAAATTGTTCAGTCAACAGCCTGTCCTCGTTTCCCACCCCATCAGGGTCGGTCTGCTTTATGGCCCTCAGGGCCTCTTGTAGGTTTAGTGCATAGTCCCTTATACTCTCATGCGCTCGCTGCTTGCACCCGTAGAATCTAAGCTTAATCTCGGCTGAGGTGCGGGTATCAAAGGTGTCCTTCAGCCGGGTTAGTATCCCTGCGACAGTCTTCCTCCCAGGTGACCAGGATTTTACTTCCCTTTTGGCTGCCCCGGTTAGTTGGGCCACCAGGATGCTCACTTTTTGCTCTTCTGTGAGGGGGTACACCTGGAAGAGGCTATCCAGCTTTTCTCTAAAGTCATGCAGGGTATGTGACTCCCCTGAGTACTGGGGTAGCCAAGCTGCTCCCGGGATATATGGCATGGTGAAGGGCATAACTGCAGCAGCGGTGGCGCTGGCGGGGGTCGAGGTAGTGAAGCTCTCCTCCGTATCCGACATCTTCCTCCCCCCTAGTGGACCGTGGCCTACCTTGCGATGATCCTCTTCCGTAGGCCGCGGCTCCGCAGTGGATCGTCAGGGTTGAGGACCTTCCGTCGCGCTCCTGTGACGTCGGCGTCTGCTGGGCTCCTTCCAGGACCTTACGCAACGTCCGGACGTGAGGCGGAGCTTCTGTTCTCGCGCGCTTTCGGAGTCCACGCCCCTCTTCTTCCCGCGCGGCGTCCTCAAGATGGCGTCCAATGGCGGGAAAACTCCACGGATGGCGGGAAGAAGGTCAAAGATGGCGCCGGATGGCGGGAAAACTTCACGGATGGCGGGAAACCTTCACCACTGGTAAGTTTGAACAGTCTTTGCTTTTCAGGCACGCAGTACCCGGTGGTTGCGGGCACGAAATCCTGCCGACTACGCCAAAAGTTGACGCGCCCCTGGGCCTGTGTCGCGCAGTGCTGCGCACGCGGGAGCCTACCCGGAGCCGGATCAGTGGAGGGTTGTAGTCTCGTGGCGGTGACCCGGTCCGTGCCCAGGGAGTCAAACTAGACGGCAGTCTATTAGTAGTAAATAGTTGATGACTACGCCACCCGTTGAGAGCAGCCAGGGAGCTGCTGCTGCAGGGCAGACCGCTGAGGCCGGTGGTAGGATTGTGCAGCGTGATAGTATAACCCCCAACGGGAGGGGTATGGCCTCAGGGCAGCCGACGTGGATGATGGGGGTAGCAGGAACCACTCAGAGACGGTACGGTGTAGTTCAGGGTCTTTACTGGTAACAACGACAGACCCTCCCGGAGTACTTGCTAGCAAACGGGGCCTGGTCAGTCTTTGAGCAGATGGGATCTCCCCTGGCCAGGCGTAGTTGTAGGCCTCCCAAACTGACTGTACTCTTCTGGCTACCTTGCTAGAAGCTGATGTAAGTAACCCACGTCCCTGAGTGTACCGTGTGGTGCTCACCCGTATGGCCGGTGACTCGGGGCCTTCTAATGGCTTCCGCTCCACGATGGCGGTGCTGGTCCCACGCGTGTGACCGTGCCTTCGGGCTTCTGGGCCAGGGGACCTGAAATCCCCTGCCTGACGGATTCTGCTGCTGGGTAGGAGTTAGTCCCCACAGCCTCGGACTCCGGGTCCGGTAAAGAATCTTCTTAGTCAGGGCAAGCTCTGCAGCTGCCAGCCCCTGACTCCTTGTAAGCCTGCTGTTTCCTATGCTGCTTCTTGTCTCCACTCTCCTTGTCTGACTCACTCTGCCTCAGCCCCGGGTTTATACAGGGGAAGTTCTTCCCCTCCCAAGACTGGGCAGAAGGTGTGGCATGCACAGGATCCCTGACCAAAGGACCTCCCACCTGCTCTCAGACATAATATCTCTATCACTGTGGCAACCAGACCCCTGGGGTGTCACAGATGCCCTATCCTAAGGATATGTTATCAATTGGGCAGCATGGTGGCTCAGTGGTTAGCACTGTTGCTTTGCAGCGCTAAGGTCCTGGGTTCAAATTCTACCAAGGACAAGCAAGGAGTTTGTATGTTCTCCCTGTATTTGCGTGGGTGTTCTCTGGTTTCCTCCCACACTCCAAAGACATCCTGATAGGGAATGTAGATTCTGAGCCCCAATGGGGACAGAGATGATGGTATCTGTAAAGTGCTACAGAATATGATGGTGAATAAATATAACCCCAGATCTGGCAAATTATATATACCAGGGAAACCAAGAGGCACAGTTGCCCTTAGCGAACCCATAGTCAAACTCCATATGCAATTGTAATAACTCAGGAGAAAACAAGGAGTATTACAGACTCAAAAAATAAAAGTTAAATTTTATTACAACAGAATTAAAAGTTATATTGTACAAAAAAAGCGCTCAAAATACAAAAAGACAGGCGACATATAAAGTGACATAGTGCATGGCCACCAAATATCCATAAATTTAATATAGTATGAGGCTGTCAGACATATAAGTTGTCATCAGTCACAGAAAAAGGAGGGGGAACACAGACACCATATCCCAATGGGCACCTGGGAAAAGGTTGCAATATATATAGATCCCCTCAAAATTGAGTAGAACATAAGTACCCAGGTGTCCTAACTAGCGTAAAGCAGGCTCCATGTTCCCTCAAGCATTAGGCAAATAGCCATATCAAAAAGAGAGTAGACAAACTTCAAAAAGGAAAAGGTGGCCAGCAACAAAGGAAGAATCCCCCTCAAGGATCCCTACGCACGTTTCGCTGTATTGTGTTCACCGCTTCATCATGGGGGATATGTGGAACATAGCTGACAGGACCCTTAAATCTCCGTGACAACATATCACATGGTGAATACTGGCCAATAGTTCTGAGTAGGCTGGCGCACGTGCGCCCAATCATAAGTCATACCAGAGACCAGGACCTGGAGCTTGCAGGTCATATGCTTACATGGGAGCCACCCCCTCCCAAGTGGTGCGTAGCGGCGCATGCGCACCCCGGCACGAGCGCCCCGGGAACACGCTGCCGGCGTCACTACCCCTGCACATGCGCGGGAGCCAGGACACGTCACCATGGCACCCGCGCACATGCGCGGCAGACAAAGACGCACCGGAGAGCACAAGGACAAGGGAGTGCACGCGCACTGCACCACTGATGACCTAATAAAAGTCAAGGTGAGGAGACCACATCCGTGCTTATCTATTACAATACAAGAGTTTAACAAATTAAGAATAAGTCCACATTATAACAAGATATCCGGATAAATCCACGATAGTAGATAGATGCACAGATGCCGATGTCTCCACAGCAGAAAATTTCTTAGATATATGGTGACTCCATTTATGGATATTTGGTGGCCATGCACTATGTTACTTTATATGTCTCCTGTCTTTTTGTATTTTGTGTGCTTTTTTTGCACAATATAACTTTTAATTTTAATAAAATGTAACTTATTTTTTGTCTGTAATACTCCTTGTTTTCTCCTGAGTTATTAGAATATGATGGTGCTATATAAGTAAGCATAATAATATGTTAAGCCTGGAAAGCCCCTTTAATAATAAAAGTTTGATTTCAGTGTGCATCGCTCCCACAAGTTCTCAGAAGGTGAGTCTAAAGTGCTCTTTGCATTAAGAGTTTCACTATCCCCTTCTCTGCTCCTCAGAGATGGCTGTAGAAGGCTCCTGTGATCATCTATAGCAGTTGAGATGAGTTTTTGGCTGCCTTTCTATTCCTATTACCACATGCAAACTTGGTTTTCTCTTAAAGGGACTCTGTCCGCACAGAATGACTGTACAAGATAAGTCCTGCTGCTCGGTGCTTCATGGCAGGGCCAATAATAAAAAACAATACCCCAAAATTATAATAATGTCATACAATTCAAAAAATATTTGAGGAATGGGTGTGTAATAAATATGATGTTTCAAAGACTAAAAGGGATGATGAGAGAATAAAAAAAGAAGAAACTGCTAGAGGTGCGTAGCGGCAACTGAGATATTGGTCAAGATAGAAAAACCGTGCATGCAGCACAAAAGATCATTGTTCTGGGCGATGCATCATCCTGTGTACAAAATAAAATAGCGTAAAAAACGCTGTAAATAATAAATGTCACTATGACATTTTTTTCGTGATAGCTTCCCTTTGATGCAATAAGAAACCCCTTCTGTGAGGTTTGAAGGACTCTGCTTCTCGATGTTAGGCTCGACCCCTTTTTTTCTATGTACATTAATGACTATTACCTATGTGAAAAATTAACTCAAGAAGTAAACTTGCCACATTTCACAGCAATAACTTTAACTAAATGATTCCTATAAAATACTACAACATTGCAGGTCAGGAATCTTAGTCCTCTTGTCTCTTGTCCATGTTGGTTTCTGCACAGAACCAATAAAACTGTTAGTGATCATATATAATAAAATTGGGTTTCTCTAAAGACTTGGAAAATTGATATTATTGCAAGGAACCATGAATTCTGCAGTGCACCAGAAATTCTTTGGGAAGCATGTCTTGTCATTTTCTTGTAAAGTATCTTGACTGGAGCCCAATAGGGATATGTTCATACATACCTGCCATGTGTTAACATACACTTACTCTATTTAGCTGTCATCACGAGCTTTTACTGTCTCCGAGGACGTGGGACATCATTGTGATTAATTCGATGCAATGTTTTCAGTGACAGAAGCTTGGAAATGCATACTGCTATAAGGTAATTTACATGGGAAAAAAACCAAAAATGTGCCATAATAAACTAGTGTTATGTACAGATATTAAAAGGAAACTAAACTATTTTTTATTGTGTATGGTAATGACGCATGTATGATGTGTAAAAACCTTTCCGTGGATTATATTCTTATAGCCTAGCATCATTGCTATTTTGGAAACAAGTAACCACCTCATCAGACACAAGATGAACCTACATGGTGATGATCATTTTATTTTAAGATGGATCTGTTAATAACAAATTATGATCACTGGAGTTTCCTGATCACAAATGCTCCACTTTTTGGAGGAAGCTACCAAAGTCAATGTTCAACCCTTTAAAGGGGACCTGTCACCAGTTTTTTAGTGTGTGGACCAATTCCACCACCTTTTTGAGCATTACTGTACTTCATTACTTAAATGTGTCCATCATCCGGTAATTCCTCCTATATACCACCAAAAATACCTTTTTATTTTCTCCCGCTCTTTGGTCTGTTCAATGGGCACCATTTCTCGTTGTCTGTATCGCCTCTTTGCCCCCATCCTCCGGCAGTGATTGATGTGGATGACGTGTCCAATGTCATCCACATAGCTGAAACAGATCTCGCGCCGGCGCATCGTCGGCTAGCGCAGGCGCACTTTGCTTTGCCCTGCTGCGAGCAGAGCTTAAAACATAACTGCACATTCCCACGGGAAACGTCATTACAGCTCCTTTTTTACCGGGACCAATTTGCAGTAATGACATTTCTTGCATATTACTGGTTGGTAGGGTGAAAGGCCTTTGATATGGTCCTAGAGAAGCTTATTTGCATAGTTTTTTTCCCGCCATCTGCCTATAAGACTCCCTACACCAGCTAGCAGTTTTCACCAGGGGAAACGGCATCCGTCTAGTTCTCTCCAGTACCAATTTTTATATTGCTATGGAAATACCAAGAATTAAATAAATGCACTTTTCACTAACAACTTTCCATGCCCCTTCCGCACCCCATTTCCTGTCCCCTGCGTAATAGGACAACAGGGCACCTGGTGACGAGCACAAGAAACCTTTCAGTACTGATTTCCAGGACGTTTCAAGTGGCTTCAGCAGTGTACAGGAGATTTCCCAAATCTTCAAGGAGCCTTGTGGTTTCCTCCCCTCCTCCTAGATATTCCTGAGAGAGTTGGCAAGGCAGCTAACTGCCACACTGAAGGTATAAAATAAAGATAACACATGTATATGATTCGCCCAGGGGGATATATGGGGGAGACTCGGTACCCGGGACTTAACCTTCTTTGTAGGATATCACGGCAGTCGGCTCCCGGGCCTGTCCTCTGGGTCACTCTTTAAAAGGGGGTTTGTTAACAGTTTGTCTCGTGACGCCACCTGTGGTTTCCGGTAATGGTTACCAGCGCTGCTGCAGACCTCCGGGGGGTGATGGGATGGCAGCTGGGATGTTTCTGCTCCCCACAGGTGGAGCTGGCCCCCCGGGGCAGGGTTGATGGAAGGGATGCAGGTGAGAGATGGCCCGGTCGGGTCAGGGGGAATGACGGACACGCACACAGGGGATTCGCTTCAGTACCTTTACTGGTGTAACGGCAGGTATGGTCCAGGGTACTTGCTAGGAAGGGTGCACTTCAGGACTCTCCCCAGTGAGTGGGTATAAGGCCTCCTGATCCGTTTCTTCCCCTCTCTAAGCTTCTGGCCTGCCTGGAACTTGGCCTAGCTTCTATGTTGTGTTGCTCTCTCACCTGACCGCTTGGTAGTAGGACTTTTCTTTGGCAACCACTATCCCTGGACGCCGGGGTCTTCGTGGTTCCTAGTCCTGTATTTGATGGTAGCTTCAGGATGACCAGGGGTCTGGAAGCCTCCCGGTATGCCGGTTGTCCCTACTGGGTGTAGGGAACCCTGTAGGCGCGGACCCGGTGTCCGGATTGTGTCTTGGGGTGAGCCTCAGATGCTACTCTGCCCCCTCAACTCCTCTCTCCTTGCCTCGGCCACACTCCGGGCCCTCAGTACACAGCAGCTCACGTGCTGCTTCTTCACTGGTCTAAGTGCCAGCACACTGTCTGACTGAACTTAACTCTCTGACTGCCTGACTCCACCCTCCATATATATATATATCCCTAACAGGGCTCCCTCTGGTGGTATGAGGTGGAAGGGTGGAGGTGTCTGTTTGTAGTGAGGGCCTCTTGTGGAGAAGTCCATCCGTGCACCCTTTTGGGTCCTGTGGTACCTGTGGTAGCAGGGTGCCACATTCCCCCCTAGTACAATTCAGTACTCCTGGACTGAAGCATTTTAAACAGGTAACAAAAAGTAACAATAGTAATAACAATAACAATGTTACAGTAAGTCCCGTCACCAGGTGTCCATTTCACTGATGAAGGTGTAACAAGAGGAAGCATGAGGGACCCGCCTGAAAACCCTCAACATAGGCCCTGGGCGTGGCTACAGGGCATAAGCGATCCAGGTCTTGGACCACATCTTCGGCCACGCCAAACAGGTTTTTGTTCTGTTAATATGAAATAAATAAGGGGGCACTTTGGTAAGTGCAACTATTTACAAGGGAAAGTTTTTGGCTGCTCACAGTCCTCAGCCTACAAGTCTTTATACCCTTACGGGTAACTAAATGAACACATTATTTTAGGCTCACACAATAAATAACAGTAGGCATTACCCAACTGGGTAACTATTTACAATGTAGGCACTTTGTACTTATTCCCTATACCTGGCAGGGATTTGGCCTTGTGTGCTGCGTGTGGACCTTCGTAGCACTGGGGTGATACTGGTGTCTGTGCATGCATTCCCTGTTAACCATCAGGTGTACAGTACAGACCAAAAGTTTGGACACACCTTCTCATTTATAGATTTTTCTGTATTTTCATGACTATGAAAATTGTACATTCACACAGAAGGCATCAAAACTATGAATTAACACATGTGGAATTATATACTTAACAAAAAAGTGTAAAACAACTGAAAATATGTCTTATATTCTAGGTTCTTCAAAGTAGCCACCTTTTGCTTTGATGGCTACTTTGCACACTCTTGGCATTCTCTTGATGAGCTTCAAGAGGTAGTCACCGGAAATGGTTTCACTTCACAGGTGTGCCCTGTCAGGTTTAATAAGTGGGATTTCTTGCCTTATAAATGGGGTTGGGACCATCAGTTGTGTTGTGCAGAAGTCTGGTGGATACACAGCTGATAGTCCTACTGAATAGACTGTTAGAATTTGTATTATGGCAAGAAAAAAGCTGCTAAGTAAAGAAAAACGAGTGGCCATGCATGCTATTCCATCCGGTTTGCGTTTAGTTGGACCATCATTTATTTTTCAACAGGTCAATGACCCCAAACACACCTCCAGGCTGTGTAAGGGCTATTTGACCAAGAAGGAGAGTGATGGGGTGCTACGCCAGATGACCTGGCCTCCACAGTCACCAGACCTGAACCCAATCGAGATGGTTTGGGGTGAGCTGGACCGCAGAGTGAAGGCAAAAGGGCCAGCAAGTGCTAAGCATCTCTGGGAACTCCTTCAAGATTGTTGGAAGACCATTTCCGGTGACTACCTCTTGAAGCTTTTTTGTTAAGTATATAATTCCACATGTGTTAATTCATAGTTTTGATGCCTTCAGTGTGAATGTACAATTTTCATAGTCATGAAAATACAGAAAAATCTTTAAATGAGAAGGTGTGTCCAAACTGTATGTGCTGGTAGATTATAAAACTGCCTCAATCTCTCTATGGGACTGGCAAGCGCACTGATTACTGGGCCTTCAGGCTCTGCCTCAACGGGTGATCCTCCTCTTACTGGGGACTATTCCTGTTCCTGAGCAGGTTCTTCTAGGGCGCTCAAAGGTTCTTCTTGTGGTGGAGGCTCTTCTGGTGGTTGACAGAAGTGTATTACTGGTATAATAACTGCTCCATCAAGTTGAGGCCAGTCCGCAGGGAAGTCTTCTAGAAATGTATGAAGTAAATCTTCCTTGGGTTTCTCCGGTATTACAAGAGGTGCTTCTTCCTCCGGTGTCTTTAGTAGACCTGGGCACAATTTCAAGTGGTCTCTTGAGACTGTTGCGGTTGTCTTACCTCCATCCTTGCTGATCAGGCAGGTTTTGGTGTTGTCGAATTTGGAATTTAACACTGTGTAGGGCTCTCTTTCCCACTGGTCATCGAGCTTGTGACCTCTTCTTTTCTGCTTGAGCACTATCTCTCCGGGTGCCAAGGGTCCAGCTGGTGCATGTTTGTTATACTGCTCTTCTTGTCTTTCCCTCACCTTGTTTAGACTGTCTTCGACACAGGCCTGTACTTTCCTGTACTGCTCTTGCCGACTTGTGTCCCAATCTTCAGTGGACGTATCTGCAGCAGGTTCCACCACTCCGAGCTTCAGGTCCATGGGCAATTTTCCAGGTCTTGCTCTCATGAGGTACGCTGTGGTACAATTAGTAGAACTCACAGGTATGTGGTTATACAGGACCACTAGGTCAGGTAGCTTATCTGGCCACTGGTTCCTCTCTTCCAAAGGTAGGGTTTTTAGCAGGTCTATATCGATGTTATTCATTTTCTCGCACATACCGTTGGTTTGCGGATGATATGGCGTAGTCAGGATCTTCTTGCATCCATACAGGTGACAGAATTCTTTGAATAGCTCAGCTTCAAAAGCAGGGCCTTGATCTGTTAGCACTTTGTCCGGATATCCATGGGGTCTGCAGAAGTATGCTTGAAACGTTCTTGCTGCAGTTTCTGCTGTCAGATCCTTGACAGGGGCTACCACCAGGAACCGGGAATAGTGATCCACCATGGTCAGGGCATAGGAATAGCCTGATCTGCTGGGCGATGGTTTGACGTGATCCAGAGCGACAATCTCCAGGGGTTGGGTTGTTTTGATGGACTGCAAGGGTGCTTTCTGGCTTCCGTAGTCTTTCCTTCTGAGGCTACAGGGACCACAATTCCGGCACCACCTTTCTATGGAACTCCGCATTCCAACCCAATAGAATTGGTCCTTCAGCAGGGTTTCCAGCTTCTTCCAGCCAAAGTGACCAGCTTGGTCGTGGTAGGCCTCTAACACCATCTGGATATCCGTCCTGGGTACAACAATCTGCCACACCATTTCATGGGTTCTGGGGTTGACATACCTTCTGCACAGCTTTTTTCTGTAGATGAACAGCCGGCTTCTCACATTCCACAGGTATTTGGCTTGTGGAGGAGCATCCTTCTCCAGGTGAGAACCTTCTTGGGTTATCAGTCCTTTGATGAGGCTGAAAACTGGGTCACTGTCCTGGGTCTCCTTCCAACTGTGATCAGGTAAAGGATTCAGCGTCCTACCATGACGTCTTCTGGAGGCCTGTTGCTCGTGGACCACTCCACTTCTGTGGAAAGCAGGTAATTCAACTTCTTCTAGGTCATCCACTTCCTCCTCGGTGTCTGACTGGTGAGGCATCCTTGACAGGGCATCGGCATTAGTGTTCTTGTGACCTGCCCGGTACTTGATTGTGAACTGATATTTCGACAGTCTGGCCACCCAACGCTGTTCCATGGCTCCCAACCTGGCTGTCTCCAGGTGTGTCAAGGGATTATTGTCGGTAAAGGCTGTGAATTTGGTTGAGGCTAGGTAATGCTTGAATCTTTCAGTGATAGCCCAGACCAAGGCCAGGAGCTCCAGCTTGAAGGAACTGTAATTCTCCAGGTTCCTCTCAGTAGGGCGAAGCTTCCTACTGGCATAGGCAATTACCTTTTCTCTGCCATTTTGCTTCTGGGACAACACAGCTCCCAGTCCCTCGTTGCTGGCGTCGGTGTACAACAGGAAAGGTTGTCTGTAGTCGGGGTAAGCCAGGATTTCCTCACCGGTTAGGACTTCCTTCATTGATGCAAAGGACTCAGTCTGCTCTTTGCCCCACTGGAATGGGGGACTTTTACCTCTTTTGGACTGTCCTACCAGGAGATCTTGTAGAGGTGCTACCTTTTTGGTATAGTCCTTAATGAACCTCCTGTAGTACCCGACCAGTCCCAGAAATTGACGTACTTCTTTGATGTTCCTTGGTTCGGGCCACTTCTGGATGGCAGTGACCTTTCCGGGTCTGGTGCTACTCCCTCTGAGCTGACCACGTGTCCCAGGTACTGAACCTTCTGTTTGAGCAGGTGGCACTAGGAAGGTTTTAGTTTCATCCCATACCGGGACAATGCCTCAAATACCTCCACCAGGTGCTACAGATGGTCTTCATACGTCCTCGAGTACACGATAACGTCATCTAGGTATAGCAGCAGAGTCTCAAAGTTCCGGTGTCCCAAGCAACACTCCATCAACCTCTGGAATGTTTCGGTGCGTTGCAGAGTCCAAATGGCATGCTGCTGAAATCGCACAATCCCATCGGGGTGGTGAAGGCTGTCTTCTCCCGGTCTTCCTCAGCAACAGAGACTTGCCAGTACCCGCTAGTGAGATCCAATGTAGAGAAATAATTGGCAGATTTTAGTGCAGCCAGGGATTCCTCTATACGGGGCAAAGGGTATGCATCTTTATGTGTTATTCGATTAATTTGTCTGTAATCTACACACATCCTCATGCTTCCGTCCTTCTTTCTGACCAGGACCAGGGGAGCTGCCCAGGGGCTACAGCTATCCCTTACTACCCCTGCCTTTTTCATGTCATGCAACATTTCCTTGGCTTTTTGGTAATGTGCTGGTGGTATGGGTCTGTAATGCTCCTTAATGGGCGGATGGTTACCGGTGGGTATGTGGTGTTGTACCCCTTTAACCCTTCCAAAATCAAGTGGGTGTTTACTAAACACCTGCTCATATTCCTGAACCACTCTGTAAACACTGTTTCTGATGGACAGGAGTGGCCTCAGTCCCAACATGGAGCTGTTGACACCATTCCTCCAGCTGAGCTTCGGAGTCATTGTCCTCCACTGTATCCGGTGGGGTCAAGGATTCCACTGGTTGTATGGCATCATTATTCACAGTATACAGTCTGGCAACAGTGGCATATCGTGGCAATTTAAATTCCTCCTCCCCACAATTTAGGAGGCGTACAGGTACCCTTCCATTGCGTACATCAACTACCCCTCTAGCAGTTACGAGTGTAGGTCTGTGCTCTGAGTTGATGGGCTCTACTACCGCATGGTAGTTCTGTCCCTTGAGACCTATTGTTGCCCTACACCAAATCAGCATTTCACTCATTGGGGGAATCACAATGGGTATTGGGTCTGTCACCCGTACGTTACCAATCTCACCGCTTGTTAGCTTTACCTGTTGCTGGTACAGGAGGGCGCGAATTTCCTTCTGGAGCAGCTTCCTCTGCCCTGGTTTGGCAGTGTCAGCAATCTGTTGGAGCAAGAACAACACCTCTCCCAAACAGTTACCAACAACATTTGTACCAAGTATCATATATGGATTTGTATCACCAGGGTTAGACTCTATAACAATCAGTCCTTGGTCCTTTAGTTCCACTCTCTCCACCTTCACTGTCACGTCCTTAACCCCTACTAGGTTAAGAGGAAGGCCATTGGAGGCATACACAGAGAGATTTGGGGCTGGCGGGTGGAGTTCATCTATGGACCAGTACCTTTTGTAGAGGACATCAGATATGATGGTTACCTGTGAGCCGGTGTCCAGTAGTGCAGGTGTTGCTATGCCGTCCAGCACAATGGACAGGAAAGGCCTTCCTCCTACAAACCGGTCATACCAGCTTGATGGGCCTGGTTGATCTACTCCTGGGTGTCAGCCCTTGGCCCCAGGGTTTGCCCGTTTAAAGGACAGATCCGCGCGGTGTGGCCTGCCTTGTGGCAACGGTAGCAGATGAGTTCTCCTGGAGGGCGACGTTGGTCGTTGGTCCTCCCACAGGGTGGCGTTGTCCTCCTTCTTCTCCTCATCCAGGGGACATCCTCCGGACTGTCGGCGAGTAGGATCCTTCCATCCGCCTCGGGCTCCGCCTGTAGCTGCAGGGTGCTCAGGACAGTGGTCAGGGTTTTACTTAGCTGACACACTTCAGAGCGCAGGCTGTCCAGCTCGCTAGGGGGCGCTGTTTGCACTTTTGTCTCAGCCGCTAATGAAGGGGCAGTGAGTGCTGTGGCCATTGGGGTGGCCCCACCCTGGTAACGCTGGATAGCAGTATCTGATGTTTCCAGGGGCTGAAGACCCTTAATAGCCATGTCCTTCAGGGTGTCAAAGGGGGCATTTGGATGATCTAAGGCCCACCACAGTACAGTTCTGCCCTCCTCCTGGGACCTCAAACCCCGGATGAATTGTTCTGTCAGCATTTTGTTCTCATCATGTATGCTGGCTGGACTAACCTGTTTCAGGGCCCGCAGTGCCTCTTGTAAACGCCAGGCATAGTCCCGGATATTGTCCTCAGATTTCTTGGTACAGTGGTAGAACTTCATCCGAAGATCTGTCTCAGTGCGGTTTTCAAAGACAGTTTGCAGTCTCTTAAATATAATGGATACTGATTCCTGGTCTGCGGCTGGCCAGGTTTCAACTTCCCGCTCTGCGGCACCAGTCAATTGTCCCAGCACAACAGCGGCTCTCTGTTTACTAGTCATTCAGTACATATCCAGTACACCGCATATTTTCCTTTTGAATCCAGACAGGGTGTCTGGTTTGCCGCCATACTGGGGAAGCCATTTCGCTCTGGGGATATATGGCAGGGCCATGGGTATCAATGGAGTCAAGACCCCTGCTGGTGGGGCGGCCGCTCTGGCCTGAGCAGTGCCGGGCGCAAGATGAACATCGGGAGCGTTAACTGGTGCTCCGGCGTCTTGCTGGTCGTCGGCCATGGTTGCGCCCCCCTAGCAAACCGTAGCCTACCTCCTCTTTCTTTTTCGGGTAGGCCGCAGCTCCGCAGACGACTGTCTCCTTCCAGGACCTGATGCTTCCTGGTGCTGCGTCAGAGCGCGAGCGGGACTTGAGCTTCGCGCGCTACCAACGGTCACGCCTCTCTGGTTCCCGCGGTTACGCCCCTCTTCTTCCCGCGCAGCGACGCGGTAATGGCGGCGATGTTCACCACAGTTAAAACACAGTTCAATACGGCACACATTACCCGGTGGCAACGGGCACGAAATCCTGTTCGTGACGCCAGGAAAGAGTGTGACTCGCCCAGGGGGATATATGGGGGAGACTCGGTACCCGGGCCTTTACCTTCTTTGTAGGATATCATGGCAGTCGGCTCCCGGGCCCGTCCTCTGGGTCACTCTTTAAAAGGGGTTTTGTTAACAGTTTGTCTCGTGACGCCACCTGTGGTTTCTGGTAATGGTTACCTGCTCTGCTGCAGACCTCCGGGGGGTGATGGGATGGCAGCTGGGATGTTTCTGCTCCCCACAGGTGGAGCTGGCCCCCCGGGGCAGGGTTGATGGAAGGGATGCAGGTGAGAGATGGCCCGGTCGGGTCAGGGGGAATGACGGACACGTACACAGGGGATTCGCTTCAGTACCTTTACTGGTGTAACGGCAGGTATGGTCCAGGGTACTTGCTAGGAAGGGTGCACTTCAGGACTCTCCCCAGTGAGCGGGTATAAGGCCTCCTGATCCATTTCTTCCCCTCTCTAAGCTTCTGGCCCGCCTGGAACTTGGCCTAGCTTCTATGTTGTGTTGCTCTCTCACCTGACCGCTTGGTAGTAGGACTTTTCTTTGGCAACCACTATCCCTGGACGCCGGGGCCTTCGTGGGTCCTAGTTCTGTATTTGATGGTAGCTTCAGGATGACCAGGGGTCTGGAAGCCTCCTGGTATGCCGGTTGTCCATACTGGGTGTAGAGAACCCTGTAGGCGCGGACCCAGTGTCCAGATTGTGTCTTGGGGTGAGCCTCAGATGCTACTCTGCCCCCTCAACTCCTCTCTCCTTGCCTTGGCCACACTCCGGGCCCTCAGTACACAGCAGCTCACGTGCTGCTTCTGTGGCGCCCCTGAGGGTTCAGTCGCCACAGAGGTACTGCACCTCACCCAGAGGTGTGGTATCTCCTTCTCTCAGGTAAGGAGGGAGTGCTGCCCGGAACCCCAACACCTGCATCCAACACTACACTGCTCCAGGCCGGCTGGAAGGGCAACATGCATGTGCGCAGCTGCTGAGCCCTGACCCTGGCTGGAGTGGGGGGAACCCAGAGGTAGGGGCAACCAGTAGTGGGTGTGGGTGGAGTAAGCAGTTCGAGGGAGCACTATAGAGTGAGGTATAAAAAAGGAAGCCATCTTAGCATGGCAGGACAGATGAGTCAGTGGAGAACAGTCAGGGAGCAGAGTCTCTTTATGAGCTCTGCTCCACAAGTAGGGCCCAGTCCTAGAGGCCCAGGTGGGGAGCAGAGGAGTAGGCTCCATTCTAAGAAGGGATCCTAGGGGGTACGGCGAGTGCAGGACGGCACCCGTACGCCCCGCATCTGTCAGAAGACAGAGGGATCGTAGGCCGCAAGAAGGGGACCGGCCCCTGGTCCAGCCGTGCTCTCTACGTCTCGGCTGGGAAAACCGGAGGCTTCTGGCTTCTAAAGCCAGTTGCCGAAGCCTCATGCTAATCCCCGTAAGGGTCAAGCAGGTCCGGGAACTCCAACGAGACAGGAGGGACTTCAGAGCACCCGAGCGGGATTGAGAGTGGGAAGCGCAGGGCAGGAGGGAGAAAGACCCAGCGTGAAGACGGTCTAGTTAGGAACACAAGAAACTGGGGTTCTGTCAGGTACTCCTGGTCGGCCTGAGGAAGTGCTGAACCCCGGCCTGGTGAACGCAGCGTGACGTGGGAGGCCAACAACTGTACAGTGCACCAGTGGAACTGTCATAAGAACTGTGAGTAAAAACACGGATGACTGCACCGCACTGCCTCAGTCCCTTCTTTCATCTGTGTCATCTCTCCCTCATGGCACTACAACGCCCAGCGCAACTCCCACTACCTTCACTGCCCTGGAGCTAGCTCTACCTGTGGAGAGCCGCACCATCTCTGCTGCCGTAACACCAGCTCCAGAGGACTTCTCCGCAGCGGCGGCTCCCTTTTGCCGCATTCCACGGGTGGCATCACGAACTTTCCAAATCCCCCTATAAACTATTCCCCCTTTTACTGACCGCCCTGGGTCACGGACCGGGCCAGCTACCATGATATCCCCCAGCAACCAGAGGCCCGGCTGCCGAGTACCCCACAGCCCAGGGGGCGCGTTAGACCTTCACTGGTCTAAGTGCCAGCACACTGTCTGACTGAACTCAACTCTCTGACTGCCTGACTCCACCCTCCATATATATATCCCTAACAGGGCTCCCTCTGGTGGTATGAGGTGGAAGGGTGGAGGTGTCTGTTTGTAGTGAGGGCCTCTTGTGGAGAAGTCCATCCGTGCACCCTTTTGGGTCCTGTGGTACCTGTGGTAGTAGGGTGCCACATATATATTAAAGGGAACCTGTCATGTCCTAGTTGCTATGTACACTGCCCCCATTGCTTTGTTAGTGATGCAATGTGCATCACTAACAAGCTTTTTTTCATTAAAATCGGTGGTAGTATAATGATTTTATAACTTTATATACTTTGTCCTAAGAGCTCGTATTCACTCATAGGGGTGTGATTCTCTCATTCAGTCATGGGCGGCACCACATTCAGTCACTGCTTGCGCCGCCCATGTATTTGAATCCTGCTCCTGGTGAGGTTGCGTCTGGATCGGAGGTGATTTTTGTGCTCCTCACTTTAGGCACTCCGATCTAGAGTCTTCACTGCTGAGGAGACTAGATCGGAGTTGCTGGACTGAGGGCCTCAGTAATCCCCTCCGATGTGGA
The DNA here is from genome assembly GCF_046119375.1 of Phyllobates terribilis. Taxonomy (NCBI): domain Eukaryota; kingdom Metazoa; phylum Chordata; class Amphibia; order Anura; family Dendrobatidae; genus Phyllobates; species Phyllobates terribilis. The sequence continues at coordinate 878,181,337 of NW_027362762.1, forward strand.
CAGTTCAGCACTGACACCACTAGATCGGAGTAGATTCCAGGATCCTCATACTCACTGCTGTCTTGTCGCCTTTACCAGCTTTTTATTGTTTTTCTTATGCTTTTTTTAAAGCAATTGCTCATGTTTTTAATGGAGCAAAAATGATTTTTTACACTGTTATATATTTTATAGATTTGGGCAAAATTCATTTTTTTACTGATTAATGAAACTTACATTTTTATTGTCACTTTATTTAATATAAACAATTCCCCTTATTACTGATTGTTCAGTTTTGCCGAATGTGACTCTTCCCATTTGTCCGCAGCACTGACATTGTGAAGAGTGAGCGGAGCTCCGCGGGGAGAGGCGTAAAAGAGCGCCACCAACAGTCACCATAATGTACAACACAGAAGTGACAAATTATTACACCAATGTCTAAGGTCACTGGAGAACACTGCTGGTATAATTTACGCCACTTTTGTGGTGTACATTCTGATGATTCTGCCGGCTGCTCCGTCACTGACTTGTAGACATACAGGAAAATTTGAATTCTATCAAAACTGAACAATCAGAGCTATGTGTAATTTTATATATTACAGAAAGCGATAATAAAAATACCTCACTTTATTGTAACTTTAAAAAAAATCACAAAGTGGCCGAGCTTTTTCCCTCTCACCTTTCATTAAAGGGGATATCCAGGACTTTATGAAAAACAAAAAATGTGGCTAAGCACTAACCGGCAGGTAATTGCTACTTACCTGCCTGTTGTGCCCGGTGGCAGAGCAGTCACAGACCGTTCCTGTCGGGGATTCAGCTGCCTCTGCTGACGGGGCAGAGCGTGATGTCCGACTCATTCTGATTGACAGCTTTCTCCCCCCAGTTAGACAGTGGGAATCCAGTTGTCAATCAGAATGACGGCGTCTGTCTCGCCCTGTCAAAACAGTGGAGTGGAAAAGAAGCCTCCGCTCTGTCGACATGACGTCAACACAGGCAGCTGAACGACAGGAACGGATATCCCCTTTAATGAAGGGTGAGAGGGAGAAAGCTTGGCCAATTTGTGAATTTTTTTTTTTATTTAATAAAGTGAGTTTTTTTTAATTATCGCTTTCTGTAATATAAAAAATTACACATACAGTACAGACCAAAAGTTTGGACACACCTTCTCATTTAAAGATTTTTCTGTATTTTCATGACTATAAAAATTGTACATTCACACTGAAGGCATCAAAACTATGAATTAACACATGTGGAATTATATACTTAACAAAAAAAGTGTGAAACAACTGAAAATATGTCTTATATTCTAGGTTCTTCAAGGTAGCCACCTTTTGTTTTGATGACTACTTTGCGCACACTTAGCATTCTCTTGATGAGCTTCAAGAGATAGTCACTGGAAATGGTCTTCCAACTATCTTAAAGGAGTTCCCAGAGATGCTTAGCACTTGTTGGCCCTTTTGCCTTCACTCTGCGGTCCAGCTCACCCCAAACCATCTCGATTGGGTTCAGGTCTGGTGACTGTGGAGGCCAGGTCATCTGGCGTAGCACCCCATCACTCTCCTTCTTGGTCAAATAGCCCTTACACAGCCTGGAGGTGTGTTTGGGGTCATTGTCCTGTTGAAAAATAAATGATGGTCCAACTAAACGCAAACCGGATGGAATAGCATGCCGTTGCAAGATGCTGTGGTACCCATGCTGGTTCAGAATGCCTTCAATTTTGAATAAATCCACAACAGTGTCACCAGTAAAGCACCCCCACACCATCACACTTCCTCTTCCATGCTTCACGGTGGGAACCAGGCATGTAGAGTCCATCCGTTCACCTTTTCTGCGTTGCCCAAAGACACTGTGGTTGGAACCAAAGATCTCAAATTTGGACTCATCAGACCAAAGCAGATTTCCACTGGTCTAATGTCCATTCCTTGTGTTCTTTAGCCCAAACAAGTCTCTTCTGCTTGTTGCCTGTCCTTAGCAGTGGTTTCCTAGCAGCTATTTTACCATAAAGGCCTGCTGCACAAAGTCTCCTCTTAACAGTTGTTGAAGAGATGTGTCTGCTGCTAGAACTCTGTGTGGCATTGACCTGGTCTCTTATCTGAGCTGCTGTTAACCTGCGGTTTCTGAGGCTGATGACTCTGATAAACTTATCCTCAGAAGCAGAGGTGACTCTTAGTCTTCCTTTCCTGGGGCGGTCCTCATGTGAGCCAGTTTCTTTGTAGCACTTGATGGTTTTTGCAACTTCACTTGGGGACACTTTCAAAGTTTTCCCAATTTTTCGCACTGGCTGACCTTCATTTCTTAAAGTAATGATGACCACTCGTTTTTCTTTGCTTAGAATTTGTATTATGGCAGGAAAAAAGCAGCTAACAGTCTATTCATTAGGACTATCAGCTGTGTTTCCACCAGACTTCTGCACAACACAACTGATGGTCCCAACCCTATTTATAAGGCAAGAAATCCCACTTATTAAACCTGACAGGGCACACCGGTGAAGTGAAAACCATTTCCGGTGACTACCTCTTGAAGCTCATTAAGAGAATGCCAAAAGTGTGCAAAGCAGTGATCAAAGCAAAAGGTGACTACTTTGAAGAACCTAGAATATAAGACATATTTTCAGTTGTTTCACACTTTATTATTAAGTATATAATTCCACATGTGTTAATTCATAGTTTTGATGCCTTCAGTGTGAATGTACAATTTTCATAGTCAAGAAAATGCAGAAAAATCTTTAAATGAGAAGGTGTGTCCAAACTTTTGGTCTGTACTGTAGCTCTGATTATTCAGTTTTGATAGAATTCAAATTTTCCTGTATGTCCACAAGTCTCAGCCAGTGACGGAGCAGCCGACAGAATCATCAGAATTGACATCACAAGAGTGGCGTAAATTCTAGCAGCAGTGTTCTCCAGTGACCATAGACATTGCTGGAATAATTTGTCACTTCTGTGTCGTACATTATGGTGACTGTTGGTGGCGCTCTTTTACGCCTTTCCCCGCGGAGCTCCGCCCACTCTTCACAATGTCAGTGCTGCGGACAGGACTGTGGACAAATGGGAAGAGTCACATTCTGGCAAAATTGAACAATCAGCGATAAGGGGAATTTTTTACATTACATAAAGCGACAATAAAATGTAAGTTTCATTAATCAGGAAAAAAAAGAATTTTGCTCAAATCCATAAAATATATAACAGTGCAAAAATACATAAATTATATAACAGTGTAAAAAAAATCATTTTTGACTTGTGAAGTTTGCTCCATTAAAACATGAGCAATTGTATAAAAAAAGCATAAGAAAAACAATAAAAAGCCGGTAGAGGCGACAAGACAGCAGTGAGTATGAGGATCCTGGAATCTACTCCGATCTAGTGGTGTCAGTGCTGAACTGTCTCCATTGGAGGGGATTACTGAGACCTTCACTTCAGCAACTCCGATCTAGTCTCCTCAGCCGTGAAGCGTTTAGATCGGAGAGGCTAAAGTGAGGAGCACAAAAATCACCTTCGATCTAGACGCAACCTTGCCGGGAGCAGGATTCAAATATGTGTCACCCTGGCCTGGATGCCACAAGTGTAATTAAAGCTGTGTCTGAGAGCAAGGGGGAGGTTCTCTAGTCAGGGGAAGATTAGCATGTAATGCCTCCTGTCTCAGGCCAGTAAGGGGAGCTGGCTGCCCCTATAAAAGCTGGTACTGGGGGCAGGGTTAGAGAGAACTTGATGGCCTGTCTCAGCACTGAGACTTGTCCCAGAGCAGAGCAGGGACAGACAGTCGTATTGCACCTAAGAGGAAGTGTGGCAGGAGGAGAGCCACAAGCCAGAGACAAGAGACGAAGTGAGCCTGTCTTAGCAGATCACGTACTTAATTTACCAGACTTTGGTGTCTGAGGCTGGAAGGATTCCACATCCCCCAGCAGATAACCAGTTCGCAGGGGACTGTATATTCCTTGGCCTAAGAAGCCTGGAGGCCCTGTCACAACAGAAGGGACCAGCAAAGCCGTACAAGGCTGGGAGTAGAAAGGAACCCACGTCGCAGGTCATACAGGCGAGAGTACACGGAGAGCTCGGAAGCGTGGGCTGTTATCCTATAAGGAGGAGATAGTCAGAAGGAGCGCAGAAAGCACGGTAGGCCTACACCCTCACCCTGACCAGGGCCAATCTCCCAATTGCTCTCAGACATCCAGGTCCCCTCCTAGCCGGGACTGTTTGTGGGTCAATTTACCTGTTTTAGTAAAGACCCTGGACTGCAACCTGTTGTCTGTGTGCTTCTTGCTCCTCCAGCACTATCAGCACTGGGACTCTCACTACCATCACTCCCACCATCCATTATACTGCCCTGGGGCCGCACTCTTCCCGTGGGGAGTCACACTACCCTAGCTGCACACCTCATCAGCCCCAGCGGTCTGCATGCAGCGGCGGTTCCTAATAACCGCAATCCACGGGTGGCGTAGTCGGACATTATCAATAGAGCATAGCAGACTACCATTGGTCTGACCACCCTGAGCCACGGAACTGGGTTGCCACTACTACTCCCATCGTTTCCCTACCGCCCAGATCCAAGTGCCCCACGGCCCAGGGGGTGAGTCAGCATTGGCGTAGTCGGCAGGATTTCGTGCCCGCAACCACCGGGTACTGCGTGCCTGAAAAAGACTTTTGTAACTTACCTGTGGCAAAGTTTCCCGCCGTCCGGAGTCGTTTCCCGCCATCCGGAGCCGATTCCCGCCATCAGACGCCATCTTGGACCGTTTCCCGCCGTCTTCTGCCGTCTTCCCGCCATCCGCAGCTGCTTCCCGCCATCGGACGCCATCTTCAGGATGCCGAGCAGGAAGAAGAGGGGCGTGGACGCCGAAAGCGCGCGAGACCCGAAGCTCCGCCCCATGCACCGACTCTGCGCAAGGTCCTGGAAGGGAGAGAGAGCGACGCTGACGTCATCAGGACGCGACACAAGGTCCTCGTCCAGAGCAGCAGCAGCGGAGCCGCGGCCTACAGAAGAGGATCGTCGGAAAGTAGGCCACGCTTAACTAGGGGGGAAGAAGATGTCGGACACAGAGGCGCCCACTACCACCAACGCGGCTGCAGCAGCGGTGATGCCCTTTTCCCTGCCCTACATCCCTGGAGCGGCCTGGCTGCCCAAATACTCAGGGGAGCCCCATGCCCTAACTGACTTTAAGGAAAGGCTGTACAGTTTGTTCCAAGTCTACCCCCTGACAGAGGAACAGAAGGTCAGCATACTAACAGGGCAGTTAACTGGCGCAGCCCAAAGGGAGGTAAAATCATGGCCCACTGAGGAGAAAAGGACTGTGAAGGGTATTCTGGCCCGGCTGCGGGGTACCTTTGACACACGTACCTCCGCTGAAATTAAAATGAGGTTTTATGGATGTAAGCAGCGGGCACAGGACAGCATCAGAGACTATGCCCTAAATCTGCAGGAAGCCCTAAGGGCTATCCAACAAACTGACCCTGGCAGTGTGCAGGAAACGGATAAGCTGCTAACAGAACAATTCATAGAGGGTCTGCTGTCCAGCGCCCACAGGGCCCAGCTGCGCCTCATGTTGTTTCAGAACCCCGACCTGACCTTTGCCCAATTTAAGGACAGGGCCATAAGGGTGCTCCGTGAACCTGCAACCAGTGGCTCTATAAACCCCCGGCGCCCTGCTCTCACCTACCACCAGGAGGCGGCGCCCTCCTCTATAGATCCCGTGGGGGCTGATGCACAGGCCCTGAACCAAGCCCCGTCGAAAGACCTGCACCACCAAGTCCAGGAGCTGACCAGGAGCGTCGCGGCGTTGACCAGGACCGTCCAGGCAATACATGTGGACCCGTCAAGACCCATCGAGCTGGCTTCAAGTCCGGAGGATGTCCCGTGGCGTCGACAGAGGAGGATCCCGTCGTTCCGAGGGAGGCCCACAGACCGCTACGCAGAGGATGGACAGCCCATTTGCCGTCGATGCAACCAGCCCGGACACATTTCCAGGTACTGTAATTTAAACGGGTCCAACCTGGGTCAGAGGGCCAACCCCCAGGCATAAGATCACCAGGCCCTTATAATTGGCATGATAAGTACGTTGGGGGGCGCCCGGTTTTACCCGTGGTGCTGGACGGTATCCCCATGAGCGCCTTGCTGGATACTGGGTCGCAAGTAACCACTATCCCTTATGTACTTTTTAAGCAGTATTGGACTGATGCTGATATCACACGGTATCCAGACAGTAACTTGAGCATCATCGCCAGTAATGGCTTACCCGTGCCGCAGATGGGGTTCAAGGAGATGACCATTAAAATTGGTAAAGTTGAACTACCGGCACAGGGAGTAATTATTGTGGACATTGACCGTCGTGAAAGTCACCCTAAAATAACTGTGGGTACTAACGTAATTGAAAATTGTCTTTCAGAGGTAATTGTAATTCTACAACAGGTGGCGGTGAATGCTAGTTCCAGCCAACAGAGAGTCCTCAACAAGGAGATAAAAGCCCTGATGAGACGGCAGCAGGTAGAACTGTCTGGTGGTGAGATCGGTAGCATAAGACTGAGTGACCCATTCCCCATTTCCATGCCTCCAAAAAGTGAAATGATGATCTGGTGTCGGACTGCAATCGGGTTGAGAGGTAGAGACTACTAAGCCATGGTAGAACCCGTGTACTCAGACAGCAGGCCCACCATTTTGACAGCCAGGGGGGTGGTTGATGTCCGTCATGGGAGGGTGCCCGTCCGCATCCTCAACATTGGGGAGAGGGAAGTACACTTACCCAGGTACGCTACACTCGCCAAACTGTTTGTTGTCGAACACAAAGCTATCAGGGCCGTGGAACCCTTGCCTCCATCTCCTCAGGTGGAGGGTAATGGCTCCCAGAAACAAAAGGAGGACTGGTGCCAGAGACTCCACGTGGGTGCTGATTCCACTCCCCTGCACCAAAAACAAGGAGTCTACCAGGTGGTACAGGAGTACGAGAGAGTCTTTAGTAAGCACCCGCTAGACTTCGGCAGAGTAAAAGGGATAGAACACCATATCCCCACAGGGAGCCACCCACCAATAAAAGAAAGACACAGACCTGTACCCCCTGCACATTATCAGAACGCAAAGGGCATGCTAAGAGAAATGAAAGAAGCTGGGGTCATTAGAGATAGCTGTAGCCCCTGGGCAGCCCCCTTGGTTCTGGTGAAAAAGAAAGACGGCACCATGAGAATGTGCGTAAACTATAGACAAATCAACCGTATCACCCACAAAGACGCATATCCGCTGCCTAGAATAGAGGAGTCTTTAGCCGCACTAAAATCTGCTAACTTCTTTTCTACTTTGGACCTTACTAGTGGGTACTGGCAGGTTCCTGTGGCAGAGGCTGACAAGGAGAAGACCGCCTTCACCACCCCAATGGGACTGAGCGAATTCAACTGTATGCCTTTCGGGCTCTGCAACGCACCGGGGACCTTCCAGCGGCTGATGGAATGCTGTCTAGGGCACCGAAACTTCGAGACGGTCCTCCTTTACCTGGACGACGTGATCGTCTATTCAAAGACCTACGAGGACCATCTGAAGCACCTGGCCGAGGTGTTCGAAGCCCTGGCAGGCTATGGCCTGAAGGTGAAACCATCGAAGTGTCACCTGCTGAAGCCAAAGGTCCAGTACCTAGGGCACGTGGTAAGCGCGGAAGGAGTGGCCCCCGACCCTGACAAGGTCACGGCAATCAAGAGCTGGCCAAGCCCCTCGAACATCAAAGAGGTGAGACAGTTTCTCGGGTTGGTAGGCTACTACCGAAGGTTCATCCCCGGGTTCACTAAGATGGCAGCTCCTATGCAGGACCTCCTGATCGGACAGTCTAAGTCCAGAAGTCAAAAGCCACCCTTCAAGTGGGATAAACCGGAGGAGGAGTCCTTCCGCCAGCTAAAGATGGCCCTCACGGGGGATGAGATCCTGGCCTACCCTGATTATGGCCAGCCTTTTATCCTTCACACAGACGCCAGTAATGTGGGACTGGGAGCCGTACTGTCCCAAAACCAACAGGGCAGAGAACGGGTGATCGCATACGCCAGCCGGAAGCTGAGGCCCACCGAGAGGAACCCGGAGAATTACAGCTCCTTCAAGCTAGAATTCTTGGCGGTGGTGTGGGCCGTGACAGAACGCTTCAAGCATTACCTGGCCTCCGCAAAGTTCACCGTGTACACTGACAACAACCCGTTGACACACCTGGACAATGCAAGACTGGGTTCCCTAGAACAGCGTTGGATGGCCCGTCTCTCCAACTATGACTTCGTGATCAAGTACTGGGCCGGCAAAACCAATGCCAACGCTGACGCCCTATCGAGGATGCCTCACTTACCTGAAGGTGACGAAGACCCAGAAGAGCTGGAGGAGGTAGAACTCCCCACGTTTCACCGGTATGGAGCCGCTCAATACTCCCACCGCGTGAAGGAGGAGGATCTAACAACCGTGATGATAAATCCCCTACCTCACCACAGCTGGGCCAAGACCCAAGATAGTGACCCTGCCATCCGCCTGGTGAAAGATCTGCTGACCCAGGAAGATGCCCGCATAGATCCGGATGCTCCAGAGGAAGCCAAGCAGCTATGGAAAGAGAAGAGCAAGCTGTTCCTCTACGAAGGCAAGTTGTGCAGAAGGATTGTCAACCACCAGACGCACGAGCTGACCTGGCAAGTCGTGGTCCCAAGACAGGATGCAGCCATGGTCCTGGGGGCTTACCATGACAGAGCGGGACACTTCCGTTGGAAGAAACTGGAGTTCCTGCTAAGAGGAAGGTTCTTTTGGGTCGGCATGAGAGGAGCTGTAGAAAAGTGGTGCAGAGACTGTGGCCCTTGTCACCTGAGGAGGAAGGACCGCACCAGCCAGAAGACACCCTTGAGGCCCATTGTCACCACGCAGCCTCTTGAGCTGGTAGCTCTGGACCACGTCAAATTGGCTCCAAGCCGGTCTGGATACATCTATGCCCTGACAATCGTGGACCACTATTCCCGTTTTCTAGTGGTGGTCCCGGTAAAGGACTTGACAGCCCAAACAGCGGCCAGAGCCTTCCAGCAATATTTCTGCCGTCCACACGGGTATCCGGAGCAGGTCCTGACAGACCAGGGTCCAGCGTTCGAGGCTGAAATCTTCCAGGAGTTCTGCAACCTCTATGGCTGTAAGAAAATTCGTACAACGCCTTACCATCCACAAACCAACGGGATGTGTGAGAAGATGAACAATATAGTTATCGATCTCCTGAAGACGTTGCCCCTGGAGGAACGCAGCCTGTGGCCAGAAAAACTGTCGGACCTGATAGACCTATACAACAATATCCCGGTGAATGCTACAAACTGCACCCCGGCTTACCTGATGCGAGCCAGACCCGGAAAGCTGCCCGTAGACCTGGAGATGGGAGTCCTAATACCTGAGGACACCTCTCCGGATGCGGACTGGGATACGGAAAGGCAACTGCAGTACAAGAAGGTACAGGAGAGTGTGGAGAAGAGCCTGGCCCAGGTGAGAGAGAGGCAAGAAAAACTCTTCAATTAACATGCCCCTGCTGGTCCCCTAGAACCTGGTGAGCAAGTCCTAAAGCGAAAAAGAAGGCTACATAAGTTGGACGACCAGTGGGAAAGGGAACCCTACACCGTACTGCAGTCTGACCACGACAACCCAAAGGTGCGCGTAATCACCAAGGACGGAGGAGAAACCACTAGTGTCTTCTCCAGAGACCACCTCAAAAGGTGCCCCGAGCAACTCCGTAGAGCAGAAGAGGATCAGAGTGACCTTGAACCCGCAGAGGACAAGGAAGAAATGATCAGCACCGTTCTCGGAGAGTTCCCTCAGTCCTGGACTCGCATAAATGATGCCATAGTGGTACCCGTTCTGCATTTCCTGCAACCGGCACAGCAACAACCAACACCAGAGCCGGAAGGTGAAGAGGAGCAAGCGGTTCCAGAGGCAGAAGAGCCTGTACCAGCAGCCCAGGAGAGTCAACCCTCTGCTGACAGTGAGCCTGCCATGCCTGCGGTAAGCCAAAGGACCCGCAGACAGCTGCCTGCCCTACCTGTACACCCAGCTAGTAGCTGTACCCCTAACGCTAGTGGGGAAAGCCAGGTTGGTCCACCACCAGACAATGGGCTACGTAGATCAACCAGGAGCACAAAGGGGCAGATACCCGCTCGCTGGAGAATATAGAGCGCACTAAGATTGTAAATGACCTTGTTGCCAAATGTTGAATTGTTTGCCAAGTTACATGCATGTTTGGTAATTCTGTGTTTCAGTTTCTTGCAGCTACCGTAAGGACTCAAAGGTTATGGACTTTTTATAACCGGGACCTTGTATGGACTGCGTTCGGAGCCTAACCCAGGAATGAACTAAGACTGTAAAGGACTTGGGGTAGGACAGACCCCCACCTGGTTAAGGCTCCCCGTTGTGCTGGTGATATGGACACCCGGTCACAGGCCACACTGTGACCTTAAGAACTCAATCTGTGCGTCGTCTGTCTATTAATGTTTTATGGTCATGCATATTGTCTTTGTTTACTGTTTAGTCCCGGAGTACTAAATTTCACTAGGGGGGAATGTGTCACCCTGGCCTGGATGCCACAAGTGTAATTAAAGCTGTGTCTGAGAGCAAGGGGGAGGTTCTCTAGTCAGGGGAAGATTAGCATGCAATGCCTCCTGTCTCAGGCCAGTAGGGGGAGCTGGCTGCCCCTATAAAAGCTGGTACTGGGGGCAGGGTTAGAGAGAACTTGATGGCCTGTCTCAGCACTGAGACTTGTCCCAGAGCATAGCAGGGACAGACAGTCGTATTGCACCTAAGAGGAAGTGTGGCAGGAGGAGAGCCACAAGCCAGAGACAAGAGGCGAAGAGAGCCTGTCTTGGCAGATCACGGACTTAATTTACCAGACTTTGGTGTCTGAGGCTGGAAGGATTCCACATCCCCCAGCAGATAACCAGTTCGCAGGGGACTGTATATTCCTTGGCCTAAGAAGCCTGGAGGCCCTGCCACAACAGAAGGGACCAGCAAAGCCGTACAAGGCTGGGAGTAGAAAGGAACCCACGTCGCAGGTCATACAGGCGAGAGTACACGGAGAGCTCGGAAGCGTGGGCTGTTATCCTATAAGGAGGAGATAGTCAGAAGGAGCGCAGAAAGCACGGTAGGCCTACACCCTCACCCTGACCAGGGCCAATCTCCCAATTGCTCTCAGACATCCAGGTCCCCTCCTAGCCGGGACTGTTTGTGGGTCAATTTACCTGTTCTAGTAAAGACCCTGGACTGCAACCTGTTGTCTGTGTGCTTCTTGCTCCTCCAGCACTATCAGCACTGGGACTCTCACTACCATCACTCCCACCATCCATTATACTGCCCTGGGGCCGCACTCTTCCCGTGGGGAGTCACACTACCCTAGCTGCACACCTCATCAGCCCCAGCCGTCTGCATGCAGCGGCGGTTCCTAATAACCGCAATCCACAGGTGGCGTAGTCGGACATTATCAATAGAGCATAGCAGACTACCATTGGTCTGACCACCCTGAGCCACGGAACCGGGTTGCCACTACTACTCCCATCGTTTCCCTACCGCCCGGATCCAAGTGCCCCACGGCCCAGGGGGCGAGTCAAATACATGGGCGGCGCCAGCAGTGAGTGAATGAGAGACTCACACCCCTATGACTGAATACGAGCAGGTAGGACAAAGTACACTGCTCAAAAAAATAAAGGGAACACTTAAACAACAGAATATAACTCCAAGTGAATCAAACTTCTGTGAAATCAAACTGTCCACTTAGGAAGCAACACTGATTGACAATCAATTTCACATGCTGTTGTGCAAATGGAATAGACAATAGATGGAAATTATTGGCAATTATCAAGACACCCTCAATAAAGGAGTGGTTATGCAGGTGGGGACCACAGACCACATCTCAGTACCAATGCTTTCTGGCTGATGTTTTGGTCACTTTTGAATGTTGGTTGTGCTTTCACACTCGTGGTAGCATGAGACGGACTCTACAACCCACAGAAGTTGCTCAGGTAGAGCAGCTCATCCAGGATGGCACATCAATGCGAGCTGTGGCAAGAAAGTTTGCTGTGTCTGTCAGGAACAGGAGGAGCACTGCCAGAGCCCTGCAAAATGACCTTCAGCAGGCCACAAATGTGCATGTGTCTGTTAGAAACCGACTCCATGAGGGTGGTATGAGGGCCCGACGTCCACAGATGGGGGTTGTGCTCACAGTCCAACACCGTGCAGGCTGCTTGGCATTTGCCACAGAACACCAGGATTGGCAAAGTCGCCACTGTCGCCCTGTGCTCTGCAGCATCCTTCAGCATGACCGGTTTGGCAGTGGGTCAGTAATGGTGTGGGGTGGCATTTCTTTGGAGGGCCGCACAGCCCTCCATGTGCTCGCCAGAGGTAGCCTGACTGCCATTAGGTACTGAGATGAGATCCTCATACCCCTTGTGAGACCATATGCTGGTACGATTGGCCCTGGGTTCCTCCAAATGCAGGACAATGCCAGACCTCATGTGGCTGGAGTGTGTCAGCAGTTCCTGCTAGATGAAGGCATTGAAGCTATGGACTGGCCCACCTGTTCCCCAGACCTGAATTCGATTAAGCACATCTGGGACATCATGTCTCGCTCCATGCACCGTCACGTTGCACCACAGACTGTCCAGGAGTTGGCGGATGCTTTAGTCCTGGTCTGGGAGAATATCCCACAGGAGACCATCCACAACCTCATCAGGAGTATGCCCAGGCATTGTAGGGAGGTCATACAGGCACGTGGAGGCCACACACAATACTGAGCCTCATTTTGACTTGTTTTAAGGACATTACATCAAAGTTGGATCAGCCTGTAGTGTGTTTTTCCACTTTAATTTTGGGGGTGACTCCAAATCCAGGCCTCCATTAGTTAAGAAATTTGATTTCCATTGATAATTTTTGTTGTCAGCACATTCAACTTTGTACAGAACAAAGCATTCAATGAGAATATTTCATTCATTCAGATCTAGGATGTGTTATTTGAGTGTTTGAGTGTATATATAATGTTCTAAAATCATTATACTACCATCGATTTTAATGAAAAAAGCTTGTTAGTGATGCACATTGCATCACTAACAAAGCAATGGGGGCAGTGTACATAGCAACTAGGACGTGACAGGTTCCCTTTAAAGGTTATTTGCAGGATTAATTGATCGTAAAATCATAGCATCTTAGAGTTGGAAGGGACCTCCAGGGTCATCGTGTCCAACCCCCTGCTCATTGCAGGTTTCACTAAACCATCTCAGACAGACATGTCCAACCTCTGTTTGAAGACTTCCATTGAAGGAGAACTCACCACCTCTTGTGGCCGCCTGTTCCACTCATTGATCCGCCTCACTGTCAAAAAGTTTTTCTAACATCTAATCTGTATTTTCTCCCATTCAGCTTCATCCTATTGCTTCTAGTCTTTGTGTAATTGAGAATAAAGCTGATCCCTCTACAGAGTGACAGACCTTGAGATATTTGTAGACAGCTATTAAGTCTCCTCTCAGTCTTCTCTCTTGCAAGCTAAACATTCCCAGATCCTCTCACCGTTGCTCGTAAGACATTGTTTGGCCCATCCTGACTGCCAATCATAAGGACGAAGGAGCTGTACTTTTTGTGGAGCGCATATGCCTCTTCAATAGTGTTGAGCATTCCGATATTTGCGGTATCGGAATTCCGATACTTAATTCCGATACTTTTGCAATATCGTATACCGGAATCGGAAGTTCCCATAATGCAATGAGCCAGTTTCATTTTATTCAGCCAATGAGGATCCTAAGAAGTGTGGGCACATCCTGTTAGGCATGTAGGCATGTTAACTAATGGCATGGCTGTGATTGGCTGCTGAAATGATGTCATGATGCACTATAAAAGCCGCCGCCATTTTGAGCTCACTCTGCTGTGAATTCAGTTAGGGATAGGACGCTGTTGTTCTGAGGGACAGTTTTAGCTACCTATTTGGTCTATTCTGCTTTACCCAAGCTACTTTATAAATCGCTGTGCCTTGAAGCGCTAGTGCACAGTTCCCTGTGCTGTTCACCGCTGTCTGCAAGGTCTCTGTGTGTGAGTGCAGCTCACCCTGTAGTGTGTGCTTCAACCACGTCTGGTTGTAGTGCGCTCAGCGTGCGTCACTGCCTCATACATTGTCCTTTTTTGCTAATTGATCATTTTTCCTGATTTCTCCTATTAGTGTGGTGGTTCCATCCGTATTCAGCTAAATTGGTTCCAAACACACTATATAGGAGTAGATAGAGAATTTTTTTTTTGTCTTGCAGCGCTAGTGCACAGTGCTCTGCATCTGCACTGTTCACAGCTGTCTGCAAGGTCTCTGTGTGTGAGTGCAGCTCACGCTGTAGTGTGTGCTTCAGCCACATCTGGTTGTAGTGCGCTCAGCGTGCATCACTGCCTCATACATTGTCCTTTTTTGCTAATTGATCATTTTTCCTGATTTCTCCTATTAGTGTGGTGGTTCCATCCGTATTCAGCTAAATTGGTTCCAAACACACTATATAGAGTAGATAGAGAATTTTTTTTTTGTCTTGCAGCGCTAGTGCACAGTGCTCTGCATCTGCACTGTTCATGCCTGTCTGCAAGGTCTCTGTGTGTGAGTGCAGCTCACGCTGTACTGTGTGCTTCAGCCACGTCTGGTTGTAGTGCGCTCAGCGTGCGTCACTGCCTCATACATTGTCCTTTTTTGCTAATTGATCATTTTTCCTGATTTCTCCTATTAGTGTGGTGGTTCCATCCGTATTCAGCTACATTGGTTCCAAACACACTATATAGGAGTAGATAGAGGAGCCTTTCTGCAGCATTGTGCCCTGCAGCCCCAGCCAGATTAGTATTAGCCTATTTTTTGTAGCCTCATCTATTGCATTGTAGGTTACCTTCCTGCATTGTAATAGCTACAAAAAGCTTGTGATACTATCGGTATTACATTTTTGGGCACATTCAGTGTCTTTTTGTGACAAAAAAAACTAAATAAAGGTCACCAAACACTCCACTTTACAGTTGTGTAGGCCACATTAGCTCATATTAAAGTCTAGTCCACACTTTATAAAATTAGTGTTTCTTATACCTGTTAGCAGCTGTTCAGGAATAAGCACACTAAGCCCTTAGTACTTTTCTGCCTATCTTTATCAGTCTACCAAGATGAAGAAGGCAGGGAGTAAGGCATGTGGTCGTGGAGTTTCTGCAGGGAGAGGACGTGAGAATTCTGTGCCTGCAGGGAGAGGACGTGGGGATTCTGTGCCTGCTGTGGGCACCAGTGACTCAGCACCCCCCAGTTTTACCAGGGAACAGTCCTTTATGCGCAGCTTTGTAGGAGCCAGCCGTACCCCACTGCTGCGGGAGGACCAAATTGAAGCCGTTGTCGGATGGATGGCAGCTAACGCATCGACTTCAGTTAGTTCCAGATCCTCTCAGGTCCTGAGCACTGAAGAGCACCCATCTGTCCCTTCACCACCTGCCAAATTGCCCAGGCAGTCAGAGCGCCCTGGACAGGAGCCATCTCTACTTCTGTTCTCTGAATCTCTTGGCTTGGAAAGAGGGGGCCAGCCAAGCAGAATTCGAGAATTTGAAGATGAGGTAGTATGCAGTGATGCGCAACTGTTTTGTCTCTCTGAATCTGAAGAGGCGGGTGGGCCAGTGCCTATGGTCAGCAGCACACCTCAGTACACATCTGATGATGAGACTCAGGTGCCACTTTCTGGTGCGTACTGTGCTGTCGAGACTACCCAGGAGAAGCAGTTGTTTGAAGAGGGTGGTGTAGATGATGAGGTCCTTGACCCATCATGGCGTGAGGGACAGGAAGGTGGTGGGAGCAGCTCTGAGGAAGAGATTCCCCGAACGGCCCAAAAAGGATGGAGAGGGAGGGGGGCAGACTTGGTTGCCTGTAGCCTCCACTTCGGCACCCATTAGGAGCATGGCTCTTCCAAAATCCAAAGCGGGCGCTCCCAAGACTTGCAGTGCCTGGTCTTTTTTTGACACAGTTGCAGATGACATTTGCTTTGTCAAATGCAAGCTGTGTAATCAGAAGGTGAAAAGAGGGAAAAGTGTCAGCAACCTCAATACCACAAATATGTGGAAACATGTGCGGACCAAGCACGTGGTGGAGTTACAAAAACACACTGAAGACCAGGCCACCTCTTCAGCTCGTGTTGTAGCCTCTTCCTCCAGCTCACACACAGCTGGTTCGGCTTCCTCACAGGATCGCCATGGAAGAATCTCTGGCACTGTTGTACAGAGACACAGTGTAATTCCACCAACAGCACCACTTTCCCTGTCATCCTCACACTCCCAGGCCAGTCTACAGCCATCGTTAGCATAGGCATGGGAGAAAAGGCGCCCATACTTGGCAAGCCACCCCCGAGCAAAGGCTCTGAATGCTGGCATTGCAAAACTACTGGCCCTTGAAATGCTATCATTCAGGCTGGTGGAGACTGACACCTTCCGTAACTTTATGGCATTGGCAGTCCCACAATACAACGTGCCCAGCCGCTTTTATTTCAGCAGGCAAGCCGTCCCTGCCCTGCAACAGCATGTGGAGGGAAAAATTAAACATGCGCTACAAAACGTCATCAGTAGCAAGGTCCACCTGACCACCGATGCGTGTACCAGTAAGCATGGACAGGGACAATACCTTTCCCTCACTGCCCATTGGGTAAATGTTGTGGAGCCGGGTACAGATCTTGAGAGTGGCGCTGTACGTGTTCTGCCAACTCCAAGGATTGCAGGAATCCAGTCTGTACACATTGACTCCTCCTCATACTCCAGTTCCTCTGAATCAGCGCTGCAGGAGCCGTCACGGTCTACCTCCACATCGACCCGTGAACGGTTGTTACCTGTTATGATGACCGATATGAGCACAGCCGTGGCCAAAGGTCAACAGGCCATATTAAAATTAATTTCTTTGGGGAATCGAAGCCACACAGTGCAGGAGCTCTGGAATGCCATCAAGCAGCAGAGCGACGTGTGGTTTGTGCCAGTGAATCTCGAGCCAGGCATGGTAGTGTGTGACAATGGCCGAAATCTGGTGGCAGCTCTGGGCCTAGGCAACCTCACTCACATCCCATGTCTGGCACATGTGCTCAACTTGGTCGTGCAGAGTTTTTTGAGGGACTATCTGGATCTTGATGCACTGCTGCACAAGGTCCGCATAGAGAGCACTCACTTGCGGCGTTCCAGCAATGCAAGATCGCACATTGCAGCTCTGCAGCGCCGATTACGTCTTCCGGAACATCGTATCATATGTGACCTACCCACCAGGTGGAATTCAACATTACATATGTTGGAGAGGTTGTGTGAGCAGCAGGCAGCAGTAATGGAGTACCAGCTGCAGCAGGCGCAAACAAGTCGCAGTGCGCGCCGTTCACACTTCACCACCACTGAGTGGGCCTCTATGAAGGACATTTGCCACGTTTTGCGTGCCTTCGATTATTCCACGCGGATGGTGATGCACTAGTCAGCATGACTATCCCCCTTATCTGCCTGCTTGAAAAAACACTGCAAGCACTAAGGGAGGAGGTTTTGGAAGAGGTGGAGGATGAGGAGTCAAAAATGCCATCTGTTTCTGTACAGTCTGCGCAACGTGGTTCCTCACAAAGACCTAGGCAGGGGACACTTTGTGAGGAGGATGAGGAGGAGTCAATGGAGGAGGAAGACATCTGTCCAGAGGAGGGAGGTACACGATGCTCTAGTAGTCAGTATCTAGAGCGAGGGTGGGGTGATGCAGAGCAGGCAGAGATCACGCCTCAAGCAGGGGACAGCGTTTCTTGGCCAGTTGGCAGTCTACAGCACATGGTTGATTTCATGCTGCAGTGCCTGAGAAACGACCGCCGCATCGCCCACATTCTCAACATGGCTGATTATTGGGTGACCACCCTCTTAGATCCTCGCTACCGGCACAATTTACAAAGCCTCATAACACCGTTGAACCGGGAGCGTAAAATGCGGGAGTACCAAGATGCACTGGTGCATTCCATCATGTTCTCCATTCCAACCGAGAGCAGTGCTGCTAGTGCTTTACAAAGCAGCTCAGTGCGTCGAGGCAGTGGAGGAAGCTCTGCACAAAGAGGGAGCAGAAGCAGCGCCTCAGCACAAGGCAAGACCAGTATGGCCCAAATGTGGCAAAGTTTTGTTTCACCGCCACCACAAATGTCTACACCATCACAGACGGCTCCAGTCAGCAGGAGGCAACGTTTCCGTCAGATGGTGACAGACTACATGTCTTGCCCTCTCAGTGTACTCCCAGACGGCTCTTCCCCCTTCAAGTTTTGGGTCTCTAAGCTGGATACATGGCCAGAGCTTAGCCAGTATGCATTGGAGGTGCTGGCTTGCCCTGCTGCTAGTGTATTATTGGAACGCGTCTTTAGTGCCGCAGGTGGCGTACTAACAGACCGTCGCATGCGCCTATCCTCCGATAACATTGACCGGCTTACTTTTCTGAAAATGAACAAGGCCTGGATCTCGCATGAATTTGCCAGTCCTCTTCCAGAATAAATAATTGGTTGGCAACAGTATCCAGGTCTCCTGTTGTGTTCATGTTTCTACCACCTGAACTGTAATCCCTGAGCTCCAACACCGCCAGTTGCTGCTCAGAAGTGCCGTCTGCACAGTCAACGCTTGCTCCAGTGTTATTGGGGTTCAGTAATGTCAGCTGATCACCAGCTGTGTGTCCGGCAAATTCTCCTGCTCTGTCCACATCCACTGTACTACTAATTTAAAACTTGCTCCAATTACACCTCTGGCTCCTCTGTTTTTAGTATTTACCCTGGGCTCCAACACCGCTAGTTGCTGCTCAGAAGTGCGGTCTGCACAGTCAACGCTTGCTCCAGTGTTATTGGGGTTCAGTAACGTCAGCTGATCCCCAGCTGTGTGTCCGGCAAATTCTCCTGCTCTGTCCACATCCACTGTACTACTAATTTAAAACTTGCTCCAATTATACCTCTGGCTCCTCTGTTTTTAGTATTTACCCTGGGCTCCAACACTGCTAGTTGCTGCTCAGAAGTGCCGTCTGCACAGTCAACGCTTGCTCCAGTGTTATTGGGGTTCAGTAAGGTCAGCTGATCCCCAGCTGTGTGTCCCTGCAAATTCTCCTGCTCTGTCCACATCCACTGTACTACTAATTTAAAACTTGCTCCAATTACACCTCTGGCTCCTCTGTTTTTAGTATTTACCCTGGGCTCCAACACCGCTAGTTGCTGCTCAGAAGCTCCATCTGCACAGTCAACGCTTGCTCCAGTGTTATTGGGGTTCAGTAACGTCAGCTGATCCCCAGCTGTGTGTCCGGCAAATTCTGCTGCTCTGTCCACATCCACTGTACTACTAATTTAAAACTTGTTCCAATTACACCTCTGGCTCCTCTGTTTTTAGTATTTACCCTGGGCTCCAACACCGCTAGTTGCTGCTCAGAAGTGCCGTCTGCACAGTCAACGCTTGCTCCAGTGTTATTGGGGTTCAGTAACGTCAGCTGTTCCCCTGCTGTGCGTACGGCAATTTCTCCTGCTCTGTCCACATTCACACTACTACAGATTTTAAAGTTGCTCCAATTACACCTCTGGCTCCTCTGTTTTCAGTATTATCCCTGAGCTCCAACACCGCCAGTTGGCACTCAGAAGTGCCGTCTGCACAGTCAACACTTGCTGCCGTGTTATTGGGGTTCAGGAACGTCAGCTGTTCCCCTGCTGTGCGTGCGGCAATTTCTCCTGCTCTGTCCACATTCACACTACTAAAGATTTTAAAGTTGCTCCATTTACACCTTTGGCTCCTCTGTTTTCATTATTATCCCTGAGCTCCAACACCGCCAGTTGGCACTCAGAAGTGCCGTCTGCACAGTCAACACTTGCTGCCGTGTTATTGGGGTTCAGTAACGTCAGCTGTTCCCCTGCTGTGCGTACGGCAATTTCTCCTGCTCTGTCCACATTCACACTACTACAGATTTTAAAGTTGCTCCAATTACGCCTCTGGCTCCTCTGTTTTCAGTATTATCCCTGAGCTCCAACACCGCCAGTTGGCGCTCAGAAGTGCCGTCTGCACAGTCAACACTTGCTGCCGTGTTATTGGGGTTCAGTAACGTCAGCTGTTCCCCTGCTGTGCGTACGGGAATTTCTCCTGCTCTGTCCATATTCACACTACCACAGATTTTAAAGTTGCTCCAATTACGCCTCTGGCTCCTCTGTTTTCAGTATTATTACTGAGCTCCAACACCGCCAGTTGGCGCTCAGAAGTGCCGTCTGCACAGTCAACACTTGCTGCCGTGTTATTGGGGTTCAGTAACGTCAGCTGTTCCCCTGCTGTGCGTATGGCAATTTCTCCTGCTCTGTCCACATTCACACTACTAGTCTACTACTGATTTTAATGTTGCTCCAATTAGGCCTCTGGCTCCACTCTGTTTTTAGTATTTACCCTAGGTTCCAGCACCGCCAGCTGTTTCCCAGCAGTGTCTTTGGCACGGGTACTCCCTCCTGCCCAGCCTGGTTCCAGCACGCCAGCTGTTTCCGGGTAGTGTTAACGTCACTTTGCCTCCAATGCGTTGTTCTGTTGTGTTGCGGTCGGGTTAGCCGACTCTATGGTGCCTGCAGTTTAGGTGACTCCTATGTGGGCTTGGGATCTGGCAATGAAGGCTGGTTCCATAGTGCCAATAAGACAAGCACCCCCTGTAGGACTGTGGGTTTCGGTAACTGCGGCCGGCTCGCGGCCTTGCAACTTTTTTTTTCATGGGTACCTTCTGCTACCCATCCGAGTTCCAGTACCGTCAGCTGGTTCTCTTCAGTGCCTTTGGCTTAGGTGCCTCCCTCTCGGTATCCAAGTTCCACCAACGTCTGCTGGTCCTTGGTAGTGCTTTCTGGCACAGGTACCTCCTGCTTAGTAACCGGGTTCCAGTACCGTCAGCTGGTCCTCGGTAGTTCCATTGGCTCTTGTACCTTCTGCTACCCATCCGAGTTCCAGTACCGTCAGCTGGTTCTCGGCAGTGTCTTTGGCACGGGTACTCCCTCCTGCCCAGCCTGGTTCCAGCACGTCAGCTGTTTCTGGGTAGTGTCAACGTCACTTTGCCTCCAATGCGTTGTCCTGTCGTGTTGCTGTCGGGTTAGCCGACTCTATGGTGCCTGCAGTTTAGGTGACTCCTATGTGGGCTGCGGGATCTGGCAATGAAGGTTGGTTCCATACTGCCAATAGGACAAGCACCCCCTGTAGGACTGTGGGTTTCGGTAACTGCGGCCGGCTCGTAGCCTTGCAACTTTTTTTTTCATGTGTACCTTCTGCTACCCATCCGAGTTCCAGTACCGTCAGCTGGTTCTCGGCAGTGCCTTTGGCTTAGGTGCCTCCTTCTCGGTATCCAAATTCCACCAACGTCTGCTGGTCCTTGGTAGTGCTTTCTGGCACAGGTACCTCCTGCTTAGTAACCGGGTTCCAGTACCGTCAGCTGGTCCTCGGTAGTTCTATTGGCTCTTGTACCTTCTGCTACCCATCCGAGTTCCAGTACCTTCAGCTGGTTCTCGGCAGTGTCTTTGGCACGGGTACTCCCTCCTGCCCAGCCTTGTTCCAGCACGCCAGCTGTTTCCGGGTAGTGTCAACGTCACTTTGCCTCCAATGCGTTGTCCTGTCGTGTTGCGGTCGGGTTAGCCGACTCTATAGTGCCTGCAGTTTAGGTGACTCCTATGTGGGCTGTGGGATCTGGCAATGAAGGCTGGTTCCATAGTGCCAATAGGACAAGCACCCCCTGTAGGACTGTGGGTTTTGGTAACTGCGGCCGGCTCGCTGCCTTGAACTTTTTTTTACATGGGTACCTTCTGCTACCCATCCGGGTTCCAGTACCGTCAGCTGGTTCTCGGCAGTGCCTTTGGCTTAGGTGTCTCCTTCTCGGTATCCAAGTTCCACCAACGTCTGCTAGTCCTTGGTAGTGCTTTCTCGCACAGGTACCTCCTGCTTAGTAACCGGGTTCCAGTACCGTCAGCTGGTCCTCGGTAGTTCCATTGGCTCTTGTACCTTCTGCTACCCATCCGGGTTCCAGTACCGTCAGCTGGCTCTCGGCAGTGCCTTTGGCTTAGGTGCCTCCTTCTCGCTATCCAAGTTCCACCAACGTCTGCTGGTCCATGGTAGTGCTTTCTGGCACAGGTACCTCCTGCTTAGTAACCGGGTTCCAGTACCGTCAGCTGGTCCTCGGTTGTTCCATTGGCTCTTGTACCTTCTGCTACCCATCCGGGTTCCAGTACCGTCAGCTGGTTCTCAGCAGTGCCTTTGGCTTAGGTGCCTCCTTCTCGGTATCCAAGTTCCACCAATGTCTGCTGGTCCTTGGTAGTGCTTTCTGGCACAGGTACCTCCTGCTTAGTAACCGGGTTCCAGTACCGTCAGCTGGTCCTCGGTAGTTCCATTGGCTCTTGTACCTTCTGCTACCCATACGGGTTCCAGTACCGTCAGCTGGTTCTCGGCAGTTCCTCAGCCTTCTTGTACCTTCTGCTACATTTCCAATTTCAAGCTTTTTGAAATGGTTCTTGGTAATCACTCTGGATCTGACTGACGAGGACCCTGAAGACGAGCATCCTGAAGACGAGGACCCTGAAGACCACCCCGAAGAAGACGAGGACCCAGAAGACGACGACCCTGAAGACGAGGACCCTGAAGACCACCCCGAAGAAGACGAGGACCCCGAAGACGAGGACCTCGAAGATGAGGACCCTGAAGACCACCCTGAAGAAGATGAGGACCCCGAAGATGACGACCCTGAAGACGAGGACCCTGAAGACCACCCCGAAGAAGACGAGGACCCTGAAGACGACGACCTTGAAGACGACGACCCTGAAGACCACCCCGAAGAAGTCGAGGACCCTGAAGACGACGACCCTGAAGACAACGACCCTGAAGACCACCCTGAAGAAGACCAAGATGATGACCCTGAAGAAGATGACCAAGAGGACAAAGAACAAGAATACAACCACCAAGATACAGAAGAACAAGAGACAGAAAACCAAGAAGCAGAAGTACAAGAAGCTGCAGAACAAAAAGCGGAAGAACATTAAGCATAAGACTAAAAATCAGAGCAAAAGATATTATCTAAATTATAAGCAGAAGATGACTAAGCCGTGTATGGGGGTGAGTCCGTTCCTCCTCGTGGTGCCCCTGGAAAAGACCTGCTGCTGTAGGCCAAACTGAACACGGACAAATCCTGTTGTAAATCTTTTGTGACGGGCAGAACGAAAGGTGTAATGTTCAAACTTTTATAGATAACAACTATAGGAATGGCTGTCACAAATAAGAATATGATGAAGAAGAAGAATATGAAGAAGATGAAGAAGTAGAATATGAAGAAGAATAATAGTTGAATAAGAAGAATATGAAGAATGTAAAAAAAAAGAATAATACGAAGAAGGTAAAGAAGAAGAAGATGAAGAAGGTGAAGAAGAAGTTGATGAAAAAGATGCTGATGCTGAGGATGATGAAGGAGAAAGTGTGGGAGAAGTAAAAAAGAAGGTGAAGAGCATGGAAGTAGTGATAATTTTGTTTATCCTAGGGTATCACAAGAAAGAAGACAGACATCAAGTCAGCAGGGACAAGGAGCTGCATGGCAGATGTGACAACCTACATGGTGAGCTGCAACATGTGCTACATGTTCACAGATCGACCAGAAGCTGAAACCAACTTCACCTGCCAGAAGTGTAGACTACTGGCTCTTTTAGAAGAAAAGGTGTGGGGACTGGAAGAAAGAATTGCGACATTAAAACTCCAAGGAAAATGAAGACTTCCTGGACAGAACAGAAGCGTCACTACTGGTTACGGAAAGTGAAGGAAGCATCAGAGAACCTCCAGAGGCAGACAAGTGGAGGCAAGTGACCAAAAGAAGCAAGAAGACCATGGAGACACCACCAACCACACAATTGAGAAACAGATTCCAAGGACTTGTGGAGGATGAAGATGGCACACCTAAGGATGAGGCACTACCAGCAAGCAAAAAAGAAAAGAGCACCCAGAAACACCCAGAAGCGACAAGAAAAAGGACAGCCAAGAAGGGAAGAAGAGTGGTGGTGGTGGGAGACTCACTACTGAGAGGAACAGAAGCAGCTATCTGCAGACCGGACATAACCGCAAGAGAAGTATGCTGCCTCCCAGGGGCGAAGATCAAGGATGTTTCCGATAGGATACCGAAGCTCATCAGTTCCAAGGATGTCCACCCATTTCTTCTGATACATATTGGCACCAATGACACGGCAAAGAAGGACCTACCGACAATCTGCAAGGACATTGAAGCATTGGGGAAGAAAGTAAAAGAACTGGATGCGCAGGTAGTATTTTCTTCTATCCTTCCAGTAGACGGGCATGGCGTCAGGAGATGGAACAGGATCCTTGATGTGAACAACTGGCTGAGACGATGGTGCAGACAACAAGGATTTGGATTCCTGGACCACGGTGTGAATTACCTCTATGACGGACTCCTTGCCAGAGACGGACTACACCTCAACAAACCCCGGAAACACACATTCGCCAGGAGACTCGCAACACTCATCAGGAGGGCGTTAAACTAGAAGAAGAGGGGATGGGAAGAAAAACGCCGGAAACGAACATGCAACCAGAGAACATACTAATGAAAGATATGAAGTGCGACAAAGAAGGTCCAAGACAAGATACTTGGAAGGGAGGTAAGAAAATTTCTAATACAATCCACAGGGAGAAGATTGGAACAAAACAAAATCGTGTAAACTGCGTGCTAGCAAATGCCAGAAGCCTGACAAACAAGATGGATGAACTGGAAGCAGAAATATCTACAGGTAACTATGACATAGTGGGAATAACCGAGACATGGTTAGATGAAAGCTATGACTGGGCAGTTAACTTACAGGGTTACAGTCTGTTTAGAAGGGATCGAAGAAATCGGAAAGGGGGTGGAGTCTGTCTATATATAAAGACGTGTCTAAAGCCTACAATATGGGAGGATGTGTAAGTTGCCCCAGCGAGGTAGTCGTGGGCGAGCTGTAGCCCCCTCTCGCTATGGCACCCTACAGACAATACGTGTCCTCCCTCTGAAGTGTGGCTGTGTATGTAGTGCTCTTCACTTACTTCAAGCCATCCGATCGCGGCTGTCTCCAGGCAATTTTCTTCTGGGACCAGGGCAGCAATAATTTCAGAGGACACGAGGTTCTTAACCAGAACTTGGACTTTACTTGGGGAAGAGGAATATATACAATATTTACAGTCAGATATAATGGATAAGGCCCGACAGGCAATCATCTCTCTCACAGGCGCTGTTAACTGCTTCAGCCCTGGTTCCCTCTTTAAGCGGAGCATCTCTGTGGCTATAATCCATGGCCCAAGAGACTCCTCTGTATTGACAGTGACCTGGATCCGATATCTCTCCCCCACGTCTTAGCCTGGAGTCCTATTTAGCTTCCTCTGCTTCCTGCAGACTAGAAGTGCCCTGTGTCCTCACTACGCTTTGATGAGTTTCTCCGGCGGGCTGACAGGACTCGTGCTTTTGTGTGGGGAGACTTGCACGCTGGGATCCCACTGTCTGAGGGTACGGAGCTCCCGTCTACCCTAGCAGCCACTATACTCAGGCTGTCTGAACCACTTGCGGTCTCAACTCGTACTGAGGAATCACTTCCTGATTCTGGAAACTAAACAGAGACTTTCCTAATATGCCCACCCTCAGTGAGCTGTCATCACAGAACTTTAACCCATCACTGTCTTTAACTCTGCTGGCAGACTCAACCTGACATCTGCACCCAGAACAGTGGCATCTTGTGGCTGTTTTCAGGTACTACAGCCCAGAAGGAATTATACCAGGAACAAGCTCTATATCCCTCTAGGCTTGACAACGGCACTAAGTTTCCCCTCTACTCTACTAACTGGACCACTAAAGCTAACCCCCTTAGCTTGGTCTACCACAGTTAGGGAGGTCTGCCCTCAGGAACACTTTCTTTAACTATGTCAGTACCAAGGGAAGGCTACGCCCTTCCCCACTATTACATTCCCCGACACTTTAATGTTGGTCGTCCCTGACCACGCTAAGCAATAAACATCAATCAACAGCTATAAAATTATGTTACATAACTAAATTTTACTAAAACATTTTTAGTAAACGACTGGTCCTGAGGTCATCTTCTTGGATGGAAGACCGGCCCTTCTCGGTTAAGGGCCCTGGAACAGCAATTCAGGACAGTCCATTATCAACTTTTTTTTTTTTTTCAGAGGCACCGGTCGTTCTGGGTAAGGACCCTGGAAATGAAGTGTCCACAGTTTTAAGTCAGGTCAACACCTCAATAGCCCCCAATCCCCTCCTGAGGCTACATTCTAAGGCACACAGTCACAGGTGATACCCTGTGAGTCTCTTTCTTCTTGGCCCTAGGGGGGGTCACCGGTTCTTCCCGCTAGGCCGCAAGTCTTTTAGATTTGGAGGATATCCATCCTCAAGGTGTGCCTCAGCATTTTAAATTCCAGCAGAAAAAGGCGCAAAAAGCGCAACAAAAAGAAAACAAAAGTAAAAACAAAAAGAGCAGCTCTCCTGGGCACGCAACTTTTGGGTGCTGCTTAAGGCCTTCCTGGCCTGGGAGGTAGGGGAACAGTCCTCCATTTTAATTCAACATGGGGCACTCCGCCCCCATTGGGTACAAGTCCCAGAAACTGGACCACCGCTGGTGGGTCCTGATAAAGGAAGAGATGAAAGGTCAACGGACCCTTAGCTAGTTAGCTTACTTCTTCCGGGCCTCCCCCCGTTCCTTCATGAAGGCGGCCCATGCTGTCGATGAAGGTGGCTTCCTCCACTTCCACGGCTGATCGGGGTATCTGCTAGGCCCGGGGTCCTCGTCCGAGGACGTAGCACTGCCACAGCCGACCTGGGTAGGGCCGTAGCTGGTGACAGAAAAATGATGGACCTCCTGGCTAACACCAGCCTGAGTCTCTCTGGCAGCCCCCTGCTCAACTTCCTCAGCCCCTCCTGGGTGTTGTGGTGCCGACTCCTTCTCCGGCACCTCACTAAGGAGATCAGCTTCCTTGCCGCTTGCGACATCCTCCTCCTCGTCGCTCACAATATCTCCCCACTGCCACCTCCTAGGCTCCTCTGTCGGTGGAGTACTGGCCTTAGGTGGGGACAGAAAGCCTTTAGGGGCTTCCCTAGCCCAGCGTTGCTTAGCCTCTCTTTTGGCCCTCCTCTTGAAGACCTGTCGGTCCTTCTCTAGGACGTCTTCCCATTTATATGGGCGGGTGACCGCAGCTGCGTACCACCCCCTTGTACATTCACATTTCACGAAGAGGACAATGTCCCCCACGCGTAGGTTGTGGAGACGGTCAGGCAGGTAGTCACGCTTGATGACCTCACGGGTGACAAATACCTCGTCCCCAGTCCACTCCTCCTCCAGGAACCCGTAGCCCTCATGAATGTGGAACTCGAGGACTCGCCCCCGAGTCTGGGACGCCTCCACTGACTCTCTCCGCGCCACGTTGGACCCTTCCAGCCAGCCTCTGAGGAAGGTGTCGGTCCACTGTCGCTGCTCGCGCGGGGTCATCGGGGGGTCGTGGGTAGCCCACTGTGGACCTCCGGGCTTGGTGCAGCGCCCTGCTGAGGAGGAGTGCAGGGCCTCCAAGGCCAGCGACCAAATGTTCTCCTGCGGGGCCTTCTTCCTCGGAGGCCTCGCCTCCGCGCCACCCCCTGTCGCCGTGGAAGCTGCCGAGGCAGGCGAAACCGGCCTCTGGGGTATAGGCTGCTCACCTCCGTCAGTCTCCGTCGCAGCTGTTGCTCCAGCCCCACTGGGATGTTCTCCACCCTCGGCCGAGGGGGACGGGCTTCCCGGCATCCGGCTCCAAGTCCACACACGGAGCTCATGGATGAGCAGGCCCAGCTCCGGTTCGGTCCTAGTAGTCCACTGCACAGCCACTGGGGGTAGAAACTCACGGGCGACATCCGCAAGCGAGCGACTCTCGCCTGCAGCCCCTGGGGTACTCAGCTCCAACACTTCTTCCTCACTCCGCACTCCGGGCAGGTCGTCCGAGCCGCCGTCTGCCATTCTTCCGGAGCGTTCACCGTAGCGCCTCCTTCTCCTCACGTAACGGACGGAAAATGGCGCCGGTCGCTTCTTGGTGACGCGCTTCCTGCACGTCCAACTCCGCCTCTTCCTAGGCCGGACCTCTGACGCGACCGCCGCGTCACTCGTCACTCTCGGCTGCTCCGCCTTCAGCCGCGCCCCCTCTCTGTGCGCGCTGATACTCACGGGGCCGGGCTTCACTCTGCGCCGCGCCCTCTTCCTCTCTGGACGTCCCATCCTGGGACGCATCTTCACCGCTGGGCCCCTCCCTCTTCGGGCCGGAATTCGTAGGGGCTGGACATCTTTTCGCGCTCTCCAGCGCCGTCCACTCCCACGATAGGCGGTTCTTCTCCCAGACTTTACCGCCGTCGTCACCATCTTGGAATCCATGCTTCGGGCCGCCATCTTGGGCCGCATGCCTTCCAACACTTTCCCCTCAGTGTTCTGCGTCGGCTCTTCCCCGCTTTCTTCATGCGAGGAGCTCGCATCCTGCCGACTACACCAAATGTAAGGTGCCCCAGTGAGGTAGTCGTGGGCGAGCTGTAGCCCCCTCTCGCTATGGCACCCTACAGACAATACGTGTCCTCCCTCTGAAGTGTGGCTGTGTATGTAGTGCTCTTCACTTACTTCAAGCCATCCGATCGCGGCTGTCTCCAGGCAATTTTCTTCTGGGACCAGGGCAGCAATAATTTCAGAGGACACGAGGTTCTTAACCAGAACTTGGACTTTACTTGGGGAAGAGGAATATATACAATATTTACAGTCAGATATAATGGATAAGGCCCGACAGGCAATCATCTCTCACAGGCGCTGTTAACTGCTTCAGCCCTGGTTCCCTCTTTAAGCGGAGTATCTCTGTGGCTATAATCCCTGGCCCAAGAGACTCCTCTGTATTGACAGTGACCTGGATCCGATATCTCTCCCCCACGTCTTAGCCTGGAGTCCTATTTATCTTCCTCTGCTTCCTGCAGACTAGAAGTGCCCCGTGTCCTCACTACGCTTTGATGAGTTTCTCCGGCGGGCTGACAGGACTTGTGCTCTTGTGTGGGGAGACTCGCATGCTGGGATCCCACTGTCTGAGGGTACGGAGCTCCCGTCTACCCTAGCAGCCACTATACTCAGGCTGTCTGAACCACTTGCGGTCTCAACTCGTACTGAGGAATCATTTCCTGATTCTGGAAACTAAAGAGAGACTTTCCTAATATGCCCACCCTCAGTGAGCTGTCATCACAGAACTTTAACCCATCACTGTCTTTAACTCTGCTGGCAGACTCAACCTGACATCTGCACCCAGAACAGTGGCATCTTGTGGCTGTTTTCAGGTACTACAGCCCAGAAGGAATTATACCAGGAACAAGCTCTATATCCCTCTAGGCTTGACAAGGGCACTAAGTTTCCCCTCTACTCTACTAACTGGACCACTAAAGCTAACCCCCTTAGCTTGGTCTACCACAGTTAGGGAGGTCTGACCTCAGGAACACTTCCTTTAACTATCTCAGTACCAAGGGAATGCTACGCCCTTCCCCACTATTACAGATGTATGGGAGGGAAATGAGGAGGTCGAGTCCTTATGGGTGGAGATACATGGGGCAAAAAACAATAATAAAATTATCATAGGAGTCTGTTATAAACCACCAAATGTAGCAGAAGCCACGGAAAGTCTATTAATGAGACAAATAGACGAAGTAGCAAAAAATAACGAGGTGATTATTATGGGGGACTTCAACTACCCCGATATAGACTGGGAAACCGAAAGCTGTAGATCTCAGAAAGGAAACAGGTTTCTGTCAATTATCAAAGACAATTATTTGTCACAACTTGTGCAGGAACCAACTAGAGGGACGGCCCTTTTAGACTTAATATTAACTAACAGGCCAGACAGAATAACTGAGGTGCAGGTCGGGGGGCACCTGGGAAATAGTGACCACAATATTATACAATTCCACATGTGCTTCAGTAGGGTGCCCAGCAAGGGAGTCACAAAAACACTGAACTTCAGGAGGGCAAAATTTGATCAGCTAAGAGATGCCCTTCACCTTATAGACTGGGATAGTATCTTTAGTAATAGGAGCACGGATAGAAAATGGGAAATTTTCAAAACAGTCCTACACTGTAGAAGGTACATACCTTATGGGAATAAAAGGGCTAGGAATAGGAGGAAGCCAATGTGGCTAAATAAGGAAGTCAAGAGGGCAATGAAAAACAAAAAAAGGGCTTTCGGTAAACTTAAACAAGAAGGCTGCGAGGAAGCGCTAATATCTTATAGGGAAAAAAACAAAATCTGTAAGAAACAAATAAGAATAGCAAAAGAGGAGACAGAGACTAATTGCCAAGGAAAGTAAAACGAATCCCAAACTGTTCTTTAACTATATAAACAGTAAAAGGATTAAAACTGATGGAGTTGGCCCATTGAAAAATAACCTGGGTAAAATCATAGAGGGCGATAAGGGTAAAGCAAACCTACTCAATAGCTTCTTCTCCACTGTTTTCACAAAAGAAAACAATTTATCGGAGGAAATGCAGAGTGATAAAGTAAACCCACCTAACCCAGGAGGAAGTTCAGAAACACCTAAATAATATCAAAATAGACAAGTCACCAGGCCCAGATGGCATACACCCCCGGGTACTAAAAGAATTAAGTAATGTGATAGACAGACCGCTGTATCTTATATTCAAGCTCTCTTTATGGACAGGGACTGTCCCACTAGACTGGCGCCAAGCAAATGTGGTACCAATATTCAAAAAGGGGTCTAAAAGTGACCCTGGGAACTATAGACCAGTCAGCTTAACGTCTGTTGTGGGTAAATTGTATGAAGGATTTCTTAGAGATGCTATTGTAGAATATCTTAATGATAATAACTGTCTAACTCCATATCAACATGGATTCATGAGGGATCGCTCCTGCCAAACAAACCTGATCGCCTTCTACGAGGAGGTGAGCTCACAGCTGGACCGGGGAGAGTCAGTGGATGTTGTATACCTTGACTTCTCCAAAGCGTTTGATACCGTGCCACACAAACGGTTGGTATATAAAATGAGAATGCTTGGTCTGGGGGATAATGTGTGCAAGTGGGTAAATAGCTGGCTGAGTGATAGAAAGCAGAGGGTGGTTATCAATGGAGTAAGCTCAGGGTGTGTCAGGGTTACTAGCGGGGTGCCTCAAGGGTCTGTCTTGGGCCCTATATTATTTAATATATTTATTAATGATCTAGTGGAAGGGTTGCATAGTAAAATAGCAATATTTGCAGATGATACTAAACTTTGTAAAGTAGTTAATACAGATGAGGATAGGGCACAGCTACAGGAGGATTTAGATAAATTGGGGAGTTGGGCCAAAAAATGGCAAATGGGGTTCAATGCCGATAAATGTAAGGTCATGCACATGGGAAAGAAAAACAGCAGTCACCCATACATATTAAATGGGAAACCGTTGGGGAAATCTGACATGGAGAAGGACCTGGGCGTCTTGGTTAATAGCAAATTAAATTGGAGTGCCCAGTGTCAGGCAGCAGCTGCGAAGGCAAATAGAGTCATGGCATGCATCAGAAGAGGAATAGGGGCATATGATGAGAACATTGTTCTTCCTCTGTATAAAGCGCTGGTAAGGCCGCACATAGAATATTGTGCACAGTTCTGGGCTCCGGTGCAAAGGAAAGACATATTGGAGCTAGAGAGGGTACAAAGGAGGGCGACTAAGGTAATAAAGGGAATGGAGGGACTAGAATACCCAGAGAGGTTGTCAAAATTAGGCCTATTTACGTTGGAAAAGAGAAGGCTTAGGGGAGACCTCATAAACATGTATAAATACATCAGGGGGCAGTACAGAGATCTCTCCCATGACCTGTTTATACCAAGGATGGTGACAAAGACGAGGGGGCACACTATGCGTCTGGAGGAAAGGAGGTTCCTGCACCAGCATAGAAGGGGATTCTTTACGGTCAGAGCCGTGAGACTCTGGAACTCTCTGGGAGAGGAAGTGGTGATGTCCAACTCGCTTAATGAGTTCAAGAGAGGCCTGGACGCCTTTCTTGAGAACAATAAAATTACATCTTATGCTTAGTGATAGTTAATTAATCCAGGGATTTAATCTGACTGCCAGATTGGTGTCGGGAAGTGAATTTTTCCTCAATGATGTAAATTGGCCTATACCGCATGTTTTTTTTTGCCTTCCCCTGGATCAACGCTGCGGAATAGCTGCAGTACACAAGAAATAGGCTGAACTGGATGGACGCTTGTCTTTTTTCGGCCTTATAAACTATGTAACTATGTATAAATAATGAAAAATATTAAAAAACTTAACATAGTCAATATTTCAGTAACTCAGAACGTCTTAAAAAAAATATTAATTCCTGCTATTCCATTTGATTGGGATAAACCTCTATGCCTTTATTGTCTCCCCCACCTCCCCCAATACATTCTACATTATTCTTAGTTGTTTTCCTTCATGTAGAATTAACCTACAAGGAAAGAAAGGGTTTATTTTCATTCCGATATTTGTGTCCCATTAACTTGCATTGGTTTCCGGTATCGGAATCGGCGATATCCGATATTTATTGGGTATCGGTCCGATACAATCCAATCAGATATTTCTCGGTATCGGAAGGTATCGCTCAACACTACTCTTCAATCTAGGCACAAAGACTCCGCCATACATGCAGTTGTCCTTGGTACTGCAGCTTAGCCACCTGATTTCCCCTTAATTTTGTCGATTTTCTAGGTATTCCTGTTTCCATGAATAATACAGCACATAGCCCTGTCCTTACTGTGAAAACAACAGACGCTACAATGGATGCAAATATAAGTAAACTGACAGCATCATGGCTTATACATGAACGAAAGAAAAAAAAACTGATTATATCCAATTTTTCTAAACTGAATGACAGCAAAGAGTATCTATATTATTTTGTCGATTCCATCTCGTAACTTACAAGAACCCCAAAAAAATGAGTAATATTTCACCCTGCTCATATAATTATTTTAGTATAGCGTACTGTGCTCACAATATTGATGACGTCGTCTGTCTCCCATTAAAAAGCTTTAATTTTTCATTATGATTCTTAAATGTCTATGCTTTCAACAATCTACTTTCTTCTGTAGTTGGAGGCAATGTCATGATTTATGATCTAACAAATCCAATTTATATGCACTAGTAGGATGATCAGAAAATCAAGCCTGCTTAATGTAGATTATAAACTCATTTACAACTTTGCGTCTAGTTTTTGATGCATTGTATGCACTTTTTTAAGATTACTTACACCACCCTTTCTACAGTACCTAACCTATCAAGATAAATTATTCAAAAATAGGGAACAGTTTGCATACAAATTGCTGTTTAATGCTGATTTGGCAACATTTCACTCTAATTTTAACATGCTGTTGGAATTGTCTGGTGACATGCTGCTTCAGTCTACAATAATGATCTCTGTCCTAAGAGAAAATATTCTGTCATTTATATGCAGATGAAATAATTACTCATGTCTCAGCTGGCGGTGTCGGTTAATTAGCGGAACTGGCAGTCTATAGCATGTTATAAAAACATATTGCTTTCTAAACATATTAGCGCGCTATATTTTCAAGAGACACTTTCTGGACTAGTGAAGATGTAGATGGAATACTTCCGAAAGTGGGTTACGAATTTGTATGATTTTACCGTGGCAAAGACTTAATTATAGGGGGTAAAGAGGAGAAGGTGTTCTGGTGAAAAGATTCTGTTACTATATGACTAGAGATCCAGTGAGAAAAAAATTGCACTCAATGTTATGTGGCCATTAGGGGACAGACATGATGTAGGCTTAGTATTAAGACCTTTCCAGATTTTTGGAATATACGGATTATTTATACAGCTATCAATTGAAAGGTTCAGCTTGCCACCCCTCATAGCTTACTTACTTGAATCAGGACCGGACAAGGTATTTTGGTGCCCTTGCCTTAGACAGATGAAGCCAATGCCCCCCACCACCCCAAAACAAAGGAATGGGTCAAAGGCTAAGTTAACAGGCCCCTAACGCACCTCCCCCTTAACCGGTGGGTTAAGTAACAAGCTCTGAAGACTACTTCCACTACAATTGTTACCTTTTTCACAAAAAATATCAGCAGAAGTAAAAAAGTGGTATGCTTTCGGGTTGTGACTTAACAGGGAGTGCAATTTCAAGGTTAGATACAGAATCAATCAGGTTTTGCGGACCATTTACACAATACAGGGGAATAAATTGCAATATTCATCCCTGATGTCCTATATTTTAAATGTCAGACCCAAAGAAAGTCATGGAAACTAATATATCAAAACTATAATGTGGGCCGTTTGGTTTCAATTAAGGTGCCCAACATTTTCCTAATGGAAAATAAACAGACATCCATTATAGATAAAGTCTGATGATTTTTGCGTCCGTCATGAGACAAATACCGCTTACACAAAATAGATGGTGGTTCTGGTGATGAATTCATGTACTGATGGTGGTTCTGGTGACATATTCTGGTTCTAGTGCCATATTCATGTGGTGATGGTTGTTCTGGTGCTGTATTCATGTAGTGATGATGATTTTGATGATATATTCATAACCAGAACCATCATCAGCGAATGAATATGAAACCAAAATCATCATCAATGCATACTTTGAGCACCAGATCCATTAATAGTACATGACTATAGCATCAGAACCACCATCAGTACATGAATATGTCACCAGAACCACCAATAGCACATGAATGCATCACTAGAACGACCATCAGTACATGAATACATCAACAGACCCACTAACACTACATGACTATGTGACCAAAACCAACATCAGTAAATTAATACATCACCAGAGCCACTGTCAGTATATGAATATGTCACCAGAACTACCATAAGTACCTGAATACAGGCCCAGAACCAAAAGTACTTGAACACAAGAACCAAGCTTACTATAACAATCAATTTTAATGTCAAGTCAGCCCCATAAACAATTGTAACGTATGAACCTACAATCCTAAAACTCCCAGTATGTTCTTAACAATGGTAAGGAGATACTGGGAGTTGTTATTAACAGCCATCATCAGACTGCGGACCATACAGGAACCACAGTACTGATGAGAATTAGTTAGTATCACAAATAAACATTTACACCAGGTACCTTATAGATTACATCTTCTGTGGAGTCATCTCTTTCTTTTCATCTCCATCTAGATGCCATGATGACTTTTCACAGCCACAGCTTGTCTCTGCAGACCTCCCTCTTCTCCGGTCTTTTGCAGCACATCCTGACACAGTGCCCTTAAAAATAAAAGTGTTATTAACCGGTTCAGGACCGCCCACTGTACATAAACGTCGGCGCTGCCTGGGCTCTGTGCAGCGCCGACATTTAAAAACGGTGGGTGGTCCCGCAGCGCTCAGGACCCCCAGGGTCCTGCAAGCGCTGTGGTTCCGGTGCAGAGCGATAGCTCTGACAGGGGACATCATCGGGACCTGATTGGATCAGGTCCCAATGATGTTAACCCTTTGCTATCTTCTATATGCCGCGATCTATAGTGATCACGGCATATAGAAGATAGTAAGAGGAGAGGGGGTCGTCCACTTACCTCTCCGACGGCCCCCTGATATCTTCCAGGATGTGCCGTTGTTATGGCAGCTGGAGGTCACATGACCACCTCCAGATCTGCCATATACGGTGTCCTGCTAGGCTCAGCCTGCAGCTGAAGCCTAGCAGGAGACACTGACTGTGAAACAGTCAGCAAAGATGTCATGCAATGCAATACATGTCTATTACATTGCATGAGATCAGTGATTAGAAAAATAAAAATTAATGTCCCATACAGGGACTAAGTAAAAATGTAAAAAAAGTCTAAAAAATGTTTTCAAACTGTTAAAAAAAAATCACAAAATAAATAAAAATAAATAAATAAAATATTAAACCAATAAATCCGTATATTTATGCAAAAACAAAAAAGTACACATATTTGGTATCGCCGCATCTGAAACAACCCGATCTATAAACTGTCACACTAATTAACTCCTTCTGTGCACACTGTAATAAAAATAAATAAAAAACGGAGCAAAAAAACTATACTTTTTCATCATATCGCCAAACAAAAAGTGGAAAAAAATGCGATCAAAAAGCAAAATGGAAATAAAAATGGTACCGCTGAAAATGTCATCTTGTTCCGCAAAAAAAAAGCCACCATACAGCTCCATCAGCAGAAAAATAAAAAAGTTATAGCTCTCAGAATAAAGCGATGCAAAAAAAATATTTTTTCTATAAAATTGTTTTATTGTGTAAAAGCGCCAAAACATAAAAAAAATATGCAGTAAGTGTAGTATCACTGTAAACGTATTGACCCGAAGAATAATGCTGCCTTATCACTTTTACCACACGCAGAACGGCATAAAAAAAAACCTCAAAAAACAATTCCTGAATTGTTGGTTTTTGTTAATTTTACCTCCCAAAAAACGGAATAGAAAGCGATCAAAAAATGTCATGTACCCAAAAATGGTACCAATAAAAATGTCAACTCGTCCCGCAAAAAACAAGCCGTCACATGACTCTGTCGGCCGAAATATGGAAAAATGATAGCTCTCAAAATATGGCGATGCAAAAACTAGATTTTGCAAAAAAAAGCGTCTCTTAGTATGTGACAGCTGTCAATCATAAAAACCCGCTATAAATCTGGTATCTCTGTAATTGCACTGACCCGAAGAATAAAGTAATCTCATCACTTATACCGCACGAGGAACGGCGTAAAAAATAAATAAAACCAATTCTTCACCTGCTACTGATTGGTTTATTATGTCTCCCAAAGATCGCAGTAAGGCTTTGCTCACATTTATCCTGCGCTCTGCGCTGAGCGCTTACACCAGAGTTTCCGTGTAAAATTCTGAAATACGTGATTCAGACGGAACCCATGACGGAAGATTCCCTGTAATGAGGCAGATATAGGCCACCTGGGGGTGCAAGGTGCTCACCACACATCTAGATAAGTTCCTTAAGGGGTCTAGTTTCCAAAATGGTGTCACTTGTGGGGGGTTTCCA
The DNA here is from genome assembly GCF_046119375.1 of Phyllobates terribilis. Classification (NCBI taxonomy): domain Eukaryota; kingdom Metazoa; phylum Chordata; class Amphibia; order Anura; family Dendrobatidae; genus Phyllobates; species Phyllobates terribilis. The sequence goes on from NW_027362762.1 coordinate 878,218,295, forward strand.
CTGTTTAGGCACATTAGGGGCTCCCCAAATGCGACATGGCGTCCGCTAATTATTCAAACAAATTTTACATTCAAAAAGTCAAATGGCGCTCCTTCCCTTCCGAACCCTGCAGTGTACCCAAATAGTGGTTTTCCCCCACATATGGGGTATCGGCATACTCAGGAGAAATTTTACAGCAAATTTCACGGTGCGATTTCTCCTGTTACCCTTATGATAATGCAAAATTAGGGGAGGAAAAACATTTTTTGTGGGAAAAATTTGAAAATTTTATTTTACGGCTCAATATTATAAACTTCTGTGAAGCACCTGGGGGTGCAAGGTGCTCACCACACATCTAGATAAGTTTCCTAAGGGGTCTAGTTTCCAAAATGGTGTCACTTGTTGGGGGTTTCCACTGTTTAGGCACATCAGGGGCTCCCCAAATGCAACATGGCGTCTGCTAATTATTCAAGCAAATTTTACATTCAAAAAGTCAAATGGCGCTCCTTCCCTTCCAAACCTTGCCGTGCGCCCAAACAGTGGTTTGCCTCCACATATGGGATATCAGCGTGTTCAGGAGAAATTGCACAACAAAGTTCATGGTGAAATTTATCCTATTACCCTTATGATAATGCAAAATTAAGGGATGAAAAACGTTTTTGTGGGAAAAATGTGAAAATTGTATTTTTACAGGTCAATATTCTAAACTTCTGTGAAGCACCTTGAGGTTCAAGGTGCTCAACACACATCTAGATAAGTTCCGTAAGGTGTCTAGTTTCCAAAATGGTGTCACTTGTGGGGGGTTTCCACTGTTTAGGCACATCAGGAGCTCTCCAAACGCAACATGGCGTCTGCTAATTATTCAAACAAATTTTACATTCAAAAAGTCTAATGGCGCTCCTTCCCTTCCGAACCCTGCAGTGTGCCCAAACAGTGGTTTTCCCACACATATGGAGTATCAGCGCGCTCATGAGAAATTGCACTACAAATTGTATATTCCATTTTTTCCTGTTACCCTTGTGAAAATAAAAAAATTGGGTCTAAAGTAACATTTTTGTGAAAAAAAGTTAAATGTTCATTGTTTTCTTCCACATTCCAAAAATTCCCGTGAAACACCTGAAGGGTTAATAAACTTCTTGAATGTGGTTTTGAGCACCTTGAGGGGTACAGTTTTTAGAATGGTGTCACTTTTGGGTATTTTCTGTCATAAAGGCCCCTCAAAGTCACTTCAAATAAGATGTGGTCTCTAAAAAAATGTTTTTGTAAATTTTGTTGGAAAAATGAGAAATCGCTGGTCAACTTTTAACCCTTATAGCTTCCTAACAAAAAAAAATGTTGGTTCCAAAATTGTGCTGATGTAAAGTAGACATGTGGGAAATGTTATTTATTAACTATTTTGTGTGACATATCTCTCTGATTTAAGGGCATGAAAATTCAAAGTTTGAAAATTGCAAAATTTTCAACATTTTCGCCAAATTTCCATTTTTTTCACAAATAAACGCAAGTGATATCGAAGAAATTTTACCACTATCATGAAGTACAGTATGTCACGAAAAAACAATCTCAGAATCAGGGGAATCCGTTGAAGCATTCCAGAGTAATTACTTCATAAAGTGACAGTGGTCAGAATTGAAAAAATTGGCCCGGTCATGAAGGCAAAAACAGGCTCTGGCGCGAAGTGGTTAAAATGCCCTCTGCATGAAAATATCTGTCCATACTGTACCCTTAATAAGCTTCTTATGGTATATGCCTACACAATGTCTACAACTGCCTCCCCATATCCATTCTGTGCTCCCTCTACATACTATGCCCTCATATTGCCCACCACGCTGCCCTCTTCAAATTGTAACCACTCCTCACACTGTCCCCCTACACAGTATGATAGTCACCACAGCCGCCCATATGGTATGATATCCACAACCTTCCACCAATATATAATATGGTCACCACCACAACCCCCATATAGACTATGTTCACCACAACTCCTCATATACTTTGCTGTGTCCCCTCACAACCCCTCATTTGCTGCCCCCAGCACAGCCCCTCATTTGCTGTCACCCCCGAACAGTCCTTCATTTGCTGCCTCCAGCACAGCCCCTCATTTGCTGTCTCCCTGCACAGTCCCTCTTTTTGTGCCTCCTTGCACAGTCCTTCATTTTATACCCCCCTGCACACTTCCTCATTTCATGTCCCCCTGCACTGCCCCTCATTTTATGGCCCCCCCCTGCCCAGCCCCTCATTTTGTGCCCCCTCCCCCCCGCACAGCCCCTCATGGCTCCCTTATTATACAGTACAGACCAAAAGTTTGGACACACCTTCTCATTTAATGATTTTTCCGTATTTTTATGACTATGAAAATTGTACATTCACACTGAAGGCATCAAAACTATGAATTAACACATGTGGAATTATATACTTAACAAAAAAGTGTGAAACAACTGAAAATATGTCTTATATTCTAGGTTCTTCAAAGTAGCCAACTATTGCTTTGATGACTGCTTTGCACACTCTTGGCATTCTCTTGATGAGCTTCAAGAGGTAGTCACCGGAAATGGTCTTCCAACAATCTTGAAGGAGTTCCCAGAGATGCTTAGCACTTGTTGGCCTTTTTGCCTTCACTCTGCGGTCCAGCTCACCCCAAACCATCTCGATTGGGTTCAGGTCTGGTGACTGTGGAGGCCAGGTCATCTGGCGTAGCACCCCATCACTCTCCTTCTTGGTCAAATAGCCCTTACACAGCCTGGAGGTGTGTTTGGGGTCATTGTCCTGTTGAAAAGTAAATGATGGTCCAACTAAACGGAAACCGGATGGAATAGCATGCCGCTGCAAGATGCTGTGGTAGCCATGCGGTTCAGTATGCCTTCAATTTTGAATAAATCCCCAACAGTGTCACCAGCAAAGCACCCCCACACCATCACACCTCCTCCTCCATGCTTCACGGTGGGAACCAGGCATGTAGAATCCATCCGTTCACCTTTTCTGCGTCGCACAAAGACATGGTGGTTGGAACCAAAGATCTCAAATTTGGACTCATCAGACCAAAGTACAGATTTCCACTGGTCTAATGTCCATTCCTTGTGTTCTTTAGCCCAAACAAGTCTCTTCTGCTTGTTGCCTGTCTTTAGCAGTGGTTTCCTAGCAGCTATTTTACGATGAAGGCCTGCTGCACAAAGTTTCCTCTTAACAGTTGTTGAAGAGATGTGTCTGCTGCTAGAACTCTGTGTGGCATTGACCTGGTCTCTAATCTGAGCTGCTGTTAACCTGCGATTTCTGAGGCTGGTGACTCGGATAAACTTATCCTCAGAAGCAGAGGTGACTCTTGGTCTTCCTTTCCTGGGGCGGTCCTCATGTGAGCCAGTTTCTTTGTAGCGCTTGATGGTTTTTGCAACTGCACTTGGGGACGCTTTCAAAGTTTGCCCAATTTTTCGAACTGACTGACCTTCATTTCTGAAAGTAATGATGGCCACTCGTTTTTCTTTACTTAGCTGCTTTTTTCTTGCCATAATACAAATTCTAACAGTCTATTCAGTAGGACTATCAGCTGTGTAACCACCTGACTTCTGCACAACACAACTGATGGTCCCAACCCCATTTATAAGGCAAGAAATCCCACTTATTAAACCTGACAGGGCACACCTGTGAAGTGAAAACCATTTCCGGTGACTACCTCTTGAAGCTCATCAAGAGAATGCCAAGAGCGTGCAAAGCAGTCATCAAAGCAAAAGGTGGCTACTTTGAAGAACGTAGAATATCACACATATTTTCAGTTGTTTCACACTTTTTTGTTAAGTATATAATTCCACATGTGTTAATTCATAGTTTTGATGCCTTCAGTGTGAATGTACAATTTTCATAGTCATGAAAATACAGAAAAATCTTTAATTGAGAATGTGTGTCCAAACTTTTGGTCTGTACTGTACATAGTTACATAGGTTGAAAAAAGACCTAGATTCATCAAGTTCAACCTTTCTTCACCAATTATATATTTTGTCACTAAATTATCTATAACCCACAATATTATTTGTACTGAGGAAATCATCCAGCCCTTTTTAAAAACGTCACTGCAACTCTCCAACAAGACACAGGCCGGAAGTAGCCTGCGTCTTGCTGGAGATCCTGGCGGAGCAGGAGATATTACAGCTACCCTGCTCTTGTGCCAGGCGACGATCACAGCAATTGTACTTGCGTCTAATAGACGTGAGCACAATTGTGTATGAGGAGGGAGCGATGGCTGGGGTGCAGGCAGAGAAAGGGTTGAGCTGTGTCAGTCACTGACACTTCTCCCCTGTGTGCCTGCGCCCTAGCAGTCGCTCTGCTGAATGCCTGCAGCTGGAGGAAGGTGTCAGGCAGCTGCAGACATTCAGCAATTCTTTTCTTCAAAGTGCCCCCCCCCCCTTGGGGTATGCAAGAGTTAGCGCCCTAGGCAGATGCCTACCCCTTGTTCCAGCCCTGACTTGAACATATCCTTTCCAGAGAACCCCTGCAGTCCTTTACTGCGCCATAGCTGAAGTCTCTGCTGACTGTGTCAAAATTACAACTGGACAGCAGTATAAAGCGTCACTTGGGTTTCAGCTTGTTCCAAATAGTGGCTACCAGTCTCTCCCAGGCCCTGGAGAATGGATAGGACCCATTAAAGGGAATCTGTCACCAGGTTTTTGCTACCTTATCTGAGTGCAGCATAATTTAGAGATAAAGACCCTGGTTGCAGCGATGTATCACTTACTGGGTACTTGTTTTGTGCAAAATGACCACAAGACAACTGTAATTTTTTGTTAAGAGTAACATTATGTTATGCCAGAACGGTACCCGAATTTGATCCCGAACCCCATTCAAGTTAATTTGGGGGCCCGAACATCAGGCAATTCCCATGCTGTCATCTGTGTGACAGCGTGGGAAACACCGGCTCTGACCAGCGGTAACCTTACTGAAGTCACCACCTGTCATAGCCACTGGGTATCGCAGTTCCCATGCTGTCACACAGAGGACAACGTGTGAGCTAGCAGCTATGACCGGCAGTGAAAAGGTTACCGCTGATCAGACGACGATGACTACTACTCTCATCAGCTGGTGTTATTATTCTGGGAAAGGGGCAATAAATATGTAGCTTCCCTGGCTATTAATATCAGCTCACAACTGTCCGTGCAACTTTTACTGGCTATTAAAAAGGTTGGACCCCCCCCCCAAAAAAATGACGTGGGGTCCCCCCTATTTTTAATAACCAGCAAATGTGCTAAGCAGATAGCTGAGGTCTGATATTAGTATTTTCTAATAACACCAGCCCTCAGGCATCCCAGAAATGGCATCCAACCCATTAGATGCACCAATTCTAGCGCTTATCCTCAGCTCCTCCCGCTTTCACTGGTGGGTTGGCAAGCGAGGTAATGGTTTTGGGGTTGATGTCAGCTCTGTAGTGTCCGCTGACATCAAGCCCACGTGTTAATAATGGAGAGGCATCTGTTAGACACCCCCATTACTAACCCAGTAATATAAAGTAATAAACACACACAGAGAAATGTTCTTTAATTGTAAAAAACAGTCCCCTACCCTCTTTTTTCCCATTTATTACCTTTAAAAAAATAAAATAATTCAAAGGGGTCCACAGTAAATCCATCCCACGACGATCTCCAACTCTGCTACATCCAGATGAAGTGCTGAGCAGTGACATCAGTAATGTGACCTCTCAGCACAACAGCCAGAACACACTGACCATAGCATGTGAATTTGGCGGCCGTGAGGAGCACTGATGTCAGTAAAGTTATTGCAGTTCACAGCCGATGGACTGCGGTAACCTTACTGACATCACTGCTCGCAGCGTGAGAAATTTAAATAATTTAAAAAAAACGGTGTGAGGATTCCTCTATTTTTGATAACCTGCCAAGATAAACCAGACAGCTGAGGGCTGCAGCCCCCAGCTGTGTGTTTTACCTGCTCTTGTTATCAAAAATATTATTATTATTAGTATTATTTATATAGCACCATTGATTCCATGGTGCTGTACTTGAGAAGGGGTTGCATACAATACACAGATATCACATACAGTAAACAAATTAACAACAATTGACTGGTACAGAGGAAAGAGGACCCTGCTTTGAGGGCTTACATTCTACAGAATGATTGGACAGCAGATTGGGGGATTGCAGCAGCTCCTGTTTTGGTGAGGCAGCAGCTCTAGTAGTGGTGAGGAGGCAGCGGGGTCATTGCAGGTTGTAAGCTTTCTTGAAGAGATGGGTTTTCAAGCTCCGTCTGAAGGATCCGAAGTTGGTGGATAATTGGATGTTTTAGGACACAGAATTCCAGAGCCAGAGGATGGGGGATATTTGGGAAGGTGATTGGCTGTGGAACGAATAAGTGTGGAGGAGAGAAGGAGGTCTTGGGAGGATCGGAGATTGCGTGAGGGAAGATATCGGGAGATTAGTTAGGAGATATTCCGAGGAGACAGGTTATGGGTGGCTTTGTAGGTCAGTGTTAGTAGTTTGAACTGGATATGCTTGAGAATTGGGAGCCTGTGAAAGGATTTGCAGACGGGAGAAGTGGAGGAGTAGCGCGTTGAGAATTTGATTAGTTGGGCAGCAGAGTTAAGAATGGACTGGAGAGGTGCAAGAGTGTTAGCAGGTAGGCTACAGATGAGGATGTTGCAGTAGTAGAGGCCATAAATAACGAGGACATGTACAAGCATTTTAGATTGTAGATTCAGGGATGAGTAAAGACAGATTCTGGAAATATTTTTGAGCTGGAGGCGACAGGAGGTGGAAAGAGCTCGGATGTGCAGTTTGAAGGACAAGGCAGAGTCAAGGGCTACTCCGAAGCAGCGGATTTCCGGTACAGGGGAAAGCGTGATGTCATTTATTGTGATAGATCAGGAGGGGAAGATATGTGAGATGGAGGAAAGATGATGAGTTCAGATTTGTCCACATTGAGCTTGAGGAAGCGAGAGGAGAAGAAGGAGGATATGGCTGATAGACCCTCTAGAATTCTGGACAGCAGAGAGGTGATGTCTAGGCCAGAGAGGTAGATCTGAGTGTCAGAGGTATAGGTGGTACTGGAAGCCATGGGACTTTATGAGTTGTCACAGACCAAGGGTATAGATGGAGATAAGTAGGGGACCTAGGACAGAGACTAGGACAGAGCCCAGAGGGACTCCAACAGAAAAAAAGTGGGATGAGGTAGTGTGGAAGTTGGGAATGCTAAATGTGCAAATGTGTTGGAAAGGTATGAGGAGATCCAGGAGAGGGCAAGGTCTTTGACGCCAAAGGAAGAAAGGATCTGTAGTAGGAGGCAGTGGTCAACAGTGTCAAAGGCTGTAAGCTTTGGCTGTAAGTCGTTAGTAATTTTGGTCAGGGCAGTTTCAGTGGAATGATGGGGATGGAAGCCAGATTGTAGGTTGTCAAAGAGCGAGTTAAATGAGAGATGGGAGGAAAGTTCAGCGTGGACATGCTGCTCAATGAGTTTTGAAGCTAATGGGAGCAGCGATATGAGGCGATAGCTGGATATAGCGGTCGGGTCAAGGGAAGGCTTTTTGAGGTACCAGAAGTTAGTGATAGGTTGAAGAGATAGGTTAGGGATTGGATAAGAGTGGTGGTGAGGTTGGTGAGGAGGTGGGATGGGGTCAAGTGCACAAGTGGTGAGGTGTGATTTGGAGAGGAGACGAGTAAGCTCTCCTTCTCCTTCAGTGTTGGAGAGGGAGGTTATGGGGGAAGGGCATTGGTTTGGTAAAGAAAGGGGTTGTGGTGGTTGAACTAGCCTTGGTTGGTCGATCTTATTTTTGAAGTGTGTGGCAAAGTCCTCAGCAGAAATGAGGGAGGTCAGAGAGGGCAGTGGTGGGCGGAGGAGGGAGTTAAAAGTGTTGAATAACTGTTTGGGGTTGTAGGATATGGAAGATATGAGGAATAAGGAATAAGGCTAAGGCTAAGGATAAAGAAAATAGATAAGACTCCATTATTTATTTATTTATTTTTCACATGGTTTCCTGGCCAATCACAACCATGCCAATACTTGATATGGCTGTGATGGGGCCGGAAGTGCCCGTACAGGAAAAGCTTGTTGATTGGCTATTCTGCAGCCTTTCAACAAGCTTTATTGGAGCTGCCGAAACCGAACAGTAACACGGACCTCCGTGAGAAGTACTTGTTTGGGGTCCGTGCACGGACACTAGGTGTCCGGTGTGGACCCCGAACTTTATCGTTTGGGTTCGCCCATCTCTAATCCTGAGTGATGTGACAACAAACCTCATATTATTACAGAGCATACAACAAGTCCTAATACTTTCATACGCTATGTGATCAGTGCCATTGCCTCTCCCATAAGAGCACTTCTTGTAAGGAGAAAAAGCTGCTGTACCCAGGATGACATGCTGACTGGGGTCATACATAGAATCATAGGTCCCCGTAGCAAAAGTCCTAATGGGGCGCTATCCCTCACCTAAAAAAAAATATTAGGTGGAGTTGGCAGGGGCATGGCTTATAAGTGCAGTCACAGAAGGGCAGACTTTACAACTTTTATGGACAGGGAGAGTTACATATATTGCTGCATGTACACGGTAATTGTTCCCCTACTGAAGTCTCATAATGTTTTCACCCACTACCATATCCTTGTCATGGTCCTCATAGAGTATGATGACTCTACAAATGTCCCATACATTAAGATATCCCCACATTGGGTTACTGTGGGGCAAATTCATACAAGAACAGTATAATGATCTCACAGCAAGCAACCCCAGGACATATGAAGTCCCCTACACAGTATGATGACTCCCACAACCCCCTCACACAGTGTAATGCAGTATGATGCACCCACTGCCCTATTATACAAAGTATGAGGCCCCACAGTCCCTTCCATTCACAATATGATGGCGTTACAGCTTCATATACACAGGATCATAGCCCCTTGAGCATCCTGTACACAATATGATGGCCCCACAGCCCCCTATACAAAATACAATGGCCCCACAGCCTCCTTTAAAAAGTATAATGGCCGCAAAGCTCCCCATACACAGTATAATGACTCCATAGTTTGAAGGTCCCATAGTGACCTCCGCAAAGTATGAAGTCCACGCACAGTACGATGTGGTATCATGCTCCCACAGCTCCGATATACTCACTATGTTGGCTACACTGCCTCCTGCAAACAGAATGATGGTTTTTCATCCCAACTATATGCCGAATTAGGCCCCACATCCCCCAATATACAGTATGATGGCCCAATGGTTTCTAACAGTTGGTAGAGGCAAATGGGATATGGCGTAGCTATATCTATGAACATGATCATGGGTTCTTCTCTATGACTTGTATATGAAGTAAGGAGTCCTGCTGTATTTTGGTGCCTGCTGCTTGCAGAATTTCATTGCTCTGCAAGTTTAAACTGTGGAATTCATTTAATTGACTTGAGGGAGCTGCCACCTAATAACCGTGCATCCTTCAGAGGTGACTCAGTAATTCTAATGACTGCACTCCCCATACTCATCCATTCAACTGTCATGTAAAAAGCAAACTGATGTGTTATTTTTTATAAACAAATGGCAAAATCTCTGTCTATAGTAAAGATAAATTACATATACGCTGTATTAAAAATAGTGTATCATACATTTATACATCATAGAATTACTCCTGGATTGTTGGAAGTACATAAAGGAAGAATTACATAGATCTCATATCTAAACAATGGGACCTTTCTTCTGTTCTTGAGAAGGGGACTTCTGCTGTCTGTATTTGTCCCTTACCCTATCCACCCTGAGTGAGGCATTTACACACATATTGATGAGAGCAAGTTTATATGGAGTCAGTTAACTTACCGTTGTTTTGGTTATCGGATAATAAACCTCTAAAAGACCAACATTAAAACATAAAAGCCGATGATGGTATATGCAAGAATGTAATGATGGAAACCGAAGGTCAACAACCACTCCATTAACCAAATAGTATGCCATGCCCTAACCAAAAAACAGCACGGAAGCCTTATATAAAAACTAGCTATTGAGCCCGTTCCACGCCCGGGTGGCGAGCCTTTTTATTGGTATATGGTCTCCCATGCTGGTATGTGCTGCCCCCATCCCTGTATTTGTGCTATACCCCTCATCCCTATCCTGGTATGCCTGACACCCATCACCCCCAATACTGGTATGCATGGCACCCCTCACCCCCAATCCTGGTATGCATGGCACCCCTCATCCCCAATGCTGGTATGCATGGCACCCCTCATCCCCCAATCCTGGTATGTATGGCACCCCTTACCCTCCAACCTTGGTATGCATGGTTTTCTCATCCCAATTCTGGTATGTATGGCACCCCTCATCCCCCAATCCTGGTATGTATGGCCTCCTCATTCCCCAATCCTGGTATGCATGGCACCCAATTCCTCATCCTGGTATGCATGGTGCCCCGCATCCCTATTCTGGTATCTTTGGTACCCCTCATCCTGGTATACATAGCACCCCTCATCCCAATTCTGGTATGTATGGCCTCCTCATCCCTCAATCCGGGTATGCATGGCACCCCATCCCTCATCCTGGTATGCATGGTACCTCATATCCCTATTCTGGTATGTATGGTACCCCTCATCCTTGCATACATGGCACCCCTCATCCCAATTCTGGTATGTATGGCACCCCTCATCTCCCAATCCTGGTATGTATGGCCTCCTCATCCCCCAATCCTGGTATGCATGGCACCAATCCCTCATCCTGGTATGCATGGCTCCCTCATCCCCAATCCTGGTATGTATGGCCCCCTCATCCCTATCCTGGTATGCATGGCACTCCTCATCCCCCAATCCTGGTATGCATGGCACCACATATTCCTATTCTGGTATGCATGGTACCCCTCATCCCTATTCTGGTATGCATGGTACCCCATCCCTCATCCTGGTATGCATGGGACCCCATCCATCATCCTGGTATGCATGGTATCCCGCATTCCTATCCTGGTATGAATGGTACCCCTCATCCCAATTCTGGTATGTATGGCACCCCTCATCCCCAAATCCTGGTATGTATGGCCTCCTCATCCCCCAATCCTGGTATGCATGGCCCCTTCATCCCTATCCTGGTATGCATGGCACTCCTCATCCCCCAATCCTGGTATGCATCGCACCCCGCATTCCTATCCTTGTATGCATGGCACCCCTCATCCCTATTCTGGTATGCATGGTACCCCTCATCCCCAATGCTGGTATGCATGGCACCCCTCATCCCCCAATGCCGGTATGTATGGCACCAAGGGGTGGATTAAGAGTAGCCAGGGCCCCGGGATGTTTAGAAAGCGTGCCCCCCCCCCACTGCTGACAGAAATAGCAGTGAGTGTATCACGGTGCGCACATTTTTCCCTTATGTACAGCATGAGGGAAAAATATATAACAGCGCCATACATAATAGGGCAGGGGTGGGAGATTAATTTTCAGAAGGAGCTACATGAGAGACCGTGACTGTTCTGAAGGCCGAACAATAGGCTGAAATTAATTCTGCTCAATATTAACAGTATGAGCCCCCAACATAGCTCCCTACATACAGTATGAGCTCCTTACATATAATATGACACCACACAGTCCCCCAATATACAGTATGAGCCTCCACATAGCCTCCTATATATAGTATGAGCTTCCACATACAGTATAAGTCCACACACAGCACCCAATATACAGTATGAGCCCTTACATAGCCCCTAATATACAGTATGAGCCCCTACATAGCTACAGTAAGAACCTTCACACAGCCCCATACAGTATGAGCGCCCACATAACTCCCTTTATACAGTATGAATCCACACAAAGTCCCCTACATACAATGACACCACACAGTCCCCCAATATACAGTATGAGCCCCCAACATACAGTATGAGCCCCCTACATACAACATGAACCCCCACACAGCCATACACATACAGTATGAGTCCTCACATAGCTCGCAATATATAGTATGAGCCCCCACATAGCTCCTTGCAGCCCCCAAACCCACAGGATAACATTAATCTGTAGCCCCCAAGATAATATACTATGCAGCCACTAGCAGCCCCCACGGTCACATATCCGGTGCCCCCCCATGGTCACATACCCTGTGGCCCCCCCCATGGTCACATACCTTGCGGCCCTCCCATGGTCACACCCTGCTGCCCTCCCTTGGTCACATACCCTGCAACCCTCCCCCCATGGTCACATACCCTGCAGCCCTCCCCCCATGGTCATATACCCTGCAACCCCCCATGGTTCCATACCCTGCGCCCCCCCCATAGTCACATACCCTGCTGCCCCCCATGGTCACATACCCTGCTGCCCCCATGGTCCCATACCCTGCAGCCCTACCCCCATGGTCCCATACCCTGCAGCCCACCCTTGGTCACATACCCTGCAGCCCTCCCCCCCTTGGTCCCATACCCTGCAGCCCTCCCATGGTCACATACCCTGCAGCCCCACCATGGTCACATACCCTGGGAACACCTGGAACACCAGGGGCTCTGCGCGTGAGTACAGCAGACATGGGCATGCAGAGAGCGCTGCGTGTTCGCATCTGCTGCATTGTCCTGCGGGCAGCACACAAAACATTATAATGAGGGCAGTCTAGCCATGGGCCCCCTCGGAGCTCCGGGCCCCGGGCGGTAGCGGTAGCCAAGATTGCCCTCATTATAATCAGCTTATGATGGCACCCCTTACCCCCCAATCCTGGTATGCATGGTCCCCTCACCCCCAATCCTGGTATGCATGGTACCCATCATCCCCCAATCCTGCTATGCATGGTCCCCTCACCCCCAATCCTTGTATGCATGGTCCCCTCACCCCTCAATCCTGGTATGTATGGTACCCTTCATTCTCCAATCCTGGTATGCATGGTACCCCTCACCCCTCAATCCTGGTATGTGTGGTACCCCTCATCCCCCAATCCTAGTATGTGTGACCCTGTCATCCCCCAATCCTGGTATGTGTGGCCCCCTCACCTCCCAATCCCGGTATGTATGGCACCCCTCATTCCTTTCACGCTGCACACACATAAAAAAACAAACAAACATATACTCACCTTTCTTCCCTGTGCTCAAGCGCTGCTGTGTCCTGTACTGCCGGAGGCCGGGGGAGGAATGCGGCGCCATTTTGCTGAAGACACACTGCAAATGTGTCTTCAGTAAGACTGATAGCGCTATGCGCATGCGGCGATTCAGACGCCTTCACTCCTGCCCCGGTCTCCGGCGAAGAGAGGCACCGCAGCAACGCTCCTCCTGGTCAGGTAAGTATGTAAGTATGGCGCCGGAGATCGCGGTATGTGTTCAGTGTCTACGCATACCGCGATCTCCGGCGCCATACACTCCTCTTACCTGTAACGGCTCCATGCGTTCTTCTGTCTGGAGCCAGATTGTGCAGGCATGTCACGCTTGCGCAGTCTATAAAGGCTTCAGACAGAGGGACGCTTGTAGCGTTATATTTTAGATTGTCCCTAGCACAAGCAATAAGAAATATGCTTATTTAATTTTTTTATTTCTTTATTTTTAAACTAGAAAAGGGGAGGTGATTCAAACTTTCATCTATATATATAATCGTCTTATCCCGTCTGTCTGTCTGTCTTTCTGTCTGTCTGTCCAGGAAATCCCGCGTCGCTGATTGGTCCGGCCGCGGCCAATCAGCGACGCGGGATTTCAGAAAAAGATGGCGGCCGTTAGCGGCTCATCTGCAGGACGGAGGTCAGCGGCGATGCAGCAGGGAGATGACCGGCGCGAGGTGCTCATCTCCCCGCTGCTGGCAGCAGAAGTACCCCGACAGGCGCCGCCGCTCACCTCCATGCGGCTAACGTCGGGAGATCAGCGGCTTGGCCCGCTGATCTCCAGAGGGCAAGTGTGAACGGAGGACCGGGAAGTGACGCCGCCGGTCGGGATGCTTCTGCTGCGAGTAGCCACTCATCTCCCGGCTTCTCGCAGCGGAAGTAGCCGCACAGGCAGCGACGCTCCCCGGTCCTCACTAATACGACGCTGATTGGTCGCGGTCGACGCCCGCGAGCCGCAACCAGTCAGCATTATTGGCGCCAAATTTAAACCATGCTCTGCTGATTGGTCGCGGTGGCCGGCCACGAGCAATCAGCGACTTTGGTGCCAAATTTAAACACCGCTCTGCTGAGTGGTCGGGGCCGCCAGCGGCGACCAATCAGTTAGATTGGCGCCAAATTTCAACAACGCTCTGCTGATTGGTCGCGGCCGCCAGCCGCGACCAATCAGCGAGATTGGCGCAAAAATTAAACAACGCTCTGCTGATTGGTCGGGGTCGCCGGACGCAACCAATCAGCATTATTGGCGCCAAATTTAAACCCCGCTCTGCTGATTGGTCGCGACCGCCGGCTGCGACCAATCAGCGATATTGCCGCCAAATTTAAACACCCCTCTGCTGATTGGTCGCGGTTGCCGGCCGCGACCAATCAGCGATATTGGCGCCAAATTTAAACACCCCTCTGCTGATTGGTCGCGACCGCCGGCCGTGACCAATCTGCATTATTGGCGCAAAATTTAAACACCGCTCTGCTGAATGCTCCCGACTGCCAGCTGTGACCAATCAGCATTATTGCTGCCAAATTTAAACACCCCTCTGCTGATTGGTCGCGGTTGCGACTAATCAGCGATTCTATCGCCAAATTTAAACACGCTCGCCGGTCCTCACTAACACAGTTCGCTGATTGGTCGCGGCCGCCACCCGCGACCAATCACCCATATTGCCGCCAAATTTAAACACTGTTTTGCTGCTTGGTCGCGGTTGCCGGCCACGACCAATCAGTGATTTTGGCGGCAAATTTAAACAATGTTTTGCTGATTGCGCCCGGTCGGCCTCATACATATTCTAGAATACCCGATGCGTTAGAATCGGGCCACCATCTAGTATATAATAATAATCTTTATTTTTATATAGCGCTAACATATTCTGCAGCGCTTTACATACATTATTGTTGCTGTCCCCATTGGGGCTCACAATCTAAATTCCCTATCAGTATGTCTTTGGAGTGTGGGAGGAAACCAGAGAACCTGGAGGAAACCCATGCAGACACGGTGAGAACATACAAACTCCTTGCAGATGTTGTCCTTGGTGGGATTTGAACCCAGGACCCCAGCGCTGCAAGGCTGCAGTGCTAGCCACCGTGCCACCCCTATATATATATATATATATATATATATATATATATATATATATATATATATATATATATATATATATATATATATATATATATATATATATATATATATATATATATATATATATATATATATATATATATATATATATATACACTGTGTTCCAAATTATTATGTTAATAATATTTTCTCAGATTTTCCCAAATTACCTATATGAATTGCAGTCATTGTAATTTTCCAGTCAAATAACTATTAGAGTACAATTGAAAGGTTTTTGTACAAACTGCCTATGATAACAGTATATTTTAAAAAAAATAAAACACTCAAACTGCACTCAAAATGCATGTTCCAAATTATTATGCACAGCAGAGTTTTCAACCTTTTCATTTGAATAAAGAACAAAAAATGGTCATTTTTGAAATTATAAGCATTAGCAGGTTATTACAACCTGAAATGAAACAGTTTTCAACTCAAAACTTTATTCTAGGTGATGTTACATTTGCACATAGGACCCGTTGTTCGAAAGGAGCTTCTGAACTCTCTTGTCCATTGAATTTGTCAGGTTTTGGATGGTTTCTACTTCAATTGTTTTGCATGAGGACAGAATACCCTCCCAGAGCTGTTGCTTAGATGTGAACTGCCTCGCACCATCATAGACACTCCTTTTGATGATGCTCCAGAAGTTCTCAATGGGGTTGAGGTTAGGGGAGCATGGGGGCCACACCATAAGTTTGTCCCCTTTTATGCCCATAGCAGCCAGAGATGCAGATGTGTTATGTGCAGCATGAGACGGTGCATTATCATGCATGAAAATGATCTTGCTGCGGAATGCATGGTTCTTCTTCTTGAACCATGGCAGGAAGTGCTGTTTGAGAAACTCAACATACATTATGGAGTTCATCTTTACCCCTTCAGGGATCCTAAAGGGGCCGACAATCTCTCTCCCCATGATTCCAGCCCAAAACATTACTCCACCTCCTCCTTGTTGGTGCCGTAGCCGTGTTTGCATGGGGTGTCCATCAACCAGCCATCCTCCACTCCATCCATCTGGACCATCGAGCGTTGCACGGCACTCATGGGTGAACAAAACAGTTTGGCCCACTGGAGCCGTTTCTGCTTGTGTGCAGTGGATAGAGGAGGTCGACAGGATGGCTTACGCACAGCTGCAAACCTCTGAAGGACCCTGCATCTTGTTGTTCGGGGGACGTTGGAGGCACCAGCAGCTTCAAAAACTTGTCTGCTGCTATGACAAGGCTTCTTTGCCGCTGCTCTTTTAACCTGACATAATTGCCTGTAGGAAAGAGTCCTCAATTTTCCCTTATCAGCACGCACACATGTGTACTGTGAATCAGCTACATACTTCTTGATTGTGCGATGATCACGATGAAGTGTCTTGGCAATGTTGATTGTAGTCATGCCTTGACCTAAATACTCCACAATTTGTTGCTTCTCAGCAGCCAACACATCCTTTTTCTTTCCCATTTTGGCAGAACATGTAGGCTGCTTAATAATGTGGGACAGCCTTCTTAAGTAGTCTTGCCTTTCATTGGACACACCTGCCAAACTAATTAGCACAGGTGTCTGCAATTGCTTACAGTGATATAAAGAGCCCTGACACACGTCACCATCAATGAGTTTAACTGACAAACAAAAAAATTCTTACCTTATCACTCCTAAACACTTTTTGCATAATAATTTGGAACACAGTGTATAATTTTTTTTTAGCTATTTTTTTAATTTTAATCAATAGATCTTGGAATAATAATGAGTTCCACAATTGAATGTATTTAAATAAAATGTTCCTGTGCTGAGGTAATCTTATAAATGTGCCCCTGCTGTGTACTGTGTAATGGCTGTGTCTGACCGTACAGGAACATGGTCTGATCATATCACATCTCCTGGGCTGGGGGGGAATCAAAAGAAAGTATACAGATATTTCACAGGGAATTGCAGCTGATTCTTTCTTTGAAGTAAAAGATTGTTTAAAAACAAGCAGGGAAATGTTTTACCTCAGAAAAAGAATCAGCTGTGATCCTGTGCTGTAATATCTGTATACTGTTTGGTTCCTCCCCTGCCCAGGAGATGTGGTATGATCAGACCATGTTCCTGCACGGTGAGACACAGCCATTACACAGTACACAGCAGGGGCACATTTATAAGATTATCTCAGCACAGGAATATTTTTTTTAAACACATCCAATTGTGGAAGTTATTATTCCAGGATCTATTGATTAAAATGAACTTCCGTTTGTGGGAAAACCCCTTTAAACTGTAGAATTGGAGAATGTAGAGGAAATAATGATCTCCCATGAAGCCCACCCTGGTTCATCAGATTACAAATATGTCAGAGACGTTGGCCTCAAGTATAGTAGGCTTCTGACTGACGTGGCAACCAGCAACACCCTGCGGTCACACCGGTATCCTGCCTTCATATTGCAGGTAGGGAAGCGATGGGTGCAGGACCGATGGTGTCGTGTGTTCAATCCACTTAAATGACGCTGTCTGAGGTTGACGTGATTTAAATGGTTAAATAGCAGTGATCGGAGCTTGCTGTTAGTATTGACACCCGATGTATGGAGCAGGCTCAGCCCCTGACTTCGCTTTCTGCGCCCACATTCGGCATAGGACGTATTAATATATCCCATGTCAAGATAGAGTTAATTACCTATTCTTAGGATAGGTCATCAGTTTTAGATCAAGGGGGTCAAACAAATAAGAATGAGTCAGCAGTGCTGACAGTGTGAGATATAGCTGTGGTGTTCCCCGAAGTAGCACCACCATTTTTTCAGCACTGGAGTGGTGCTACTAATTTGAGGTCCCGGCCCCCGGTCTTATACTCACCCTCCGGCATCTTTTTTGGCGCCACTCTGGTATTGCGGTGCCATCTTGTGACCGCAACTTCTGACTGTCCGGAAGTCAGAAGTTACTTCACAAGCTCTCAATGTACGTCTGAGAGCAAAAACGAGGATCTCATAGACTTGTATTGAATTGTGACCTCCAGCTCACTCCATAAAACACTGGGGCGATCGGGTAGGTCACAAGCTGCCCGAGACCGACGGGAGCGGCGATGATAGAAGGTGAGGACATATGAGGGTGAATATAAGAGTAGGGTCATCTCTCCAGTGGTAAAATAAAAAGTAAAAAATGCTAGAGTGGTGCTTTAAAAAAAAAAAAGAAGTCAAATACCAGTCTCATACTTCCTGTACAATATTACATTGACAAGCAACACCTCTGCATACAGCAGTTAATATAGGATCCACAATAGAGGATATCACAGCTCACGTCCTCCCTCTCCCATCACATTGACCTTTGCCTAGATTAGAGCATGCCCAGCTTAAATTTATATGCAAACAAATAGGGTCACAGTCAGTTTATTTTTGCTAACGTCCATGTATCCAAAGGTGCGCTCACATCTGCGTTTAAACTCGGCAAGTGCAACATGAGAAAACCTCACTACAATGTTAGTCAATGGGACAGTGCTCATCTGCGAGTTTTTCCTCATCTGGAATTGGGGTGAGGAAAAATTAGCAGCATTCTGCATTTGGCCGGGTAAAATGGCCGAGACTCACCAATGTAAGTCAATGGGTGCAATCAAAAAATCCACAGAATGCGTGTGCCGCATCCATTAAATGCTTCAATTCTAGTGCTTAGCCTCAGCTCTTCCCACTTGCATTGGTGCTGTGGCAAGTGGGATCATAGTATTGGAGTTGATGTCAGCTTTGTAATGTCAGCTGACATCAAGCCCAGGGATTAGTAATGGAAAGTCGTTTATAAGACACCCACAATAACTAACCCTGTCAGTTTAAGTTAAAAAAAAACAACACACAGAATAAAGTCCTTTATTTGAAAAAAACACTCCCCGACCCTCTTTTACCCATTTATTGATATCAAAATAAAAAAGCAAAGAAATCCTCACCTGTCCGCCGATCTTTCTCATGCAGTGAGCGGTTTCCTCAGTGAGGTTACAGAAGTTCATCGGCTACGAACTCCAGTCACCTTACACCGATGTCAGGGTTCGGCACTGAAGCTGCGTTCTCATGCTCAGTTCAGTGTCTCCTGGATGCCGGGCTGAGTGGTGGCATTTTATGTTGCTGCTCAGCAATGCATCCAGATGCAGCTGAGTTGGGCTCGTCGCGGGACATATGCATTATCAACGGACAAGTGAGGATTTCTTTGCTTTTTTATTTTTAAAAATATTTCTATCTATGTATGTATGTATCTATCATTAGTTTGAAAACTAGATTGAAAATGTCAGAGAATTACAGTATGTAAAAGCTGATGTTAAAAACGCATTGCATACACATGTCATAATAGATGCTAGGTCAGAGACAAAACAAACACTCGCATAGCACTTGCATGGCATACGGATGCCAGGTGAGACTAGGTGAGAAAAAAAACGCATGACAACTTTTCTGGCTGAGAATCTTAGCTACTTTTTATATGCAGAAGTGAGCGTACCCTAAATAGGAGCCTAATACTAGGGCAAGTGAATGTGAAAATTGCAATATTTTACACATACACACACGTACACTGACTTATATAGTGATAAACAGTATATTCCATTTAAGAGGAACCTGCCATCACATTTTTGCTGCCGTCTCTCAATAGTGTCTTGGATGCCAGTTGCGTTCTTGTTCTCTTAGTTTGCAGCGAGTGTTATTTTGGCCTAAGGGGCTAAAAAGAGGTTCCTTATTAGGTAAATGAGTATGTGAACAACACATGACGTGATAATAACTATTTCAGTCCTGCTATACCCATTGTTCTTATACCCCTAGGTGTTAGAATAAATTCACTTGCTGCATTTCAACTGCTGTGTCCTGCACTTCTTATTGTATACTAAAATTACATAGTTAAGCTCACTAAGTGAGGTGGAGCCTCAAAGCCCAAGATCCAAGTGGGCACATGTGCCATGGAGTCGGTGCAGCAAGCAGTTGAGGTACATGAAAAACAGGAAGCAGAGGTATGGGGGACCACAGACAGACAGGAAACCGCAGACAGGTAGCAGAGGTCCTGGAGGCTGCAGACAGGTAGCAGAGGTCCTGGAGGCTGCAGACAGGTAGCAGAGGTCCTGGAGGCAGCAGACAGGTAGCAGAGGTCCTAGAGGCTGCAGACAGGTAGCAGAGGTCCTGGAGGCCACAGACAGGTAGCAGAGGTCCTGGAGGCCACAGGTAGCAGAGGTCTTGGAGGACGCAAACAGGTAGCAGAGGTCCGGGTGGCCGCAGACAGGTAGCAGGGGTCCTGGAGGTCGCAGACAGGTAGCAGAGGTCCTGGAGGCAGCAGACAGGTAGCAGGAGTCCTGGAAGCTACAGACAGGTTGCAGGGGTACTGGGGACCGCAGACCGGTAGCAGGGGTCCTGGGGAAAGCAGATAGGTAGCCGGGGTCCTTGGGACCGCAGACATGTAGCAGGGGTCCTGGGGACCGCCGACAGGTAGCAGGGGTCATGGGGGCTGCAGACAGGTAGCAGGCTTCCTGGGGACCACAGACAGGTAGCAGGTTTCCTGGGGACCGCAGACAGGTAGCAGGGGTCCTGGAGACCGCAGACAGGTAACAGGAGCATGCCAGGCTACTTGCAAAACCCGATGTGGAGCACAAGAGAGTTTAGCAGACCCGGTGAAGGGAGCTGAGCCTGCACCCAGGACAGAGTAACAGACATCAGCGGATCAGCCATTATTCCACGTGTAATACCTATAAGTGGATCACTGATTGATAACTGTGTCTGCATAACCAACATTTCAGGCAGAAATCAGATTAGCACATTAAGGATCTATACCTCAAATACCGGCCAGCTTCACCTTAACCTTTGAAAGTACTATGAATGTTTTATAATGTGTAAGAGGAGGTGACAATACTCCTGAAAAACTCTGGCAATGTGTATCATTGGTACGAGAAGGCTGCCACCTACCGTTCAGATGGGACCATGTGGAACTAACCGGAAGAGGAAAAGTTGCAGGGGGGACGAGTTTGGACTTAACACCTAGTCAGGTGCCATTGATGACGGAGTTCCTCAATATAAAGAGTCTCCACGTCAAACTGGGACAGGTTTTGGCGCCAAAGGAGAGAGCGGTCAAGGCCTGATTGAGTAGCATGTGCCAGCGTGTGAGAAAGGAATGTTTGGACATTGTTGCAGTATCAGACTCCGGCCACAAGAGGTCTCTGTTGCCTCTAAAAGGGACTCTATGGTGGACTTGATGGTGTTTTAGTTAGTGGAAGCAGGAAGTAAACAGAGCAGGTGAATCGTGTGGGATCCTGAAGCTCTGTGTGTGCAGTGTGTTGGGAACTGAGCAGAACTTTGAGGAAAGGTGTAACTTTGCCTGTGACTCCTGCCAGAGAGGAAAAATTTGTTTGGGGGAACGACCCCAAGCCATTTGCTTTGACGTGAATGGCCTTCTGCTAGCCTATCAGGCTAAAACTACTCTCCATTTGACAAGTCCAGGATCCACTCCTCGGGCTTCCAGCTAAACGGTCGATCAGACGATCAGGCAGCCTCTTCAGTGATCAGTTTACAGCCGGTAAGTCCTGAGCTCAGGCCCCACTACAGGGATCTCGGTGCGAGCGTGCATGCAGACTTTAGAGAGAGAGTTAGCGCCAAACATAGATTCTCAGTTAAAGACATTGTTTGCTAATAGGGCTGTGTGAACTCTAGCTAGATACTCCCCTCAGTGGGTGAGCTTGTGTACAGATAGCATAACAGAATTGTAATCTTAGAGAATTGTTAAGTTTGTGAATCTCTGCGCTGCACCACTGCAGGGTACGTCTCTTGCACCCATCTGATTACATCCTTGCTCTGGGTAACTCCCGGTTACCGCATTAGGTGGAACCACAGGTCAGGCAAGTTATAGTTTACCTTATAGTACATCCTGGGACCATCTGTTGTGCAGTGCAGGGGTCATAGCTGTCCTGGGATAGATGTGTGTGAAATTTATCTGTGTTTCTTTCTTACATTGCCTGGTAACCCAGTTTCCGTTCCTAGTAAAAGGTGGTTCCCTAACAAATTGTCTGGTGGTATCCTTTGTCCTTGGCCCGCTGTATTCTGAGAGAGACCTCCCTGGTACACGCTCTACAAGTGGGCTGCCATCTGGTTACAAATTAGACCCCAGCGGCACCAAGTGAGACCTGGAGTCAGTCTGCACCTGTCAAGACCCGAAGACCCGATCTGCGCCAGTCAAGACCCAAAGTCGCAAGTACACCAGTCAAGATCTGAATCCCAGACCTCTGCCTGTCAAGACCCGGAGCCCAGGCGACACCGGTCAAGAGCCAGAGCCCAGCCTTTTTTCCCTCAGACCTGGAAGACTCCCGATGTCGGTCAAGCACTGAAGATCCGTGAGGAGACTCCATCTGGAAGCAAAAATGCTTGTGGTGGTGAACGTGATGTTAGAATCTATGTTGTTTTACTTTTCGGACATCTTTTTGTGGTTTGCTGGCTTCTAGTCTTTTCCTCTGGTGCTGGGTGTCTTGGTCACGTGATCTCCTCACTCTTTATTACTCAGCACCTGTCTCCCATTCCTTGCTGGACATCAGTGTTATTAGTTAGTTCTTTGTGCTTAGGACAATTGATATCCTGGGACTTCTTGTTCCACCGGTTTTGTTTCCTTTTATCTTCGGTTCTGCAACTAACTTTTCTTTTAGGAGGTCTCCTGTTTTTGCTCCCAGTCCTTAGATCTTTTAGGGACACCCTTTTCAGGTCTTCTTTTGAGTTCAGTGCAGGAGTGTTGGTGGGGCTATTCACAAGGAATAGGGCACCCACCCCAGCGTAGGGTTTAAGCTGAGTCTCAGTGCAGGGACAGCTTTTCCCTCCTATTCCTTAGTTCTTTGTTGCAGGACATAACAGTATGTCCAGCCCCGTTTAAAAAAAAAAAAAAAATTTTTTTTCCCTCTCCTCTTCCTGGGTTTTCTTCAGTATGAGTACCATCCAGGAGCTTGCTCAACGCTTGCAAGGGTTGACTCTGGTGGTTGCCGGTCTTCAGCAGTACGTGAGTAAATACCCTGCAGAACGCTATGAAGAACCTAAGGTAGGATTACCTGAGTGTTTCTTGGGGAAACGACAGGATTTTTTTTTCATTTAAAAATGCTTGTTTATTGTATTTTCGGATCAGACCTAGATCTTCTGGGAGCCAACTACTGCATGTAGGGATTATTATGTCTGTAAAAAATGTAGGATTTGGACTACCAACCATATCAGTGTAAATCTAGCATGGTAGAAGGTATATTAAAATATAACTTTTAATGACTATATGATAAAAATGGCCAATGGCTCAATAAAAATAGACAATAGACACGATAAACCAACAAACAACACACATAGACATTTAGTCACAAACCCAAGGGGGCGAGGGTGGAATTACCCAATATTATAACTCCCCAGGAATAAGGCAGTGACATGTAAATAAATGAGAAAGGAACAATCTCACCGATAGTTGGAGTATAGCCTTATTCAAAGCACAAGAGGATCCCCACTTGGCTGGTTACTTCATCCAGACAGGTATAATCCACAGAAGAGATACAAACAAATGGAGGGGGAGGACTACCCACACATTACCCATAAAGCGATATCTCATGTATAAATAAGTGAGCCGGGGATCTATTGCACATGTCCCAAAAAGTTTCCCATTCCCTACGCGTTTCGTTAGTCACTCATCAGGGGATAGTGAGGAAATAGGGGACCGTTGTATAAGCACAGCATGATAGGATTCCCAAAAACAAAATACAAAAGGGAATTACATGTGCTGCTTTGTATCTCTTCTGTGGATTGTACCTCTCTTGATGAAGTAACCAGCCAAGTGGGGATCCTCTTGTGCTTTGAGTAAGGCTATACTCCAACTATTGGTGAGATTGTTCCTTTCTCATTTATTTACATGTCACTGCCTTATTGCCGGGGGGTTATAATATTGGGTAATTCCACCCTCGCCCCCGTGGGTTTGTGACTAAATGTCTATGTGTCGTTTGTTGTTTTATCGTGTCTATTGTCTATTTTTATTGAGTCATTGGCCATTTTTATCATATAATCATTAAAAGTTATATTTTAATATACCTTCTACCATGCTAGATTTACATTATTATGTCTGTATTGCGTAAAGAACCTCAAATCTGGGCGTTTTCCTTGTCTCCTGATGATCATTGTTTGGGGTCTGTGGAGGCATTTTTTTATGCCATGGGTTTGCTGTATGATGATCCTGATCGGGTTAAATCAGCTGAGGCAGAGCTCAGTTATCTCAAACAAGGTTCTCTTGATGCTGAGAGTTACTGCACCCTGTTCAGACAATGATCTGCAGAGGTCAGGTGGAATGACCCTGCACTCAAGTTTCAGTTTCTGGCAGGCTTGAGTGAAAGGGTTAAAGATTTGCTCATTGCATTCCCTGCACCTGATTCTTTGCAAGTTGCCATGCAGTTAGCTATCCGTGTGGATAGAAGGTTGAGAGCCAGACAGAA
This sequence comes from Phyllobates terribilis, assembly GCF_046119375.1. Taxonomy (NCBI): domain Eukaryota; kingdom Metazoa; phylum Chordata; class Amphibia; order Anura; family Dendrobatidae; genus Phyllobates; species Phyllobates terribilis. The sequence goes on from NW_027362762.1 coordinate 878,242,787, forward strand.
TGAGGAGAAGTTTCCTATATTGCTGGATTCTGTTTCTCACGATAAGCCTGCATACACTGGGGAACATATGCAGGTAGCGGCAATGTCATCCCGTTCTAATGAGAGGGACAGGAGGTTCTCTGAGGGACTTTTCTTGTATTGAGGTTAGGCTGATCATTTTTTAAAGCAATGCGAGGTTCGCTTAAGGAAAGAAAAAAAATGGTCAGTAGAAATAACACTCCCGTTCGCATTGCGTTTTTATGTTGTGCTGGGGTGTTTGTTGCTGGTAATACCACCTGTCAGGGTCGTTCGATTGAGTTTCAGGCAATGGTGGATTGTGATTCTGCACTTAATTTGATTGATCAACAATTTCTTGAAAAGTATAAGTTCGGTTCTGAACCTTTGTCGTCTTCTTTTCCTGTGGTGGCGATTGATAATACTCCCCTGGAGCATGGGAGCATTCTTCGAAAGGTCACTGGGTTTCCGCTTACTATGAATATGGAACATCAGGAGCAGATTGACTTATTTGTACTTGCTAAATTGCCTTCCCCGGTCGTCCTAGGGTTGCCCTGGTTAAAAGTGCATAATCCTTTGCTGGACTGGTCGTCTGGTTCCATAAGATCCTGGGGTCAGGGGTGTTATGGTAAGTGTTGTATTTTCACATTGCCGCTGTTGTGAAGGGGGAGTTACCTGAACCCATTCAGTATTTTTGGACGGTTGTTTCGGAGGTGGAGTCGAAAGCTTTACCACCTCATAGAGATTACGATTGTGCTATTGAGTTCGTCCCTGATGCGAAGCTCCCAAAGAGTCGGTTGTTTAATCTGACAATTCCAGAGAGGGAGGCTTTGAAAGAATACCTTCAGACTAGTTTTTCTGCAGGTCACATAAGACCCTCTAAGTCTCCTGTGGTGGTTGGGTTTTTTTTTTGTCAAAAAGAAGGATGGGGGGGTCTTAGGCCATGTCTGGATTTTCGGGAGATTAATAAAATCACTGTGTGCAATCCTTACCCATTACCACTTATTCCGGATTTATTTAACCAATTAACCGGAGCTAAATGGCTTTCTAAGATTGACCTTGGTGGGGCATATAATTTGCTGCGGGTGAAGGATGGAGATGAATGGAAGACAGATTTTAACACCCCGGAAGGTCATTTTGAGTGTTTGCTGATGCCTTTTGGGCTTACTAACGCCCCTGCATTTTTTCAAAATTTCATCAATGACATTCTGAGACCCTTGTTCGGTAGGAGTGTTATTGTTTATCTGGATGATATTTTAATTTATTCATCAGATCTTGAGTCTCATTGGCAGAGAGTACGCAAAGTTCTTCAGATACTGAGAGATAACACACTCTTTGCTAAATTGGAGAAGTGTTAGTTTGCTGTCCAGAAAATTAGTTTTTTGGTTACTTTGTCTCTTGTGATGGTTTTGAGATGGACCCGGTGAAAGTTCAGGCTGTGCAGGAGTGGCCAAGGCCTGAAGGTTTGAAGTCCGTACAGAAGGTTTTTGGGGTTTGCCAATTATTACAGGAAATTCATAAATAATTTCTCTGTCATCGCTAAACCCATTACTGATCTCACCAAGAAGGGTGCTAATACTGTCCAATGGTCCACTGAGGCTATTGAAACTTTTGAGTATCTCAAAGAGAGGTTCAGCTCTGCTCCTGTTCTTATCCAGACGGATGAGACCAAGCCATTTTTGGTTGAGGTGGATGCCTCATCTATAGGCATAGGGGCAGCTCTGTCCCAGGAGGGAGAGGATGGGGTGCATCCCTGTGCTTTCTTTTCAAAAAATTTTTCTGAGACAGCGCTCAACTATGATGTTGGGAATCGTGAGTTGTTGGCTATTAAACTCGTGTTCGAGCATTGGCAACATTTTTTGGAGGGGGCTCGACATCCTATACAGGTTTTCACTGATCATAAGAATTTGATTTATCTGGACGCAGCTAAACATTTGAATGCCCGTCAGGCTAGGTGGGCACTGTTTTTTGCCTGGTTCAATTTTTCCAAGCAAAAAAGGCTGATGCTTTGTCTCGTAGTTTCTCTCCAGCGGTGAATTCTGAGAGGGAGGAGTATATTTTGCAGAGAGGGGTGGTGGTGGCCGCAATGGATTTTGAGTTGGAGAATAGCATCCTAGGAGCTCAGAGTGCGGCACCAACTAACACTCCGTGTGGTAAATTGTTTGAGCCTAGAGCCTTGATGAGAGTGTTGTTTGTTGAATGTCGTGAGTCTCGGTTGGCTGTTCACCCCAGGATTTCGGAAACTAGAAAGCATATCGGTCGGAGTTTCTGGTGGCCAGGATTGCAAAGGGAAGTCATCAAGTGGGTGCGTCAGTGTTCTGTGTGCGCTAGGTCGAAGGCCTCTCACACTCAGCTGTGGGGTTGCTGTGCCCCTTGGAAGTTCCTAGTTCGCCTTGGATGCACCTTGCCATGGATTTTATCACCGATCTGCCCATATCGAAGGGTTTTTCTGTCACCTGGGTTGTTGTGGACAGGTTTATTAAAATGTGTCATCTGGTTCCGTTCAGCAAGTTACCTTGCGCCAAGACTCTTGGTAAGGCTTTTGTGAAGGAGATTGTCAGGCTCCATGGTGTTCCCACGGACATTGTTTCCGATAGAGGACCACAGTTTGTGGCTCGCTTTTGGCATGCTTTTTGTGACAGATTAAAAATTCATTTGTCATTCTCGTCGGGGTATCATCCAGAGTCCAATGGACAGACTGAAAGGAAGAACCAGGATGTCGAGCAGTTTTTGAGATGTTTTGTGGCAGACAATCAGGAAATGTGGTCGGAATTTCTACCACTTGCGGAGTTTGCTCTTAATAATCATACTTCTTCCTTGGCTGGGTGTTCTCCTTTTTTTTGTTGTACTGGCAGGTATCCATCTTTTGGTCCATTTTCCAAAGTTGGGGCTGCTGTACCGGAGGAGGACAATTTTTCTGGTGATTTGGAGAGGGTTTGGACCAGTGTACGCCTGAATCTTAAAGAGGCTAACAGGAGATCAAAGAGGTATTTTGACAAAAAAAGAAAGGAGTCCTTGTTTGCTGTTGGGTACATGGTTTGGTTGTCCTCTAGGAATCTTCATTTGAAAATTCCTTCTAAAAAACTGGGACCTAAATTTGTGGGTCCTTTCAAAGTGATTTAGATTGTCAACTCAGCAGTGGTGAGGTTGGGCATTCCCTCGTCCTGGAGGATTAATTCTGTGTTTCATGTGTCGTTACTTAAGAAGGCGGATAAGCAGGCGAAGCCTACTGTTCCTTCTGTTGATGAGGACTGTGAATTTGAGATTTCTCGCATTTTGGATTCCAGGTGGCATAGAGGGAGATTACAGTATCTTGTGTCCTGGAGAGATTTCGGCCCCGAGGATAATTCCTGGGTGAAGGCCGAGGACATCTCGGCCTCAAGGCTAATTAAGGCTTTTCACAGGAGATTTCCTGGTAAGGCTCGGCCTAGAGGATCCAGAGGATCCTCGTAAAAGAGGAGATACTGTTAGAATCTATGTTGACTTTTCGGCCATCTTTTTGTGGTTTGCTGGCTTCTAGTCTTTTCCTCTGGTGCTGGGTGTCTTGGTCACATGATCTCCTCACTCTTTATTACTCAGCACCTGTCTCCCATTCCTCGCTGGACATCAGTGTTGTTACGCTTGTGCTCTGGCTAAGTTGCCTTGTTAGTTCTTTGTGTTTAGGACAGTGTGTAGCATCAGCGTCTCTGCTCTCTGCCAGGCAGAGATGCCGTCCCCCTCACCGCCGCGCTCCCTGCCTGGCGTCCTCCAGCGCTCCTCTGCTTGCTTCTGCTACTAAGTAGTCCCCGGCCAATTGCCGGAGGTCCTCCCATATATAAGGCATCTTCTCCAAAATGGAGGTGCCCGAGCAATAGTTGATGCACAGTGTACTTACCTCTGCTTCAGCCCTCAGGTCTCGCTGCTAGCCTGACTACTAGTCCTGCCCGCCAGCCTGACTATCAGTCCAGTCCGCCAGCCTGACTACTCTCCAGCCCGACAGTCTGTCTTCCATTCAGTCCGCCAGTCTGTCTATGGGCTTCGCCCGCCTGCTTACCTGGGAGCACCTGCCTGTTACCTGTCAGCCTACCTGGAGGCTCCTGCCTGTCACTTGCCGTGACCACCTGTCTGCTTACCCGGAGGCTCCTGCCTGTCACTTGCCGTGACCACCTGACAGCCTACCTAGAGGCTCCCGCCTGTCACTTGCTGTGACCACCTGACAGCCTACCTAGAGACTTCCACCTGTCACCTGCTGTCTCTGCCAGTTCATCTACCCGGACCTCTCGTCAACCTGCCTGCTGTGCCCATCTGCAGTATCGGTCAGTCTCAGCCATCTGACCCGTGGGAGTCACCTGCTCTCTTACAAGGTCATCCCCAGAGTAGCACGTGGTCCCTCTGCTCGGTCCCTCCCTGGTCACAGAGTTGTTAGCCGCCATACGACCAGGGTTGGTCCGAGTTGATACTTAGTTACGCCCCTCTGGGTCCCTCCTTGCACCGCAGCACAGAGGTTCCACCACCCGGATCCGTAACACAGTAGATATCCTGGGACTTCTTGTTCCACCAGTTTTGTATCCTTTTATCTTTGTTTCTGCAACTAACTTTTCTTTTAGGAGGTCTCTTGTTTTTGCTCCCAGTCCTTAGATCTTTTAGGGACACCCTTTCCCATTCCTTCAGGTCTTCGTTTAAGTTCAGTACAGGAGTGCCGGTGGGGCTATTCACAAGGAATAGGAAACCCACCCCAGTGTAGGGTTTAAGCTGAGTCTCAGTGCAGGGACAGCTTTTCCCTCCTATTCCTTAGTTCTTAGTTGCAGAACGTAACACGTGATACATGAATGAGACGGGCTTTGCTTCCAGCACCGACGTACGGAACAGGGATTGGCCTTAGCAGGGGCAGTGTGGAGTCAATTGAAGCAAAGGAGGCCAAAGTGCTTTGGTTGACTTTTTCAGAAGGACTTTCAGGAGAACTGGAGGCACCCGCTAGGGCCATTGTTATGATAATAGTTTGGACAGTAGCTCCCACAGAAATCAGTATTTACCCCTGTGATATGGACTTAAGCATAATCCTCAAGAAGCTTCCCCCAACATTTAAAGTGAACTTAAAGACTCATTATATGCTCTGTACTGTATAATTTACCTGTGATACCCCTGTTTCATCTGATTAACTGTTTTTATAACTATTTCCCACCATATCTGAGGAAATAAATAGCTCTTTGTGAGTAATACTGCAAGCTTTTACATACAAGAATAGGAGAGAACATGGATTGCTTTCACAACCACTACACAATAGTGGCGCTGTGCCCATTCCAGTGCTCTGCAGCCCATTCAGTTAACTAATCATTGGGGGGTGCAAGGAATCTGACCCCTATTGATTAGATAATGATGAACTATCCTAATGGTTCTCATACACATAAAAAAGGTAAAAAAGTTGTCTAAAATGGTTGATTTCGACCATCAGCTGATTGTTCATTTGGAGTGACGGCCAACCAATAAATGTTCAAAAGATCAATTGGGCATGTTGGATTTTTTTCAGCTTGTGATAAGTATTTGCTGCAGCATTGGCCGAGAAAATCCAACATGGCTGATGCAGTTTCAGATGCATTGTTGCATTGTTTCTTTCACCCATTTTTTAACTTATGGTCGACCTATTTTTGACTAATGTGTATGGTGGCTGTGGTGGTGTGTATGGGATATTCAGGACATTATATATATATGTATATATATATATACTTTGCCATAGACTCTACCATGTGGAATACTAACAGTGATTAGAATAATCATTGTTAGGATTTTGCTGTTTCTACACTCGCAGCGCTCGTCACATGACTGCTTATATGCAAGTATGTGGTCCTATGACAACTTCTTTCTCTTCCCTTTCTATCAATGGTCTCCAATGAGAGAAGCAGTTAAGACACAATTATCTGCATGTGATTGAAAGTATGCAAATTGCATATGAGCAGTCATGTGATGAGCGCTGGGAGTGTAAAAACAGTAGAATCCTAACACTGAGTACATTACAGACTATTAGACATGTTGGCATCCCTCCCAATTTATATAAATGTAAATGAAAAATTCTTTAAAGGGGTTTTCCGGTGAAAACAAGTTATCATCTACAAACAGGAAAATGAATAACTTATTGATTGGTGGGGGTCTGAATGCTGGGACCCACAAGGATTTGCTGAATGGGGGTACTTTAATCCCTGTTTCAAAATAGAGCAGTAGGTCGGATGCCAAACCTAATGCTCTAATTTTTCTATATGGGGCTGCAAGAATAAGTTGAGCGCAGCACTCGGCAGCCCCATAGGGAATGAACAGAGCTGTGGTGGAGTATGGGCAGTGCCGCTACATTCTAACTGGTATAAAAATGCCCCGTTCTGTCATATAGTGTGGATCCTAGCAGTCACACCTCCACCAATCAATAATTTATCACTTATCTTGTTTATACATGATATTTTGTTTTCAGCGTAGATCTCTTTTAAGGATATATATACAGTTATAAAGCATGTGATAAACAGTAAGACGTGATGTCTATTTACAGGCCTACGTTATTTTCAGAACATTGTTTGTCTGACATTTTAGAACATGTTTATTTAAAACAAATTTTTATTTGTAGATTGTTCAGTAACTTAAGAAAAAGGAAATGAAAACGTTCTTTTTTTCTACCCCAGTTCTGCATTCCAAAAAGTTCAAAGGCCGCACATATTCAGCTGCGTATGAGGTCATCTCTTCTGAGAGCCAGCCGCTGACCACCAGGAATACACTGGCTGTCACATGACTGCTCACAGCCAATCAGCAGAGATGAGATCATTTCTGATAAAGCAAGATGCAGTCACAGGGCTCGGACAAATAGAAAACACATTTTTTGCACGTTGTACATGAACCTTTCAACCTTTTGTGTCTTTTAAAAACTTTTCCTTATATGCAGAGCTGTGCACTTATAGTATGCATTGTATTACTGGTGTTCACAGACTGTGGAACATTCTGACCTGAGAAGAAATTATATTGTTACTGTAGATACTCTGATGGATTATCGGGAACACTGAGACGTCGCTCACAATCATAGACTCAGAAAAGAAGAATGAGCTATGGCTAGATTCACATGAAATGTATAAAGTTTAAAAACCCAAAAACAAAGAAGCAAAACATCTCAAAAGAAACAATCAAGTAGATTAAACTCGATTTGTTTTTACGTCTCTAGCTTTAGTGCATTGCATACGGCTGCATGCGCAAAGCAAACAAAAAATACATATAAAGGAACCCTCTGATCACCCTGTGGCCACAGAGTCGTTTTGCAGAGTTTTCAGAGCATAAACTGAGCAGAACCTCCAAGCTTTTGTGTCTTCAGATTTGAAGGAGGATATTGAGATTTTCCGCTCAGTTTCTTTTCCAAAAACTCCTAAAAAAATTCAGAGTGCACATACCCAATAAAAATAAATTTTCCAACTCCTCCTCCAAATCTCACAACTACGGTACTCAAAAACTTTGAGTTCTTGACCAGTGACTATGTCGATTTGGAGTATTTTTGCAGCAGATCCTCCAAGTTTTTAGGAAGATTTGGAGAATTTCTGCTTAGTTTCTGCTCCAAAAAGTCTTCAAAAAATTCTGTGTGCACAAAGTCAGTTTCTGCTCCAAAAACTCAGCAAAAAGACGCAACAGTCACAAACCCTTTGGGATGTTTTTTTTTTTAAGTTTATGGACTCATATGTTCCTTTTATATTATTTTGACAATATACATAAAAATGTAACCTCCTTTACCACCACATCATAAATTTATGGAACAATCAGGAAGTACTTCTCACATGTTGCAATTAAAAGGGTTGTCCACTACTTTTATATTGATGATCTGTCCTTACGGCGCAGTCAGACGGTCGTTTAAATCGGACCAGGATCGGAACTTTTTGCAAAATATATGCCAAGTTAGACTACATTTCCACGGTGAGTATTTGGGGAATTTTTAATGTTGCAGATTTTCTACAGCATTTCTGCACTTATTAGCTAAATTAGGTTTTTTCATTGCATTTTTTGAGTGCATTTTTAACATGCATTTTTATCTAATTTTTTACACTGCGTTTTTTTCTCTTGTTACTATGTCATGTTTGAAACAAAGCTGCTTTGGTTTTGGTATTCCCTCATGTTTGGCATTGACAAAACTTTATTGATACAGTCATGTGCAGATAACATGCATTTTTAGTGCGTTTCCTGTAGATATTCCTCATCAAATACAATTCTATATGGAAAATCAGCACATAAAACTCAGCGTACCTACAAGAGAAAATGACATGTTGCGGATTTCAAGCACCGCAGATATACGCGCTTTGGGCATGAGATTTTTTATAAATTCCATCCACTTTGCTGGAACTGTAAGACGTTTATTTTTTTGTGCAGTGAAAATATGCAGCATCAAAAGCTCAACAAAAACTAGTGGGAACTTAGCCTTAAAGGGGTTGTCCAGGCTTGGGCTTCAAGTCTGCAGTCACTCTATGTCACTGCAGACTTGTGAATCCTCACAGCGCGCACAGCGCCTAGTGTCAGGATTCTCCAGTGCCGGAATGGGCTGTGATTTTTATCCGAGTGGTCACGTGCCACCTACACGTGCACGGCCTCGCTCAATACAAGTAAATTGAGCGAGGCTGGACACGTCTACTCGGCACGCGACTGCATATATGCAAGTCACATACTTACAGTCCCGTGCCCGCCTACTCCCAGCATGACAGAGTGTTCTTTGAGGATTCACAAGTCTTCAGTCACATAGAGTAACTGCAGACTTGTAGTCCAGGCCTGGACAACCTGTTGAATGGAAAAAATTTTTAAAATGTTTGGCTCTCATAATGTGGTTAAGCAAAAATATAAAAGATCGTATTGTGTTTAGGGGAGAATATCTCCATACATATGAGATCCCATGGAGGATGGCACACTACCTCTTTATGGCTGTGTGATATAGAAGGTCTGTATTACTCAGATGGCAAGCTGCTGTAGGACAGGGCTATTTGCTTCAAGCCCAACTCCAGCGTTTTTTTTCTTTCAGCGCTGGAGTGGCGCTTTATTTGAAAGCCCCCTGCCCCCTTTCTTATTTTTCCCTCCGGAGGCTTCACATTCTACTGACACCTCTCGGTTCCCGCGGCGCCATCTTGTCCCCATGACGTCTAACTGACTGGAAGTCAGATATGGGCAAAATGGTGGCTCAGTGGTTAGTATTGTTGCTTTGCAGCACTGGGGTCCTGGGTTCAAATCGCATGAAGGACAACATCTGCAAGGAGTTTGTATGCTCTCCCCGTGTTTGCATGGGTTTCCTCAGGATTCTCCGGTTTTCTCCCACACTCCAAATATATACTGATAGGGAATCTAGATTGTGAGCCTCAATGGGGACACTGCTGATTAATGTCTGTAAATTCTGAATTGTATTGGTGCTATATAAATAAAAAGATTATTATTAAGTTACATCACAAGAGCTCAATGCAAGTCTATGGGGGGCAGAATGAGGGTCTCATAGAGATGCATGGGAGCGACGCTGGAAAAGGATGAAGATGATGGCAGGTGAGTATGAGACAAGGGGCAGGGGACTAGCATTTAAAGCAACACTCCAGCGGTGCAATAAAAAAAACAACAAAGGAGTGGTGCTTTCAGGTTGTTGCAGAAGTCTTGCGCACTGACTAATAGATGTGCCGCATGTCTGGTGTATAGTTTTTTTCTGCATTAGTCTCTTGCTGGGTCACAGATGTACAATTTACATATTAAAAGTATTTTGCTATGGAAGGCTAAGTACCAGAAAACAACAGGACCACAAAGGAAATGTGTAAAGAAATCTACATATTTTCCTGTAATTATAATAATGATTAAATATGAACTCAGTATAGGAACATTTCCATGATAGAGTGCAGATCCAGGCTCTCCTGAGAACAGGCTGATTAAATCTTCCATTGCTAGTTACATTTCTGCTAGAGGAAAAATTAAACAAAACACCCCAAAAGAAATAATAATGAACACACTGTGACTTGGCAGCAGTAATGAATAACTGTAAACTTACACTTAGGCTGTGTGCCCACAATGCGTTTTTTAAGCGTTTCAGCAGCGGCAATTCCACTGCAGAAACGCTTAAAAAACGCTTGGTAGAAGGCCTACCATGTTCCCCAATGATAATCCGCGTGTGCTGTGTACATGCTGCGGAAATTTCCGCTGCGGATTATCATTGCGGAAAAAAAACGCAGCACTACCAATTATTTTGCGGAAGCGCTGCATTTTCGCCGCCATTGACTTGCATTGGGACGCATGGAATCCGTATCACTGGATCTGTAGATGCGGATTACATGCGTTTCAATGTGTGGATGGTACCCAGGTCTGGAGAAGAGGAGATTCTCCTCCGGACCCGGGTACCATAGAACCTGTAAAAAAAAGAATAAAATAAAAAATAAACATTATACTTACCTTCTGATGGCCCCCGTTGTCTTTGTCCTGGCTTGCCGGCAGATCGCGGTGGACTCAAGGACCTGTCATGACGTAATTTAGTCATGTGACGGCAGGTCCTTTCAGTGTACCGCGAGCTGCTGGCAAGCAGAGACACATCGAATAAAGTCACCGGGGGCCATCAGAAGGTAAGTATAGATTTATTTTTTATTTTTAACCATTCTTTACTGTCACACTATATAAATCCATGCTGGTTGCATGGATTTATATAGTGTGACCAAGTTGTCAAGCACTTTCCAAGTGATGCTAAAATCGCTTGGAAAGCGCTTGTCAACCCGCATGCGGAAATGCATGTGAAGAACGCTTCACTTCTGCTTGTCCCTGGCAGGAAAAACGCATGTACAATCCGCATGTACAATCCGCATGTACAATCCGCATGCGTTTTTTCTGCCAGGGGAGATGCAGAAACGCTCAGGAAAAAATCCGGAGCATTTCTGCATCGTGGACACAGCCTAAAAAGCATACGGGGCCACAAATACTTGCTCCAAATAGCAAGATAGTAAGATGAATCATGTGAGATACTACTCCACCTACTGTAAAGAACCAGAATAACAAAAGTCACTGTGGAGTTATATGACCATATAAAAGGTTGGGGGTACAGTTTCCTTCCTCTAGGAGCGCTGAGTACTACACAGTATGCAGTAATATATAGTCAGGCTCCTGCTGCAAACTCTAATCTCCACTAATCAATCCCTTAGATCCCAGTAAAAAATCTGAGTGTATTTACCGCATCTTGTACCTGTTCACACTTGCTTCATTCTGTTAGGAGGTACTGGTCAGGCTTTGTTTTTTTTGTAGCACACAGTTGGAGGTGTTGACTGCCTCTGTATTTCGCTGAGCTCCTCCTCCCATCACCCAAAGGTTATTTTAAATTAGAGATGGATCCTATCTGCCCTTTAAATGGAATCTATTATCCCCTGGGAGATATGAGACCTCTAATATGGGCATACAGGTTATAGAAATGTAAATCTATACTTACCTGTATGGCCCATAGCAGAGGTCTACTTGCTGAGAAATGTGTTTTTATAAACTCTGTTTTCACATGCTTGGTGTCCGGGGGACGCCAAGAAATCCCTGCCTATCTGATTAGTAAGCTCAGAGATCCCCGCCTATCAGTTTATTTAGCATATTCCCCCATCCCCTGCACGTCACAGAGCCCTGTGGCGTGCACTCTTCTCGCTTCCCGTGCATGCGCACATTGCCGATATCATCAGGAGCTCTTCTTTTTCCTCCTGGCCCCGTTTGTCTCTGCAGTGTTCTAGTGCGCAGGCGCCCCCGGAAGTCACAGTGATTCCCCGGCGCATGCACATTAGAGCACTGCAGAAAAAACCTGGGCCGGGAGGAAAAAAAAGCGCTCCCGATGATAGTGGCGATGTGCGCATGCGCAGGAAGTGAGGGGAGGGGGGAATATGCTAAATAAACTGATAGGAGGGGATTTTTGGGCTTCCTAATCAGTTAGGCAGGGATTTCTTGGCGTTCCCCAGACACCAAGCATGTGAAATCAGATTTTATAAAAACACATTGCAAACTGCTAATATGGGCCATACAGGTATGTATACATTTACATTTCTATGACCTGTATGCCCATATTAGCAGTCTGATATCTCCCAGAGGGTAACAGATTCCCTTTAAATTTTTAGGCTTTTAGTTATGGTTCCACCAAAAAAGGTACGCTTTGTTGCGGCTAGTGGGCTCACACACAAATTAGCCAATTTGAGCACTAAATGCCAAAATTTAGTTTATAAAAAGTATAGTCCATATGGCAGTAACGCAGTTTAGAGTAAATTTCTCCAATGTTTGCATATATCTTGTGCTGCTACACTTTTTGGTTTGTAGTGGTTAGATGATCAAAGGGGGCTCCCTCTGTCATCGCTGGAATAAAAAGTGATCGCAGAGCCATAGGTACCACAAATAGGTACCAAAAAAATCTATAACTTGCCTTGCAAAAATCAAGCTCATTTGAGAGAATCGGATCAATTATGCAAAACACACTCTGACCAGAGTTTGATCTGAGTGTCAATATAATGTGCTCCTATTATCTCGGATGAGAGAATCAGACCACACTGGAGAGAAGATGGAGAACAAAATTTCTCCATCTTCTCCATTGTGACAGTGTGCAGAAATCGGACTGCACTCAGATATCATCCGAATGCAGTCCGATGGTTCCACGCACTCACTGACTTGCATGGCTGAGTCTGATCTGAATATCAGATCAAACTTGGACATGCTGCGATTTTTTCCTTGGACAGACTATCCAAGGAAAAAAATCTGACATGTGCATGGCCCCATAGAATAACATTCATCCAAGTGCGATCTAATGTTTGGTCGCATCATACTCAGACCGATAATACTGTCTGCACGAGCCCTTAGGGTAGGATCACACAGGCATATAAAAAATCATCAGTTTCATTCAGAAAAGTTGGATGTTTTTTTTTCTCACTTGTCATTCGCATACAATCCGTATTTTTTACAGCGGCTACCAGTTTCCTGGTAAAAAATTACAATGTATCTGTAAAAATCGGATGCTATACTGTGGCTCCATATGGAATCCGATTTTTTTTACGCACCCATAGACTTGAATGAGTCTCTTCTGATTTACGGAAAAAACTAGAGCATGCTGCCATTTTTTTCACACACAGTAAAAAATATCGTTCATCTGCACTGCGACAGTGAATACCATTGGTCTCAGTGCAGTCCATTTTTATCATGGATAGCACTCTGATCAAAAATATGGTAGTGTGAACAAGCCTTTATGGAAAGAATAAAAGTATGGCTTTCTGAATAAGACTACATACACGCTTGCTTTTGCAATATATGGGCTCTCCATTTTTCACATGTTGAGTTTCTTCTGCAGATTGATAATCTGCAAAAACACAACAGAAATATGTCCAACCTTGGTCTGATACGCCAACCAAAATCGGTTATATTGTAGGGGGTCAGCCCTTACTGGACATTGAATGACACTGTGATTTTAAGAGACCATGATCCCCTCTGTTTATTGCTCTTGGACTAGTCGCCCCCCCCCCTGCTGTTTTGGTGTGTGCTGTTGAAGGGAGAAGAACCAGGAAGTGAGCAGACCTCGTGTGTGTCTGAGGTAACTGACAGGACTTTTACCTGTGTCTTGATAAAGGAGAGATGAAAAGAGGAACTGATGTTCTCTGGGGAAAAGATAAAGTCTGGACTATTGCAAGATTGGTTGTCAGGACTGTGCCCAAAAGTAAAGAGCTGCATCGCTCCTCAAGCTTCCCTGAAAATTGATGACCTCAGGTAACAGATATCACAGTGTGTCAGCAATCCCTCATCATTGAGAGGAGAATATGACTTGCCTTACTGGAAGAGAGAAAAAGACCAAATATACAGGAGAAAGAACTCAAGTGCAACTCATCCGGCTCAGCTACATCAGAATCAAGCAGCAGCTGCCTATCTATTACTGAATTGCACAATTGTGAGTGAAACACAAGTGTTGTATTGTGTGAGGGTGTAGCTCAGTTTTCTCTTTAGTTAAGACGCTGTAGCTGTGGCCCAATTAGCGGAAAAGCCATATACTGAATTAGCCGAGAGTAGTTTGTAAACCTGATTTATACTGTTTGTATTGTACAGTCATTGCCATAGCTGGAGCATAGTTTTGTGACACGCTTCAGTTATTTCTACTTATATTCATGTTATTAACATCATTGTTATAAAAACTGTTATTTCTATCTTCCGGCATATATCCTCTTTTACTTAATAAAGCCGGTGTTTTTTTTCTGCCTCCTCGCCTGCTGTGCCGTACTTGAATCCTGCCTTGCGGTGTTTTTTGGACACCACGATAATATAATGGATGTGAATGCAGAGAAACAGACAGCACAAAGATATCACGCATGTTGTATCCATATGCTATTAGGCCTTATTCACACGTCTGTGATTTAAACTAAGTCGTCACAAAGCTATGGAAATAAAGTTTTTTATTATGTAAGAAGATGAGTAAAATAATTCAGTTCAATTTTTTCTGCCCAATGAACACTGTAAAAACAAAGCCAAAAAATTAGCTGAATTGCTGCTTTTGGTAATTACATCCCCCAAAGATTTTAATGATTTTGTAAATGTGTACTATAAGGTCAAGTTCCCACAATGAGTTTTTGTTGAGTTTTTGACTTAAATCCTCTTTGCAAAAATGCAGCTTTTTACATTTCCAACAAAGTGGATGCATTTTTGGAGATCTCATGCTCATTGTGCTTCTTTTTACTCAGGGTAAACTGACCTGCGGTGCGTGTTTCATATCCACAACATGTCAATTTCTCATGCGGGTATGCTGAGTTATCTGTGCATATTTTCCCCATAAAATTGCTTTAGATGTGCAAAATCCGCACGGAAAAAGGCATATTGGTCTTTATTGCATTTCACTTGTGGAAATGCGCTAAAATGCATGTAATCTGCACATGACTGTATAAATAATATGTTGTTAAAGCCAAATACCAGGAAGTACAAAAAACCAAGCAGCTTAATCTAAAACATGATATACCAAGAAGAGACATTAAAACCGCAGCATCAAAATGAGTTATAAAGGCATGTAAAAAAGAAAAAACGCAATGAAAAAATGCAAGAAACCTAATTTATCTAATAGCTGCAGAAAGGCTGAAACATCAAAAACCCACAAAATACTCATTGTGGGAACACGGCCTTAGCGCTCCTGCAGACGACTGTTCAAATCGGTCTGAGCATGGACCACTAATGCACAGACTGGCCGCGGGTCTCCTGACCCGAGCATGACAGTTTCATAGAAATACATGACCCTGTCAAGCTCCGGTCCGGAGACCCGCGGCCCGTCTGTGCAGTCCAGTCCGATATCAGACTGAGAGCCACGGAGCCCAAAAAATTCAGTATGCACCAGAAAAATCTAGCCCTCATATGGCTGTTAACAGAAAAATAAAAGGCTATGGCTCTTGGAAGGTCGGGATAAGAAACTGAAATGTTGGGTTAATATAAGACATAGAGCTCTGGGATTAATTATTATATTCTTTAGCATTTATAATAGGGGTCCATTACTACAATCAGAAAGAGCGGGAGTGCGAAACGTCAGTCCATCTTGAGACAAGAGACGGAACCCCCTGCGGTATCTGTGGTAGATTACGGCAGGCAGAGATGAGTATCCTTTATGTATCGCCAATCAGCCCTGTGTAATTATCAGTCTCTGACATCAGAATATAATATTTATGCAAATATTTACAGACATTTCTATGGGAACTTTCCATTGATGTGTTTTATAAAATGAAAATATAGGGATTTACTCCGAATTATTTTATGCCAGTTGTAAAGCTTGTCAGGATATAGGGGCCCTATATATAAATGAAGATTATTGAATTACTTGTGACTAGTGTTGAGCCACCCCCGTAGTGTTCGAGTTCGGTTCGGTTCGTCGAACACCCGTGTGTTCGCCGAACTGTTCGTCGAACTGTTCGTCGAACACCTTCGAACACCGTTAAAACCAATGGCAGGCAAACAAAAACACATAGAAACACATAGAAAACACCTTCAAAGGTGTCCAAAAGCTGACAAACTGCTCAGAAGACACAACTAACACATGGAAAAGTGACAAGTACATATAGTCATGCGAAAAGAAAAGAGGTGGAGGAGTAAAAGGAGGGGGAGACACAGATATAGGCATGTCATGCCCTTCTAAAATCCAAAAAGTGAGAAGCCGAGACGGCCAGTCCGCTCCTGCCCGTGCCACCTCCGTGTCGCCGGGTTTGTGCCAGAGCCGCGGTGAACCCTGACGGCCAGCCCCCCTCTCCCAATACTGGTGCCTGTCCGCTGGTGGGTCGAGAGAGCCCCCCTGTGGTGGAGGCAGCTCTAAGCTTTTAATTTAAATTGTCCCTCTAATTTGAATGAATACACTTTAAATCCATTTACAAGGATCTATTGGAGGGCAAGTCTCATGCCAGCAGCCGCGTAATTCCAGCTTCAGTAGCGTCCACTAAAGCTGCTGCAGTTAAAAAGCTTTTATAAGGATCGAGCTCGGCTGTCCACCGCAAGGCATCCTAGTGCCAGTCCCAGCCCTTGTGCCTTGGGGTGCCTCCTGATGCTCTTCACTAAGTATCCCGTGGTCCCGAAGCATTTCCTTTGAAAAAATTAAGTGTCCAAACTACAGGTGGTGTAGCTTGCTTAACAGCCGGGATAATCCGCTGACTAGCAGACACTGCTACTAGGCACAAAGTATTTCCTGGGCTAGATGCAGTTAAAAATTTGTAAGTAGATACTCTCGTTGGATGCTGAGAAAGCATTCCATAGAGTCTCCTGGCACGCCATATATGATTCTCTTAAAAAGCTTGGGGTAGGGGTCTAGGGGACCCTTTTATAGCCAAAATCACGGCCCTGTATCACAATACGTCACCTAGGCTGAAGATAAATGGAACTGTAGCACCGAGGGCTCGGTTGCTACAGACGTATTGCACCTCACCCAGAGGTGTGATATCTCACTCTCAGATAAGGATGGAGTGTGGATCAGGACCCGACACCTGCATGCATTACACCACATTGCCGTGGGGCAGGGCGACCAATATGCCCCTGAGATGGGCACGACAGTCCCTGTCCCTGGCTGGAGTGGGGGGAGGGAACACTGAGGAAGGGGAACCCTGTAGTGCAGGAGCAGGGAGGAAGCAGTTCCTGGGTGCATTGAGAAGGGAGTATAAAAGGTGGGCACCATCTTAGTTCAGTGCAGAGAAGTCTGAGCAGAAGTGGCAGGGAGCAGGGGCTCTGCATGAGCTCTGCTCCGGAGGCGGGCCTAGTAACAGAGGCCCAGGCCTGGAAGAGGGAGAAGGAAGGAAGAGGAGCGGAGAAGGCTCCAGGAACGAGGAATGAAGGGATCCCAGGGGTGCGGACGGGCGAGTCGCCACCGCACGCCCGAATCCACCTGCGTGGAGGGGTCAGGCCAAAGGGGGAGACCGGTCCCCGAACTAGTGGAGGCAGGAAACGACCCTCAGCTAGAAACCGGAGGCTCTGACATTTTATGTGGCGCAGCCCCTTGCTCCACCCGCTAGGAAGGCACCACATAGGGTCAGGGAAACTGGCGCCAAGTTTACCAAGAGGAGGCCCGAGGCAGCCGGACAGAAGTGTTGGTAAGAAAGGCCAGACAAAGGACACACAAAGGGGGTCCTGTGAAGCGCTCCAAAGTTATCTGGGAGTTGTCTGAGCCCCTCACCTGGTGAGCACAGTACGACGTGGGCAGCCGTTACCTGCAGACGTGGTCTGGATAATAAGAACTGTGAGTAAAGGCCCTGAACTGGATCACTGACTCCGTGTCGTTACTGCTGCTGCCCTGCACCATCACCCCCATCCTCCGCATACACTGCCCTGAGGCTATACTCCTCCCGTGGGGAGTTATGCTACGCTCTGCTGCACCCACAACACCAGCCTTAGCGGTCTGCCCTGTAGCGGCGGTTCACTCTGACCGCAATCCACGGGTGGCGTAGTCGGACATTTAAACATCAAAACCACATAAATAGTTCCGCCACTGGTTTGACCGCCCTGAGCCACGGAACCGGATCGCCGCCACGAAGACTACAACCACCAGCATCCACCAAAAAGGGTCCGGCTCCGGGTGTCCCAAGGCCCAGGGGGTGCGTCAGAACATTTTCATCACCTTTCACAATCACCAATGGGACAAGGCAGGGATGTCCTCTGTCCCCTCTCTTATACATCCTAGTGACGGAGCACCTGCTCTCATCAATTCGCCATAACCCCAATATTAGGTGGATTGAGGTGGGAGGCACCGAGTACAAGTGCTCTCTATTTGCTGATGATGTCCTAGTATATATCACTCAATCACATATATCCATCCCTGCTGTTATGGCTGAAATAGATCACTTTGTTACATGGTAAAATTTTAAAATCAATGCAGCGAAGTCTGAGGCCCTCGATGTCTCCCTCCCCAAATCCATATAGGATTCCATCCAGTCCAACTTTCCCTTTGCCTGGCCCTCACAGGGTATCAAATACTTAGGAATTCCTATTCATAGAGACCTCTCCCATCTATGTTATCTTAATTTTGGGCCCTTTATTGAACAATTCCATACAGACCACGGTTGGCAAGTTAGAACTGTAAGATTCACTACGTGAACCACTGGTGTTTTGTGGAAAAGCACATGTACACCGCGTTCCAAATTATTATGCAAAAAGTGTTTAGGAGTGATAAGGGAAGAATTTGTTTGTTTGTCAGTTAAACTCATTGATGGTGATGTGTGTCAGGGCTCTTTATATCACTGTAAGCAATTGCAGACACCTGTGCTAATTAGTTTGGCAGGTGTGTCCAATGAAAGGCAAGACTACTTAAGAAGGCTCTCTCACATTATTAAGCAGCCTACATTTTCTGCCAAAATGGGAAAGAAAAAGGATGTGTCGGCTGCTGAGAAGCAACAAATTGTGGAGTGTTTAGGTCAAGGCATGACTACAATCAACATTGTGCGATGATCAGGATGAAGTGTCTTGGCAATCAAGAAGTATGTAGCTGATTCACAGTACACACGTGTGCGTGCTGATAAGGGCAAATTGAGGACTCTTTCCTACAGGCAATTACGTCAGGTTGAAAGAGCAGCGGCAAAAAAGCCTTGTCATAGCAGCAGACAAGTTTTTGAAGCTGCTTGTGCCTCCAACGTCCCCCGAACAACAAGATGCAGGGTCCTTCAGAGGTTTGCAGCTGTGCATACGCCATCCTGTCGACCTCCTCTATCCACTTCACACAAGCAGAAACGGCTCCAGTGGGCCAAACATTACATGAAGACTGATTTCAAAACTGTTTTGTTCACGGATGAGTGCCGTGCAGCGCTCGATGGTCCAGATGAATGGAGTGGAGGATGGCTGGTTGATGGACACCCCACGCAAACACGGCTACAGCGCCAACAAGGAGGAGGTGGAGTAATGTTTTGGGCTGGAATCATGGGGAGAGAGATTGTCGGCCCCTTTAGGATCCCTGAAGGCGCTAAAGATGAACTCCATAATGTATGTGGATTTTCTCAAACAGCACTTCCTGCCATGGTTCAAGAAGAAGAACCGTGTATTTCACAGCAAGATCATTTTTCTGCATGATAATGCACCATCTCATGCTGCACATAAAACATCTGCATCTCTGGCTGATATGGGCATAAAAGGGGACAAACTTATGGTGTGACCCCCATGCTCCCCTGACCTCTACCCCATTCAGAACCTTTGGAGCATCATTAAAAGGAGTGTCTATGATGGCGGGAGGCAGTTCACATCTAAGCAACAGCTCTGGGAGGGTATTCTGTCCTCATGCAAAACAATTGAAGCAGAAACCATCCAAAACCTGACAAATTCAATGGACGAGAGAGTTCAGAAGCTCCTTTCGAACAAGGGGTCCTATGTGAAAATGTAACATCACCTAGAATAAAGTTTTGAGTTGAAAACTGTTTGATTTCAGTTTCTAACAACCTGCTAATGCTTATAATTTCAAAAATGACCATTTTTTTGGTCTTTATTAAAATGAAAAGGTTGATCGAAAAGTTTCTGGGATCTAAGAGTGTGGCAACCCAGTAGTCATGATTACTTCGAATTCTGACAATATGAGGGTCATGCTGCAGGTAGTGCAGCAAGAAGGCACTTATGTGTCTTGCGCATCTCGGAGCCCCAAAATTATTTTCCGGGCTAGATGCAGCTAAAAATTATTTTTAATTTTAAATCTGGTGAAGCTTATTATAGATGGCCTAATAGGATCAGTGCTGCACACTGCTACAAAGCCCAAATTATTTTCCAGTCAAGATACAGATAAACATGATTAGTAATTTGAAAGCTTAAAACGGTTGGTAGGGTGATTTTAACCAATCATCAAGCTTTTACTCTCCCCAGGATGACACAGGGGTAGAAAAGTCGTTTCGGATCCATGATTTGTTCATCTTTATGAACGTGAGTCTGTCTACATTATCAGTGGAGAGCCGCGTGCGCTTATCTGTCAGCACACCACCAGCAGCGCTGAACACACGTTCAGACAGAACGCTGGCTGCGGGGCATGACAAGATCTCCAAGGCGTAAGTGGCTAGCTCCGGCCATTTATCCAGATTGGAAGCCCAAAAAGAGCAAGGGTCCAGTGACACAGTCGTGGCTTCAATGTTTACTTGGAGATACTCCTGTACCATCGTCTCTAGGCGTTGACTATGTGTCAGACTTCTTGTCTCCTGTGGCCTTGCAAAGGATGGGCTAAAAAAGTGGTGAAATGATTCCGCAAAATTGATGTTACCAGCAGATACTGTGGTTCTGTTACGGTTTGAGTGCTGAACACTTGACGGTCCCACGGTTGGCAAGTTGGAACTGTGAGATTCACTACGTGCACCACTGGTATTTTGTGGAAAAGCACATGTAAGATTCTGCAACAGTCTCTGCTGATACTCCTGCATGCGTGCATCCCTTTCTATGGCAGGAATAATTTCTGCAAATTTACTTTTGTACCGGGGATCTAACAGTGTGGCAACCCAGTAGTCAGGATTATTTCTAATTCTCACAATTCGAGGGTCATGTTGCAGGTAGTGCAGCAAGAAGGCACTCATGTGTGTTGCGCATCCAGGAGCACCAAGTCCCTGTTGTGTTGGTGGCGAGGTAACAATCATGCTTCCTTCCTCTGTCCTCTCCCCCCAACCTCGCACAACAGAAATGTGATCAAGGTCTCCCTCATCTGATGAGTCTTCCATCAGTTCGTCCTCCACTTCTTCCTGGGCTCCTGCACCTTCCTCACTAGTTTGGCTGCTACCATGCGCCCTGGTAAAATCATCTCCCCCACCCTCACATGCCTGCCGCCCTGGTGCTGCCGACCGTCTGGACCTTGCAGATGTTAGCCCTTCCGCATACAACTCCTCCTCCTCTACTTCCTCCACCTCCTCTTGTGCCACCACCTGACTCCGAATTCTGTTTAACATGTGCTCCAGCATGTAAATCACCGGAATAGTCATGCTGATAATGGCATCGTCAGCACTAAACATCTTCGTCGCCATTTCAAAACTGTGCAGAAGGGTGCATAGGTCCCTGATCTGAGACCACTCCTCCAGCGTGATTTGCCCCACCTCTGAATCTCGTTGGCCCAGGCTATACGTCAGAACGTATTGCACCAGGGCTTGTCGGTGCTGCCACAGTCGCTGCAACATGTGCAGAGTTGAATTCCACCGGGTAGGCACATCGCATTTTAGCCGGTGAAGTGGCAGGCCCAACGACTTCTGTAGAGATGTAAGTCGCTGAGCTGCGGGATGCGAACGGCGGAAGTGAGCACACAGCGACCGTGCCCTCTGCAGAAGGCCATCTAGTCTGGGATAGTGGGCTAAAAATTGCTGGACAACCAGGTTCAACACGTGAGCCATACAAGGCACGTGTGTGACATTGCCCCGGCGAAGGGCCGCACCCAGGTTTGCAGCATTGTCGCACACGGCCTTCCCTGGTTTCAGGTCCAGTGGAGACAACCATTCATGAAATTGGTTCTCCAGAGCTGACCACAACTCCTCAGCTGTGTGACTCACATTTCCCAGACATTTCAATGTAAAAACCGCCTGATGACGTTGAGCCCTACTGCCAGCATAGTAAGGAGGTGTGCAGGATCCCTTCTGCGCAGTTAGAAAGCTTGTGGCATGACCAGACAGGCTTTGGGTGCAGGTGGAAGACCGAGAGGAGGTTGAGGAGGCAGAAGCAGTGGAGGAAAAATGACATAAAGAGGATTGACGCACAACTCGTGGGGACGGCAAGACTTGGACAGCAGCCCCTTGTCCTGCTGTCACCATAGTTACCCAGTGCCCAGTCAGCGACATGTAACGCCCCTGTCCATGCCTACTCGTCCAAGTGTCTGTGGTGAAATGCACCCTGTCACACACAGAGTTTCTCAAAGAAGCGGTGATGTTGTGTGCGACATGCTGGTGGAGCGCAGGCACACCTTTCTTTGAGAAGTAGTGCCGACTGGGCATCTGGTACTGGGGCACTGCGACGGACATAAGGTCTCGAAAATCCTCTGTGTCCACCAGGCGGAAAGGCAGCATTTCTGTAGCCAAGAGCTTGCAGATGGTGAAATTCAACCTCTTAGCTTTCTCATGGCTAGGAGGAAATGGTCTTTTACTTGTCCACATCTGAGGGACCGAGGGCTGGCTATTGTGCTTAGACGGGGTTGATAAGGGTGTCCCCGGCAAACTGCCGGTCTGTGAGGAAGATGCAGGCGGACATGTTAGGTTGCCTTGATCCAAAGGTGGTGCTATCGATGTCGGACAGCGCTCAAGACCAGCTGGTGTTACCACCTCCAAAGAAAATGATGACCTGCCAATCACGCTGGCTGTTGCGGGTAAAGAGGTGGCAGGTCTACGCCCCAAAACAGGTGTGACTGCTGTCCCCCCAGTCACAGAGGATGAAGAGGCCGCGGATGCACAAGATATGGCAGACGGTGGTTGGCCCGGCCGGCTAGACCGCATTGTAGCACACTGAGCTTCCCACTGCAACTTATGCTTCATGTCCATGTGCCGGTTCATGCATGAAGTACTCAAACTATGTATTTTTTGGCCTCTACTTAGCTTTTGCTGACAAATGTTACAGATAACACGAGTTGGGTCATCTTTATCGATCTGAAAAAATGTCCAGGCTATGCAAGGCTTAGCACCCATGCGACCTGAAGAGCCACCACGACTTGTGGTGAGAGGCAGAGTTGTGTTTGAGGATGCAGTTGTTGACGTGCTTCCAGTACTACGTCTCTGTCCAGGAAGGCGCAACCTGACCTCGTCGTCACTAGCATCTTCCTCCACCTCCTCTGCTGACCTCATCTCTTGGCTGACTGTGGGTTGACAGTAAGTGGGATCTCCGACCTCATCATCATCACCCTGTGCGTTATCACACCCGTCGTCCTCAGAGCTAACCTGTTCCTGCCCTGACAAAAAACTAAAGTTGTCGCTCCAATTAGGTATTTGAGTCTTATCATCGTCTTCCTCATTGTCTCCACCAACAGGAGTTACAGTTTGGGAATGAGGGTCTACATTATGGTCAGAACCTTCTGCGTCTGGTCCTGGATCCGACTCATAAAGATTCTGGGCATCAGTGCAGATCATTTCCTCGTCTGGATTCACAGAAGCGCTGGAGTCGACCTCTGATTCCCAGGCTATAGTATGAGTAAACAGCTCTGCAGACTCAACCATCTGTTCTACCTCATACTCAGACGGGCAGCTGGAGATTTGGGAGCTGTGAGGAAGCAAGTGCGATTTGGGTGACACCTTTGAGGACTGGAGTATTTGTGATGTTGAAGTTGATGTGGAGGAGAGCCCACTTAAAGGAGCACTTGATATCCGTTGAAGCATCTGCTGTTTTTGTGCCTCATCTGGAATTTGTAGCGATTGGCGTGGCCGTAAGAAAGGGATCTTATCACATTGTCCGCTAAAAGAAGTAGACATTTTAGTTTGGCTGGAAGATGGTCTTTCTTCTGCACCTACCCCACGGACACAACCTTTTTTCCCCTTCCCAACACGCCTATTCCCCTTTCCACCAGCAGCAGGCCTTTTTCCACTCATTTTGGTGGTTAACTAATTCACAACTCTGGAGTTGTTTGCACAAAAAAACAATGGATGGTAACCGAGCAGAGCTGAGTGGCCAAACTGTGGTATTAGGCCAAAACTATTGGCTGGGTTAGATGCAGAAAAAAATTATTTTTAATTTGCAACCTGATGGAGGTCAGTATAGATGGACTAATAGACCAAGTCCCACACACCGCTAGAAGCCCAAATATTTTTTCAGAGCTAGATGCAGAAAATTTTTTTATTCAATTTGCAACCTGATGGAGGTCAGTATAGATGGACTAATAGACCAAGTCCCACACACTGCTAGAAGCCCAAATATTTTTTCAGAGCTAGATGCAGAAAAAAATTATTTTTAATTTGCAACCTGATGGAGGTCAGTATAGATGGACTAATAGACCAAGTCCCACACACCGCTAGAAGCCCAAATATTTTTTCAGAGCTAGATGCAGAAAAAAATTATTTTTAATTTGCAACCTGATGGAGGTCAGTATAGATGGACTAATAGACCAAGTCCCACACACCGCTAGAAGCCCAAATATTTTTTCAGAGCTAGATGCAGAAAAAAATTATATTCAATTTGCAACCTGCTGGAGGTCAGTATAGAATGACTAATAGAACAAGTCCCACACACTGCTAGAAGCCCAAATATTTTTTCAGAGCTAAATGAAGAAAAAAATTATTTTTAATTTGCAACCTGATGGAGGTCAGTATAGATGGACTAATAGACCAAGTCCCACACACTGCTAGAAGCCCCAATATTTTTTCAGAGCTAGATGCAGAAAAAAATTATTTTTAATTTGCAACCTGATGGAGGTCAGTATAGATGGACTAATAGAACAAGTCCCACACGCTGCTAGAAGCCCAAATATTTTTTCAGAGATAAATGAAGAAAAAAATTATTTTTAATTTGCAACCTGATGGAGGTCAGTATAGATGGACTAATAGACCAAGTCCCACACACTGCTAGAAGCCCAAATATTTTTTCAGAGCTAGATGCAGAAAAAAATTATTTTTAATTTGCAACCTGATGGAGGTCAGTATAGATGGACTAATAGAACAAGTCCCACACGCTGCTAGAAGCCCAAATATTTTTTCAGAGATAAATGAAGAAAAAAATTATTTTTAATTTGCAACCTGATGGAGGTCAGTATAGATGGACTAATAGACCAAGTCCCACACACTGCTAGAAGCCCAAATATTTTTTCAGAGCTAGATGCAGAAAAAAATTATTTTTAATTTGCAACCTGATGGAGGTCAGTATAGATGGACTAATAGAACAAGTCCCACACGCTGCTAGAAGCCCAAATATTTTTTCAGAGATAAATGAAGAAAAAAATTATTTTTAATTTGCAACCTGATGGAGGTCAGTATAGATGGACTAATAGACCAAGTCCCACACACTGCTAGAAGCCCAAATATTTTTTCAGAGCTAGATGCAGAAAAAAATTATTTTTAATTTGCAACCTGATGGAGGTCAGTATAGATGGACTAATAGACCAAGTCACACACACCGCTAGAAGCCCAAATATTTTTTCAGAGCTAGATGCAGAAAAAAATTATATTCAATTTGCAACCTGCTGGAGGTCAGTATAGAAGGACTAATAGAACAAGTCCCACACACTGCTAGAAGCCCAAATATTTTTTCAGAGCTAAATGAAGAAAAAAATTATTTTTAATTTGCAACCTGATGGAGGTCAGTATAGATGGACTAATAGACCAAGTCCCACACACTGCTAGAAGCCCAAATATTTTTTCAGAGCTAGATGCAGAAAAAAATTATATTCAGTTTGCAACCTGATGGAGGTCAGTATAGATGGACTAATAGAATGATGCTATGCCCAAAAGATTTTACTTCACTAGGTGCAGTAAAAAAATTGGTATTCTATACACAGGTGGTATATCTTGCAACACAGATAGGCTACTCCACTGACTAACACACTCTGCAATAGGCCAAAAAGGATTAGCTTTGCTAGATTCAGCCAAATGCTGTGAAAAAAACTTGCACAGCACTGGCACAGACCTGCCTGGCAAAAACTGATAGGAACTGATGTAACCTAGTCCTGAAAAGGACTCCAATTACAATTAGTCTTTACTCCCACAATCTATCTATTTAAGAGCACAGACCTGCCTGATAAAAGTCGTAGGAAATGCTGTAACCTAGTCCTTAAAAGGACTGCAATCACAACTATTCCCTACTCCCAAGCTATCTGTATATTTGTGCGAAAATTGGCTTGAAATTAACAAGGTATAGCGCACACAGCAACAGCGGTGCCGTCTAACACGCAGCTGCAGCAGTGAGAAAATGGTGGCGACGGGGAAAATGGCTGGGTCTTATAGGGCAAGGACATGTGACATACACTGCCAATCACACATGCCCTTGCTTGTGTGAAAAAAAGCACTTCGCTCCGTGTGTGCGCTGCTGATAGGCTGACAGATTGCACCTCCCCACTGCAAATGCGGGAAAGAGAAAAAAAAATGGAGATCTTCATTGTTCCTGCAGAGATCCATCCCCTGCCCCTCCCCCCGCCCCGCTGTACACTCAAACTGCGTATTAACATTAATTTTCATCATTACTGAGAAAAAATCCAGTTATGATTTTGGTGCACGAACAGTTATCGAACATAACCTCGAACAGCCGAATTTTTCTCAAATTGTTCGTGTTCGCCGACCGGCTCGAACACCGCCCAAAACAGCTCGAATTTGAGATTGGCGAACAGTTCGAGTAGAACAACGCTCATCTCTACTTGTGACATTATAAGACTGGTCTGCACAATAAATTATAGTAATTGTGGTGTTTTGTGCTTACAACATTACAGTTTTTTTTCCATCTGTGACACATAGACCAAATGCATCACAATAAGAGTAAAACGGTAAGTACACTTTTGGTACTTTTCTGATTTTTTATATCCACAATTCGTGCAGACTGTATAAGATTAGTGGCCGGGTAGAGAGAAAACATGGCACTGCTGAGGTTTGTCGGCTTGAAATGAGACATAGAAGCAGGTTCACCCAAAATCAGTAATTGCTGGAATGTTTGCTCTACCACAGACTGCAATGGCACGTGAAGAACAGCACCAAAGCACAAGGGTACGGGTGCAATACAGGAAAGCTTGGCTCTAGTTAGTGGGATGGCTCTTGCGAGGTCTACTGAAGGCCTTTGTCGCCACTAATTTGGTACTCCTCTGAAGCTCAATCTGCAGCTGGGCTTCGTAAGAGACCATTAAATCCTCCATGTACTGAAATACAGTAGCATTGCGGTATATAGTGCAAGTGACCAAATAATAACAGGTTCAAATCCCTTAGGGGAGCTGAAAAATAAACAAAACATTAAAAAAGAGAAATTAGTGTGAGACCCATCAGGGTCCACAGAAAATCAGCCCCCCCCCCATGGATAAATGGATCCCTATTGCATGGACAATCTTGTAGTATTGCAAGGTTCCACCATGAAGAAAACATGTCAATCCAGCAAAGGGTCTAATAAAAAATTCTTATTTATTTAAAGTCCATTAAAATCCACAAATATTAATAAATGCAGACGAGTTTATGACTGATGTCTTTATTCATTGCATCAGTCAGAAACTCATCTGCGGTCATTAATATATGTAGATTTTAAGGGACTTTAAATAAAGAAGAATTTTTTATTGGACACTTTGCTGGATTGACACGTTTTCTTCATTAAAAAAACAAACCATAAAATACTTGGTATCTCCACGGCCGACTTAACAAAGTATATAATTACGAGTATTTAACCCATAGGATAAAGAGAAAAAAATCTGAACTGCCAGAATTTCGATTGATGTACCTACCTCCAAAATTGGACCTTGGCATGCAGAAAAACAAGCCCTAACACAGCTACATCAATGGTAAAGTAAAAAATTCAGAAAATGCCGACATAAACCAATTTTTTTTTTTTTACAAAGTTCTGAATACTTTTTAACCACTTAAATATATATATATATATATACATATATATATATATATATATATATATATATATATATATATATAAAAACAACATATATGGTATAGCTATAACCGTACTGACCTGAAGAATTATGCTGCCAGGTCATTTTTACTATATACCGAACATTCTAAAAAAAAAAATGTAAAAAACAATGGTGGAGTTGCATCTTTTTTTCACTATATCACAGGGCTTGGATTTTACCCCCTTGTTTTTCAGTACGTTATATGGTAAAATGAATGGTGTCAATAAAAAAAAACAAGCTCTCCTACAGCTATGTCGACAAAAAAATGTAAAAGTTATGACTCTTGGAAGACGTGGAGATAAAAAAATATAAATTGCAAAAACGAAAACTGGCTGTGGCGGAAAGGGGTCAAGACCGCTGTAGCTGCCTCCTTCTGCCACCTGTGCCATTTCGGGTCACCGCCCACAGCCTTCCTGCAATAGATGTATCCGACAGTGTCTGCCTGTTATCACACCACTACAGCTTCTTACCCGACATCAGGACCACACTCTGCCATGTTACCTGTGCCTACCCCTCTGCCGGACACAGTAGCCTATGAGCCGCCAGACCTGAGAGCCATCCCTGGACCATTATTACATATAATGTTCATATAATTAACATGAACAATAAAACAACACATCAGATGTTAATAAATGTAATACACTTATTGCAAAAGTGTTTAAAACCAATGGTCCTCCTCCACTTCTCACTAAATAAATAATTGGGGAATCTCTTCCTTTTTGAAATGTCGCAACATTCACATCATTGCTCAGTAAATTGTTGGAGCAGGACCTGAAGAGGCATTCATGATGGGAAGGTCCCCATGAAGCCAAGATGCTTTTTATAGCGCACTTCACTTACCTGTATGTCCATCTGTAAAAAGCAGTAAAATAAATATATATTATAGAAAGGATGATCTGTACAATACTTCCCTCTAGTGGTCAAATTATAGTATTGCACAATGTGCAACAATTTCTCTTGGTAATATTTTACCGGGGCAGACATGCCATTGGTGCAACCTGGGGGGCCCAAGAAATAAGGGGGCCCACTTTCACCTCCAAAGCTGAAAGTAGTTTCTGTCACAGATACATAAACGGGTGAATTATGATGAGCATCTTGACTTGCTCAGGTCCCTGTTCTGTCTGTGTCCGCTCCTGTATCTTACTACAACTTTTGGAACTAATTTCATAAGATAAGACATAAAAATGTGGAACGAGAACATGAATACACTATGCGGACAAAAGTATTGTGACACCTACACATTACACCTACAGGTACTTTTATCACATCCCATTCTAAATCCAAATGCCTTAAAAGACATTGATGTCCAAGGAATACCCCACAAATATCAGATAGGTGGGGGTCTTATCTTTATTGTTAAGTATCATTAAGCCTCATTCACACATCTGTGTTTAAACACGTTTGTAAAAAAAATGGTGCCTGTGTCATCAGTGTTTTGGATAGGTGTGTGTCATCAGTGTTTTGGATAGGTGTGTGTCATCAGTGTTTTGGATAGGTGTGTGTCATCAGTGTTTTGGATAGGTGTGTGTCATCAGTGTTTTGGATAGGTGTGTGTCATCAGTGTTTTGGATAGGTGTGTGTCATCAGTGTTTTGGATAGGTGTGTGTCATCAGTGTTTTGGATAGGTGTGTGTCATCAGTGTTTTGGATAGGTGTGTGTCATCAGTGTTTTGGATAGGTGTGTGTCATCAGTGTTTTGGATAGGTGTGTGTCATCAGTGTTTGGTCCGTGTGTCCATTTTTATCTTCAGTGTCATCAGTAATTTTCATGAATAGATAAATAAATAAGTAAATTACACAACGTCTCCTATACTTTGCAATGTTAAATATGGACAGCTGATGCCATCCATGAGCTGTACGTGTTTTTCTTGGATCCATAGACTTGCATTGGCCCTTTTTATTCCTGATTCTGTAAAACAATGGACAGGTCTCAGTGAGTTTTGCATGGACACACAGTATGTGAAAAACCATGGGCATGTGAATTGCACCATAGATTATAATGGGAACGTGTTATGTCTATGAAAAAAACATATACCACACAGATGCCTGAATGAGGCCGTACGCTCAGCTATTATGTCCTATAACTATCCAGAATCACTACAAAATGGCTACTACATTTTTTGCCTCTGTTTTCATACAGGCTATGATAGTCCCTCCTGATTGGCTGTGCTATGCCATGTGATCTGGCATGGCACAGGCAAGGCTTTGCAATTGCGCCTGAGGTCAGATGAACTTTCTCAGGCTCATGTAATCAGCTTTGCTTAAAATTACAAGTGGCATTATTTTCGCAATTTGTGCAAATTGAATTGTAAATTGTTTAACTTTACAATTTGCCTTAGTCGAGGACTAAGGCACAGTAGCGAAACACGTTGGTCTTCCATTTGTGGATTCACTGTGGTATGATGATCATGTTGGATTTTAAAAGTATGTAATAAATGTGAAGTTTTATACCTACCTGATCCATCATCGCTGGAGATCATCTTTGTTCTGCATTGCTTCGTTTGCCTGGACTAGGGCGGCTCCGTGCGGTGAAACACACGATGACAAGGTGCATCTGATTGCGGTGAGCTGACTCCCCGTCTTTTCCTCCCCCTACGTTTACCATTTTTAAGACTTTCCACATATACTGAACTGAAATTTTGTCCTAAATCCAGCCTCACCAATGCGTGCTGTTGCACATTTAATGTTGTTTTTTGTCATTCCTCCCTCCTATTCTTAATGATTTTTGCTTTTTCTCTATCAATTTTACCCCGCACACTGTCAGGATTCACCAGTATTGCTGGTGAGAACAAGTGGTCATGTGACAACGATATGCATGCATATGGTCATATATTGAGAGAGGCAGATGTTAAATATACTTATTTTTGTATATTTATTTATAAAGGACTTTTTACCAGATACGATTCTTCAAAGAACATGTCACGATAAATCTTATATAAAAAATGTAGCGGTTTAATGGATTCCACCAAAAAGAATTATTACAGCGAAATATAAAATAGTTGAAGTAGTTACAAAGAAATTGTCCATTTGTCCATAATTGGAATGGTAGGCTGCCTCTGTCTGTGTCAAGCACATGTGTCCGGCCGGGTCTTCATGTCAGAAGCTCAGTGTGCAGACCCTCCATCTGATGTCAGTGTGAAGTGGAAAGGCGACCCCCCCCCCCCGTCTCAAATGGGTTATATATGTCCCACATAGCACCTGTTTTTGTATATGGTCTTAACCATCTACGATGAGCTAAATGTACAAGAATAACACATGTAATGTCAGCTAAACTCTACCACGAGACTGATGCTATCTATCTAGTAAAGAATTGAGATTAGAAATTAATATTTGATTATTTAACAACAGAGCACGTGTGGCCAGAAGTATGCAAATGGCATTCTTGTGGTCACATGATTGCCCGCTCTCACCAGCAATACTGGTGAATCCTGACAATGTGCGCACCGCCTGCCAACAAGATTCAGAAGTCTGCCGTCACGGAGCCTTGTTTCTTATCTGCCACTGAAGCTTCTTAATATCTCCAGATTTTTACTCTAAGATGACGGGATTTAGGAGGGAGGCTGCATACACAATTGCTTACCAATCCAACCATAGCAAAGCAGAGGAAGTTTATGAACACGATATTGATTTCTACAGTCTTCAAGTTTTCTTGCTGTGTACATGTGAGACCACTAGGTGGCAGCATTCCACATCACAATGAGTTAGTCAATATCATTCATAATTTAGCACTGCCAAACCTCTCTACCCCTTTACTCTCTGCTGCTTGCACTGCTAAGAACATGAATGCATGTATGTATGTGTGTTGTGTGCATTGTGTTTATATATTGATGATGAATGTGCTAATGAATGTTTATACTGTATGTTAGAATTGATCACATTTTTTTATATTAAAATTCGCCATTTTTTTTTTAAACTAGATTGACTGCATATACCAATACTGCAAAGCCCATAAATTACATATGTAACACTTTGAGGTCTCCTAATACTATATGAAACTCCCTTCAAGCTCTTTAACACAAAGACACCCGTCCTTAATGTCTAAGTGATCTCAATAGGTAATTGAGGGTAACCAACAGCCCGCTTAATAACACACTATACTAACAGACTTTTTAGTCTCTTCAAAGTATACAGATAGTTTAAAAATGATCACTTTTGGGGGCAAATACTTTCCTTGCTGGTGTTTTATACGCCTGCAGGATACACCAAAGAAGCCATGGCTTTTTGATAAGAGGTGGTCCAAACATGATCACTGTTTAGGGAGTAGCATCAGGTTTGTTGTTTGTTAAATGAAAAAGCTCTAGCTTTTTAAACAGTCATCCTAAAATTATCCATACATTCTCTGTTTGAAAAGAGAAGTAGCAATTGCTTTTTAAAAAGCCTTGCTAAAATTATCTTTATTTTGGGATCAGCAAAAGTTTTCCTGTTTATAAAATCAAGACGCAATGGCTTTTTAACAAAGCATCCAAAAAAAGTATTAATCTTTTTGGCGGACATGCAAAGAGATGTCTGCCTATATAGGGCCTGCATTGGCAGACAAAGCAACAGCACAGTATAAATATAACATGATGGACAGGCAGGAGGTCCTCGGTTAGGCAGGGGGCATTAGCACTGGTGAAAGCAAGAACAGTGTAGAACACAATGGACAAGCAGGCCGTTCCTTGGCTGATCTACTCCTTGGAATCAGCCATAGGTGAATGAAAATTTGCACTGTTCCATGTCTGAATAATTTTGAGAAATGTAAAGTTTTCCATGCTTGCGCAGGATAATCTGGTCACCTTTGACGTGACAAAGCCACCTGCCAATACTGAATGCATTCTGTGACAATACACTGGAGATTGGACAAAACAGGATACCCATGGCAAACAGGGCCAGTTCTTGTTACTGGCGTATTCTGCTATCCCAGAAATCCATGAGGGTATCTGACGGAGAAAAGC
This sequence comes from Phyllobates terribilis, assembly GCF_046119375.1. Lineage (NCBI taxonomy): Eukaryota > Metazoa > Chordata > Amphibia > Anura > Dendrobatidae > Phyllobates > Phyllobates terribilis. Next base: position 878,275,644 of record NW_027362762.1, read on the forward strand.
AGTCCGGGTGCAACTGAATCTGGCTGTTTACGCAGTTTGTCTCTGTTTGCTGATATACGTTAGGTTTGCTCAGTGTCAGATAAAACATCTGGTCCATCTTGTCACATATATTGCAATTACTGCTTCATCGGCTACTTGTTGTAGACCTAGCACTGGCACAGTTGAGTGAGTGTTAGATGTGCAGTTGGCAGGTATCTGCTTCGCAAAAGCTTTGTCAAGCAGGTAGCACAGCTTTTTTGTGGTGTAGCATAGCTGGGAAAAACAGGGTTAAATCCCATCTCTGCAGTGTTTAATTGGAAGCACCTGCAGTGATTGTCTAAGAAGCAGAAAGTAGGTTCATTGTGTGACAGTCTCCTGAGATAGTGTCCCTCTGCTGGATGGGACAGAGGCGAATGTGTTAGCTGGTGAATGCACAGTCCGTGTGCTCCAGTCTGGATGTGTCTTAGAGCTGAAGAGAGAGACAAGACAGATTTCCTCTCTGAGAAGAATCTGCAATGACCGTGTGCAGAGAACCACAAGTATCAGTGATTGCTATGAACGATAGCTGTTTAGTTTGACCGAGCTGGGGCTAGACCAGCCATGTATGAGTAGCCAGGTTCTGTTCTGTTTAGTTAGCACCTGTACAAGACTAGGGATTAATGTTTATGAGTTTATTTATGTGCTGTGCAACCTGTGGAAAGTAATAAAAACTGCACGTGTTTGGACCAAAACTGCATTGCTTGTGTGAATGCTGACTATGACTTAATGCCTACCAGAGAGAGTGAACCCCTACAGTGGTAATGCACTACTTTTGACTCCCTTTCAGGAGCTGAAAAAAAATCCCCCATTTTGCTTTTGTAGTGAGGATCTTAACATTAGGTTAACCAATAATCAGCTCTTTGTTTTCTTCTAATGACATGCTTGTCAATCCACAAGCAACCGAGTATGCAGCCTACTTTGCTCGCTAGTATAACTGAGGGCATCATTGGTTCACTTTTTGCACACTGCTGCAACTGTTTTGTCATCATGGCCAGAACTGTTGTCATCATCATCAATTTTCTGCTGACTGTCAGTCTCATGCTCTGTTTGTGCTTGGTATAATTCAAATTCCACATACACTTGCTCTTCTCTCTCCTCTACATCTTGCTGCACGTAACATTGATCTTGAGGGTCCTTAATAGCCCCAGTAAAGTATTTAACATGTAGAAGTTGCTGATCTTCCTCCATTCCCTGTTGCATCATTGAGAATGAGTGTTTTTTCCAATATAACTATGAGGAGGATAACAATGTTTATGCCAAACTTCTCTCTACTGACAAATTTAATAGCCTCTTCAAAGGGTTTCAGTAGGCGACCCTCATTATTTGACAATGGTGGGTTTCAATGTAATACCAGCTCCAGTTTGCTTGATATTATCAATCAGGCAGACTGTTCTGTTTTCGCAAAGCCTGGAGAGCATGCTTTGCCATATACGGACAGTTGAAATGTGCAGAAACTTTCCTGGCTATGGCCACCACCTAGTGTATATATTTCTTTAAGAAATATAGCATGAATTAATTCATGACATGGGTCATACAGTGAGCATGAGTTACTTTGTCCAAATGTAAAGCAGCCACAATGTTCCAGTCATTGTTTTTCATGACCACACCCAGTTGTAGTTGACAGGGAGTCATTCAAAGTGAGATTTGCTGCTTGGTGCACAGCAGTTAGTCGTCTGTTGTATGGCTTTTTTCGCTCATACTCACAAGCTATACTACTATTTGGAGGTGCTTTAATTTCCATGGATGAAAAGTCTGAGGTTGATTGTTCATCTCATCCAATAAATCAACTGGAAGAAGTTGTTGTTGTGAAAGTTCTTAGACCCTGGAGTTTTGTGGCTTAGGGAACTAAGTCGGGTAACATATACAGGTGTCATTGACAGAACTCAGTCTGCAATTTAAAAACAATTAACTGTTATGGTGGCAGAGGAGGTGGGTTGTGCAAAACACTCACTCAAACAGATGGTGTCGCAGACAGAGGTAGCATAATTCTACTGGTACAAGTGATGTACCATATATTCCATTACACCATACGTTTCATTCACACTATTACCCTTGTTGAAGGCAAATAAGGCCAATTGTGACCGGTGTTTGGTAGTACTAGTACTGGTAGTGTTTAGTAGTCTGGACGGCTGGTGCAAATGTTGATGCTGGTGCTGTTAGCAGCTCCCACTTTCGAAGCCATGGGATTTTTTCTTTCACACTACTCTGTCCATTGCAATTGCCAATTTTTCTTCTACCATATATTTTGTACATAAGTATAATTAATGATTGATAAGCTTTTCAACCACAGTTAGGGTGCTTTCACACTGAGTTTTTGTCCACGTTTGGTGGTCCCATCGGGGCTTGTGTCTGGATCGCTCCACAATACGGGATTTGGATGTATATGCCTACTGGATGTTCATTGGTCCCGTCTGGGCTTGCATCCAGAACACCCACTGCCACCGCAAAACGGGATACGGACGTATTCGCCAATGGGGCCATAGACTATGATGGTGCTGACAGAGTCAATGTGTGCTCTAATGTGCACCATTTTCGGGCGTATATGATTATCTGCCTTCAGTAGGCCTATATGCCCACAGGGTGGGCCATTTATATGGATTCACCTAAATTAAATGGGAATGGTTGGTGATATCAACTTCCTGTTTGTGGCACATTAGTATATGGGAGGGGGAAAGCTTTTCCAGATGGGTGGTGACCATGGCGGCCATTTTGAAGTCAGCCATTTTGGATCCAACTTCATTTTTTTCAATGGAAAGAGGGTCATGCGACACATCAAACTTATTGAGAATTTCACAAGAAAAACAATGGTGTGCTTGGTTTTAATGTAACTTTATTCTTTCATGAGCTTTTTTACAAGTTTATGACAACTTCTAAAATGTGTTCAAAGTGCTGCCCATTGTGTTGGATTGTCAATGCAACCCTCTTCTCCCACTGTTGACACACTGATAGCAATACTGCAGAAGAAATACTAGCCAAAGCTTCCAGTATCCATTGTTTCAGATGCTGTACATCTCGTATCTTGATGGTATGGTGTGGTATATGGGGTACAAAGATAGTGGGGGCCATTCTTCATCAATGGAAACCTCAATGCCACTGGATATCTGAAATTGCTACATGATGATGTGCTGCCCTCTTTATGCACTGAAAATGGCACGTTCCCTGAGTTTTTCCAACAAGATGGTGCACCACCACATTATGGGTGTCAGGTCCAAGCATTCCTACATGAACAGTTTCCTGGAAAGTGGATTGGTCATCTTGGGCCAGTTGAATGGCCACCAAGGTCTCCCGATCTGACTCCTTTAGACTTTTATCTTTGGGGTCATCTGAAGGCAATTGTCAATGCTGTGAAGATAAGAGATGTGCAGCATCTCAAACAACGGATACTGGAAGCCTGAAACAACGGATACTGGAAGCAAGCATTTCTTCTGCGGTGTTGCTATCAGTGTGTCAACAGTGGGAGAAGAGGGTTGCATTGACAATCCAACACAACGGGCAGCACTTTGAACACATTTTATAAGTGGTTATAAACTTGTAAAAAACTCATGAAAGAATAAAGTTACGTTAAAACCAAGCACACCATTGTTTTTCTTATGAAATTCTCAATAAATTTGATGTTTCACATGACCCTCTTCCCATTGAAAAAAATAAAGTTGGATCCAAAATGGCCGACCTCAAAATGGCTGCCATGGTCACCACCCATCTGGAAAAGTTTTCCCCCTCCCATATACTAATGTGCCACAAACAGGAAGTTGATATCACCAACCACTCCCATTTAATTTAGGTGTATCCATATAAATGACCCACCCTCTACATTAGAGCACACATTGACTCTGTAAGCACCATTATAGTCTACTGCCCCATTGGCACATACGTCCAAATCCCGTTTTGCCATGGGAGTGGAGGTTCTGGCCCACACGGGACCAAGGAACATGGACAAAAATGCTGTGTGAATGCACCCTAATTCGAACCTTGGCAAAAGGACAGAACAAAAAATGTTATGTAGATCCATACTATGGCCAAAAAAACGAATGCAACAACAGTCCTTAGTATTTTTGTGGCATATATAATTCTTAAACTTGGCTACTTAAAGAGATTTTCATGTTTCAGAAAACCCTGTCTCTCAGCTGCAGTTTATTAACAAAAAATCCTATTCTTTACTCTACCCTACACAGATCCAGCGTTGAGTCTCCTCAGCTGTTCCATGTGTCTGTTATTTCCTGCAGTGCTGACATCAAGTCGACAATGCTGCAGCCAATCAGTGAGCTCATTGGCTCTGAGCAGCTCATGCTGTCAACTCGGGCAGGGCCGCAGAGCTCACTGGCTGCAGTGCTGTCGATGTGATATCAGCACTGCAGACAATAACAGACATCATGAGCAGAGGTGGAGACTTGGCCCTAAATATGGGAATGAGGGGATGGTGAGTATAGCACAGTTTTTTTGTAATCCACATTTAGAAATACGGGTAGTACAGACGAGCATTTGTTGGTGTAAATATGAAGCACTCACCAAACGAACAAGCAAAATTTTAATTTATCGGGTGATTGGATAAATTTTGCCAGAACAAAAGTCATCATTATTGGCTACACATCGCCCAGTGTAAACAGGACATGTGCTGCAGATATCATGAATACTGTAGGGTTGACTGAGCAATCATATTGGCAATTGTTCTGTACCCATTTTTCTTTGTCAGCTTGTGTAAAGAATCCTGTAAAGAATCGCTGAACGATGTGAATGTAGTCAATTAACGCTCGTCTAGCAATCTGAAATCAGCTTTTGTGAATGCACCCTAAATGTTCTATCTCATGATACAATATGATCACATTTGGGCCCCACTTTTAATTTTTGCCCAGAGCCACATTTTTAGCCACAAGGCTGCGACAGATATAAATATTTGGCCCTGTTGACTCTATTGTCATGTAAATGACTGCTACAGAGATGGGCCCCATGGTGGGTGAGGGTATGTTTGGGAGCATGTCACCTTGAAATGTACCTTTAAATGAGTGGACTTTCCTTTGCAAGAGGCCCAAATGTAGCAATATGGAGAGAATGGACAGTCACCTTTGGTTCTGGTACAGTTGGTATGAATGATATCCTGTTATGGGGAGATCTGTGGCTAGTACACTGTTATGGGGCATCTATGGATGACACAGCTATTAGGTCACAATGTTGAGGTCCGTATATCAAAAGGTATGTATTTAAATAAGAGGACATGTTTCTCCAGTCAAAAGTATTCCGGTTACCTTCCAGGTTGCAGTGCATGTATAGCCCCCACAATAGCACCATCACTGAATCCTTGGTCTTTTTGGTCTGCATTCTGCTCTATTTACTTCCATAACCTGAACAATTTCCTGTAAGAACGTCGTTTGAGGATTCTCTTGTCGGGGCTTAGTTCTGATAACCAATCCAGACGTGATGCCACGCAAACCTTATATCAGTGGATGAAGCACGCTTCAGACGAAAAGAGGTGCTAAGTTGTTCCGTGATCCAAGCAGTTGCATTGAGGACAGAGGGAGAAAAGAACAGATATAAGCCCTCAGTACCAAATGGTGCTTTGGGAAAGCATTTTGCAGAGCACCATAGCAAGAGGGGAACTGTGGAGTAGAAGGGTGACAATATTTCTTTGGCTTTTTCAAACTTGCATTCATAGTTCCGGGTGTCAGTTCCGTTATAAAACAGATCAATTTTAAGACTTACACAAACGGTTCCAGACGGAAATTTTCAAGGGACAGTTTTTAATTTATTCATAAAAACTTATTGATCCAAGAAGTTGCCCATTGTTCTAAGCTAAAAAGATTCAAAAGATTAAACATCACCTCCTATGTGAACACTTGTTCTAGGAATCTACTCTCTTACATGCTACTTTTTCATATTTTTACTACAACTACAACATTTCAGCAATTAAATTCCAGACACATCTAAGGAAATAAGTAGAACATTGGATGTTTATACGAAAAGTACACTGCTCAAAAAAATAAAGGGAACACTCAAATAACACATCCTAGTACTGAATAAATGAAATATTCTCATTGAATACTTTGTTCTGTACAAAGTTGAATGTGCTGACAAGAAAATCACACAAAAATCATTAATGGAAATCAAATTTATTAACCAATGGAGGTCTGGATTTGGAGTCACCCCCAAAATTAAAGTGGAAAAACACACAACAGGCTGATCCAACTTTGATGTAATGTCCTTAAAACAAGTCAAAATGAGGCTCAGTATTGTGTGTGGCCTCCACGTGCCTGTATGACCTCCCTACAATGCCTGGGCATGCTCCTGATGAGGATGGACTAAAGCATCCACCAACTCCTGGACAGTCTGTGGTGCAACATGACGTTGGTGGATGGAGCGAGACATGATGTCCCAGATGTGCTCAATCGGATTCAGGTCTAGGGAACGGGCGGGCCAGTCCATGGCTTCAATGCCTTCATCTTGCAGGAACTGCTGACTCACTCCAGCCACATGAGGTCTGGCACTGTCCTGCATTAGGAAGAACCCTAGAGCCAACCGCACCAGCATATGGTCTCACAAGGGGTCTGAGGATCTCACCTCGGTACCTAATGGCGAACACATGGAGGGCTGTGTGGCCCTCCAAAGAAATGCCACCCCACATCATTAGTGACCCACTGCCAAGCCGGTCATGCTGAAGGATGTTGCAGGCAGCAGATCGCTCTCCACGGTGTCTCCAGACTCTGTCACGTCTGTCACATGTGCTCAGTGTGAACCTGCTTTCATCTGTGAAGAGCACAGGGCGCCAGTGGCGACTTTGCCAATCCTGGTGTTCTGTGGCAAATGCCAAGCGTCCTGCACGGTGTTGAGCTGTGAGCACAACCCCCATCTGTGGACGTCGGGCCCCCATACCACCCTCATGGAGTCGGTTTCTAACCGTTTGTGCAGACACATGCACATTTGTGGCCTGCTGGAGGTCATTTTGCAGGGCTCTGACAGTGCTCCTCCTGTTCCTCCTTGCACAAAGGTGGAGGTAGCGGTCCTGCTGCTGGGTTGTTGCCCTCCTAAGGCCCCATCCACGTCTCCTGGTGTACTGGCCTGTCTCCTGGTAGCGCCTCCAGCCTCTGGATACTACGCTGACAGACAGAGCAAACTTTCTTGCCACAGCTCGCATTGATGTGCCATCCTGGATGAGCTGCACTACCTGAGCAACTTCTGTGGGTTGTAGAGTCCGTCTCATGCTACCACGAGTGTGAAAGCACAACCAACATTCAAAAGTGACCAAAACATCAGCCAGAAAGCATTGGTACTGAGATGTGGTCTGTGGTCCCCACCTGCAGAACCACTCCTTTATTGAGGGTGTCTTGATAATTGCCAATAATTTCCATCTATTGTCTATTCCATTTGCACAACAGCATGTGAAATTGATTGTCAATCAGTGTTGCTTCCTAAGTGGACAGTTTGATTTCACAGAAGTTTGATTAACTTGGAGTTATAGTCTGTTGTTTAAGTGTTCCCTTTATTTTTTTGAGCAGTGTATTTCCAGTCATAAAATTAATTTCCATCTGGCCAACATAAAACTTTTATTTCCATCTGCAAGAAGTTCTTAGTAGAACAAGGCATGAAGTTTTGAGAAAATGAAATGATATTGCTACAATAAATGTCCAGACTTTAATTTGTTTCCATTCATCATCCCAAGCACAATATTTCAAGAGGTCATTTTTTCTTATTAATAATTTACTGGTTTTCACATACTCCCATCATGCGTCAGGATCGAACCAAAAATTCAAGTTCTCCTGTACTCATTGCCGCCCTCTGCTGCTAAACCACAATCATTTTGTCTAGGGAGGTAATCGCTGTCGAATTAATGACAGCAAACTGGTGCTAGAATGGTAGGACAGGTGCTTTAGTGCACTCCACCAAAAACAATGTGCCTACACACGTGGTCAAAATTCTTGGTACCCCTCATTTAATGAAAGAAAACCCCACAATGGTCACAGAAATAACTTGAATCTGACAAAAGTAATAATAAATTAAAAATCTATGAAAATTAACATATGAAAGTCAGACATTGCTTTTCAACCCTGCTTCCACAGAATTAAAAAAAAAATGAAACTCATGAAATAGGCCTTGACAGAAAAGATGGTACTCTTCTTAACTTAATATTTTGTTGAGCAACCTTTTGAGGCAATCACTGCAATCAAACGATTTCTGTAACTGTCAATGAGACTTCTGCACCTCTCGACAGGTATTTTGGCCCACCTCCTCATGAGCAAACTGCTGCAGTTGTCTCTTGTTTGAAGGTTGCCTTTTCCAGACGGCATGTTTCAGCTCTTTCCAAAGATGTTCAATAGGATTTAGGTCAGGGATCATAGAAGGCCACTTCAGAATAGTCGAATTTTTTCCTCTTAGCCATTCTTGGATGTTTTTAGCTGTGTGTTTTGGGTCATTATCTTGTTGCAAGACCCATGACCTGCGACTGAGACCAAGCTTTCTGACACTGGGCAGCACATTTCTCTCTAGAATCCCTTGATAGTCTTGAGATTTCATTGTACCCTGCACAGATTCAAGACACCCAGATGCAGCAAAGCAGCCCCAGAACATAACAGAGCCTCCTCCATGTTTCACAGTAGGGACAGTGTTCTCTTCTTGATATGCTTCGTTTTTCCATCTGTGAACATAGAGTTGATGTGCCTTGCCAAAAACTTACATTTTTGTCTCATATGTCCATTGGACATTCTCCCAGAAGCTTTGTCGCTTGTCAACATGTAGTTTGGCAAATTCCAGTCTGGCTTTTTTATGATTTTTTTTTCAACAATGGTGTTCTCCTTGGTCGTCTCCCATAAAGTCCACTTTGGATCAAACAACGACGGATGGTGCGATCGGACACTGATGTTCCTTGAGCTTGAAGTTCACCTTTAATCTCTTTAGAAGTTATCCTGGGCTCTTTTGTTACCATTCGTATTATCCGTCTCTTTGATTTGTCATCAATTTTCCTCCTGCGGCCACGTCCAGGGAGGTTGGCTACAGGCCCATGGATCTTAAATTTCTGAATAATATGTGCAACTGTAGTCACAGGAACATCAAGCTGCTTGGAGATGTTCTTATAACCTTTACCTTTAACATGCGTCTCTATAATTTTCTTTCTAATCTCCTGAGACAACTCTTTCCTTTGCTTCCTCTGGTCCATGTTGAGTGTGGTACACACACTGTCACCAAACAGCACAGTGAGTATCTGTAGCCCTATATACAGGCCCACTGACTGATTACAAGACTGTAGACACCTGTGATGCTAATTAGTGGACACAACTTGATTTAACATGTCCCTTTTGTCACATTATTTTCAGGGGTACCATTATTTCTGTCCAGGCCTATTTCATGAGTTTAATTTTTTTTTTTAATTCTGTGGAAGCAGAAAAGCAATGTCTGACTTTCATTTGTTCATTTTCATAGATTTTTAATTTATTATTACTTTTGTCAGATTCAAGTTATTTCTGTGACCATTGTGGGTTTTTCTTTCATTAAACGAGGGGTACCAACAATTTTGACCACGTGTGTATATCTATTATCTTTAGTTCTTCTGAGCTCATGGGACAAACCTTCATCGATTCTGCAACTGTCACCACATTTGACTTATCTAAACTACTAATATGAGCATACAGGTTGTAGACTGCTGAAAAAATCCTTCCTGCATGCATTAAATCAAATGCCTTGTTGTTGAGAAATCATCTTTTACCACTTTATATAAATGACCTCTTTCAGGCTCTGAGGAGGACGCTGACTGGAAGATAACTCTGTCTCCAGAGATTATTTTACATGAAGGGGAATTCCCAGTGTGATGTGTGATGGCCGCTCTCTGCTCTCCTGATCTCACTGCAGAGCTGTGTGTGATTATACCTGACACATCTGCAGGTTCCTCTCAGCTTCAGCTTCCAGCTCACAGGCAGACAGGGCTGCAATATTGTTGCAATACAGCAGAGCTCAGAGAGCTGCAAAAAATGTGTTTGCAAGGTTTGCAAGAAGACAAATTTAATTTCTCCTGTTCTGTGTTAATTACATGTCTCACACTGGTAACTCCCCGTTTTATTTAATATAAGCTCTGGACTTAGAGTTATCTTCCAGGCAACATTCTCCCCATAGTTTGGAACAGCTTATTTACATATAAGAAAAATGTGGATTTCTCTGGAATAACATATCAGATCACAGATATCAAGGTATCATGTTATTCAGCTTCCTATGACCTGCATGCTTATACAGACGGCTTAGGAAGGTTGATCCTACTGACAGATTCCCTTTAAAAAACGCCTTTAGTTTCTTTACGGAAAACTCTGAAACTTATCTCAGAAAATGATTCCACAATTCCTAGTGGTCATAGACAATTTTGGACTGAGAAGAGGAATCTACAGGGTGGAGCACTACATTTCTTTTTTAATTTTGCCGGTTATTGCTTGGTTATCCAACAAGATCATCCAGTGGAGATCATTTTGTTTTCAAAACTGCCTCAAAACTCTAAGTTAACCACCTTCTCTAAAACCCTACTCTGCCTCCATCTCCTCCAACCTGACTACTCATTACCAGGACTTTGCAGATGTCTTTTTCAAGCATAAGGTTATGTCCACGTCTGCTGTTTGACTGCGCCATACCTTTTCTTCCAGGTTCTCCAGAAGGAGAATTCATCTTCTATCTCTCACTGAAAGGGGCTCCATCTGGAAGTCTCTGGCCAGCACAGGCTTTTTCTTCATAAAGAAGAAAGATGGGCCTTTGGGACCATGCATAGTCTGTTAGGGTCTGCATAAATGCACTCTGAAAGACTCTGAGATGTTTGATTAGGTTAAAGGGCTTGTCCAGTCTAAAACGACAGGTCTCCAGTCACTAGATAAACTAAGATGGATTGATACAGGACATCATGAAAGATTTAGTAAACAAAATGCCGGAGCAGAGCGGGTGCATTGCATAAACCAAAAACATGATGAGTTATTCTTAGTGGCCATTAAAGGAGTTGAATGCAGTTTTACATTCGTCTAGATTGTTGCCACGAGTATACATATCACATACTTGTGATCACATGACCCGTCGTTCCCAGAGCAAACATAGGAGAATCCTCACAGCGCGCAATGTGTGCAGACTTGTTATTTTAGACCAGACAACTCCTTTAAGGTGCTTTCATATTCTCCAAACTAGACTGGCATGGAACTTTAACCTAATGCACATTAAAGACACAAATGAATGTAAGACTGCTTTCAACTCCTTTGATGGTCACTAAGAATAACTCACCATGTTTCTGGTTTATGCAATGCACCCACTGTGTTCCAGCATTTTGTTAATGAAATCTTTTATGATGTCCTGATCAATTTGTCTTAGTTTATCTACAGTCCTGCTCATCGTTATTGGCACTCATGAAGATTAAGTACATAATGTGGAATATCTCCTGAAAAAAATGAATCAAGTGAAGCAGTTTTTTTGTATAGAGCACTTGTGTTAACTATCAAAGAGTAAATGATAAATAATAATTTAAAACAAAAAACAATGGGAGGGAAAAAATAGAAAAACCTAAAGCTTGCTGTGACACTGGTATTGGCACTAGTGATGAGCGAGTATGTTCGGTTAACCCTTTCGGCGAGTATGCTTGGGAGAATACCTAGTATCTTCAGCGTGCTCGGTGATATGTTTGAATCACTCCCATGTGCATGATTTGCGACTGTTTGACAGCTTTAATACATGTGAGGAATGCTTGTTTCTTAAGCATCTGTCATTTATCCAGAGCAAGTTTCTGCTCCTCTGGATTGTCCACAACTTGTTGGCCTTAAAGCCAAGCTTACTAGGATTTGCAAACTATTACAGCCATTTCATTAAAAATTATTCTCAAGTGGTAGCTCCTCTTACGACCCTCACTCAGAAGAGTGCTAATTGTCAGAAATGGATGGAATCTGCTATTCAATTCTTCAAGCAATTTAAATCTTGTTTTTCCACTGCTCCGGTTCTACATCGCTCTGATGTTGATAGGCAGTTCTTCCTTGAAATAGTTGTCTTTGCTACTGGTGTAGGGGCAATTCTATAACAAAATTCTTCTGAATCAAGAATTTGTCCATGCAATTTCCTTTCCAAGAAATTCTTTCCAGCTGAACAGAATTACTCAATTGGTGATCGAGAACTCTAAGCTATAAAATTAACTCTAGAGGTTTGGAGACATCTACTAGAAGGAGCTAAGTTTCCAGTGATCATCAATGCAGACCATAAAAATCTGGAATATTTTCATTCAGTTCTTAGATAGAATGCCCATTAAACTCAATGGGGAATCTTCTTATTGTGGATCAATTTCATCTTCCCCTATCATCCAGTCAAGAAAATATGCAGAGCTGGGACCTTTCCCAGGTCCTTTGATTTTTGTGATGCTTCTGAAGATGCACCCGCACATGTAATCGGACCAGAACATATTCTTGCTTCTATTTCTTCATTTACTAATTCTCCACCTGAAGGTTGTTCCCTCATCTTTAAAGCACTTTGCCAGAAGAATTTAACTTGGGCCCACTCTTCTGTTCTTTCTGCCACCAAGGAGTTAAACAAACTTCAGACCTCCTTTTCCAGTTTCACTTATTGACCTAAATGTAAACACAACATCAATGAGTCATCTTGACCACAGTGTGAGCAGTTAAAATTTTCATGTTACCTGCCTCTCGATCCTCTTCTGCCTCCACCTATTCCACCAGAAACTTGGGCTTAAATTTCCATAGACCTTGTTACTGATCTTCCTAACGTGCAAGGATTCATAACCATCTGTGTTGTTGTGGACCTTTTTTCTTATCTGTCTTATTTTGTTCTGTTACCTGGACTTCCATATGTTTCACAACTAGCTCAACTGTTCTCTATAAAAAAAAAATCCAGTTCCTTTGTCTCTCAGGTCCTATGCTGTATCTTCTGACCATTGCAATTTGTTTACAGGTTCTGGAGGACACTCTGCATGCTCTCAAAATTTTCTTAGATTTCTTCTCTGCCTATCATCCTCAAACTAATCTGCAAACTAAGAGGAATGATCAGTCTATGGAGCAATACCTACAAATTTTCATACAAATACTTTTCTAGGTGAAAAGATTTTGCTTTCCACAGAAAACATCCATTTAAAGACTCATTGCAGTTAGCTGGCTACTAAATTATCAGTCTATTCCAAATTTTTGAGCAAATCAATCACTTTTTTTTAAATTGCCTTCACATTAAAGATTCCTAATCTCCTTATCATATCTCTTTACTACATCCTCTGGTCTGCAGCAAATTGTCTTCTATTGTCAATACAGCTCCTGCTTCCACCACTGACTCTGGTATGAAGTATTAGGTTAACCAAATTCTGGACTTTAAGAAGGTTTGTCGGAATCTTATAGCTTGGAAGGAGTACGGCCCCAGAGTAAAATGCGGAGTTCCTGAGAGGAACAATAATTCTTCATTTTAGCTCAAGAAATTTAATGCTAAACATCCTGTTTCTTCTTTGACAGACTCTTCTCGGATGAGCCCTAAATGATGGGGTTACTGTTACTCACCTCTTCCGGCTGTTGGGTTTTGCTTCCTTCTCATATAGCCAACTCCCTCTCTGTTAGTCAATGCCAGGTACTTTGGTAGCCAGGAAGCAGCACTGATGTCATCATCCTCATCCTCAGGCCTTAATGTGTGTTCAGGAAGTTTAGCACCCTGCTACCATGTGCTTTTCATGTAGTTAGTGTTACACGCATGTCGCTAGGTTCAGATAGGGGCGAGACAGGTTACATGAATTCTTTGGAATCCTGGGGGAACCGTTACTCAGGCAGACCATAGACCATGTGCTGCAGCTTCTCTCAGGCACACAGGGGTATTTACTCTCAGGCACAGACACGTAGGTTGTTTCACTTGCTGACCAGACACACTTGACAAGAGTCCTCACAAAGGGTAGAACAGTAGCATTTAATAAGAAACCGCACAGCCAGTGCAAGTTAAGTCTTATGAGCAACAGGCTCCAGTGACAAACAGTACAGTTTCCTTAGCAGCACAGCAGTTCACAGTCTTCCCAGTAGTCCAGGACAACACAGTTCCAATGCAAAGGCACATTAATGAACACAGCATTCTTTACAGCACAGTAAGATGGAAGAGGGGGAGGGTTTGAGATATAGAACACACTCACCACCTATCTCTTCACTCCAGCCAGACAGTAAGAAACTTCCCCACAATCCCCCTGGGGCTCTGCTAAAACCCTCCCCGTGACTGTGTTAACCCCTCTAGTTGCTGGATGCTTCTGGAGCACAACACTTCTTGTCTCATGTGCTTGTGTTACTTCTAATAGTTGCTGAATGCTTTTAAAGCAACAGCACTACTTGTGACTGTCACACTCTGCAACAGCACTACTTCTACATGTCACATTAGCCTCTTCTTCCTCTTAACTCTTCTCCAGCAAGATGTATAATTATATTCCCACCTACTCCTGACTGCACTCCAGCAACTAGCTACTAATTCCAAGCAAAATACAGAAATTCCTGGTACTACAGAAGAATAGGAGATGATGTGCAGTACCTGGAGGCAGCCACTAAACATAGTGGACAATCTTTCTAAATTACCACTCTTCCATTTTTTTTCACCACCGGTTAGGTATCAGTAATATGTGTTTTGTGTGTGTGGTAAAATCCTTACCGGTCACCGTCTTCTACTGTTTCCAGAGCTGACTGTTACTCTGAATATAAGTCTAAGAGAGCCTTACATTGGGAAAGTGACTTCTGGTAGCCCAACAAATGTTGGAGTGACCTGGCTAGTCATAGCTGCGATTATGTGGTCCAAGAGAGAAGCAGAGCGGAGCAGGAAATAGTAGAAGACAACAACTTGTAAGTACAGTGCCTACAAGTAGTATTCAACCCCCTGCAGATTTAGCTGGTTTGATAAGATGCAAATAAGTTAGAGCCTTCAAACTGCAAACGAGAGTAGGTTTTATGAACAGAAGCATAAATCTTACAAACCAAAAAGTTATGTTGCTCAGTTGAATTTTATTAAATTTTAAACATAGAAGTGTGGGTCAATTATTATACAACCCCTATGTTTAATATTTTGTGGAATAACCCTTGTTTGCAATTACAGCTAATAATCGTCTTTTATAAGACCTGATCAGGCCGGCACAGGTCTGTGGAGTTATCTTGGCCCACTCCTCCATGCAGATCTTCTCCAAGTTATCTAGGTTCTTTGGGTGTCTCATGTGGACTTTATTCTTGAGCTCCTTCCACAAGTTTTCAATTGGGTTAAGGTCAGGAGACTGACTAGGCCACTCCAACACCTTGACTTTTTCCCTCTTGAACCAGGCCTTGGTTTTCTTGGCTGTGTGCTTTGGGTCGTTGTCTTGTTGGAAGATGAAATTACGACCCATCTTAAGATCCTTGATGGAGGAGCGGGGGTTGTTGGCCAAAATCTCCAGGTAGGCCGTGCTATCCATCTTCCCATGGATGCGGGCCAGATGGCCAGGCCCCTTGGCAGAGAAACAGCCCCACAACATGATGCTGCCACCACCATGCTTGACTGTAGGGATGGTATTCTTTGGGTCGTATGCAGTGCCATCCAGTCTCCAAACGTCACGTGTGTGGTTGGCACCAAAGATCTCGATCTTGGTCTCATCAGACCATAGAACCTTGAACCAGTCTGTCTCAGAGTCCTCCAAGTGATCATGAGCAAACTGTAGACGAGCCTTGACATGACGCTTTGAAAGTAAAGGTACCTTACGGGCTCGTCTGGAACGGAGACCATTGCGGTGGAGTACGTTACTTATGGTATTGACTGAAACCAATGTCCCCACTGCCATGAGATCTTTCCGGAGCTCCTTCCTTGTTGTCCTTGGGTTAGCCTTGACTCTTCGGACAAGCCTGGCCTCGGCACGGGAGGACACTTTCAAAGGCTGTCCTGGCCATGGAAGGCTAACAGTAGTTCCATAAGCCTTCCACTTACGGATGATGCTCCCAACAGTGGAGACAGGTAGGCCCAACTCCTTGTAAAGGGTTTTGTACCCCTTGCCAGCCTTGTGACCCTCCACGATCTTGTCTCTGATGGCCTTGGAATGCTCCTTTGTCTTTCCCATGTTGACCATGTCTGAGTGCTGTTCACAAGTTTGGGGAGGGTCTTAAATAGTCAGAAAAGGCTGGCAAAAGAGATCTTTAATCCACACATGTGAAGCTCATTATTCTTGGTGCCTGAACTACTTCTTAATACTTTTGGGGGACCAAACAGAATTCTTGTGGTTTGAGGGGTTGAATAATAAATGACACTCTGAATTAACTTTTAACGTTTTAAAAAAAAAAACAAAAAAAAACAAAATTTGCTGCAGTGCATTTCCCACTTCCAGGCTGATCTACAGTACAAATGTCACAATGCCAAGTTAATTCCGCATGTGTCAAACAGCTAAATCTGCAGGGGGTTGAATACTACTTGTAGGCACTGTATTTTACTACACACATGGACCATACATTGATATTTAACCAGTAGTGAAATAATAAAAAAACACCAGAGTGGTATTTTCAAGGGAACCTGTCACCAGTTATTTCCGCCACCTTCCTTTGCACCTGTGCTGCTTTCCAGAAAGTTGTATATTATGTCCTGACTCCCCTGTATAACCCTTAAAAAAACCTTTGAAGTGCTCCAGC
Source organism: Phyllobates terribilis (assembly GCF_046119375.1). Lineage (NCBI taxonomy): Eukaryota > Metazoa > Chordata > Amphibia > Anura > Dendrobatidae > Phyllobates > Phyllobates terribilis. Next base: position 878,292,242 of record NW_027362762.1, read on the forward strand.
GAGGTATGCAAATTCGGATGGTCCGATATGCGTCATTGCAGTGGCGCCTGTCCCCTTGCTAAATGCCGTCCTCCTGCTGTGACTGATGTGGATGATACGTCCTGTGTCATCCACATAGCTGAACGAAATCTCTCGCCTGTGCAGAGATATCGCTGGCTCGAGTTGGCACACTTTGCTCTGCCCTAATGCTGGCAGAGCCTAAAACCTAACTGCGCATGTGCCAGCACACGTCTTTCCGACTCCTGCTTGCCAGAACCATTTCATCCATATTATTTTGTTGGAAATAACAGAAGAGGAGTTGAATTCCAGTGGCAGGGAACAAAACAACATGAGTGAAATGATTGTGGTAAGCAGGAGCCGGACAGACATGTGCCGGGGCATGAACAGTTAGATTTTAGACTCTACCCACAGTAGGGCAGAGTAAAGTGCACCTGCGCGATCCGGCAATGTCCCTGCTCAGGTGTAAGATTTTGTTCGGCTGTATGGATAATGCAGGAGGTGTCCTCCACATCAATCACAGCAGGAGGATGGCAAGCAGCGCTGCACTGACAACCATCGGACCAGACCATCTGAATTTGCATACCTCGCAGGAGCACTTCAAAAGATTTTTTGGGTATATATAGAGGATTTAGGACATAATATCCAACTTTCTTGAATGCAGCGCTGGTACTGAGGGAAGGTGGAGGTATAGGTTCATACATGAAAATACTGGTGGCAGGTTCCCTTTAAGCTTTAAAATGAAAAAGTTACCTTCCAATTTTCAATCCATACAGAAAAACATATATTTTAACGTCGAGTACGTCCTTGCTCCCCTGTTATAGGCTATTCCTGATATACATTTTTAATCTCATAAAGTAAAGTTAGAAATAGATTTCCTCAATGCCATTTGATCTGATTGCCTTATAAAGTCCGAAAGCATCTGCAAGGGATAAAAAGAAAATGTAGACAACTCTTCATTTTTGTAAGATGGCATCTGTCCATCATTAAGAGAGGAAGATCCTTCCATTCTTCTAGACCTTTTTATTATTTTTATTATTACGTTATTAAAACTATACCATTCTGTATTTGGATTCAACAACCACGGCTATGGCCACATTTACAAAGCTCTGCAAGTACTTGATTCTTTATCTCCCAAAACAGCAGATCATCTGCAATCAATGATGTTTTGATCTCTATCTTTCTTATTTTAATCCCTTTTATTAAATCAGTTTGATATAAGTAATAACCAGACAAGGATTCCAATACAAAATGAAATAGGGGGGCAAGGGGCACCCTGTCTAGTACCCAAACTGAGGTTAATATCTTTTGACAGTTGATACAATAATTTAGTTTAGTAAAAAATACATTAACACATACATTGGTCCATCCTTTAGCTTTGAAATTGACTGGATCAGGATGAGGCCACAATCACAATGCTGTCTCTAGCCCAGGGGCGGATATATCATTGCTGCAATCTGTGCAGCCGCAAGAGGTAAGGGGACCCATTTACACCTCCAAAACATGTGGAATTGTGCATTATGAGGAGCTATTGGACCGCAAAGGGCCAAGGTAATGTTCTTGCACAGAGGCCAGTGCTTTACCCTGTCTATATTTTGGGATTGATTCTTGTTTGGAGGTTACAGAGGGAAGTAAAAAATGTTGAAAATAAAAAGAGAATTGTATTTTACAGATATTAGTTGTTACAATGTTTCAACTGCAGCATTTTTGAGAATTAAAGTTCTCTCCCCATATTTGTTCAATTTTTTTTTATCATATCTGCATATACTATTACAGCTATAGATATGTACTAATATGTTATGTAACAACCTGACAAACAGTGATCGACACTTTTCTTTTTGCTCTTGTTGATATTCTGGCTGACATGCAAGTTCTAAAATAAAGTGATTATTCTTGAACTACAACGTCATCACTTTTTAAAAAAAAAATCAGACTATCCTGTATCTCTGGCTGAATGCGGAGGCAGCTGCTAACCTTAAGTGAATGGGATGTGATTCTGCAATGGTTGAAACAATGTAATCACTTCACAGAGAATGTGAACATCACTTACTTTCACTACCTTTTGTTACCAACAACAATGCTGTGTGCAGCTCTATTCTGACGAAAATTGTCTCTTCAGAGAGGAAGAGGACTAGAACTCTAGTGCCACCTATAGGAAGTCAATATCAACCCTTTAACGAGCCTTGTCATATGACTTAGGATAAAAGCCAGAACCATAATCTCAATTTGCAGACACTGCTCTAGGGTAATGCCCCTCGTCAGTGCAAAGTGTGAGATCTGGTTTTGCTGGGTGAGAGGCATCAGACCGGTATCCAAGTGGTAATGTTTCACCTTGCAGAGAGTGACATGTTAAGCATGCCAAGGTGAGGAGACTTTTAAGCCGCAATGCTCCTCTGGGAAATATGCAAATTGTCTCTTCAGAGAGAAAGAGGACTAGAACTCTAGTGCTACCTATAGGAAGTAGCAATCCTAAAAGTCAATATCGACCCTTATCGACTTTCTGTAGAAAGGGACCCCACTTTATGTAACAATGTCAACGATGCCATGGCAGCTTTGGGTATAATATACACCCACAATGAACTGCATTTGATAGATTCTTTATACATCATTTTGAAGATGGTGCTTCTGCTCAGTTCCATTGCCATATGCAAACCAAACTAAAGAAACTTGTACAGTCATGGAAAATCTTCTTATATAGTGCAAGAATCATGAGTGGCATGTGTGTTGTGATTGCCACTAGAGGTACTACAGCAGGGATATACAAAATACTGTTGTAATCTCTGTGAATAGGACAGTCAAGATAGATTAAATACATTAATTCTAGTGATGCGCGAACATGCTTGGATAAAGTGTTATCCAAGCACGTTCAGGTGCTAACAGAGTATCTTCGACGTACTCGAAAAATATGTTCGCATCACCGATGCTGCATGTTTCGCTGCTGTTAGACAGCTGCACCACATGCAGGGATTGCCTATTTGTTAGACAATCCCTGCATGTGTTGCGGCTGTCTAACAGCCAAGAGACATGCAGCGGTTAGCCACACCTTATCTGAGCACGTTCGCACATCACTAATTAATACAGATAAATTACAAGCAGAAGGACTAGCCTCGCAGATCTCGTAGATCATCTTTTATACCAGTCCAGAAGAATGTAGTGTATCAGCCGCTTGTAACTCTGGATAAAGTTATCCACTCATTCGTATTAAACTACGATTTATGAAACGAATTGTTAAGACTCTTGATATATAGGAATGGTGATACACTAACTTGTGTTAGCTATTTCCCAGGATCACCACAGAGAAAATCAAGGAGGGAATATCAGAAACGTACAGAAGGATGAGGAATTTGACAGTCGGTTGAAGGACAGTGAAAGAGACGCATGGAAGGCTTTCAAAATTGTGTTAAATAGTTTATTAGGAAATGTCAGAGGAGTAAGTACAGGATTACATAATGTTTTGTTAGAGTTGTATGGTCACTGTACATAAGTCAGTGGGATCCACAGTATGGGGTGGGATTCCCCTTAAAAAAGATAACCAAGATCCATTTCTACAGTGGGGAAAATAAGTATTTGATAAACTGATGATTTTGCAAGTTTCCCGGATACAAAGAATGGAGAGGTCTGTAATTTTTATTGTAGGTAAACTTCAACTGTGAGAGACAGAATCTTAAAAATAATCCAGAAAATCGCATTGTATGATTTTTAAATAATTAATTTTCATCTTATTGCATGAAATAAGTATTTGATCACCTACAAACCAGTAAGAATTCTTGCACTCACAGACCTGTTAGTTTTTCTTTAAGAAGCCCTCCTACTATGCACTCCTTACTTGTATTAACTGCACCGGTTTGAACTCGTTACCTGCATAAAAGACACCTTTCCACACACTCAATCAATCACATTCCAACCTTTCCACCATGACCAAGACCAAAGAGCTGTCTAAGGACACAAGGCTGGGATGGGCTACAGGACAATAGACAAGCAGCTTGGAGAGAAGGGAACAACTGTTGGCGCAATTATTAGAAAATGGAAGAAACACAAGATGACTGTCAATCTTCCTCAGTCTGGGGCTCCATGCAAGATCTCGCCTCATGGGATAAGGATGATTCTGAGAAAGGTCAGGAATCAGCCCAGAACTACACAGGAGGACCTGGTCAATGACCTGAAGAGAGCTGGACCCCAGTCTCAAAGATTACCGTTAGTAACACACTATGCCGTCATGGATTAAAATCCTGCAGGGCACACAAGGTCCCCCTGCTCATACCAGCACATGTCCAGGCCTGATTGAAGTTCACCAATGACCATCTCGATGGTCCAGAGGAGGCATGGGAGAAGATCATGTGGTCAGATGGGACCAAAATAGAACTTTTTGTTATCAATTCCACTTGCCGTGTTTGGAGGAAGAAGGAGTACAACTATAAGAACACCGTCCCAACCGTGAAGCATGTTGGAGGAAACATCATACTTTGGGGGTGTTTTTCTGCAAAGGGGACAGGACATCTGCACTGTATTGAAGGGAGGATGGATGGGGTCATGAATCACAAGATTTTGGCCAACAACCTCCTTCCCTCAGTAAGAGCATTGAAAATGGGTCGTGGCTGTTTTTTCCAGCATGACAATGACCTGAAAGACACAGCCAGGGCAATTAAGGAATGGCTCCGTAAGAAGCATTTCAAAGTCCTGGAGTGGCCTAGCCAGTCTCCAGACCTGAACGCAATAGAAAATTTTTGGAGGGAGCTGAAACTCAATGTTGACTAGCGACAGCCCCGAAACCTGAAAAATATGGAGAAATTTTGTATAGAGGAGTGGGCCAAAATCCCTGTTGCAGTGTGTGCAGACTTGGTCAAGAACTACAGGAAACGTGTGACCTCTGTAATTGCAAACAAAGGTTTCCGTACCAAATATTAAGTTCTGTTTTCCTATTGTATCAAATAAATGTAATAAAATGCAAATTAATTATGTAAAAATTATACAATGATATTTTCTAGATTTTTTTTAGATTCTGTCTCTCACAGTTTAAGTGTACCTACGATAAAAATTACAGACAAACATCTCCATTCTTTGTAGGTGGGAAAACGTGCAAAATCGGCAGTGTATCGAATACTTATTTTCCCCACTATATATCAGGCTTGAGCTGTGTGCGCCTTATATAGAAATAGATCCTGGTTGTCTTTTTTTACAGAGATGCCCACCCTGTACCCTGGATCCCTTTGACTTATATGCAGTGATCATCACCTGCAGTGGGCTGGCACCAAAGGAAATAGCACCCGATTAAAACTACAGCAATTTGGCAGGGTGTGCCACCTATCCGTTTGATAACTTCATTTTGTGTACTGCTTCGCTAAGCTTGGTGATTTTATTGATTATGAGAAATTATGGTACTTATGTGAAAAACATGAAGCTGGGACATAGAACATTGGTTTGCTCTTTTTTATATAATTTTTTATTTCATGTTAAATTTATTTTCTTTTTGCTTTCTGTCACTAGGACATTTGTGAAGTGCCATAAGCTTTTATGTCACTTCTTGGAAATGTCAGCAATGTCAGTCTAGCAGTTAGTACAGGACTCTGGCCTTATTCCTGCCACTGAAGCAGAACTCCAGCATGCACAAATCAAGCAGGACATTGTTCCACGTATCAATTTGCTGATACATAATCAGTTATGTGTTTTTAAAGCTGAAATTTCCAAATGAGTCAGTCCACCTTCAAGACATTTCCTTCTTGAAGAATAACATTTCTTTACTTTCTAGAAGGTTATTTACTTGACCAATGACTCCATCCTTCAAGTATTTTTCTTCTATAGACCGATACTGTGAAATTTCCTCAAGCTACCGGGGACTCCAGACATCCAGACAGGAATATGACATAATCTGCTGGTTGTCTCCAAGGGACCAACAAAATAGCCTATATAGAGCAAACTGAAAGTCATTCTGCAAAGTTCTTAGGAGAAACTCTGAAAGGTGCATGTTTCATTGGACAAGTGATGTGTAATCAGGTGATATGTATATAAATTCATTCCTAAACCATGAGGAGCTCAGACCAGATGTGGAAAACGTAAATGAGTTAGTCATGTTTGAAAATAAGCAACATTTTCTAAGAATTTTTCTTTCCTGTCACTGCTATGAGGAAAACAAATCCTTTGGTTGAGGAACAAAGAATATTTGTAGAGTTCAGTAACACACAGTGGCAATTAGCACAGTTAGATGCCGTTCAGCACTTGGGGTCTCAGTTTAAATCCCACCAAGGCAACATATGCTAGGGGTGTGTAGAACTTCCACTTTTTTAGCTACTTTTTGGTGCTCTGCTTTTCTACCAAACTCTAAAAATATATTTAGAGTAACGAGCTTAAAAAATATGAAATTGACTCAGGTGTCTGCCTGGAAAAGATCAAATTTGCCTACTCTTCCAGGATTTTTAGAATACTCGTTAAATAAGCTTAGTGCATAGTTGGGGGGACTCAACTACCCTGTCATGAACAATCTGCCAGAGATGTCTTCTGCCATATAGTGCAAGCAGGAAAGGAAAGTTAAAAGTTATGAGTGAGTTTGCTGAAATCCAATTTGGCAGATCTGTTCTAAACTTGTCTACCATATTGCATAATAATAAATGAAGGTTAAAAATAAAAATGATACTCACCACATCTAAACCTATCCAGCCATACGGCCCCTCTCCAATTAGGTTTTCAGACTTCTCTTACTTCTTCTAACTGGTCTTCTTTCCAGGTCTCATGCTGACTTCCGCTTTTGCTCCGGTGTTTGTTGACAGGCTGCAGTGAAAATTTCATGGCTAATGTGGTCTTAATTATTGCAGTCAATCAGTAAACTCAGGAGCATGTGCCATCGACATAGCTGATTCCAACGATTGGCTGCAGCATTGACTTGAGCTTTAGGTGTGATGTCACCTATGAAGCCTGACAATAACGACCGGAGCATTGATGAAGAGGTAGTGCTGAACAAGTAAAGTTGAGTTGATTGTGTTTATATATTATGTATGCAAACCAGTGGTGTAATGATTTCAGTTGCAGAGTGTGTGCCTGAAAATGGGCTCGTGCACGAGGAGAACCCGCCAGCGCCTACTTCAGCTCAATATGCATTTGAGGATGGACATCCAGCTGTAGTGTATTGCTGCGTTGCAATACATGCCGCTGGCCAAACAGAGTCTGGCAGCTGACGTTGACGTGCCAGACACGAGTGGCACATGGCATCGACGTCATGCGCTGCATGTGCCAGCATACTGAAGTCAGCTACAGAGGAGGACACAACACATCGTGGGAGCAGAGGAAGGTAAGAAGAATCATATTTTTTTTAATGCGTTGGAGAAGAGCTGCAGAACATTATACCAAGACATTATACCAGGAAAGGGCCCGGGATGGGAGTATTATACAAGGAAGGGGTCCAGGTTGGGGGCATTATACAGGGAAGGGGCCCAGGATGGGGGGTATTATACAAGGAAGGGGTCCAAAATGGGGAGCATTATACAAGGAAGGGGCTTATGATGGGGGGTATTATACAAGAAAGGGGCCCAAGATGAGGGGCATTATACAAGGAAGCGGGCCAGGATTAACAACATTATACAAGGAAGGGGCCCAGGAAGGAGGCATTATACAAGGAAGGGGTCGAGGATGGGGAGCATTATACAAGGAAGCGGCTCAAGATGGGGGACATTATACCAGGATGGGGGTCATTATACTAGGAAGTGACCAAGGATGGAGAGCATAATTGTGCTGTTCAGCTAATCGTCTTCAAAGGCTTTCAGCCATTTTGGGGACATTTGCCTAATGTTATATGGCATACTTCATTCATCTATCATATTTAGATATGATAGTTAGGCTAAGTGCAGAAATGCTGCGGAGTGTTTCTGCCTCTCCCTGGCAGAAAAAACGAGTGCGGATTTTATATGCGTTTTTTCTGCCAGGTAGAAGCGTTTGTGAAGCATTTTGAACATGCGATTTCGCATGTGGGTTGTCAAGCGCTTTTCCAAGCGATTTTAGCATCACTTGGAAAAGTGCTTGACAACTTGGTCACACTATATAAATCCATGCAACAGGCATGGATTTATGTTGTGTGACCAAGTTACGATGCTGCAAATGCGCATCAATAGTAAAAAAAAGAATAAAAATGTTGAAAAATAAAAAAAAATTGTACTCACCTTCTGATAGCCCCCGGTCTTCTTCTCCGGTGCGTCTGGTGTCTTCGGCGGCTCGTAGTGCTCTCAAAAGGACCTTCCATGACGTCATTTAGTCATGTGAAAGGTCTCGCGTCCGCCGACGTCAGCGGTCGCGTGACCTGTCACATGACTAAATAACGTCATGGAAAGTCCTTTTACACCACCGCGAGCAGCTGAAGAGTCAGCAGCGCCGCCGGGAGCAGACAGGGGGCCATCAGAAGGTAAGTATGTTTTTTTTTTATTTTAATTCTTTTTTAACTACAGGTACTATGGTACCCGGGTCTAGAGGAGAGTCTCCTCTTCTCCAGACCCGGGTACCATCTGCACATTGAATTGAATAACATCCGCATGCATACTTGTATGCATGCAGATGTTATGCGGTTTAATGCAAGTCAATGGCGGTGATTCCGCCAAATTAATGGACATGCTGCAGATTTTTCCACAATGATATTCCGCATCAGAAATTTCCACAGCATGTGAACAGCAAATGTTGATTATCATTGGGAAACATGGCAGACAACTTAACATGCGGCTTTAATGCTTTTTCGCGCGGAAATGCAGCTGCGGAAACGCATTAAATCCGCATTGTGGGCACACAGCCTTACAGTGTTTGCTTGTGTTTGTACTTTGCTGCCATCTACTGGCCATAGTATGTTGTTCATGTATTATGACTGTGATTTCCCATAATACCTTTCTCTCTGCAACTCCTCCTATCTTGTTTCCTCACATCCTTTCTTGTGGTCAGTGCCAACTCGGCAGCATATACATCAGGACTGAAAAGAGGATTTTTCTGTTAACTCTAACCTTTATCCTCCACCCTCCATATTCTACCTCATCATCATCGCTTCATTTTCCCTGACATCTTCCCTCATCTCACCAAGGTACTGTGAATAAAATTGGTTAAAGTTCATCACTGCATTGTCCTTCTCAGATTCACCATGTGCAGTTGGTCGTGCATAGGAGGTGAGGGTAGCGAGTAACATTATCTGCCATTGCTTGTACAGAGATCTGTGCTCACATCCCTCAGACACATTTCACATAAGTGCATTGGTGGCAGAATAATTATGCAATGAAGGGGCCGAAGATGGGGGAATTATAGAAAGAAGTGGCCCAGGTTGGGGGACATTATACCAGGATGGGTGTCATTATACCAAGAAGCGGTCCAAGATGGGGAGCATTATACAAAGAAGGGGCCCAGAATGGGAGGCATTATTCCAGGATAAAGGTCATTATACCAGGAAGTTACCCAGGATGGGGAACATTATACAAGGAAGGGTCCCAGGATGGAGAGCATTATACAAGGAAGGGTCCCATGATGGGAAGCATTATACCAGGGGTGGAGGACATAACACCCGGAAAGGTCCCAGGGTGAGGGTTATTTTACCAGAATGGGGCCCAGGATGGGGGTCAATTTACCAGAAAAGGGGCCCAGGATGGGGAACAATATATCAGGATGAGAGACATTGTTAGAGGATGAAGGACATTATACCAGGAAGGGGCCCCATATGGGGGACATTGTTATAGGATGGGGACATTATATCAGGAAGGTGCCCATATGAGCCCATGATGCGGGACATTATACCAGGATGGACGACATTGTTACAGGAAGGTACCAGGATGGGAAACATTATTACAGTAAGTGGCCCAGGACAGGGGACATTATACCAGGAGGGAACCCAGGGTGGGGGACATTATTACTGGAAGTGCCTTAGGATCAGGGACAATATACCAGGAAGGGTCACATGATGAGGGACATCATACCAGGAAAGGGGATTTTATACCAGGAAGGGGCCCAGGATGGGTGAAATTTAAATAAGGATAGGCCTAGGATAAGAGTCATTATTACAGGATGGGGGCACGATGGGTGAGATTATTACAAAAAACAGCTGGGATGGGGGACATTATTACATGGGGGCAAACATGAATGTCTTCATAGGATCTAGAATGTTACAAAAGCCCATACATCTGACTAACATGCAGTTTGACGGTCCAGGTTCAAATCTTACATCGGGGTCCATCAGATTCTAATTACACCACTGCCACTGCTGCAAACCTATATTAAAAAAAATATCCCCGGACAACCTATTTAATGTGTCTGAGATATCCTACAGGTAGAATTATCAGTCATGTATGGAAATCTTTTTGGCCCTATACAGAAATTCTGGCAGAAATATCAGGCTGTGGCATTTACACAAACAGCTGCTGCACGAATTATGGATATTACATGTTCTCTGGCAAATTCGCAGCCACATTTAGTTAAAAACAGTCCTGTATGAGGAAGAATAAGTCGTGCAGAATGTTTTAAATGAAAGCAGTAAGTTCACATTTGCCATATTAGATGTATTTTTGAGCATTGGTAATAATTAGTGTTGAGCGATACCTTCCGATATCAGGAAATATCGTATCGGATTGGATCGGACCGATACTCAAAAAGTATCGGATATCGCCGATTCCGATACCGGAAACCAATGCAAGTCAATGGGACACTAATATCGGAATGAAAATAAACCCTTTCTTTCCTTGTAGGTTAATTCTACATGAAGTAAAACAACTAAGAATAATGTAGAATGTATTATGCGAAAAGCTGGCAATTCATCAGCGCATACACCGGTACCCGACAATTTACAACAGAAAGAATAGAGCTTCACACATAGATTAGATAGATAGAAACATGTCAGTCACATATATATGAAGTACAGGGACAGTGTTGCTTACTGTACTTGTCATTTAGTGTAAAGGATTTAGTGTTAAAATAAAGGATTTATTTAAAAAAAAATTGGCGTGGGGTTCCCCTTAATTTTAGTCTCTAGCGGAGGTTAAGCAGACAGCTGGGGCAGATGTTTGAAGCCTGGGAAGGGGGTAATACCCACGGAGCTTCCCAGGCTACTAATATCAGCCCCCAGCTGAATACCTAGCCTTTACTAGCTATTAAAATGGGGGACCCCCCCAAAAAAATGACGTGGGGTCCCCCCTATTTTAATAGCTAGCAAAGACTAGGCAGACAGCTGGGGGCTGATATTAATAGCCCAGGAAGGGAGCCATGAATATTGGCCCCCTCCCAGGCTAGAAACACCAGCCGTCAGCCGCCCCAGAAATGGCGCATCCATAGGATGCGCCAATTCTGGCACTTAGCCTCGCTCTTCCCACTGCCCTGTAGCGGTGGCAGTGGGGTAATAGGGCTGGGGTTGATGTCAGCTTATAATGCCAGCTGACATCAAGCCCAGGTTAGTAATGGAGAGGCGTCTATAAGACACCCCCATTGCTAACCCCATAGTGAAAGTTAAAAAAAAACCACAAACACCCAGAATAAAGTCCTTTAATTGAAATAAACACACAATTCTTTATTGTTCTAAATTAAACCATACTTACCGTCACGCCCATTCCAGCTGAAGCCAACGATCTCCTGCAATAAAAGTAAAATAATAAACCAACATCATCCTTACCTTTCCATGGTTCCCACGATGGCTCCAGCTCTGCTACATTGAGATGACAGGCTGGACCGCAGCAGAACGCTGCCATCCAGCCTGTCATCCTGCAGACACTGAGAAGCGCAGGCATGCTTGCGCTCCTCAGTGTCTCGCTGTGACGGCATCCAGATGAGCCGACAATGAACTCGGCTCACCTCATGCACGTCACTGACAGCGTGGGAGAATTCTCACGCTGAAGCGCTGAGTGCAGGAGAATTTTCCCACGCTGTCAGTGACGTGCATGAGGTGAGGTCATGTCCAATGACGTGCATGAGGTGAGCCGAGTTCATTGGACATGACCTCGGCTCATCTTTATGCCGTCACAGAGAGACACTAAGGAGCGCAAGCATGTCTGCGCTTCTCAGTGTCTGCGGGATGACAGGCTGGATGGCAGCGTTCTGCTGCGGTCCAGCCTGTCATCTCGATGTAGCAGAGCTGAAGCTGTCGTGGGATCAATGGGAAGGTAAGGATGAGGTTGGTTTATTATTTTTCTTTTATTGCAGGAGATCGTTGGCTTCAGCTGGAATGGGCGTGATGGTAAGTATAGTTTAATTTAGAACAATAAAGAATTGTGTCTTTATTTCAATTAAAGGACTTTATTCTGGGTGTTGTGTTTTTTTTAAATACTTTACTAGAAATTCATGGTGGTCATGTCTAATATTGGCGTGACCCCATGAATTTCGGGCTTAGGGCCAGCTGATAATGCCAAGCTGGCCTTAACCCCTTTATTACCCAGTGAGCCACCGCACCAGGGCCCTGGATGAGTTGGGTACAGCGCTAGAAGATGGCGCTTCTATGAACGCGCCATTTTCCGGGGCGACTGCGGACTGCAATTTGCAGCGGGTGGGGCCCAGAAAGCTTGGGCCTCCCTGCGCTGCGGATTCCAGCCCCCAGCTGCCTAGTTGTACCTGGCTGGACACAAAAATAGGGCGAAGCCCCACGTATTTTTTTTTTAAATTATTTCATGAAACTCATGAAATAATTAAGAAAAAAAGGGCTTCCCTATATTGTTGTGTCCGGCCAGGTACAAATAGGCAGCTGGTGGTTGGGGGCAGCCCGTTCCTGCCTGCTGTACCTGGCTGGACACAAATATAGTGCGAAGCTCCACGTCAATGTTTTTTTAATTATTTCATGAAGTAATTTTTTAAAAAAAGGGCTTCCCTATATTGTTGTGTCCGGCCAGGTACAAATAGGCAGCTGGTGGTTGGGGGCAGCCCGTTCCTGCCTGCTGTACCTGGCTGGACACAAATATAGGACGAAGCCCCACATCAATTTTTTTTAAATTATTTCATGAATTTCCTGAAATAATTAAAAAAAAATTGACGTGGGGCTTTGCACTATATTTGTGTCCAGCCAGGTACAGCAGGCAGGAACGGGCTGCCCCCAACCACCAGCTGCCTATTTGTACCTGGCTGGACACAACAATATAGGAAAGCCCTTTTTTTCTTTATTATTTCATGAATTTCATGAAATAATTAAAAAAAAAAAAATACGTGGAGCTTCTCCCTATTTTTGTGTCCAGCCAGGTACAACTAGGCAGCTGGGGGCTGGAATCCGCAGCGCAGGGAGACCCAAGCTTTCTGGCCCCCCCCCCCCCGCTGCAAATTGCAGTCCGCAGCCGCCCCGGAAAATGGCGCGTTCATAGAAGCTGGATGCTGTACCTGGCTGGCATACAAAAATATGGCAAAGCCCACGTCAAAATTTTTGGGAAAAATTAATTAAAAAATAAATAATAATTTAGGGACTGCATCTTTATTAACTCATCAAATGTCATTTAGTGTTAAAATAAAGGATTTATTTAAAAAAAAATTGGCGTGGGATCCCCCATAATTTTAGTCTCTAGCGGAGGTTAAGCAGACGGCTGGGGAAGATGTTTGAAGCCTGGGAAGGGGGTAATACCCACGGATCTTCCCAGACTACTAATATCAGCCCCCAGCTGAATACCTAGCCTTTACTAGCTATTAAAATGGGGGACCCCCCCAAAAAAATGACGTGGGGTCCCCCCTATTTTAATAGCTAGCAAAGGCTAGGCAGATAGCTGGGGGCTGACATTAATAGCCCAGGAAGGATGCCATGAATATTGGCCCCCTCCCAGGCTAGAAACACCAGCCGTCAGCCGCCCCAGAAATGGCGCATCCATAGGATGCGCCAATTCTGGCACTTAGCCTCGCTCTTCCACGCTGCCCTGGTGCGGTGGCAGGGGGTAATAGGGCTGGGGTTCATGTCAGCGCCAGCTGCCATGAAGCCCAGGTTAGTAATGATGGGCGTCTATAAGACACCCCCATTACTAACCTACAAAGTGTTAAAAAGAAAAAACACACTACACCCAGAAAAAAATAATTTATTTGAAATAAAACACACCATTTTATTTAATTCTTAGTTTACTAAAAAAAAATAGTTACCTGTCCACGTTCCTGCGCTGATCTCCCATGCACAGCTGTCACATCTGGTGATGGTGACAGCTGTGCATGGCTGCTGTAAGCTCACGCTGCCGGGAACACGTCCGCTCCCGGCAGCGGGAGCCACTGACTGAGGTCACCGGAGTGCATTCAGGCAGCGCAGCTCCGGAGACCTCCTTTACGGCAGTGCTGTACCGTGGGAATTTCTCACGATACAGCAGGGCCGTAAAGCAGCTAACCGGAGCAGCGCTGCCTGAACTCCGGTGAACCCGCTTATGCAATGACGGGGCTGCTTTACGGCCCCGTCATTCTAGCGGTGGCAGCGGTTCAGAGCGGTCACATTCTATGTGGCTGCTCTGAACTGGAGATCTTCGTGGGACACTCGTGGACTACTTCGGAGGGGTAAGGATAAGGTTGTGGTTTATTATTTTATATTTTATTACAGGAGATCGATGGCTTCGGGGAATTAGGTGTCTAGGTGAGTATAGGTGTAGTTTTTTATTTTTTACTTTATTTTAGGTGGCGATCGGCGGGGACAGGTAATGTATAAACTAATTTATTGTAGGCAACCACTGGCCACCAATGACATGTATTTAACATTTATTGGGGACACAGTAGGGCAATTTATATAGCAGGATCAGGCTGATGGGAACTACTGCTCCCATCAAGCTGATCCTGCTGGCACGAGTGGACGGGGGACAGACATAGGCCGATGGGAGTAGTAGTGTCACATCGGCCTATGTCTGCCTGCACGCACACACCCGCACACATCACACAGACACCCCGCACACATTGCACAGACACCGCACACACCCGCAGACATCGCACAGACACCGCACACACTCGCAGACATCGCACAGACACCGCGCACACCCGCACACATCGCACAGACACCGCGCACACCCGCACACATCGCACAGACACCGCGCACAGCCGCACACATCGCACAGACACCCACACACACCAATCATGACGGGTCTGGGAGGTGAGGCTGACCTGTGCAACCGTGGGAAAGTTCATGTGAGTTCATGCAATGCAGTCAAGCATGAACTCACATGAACCCTCTGAGGGCACCGCGGCGACTTCAAATGAACAGCTGATCGGCATCACCTGATACCGCAGCTGTTCATTTGACATAACCGGCGAGAAAGCGCAGCACAGAACGGGAAAGCCGGCGGTGAAGTCTTTTCACTGCCGGCTTCCCCGCCCGGGTCCTTCGCTCCCCGTTCCTTGGTGCTGCGCTCCCCGCCCGGTCCTAACTTACGATCGGGATGGGAGGTGGCGAGGGGAGCGGAGGATCGGGGTGGGAGGCTGCGGGGAAGCAGTATGGGGCTGTGTGATTGTTTAAAAGCCGGCGGCTATTTACCGCCCGCCGGCTTTTAAACAATCAGGAGAATTCTCCCACGCTGGGATGGCATTCTGATGACAGGCTGGATCGCAGCTGAGCGCTGCCACCCAGCTTGTCATCGTTCAGAGACACTGCAGAGCGCAGGCATTATGGGAACTTCCGATTCCGGTATTCGATATTGTAAAAGTATCGGAATTAAGTATCGGAATTCCGATACCGCGAATATCGGCCGATACCCGATATTTCAGTATCGGAATGCTCAACACTAGTAATAATAATGCTATTCCTATTTAAGATATTTATTTAATATTCTTACAATGGGAGCTCTTTTATTTTTCTTATTTCTAAGCTTTCCAATTATATAGGAATCAAATAGTCAATAAAGCAATTCTTCAAGACCTGTTTACATTAGCATTAAAATTCCTGTTGCTATATTGTACATTAGTTATGCAGCTCCTTGCTGTACCATTCTGCTTTAACATCCAAGTTAGCAGTCACTATTGGTTTTGGGATTTTTACATTGTCTTTTCTGGACGAGGAAAGAAATCAGTTACGCCATTCACTAATGTTTGTTTTTAGTAGTAACTAACTAATATTTACCGCTTCCCAACATGGCAATTTTCAGTTTTTTTGCACTTTCGTTTTTCTCCCCATCTTCCAAGAGCTATATATTTTTTTATTTTTCCATTAACATAGTCATATAAAGGCTTGTTTTTTATAAGACGAGTCGTACTTTTAAATGACACAATCTCATTTTCTCATGTGATGTACTGGAAAATGGGAAAAAATGGTGCCGTGAAATTGCCCAAAAAGCGGAATTCTGCAATTATTTTTGGGTGTTTTATTTACAGTATTTATTATATGGTAAAAATAACCTGGTAATATGATTCTACATGTCAGTACAATTATGGCGATACAAAACATGCATAGTTTTTTTTATATTTTAATGGTGAAAAAAAGTTGGAAATTTAAAAAAAAAAATAAAAAAAAAAAAATTCACTTGTGCTACCATTTTCTCAGTCCCATAACATTTTCAATAGTCAATTTGGTCAATGGAGCTGTGTGAGTGCTTGTTTTTGGCACCCTGAGCTGACATTTTTATTGATATCATTTTAGGGTAGATACTAGTGTTAAGCCACCCCCGTAGTGTTCGAGTTCGGTTCGGTTCGTCGAACACCTGTATGTTCGTCGAACTGTTCGTCGAACACCTTCGAACACCGTTAAAACCAATGGCAGGCAAACAAAAACACATAGAAACACATAGAAAACACATAGAAAACACTTCAAAGGTGTCCAAAAGCTGACAAACTGCTCAGAAGACACAACTAACACATGGAAAAGTGACAAGTACATATAGTCATGTGAAAAGAAAAGAGGTGGAGGAGTAAAAGGAGGGGGAGACACAGATATAGGCATGTCATGCCCTTCTAAAATCAAGAATGGCTGGAGTAAAAATCTAAAATCAGCCTACCAACACCCAGACGTTGTGACAAGAAAATTTAAAAAAGAAATATCTTTAGGTAGAATGGCGGTTCCATTCAGAACACTTTCCTTACAAGACGTAGTGGTATCCCCGTTGTGAGTTGTGCCAAAAACGGAACCCAATACATTCGGACTAATCCACCATTTGTCATATCCAAGGGGCAGGTCCGTAAACGACAACATCGACGCGGAAACAAGTACAGTAGTATATACTGTACATCCTTTGACAAGGCAATCAGGCGGATCAAGAAGTTGGGAAGGGTCACCCTAATGGCCAAAACAGACATTGATGCGGCGTTCCGGTTACTTGCTACCTGTGCCTCCGAATAGTGTCCACCTATTGGGCAGCTTCTGGGAAGCAACATACTATATAGATCGCTGTTTGCCCTTGGGGTGCTCCAGATCCTGCTCACTATTTGAGGCTTTTAGTTGCTTCCTCAAATGGGTTGTAATGGACGATTCTAAGGGGGCACATATTATCCATTACCTCGACAACTTCTTATGCCTGGGCCCAAAAGATTCGCCACAGTGTGAATACACACTGTAGTCCACCTGTGAGAAGGAGAGAGCTGGAGGGAGAGCGGACACCACAGAGCCGAGGGGTTAGATGGAGAACGGAAGAAGGTAAGAGGGCGAGGGAGGTAAGGGAGTACAGTGGAAGGCCGACCTAGCTCCCCCACGTTCCTGCTGGGAGGGGAACAGCCCTTGGAAGAAAAGCCGCTTGGCAACCCCTTTGAGGTTACGGGCGCGAGCAGGCAGAGGGACAACGCTGGAGTGCGAAGCCGACACGGCCAGTCCGTTCCTGCCCGTGCGACCTCCGTGTCGCCGGGTTTGTGCCAGAGCCGCGGTGGACCCTGACGGCCAGCCCCCCTCTCCCAATACTGGTGCCTGTCCGTTGGTGGGTCGAGCCCCCCCGCGGTGGGGGGGGAGTAACATCTTCAGAAGAAAGACCATCTTCCAGTCAAACTAAGATGTCTACTTCTTTTCATGGACAATGTGATATGATCCCTTTCTTACGGACACGCCCATCGCTACAAATTGCAGATGAGGCACAAAAACAGCAGGTGCTTCAACGGATATCAAGTGCTCCTTCAAGTGGGCTCTCCTCCACCGCAACTTCAACATCACAAATACTCCAGTCCTCAGAGGTGTCACCCCAATCGCACTTGCTTCCTCACAGCTCCCAAGTCTCCAGCTGCCCGTCTGAGTATGGGGTAACACAGACGGTTGAGTCTGCACAGCTGTTTACTCATACTATAGCCTGGGAAACGGAGGTCTGCTCCAGAGCTTCTGTTAATCCAGACGAGGAAATGATCTGCACTGATGCCCAGAATCTTTATGAGTCGGATCCAGGACCAGATGAAGAAGGTTCTGAGCATAATGTAGACCCTCGTTCCCAAACTGTAACTCCTGTTGGTGGAGACAATGATGAAGACGATGATGAGACTCAAATACCTGATTGGAGCGACAATTTGACTTTTCGGTCAGGGCAGGAAGAGGTTGGCTCTGAGGACGACGGGTGTGAGAACACACAGGGTGATGATGACGAGGTTGGAGATCCCACTTACTGTCAACCCACAGTCAGCCAGTCGATGAGGTCAGCAGAGGAGGTGGAGGAGGATGTGACTAGCCCAGGGGATGGGGATGACTCGGTACCCGGGCCTTTGCCTGGCCTTGGGGATGTCGCGGTGGTCGGCTCCCGGGCCCGTACCCTGGGGTCACTCTTTAAAAAGGTGGATAATTGTTAATTTTATAAGAGTTCGTGACGCCACCTGTGGTATCTGGTGAGAAGCACCAGCGCTGCAGCAGTTCACTGAGGCCGGTGATAAGGCAGCTCGATGGTATAGCTCCCCACAGGTGGAGTTAGGCCTCAGAAAAGCGTATACAGGGGGAATGCAGGACAGGCGAGACCCAGCTGGGTCAGAGCAAGAACGGGAACGGACACGGTAGTCACTTCAGTACCTTTTACTATGCGGGGCCTAAACGTCTCCTGGCTCTGTTACGTATCAGCACCTTAGCGATCCTGGGACTTGTAGTTCTCCAGGGATTCCGGTTATGCCTTACTGGGTCATAGAGATCCTGGTAAGCTCGGATCCGGTGTCCAGTAAATGCTTCGGGGTGAGCTGGTTAAGCTCCTCTGCCCCCTATGTACTAACTCTCCACTCGCCTTCGGCCTACTCGGGCCCTCACTAGGCTATACACACTAACGGCAGCTTGCCGCGCTTCACCGATCTTATGGCGCCGCCACACCTTAAGCTCTAACTGGGCTCCCTGAATCTAGCTAGCAGGAGCCTCGTGCTCCACTGCTGAACTATTAACTGAGTTCTCTAGACTAGACTGAGCTCCACTGCAGACTGACCTCTCTTAGGCTTCTCTACTGCAGGAACTCTTCAGAGGAACTGAACTACCTAGCTCCACCTTCCCTATTTATATCCCTAACGGGCTCCCTCTGCTGGTCTGAGGTGGAAGGTGGAGATGTGTGAATGTTTATGGGGGCCTCTTGTGGAGGATTCCATCAATGCACTCTTCTAGGATCTGTGATACCAAGCGCAGCTGGGCGTCACAGATGCTATTGAAGACGAGGTTAGGTTGCGCCTTCCTGGACAGAGATGGAGTACTGGAAGCACGTCAACAACTGCATCCTCAACCACAACTCTGCCCCTGACCACAAGTCGTAGTGGCTCTTCAGGTCGCATGGGCTCTAAGCCTTGCATAGCCTGGGCATTTTTTCAGATCGATAAAGATGACCCAACTCGTGTTATCTGTAATATTTGTCACCAAAAGCTAAGTAGAGGCCAAAAAATCCATAGTTTGAGTACTTCATGCATGAACCGTCACATGGATATGAAGCATAAGTTGCAGTGGGAAGCTCACTGTGCTACAATGCGGCCTAACGGGCCGGGCCAACCACCGTCTGCCCCATCTTGTGCATCCGCGGCCTCTTCATCCTCTGTGACTGGGGGGACAGCAGTCACACATGTTTTTGGACGCAGACCTGCCACCTCTTTACCCGCAACAGCCAGTGTGATTGGCAGGTCATCATTTCATTTGGAAGTGGAAACACCAGCTGGTGTTGAGCGCTCTCCGACATCGAGAGCACCACCTTTGGATCAAGGCAACCTAACTTTTCCGCCTGCATCTTCCTCACAGACCGGCAGTTTGCCGGGGACACCCTTATCAACCCCGTCTAAGCACAACAGCCAGCCCTAGGTCCCTCAGATGTGGACAAGTAAAAGACCATTTCCTCCTAGCCATGACAAAGCTAAGAGGTTGAATTTCACCATCTGCAAGCTGTTGGCTACAGAAATGCTGCCTTTCCGCCTGGTGGACACAGAGGATTTTCGAGACCTTATGTTCGTTGCAGTGCCCCAGTACCAGATGCCCAGTTGGCACTACTTCTCAAAGAAAGGTGTGCCTGCGCTACACCAGCATGTCGCACACAACATCACCGCTTCATTGAGAAACTCTGTGTGTGACAGGGTGCATTTCACCACAGACACTTGGACGAGTAGGCATGGACAGGGCATTACATGTCGCTGACTGGGCACTGGGTAACTATGGTGACAGCAGGACAAGGGGCTGCTGTCCAAGTCTTGCCTTCCCCACGAGTTGTACGTCAATCCTCTTTATCTAGAAGTTCCTCCACTGCTTCTGCCTCCTCAACCTCCTCTCGGTCCTCCACCTGCACCCAAAGCCTGTCTGGTAATGCCACCCGCTTTCTAACTGCGCAGAAGGAATCCTGCACACCTCCTTACTATGCTGGCAGTAGGGCTCAACGTCATCAGGCGGTTTTTACATTGAAATGTCTGGGAAATGTGAGTCACACTGCTGAGGAGTTGTGGTCAGCTCTGGAGAACCAATTTCATGAATGGTTGTCTCCACTGGACCTGAAACCAGGGAAGGCCGTGTGCGACAATGCTGCAAACCTGGGTGCGGCCCTTCGCCGGGGCAATGTCACACACGTGCCTTGTATGGCTCACGTGTTGAACCTGGTTGTCCAGAAATTTTTAGCCCACTATCCCAGACTAGATGGCCTTCTGCAGAGGGCACGGTCGCTGTGTGCTCACTTTCGCCGTTCGCATCCCGCAGCTCAGCGACTTACATCTCTACAGAAGTCGTTGGGCCTGCCACTTCACCGGCTAAAATGCGATGTGCCTACCCGGTGGAATTCAACTCTGCACATGTTGCAGCGACTGTGGCAGCACCGACAAGCCCTGGTGCAATACGTTCTGACGTATAGCCTGGGCCAACGAGATCCAGAGGTGGGGCAAATCACGCTGGAGGAGTGGTCTCAGATCAGGGACCTATGCACCCTTCTGCACAGTTTGGAAATGGCGACGAAGATGTTTAGTGCTGACGATGCCATTATCAGCATGACTATTCCGGTGATTTACATGCTGGAGCACATGTTAAACAGAATTCGGAGTCAGGTGGTGGCACAAGAGGAGGTGGAGGAAGTAGAGGAGGAGGAGTTGTATGCGGAAGGGCTAACATCTGCAAGGTCCAGACGGTCGGCAGCACCAAGGCGGCAGGCATGTGAGGGTGGGGGAGATGGTTTTACCAGGGCGCATGGTAGCAGCCAAACTAGTGAGGAAGGTGCAGGAGCCCAGGAAGAAGTGGAGGACGAACTGATGGAAGACTCATCAGATGAGGGAGACCTTGATCACATTTCTGTTGTGCGAGGTTGGGGGGAGAGGACAGAGGAAGGAAGCATGATTGTTACCTCGCCACCAACACAACAGGGACTTGGTGCTCCTGGATGCCCAACACACATGAGTGCCTTCTTGCTGCACTACCTGCAACATGACCCTCGAATTGTGAGAATTAGAAATAATCCTGACTACTGGGTTGCCACACTGTTAGATCCCCGGTACAAAAGTAAATTTGCAGAAATTATTCCTGCCATAGAAAGGGATGCACGCATGCAGGAGTATCAGCAGAGACTGTTGCAGAATCTTACATGTGCTTTTCCAAAAAATACCAGTGGTGCACGTAGTGAATCTCACAGTTCCAACTTGCCAACCGTGGGACCGTCAAGTGTTCAGCACTCAAACCGTAACAGAACCACAGTATCTGCTGGTAACATCAATTTTGCGGAATCATTTCACCACTTTTTTAGCCCATCCTTTGCAAGGCCACAGGAGACAAGAAGTCTGACACATAGTCAACGCCTAGAGACGATGGTACAGGAGTATCTCCAAGTAAACATTGAAGCCACGACTGTGTCACTGGACCCTTGCTCTTTTTGGGCTTCCAATCTGGATAAATGGCCGGAGCTAGCCACTTACGCCTTGGAGATCTTGTCATGCCCCGCAGCCAGCGTTCTGTCTGAACGTGTGTTCAGCGCTGCTGGTGGTGTGCTGACAGATAAGCGCACGCGGCTCTCCACTGATAATGTAGACAGACTCACGTTCACAAAGATGAACAAATCATGGATCCGAAACGACTTTTCTACCCCTGTGTCATCCTGGGGAGAGTAAAAGCTTGACGATTGGTTAAAATCACCCTACCAACCGTTTTAAGCTTTCAAATTACTAATCATGTTTATCTGTATCTTGGCTGGAAAATAATTTGGGCTTTGTAGCAGTGTGCAGCACTGATTCTATTAGGCCATCTATAATAAGCTCCACCAGATTTAAAATTACTAATCATGTTTATCTGTATCTTGACTAGAAAATAATTTGGGCTTTGTAGCAGTGTGCAGCACTGATCCTATTAGGCCATCTATACTAAAGCTTCACCAGATTTAAAATTAATAATAATTTTTAGCTGCATCTAGCCCGGAAAATAATTTTGGGGCTCCGAGATGCGCAAGACACATAAGTGCCTTCTTGCTGCACTACCTGCAGCATGACCCTCATATTGTCAGAATTCGAAGTAATCATGACTACTGGGTTGCCACACTCTTAGATCCCCCAAACTTTTCGATCAACCTTTTCATTTTAATAAAGACCAAAAAAATGGTCATTTTTGAAATTATAAGCATTAGCAGGTTGTGAGAAACTGAAATCAAACAGTTTTCAACTCAAAACTTTATTCTAGGTGATGTTACATTTTCACATAGGACCCCTTGTTCGAAAGGAGCTTCTGAACTCTCTCGTCCATTGAATTTGTCAGGTTTTGGATGGTTTCTGCTTCAATTGTTTTGCATGAGGACAGAATACCCTCCCAGAGCTGTTGCTTAGATGTGAACTGCCTCCCGCCATCATACACACTCCTTTTAATGATGCTCCAAAGGTTCTGAATGGGGTAGAGGTCAGGGGAGCATGGGGGTCACACCATAAGTTTGTCCCCTTTTATGCCCATATCAGCCAGAGATGCAGATGTTTTATGTGCAGCATGAGATGGTGCATTATCATGCAGAAAAATGATCTTGCTGTGAAATACACGGTTCTTCTTCTTGAACCATGGCAGGAAGTGCTGTTTGAGAAAATCCACATACATTATGGAGTTCATCTTTAGCGCCTTCAGGGATCCTAAAGGGGCCGACAATCTCTCTTACCATGATTCCAGCCCAAAACATTACTCCACCTCCTCCTTGTTGGCGCTGTAGTCGTGTTTGCGTGGGGTGTCCATCAACCAGCCATCCTCCACTCCATCCATCTGGACCATCGAGCGCTGCACGGCACTCATCCGTGAACAAAACAGTTTTGAAATCAGTCTTCATGTAATGTTTGGCCCACTGGAGCCGTTTCTGCTTGTGTGAAGTGGATAGAGGAGGTCGACAGGATGGCGTATGCACAGCTGCAAACCTCTGAAGGACCCTGCATCTTGTTGTTCGGGGGACGTTGGAGGCACAAGCAGCTTCAAAAACTTGTCTGCTGCTATGACAAGGCTTTTTTGCCGCTGCTCTTTCAACCTGACGTAATTGCCTGTAGGAAAGAGTCCTCAATTTGCCCTTATCAGCACGCACACGTGTGTACTGTGAATCAGCTACATACTTCTTGATTGCCAAGACACTTCATCCTGATCATCGCACAATGTTGATTGTAGTCATGCCTTGACCTAAACACTCCACAATTTGTTGCTTCTCAGCAGCCGACACATCCTTTTTCTTTCCCATTTTGGCAGAAAATGTAGGCTGCTTAATAATGTGAGACAGCCTTCTTAAGTAGTCTTGCCTTTCATTGGACACACCTGCCAAACTAATTAGCACAGGTGTCTGCAATTGCTTACAGTGATATAAAGAGCCCTGACACACATCACCATCAATGAGTTTAACTGACAAACAAACAAATTCTTCCCTTATCACTCCTAAACCCTTTTTGCATAATAATTTGGAACACAGTGTACATGTGCTTTTCCACAAAACACCAGTGGTTCACATAGTGAATCTTACAGTTCTAACTTGCCAACCGTGGTCTGTATGGAGTTGTTCAATAAAGGGCCCAAAATTAAGATAACATAGATGGGAGAGGTCTCTATGAATAGGAATTCCTAAGTATTTGATACCCTGTGAGGGCCAGGCAAAGAGAAAGTTGGACTGGATGGAATCCTATATGGATTTGGGGAGGGAGACATCGAGGGCCTCAGACTTCGCTGCATTGATTTTAAAATTTGACCATGTAACAAAGTGATCTATTTCAGCCATAACAGCATGGATGGATATATGTGATTGAGTGATATATACTAGGACATCATCAGCAAATAGAGAGCACTTGTACTCGGTGCCTCCCACCTCAATCCACCTAATATTGGGGTTATGGCGAATTGATGAGAGCAGGTGCTCCGTCACTAGGATGTATAAGAGAGGGGACAGAGAACATCCCTGCCTTGTCCCATTGGTGATTGTGAAAGGTGATGAAAATGTTCTGACGCGCCCCCTGGGCCTTGGGACACCCGGAGCCGAACCCTTTTTGGTGGATGCTGGTGGTTGTAGTCTCCGTGGCGGCAACCCGGTTCCGTGGCTCAGGGCGGTCAAACCAGTGGCGGAACTATTTATGTGGTTTTGATGTTTAAATGTCCGACTACGCCACCCGTGGATTGCGGTCAGAGTGAACCGCCGCTCCAGGGCAGACCGCTGAGGCTGGTGTTGTGGGTGCAGCAGAGCGTAGCATAACTCCCCACGGGAGGAGTATAGCCTCAGGGCAGTGTATGCGGAGGATGGGGGTGATGGTGCAGGGCAGCAGCAGTAATGACACGGGTGGGCCTTTACTCACAGTTCTTATTATCCAGACCACGTCTGCAGGTAACGACTGCCCACGTCGTACGGTGCTCACCAGGTGAGGGGCTCAGACAACTCCCAGATAACTTTGGAGTGCTTCACAGGACCCCCTTTGTGTGTCCTTTGTCTGGCCTTTCTTACGAACCCTCTGTCCGGCTGCCTCGGGCCTCCTCTTGGTAAACTTGGCGCCAGTTTCCCTGACCCTATGTGGTGCCTTCCTAGCGGGTGTAGCGAGGGGCTGCGCCACATAAAATGTCACAGCCTCCTGTTTCTAGCTGAGGGTCGTTTCCTGCCTCCACTAGTTTCGGGGACCGGTCTGCCCCTTTGGCCTGACCCCTCCACGCAGGTGGATTCGGGCGTGCGGTGGCGACTCGCCCGTCCGCACCCCTGAGATCCCTTCGTTCCTCGTTCCTGGAGCCTTCTCCGCTCCTCTTCCTTCCTTCTCCCTCTTCCAGGCCTGGGCCTCTGTTACTAGGCCCGCCTCCGGAGCAGAGCTCATGCAGAGCCCCTGCTCCCTGCCACTTCTGCTCAGACTTCTCTGCACTGAACTAAGATGGTGCCCACCTTTTATACTCCCTTCTCAATGCACCCAGGAACTGCTTCCTCCCTGCTCCTGCACTACAGGGTTCCCCTTCCTCAGTGTTCCCTCCCCCCACTCCAGCCAGGGACAGGGACTGTCGTGCCCATCTCAGGGGCATATTGGTCGCCCTGCCCCACGGCAATGTGGTGTAATGCATGCAGGTGTCGGGTCCTGATCCACACTACATCCTTACCTGAGAGTTAGATATCACACCTCTGGGTGAGGTGCAATACCTCTGTAGCAACCGAGCCCTCAGGGTGCTACAGTTCCATTTGTCTTCAGCCTAGGTGACGTATTGTGATACAGGGCCGTGATTTTGGCTATAAAAGGGTCCCCTAGACCCCTACCCCAAGCTTTTTAAGAGAATCATATATGGCGTGCCAGGAGACTCTATGGAATGCTTTCTCAGCATCCAACGAGAGTATCTAATTACAAATTTTTAACTGCATCTAGCCCAGGAAATACTTTGTGCCTAGTAGCAGGGTCTGCTAGTCAGCGGATTATCCCGGCTGTTAAGCAAGCTACACCACCTGTAGTTTGGACACTTCATTTTTTCAAAGGAAATGCTTCGGGACCACGGGATACTCAGTGAAGAGCATCAGGAGGCACCCCAAGGCATAGGGGCTCGGACTGGCAGTAGGATGCCTTGCGGTGGACAGCCAAGCTCGATCCTTATAAAAGCTTTTTAACTGCAGCAGCTTTAGTGGACGCTACTGGAGCTGGAATTACGCGGCTGCTGGCATGAGACTTGCCCTCCAATAGATCCTTGTAAATGGATTTAAAGTGTATTCATTCAAATTAGAGAGACAATTTAAATTAAAAAGCTTAGAGCTGCCTCCACCACAGGGGGGCTCGCTCGACCCACCAGCGGACAGGCACCAGTATTGGGAGAGGGGGGCTGGCCGTCAGGGTTCACCGCGGCTCTGGCACAAACCCGGCGACACGGAGGTGGCACGGGCAGGAGCGGACTGAACGTGTCGGCTTCTCACTTTTTGGATTTTAGAAGGGCATGACATGCCTATATCTGTGTCTCCCCCTCCTTTTACTCCTCCACCTCTTTTCTTTTCGCATGACTATATGTACTTGTCACTTTTCCATGTGTTAGTTGTGTCTTCTGAGCAGTTTGTCAGCTTTTGGACACCTTTGAAGGTGTTTTCTATGTGTTTCTATGTGTTTTTGTTTGCCTGCCATTGGTTTTAACGGTGTTCGAAGGTGTTCGACGAACAGTTCGACGAACAGTTCGGCGAACATACGGGTGTTCGACGAACCGAACCGAACTCGAACACTACGGGGGTGGCTCAACACTAATGGTTATATATGTTTTTACTATTATTACCCGACTTAGTGTACCGTTTGTGGGTTGTAGAAGTACCCAAGTGCCCCTGCCTGCTGGAACCGATTTCAATTGGCGTATGCGTAGACGTATTGCATTATTGGCTATGACTACGTCCTGGTGTAATAAGCCTCCACTGGTGGTAATTTTGGATTGAGGGACTAATTCGCTTATGCATAGCGCCCCGAAGAAGGTGATCGCAAATGCAGTAGACAGTAGTGTTGCTTCAAATTGTGAGTGTCATGTTAAACGTGTTAGGGATATGATGTGAGAAATCAGTTTTAGTAACACGGGACGGAACGTCTACACTCCTGACTTGACTGACCCCTTTTCCACCCTTTTATAGATTGTCTGATGATGAATCTCTTTGTCACATCTCCCCAATTCAGTAGTTGGAAGTGAAATGCTACTCCGGTCAGACACCGCTGCGCTGACGCCCCTGATATGGCCCTCATCATTAGCTGGTGGAGAAATTCAATGGTGACTTGTAATCTGGCTTGTTCACATTGGTCAACCCGTCTGCCTGCTACTAGTCGTGTCCACTCTTCCCATGCCTTACCGTATGCTTGCCACGTCGACGGGGCAACTGACGCTCTGATTAATGGCATCAACTATTCGCCACTAGATCCCATAGGGAGGGTGGGCAACTGTTGCCCGATGGGTGGTTGTTGGGGAGGAGCTCTGTGAAAGTCTGCAAATTGAATTGTGATAAAGCGGACCCATACATTGTGTTTTAGGCACAGGAATGCTAGCCGGCGTAGTAGGCCTAGCACTGGGAGAGACGATGATGCCATCTTATTAATGCAGTGCGCTAGGCTGGTGTTTTTTGTTATGAAGCGTATATTTTTGTTAGCCAGGCGCGCGCCCCATATTTCTATTGCTACCACTATTGGGAAGAAAAATTATTTTCCGGGCTCGATGCAGCTAAAAATTATTATTAATTTCAAAGATGGTGGAGCTTGGTATAGATGGCCTAATACAATGAGTACCACACAATGCTACTATGCCCAAAATTATTTTCCAGGCAAGAAGCAGCTAAAAATTATTAGTAATTTGAAAGCTGGTGGAGCTTAGTATAGATGACCTAATAGAATGAGTACCACACACTGCTAATATGCCCAAAATTATTTTACAGGCAAGATGCAGCTAAAAATTATTATTAATTTCAAAGCTGGTGGAGCTTGGTATAGATGGCCTAATACAATGAGTACCACACACTGCTACTATGCCCAAAATTATTTTCCAGGCAAGATGCAGCTAAAAATTATTAGTAATTTGAAAGCTGGTGGAGCTTAGTATAGATGGCCTAATAGAATGAGTATCACACACTGCTAATATGCCCAAAATTATTTTCCAGGCAAGATGCAGCTAAAAATTATTATTAATTTCAAAGCTGGTCGAGCTTGGTATAGATGGCCTAATACAATGAGTACCACACACTGCTACTATGCCCAAAATTATTTTCCAGGCAAGATGCAGCTAAAAATTATTAGTAATTTGAAAGCTGGTGGAGCTTAGTATAGATGGCCTAATAGAATGAGTACCACACACTGCTAATATGCCCAAAATTATTTTCCAGGCAAGATGCAGCTAAAAATTATTATTAATTTCAAAGCTGGTGGAGCTTGGTATAGATGGCCTAATACAATGAGTACCACACACTGCTACTATGCCCAAAATTATTTTCCAGGCAAGATGCAGCTAAAATTTTTTAGTAATTTGAAAGCTGGTGGAGCTTAGTATAGATGGCCTAATAGAATAAGTACCACACATTGCTAATATGCCCAAAATTATTTTACAGCCAAGATGCAGCTAAAAATTATTATTAATTTCAAAGCTGGTGGAGCTTGGTATAGATGGCCTAATACAATGAGTACCACACACTACTACTATGCCCAAAATTATTTTCCAGGCAAGATGCAGCTAAAAATTATTAGTAAATTGAAAGCTGGTGGAGCTTAGTATAGATGGCCTAATAGAATGAGTACCACACACTTGTAATATGCCCAAAATTATTTTACAGGCAAGATGCAGCTAAAAATTATTATTAATTTCAAAGCTGGTGGAGCTTGGTATAGATGGCCTAATACAATGAGTACCACACACTACTACTATGCCCAAAATTATTTTCCAGGCAAGATGCAGCTAAAAATTATTATTAATTTCAAAACTGGTGGAGCTTGGTATAGATGGCCTAATAGAATGAGTACGACACACTGCTACTATGCCCAAAATTATTTTCCAGGCAATATGCAGCTAAAAATTATTAGTAATTTGAAACCTGGTGGAGCTTGGTATAGATGGCCTAATAGAATGAGTACCACACACTGCTAATATGCCCAAAATTATTTTACAGGCAAGATGCAGCTAAAAATTATTATTAATTTTAAAGCTGGTGGAGCTTAGTATAGATGGCCTAATAGAATGAGTACCACACACTGCTACAAGCCCAAAATTATTTTCCGAGCTAGATGCAGATAAAAATTATTTGTAATTTGCAAGCTGGTGGAGCTTAGTATAGATGGACTAATAGAATAAGTCCCACACACTGCTACAAGCCCAAAATTATTTTCCGAGCTAGATGCAGATAAAAATTATTAGTAATTTGCAAGCTGGTGGAGCTTTGTATAGATGGCCTAATAGAATGATGCTATGCCCAAAAGGTTTTACTTGGCTAGGTGCAGTAAAAAAAATTGTATTCTATATACAGGTGGTGTAGCTTGCAACACAGATACGCTACTCCACTAACACACACTGCAAGAGGCCAAAAAGGATTTGCTTAGCTAGATTTAGCCAAATGCTGTGAAAAACACTTGCACAGCACTGGCACAGACCTGCCTGGCAAAAAGTCCAAGGAAATGCTCTAACCTAGTCCTCAAAAGGACTGCAATTACAACTAGTCCCTACTCCCAAGCTGTCTATTTAAGAGCACAGACCTGCCTGCTAAAAGTCGTAGGAAATGCTGTAACCTAGTCCTCAAAAGGACTGCAATCACAACTATTCCCTACTCCCAAGCTATCTGTATATTTCTGAGAAAATTGGATTGAAATTAACACTGAAAGTATAGCGCACACTGCAACAGCGGTGCCGTCTAAAACGCAGCTGCAGCAGTGAGAAAATGGTGGCGACGGGGAAAATGGCTGGGTCTTATAGGGCAAGGACATGTGACATACACAGCCAATGACACATGCCCTTGCTTGTGTGAAAAAAAGCAGTTCGCTCCGTGTGTGCGCTGCTGATAGGCTGACAGATTGCACCTCCCCACTGTAA
Source organism: Phyllobates terribilis (assembly GCF_046119375.1). Taxonomy (NCBI): domain Eukaryota; kingdom Metazoa; phylum Chordata; class Amphibia; order Anura; family Dendrobatidae; genus Phyllobates; species Phyllobates terribilis. The sequence continues at coordinate 878,322,444 of NW_027362762.1, forward strand.
ATGCGGGAAAGAGAAAAAAATGGAGATCTTCATTATTGATGCAGAGATCCATCCCCTGCCCCTCCCCCCGCCCCGCTGTACACTCAAACTGCGTATTAACATTGATTATCAGCATTACTGTGAAAAAATCCAGTTATGATTTTGGTGCACGAACAGTTATCGAACATAACCTCGAACAGCCGGATTTTTTTCAAATCGTTCGTGTTCACCGAACGGCTCGAACACTGCTCAAAACAGCTCGAATTTGAGATTGGCGAACAGTTCGAGTCGAACACCGCTCATCTCTAGTAGATACGTGTTAAACACCTGTCCAGGGTCCGACTCTGCTCCCTTCATCCCGGTCCGCTAAACTTTCTTCTGCACCACTTTGGTCTATATGAGGCCTCCAATGTGGTGCCCTGCTGCGCATTGGTGCCACAGAACCCAGAAGGGTGCATGGATGGAATTCTCCACAAGAGGCCCTCACACATTCACACACCTCCACCCTACCACCTCAGACCAGCAGAGGGAGCCCGTTAGGGATATATATAGGGAGGAGCTAGGCAGCTCAGTTTAGTTGGAGTTAGTCTCTCAGACACAGAGAGGGACAGAGCTCAGAGTTGAGCTGAGAACGTGCTGACGCTCAGAGAGCAGCGAAGAGGCCGCGAGCTGGCTGCTTTGCTTAGGTGAGCCAAGGCCTACAGCATGTGTGAAGGCCTAGTGAGGGCCTTGAGTGGGCCAAAGGCGAGAGGAGAAGGAAGAAGTAGCGAGGGGGCAGAGGAGCATACCAGGCTCACCCCAATATATATACCGGACACCGGGTCCGCGTCTACAGGGACCCTTTATACCGAGTAGGAACCACCGGAACCCCTGGAGGACTACAGGTTCCAGGTTCACCAAACGCTGACTACAGTAACAGGGCTAGCAGTCACGGAGGCCCCAGCATCCAGGGAGAGTGATCTCCAAAGAGAAGGCCCTACCACCAGGTCAGCAGGTGCAAGGGAGAGACAGTAACCAAGCTAGGCCTAGCTCCAGGCAGGTCAGAAGCTTAGCGAGTAAAGCAACGGATCAGGAGGCCCTATACCCGCTCACTGGGGAGAGTCCAAAAGTGCGCCCTTCGTCCGGCGTACCCTGGACCGTGCCTGCACCATCACCAGTAAAGGTACTGAAGCTTACCCCGTGTGAGTGTCCGTCTTTCCTCCGGGACCGTCCTGCCGTCTCTCACCAGCATCCACCATCCACCCCTACACTGCCCTGGAGTTAGCTCTACCTGTGGAGAGCCACACCATCCCTGCTGCCGTAACACCAGCTCCAGAGGACTTTAGCCGCAATCCACAGGTGGCGTCACAAACACATTAAATCCCTTATAAATATCCCCCTTTTACTGACCGCCCTGGGTCACGGACCGGGCCAGCCACCGTGATATCCCCCATACCGGCATCCATAGGCCCGGCTGCCGAGTACCCCACGGCCCAGGGGGCGCGTCATGTTTTGGCGTCACGAACAGGATTGCGTGCCCATTGCCACCGGGTACTGTGCGCCTTAAAAGACTGTAATACTCACTGTGGTGAAGGTTTCCCGCCATTCCCGAGATTTCCTGCCATTGTGCGCCATTTTCCTGTCACCGCGCGGGAAGAAGAGGGGTGTAACCGTGGGAATCGGAGAAGCGTAACCACTGGAAGCGCAAGAAGTCCAGGACACGCCCCGCCCCTGACGTCGAACCAGGAAGCGTCAGGTCCTGGAAGGAGCCCAGAGGACGCTCTGACGTCAGACGCGAGCGACGCAAGGTCCTGGAAGAAGACCGTCGCCCGCGGAGCTGCGGCCTACCTGATAAAAAGTGAAGAAGGTAGGCTCCGGTTCACTAGGGGGGCGCAACCATGGCCGACGACCAGCAAGCCGCCAGAGCACCGGTTAACGCTCCTGTTGCCCAACCTGCGCCCGGCGCTGCACAGGTCGGAGCGGCCGCTCCACCAGCAGGGGTCGTGACTCCGTTGATACCCATGGCCCTGCCATATATCCCTGGAGCGAAATGGCTTCTCCAGTATAATGGCAAACCAGACACCCTGTCCGGATTCAAGAGAAAAATATGCGGTGTGCTAGACATGTATTCTATGACTGGTAAGCAGAGAGCCGCTGTTGTGCTGGGACAATTGACTGGTGCCGCAGAGCGGGAAGTTGAAACCTGGCCAGCCGCAGACCAGGAATCAGTATCCATTATCTTTAAGAGACTGAAAACTGTGTTTGAAAACCGCACTGAGATGGATCTCCGGATGAGGTTCTACCACTGTGTCCAGAAACCTGAGGACAGTGTCCGGGACTACGCCTGGCGCGTACAGGAAGCCCTGCGGGCCCTGAAACAGGTTAGTCCAGCCAGCATACAGAATGAAAATAAATTGCTGACGGAACAGTTCATCCGGGGGTTGAGGTCCCAGGAGGAGAGCAGAACTGTACGGTGGTGGGCCTTAGACCATCCAGATGCCACCTTTGACACCCTTAAGGGCATGGCTATAAAGGGTCTGCAACCCCTGGAAACATCAGATACTACTATCCAGTGTTACCAGGGTGGGGCCACCCCAGTGCCTGCAGCACCCACTGCTCCTTCACTAACGGCTGAAACAAAGATGCAAACAGTCCCCCCTAGCGAGCTGGACAGCCTGCTCTCTGAAGTGCACCAGTTAAGTAAAACCCTGGCCACTGTCCTGAGCACCCTGCAGCTGCCCAAGCCGGAAGGAAGGATACTACTCGCCGACAGCCCTGAGGATGTCCCCTGGATGAGAAGAAGAAGGAGGACAATGCCACCCCGTAGGAGGACAATGCCAACCCAGAGGAGGACAACGCCACCCTGTGGGAGGACCAACGTCGCCCTCCAGGAGAGTTCATCTGCTATCGCTGCCAGAAGGCAGGCCACACAGTGCGGAACTGTCCTTTAAATGAGCAAACCCTGGGGCTGAGGGCCAGCCACCGTGATATCCCCCATACCGGCATCCATAAGCCCGGCTGCCGAGGGGGCGCGTCACCAAGACATACTCATGTACTTTGGTATTAAGACTCTCAGTTTGACTGTACACCACAACCTACTCAGTACCTGTCTGTGGTTTCCAGGATATCTACTACCTGTCTGGGATCTTCAGGTCCTCTGCTACTTGTCTGTGGTCTTCAGGTCCTCTGCTTCCTGTCTGCAGTTTTCAAGTCCTCTTCTACCTGTCTGCAGTCTTCAGGTCCTCTGCTACCTGTCTGCAGTCTTCAGGTCCTCTGCTACCTGTCTGCAGTCTTCAGGTCCTCTGCTACCTGTCTGCAGTCTTCAGGTCCTATGCTACCTGTCTGCGGTCTTCAGGTCCTCTGCTACCTGTCTGCAGTCTTCAGGTCCTATGCTACCTGTCTGCGGTCTTCAGGTCCTCTGCTATCTGTCTGCAGTCTTCAGGTCCTCTGTTACCTGTCAGCAGTCTTCAGGTCCTCTGTTACCTGTCTGCGGTCTTCAGGTCCTCTGCTACCTGTCTGCAGTTGTGGCGCCCCTAAGGGTTCGGTCACCACAGAGGTATTGCATCTCATCCAGAGGTGTGGTATCTCACTCTCAGGTAAGGAAGGAGTATGGCTCAGGACCCTAACACTACATCCACTACACCACATTTCCGGGGGACAGGGCGATAATGCTCCTACCGGAGAGCACAAGTGTCCCTGATCCCTGGCTGGAGTGGGGAGGAACCACTTAGAGAGAGTTAACTGTGCAGTGGATGGGTGGAGGACGTAGATCCTGGGAGCACTGTGGTATAGAGATATAATAGGAAGGAACTATCTTGGTTCAGTCAATCAGTGGAGGAGTTCCAGTCAGACAGACTGAGGAGGAGTCAGGGAGCAGAGGCTCTGTAGGAGCTCTGCTCCACAGGCGGGCCGAGTCAGGAGGCCTGAGCCTGGGAGAGAGAAAGAGGGAGCAGGAAGGCTCCAGGAATCGAAGGGACCCTAGGGGTATGGGCCGTGCAGCAAGCCACTGGTACGCCCGCCGTTACTAGAAGAGTAAGGGGGTCAGGCCAGAGAAGGGGAGCCGGGTCCCCCAACCAGCAGATACTACAGGGCTCAACTGGGAACCGAAGGCTGCAGCACTTCAAGTACAGCAGGCCGTCCACACCAGCCACTAGGAAAGTAGCCACATAGGGCCAGGGGACAGAACACACGTCGCCCGCCAAGGCCCGAGGACACTGGACAGAGGTGCCGCTAGGTGTGAGATACAAGGAGAGAGGCCAGAGAGGACACACAGAAAGGGGTCCTGTTAAGTGCTCCAGAGCTACCTGGGAGTCGACTGAGCCCCTCACTCGGTGAACACAGGACGATGCGGGAAGTTATAAACCTGCAGTGATAACTTGGATTGAAAGAACTGTGAGTAAAGACCCTGAGACTGCATTGCAAAGACTCCCCGTTGTCACTACTGATTCCCTGCACTATCACCCCCATCATCCACTCATGCTGCCCTGAAGCTACACTCCACCTGTGGGGAGTCACATCACCTAGCTGCACATACCACCAGCTTCAGCGGACTGCCCCGCAGCGGCGGTTACCAATGATCGCAATCCACAGGTGGCGTAGTCGGACTATTTAAACCAGATACACATAGACTACCCTGGTTTGACCGCCCTGGGTCACGGACCGAGTCCCCGCCACGGTGACTACAATCCCAAGCATCTAAATGGGCCGGCTCCGGGTACCCCCTTGGCCCAGGGGGCGCTTCAACTTTGGCGTAGTCGGCAGGATCCGCAACCAACCCATTATCACCGGGTATCGCGCGCCTAGAGACTGTTTCACTGTACTGAATGTGGCACCTGCCCCAGAAGAATGGGCGCCATTATGTGCGTGCTAAAAGACGACCAGAGACCACCTCCCATCGTGGGCCAGGTCCCAGTATGGCACCAACAGCGGAGCCCGCCCCAAACTGCAATGGTCATGTATGCCAGTGTGTCCATCAAGGTGGGAGGGCTGACCCTGAAAGTGACAGACAGCAGATTGCCATGGGACCGCAGCAAATAGCCCTGGGACCGCCCCCAGCAGGGGAGGGGGGAGAAGAAAACAGGGAGACAGGGTGTGGTCTGGATCAGTCTAGACAGATCGCACCCGGTGGGGAAGATGGAGGACGGCAGCACCAGAGCCCCAGCCAGCGACATGCTGCAGTCTGAAGCACCCTACACCCTGGATGAGCTCGTGGCAAAGCTGCCCCAGGAGGATTCGGAGTTCCTCCGCTCCGGGATGGAAGACCTGGGCCGGAGGATGGAGAAGGCCCAGCGCGACGCCATCACGGGATGGAAGCGGGAGATGGAGCAGAGGATGGCGGACCGTCAGCAGAGAACGCTGCCCAGCACTGGCAGTGTTATGAACTGCTACAAACACTAAGGAAAGATAGGAAAACTGTCCCTACAATAGGACTAAGCTGATTCCCTACATTGCAGCGGGTGACCTGTTCCTTGTGAACAGACCTGCCTAAGTCCTCGGCTAGTCTGAACGCAGACCTATAGATATAAGGGAGGGGTCCCTACAAGAACTAAGGACTGGGATATAGTTGGACACCTCCTAGCAGAAATTGTAGCAGAGCAAAGACAAACAAACAAGCAGAAATACTAGTGGTCAAAAGACCAAGCAAACTACAGAGTAAGGTACAAGGCACCTGGCTAGCTTAAGAGTAAATGAAACACTGAAGTCCAGCAAGACCAGGAGGGCGGAGCTGGATTATATAGGCAAAAAGTCATGTGACCAGCAAAATAGAAAAAACTAACAGGAGGGTTTTAACAGTACCCCCTCCGGATCCTCCAGGCCCAGGAAACCTCCTGTGAAACGCTCCGACAAGTCTATGAGCAGAGACATCATCCGCCCTTACCCAGGAGTTATCCTCGGGACCGAAACCTTTCCAAGCGACGAGATACTGCAATCTCCCTCTATGCCATCTAGAATTAAGAATGCGAGAAATTTCATATTCACCGTCTTCCTTCAACGGAGGAACAGAGACAGTGGCTGTCCCTATCAGAAACATCAGCTTTTTTCAATAAGGAAACATGAAACAGCGGATTAATCTTCCAGGAGGTGGGAACCTCCAACCTAACAGCAGATTGGTTAACTACCTGAAGCACCTTAAACCGACCCACAAACTTCGGGCCCAATTTCTTAGAAGGAATCCTCAACCGCAGATTCCTAGAGGACAACCAAACCATGTCACCAACAGTAAACAAAACCTCTTTACGTTTCCTGTCAAAATACTTCTTGGATTTCTTGTTAGCCTCTTGAAGATTACAACGTACATCAGTCCAAACTCTCTCCAAATCACCGGAAAAATTCTCCTCCTCCGACACAGCCGATACCAATATTTGGAGAATGACCCAAACGACGGATGACTCCTAGTGCAACAAAAAAAAAGGAGAACACCAAGCAGAAGAGGATGTATGGTTGTTAAGAGCAAATTCAGCTAGTGGCAGAAACTCAGACCACCCCTCTTGATTGTCAGCCACAAAACAACGCAAAAACTGTTCAACATCCTGGTTCTTTCTTTCTGTCTGTCCATTAGACTCAGGATGATAACCAGATGAAAATGACAAATGGACTCCCAACCTGTCACAAAAGGCACGCCAAAAACAAGCCACGAACTGAGGTCCCCTATCGGAAACAATGTCGGTAGGAACGCCATGTTGCCTGACAATATCTTTAACAAAAGCCTTAGCGAGTGTTTTGGCGCAGGGCAGTTTGATGAAGGGAACCAAGTGACACATCTTGCTAAAACGGTCCACGACCACCCAGATAACAGTGAAACCCTCAGAGGCAGGAAGGTCAGTAAAAAAATCCATAGCAAGATGCGTCCAAGGAGCACTAGGAACCTCCAGAGGGCAAAGCAACCCCGCAGCAGGAGCATGTGAAGACTTAGATCTAGCACACACACAGTACATTGACGCACCCACTTAATGACTTCCTTCTGCCACCCAGGCTACCAAAAACTGCGACCTACAAGTCTCTTAGTCTCCGAAATTCCTGGATGACCTGCCAACCGAGACTCATGACACTCCACAAACAAATCTCTCCTAAAGTTCCTAGGCACAAACAACCTCCCATGGGGAGTGTTAGATGGGGCAAACTCCTGGGCTTTCAGAATCCCATCTTCCAAAACGGAGTACAATGCTGCTATCACAACACCTTCCTGTAAAATGCTCTCCTCCTCCTCGGTACCAACCATGGGAGAAAAACTGCGAGATAAAGCATCAGCTTTTACATTCTTGGTACCCGGGATGTAAGTAACAGAAAAATTAAACCGCGAAAAAAAAGTGCCCACCTAGCTTGACGGGCATTCAAGCGCTTGGCAGCATCAAGATAGATCAAATTCTTATGATTAGTAAAAACCTGAATGGGAAATTTAGCACCTTCCAAGAGATGACGCCAATGTTCAAATGCGAGTTTAATCGGCAGCAATTCCCGATTACCGACATCGTAATTAAGTTCGGTCTCAGAAAATTTTTTTGAAAAAAAAGCACAGGGATGTACTCCATCCTTATTTCCTGAGACAAAACATCACCGACCCCCACCGAAGAACCATCAACCTCGACCAAAAAAGGCTTGGTCTCATCAGGCTGCATAAGGATGGGGGCAGAACTGAACCTCTCCTTGAGATACACAAAAGCTTCAATGGCCTCAGTAGTCCACTGGACCGTATTCGCACCTTTCCTGGTGAGATCAGTCAGCGGCTTAACAATTATAGAAAAATTCTTAATGAATTTTCTGTAATAATTGGCGAAACCCCAAAATCTCTGTATTGGTTTCAAACCAATAGGCCTAGGCCATTCCTGAACCGCCTGAACCTTCACAGGGTCCATCTCAAAGCCCTCGCTGGAGATAATGTAGCCCAAAAAGCTAATTCTCTGCACAGCGAACTCACATTTCTCCAGCTTAGCAAAAAGTGAATTGTCGCTTAACAACTGCAATACCTCACGTACGCTCTACCAATGAGACTCCAGATCCGGCGCAAAAATCAAAATGTCATCCAAATACACCACCACATTCTTACCGATCAACGGTCTTAGGATGTCATTAATAAGGTTCTGAAAAAACGCTGGTGCGGTGGTAAGACCAAAGGGCATAACCAGATTCTCAAAATGACCCACTGGAGTGTTAAAAGCAGTTTTCCACTCATCACCTTCCTTCATACGTAACAAATTGTATGCCCCCCGGAGATCAATCTTAGAGAACCACTTGGCCCCCACTAACTGGTTGAACAAGTCAGGAATTAATGGCAGTGGGTAGGAATTGCGTACTGTAATTTTATTAATTTCGCGAAAGTCAAGACATGGACGTAAACCGCCGTCCTTTTTTTTTACAAAAAAGAATCCAACAGCCACAGGTGACTTAGAAGGTCTAATGTGACCGGCGGCCAAGCTGGTCTGTATGTATTCCTCCAAGGCCTTTCTCTCAGGGATAGTAAGATTAAATAAGCGACTCTTGGGAAGAGTTGCTCCAGGGACAAACTCAATAGTACAATCATAGTTCCTATGAGGAGGCAAAACTTGCGACTCCTCCTCAGAAAAAACCCTCCAAAAATCCTGAATAGGTACAGGTAATTCCCCTCTTTCCACAGCAGCAATGCGACCGTTGCAAAATTTATCATAACACTTAGGACTCCAAGACTTAATTTCATTGGTAGACCAGTCCAGTACAGGATTGTGCAATTTTAACCAAGGTAACCCCAAAACCACTGGAGCAGGCAAATTATTTAATACCGCCAAATCCAAATTCTCTTGGTGGATACCATTAATGGTGAGGGGAAATTCAAAAACCTTGTGAGTAATACCTTTCAAGGGAGAGCCATCAACAGCAACCACAGAAATAGGAGATGACAAAAGTTTGGATTCTAATTAAAATTTTTCCAAAAAACCCTCATCAATCACATTGAGTGTAGAACCACAATCCACAAATACCCGAAATTCAATCAACTCCTCCTGGAATGAGGTGCATCCAGAAAGAAATACTCCTTTTGAGTTTAAACAAGCTATGCGGGCGTAACTGACCTCTTTTTTTCAAACGAAGCACACAGTTCTTAATAAAGTGGTCAGATTTACCGGAATAAAAACACAATCCTTTAGCAAACCTACGGTCTTTTTCCTGAGAGTGGGGTGACATCGCCCCAATCTCCATCGGTTCTCCACCCTCCGAACAGACCCTCTGAAAACTAGGAGCTGCCATAGCAGTAGATTTCTCTTCATTACTCCTAGCACGCAGTCTCCTGTCCATCCGTATGGCTAATTGCATTGCCTCCTGCAAGGTTCCAGGTTTTGGGAAGGCAATCAGCAGATCCTTAACCCTTTCACCTAGACCATCAAGAAACAAACATTTTAATGCTGAGTCATTCCATTCCACTTCAGCCGACCATCTTCTGAAGTATGTACAATAATTTTCCACATCACCTGATCCCTGCTTAAAACGTCTTAATTCAGTTTCAGCAGATCAGACTCGATCAGGATCATCATACAACAACCCCATAGCAGAACAAAATCTTCCACAGATCTAAAACACGGATCACTAGGTTGTAGAGAAAAGGCCCATCCCTATGGTTCTTTGCGCAAAAGTGACATTATAAACCCAATGCGCTGTGATTCATTCCCCGAGGATCTGGGTCTTAAACGAAAATATAATAAACAAGCGTTTTTAAAGGAAAAAAAATCTTGCCGTTTACCATAAAAAAAATCTGGCAGTCCTACCTTCGGTTCGACAAAATGCGCTCCAGGACAGCTACTCACGTGTTGCTGGAGCTCGGCCACCTCCAAAGACAGTCCCTGCAGGCGTTGAGCCCACTCCTGAACCGACACCATGCTGAAATCAGGATTTCTTTCCTTAGAGTGTTTTATTTTTAGGCTGGACTTACTGTTATGAACTGCTACAAACACTAAGGAAAGATAGGAAAACTGTCCCTACAATAGGACTAAGCTGATTCCCTATGATGCAGCGTGGGACCTGTTCCTTGTGAACAGACCCGCCTAAGTCCTCGGCTAGTCTGAACGCAGACCTATAGATATAAGGGAGGGGTCCCTACAAGAACTAAGGACTGGGATATAGTTGGACACCTCCTAGCAGAAATTGTAGCAGAGCAAAGACAAACAAACAGAAATACTAGTGGTCAAAAGACCAAGCAAACTACAGAGTAAGGTACAAGGCACCTGGCTAGCTTAAGAGTAAATGAAACACTGAAGTCCAGCAAGGCCAGGAGGGCGGAGCTGGAATATATAGGCAAAAAGTCATGTGACCAGCAAAATAGAAAAAACTAACAGGAGGGTTCTAACAGGCAGTGTCCCAGCCGTCGCGGATCCGACCAGCGCCAGGAGGCGACGAGAGACGCAGGGGCGGCCGCGGGAGCAGGTAGGAGGAGTCTCCCTGTCCCGGGCACTGCCAGGTTGACCTGCTCCTGGGCCCCCTGGTAGAGCCGCTGCTCCTGGGTGCTGCCACCGCCAGACCGCTCCTACCACCACAGCTGGGCCCATCGCCAAGCACTCCAGCCCCGGGCGCCACCAGTGGCGGCCCGCTCCCGCAGCCAAGCCCTCCAGCCCCGGGCGCCAACAGCGGCAGCCCGCTCCCACAGCCAAGCCCTCCAGCCCCGGGCGCCACAAGCGGCGGCCCACTCCCGCAGCCAAATCATCTGATCCCTGGCGCTTCTACCACCAGCCCGTGCCCAGGCCCAAAGCTGCGCCCTCTGACCCTGGGCGTGATCAGCAGCGGCCCTCTCCAGGCCCCGCTGCAAGCCGCGCAAATCCCGGGCACGCCAATCCTGCACGTCCCTGAGATTTCAACGCTGCTTCTGGGTCCCCTGCAGGAGCCGTCTCCCCCGCCCGTTGAGTCGGTGTACCGACGTTGCCGGTGGGACTGGTCCGCGGAGGTGGAAGACCAGCAGCCCTCGCTCCTGCCCGCTCCGCAGCCCGCTGCCGCCGCTTCCCAGGTACCGGAGGAGGAGGCCCAATTCGAGTGGGATCACTCGGGGGAGGATCTAATGGGGTTCTTCCAGGAGACTAGGGCAGCCACGGCCCGCCGCAAGGAGTTCTGCCGCCAGCAGCTGGCTCAATTTGAAAAGGAGAGCAGCTCACGGCACAAGTAGTGGGAGAGATTAGAGGCCCAGAACCTGCAGGAGAAGACCCGGGCCCGTCAGTCCAACGAGGCCGCTCACGGCCCCAGAGAAGAGGGTACCGTTGTCAAATTTGATCTAAAGGCCGGATGGGGGTTCATCCGGGACCCGCACACAGACATTGATTTGTTTGTGAATAGAAGGGACATGGAGTCTCATCTCAGAGCGGGTCATCCTGATCGGAACCTCTACCCCGGAGACATTGTTACATATACCCGGCACCGAGGAGTCAGGGGCTGGTATGCCCTTGATGTTCACAGAGTGGAGGAGGAGAGTGAGTTCCACCTCTGTGAAGCTGAAGACCAGGCTGGGTCAGCTTCTCGAGGACCAGAGCCTCCCCGCAGGGAGCAGTCTAATTAGGAACTTTAAACAGCCACCAGTACCCGTGCAGAGTGGACACTGCAAGTTTAGAGCTAATATGTGTGTGTGAACAGTTTACCTGTTTATATAGTTACCCGGAACGGGTCCAAAGACTACCCGGCTGAGGACTGGGAGCAGCCGCTTCTTGTAAATAGTTGCACCTTTTGAGGTGCCCCATATTGGTTTTATAAGAACCTACAACAAATAAGTACCTCAGAACAAAAACCCGTTGGAGGTGGCCGAAGACGAGGTCCAGCATCTGGATCGTCTAAGCCCTGCAGCCACCCCAGGGCCTCCATTGAGGGTTTGGGATGGGTCCCTCATGTTCGTCTGTTACCAGTTGCAAGTTGCACTTTAAAGAAAATGGACACCTGGTCGCGAATTGCATTGTGACCAGTTAATCAAAGATTACTTGAAAATCTTTTATACAGTATGTCTTATATATATGAAAAATTTTATACAAGTGAAGAGAATTTTATAATGTTCTATATAACGTAACCAGTAAAGTTGAAAGGAAATATGCCTCCCATAAAGGGAAGTAGTGTTGTTAATAATCTTATATATGGACATGTCCTAAAATTTTGTATGTCTTTTTAAAATTGTCTTTTACTCTGTTCCAGCCCGCGGACGTGCTGTGTTTTACAAAGGGGGTGTGTGGCGCCCCTGAGGGTTCGGTCGCCACAGAGGTATTGCATCTCATCCAGAGGTGTGGTATCTCACTCTCAGGTAAGGAAGGAGTATGGCTCAGGACCCGACCCTAACACTACATCCACTACACCACATTACCGGGGGACAGGGCGATAATGCTCCTACGGGAGAGCACAAGTGTCCCTGATCCCTGGCTGGAGTGGGGAGGAACCACTTAGAGAGAGGGAACTATGTAGTGGATGGGTGGAGGACGTAGATCCTGGGAGCACTCTGGTAAAGAGATATAATAGGAAGGAACCATCTTGGTTCAGTGAGTCGGTGGGGGAGTTCCAGTCAGACAGACTGAGGAGGAGTCAGGGAGCAGAGGCTCTGTAGGAGCTCTGCTCCACAGGCGGGCCGAGTCAGGAGGCCTGAGCCTGGGAGAGAGAAAGAGGGAGCAGGAAGGCTCTAGGAACCGAACGGACCCTAGGGGTACGGGCCGTGCAGCAAGCCACCCGTACGCCCGCCGTTACTAGAAGAGTAAGGGGGTCAGGCCAGAGAAGGGGAACCGGGTCCCCCAACCAGCAGAGACTACAGGGCTCAACTGGGAACCGGAGGCTGCAGCACTTCAAGTACAGCAGGCCGTCCACACCAGCCACTAGGAAAGTAGCCACATAGGGCCAGGGGACGGAACACATGTCGCCCGCCAAGGCCCGAGGACACTGGACAGAGGTGCCGCTAGGTGTGAGATACAAGGAGAGAGGCCAGAGAGGACACACAGAAAGGGGTCCTGTTAAGTGCTCCAGAGCTACCTGGGAGTCGACTGAGCCCCTCACTCGGTGAACACAGGACGATGCGGGAAGTTATAAACCTGCAGTGATAACTTGGATTGAAAGAACTGTGAGTAAAGACCCTGAGACGGCATTGCAAAGACTCCGCGTTGTCACTACTGATTCCCTGCACTATCACCCCCATCATCCACTCATGCTGCCCTGAAGCTACACTCCACCTGTGGGGAGTCACATCACCTAGCTGCACATACCACCAGCTTCAGCGGACTGCCCCGCAGCGGCGGTTACCAATGACCGCAATCCACAGGTGGCGTAGTCGGACTATTTAAACCAGATACACATAGACTACCCTGATTTGACCGCCCTGGGTCACGGACCGAGTCCCCGCCACGGTGACTACAAACCCCAGCATCTAAAAGACCCGGCTCCGGGTACCCCCATGGCCCAGGGGGCGCTTCAACTTTGGCGTGGTCGGCAGGATCCGCAACCAACCCGTTATCACCGGGTATCGCGCGCCTAGAGACTGTTTCACTGAACTGAATGTGGCACCCGCCCCAGAAGAATGGGCGCCACTATGTGCGTGCTAAAAGACGACCAGAGACCACCTCCCATCGTGGGCCAGGTCCCAGTATGGCGCCAACAGCGGAGCCCGCCCCAAACAGCAATGGTCATGTATGCCAGTGTGTCCATCAAGGTGGGAGGGCTGACCCTGAAAGTGACAGACAGCAGATTGCCATGTGACCGCAGCAAATAGCCCTGGGACCACCCCCAGCAGGGGAGGGGGGAGAAGAAAACAGGGAGACAGGGTGTGGTCTGGATCAGTCTAGACAGATCGCACCCGGTGGGGAAGATGGAGGACGGCAGCACCAGAGCCCCAGCCAGCGACATGCTGCAGTCTGAAGCACCCTACACCCTTGATGAGCTTGTGGCAAAGCTGCCCCAGGAGGACTCGGAGTTCCTCCGCTCCGGGATGGAAGACCTGGGCCGGAGGATGGAGAAGGCCCAGCGCGACGCCATCGCGGGATGGAAGCGGGAGATGGAGCAGAGGATGGCGGACCGTCAGCAGAGAACGCTGCCCAGCACTGGCAGTGTCCCAGCCGTCGCGGATCCCGACCAGCGCCAGGAGGCGACGAGAGACGCAGGAGCGGCCGCGGGAGCAGGTAGGAGGAGTCTCCCTGTCCCAGGCGCTGCCAGCGTTGACCTGCTCCTGGGCCCCCTGGTGGAGCCGCTGCTCCTGGGCGCTGCCACCGCCAGCCCGCTCCTACCACCGCAGCTGGGCCCATCACCAAGCCCTCCAGCCCCGGGCACCACCAGCGGCGGCCCGCTCCCGCAGCCAAGCCCTCCAGCCCCGGGCGCCACCAGCGGCGGCCCGCACTCACAGCCAAATCATCTGACCCCTGGCGCTACTACCACCAGCCCACGACCAGGCCCAAAGCTGCGCCCTCTGACCCTGGGCGTGATCAGCAGCGACCCTCTCCAGGCCCCGCCACAAGCCGCGCAAATCCCGGGCGCGCCAATCCTGCACGTACCTGAGACTTCAACGGCGCTTCTGGGTCCCCAGCAGGAGCTGTCTCCCCCGCCCGTTGAGTCGGTGTACCGACGTTGCCGGTGGGACTGGTCCGCGGAGGTGGAAGACCAGCAGCCCTCACACCTGCCCGCTCCGCAGTCCGCCGTCGCCGCTTCCCAGGTACCGGAGGAGGAGGCCCAATTCCAGTGGGATCACTCGGGGGAGGATCTAATGGGGTTCTCCCAGGAGACTAGGGCAGCCACGGCCCGCCGCAAGGAGTTCTGCCGCCAGCAGCTGGCTCAATTTGAAAAGGAGTGCAGCTCACGGCGCAAGTAGTGGGAGAGATTAGAGGCCCAGAACCTGCAGGAGAAGATGCGGGCCCGTCAGTCCAACGAGGCTGCTCACGGCCCCAGAGAAGAGGGTACCGTTATCAAATTTGATTTAAAGGCCGTATGGCGGTTCATCCGGGACCCGCACACAGACATTGATTTGTTTGTGAATAGAAGGGACGTGGAGTCTCATCCCAGAGCGGGTCATCCTGATCGGGACCTCTACCCCGGGGACATTGTTACATATACCCGGCACCGAGGAGTCAGGGGCTGGTATGCCCTTGATGTTCACAGAGTGGAGGAGGAGAGTCAGTTCCACCTCTGTGAAGCTGAAGACCAGGCTGGGTGAGCTTCTCGAGGACCAGAGCCTCCCTGCAGGGAGCAGTATAATTATGAACTTTAAACAGCCACCAGTACCCATGCAGAGTGGAAACTGCAAGTTTAGAGCTAATATGTGTGTGTGAACAGTTTACCCGTTTATATAGTTACCCGGAACGGGTCCAAAGACTACCCGGCTGAGGACTGGGAGCAGCCGCTTCTTGTAAATAGTTGCACCTTTTGAGGTGCCCCATATTGGTTTTATAAGAACCTACAACAAATAAGTACCTCAGAACAAAAACCCGTTGGAGGTGGCCGAAGACAAGGTCCAGCATGTGGATCGTCTAAGCCCTGCAGCCACCCCAGGGCCTCCATTGAGGGTTTGGGATGGGTCCCTAATGTTCGTCTGTTACCAGTTGCAAGTTGCACTTTAAAGAAAATGGACACCTGGTTGCGAATTGCACTGTGACCAGTTAATCAAAGATTACTTGAAAATGTTTTATATGTCTTATATATATGAAAAGTTTTATACAAGTGAAGAGAATTTTATAATGTTCTATATAACGTAACCAGTAACATTAAAAGGAAATATTCCTCCCATAAAGGGAAGTAGTGTTGTTAATAATCTTATATATGGACATGTCCTAAAACTTTGTATGTCTTTTTAAAATTGTCTTTTACTCTGTTCCAGCCCGCGGACGTCCTGTGTTTTACAAGGGGGGTGTGTGGCGCCCCTGAGGGTTCGGTCACCACAGAGGTATTGCATCTCATCAGAGGTGTGGTATCTCACTCTCAGGTAAGGAAGGAGTATGGCTCAGGACCCTAACACTACATCCACTACACCACATTTCCGGGGGACAGGACGATAATGCTCCTACGGGAGAACACAAGTGTCTCTGATCCCAGGCTGGAGTGGGGAGGAACCACTTAGAGAGAGGGAACTATGTAGTGGTTGGGTGGAGGACTTTGATCCTGGGAGCACTGTGGTAAAGAGATATAATAGGAAGGAACCATCTTGGTTCAGTGAGTCGGTGGGGGAGTTCCAGTCAGACAGACTGAGGAGGAGTCAGGGAGCAGAGGCTCTGTAGGAGCTCTGCTCCACAGGCGGGCCGAGTCAGGAGGCCTGAGCCTGGGAGAGAGAAAGAGGGAGCAGGAAGGCTCCAGGAACCGAAGGGACCCTAGAGGTACGGGCCGTGCAGCAAGCCACCCGTACGCCCGCCGTTACTAGAAGAGTAAAGGGGTCAGGCCAGAGAAGGGGAACCGGGTCCCCCAACCAGCAGAGACTACAGGGCTCAACTGGGAACCGGAGGCTGCAGCACTTCAAGTACAGCAGGCCGTCCACACCAGCCACTAGGAAAGTAGCCACATAGGGCCAGGGGACGGAACACACGTCGCCCGCCAAGGCCCGAGGACACTGGACAGAGGTGCCGCTGGGTGTGAGATACAAGGAGAGAGGCCAGAGAGGACACACAGAAAGGGGTCCTGTTAAGTGCTCCAGAGCTACCTGGGAGTCGACTGAGCCCCTCACTCGGTGAACACAGGAAAATGCGGGAAGTTATAAACCTGCAGTGATAACTTGGATTGAAAGAACTGTGAGTAAAGACCCTGAGACTGCATTGCAAAGACTCCGCGTTGTCACTACTGATTCCCTGCACTATCACCCCCATCATCCACTCATGCTGCCCTGAAGCTACACTCCACCTGTGGGGAGTCACATCACCTAGCTGCACATACCACCAGCTTCAGCGGACTGCCCCGCAGCGGTGGTTACCAATGACCGCAATCCACAGGTGGTGTAGTCGGACTATTTAAACCAGATACACATAGACTACCCTGGTTTGACCGCCCTGGGTCACGGACCGGGTCGTCGCCACGGTGACTACAACCCCCAGCATCTACAAGGCCCGGCTCCGGGTACCCCCATGGCCCTGGGGGCGCGTCAGTCTTCAGGTCCTATGCTACCTGTCTGCGGTCTTCAGGTCCTCTGTTACCTGTCTGTGGTCTTCAGGTCCTCTGTTACCTGTCTGCGGTCTTCAGGACCTCTGCTACCTGTCTGCAGTTTTCAGGTCCTCTGCTACCTTTCTGTGGTTTCCAGGACATATGCTACCTGTCTTCGGTCTTCATGTCCTCTACTACCTGTCTGCGGTCTTCAGGTCCTATGCTACCTGTCTGGGGTCTTCAGGTCCTATGCTACCTGTCTGCGGTGTTCAGGTCCTCTGTTACCTGTCTGCAGTCTTCAGGTCCTCTACTACCTGTCTGCGGTCTTCAGGACCTCTGCTTTTTCTGAAAGTCCACGCCATTATATTCTGTATACCGTATGCTGAATACAGGCATGCTTTATAACATATTGTTTAATTTCGATAATAACAATATAGTACATGCACATCTCTTTCTATATTTGGCTTGAAAAGCCCCCACTGTGTTTCTCCGAAAATAAGACAAGGCCTTATAATATTTGTTGCTGTGAAAGATGGGTTAGGGCTTATTTTCAGGGGCTGTCTTATATTTTTTTTCCATGAACAACAATCCACATTTATTCTTGAACAAAACTATTTTTCAAGCATGACCGTAATGTTACCAAAGGTCCTTAAACAGTTTTAACCGCAGAATAGAAATGCTGGGGGCCCTGAGAAATTGCCCAGTTTGCCTCCCTTTCCCTTTAATGCTGACCCTCTTTTGTTCCTCTTGACTCCTGCAATTAAAGGACTTATTGTGATATCATGGTCACATGAACGTGAAATCATTTAAGGTCCTTAAGCAGTTTTGGCAATTGACTAGTTTGCCCATCTTCCCTTCCCTGACTGTAACTAGGGCTTCTTTTTGGGCTTATATTTAGGGCTTAAATTAAGGGTTTATATTTCAAGCATATGTGGCGCCCCTGAGGGTTCTGTCGCCACAGAGGTACAGCACCTCACCCAGAGGTGTGGTGTCTCTCTTCTCATAGGTAAAGAGGGAGTGCTGCTCGAAATCCCAAACACCTGCATCCAACACTACACTACTCCAGGCCGGCTGGAAGGGCAAGACGCAATGTATGTTACTGCTGAGCCCTGACCCTGGCTGGAGTGGGGGGAACCCAAAGGTAGGGGGAACCAGTAGTGGGCATGGGAGGAGGAAGTAGTTAGGGGGAGCACTTTGGTAGGAGTATAAATAGGGAAGCCATCTTAGGGTGGCAGAGAGAGGGTTCAGGATGAGTAGAGGAGAGCAGTTCAGAATAACAGCTCGGGACAGTTCAGAAGAACAGTCCGGGAGCAGAGTCTCATCAGGATCTCTGCTCCACAAGTAGGGCCATGTCTGGAGGCGCAGGAGGGGAGCAGGGAGTAGGCTCCGTTCTAAGAAGTGATCCTAGGGGGTACGGCGAGTGCAGGACGGCACCCGTACGCCCAGAATCTGTCAGAAGACAGAGGGATCGTAAGCCGCATTTTAATCCCCGTGAGGGTCAAGCAGGTCTGTGAACTCTGACGTACAGGAGGGACTTCAGAGTACCCGAGCCGGATTGAGAGTGGGCAGCGCAGAGCAGGAGGGAGAAAAACCCAGTGTGAAGTCGGTCTAGAGAGGAACACAGGAAAGTTCTGCCAGGCATTCCCAAATCACCTGAGGAAGAACTGAACCCCTGCCTGGTGAATGCAATGCGACGCGGGATCCTGTAAGCTGACAGTGCACCCTGAGGAACTAAAGAACTGTGAGTAAAGACATGGATGACTGCACCGCACCGCCTCTGTCCAATTATTTAGTCTGCGCCAACATTCCCTCACTGCACTACAACGCCCAGCGCTGCCACCATCTACCTTACATTGCCCTGTAGCTAAGCTCTACCTGTGGAGAGCCACACCATCCCTGCTGCCGTAACACCAGCTCCAGAGGACTGCTCCGCAGCGGCGGCACCCCTTAGCTGCATTCCACAGGTGGCATCACGAACTTTCCAAATCCCCTATAAAATATCCCCTTTTTGCACTGACCGCCCTGGGACACGGACCGGGCCAGCCACCGTGATATCCCCTATACCGGCATTCATAGGCCCAGCAACCGGAGGCCCGGCTGCCGAGTACCCCACGGCCCTGGGGGAGCGTCACATACTCCAGAAATCCTGTAAAATTATGCTAGTGCTTATTATCAGGGTAGGTCTTATTTTCAGGGAAACAGGGTATATGGCCAAAACGTTGCCTGTACTTCTTACCTTTTGTATGCAGTAATCAATAAAGAGATCCCTTGGAGGAGAACGTCTGGTACCTTGGACGTATTTTGATTTTTTAATAACTATATAGTATGGAATTATATATTTTGTAATTCCTTGAGCTCATTTTTAAACTGACTCCATAGGGAAGCATCACTTTTAGTGTGGATCTGAATAACAATGCACCCTGTGCGCCCTGACAAAATGACGTCAAGCTTCCTTAAGGAGTAAAACAGACTAAAAAAATAACACAAATTCGGTAAAATTCCACTGTGTTCCTCAAAGTGAGAGAAGTCCTTCAATTTGGCAGACAAGTTGCAGTTGAATACATCTGTGAAGAATGTAAACTGCAGGAATCTTGATTTGCCAGACAAATGTCAATATTTGAAAGCGTGTGTGACAGATATTAACAAAATTTACACGTTTTCTTTGGAACTATGAGTTTGAGTTTCTACATAGCAAGCTCCTTGGGAATAGACAAAAGACATTTCTTTTACTTGTAAGAAAATCATTGTATCTTTTATGAGCTAAACTTTGCTTGAAAGAAGCTTTGAATAAGAGAAATGTCGTCTCTAAAGTCATAAAAAGTTCAATATATGTGACTTTTGAAATAAATAATGTGGTAGAAGAAATTCACTGAAACAATTTAATTGAACATAGGTGTTTCTTGTGTGCATAAAGAGTCTCTTAACTTGAGGGAATAATTAAATCAAAGTAAAAAAACAAGAGTTTTACGATACAGATATACATATTATATAAATAAATCCAATAATCAATATATTATAGTATATTGTAGAATAATAGATGTTGTAGAGAAAAATTAAAATCCATGTAGACATCTCCAGAGAGGGGACATATCACCCTCATACTGAACATACGAGATTAATTATAATTGGGGAAGTGGGAAAGAGCTGACACTTCAATCTTGGTTGAAGTAGAGACCTCCTGCAGTGACCAGGTAATTACAACCAGAGATTTGCTCTGAGAATCAGAAACTAAGACTGGGATCTGTTTATGCAGAGGTGAGGAAGTAAACTTCACAGGAATAGAAATTCCACTGATGAAAGCACTGTTCTGAGACGTTAGTGGTTAGTGGTTAGTGATGAATATTGGGGTTTGCATCGATCCGATATTTATGAGTGATATATATTTAGTGTCATAATGAAAGAACAAGCATAATGCATTCATTCATATCAACGTAAGACTATTCTAACCCCTCCAACTTAATAACAAACTGATGGCTGATGCTAACCAGGTCGTGTTTCAACTCTGTATAATATAATATATGTAATATATACACTGTTCAATAAAATAAAGGGAACACTTAAACAACAGAATATATCTCCAGGTAAATCAAACTTCTGTGAAATCAAACTGTCCACTTAGGAAGAAACACTGATTGATAATCAATTTCACATGCTGTTGTGCAAATGGAATAGACAATAGATGGAAATTATTGATAATTATCAAGACACCCTCAATAAAGGAGTGGTTCTGCAGGTGGGGACCACAGACCACATCTCAGTATCAATGCTTCCTGGCTGATGTTTTGGTCACTTTTGAATGTTGGTTGTGCTTTCACACTCGTGGTAGCATGAGACGGACTTTACAACCCATAGAAGTTGCTCAGGTAGTGCAGCTCATCCAGGATGGCACATCAATGCGAGCTGTGGCAAGAAGGTTTGCTGTGTCTGTCAGCGTAGTGTCCAGAGGCTGGAGGCGCTACCAGGAGACAGGCCAGTACACCAGGAGACGTGAGGGGGCCGTAGGAGGGCAACAACCCAGCAGCAGGACCACTACTTCCGCCTTTGTGCAAGTGACTAGCCCAGGGGATGGGGATGACTCGGTACCCGGGCCTTTGCCTGGCCTTTGGGGATGTCGCGGTGGTCGGCTCCTGGGCCCATACCCTGGGGTCAGCTTTTAAAAGGGGATTGTTTGTTAAGTTTATGAAAGTTCGTGATGCCACCTGTGGCTTCTGGTGAGAATCACCAGCGCTGCTCAGTCCACTGAGGCCGGTGATAAGGCAGCTCGATGGTATAGCTCCCCACAGGTGGAGCTAGGCCTCAGGGTAGCGTACGGAGAGGGGGATGCAGGACAGGCAAGACCCAGCCGGGTCAGAGCAAGAACGGGGACGGACACGGTAGTCACTTCAGTACCTTTCACTGGTGGAAAATCAGGCACATCCCGGAGTACTGTAGGGTGAAGGGTACATATCAGGATCCTCCCCAATGAGCGGGTGTAGGGCCTCCTGTTTCTTGCCTCTGCGTAGTAAGTTTCTGACTTGCCTGGAGCTAGGCCTAACTTTATCTCTGTCCTGCACCGGCTGACGTTGTGGTAGGGCCTTCTCTTGGAGTCCACGCTCCCAGCTTACGGGGCCTATGTGTCTCCTGGCTCTGTTACGTATCAGCTCTCTGGTGAACCTGGGACCTGTAGTTTTCCAGGGATTCCGGTTATGCCTTACTGGGTCGTAGAGATCCCGGTAAGCTCGGACCCGGTGTCCGGTATATGTTTCGGGGTGAGCTGGGTAAGCTCCTCTGCCCCCACTGCTACTCACTTTCCACTCACCTTCGGCCACGCTCGGGCCCTCACTAAGCTACTCACACTAACGACAGCTTGTCGCGCTTCACCGATCTTTTGGTGCCGGCACACCTAAAGCTCTCTATTCTGAGCTACAACTGAGTCTTAGTCTGGATGAGCTCCACTGCAGGCTGACCAGTTTCTGTGTCTCACTCAGCAGGAACTCTCCACAGGAACTGAACTGCCTAGCTCCACATTCCCTATTTATATCCCTAACAGGCTCCCTCTACTGGTCTGAGGTGGAAGGTGGAGACGTGTGAATGTTTATGGGGGCCTCTTGTGGAAGAATCCATCAATGCACTCTTCTAGGATCTGTGATACCAAGTGCAGCTGGACGTCACACAAGGAGGAACAGGAGGAGCATTGCCAGAGCCCTGCAAAATGACCTCCAGCAGGCCACAAATGTGCATGCGTCTGCACAAACGGTTAGAAACCCACTCCATGAGGGTGGTATGAGGGCCCGACGTCCACAGATGGGGGTTGTGCTCGCAGCCCAACACCATGCAGGATGCTTGGCATTTGCCACAGAACACTAGGATTGGCAAAGTCACCACTGGCGCCCTGTTCTCTTCACAGATGAAAGCAGGTTCACACTGAGCACATGTGACACATGTGACAGAGTCTGGAGACGCCATGGAGAGCGATCTGCTGCCTGCAACATCCTTCAGCATGGCCGGTTTGGCAGTGGGTAAGTAATGGTGTGGGGTGGCATTTCTTTGGAGGGCCGCACAGCCCTCCATGTGCTCACCAGATGTAGCCTGACTGCCATTAGGTACCGAGATGAAATCCTCAGACCCCTTGTGAGACCATATGCTGGTACGGTTGGACCTGGGTTCCTCCTAATGCAGGACAATGCCAGACCTCATGTGGCTGGAGTGTGTCAGCAGTTCCTGCAAGATGAAGACATTGAAGCTATGGACTGGCCCGCCCGTTCTCCAGACCTGAATCCAATTGAGCACATCTGGGACATCATGTCTCGCTCCATCCACCAACGTCACATTGCACCACAGACTGTCCAGGAGTTGGCAGATGCTTTAGTCCCGGTCTGGGAGGATATCCCACAGGAGACCATCCGCAACCTCATCAGGAGCATGCCCAGGCGTTGTAGGGAGGTCATACAGGCACATGGAGGCCACACACAATATTGAGCCTCATTTTGACTTGTTTTAAGGACATTACATCAAAGTTGGATCAGCCTGTAGTGTGTTTTTCCACTTTAATTTTGGGGGTGACTTCAAATCCAGGCCTCCATTGATCAATAGATTTGATTTCCATTGATGATTTTTGTGTGATTTTGTTGTCAGCACATTCAACTTTGTACAGAACAAAGTATTCAATGAGAATATTTCATTTATTCAGATCTAGGATGTGTTATTTGAGTGTTTCCTTTTTTTTTTTTGAGCAGTGTATATATGTATATATATAATATATATATACTGTATATATACGTAAAATCACAATAGGAAACATGACAACAATATCTACCGCCTGGGACCTCCAGGGGCGAAGATATGCTGTAAGTTGGGGATCTCATAAAATTCTAAAAGACCTAGCACATTCCACAACCAGCCCCCTCTTGAGCTAACCAAGGGGAGGTATGTGGAAGTAACCTTGATCTAATAAAAAGCAGAATTTGGGTTTGTGTATTTTGTCAGTCCTGGAAGGTACATTTTGCTATGGTTCTGTTTATTTCCCTAAGAAGTACTTCCCTCCACTAAGCTCTGAGCCATTTTCGTTACACAGGTTTAGTCATTTTCTTTTGTTATTCCTTTTATTCCATGTAATTGTATATACTGTATTGCTTTGCTCCCATTTTGTATAATGTTTGTATATTTTTTATATATTTTTTACACTGCCTACCTTTCCAGACTAAATATATAAAATTTAATAGCTTTGTTCCTCTTGTTCTGTAAACAGCACCCTTGAAGCCATATGCTACATGTAATGGGTGTCAAGTATTATCTTGGGAAAGTTATAAAACATTGAAAATCACTTTATTAGGGAATTTGGCTTCTAAATCCCTACTTTTCTAAAATTTAGTCCCCTGCCTCTAGCTGTATTGATATCAGAATGTACTAATTTGGAGTACAGATAATGGCAGTGAAAGGGTTGGAACCTCTTTCCTCCTCTGAGTATTGTGCTTATCACAATAATATCCTGAAAGGGGCTTACCCCAGAGTAAGAGAAACACAGTGATGAGCTGACCCTTTTACTACCTGCATGTGATAGGAGTGCTAGGTCTTGGACCCACACTAAGCTGATAATGTTAAACTATTCTAGAGACCCCCATATAGATTAGATGACTATTGGCCGAATGATGATTTGGCTGTCGTTCATCTAACAGCCATCTCAGCCGTCACTCCCATACTCAAGAGTGCTCATTCGGGAAAGCACTCCTGTGCTCTTCATAAGAAAGTCACCGACAGACATTACTGCAGACAAAATTGGACATGCTTAATCAACATCTCCTCTGAGAATAAGTTGGCTGGCGTCTCCATACACATTGGAGTGTTGGCCAAACATGCCAATATTGGTGGGTGCAGCCGACATTAGTGTATGGGGGGCTTAATACCATCAATATATTAGTCTCCTTTAATAATATGATTAGTCAAATTATCATAAAAAAACACTCCCCGCAAAACTAATACCTTAAATTGTACTAATCTAGTTTAGGGACTAATGCAAACTGTTGAGTGTATATCAAAATGTTTTTTTTTTTCATTTGACCTTAACATTTTGGTCTTATTTTATGTATAATCTGTCATTTCTAGGAGTCATGAGAAAAACTTAGTGCACTCCCTTTGGATTCTACGGTTTTACGTTTCAGGGCATAATTAAAAAATATGTAGTCCTTTGGTCTGAAAGTTAGATGGCTACCTCAGATGAACAACAGCGCATGACAAATTACACCGTTTCTGTATGACTTTATCAGTCTCACGTCGTTCTGGAGAAATTTTGCCCCACTCTTCTTTATAATGTTACCTGAGTTCATTGAAGTTTGTGAGCATTGGTTTATTCTCAGCTCTCTTAAGGTTCCACAAGAACATTTCAATTGGGTTGAGGTCCAGACTGTGATTGGGCCACTGCAAAACGGTGATTATTTTCTTTTTCCGTCATTCTGACATTGATTTGCTGGTGTGCTTGAGATCATTGTCCTATTGTATGATCTAGTTTAGGGCAATCTTTAGCTTTCGGTTGCTTGATGGCCTCATATTTGATTCTAGAATACGAAAAGTTCATGGTCGACTCAAAGACAATAACGTGCTCAAATCATCACCCCACAAACACCATGCTTAACAGTTGGTATTTTTGGTTCCTGCCAAATATGGCACAGAGAATTATGGGCAATCATCTACACTATGGACTCATCTATTCAAAGGTCATTGTTCCAGAAGTCTTGTGGTTTCTTTAGATGCAACTTTACAAACTTTAGTTGTGCTGTAATATTCTTTTTAGTTAGAAGACTATTTTTCCTTGCAACCCTTACAAACAAGCCACACTTGTTCAGTGTTTTTCAAATTGTATTGTCATAAACTTGAACATTTAACATGCTAGTTGAGGCCTTTAGAGTCTGAGCTGTAGCTCTTGAGTATTTTTGCAAGTGCGGACATTAGGATAAATTTGCTGGGACATCCACTCCTGGGAAGATGGTCAGTTGTTTTGAATATTTTCCACTTGTCAATAATCTTCATCACTTTAGAATGATGAACTTTCCTTATAACCCTTCTCAGATTGATGGGCAGCACCAATTACTTCTCTAAGATCATTATTCATATCTTCCCTTCTTGGCATTGTGTTAATACACGCTTAAATGCTCCACACCAACAAACTGCCAACACTTCTGCTTTAATAGATATAGTAACACTTGCTTATGAACAATTAATCAAAGGTATGTGATTAGCACAGAAGATTGCTACTTAGCCACTTAATTTTTATAGAAGCATCGCGTACTTAACTTTTCACACATGCCTTCTACATGTTATCCTATTTTTTGGTTAAATAAATAATGACAAAGTGTAACCGGTCATGGGTAGTTCATCTGAGGGTGTATTTACCCAATTTTAAGACATTCTAAGGCCAGATGATTTTATTCTGTCCTGATACAGAAAACCATAGCATTGAAAGAGGGTATATTCATTTTTTTTCTAATATATCTAGAAACTCTTCAGAAGAACTCCTCTGCCTATCTCCCATTATCTATGTATATATAGGTAACTGCAAATTAAGGTGCTTAAAGGGAACCTGTCACATCATTTATCCCTACTCTCTGGCCCCAATGTCTTACAGGTCATGCAATGTGACAACCAACTTCCTGGGCATGGGCTCATAAAATCCATGAAGCCTCTGACTCGCAGCGGCTTCTGGAGAAAACCCATATAGCAAATGAGAGTGGGGACGTACACCCAGCTTCAATGCACATTCCCAGGGAGCTGGTTGTCAGCATCCAGGTGCGGGATCTCCTCAGTGATTGGTGTGACATCGGGGCAGCCCCAACCCCCTGAGGAAACCAGCGAGGTGAAACTTGTTGGGGTGGCTATGTGATGATTGTAGTATCACTAGTGAAACCAGTGTATATCGTAGAAAATAGTGATTCTGTTTGAGCTGATTTCAATCCATGAATTTCAGTCATCGCGGATATAGCATTGTCTTGAATATGAATTAGTTTGCTTAATGAACTTTATAGGTCCTTTATAGGTCCTAGAGTAGTATATATACTACTATAGGTCCATAAGTAGTATAGAAATAACACTAGTACACTGGTGTGCTTTTAATTTATTTTCCACTTTTTTTTTTTTAAAGAACGATAAAAGTCAAGTTTTATGGCATCCCTTAATTATGGTCTATTTACCCTTTGGGTAATCTGGTAATTTCAACAAGATAGTCATGCACATTGCGTGACCTATAAATTATTGGGGGCAGTTTAGTAGGGATAAATGACATGGCAGGTTCCCTTTAAAAGAAATGAAAACAAGACATATCTGTAATGGTTTCCTTTGTATAGATCACAAAAATATAACCAGTGTTTAATATCTACAATAAATGAATGAAAGAAGTAGATTTTTCCAAAGGACATCTGCATTCCATATGGATTTGACTGTTCTATCCAACTCATCAGGTTGTTTTGTGCTTGTTATGCAGAAAAACTTGGTGTCTTTCCACTCCCATCGTCTGACCAGGAAGATGTAAAGTTTTTCCATTTCCCAATGATGAATCAGCAGAGGCAATAATGGTAACAGAATCCTTTCTGATGAAAAACATTTGCATGTCAGCGTGAGTAAAGGAAAATGTAAAAATGTCCGACAGCATGGGATCTCTGAATAGATACTACTACCCGAACGGCATTGTGTCCAAATTCCCAGATCACAGGGATGCAATCTTTACAGATATTCACCTACGTTCTAGTCCTTGGTTGTGAAACAGTCATCTGGATGGAATTAAACTTTGTGGTACCTTCAATGTAAACCAACTGATATTTCCTTTTAGTCGATCCAAGGCGGCTGCTTTGGCATTTAACAGCATCTTAACATCCATTTACATAAAAAAAAATGTTCACCGTCTCCAAGAATTTCCCTGGCTTTATACAAGGAAGCCACGTCCTCCGAGAACCTTGTAGTTTAGACGCTCATCTGACCTTAGGAGACTTTCTTCTTTGTATGCACAAATATCTATAAACATTTTCTTTCTTTGAAGTATGAGCTTTGTATTTGTGTTCTATTGTTAGAACTTGTGCTACATATTCTGCAACTCTGTACAGAGATTAGTTTTATCAGGTGTACCGATCAGGGTCATGCACAGGGTGGGAAGGTTAGAGGATTAAAGCCTTGTCCTTGTCTAATACTGTACGAAAGGAGGAAGATGGAAGGTTTTATCACGACAGCAGGCTTGTCTGTCCTAAAGCTGCCCACTAGATCAGAGTCAGGATTGAAATAGAAGTCATAGACCAAATAGTGGTCAACAAGTGGAGAGGACCTTGTGGGCCGGAGACGAGACCTTCATAGGGTGACTTTAAAAATTATACTGATAAGTACTTTTTATACAGTCAGCACAACAGATAGTATGAAAGAGAATCTGCCAGCACGATTTTGCATGGAAAGTAAAGGCATGGCCATAATGGCACTGTTAAACAGGTTAAAAGGGACCTGTGATGTAAAATAACACTACTAACGTGCAGATATTGGGTCAATCTGCAGGGTAATAACGTTCTGACATTATAGAACTTTATTCCTCCTGGCACGGTCTCTCTTTCAGTCATAGTTGCAGCGTTGCACAGTGTCAGTCACCGCTCTGTGTATAGGGAGCGATGGCTGTTACTGCGTTCCCGGCACTAACTGACAGCCAGCTCTAATGCTAAGCCTGCTGTCAATCAGTGCAGGTCACTGATTTTACACGACAGGTCCCCTTTAAATAGATACCTTTAGGGAAGAAATCCACATGGCGGTTGTTCTTTAATCAGCATTTTAAGTAATACGATTTGGGTACACAGGGGTGGGACAGTGGGTAGGGTCTCCGGCTCCTTCCCTGCCCGTTCTGCCTGCCCTTGTTGTCTGTATAACAGGTCACTGCTTTGTGAGTAACCTACCTGTAATTTCTCTATCTGTCTCATATTTGAAAGTTCACACTAGCGCCATTCTCAGTGCGAGTGGCGCTTGCGCAGATTGATCCTCCAGTGGTCTTCAGCAAAAAGGTGCTATGGCGGCGCATGCGCAGATTGGCCTACCGGCTATCTTCAGTAAAATGGTAGCAGTGGCAGCTCATGCACAAATTGAGATCTCGGCTCACGTCATTGAGCTAAGATCTCAATCTGCACATGTGCTGCCATTTGGGAGGTAAGTTTGCGTTATGACTTGGTATGAGGCGCCATGGCACTATTTTACTGAAGATCGCAGGGAGATCAATAAGTGCAAGCACCGCTCGGGGTGAGGACGGCGCTAGTGCAAACTTTCAAACAGGAGGCAGGTCATTCACAAAATGATCCATCATACAGATACCAGAGGTAGTGGAGGGGCCGGGGCAGAGCCGAAGATAACACCCATTGTCCTTCACCTGTGCACCTAAATCTTTATAACCAAAACTTCAAATGTTGATTAAAGAAATGCGGATTTCTTCACTAAAGGTATCAATTTAATCTATATGACAGCGCCATTATGGCCACGCCATATGGCCACATACAGTACAGTACAGTACAGACCAAAAGTTTGGACACACCTTCTCATTTAAAGATTTCTCTATATTTTCATGACTTTGAAAATTGTACATTCACACTGAAGGCATCAAAACTATGAATTAACACATGTAGAATTATATACTTAACAAAAAAGTGTGAAACAACTGAAAATATGTCTTATATTCTAGGTTCTTCAAAGTAGCTACCTTTTGCTTTGATGACTGCTTTGCACACTCTTGGCATTCTCTTGATGAGCTTTAAGAGGTAGTCACTGGAAATGGTCTTCCAACAATCTTGAAAGAGTTCCCAGAGATGCTTAGCACTTGTTGGCCCTTTTGCCTTCGCTCTGCAGTCCAGCTCATCCCAAACCATCTCGATTGGGTTCAGGTCTGGTGACTGTTCAGGCCAGGTCATCTGGCATAGCACACCATCACTCCCCCTCTTGGTCAAATAGCCCTTACACAGCCTGGAGGTGTGTTTGGGGTCATTGTCCTGTTGAAAAATAAATGATGGTCCAACTAAACGCAAACTGGATTGAATAGTATGCCGCTGCAAGATGCTGTGGTAGCCTTGCTGGTTCAGTATGCCTTCAATTTTGAATAAATCCCCAACAGAGTCACCAGCAAAGCACCCCCACACCATCACACCTCCTCCTCCATGCTTCATGGTGGGAACCAGGGATGTAGAGTCCATCCGTTCACCTTTTCTGCGTCTCACAAAGACAAGGTGGTTGGAATCAAAGATCTCAAATTTGGACTCATCAGACCAAAGCACAGATTTCCACTGGTCTAATGTCCATTCCTTGTGTTCTTTAGCCCAAACAAGTCTCTTCTGCTTGTTGCCTGTCCTTAGCAGTGGTTTCCTAGCTGCTCTTTTACCATGAAGGCCTGCTGCACAAAGTCTCCTCTTAACAGTTGTTGAAGAGATGTGTCTGCTGCTAGAACTCTGTGTGGCATTGACCTGGTCTCTAATCTGAGCTGCTGTTAACCTGCGATTTCTGAGGCTGGTGACTTGGATAAACTTATCCTCAGAAGCAGAGGTGACTCTTGGTCTTCCTTTCCTGGGGCGGTTCTCATGTGAGCCAGTTGTTTTGTAGCGCTTGATGGTTTTTGCAACTGCACTTGGGGACACTTTCAAAGTTTTCCCAATTTTTCGGGCTGACTGACCTTCATTTCTTAAAATGATGGTGGCCACTCATTTTTCTTTACTTAGCTGCTTTTTTCTTGCCATAATACAAATTCTGACAGTCTATTCAGTAGGGCTATCAGCTGTGTATCCACCTGACTTCTGCACAACACAACTGATGGTCCCAACTCCATTTATAAGGCAAGAAATCCCTCTTATTAAACCTGACAGGGCACACCTGTGAAGTGAAAACCATTTCCGGTGACTACCACTTGAAGCTCATCAAGAGAATGCCAAGAGTGTGCAAAGCAGTCATCAAAGCAAAAGGTGGCTACTTTGAAGAACCTAGAATATAAGACATATTTTCAGTTGTTTCACACTTTTTTGTTAAGTATATAATTCCACATGTGTTAATTCATAGTTTTGATGCCTTCAGTGTGAATGCACAATTTTCATAGTCATGAAAATACAGAAAAATCTTTAAATGAGAATGTGTGTCCAAACTTTTGGTCTGTACTGTATATACTGCTCAAAAAAATAAAGGGAACACTCAAATAACTGTTACGGATCCGGGTGGTGAAACCTCTGTGCTGAGATGCAAGGAGGGACCAGAGGGGCGTAACTAAGTGCCAACTCGGTCCGACCCTGGCCACACGGCAACTTAATCGACTCCGTGAACCAGGGAGAGACCGGCAGGTGGACGAGGTGACACTCTGGGTATATAAACCTATAAAAGTATCACTAAAAAGTGAAAACAGTCCCAAATCAAGTGAGAAACCAAAAAACGAAACATTCCCTGATCAATTTTGCTAGCCCAATGGTATACCATATAGTATATGATCAAAAGCAAACGGGAATTAAGAAAAACTGTGGGATCAGTTTATAAGAAAATAACAAATTTTATTTAATATAATAGATATACAACATAGAAAATATCGGTTAAAATGGTTTGGAGTGACAGAAATTACTGCAATGGCACTATAGAAAAAGTGATGAAAAAAATTCAACACAATAGAAAATAAGTAGACACATGGTCCACTCGGGGACCAACCTTGTGTGAGAGCAGGCGACTCCCACGGGTCAGATGGCTGAAGCTGACAGGTACAGCAGATGAGCACGGCAGGTAGACTGACGGGTGATCCGGGTAGGCAAGCAGGCGGGCACGGCAGGTAGCCAGACAGTTGATCTGGGTAGGCAAGCAGACGGGCACCGCAGGTAGCCAGACAGGTGATCTGGGTAGGCAAACAGGGGGGCACAGCAGGTAACCTGACATTGATCCGGGTAGGAAAGCTGGCGGGCACAGCAGGTAGACAGGCTGGCGGGCACGGCTGATAGAAAGACAGGCGGGCACGGCTGATAGACAGGCTGGCGGGTACGGCTGATAGACAGGCTGGCGGGCACGGCTGATAGACAGGCAGGCGGGCACGGCTGATAGATAGACAGGCGGGCACGGCTTATAGACAGGCTGGCGGGTACGGCTGATAGACAGGCTGGCGGGCACGGCTGATAGACAGGCAGGCGGGCACGGCTGATAGACAGACTGGCGGGCACTGGAACCTGAGGGCTGAGGAGTGTTAGCACACAAACAACAACCTTGCACAGGCACCTCCATTTTGGAGGAGGTGCTTTAAATAGGAGTGGTCCTCCGGCCATTGGCCGGGGACTCTTTAGGATGGCACACGTAGCCCCTTTAGGCACAGTACCCGGAAAGCTGCGTATGGTGCACGCAACAGCAGCAGGGGAGCTGGAGGACGCTGGACCGGGACCACGGCGGTGAGGGGAATGGCGTCTCTACCTGGCAGGAGGCAGAGACGCCGACGCTACAATAACACATTCTAGATCTGAATGAATGAAATATTCTCATTGAATACTTTGTTCTGTACAAAGTTGAATGTGCTGACAAGAAAATTACACAAAAATCATCAATGGAAATCAAATTTATTATTAACCAATGGAGGCGTAGATTTGGAGTCACCCCAAAATTAAAGTGGAAAAACACACTACAGGCTGATCCAACTTTGATGTAATGTCCTTAAAACAAGTCAAAATGAGGCTCAGCATTGTGAGTGGCCTCCTTGTGCCTGGGCATGCTCCTGATGAGGTTGCGGATGGTCTCCTGTGGGATCTCCTTCCAGACCTGGACTAAAGCATCCGCCAACCCCTGGACAGTGTGTGGTGCAACGTGACATTTATGGATGGAGTGAGACATGTCCCAGATGTGCTCAATCGGATTCAGGTCTGGGTAACGGGTGGGCCAGTTCATAGCTTCATCTTGCAGGAACTACTGACACACACCAGCCACATGAGGTCTGGCATTGTCCTGCATTAGTAGAAACCCAGAGCCAACCGCACCAGCATATGGTCTCACAAGGGATCTGAGGATCTCATCTTGGTACCTAATGGCAGTCAGGCTACCTCTGGCGAGCACATGGAGGGCTGTGCGGCCTTCCAAAGAAATGCCACCCCACACCATTACTGAACCACTGCTGAAGAATGTTGCAGGCAGCAGATTGCTCTCCACGACGTCTCCAGACTGTCACGTCTGTCACATGTGCTCAGTGTGAACCTGCTTTCATCTGTGAAGAGCACAGGGCGCCAGTGGCGACTTTGTCAATCCTGGTGTTCTGTGGCTAATTCCAAGCGTCCTGCACTGTGTTGGGCTGTGAGCACAACCCCCATCTGTGGACATTGGGCCCTCATACCACCCTCATGGAATCGGTTTCTAACCGTTTGTGCAGACACATGCACATTTGTGGCCAGCTGGAGGTCATTTTGAAGGGCTCTGGCAGTGCTTCTCCTGTTCCTCCTTGCAAAAATACAGAGGTAGCGGTCCTGCTGCTGGGTTGTTGACCTCCTACAGCCCCCTCCACGTCTCCTGGTGTACTGGCCTGTCTCCTGGTAGTGCCTCCAGCCTCTGGACACTAAGCTGACAGACACAGCAAACCTTCTTGCCACAGCTCGCATTGATGTGCCATGAGCTGCACTACCTGAGCAATTTCTGTTGGTTGTAGAGTCCGTCTCATGTTACCACGAGTGTGAAAGCAAAAACCAACATTCATAAGTGACCAAAACATCAGCCAGAAAGCATTGGTACTGAGATGTGGTCTGTGGTCCCCACCTGCAGAGCCACTCCTTTATTGAGGGTGTCTTGATAATTGCCAAAAATTTCCACCTATTGTCTATTCCAGCATGTGAAATTGATTGTCAATCAGTGTTGCTTCCTATGTGGACAGTTTGATTTCACAGTAGTTTGATTTACTTGGAGTTATATTCTTTTGTTTAAGTATTCCCTTAATTTTTTGAGCAGTGTATATATGTGTATATACATATACATACACACACATATATGGTTCTATCTGGGGATTTGACATTTTTGATGGCAGGAATAATGTAATATTATTGTCCTCAGAGGAAGGTATCCTCACCAAACCCTTGATAGATCGTTTTATAAGT
Source organism: Phyllobates terribilis (assembly GCF_046119375.1). Taxonomy (NCBI): domain Eukaryota; kingdom Metazoa; phylum Chordata; class Amphibia; order Anura; family Dendrobatidae; genus Phyllobates; species Phyllobates terribilis. Next base: position 878,355,968 of record NW_027362762.1, read on the forward strand.
CCATGGATCCAGAACGGCAAGCACAAGGTCTGAAGTAGTGCCATTATGTATTTATAATTGGGGGTTCATAAAGTTGATATAATCTACCTCAGTAATAGAGCAATCCAGGTTTAATTCCATTTGGAAAATAAAGATATTTTAATCCATTTTCTCTTGTGCAAGGTTTAAGTAAAACTCTATTACGTCTAACTTTTGAAGTTTTTTTTTCTGTGGTATTTTAGTTGTTTCCAACTTTTATGAAATTCATAATCTTTTTTTCAGGAATAGATTTTAAACTGTTCTGTACTCAATTACCACCACATAAGAACAATACTCCAGGCAAGATTTAAGCAGTCATTTGTAGGTAGGGCCAAAATAGTATTTCAGAACTGGATCTGCTGTCTGGTACCTGCTTTCAGACTGGATCAAGGTTCACTGGCAGGCTGCGTGAGACTAAGCTTGCTTTTTTACTTTATTAACAGAAAACACATGAGCCGCAGACAGTTTGGGGGAGAGAATGCAGATTTGATTTTACATGATAAATTTAGTGGATGTGCTTCAGAAGCAGAAGTCCAGAACCGGTAAATGGACTTGATGTGTCATGTCATGTATGTAATGTTTGGGGATGATATTGATCATAGTAATTTTGCTTACAATAACACCTCTTATGCCATGGAGCGTGTTCGGAAGTTTGGAGTTGGCTCAGGAGCAGAGTCTGCACCACACGGGGCAGATACTGGCTTTATTATGTAGCCGACATCTGCCTCTAACAGCAGTGATAGGTGCACCCACAGATTGCTGCTGCTAATCTCTTAAATGCTGCTGTCAATCACTGACAGCAGCATTTAAGCATCACAATACGGCCCAGGCATACGTTTCAGTGTCCATCAGCCCCCCTGCAAAGTGATCGCAGGGAGCCAATGGGTTGCTATGACAGTCGGGGGCCGGTTGGACATCCCTGTGCCTGTCATGTGAATGGGAAAAACGAATGGCAAAAAAATGCAAGTAAAAACGCATCAATTATGAACACAAAATAAATACATATTTCATGCAGCACTTTTCGTGCGAATACTCTGGTTTTGATGAAAAATCTGCTGCAAATAGTCAAGGTATGCATATACCCTAAAGAGGATAACATAATCTTTATAGTATACTATATTCATATTACCACCCTTTAAATGTCTGTAAAATATTTATTATGGAGTACAAGATGGAGTACTGGAGATGGAGCATCGGTGGGGGTCTGACTATATGACTGTACATGACATAGATATTTTGAATAATGGCCCTGATCTTTACTGATGGAAGTGGGAACCTACTAAATTGTAATCATCTCCTCAGACACCTCAACATTAGCAAAGAAAGCAGAGGAGAACTATCCAGAAAGAGATAAAGAGTTGGTGGAGGAGGGAAAGTTCAGAACTTTAGCTCTTAAGCTCTTAGTTTGATGGCCATGGTTGACACATATGAACTGAGCATTACTAAGCAAAAGACTATAGGTCGCCAATTTAGGTTGGGCCTCCTGACCCCTGACATCTTTTACATCTTGAATAATTTGAATTCAAATGCCCCATCCTTTTCTGCTCCTTGGGAGAGCACGGGCTGAGCTTTGTTATTGGCTACAGCGCTATCGACATGATGTCAACGCAGCATACAATAACAGAGACTGGGAGAAGTTGCAGAGACTCAGCGCTGGACCTGGGTAGGGTGAGTATAGAAAGGTTTTTTTTCTTTTTTTCAAACAAATTGCAATCGGGAAAGAGTGACTTACAGAATGACAGTTCAAACCCAGGATAGGCACTCTGTTCACCATGTTGTGGCCAAACATTTAACTACACCTTCCCACCTGCTTGGTTTCCATTTGTCTCTGCCTTTTTCTGGCTCTATGAAGGCGAGCTGTCAATCAGAGAAGAGAGGGTGGAGATAGAGGCAAAACTAGTAGGTGGGAAGGTGCAATTAACTGTTTGGCTCCGCCATGATGCACCGAGCACCTGTACTTAGTTTGAGCAGTCATTCTATGCTGACAGAGTCCCTTTAAACCCTTGGTCATCTCAAGTGTATGGGGGAGGTGGGGCATTCAGGTAACTGCTAATTTGTATATGCAACTTATATACACATTAGCCAAATGTCGGCCAAGCCTTTTTACTTCTTTACGTATCAAGTCAACCTTTAAAATGGGTAAAAGAGCAGGAAAATTTTCTTTCTGTTGGGATACAATTCTTTTTTTGGTAGACATCAAAATACATTATACTTAGTCCATAATTATTAAAACTAAGAGAAAATGTGATCAGTCAGATCTCATCAGCCACCACTAGGGGGAGATCACTGCATACAGATTTTTGCTTTTTCCATTAAGGGGATATTTCCACAAAGGACATTTAAATTCATATCATAAGCAACCAGAATTCCCCTCTCTGGATATATTATAAAAAAAATTCCAATCACAGAATATTGGACCTAAGAATGAAATTAGGCCTCTCAGTTGGGGGATGGGCATGCCATATTTTTTACTTTAGCTATGGCCCCTATTATTTCTATGGCATGGATTTTTGTAACCAATTCATATTGTGATGTTCAGAAATATTTTAAAACATCCGGAAATCAGGTCAAGAAGATGCATCCAGTCCCCTTCTATTTTTACATCTTTACATTCATCTAATAACATCAACCTGCTGCAAAAATAAAGTAGTAACAGACATCGTAACACTAATGTCAGTCCAGAAAGCAAAGAAAAAAGTGAAAGAGAAGCGCGTGGGGAACATTTCTTTCTGCCACATGTAATAAATATTTCAGGTTTGCTTGTATGTGGTCTCCTGGAAAGTGTTGGTGGTCTGTGTCTCTCAAACAGTTCAGTGTGTAAATGCTAACGACGGCAGTTAAAAATAGGTTTACAAATCAGCACAAAACAAATACACATGTAACAGATGGGCTGCACATTTCTGATCATGCTCTGCTGTGGTACTGTAGGTAAGATTACAATGACGTACATACTAATAATGGGACATATTTTATGCACATTATTTTTTGGATAAAAAATCAAATATTAGGACCGAAATATAAGAATAAAGATATATAAAGAAATAAAATATATTACAGCAGATCACAGAAATCTGATCTATGGCTCATGTAGTTATGGAACCACCAGCATTGCTGCTTTGGTTGACAAAGTATGTGCTTGGATGTCATACACCTAAGAAAGAGGTAGAATTAAAGGGAATCGGTCAGTAGGGTCAACCCCCCTAAGCCATCTATATGGGCATGAAGGTCAAAGGAAGTTGAATAAAATGACACCCTGATATATGCGATACAATGTTTTATTCCAGAGAAATCCACATTTTTCTTAATATGTAAATGAGCTGTTCAGATCTATGGGCTGGACACTGATCTCCCTGAGAAGTTGCCGCCAGAGATTATTTTATATGAGAGGGAGAGTTACTAGTGTGAGACATGTAATCATTGCTCTCCTGATCTACTATACAAGTCTCACACTGGTAATACCCCCTTTTATTTAAAATACGCTCTGGAGGCAGATTCTCATGAAGATCTATGTCCGGCCCATAGATCTTAACAGCTCATTTATTTACATATTAAGAAAATTAATGGATTTCTCGGAAATATAACATCGAATGGCAGATATCAAGGTATCATTTTATTCAACTTTCTATGACCTACATATCCATATAGACAGCTTAGAAGGTTCGATCATACTGACAGATTCCCTTTAACGATATGACAAGGGTAGAAGTTGCACCAGAGCTCTGGGGCCTATGGGAATCCTCTGCCACATATGATGACACACGTATTATAAATGCCACTTGGTATGTGGGGGATGTGGGTGCAGTTATTTGGGCCGACAAGCTCCTGGAGCTGTTTTTTTTGCCACGTAATACATTTATCACCTATACACATTAAAGATGATACATTTCTGTTTGATGGTGGTACCACCACTAGGACCACCACCGATCTAAAAAAAAGTCCCTGGTGTGAATGGAGAGGTAGTGGCTATGTGTGATCATTGCTTCATTCTCATTCCATCAGTCCCATAGAAATGAATAGGGTGGTAACGCCTGGCCACTATGGCTCCATTCACACAAGGGAATTTGGGATTCTTTTTCTCGTGATTGGTTGGTGCTCCATGGGTTGTTGTCCCATCGATCATCAATTTATCACCTGCTCAGTGGATAGGTGATAAATGTATTCAACCAATTAGCTCATTTAAAAAAGATGTCCAGTATAAAATGTATGTGGTTAGGGGTTGCAAATCTATAAAATAGCCATCACAGTGTTACTGACCATCCCTGGGTCCAGCTGCTGCCTCTCCACCACGTCTGCAGTCTTCGTTGAAAGTGCGTGTCACCATTGCAGTCAATCACTGGGCTCGATGCTGATACCGTTGTAGATGGCACAAACCCAGTGATTGCCTGCAGTGGTGATGTGCACTGGAGACTTGATGTGACCTATGTATCCTATCAACAAAGACCGACATAGCGGTGCAAAGCCCTGGATCTGCGATGGTGATTAACACTTGTGATGTGGTTTGAAAATCTATAAAATGCCAATGTATAAGAATTGGATGTCTCATATTTGCCAACTGGTGGCCTCATTCCCCCTAAATCTAGCATTGGTAAAGATGATTTACACAGGGGTACAGTAGGGAGCCATACAATATGGGTGCTGTATTACAATAGTACAACTCTAAGATTGTTTGGAACCATTAATCTGCATAGTTACCAAATGATCCACATTTTCTGGGATGAAAGAGGGTGATGTTTTGTATTATCCTCAACCAAAATTGGACATTCTGAAATGGATTGGGGAAATTACCGGAAGGGGTAGTGATATTCTCAAGAGGGAAAGAGGCAGGGTATGGGCAAGGTCTTCATAGGTCTTCATAGTTTGTAAGGTTGAAGGTAGACTTAAGTTCATCGAGTTCAACCTATAGCCAAACATGTTGATATCAGGGGAAAAATTCCTTCTTGTCTCCATACGGCAATCAGACTAGTTCTCGGGATCAGCGTCCCACCACAGAATCTACTGCCCATAACCTGTAATATTATGTTTATCAAGAAAGGCATCCAGACCCTCCATGAATTTTAGTAGTGAATCAACCACTATAACATCATATGGCAGAGAGTTCCATAGTCTCACTGCTCTTACAGTAAAGAATCTGTCTGTGATTAAACCTTCTTTCCTCTAGACCAAGAGGATGCCCCCTTGTTCCTGTCACAGACCTAAGTGTAAAAAGATCATTATACAGATCTCTGTACTGTCACCACATATATTTGTACGTTGTAATAAGATCGGCCCTAAGACTTCATTTTTCCATGTTACTGCTATGAGTCCTAAGGCCACATTCACATCTCAGTATTTGGTCAGTATTTTACATCATCATTTGTAAGACAAAACTAGGAGTGGAACAATTCGAGAAAAAATATAATAGGAACACTGGCACCAATTCTACATTTTTGGCCCAATCCTGGTTTGGCTTATAAATACTGATGTGAAATACTGACGAAAATACTGCAGTGTGAACTTGGTCTAATTGTGAGGAATGATTCAAACATGCATTGATGGCAACAATAAAAGGAAATCAAAGACAAAATTGTCTTGGATGAGGCATCTCATTTCTCAGAACACTGGCTGGAAAGAGTTGCTGTTCTACAGTAAATTCTGTGCTAGTTTGTACTGGAATCTGTTCTCGTAAAAGGATCCATTGGTAGATATGAAACAAACAGCATATTTACTGAGAGAATGTCAGGCTCTGAACCATTGCTGTGATGCTTGGCCTGTTCGGATGTTCTGGTTTATATACAGCCTGTCAGGCAGCGCCACGCAAATACAGCAAATACATTTAGCATTGTGAAAAGAGCGATTGAATGTGATATTGGATGGCTGCATGTGCACACACCTTGCACTCACCTGCTAAGGAGTTTTCCAGGACAAATATATTTATGTAAGCTGATGACATCATTCATTAGAATAAATCCGCATATAACAAAGCTGACTTGAATTCTGATTGCAAAGTTAATTGAATCTGATGTAATACCAGTCCACTCCGAAACAAGACTTGTGTGTGATTAGATGCTTTACAGTTCATGTCAAGTCAGCAGTTAGGGATAAAATGTTGATTGCCTTGACTCTTAATTGCATCGACTTGCACATGTACAACCTTCCTGTTGTATGGAGATGGAATATGGCACTGATCGTCTTCTGCAGGGCCCTGTATAGGAATGAGAGGACCTGAGGAAGTTCAGGTTCATCGGGTTCGGACGAACTTTAGTCCAAAGTTCGGTTTGGGTACCAGAACTTGACATGAACTTGACCCCGGACCCGAACTCCATATAAGTCAATGGGGACCCGAACTTTTGTGCTGTAAAATGACTGTAAAATGGTCATAGCAAGGGCTGAAAAAGGGAGCAAGATGCAAACAAATGTGGATAGGAAAATTACTTAAAATAACATATAATAATAAAAAAATAATCTTGAATCAGGAGGCGGACGTCGAAGTGGAGAAGTGGAGCAGTGCCTTGTTTGTGTATTTTAATATACTTGTTAATAAATAAATAAATGAAAAAATTGACATGGGGTCCCCCCTTTATTTAATAACAAGCCAAGGGAAAGCAGACAGCTGTGAGCTGGTCTTATTATGCTGGGAAAGGGCCAATATCCATGGAGCTTCCCTGTCTATTAATATCAGCTCCCAGCTGTCTGCTTTGCCTTTGCTGTTTATTAAAAATGGGGGGACCCTAAAAAATGATGTGGGGTCCCCCCTATTTTTAATTACCAGCAAAGGCAAAGCAGACAGCTGGAGGCTGATATTATTAGGCTGGGAAGGTTCATGGATATTGGTCCCTTCCCATCCTAATAAGACTAGCCCTCAGCTTTCCCAGAAATGGTGCATCCATTAGATGCACCAGGGCAATCGGGAAGAGCCAAGACTTAACGCCAGAATTGGTGCATCTAATGGATGAGCCATTTCTGGGGAAGCTGAGGGTTGGTCTTATTAGGGTGGGAATGGGCCAATATCCATGGACCTTCCCAGCCTGTTAAAATCATCCCCCACCTGTCTACTTTGCCTTAGCTGGTTATTAAAAATAAGAGCGACCCCGTATAATTTTTTTCAGGGTCCCCCCATTTTTAATAATCAGCAAAGGCAAAACAGACACCTGGGGGTTAATATTAATAGGCTGGGAAGGTCCATGGATATTGGCCCCTTCCCAGTGTAATAAAACCAGCTCACAGCTGTCTGCTTTCCCTTGGCTGGTTATTAAAAATACAGGGAACCCCACATTGTTTTTTTTTTAATTACTTATTTTACACTGTCCCTCACTCCAGCAGCATCTCCACCCATGATCCGGCAGTTATACAAGCCAGATCACGGGCGGCTCCAGCCAATTACAGCCATGCCAAGTATTGACTCCGGAAGTGCCCACAGCTTCAAAACTTGTTGATTGACTGCACTGCAGCCTTTCAACCAGCTTTATTAAGCATCCAAACTCTGAACAGTAACACGGACTTCCGGGAGAAGTCTGTGTTCGGAGATCAGCGTGTCTGGTATGAACCCCGAACTTTATAGTTCGGGAGTTCGGGTTCTCTCATACTTAGTCCTGGACCTTCATGCAGCTATGTTTTTTGTTTTTTTTTTTGGATCTCATATACTGTGATTTTATAACTGCATAAACTCTGTGAGACCTTAGTCCCACAGTTGCCTTCTAAAGAGGTTGGTTCATTTTGATTTTATAAACACTGACGAGCAAAAGGGTAACTGTTTTGAACTTTTGACTTTCAGGCTTCGTATCTCACCATTTGCTACTGCTTCGAATGTGAGACAAACATCATTTTATAGACAATTATCTTGGCTATCTCATACATAAATTTGACTTGCAATTATTTAGCATATGATTAGTTATGTAGATTATTGTCATGTCACTGCATTGTTACTGTTTTGCTCTTGGTGGAGGAAAAATATTTTTCTTCCTATATACGACAAATTACAACCTATTCTCACATTCCCTAATAATTCAGTGTGTTATTAGGTTGATTCCCAAGCAAATGGTCACTGTTTTAAATCAAGGAATAGCCATGAAGAAGATTTCCCAAGAAAAGAGAAACAGCATCATACAGCTCATTGATAGTGGTCTCTTGGCCAAGAAAATTGCCAAAGTGAATCATGTGAGTACCATGACAGTTGGAAGAATATGAAATAAAGACTGTCCATCCATTCAAAAGTCAAGAGGTGGACGTCCAGGCAAAATATCGGCAACAAGTTGGCACATCAGAAGGTCTATCAGTTTTGGTGAGACAAACACGGCAGTGGAGGTAGCTCATATGTTTCATAATAGTGAGATCACAGACATCCATGCAAGCACCATGCGATGCATGTTACACAAGTCTGGAATGGTGGCTCAAAAAAAAGCGAAGAAACTTCGACTTCAATATAGTCATAAGAATCGTCGGCTCGATGTTAGCAAAAAAGTACAAAAAGCGGACAGTAGAAGATTGGAAATGGTGATTTGCAGCAATGAGACGAAAGTCAATAGACTAGGCTCTGATGGGTGCAAATGGGTCTGAAAGAAACAAGGGAAAAAGAGGCTAATGAATCGTTAAATTGAAGGAACTGTCAAGTTCAGTGGAGGAAGCCTGATGATATGGGGTTGTTTCACAGCCAAGGTGTAGCATCGGTGTCTCTGCCTCCTGCCGGGCAGAGATGCCGTACCCCTCACCACCACGGTCCAGGTCCGGCGTCCTCCCGCTCTCCTGCTGCTGTGGCGCGCACCGCGCGCAGTTTCCCTGGCTCTGTGCTTAGGACGCACGCTCCTTCCCTCTTGAAGGGGCAGCGCGAGTCGTCCTATAGAGTCCCCGGCCAATGGCCGGAGGACTGCCCCTATATAAATCACCTCCTCCAAAATGGAGGTGCCTGTGCAAGGTTGTTGTTCCGTGTACTAACACTTGCTTCAGCCCTCAGGTACCGCTGTCTACAGTCCTGCCCGCCAGTCTGTCTTCAGTCCAGCCCGCCAGTCTGTCTACAGTCCTGCCCACCAGCCTGCTTACCTGGAAGCAACTGCCAGTTACCTGCCGTACCCATCAGCCTTCTTACCTGGAAGCACCAGTCTGTTACCTGTTGTGCTCACCAGCCAGCCTACCTGGAGCACCTGCTTGTTACCTGCCATGCCCTCCAGCCTGCTTACCTGGAGCACCCGTCTGGCTATCGGCCGAACCAGCCTGCTTAACTACCTGGACCACCCGTCAGCCTTCTTGCCGTGCTCATCCGCTGTACCTGCCATCTGACCCATGGGAGTCACCTGCTCTCACACAAGGTCGGTCCCAGAGTGGCACCTGGTCCACCTGCCTGGTCCCTCCCTGGTTCATGGAGTCGATTGAGCCACCGTGCGACCTTGGTCTGGCCGTGTAGGCACTTAGTCACGCCCCTCTGGTCCCACCTTGCACCGAAGCACAGAGGTTCCACCACCTGGACCCGTAACACAAGGGTGTTGGATACTTAACCAGCATCAATTATGGTCTCAAAACTGACCTATATGTGAGTATCGTATAAGATGAGTTATTTCGTACACTCGAGTACTTCATAGTGTTCCAGCAGGACAACGACACACAGCATACGTCGAGATTGGCAAAGAAATGGTTCAATGACAATGAAGTAGAGGTGCTGGATTGGCACCCACAGTCCCCAGACCGCAACCCAATCGAACAATTGTGGATTGACCATTAATCACCAACTTTGTGTAGAAGAGGTCGGGGGTTAGATTTCTGTTGAGACATTTTTGAATTTGATCGAGAGCATGCCCAGAAGGATTCAAGCAGTGTTGAAAGCCAAAAGGAGGATTTACAAAATAATAAAAATTAAAATTTAGATTTTTAGTAGCAAAACAGTAACCACGCAGTGACTTGGCAAGAATCTGTAGTAGTGGATGGTGAAATATGAAGCCTGAAAGGCAAAAGTTCAAAACATTGTTACCCTTTTGCTCGTCATTGTATATGGACAGAAGTCCTTTATGAGTAGTAATATGATGGTATTTCCCTTTAAACATAATAGGCTGTACAATGGGAAGAGGTAAGGATGCAGGCACAGTCGTTGATTAGTTAGGAAACTTTACTAACTGGTAGGCAACGAACTTGGTGGTAGACAGTTTTTCATGAAGCAGCTAGCAATTTGCCGGCACTTGTGACACTTCATTGATACTTGCAACAATTTTCTGACACTGGTAAAAGCATTTTAATCACTTTTCGACTGTCTCTGTGTCACTAGCTGAGCAAATCACTGAGTGTTGGTCATAAGCCCTCTCTGGAACAATTCTCTCTTTCTCTACAATCCCCCACTTTTAGAAAACTTTTTGCTAACCATCTCTAACAAGGCACTGCTTTTCACATTGAGGCATCAGCTTCTAGATTTCTCTGATGTGGCTACTCCTCGTTCTTCAAAGGTGGTTATCACCTTAACCCTTACAGTCATTAATAAGCCTCTAGGCTCCTCTCTACTGTGGCAATACTCACCCTTTTAATAGTGTCTCTTGCTCCTACAGCAGAGGTAGACCTTGCATACTGCAGGCTAGAATTCTTGCTTCTCTATGGCCCTATATAAGCTCTAGGGTGGTGCATTATAAGAGTAAGTAATACCCACCCTAAGGGCAGATGTAGATGGCCATAGATTCTCTTATGGGAGAGAATCAGGCCAATTATGCTAATGCCACTCTGATCAAACACTAATCAAAGTTTGATCAGTGTGTTAGCACAGTGTACTGCGATTCTCTCAGATGAAGAGAAGATAAAGAAGAAAATTTCTCATCTTCTCCATTCTGTGAGGTCGCGGAAATCCGAGTGGAGTCCTATGATTCCCATGCTTTCATTGACTTTCATGGCCTTGTCCGATCTGAATATTGTATCAAACTATTATAGGCGTGTGCACAAGCCCTAACTGCTAGCTACCTAATGGCACAGGGGTTTCTTTGGCTCAATCTCTTCCTTTGCCTGTTTGCACCATCTATCAAAGTGACCTCTGTTGGCTGGAATGTCCCCACTTTTATGCTCTCTAAGATGCTACAAGGAGATTGTGGATGCATCATTAGCTGAGACAGTGGCATAATGTATGTGTGGGAGGGATGTCATAGGGGCACTTGCAATCGTCACAAAATTCCTAGCGGAGCAAAATTAAGTAAAGTAAGTAAAAAGGAAAGAAGCACTGGTGTTTCTAACTCCAAAGATGCCCAAGACTTCTGGATTGTTTGTGCTACTGTAAGCATCCTGTGTAAGAGGAAGCAGTGATACCCATGAAGAGCCCTTGCGGAATGTGACACTAGTGGGGAAAGACTGCCATCTGCTGGCCAGGCGAAATCAGGTGGAACTAATTTGTACCGGAAGAATTGCATGGGAAGTGACTTTGTGTGCTGGACCTGATCAGGTGACTCGCATGACAGAGTTCCTGAATATAAAAACCGTGCGCTCCAAATCGCAGGCAGATTTGGAGCAAGGAAGGAGAGCGGAGCAGACGTGGACCAGGTAAGGGTTCCTCTAAGGCAGCTGCTGTTTTGAAGAACCAATGACTGCTTTTTTTTGGCTCAAGATTAGAGGAGGCTGGGATTTTAGAAATATTAAACTCATTAGTATCCTTTTATATATCACATCACATAACTCCAACTTATAATCTACACCAAACCGGGGTCTAAGAAGAACCCAAAAAGACCAGAGTTTTTAGGGAAATTCATAACATCTTTATTGAAAAAAGTTTAAAAAGAATTACAGCAACATGGTGCTACAAAACGAGGACACCATCCTCCACCATTATACCATGAGCAGGGTAATAATTAATTAATTACAAAAATGCAGCATTGGCTTGTCAACCATAAATAAAGTGTCTAGTGCGTTTGGCAATGTATAATATTCCTTGTGGAATTTCCCAAACGCATAAAGCCTAATGCATAGGTTATTATATAGTTTTGGAATAAAAGGTATGTTACTTACTCTAGCCCTGTAACAGGTGTGTGTCCTCGCGCCCCTACTCGCGTTTCGCCCTCGCTTCTTCGGGGGGCGTGTCCATGGATGGTTATGTGCCGTAATATATAGTGTACCGCCACCAATAAGGGTGCTCGCTGCCCACCTGTCACTCATAGGATTCAATGTCCGCATATATCCTTTGCGGCGCATGCACTGCCGCACGTCACATCCTGTTGGACACTTCCGCTCTCCGGCGGTGGAACGCAAGCGTGCCACCGCTGCCTAGCACCTTTTTGTAATTTTTAAAATTTAAAAAATGACAATATATTTTTGTTTGCCTAAAATACAAAGGAAATGTGTTATCTTTAACTTTAGGCCTTTTAGAGATCATTTCATCTTCAACTTCACAATAACAGTAATTTTGACGAGGGGTTCCCAAACTTTCACATGCCACTGTATGTCTAACTGCATATCGCTACATATCAAGAATTAAATGGAGAGTTGAAGGGGTTATCTGGGACTATTTATTTATTTTTTAATATGTGACTAAGTACTAACAGGTAGGCAATTGTTACCTACCCGTCTGCTGTGCCCGGTGCCAATCTCTGCCGTCACAGAGAGGTCACACACCGCTCCTGCTGGTGATTCAGGGGCTTCTGCTCACTTCAGAAGCTGTGGCTTCTCTTTCGCTTCGCTCTGTTGGTGACTGCTAATGTTGTGCTGACTACAGCTGGCTACCTGCTGTGGGTAGCCAGCTGTCACTCAGCATGATATCAGCAGTCATGCACCATCAATAGAGCAACCCGGAAGAGGACTAGCTGATCTGCTGATGTGTAGCTTCTGAATCATTGGCAGGAGTGGTCGGTAACCGCTCTGTGCCGGCACCGGGTAGAACAGGCAAGTAGTTGCTAACTATCTGCCTGTTAACTACACAGAGTTTTTAGGTCCACAGTAAAAAAATAGTCCCAGATAAACACTTTAATAAAACTAAAAGGCCCATGCAAAGCCCGTTCCCTTATATTCAATGCATAATATCAGTATGCTTGTGAGCAGAGTCCTCACTCCTTTTGGTATTTGTTGATTTAGGTGTTATTCTGTAATGTCTTTATTGCCTGTACAAGTCCCCTCCACAAAATGTGAATTGCTGCGGAATATGTTGGTGCTATAGAAATACAAATTATTATTATTAAATGATTATTAATTATTAATATGGCTGCTTGGACCACACTGATTGTACTGTATTTAAACAATATTTTTAATATTAACAAGGTTTTTAATATTAGAGTTAGGACTGTCCCATAAGGGTTGCCGTGACGTGGCGGGATAGCTTTTACATTATTTTGATCAAAATTATGTTAACTAAATACCCTTTATTATTTATTATTATTTTTGCACTGTGTGATCTATCCATTTACTTCCAGTTATTTGGGTATTTTTCTTGTCTTTGGTTTTTCTCTGTCTAATGGCCTTGTGTGAACATGCATTTACATTTTGCATGCACATCAATTTACGTTTCAGTTCAGACCTCCAGGTTTTTTCTTTGTAGTTCAGTGTGCTTTAGTGCATATAAAAGGGTGTGGCCGTCCTTTGTCTGAGCTGAGACGCTCATTCTGCCCCAGGTCTATGCTTATACTAGGGATCCAGTCTCTCTGCCCTTGTCCATATGTATGTCACTTGACAAATGGTAAGGTTTTTAATATTAGAGTTAGGACTGTCCCATAAGGGTTGCCGTGACGTGGCAGGATAGCTTTTACATTATTTTGATCAAAATTATGTTAACTAAATACCCTTTATTATTTATTATTATTTTTGCACTGTGTCATCTATCCATTTACTTCCAGTTAGTTAGGTATTTTTCTTGTCTTTGGTTTTTCTCTGTATATAAACAATGCATCCAGCAAAAGCTGCAGTGTAAGGTATGCTGCAATGATACTTGACTGGTAGACAAATACCTTAAGCCCTGTAAGGCAATTCATTATTGGTTCTGAATATCCACAAATCCTTTTTCCACCTTACTCCTTTCCTCTGGATCCTTCATTAGTTCTTCTCATTATGAAAGTAGACGTCTGTGACTTAACCGCTGCCAGTATGCACCTGGGCTCATTAACTAAACAAACTGTGCAAAAAATAATTCCGCGAAGGAAATAGTTTCTCTGAATTCACGAAGTAAATGCTGAGGTTTGTACATTTTGAAGCAAACGTATAACAGAACAATTTCACACCTGACTTCAAGTTCTGTTTTAAATAAGCAACAATTTAATCATTTTTGACAAGAATAAAAATGGGAAATGCTTTGAGTTCTTTTTACAATTTCTTATTTGAAACATATGGCAGAAATGCACGGGACTGGCTAGACAAGTCTACGGCATAAGAAAAAAAATCAAGAACAAAAATTTCCTTAAAGGTTGTGACTACCAGATGTACGTGTAACCATCTTACCTAAAAAGTAAAAAAAAAAGAGAGGTGCTTTTTTCGAGCAAATATTCACCTTGTGGTAATGTAGACATTAACATATAAAGGTATTTTTCCAAATTTATTATCTGGGATGGTCAGCTGATGCACTGGACCTGGAAAATTGACTTAGAAACCCAACCCGAAGTTAAAAAACTATATTTGGGAATTGATTATGTTCTGGTGCTACTCATTGGGTGAAAATAGTATGGACTACTAATTCATTAAATAGGGGCATTAATTTTCTTTATAATAATTTAAAAGAAAAATATTGAAAATAAACTAAGTTTTGATCCTGTATCAGGATCTTCTTCAGGCATAAATATAATAAATTGTAGTACAAAGATTTTGCCAACTGTATTATATCTATAAGATATATTTTCCTTAGTAATTGAGAGCATTTATTCTAATATTCTGTATTTATACATTGATTTGTGGTATTACAGTAAGGACTTATGCACTCCGACACTGAGCTGCTTCTTTATTACAAGGCGGCACGGACTCCTTATATATGGAAATATAAGCAATGCTTCTAGGGAAAAATAGCTCCTACAAAGTATGATTCTGCATGTCACTGTAGATCGTGTACCGGGGAGGTCTCTCTCAGAATACAGCAGGCCGAGGACAAAGGATACTACCAGACAATTTGTTAGGGAACCACTTTTTACTAGGAACAGAAACTGGGCTACTCCGGCAACGCAAGAGTGAAACACGGATAAATTTCACACACACCTAGCCCAGGTCAGCTAGGACCCTTGCGCTGCACAACCGACAGGCCCAGGATGTACTATAAGATAATCTATAATTTGCCTGACCTGTGGTTCCACCTAATGCGGTAACCGAGAGTTACCCAGAGCAAGGATGTAATCAGATGGGTGCAAGAGGCGGCCCATGCAGTGGTGCAGTTTAGAGATTCACAAACTTAACAATTCTCTAAAATTAAAATTCTACTATGCTATCTGTACACAAGCTCACCCACTGAGGGGAGTATCTAGCTAAGGTTCACAAAGACCTATTAGCAAACAATGTCTCTAACTAAGAATCTATGGTTGGCGCCAAACTGTCTCTATAGTCCGCGTGCACGCCCTCATTGGGATACCTGTGGTGAGGCCTGAGCTCAGGACTTACCGGCTGTTAACTGATCACTGAAAAGGCTGCCTGATTGTCCCATCAGCCTTTTAGCTGGGAGACCGAGGAGTGAATCCTGGGCTTGTCACAAGAGCACAGTTTTAGCCTGACAGGCTAGCAGAAGGCCATTCACATCCTAGCAGATGGCTTGGGGGAATCCAACTCTGCAACCAACCGTAGTCATGCCCCCAAAGTAATTCCTCCTCTCTGGCAGGAGTCACAGGCAAAGTTACACCTTTCCTCAAAGTTCTGCTCAGCTCCCAGCACACTGCACACACAGAGCTTCAGGATCCCACCCGATACACCTGCTCTGTCTACTTCCTACTTCCACTGACTAAAACACCATCAAGTTCACCGTAGAGTCCCTTTCAGAGGCAACAGAGACCTCTTGTGGCCGGAGTCCGATACTGCAACAATGTCCAAACATTCTCACATCACCACATGCTTCATACAGGATCCAGCAGAAAACATGCATGCCTCTGTCTTAAATTGGAGGCATCGGGAGGTACATTAGGGGAACCATGACTCTTTATAGAAGCCCCAAAACATCTGTAACATGGCTGTGTGCTTGAGCTCTCCAATGCACATAGCAACATGTAACATGACACATTACAAATGGATAACTACTTCACGTGCTATTTTTTACATGTGTTACTTACAAGTTTTATAAAGAAATATACTCTCCAATAATAATAATAATTTATTCATATACCTCTAACATATTTCTCAGCATTTTATAACTGAATGGATGTTGCTCAGTAGATGGAATATATATTTAAAACATATCTAAAACACATAATAAATATGGTGCAAGGCAGTTTTTGTGATCCAAAATTAAGGCAAAATTCTGGCACATGGAGATTAGTAAATCATCCCATGTGTTCATATGTAAGATTGTTTTTTATGTTAATTAGGCTGTAGTGATGAGCGAATGTGCTCAGATAACGTGTTATCTGAGCATGCTCGGGTGTTATCTGAGTATCTTGTAGTGTTTGGATAATATGTTTGAGTCTCTGTGGTTGCATGTTTTGTGGCTTGCAACTTTTAATGGCAAATATCTTAAAGTGGAACATGACCTAAGGTGTTAAAGAGGTAGTCCGAAACTAAAATTTATTTTAATCCTAAATGCCTATCTATTTAATATCTAAGGGGTAACATTTCTCCTTGTGGAGAGCGACATGTTAAGCATGTCACGGTGAGGAGACTTTTAAATCTGCAATGCTCCTCTGGGAAATATGCATTGCATGCTTTAAAAGTCTCCTCACTGTGACATGCTTAACATGTCGCTCTCTGCAAGGAGAAATGTTACCCCTTAAATACCGATCTGACCCCTCTCACCCAGCCAAACCAGAACTCACACTTTGCACTGACGTGGGTCAGTACCCCGAAACACAGTTTCTGCAAACTGAGTTTCTGGTTCTGGCTTATATCCTAAGTCATGTGATAAGGTTGGTTAAACGGTCACTATTGACTTTTAGGATTGCTACTTCCTGTAGGTGGCACTAGAGTTCTTGTCCTCTTCCTCTCTGAAGAGACAATTTGCATATCTATTTAATGTCATAATCTAATCTTTTTTCTAATATACTTTTAATTAAAAAGTCCCTATTGTTCCCTCACTATTTTATCTAACTGCTTAATTTGTTTATTTTTTTTTTACTATTTCCTCTTTGATAATGCTGCCTTTGAGAATTCCAATGCATGCTGGGATACATTGTGAATCCCTAAAATGAAGAGTCATCAGTAAGGTTGGTTTCAGGAGCTGGACTAGTCTCAGCTCTACTGAGCATGCACAGTTGTCAATTCCGACATATGCTCAGTGGATTCTTGTTAATTGGCAAAATGCAAAGTGACAGTGTGCTTGCCAGCTCTGATCAGAGGTAACTGACGCGCCCCCTGGGCCGAGGGGTACTCGGTGCCGGGCCGGTCGTTGCTAGGGGAGATGTCACAGTGGCGATGAACCGGTCCGTGACCCAGGTCGGTCAATAAAAGGGGATATTTACAGGGGATTTATAGTTTTTATATACAGTTTGTAACGCCACCTGTGGTATGCGGCTAAAGGGAGCCGCCGCTGCGGAGCAGGTCCTCTGGAGCTGTTGTTAATGCAGCAGAGTTGGTTTAGCTCTCCACAGGTAGAGCATAGCTCCAGGGCAGTGTAGACGTTGCTGTTATGGTGTAGTGCAGAGGATGGCGCAGTTAATAATCAGTCCACAACTTAATGGTGGTTTCCTCTTATCTTTACTTGCGGTGGTTAGGCAGACCGGGGCACGGGTACTAGCTTGTAGTAGAGGTCCAGGCGGCCTGGAAGCAAGTTGGGGGATCCATCTAGCCAGGTGGAGTTGTAGGCCTTCCCTTTTGCACGACCTCTTTGGCCTTGCTGCTTGTAGCTGTGCTGTGGCCCTCGTCCCTGAGTAAACCGTCTTTGTGCTCACCCGCATGGCAGGCAGCTCGGGCCTTCCTGGAGTGTCGCTCCCACGTGGCGGTGCTGGGTCCTATCGTGCTGCTGAGCCTCCGGGCGTCTGATGGGGCCAGGAGACCTGCAGTCTCCTGCCCTCCGGTTTCTGCTGCTGGGCCTTCGGTGCCCCACAAGCTCGGACTCCGGTGTCCGGTTCTTCTGCGCTTCCTCTGGGGTGAACTGCCGTACAGCTCCACTCCCTAGGTCCTTCCTCGTCGACATCCTGACTTCAACTCCTGTCTGCTCTCCTCAGACTAACTAACCCCGCCTCCAGATCCCAGTTGCTAAGGGGAGGAGCTCCCCTTGCTGGTCTGTAGCCAGTAAGTGTTGCATACTAGCAAAACCTGATTAGGGGACCCCTCCTTGCTTCCAGGCATGGCATCACCCCCCTTGTGAGGGAGGCAATGCCACTGTGGCATCCGGACTCCTGGGGTGCCACATAACAAGCCAGCAAGAGAGCGCACTGTCAGTGCACATTGTAAGAAGAATACCTGGCATGCAGAAAAAGCAGAGACCAGCATTGCCCTTACAAGTAAAATAAAGCAGTTAGATAGAGTAGTGAGAGAACGGTAGGGACTTTTTAATTACAGTATATTAGAAAAGAGATTTGATTATGATTTTAAATAGATAGGTATTGAGGATTAAAATACATTTTAGTTTCGAACCACCCCATTAATTTGATCGGTATTAAGTCAGATGCTAGACAATCTTTGCACAGAGTACTGAGATGTATTTCGTTTACTGTACACAACCCCATATTATCTAGTCTTATGATAACAAGTACGCTTGCCTGTTTTGTGTACAGATGCAATCAAAATTATTCAACCCACATTGCAAATTAGGTTTATAAGAAAAATTGCTGTTTGCAGTAAACCAATGAAACAAGAACAATGTAAAAAGCTGAAAACAACTAATTTAACAAGTGGTTTCTTCAAAATCACTGTTAGAACCCTCCTGTTTTTTTTTTTTTCCTTCTTGTGTTTTGCGGTCATGTGACCTCATGTGACCGCCTTTATATTCCAGCTTTGCCCTTTTGGTTGTGCTGGACTTCAGTGTTTGACTGTTTCTCTAGCCAGGTGCTTCTGTGCCTTTCTCTGTCAGTTCGCTTGGTCCTTCTGGGATCTCTAGTACCTTTTTGTCTGTTTGTCTTTTTGTGTTCTGCAACAACTTCTCTGTTTAGGAGGTGTCCCATTTTTGTTCCAGTCCTTAGTTCTTTTAGGGACCCCTCCCCTTATGCTATAGGTCTTCGCTCAGACTAGCCGAGGACTAAGGCGGATCTGTTCGCTAGGAACAGGCAGCCCGCTACATCGTAGGGTTCAGCTTAGTATTAATGTAGGGACAGTTTTCCCTTATCTTTCCTTAGTACTTGTTGCAGATCATAACAGTAAGTCCAGCCCAAAAAAACTAAAAGGAAAGAAATTCGGGGATCAGTATGGTTTCCATCCAGGATTTGGATCAACGCCTGCTGGGATTGTCTCTGGAGGTAGCCAAGTTCCAGCAACATGTGAGTAGCTGTTCTGAAGTGCATTTTGTGAAACTCAAGGTAGGACTGCTTGATGTTTTTTATGGTAAAATGCTTATTTAAAATTTAAAAATGCTTTTTTGTTATATTTTCGTGTGAGACCAAGGTCCTCTGGGAATGAATCACAGCGCATTGGTTTTATTATGTCACTTTTGTGCAAAGAACCACAGGGGTGGGCCTTTTCTCTCCAACCTAATGATCCATGTTTAATGTCTGTAGAAGAATTTTTTTCTGCTATGGGGCTATTATATGATGATCCTGATCGAATCTCATCTGCTGAGGCAGAACTCAGGCGTTTGAATCAGGGGTCAGGTGATGTTGAAAATTATTGCACACACTTCAGAAGATGGGCCTCAGAAGTTAAATGGAACGATCCTGCTCTGAAATGTCTATTTCTTGCTGGTCTGAGTGAAAGGGTTAAGGATTTGCTAATTGCATTCCCTGCACCTGAGACTCTGCAGGATGCCATGCAACTTGCTGTTCGTGTGGATAGGAGACTGAGATTTAGACAGAATGAGGTAAAGACTCCTGTAATGCCAGGATCTAGTCCACAAAAAATCTGCTCTGACGGCGGAGAACCGATGGAGGTTGGGCCGAAGTCGCTCCCCTCTCAGGAAAGAGACCGGAGGTTCGCCGAGGGATTGTGTCTTTATTGTGGTAAAGCTGACTATTTGATTAAGTATTGTGAGCTTCGTTTAAGTAAAAAAAAAAAAAAAAAAAAAAAAAAGGTCAGTTACGCCCGTTTACGCTCTGCAGGAGTATTTCTTTCTGGGAGTACTACTTTGAAAGAAAATTTGATTGAATTTCAGGCATTTGTGGATTGTAGTTCAGCACTGAATGTGATTGATAAAAGGTTTTTGGAAAACCTTAAATTGAAATACAAACCTTTGTCATCACCTATTTCTGTGATTGCAATTGATAACACTCCCTTGAAATGTATTACTAACAAGGTTGCTGCATTTCCCCTCACTATCAATGGAGTTCACCAAGAAATTTTGGACTTGGTTGTATTAGATAATTTACCCTCTCCGGTCGTTTTAGGTTTGCCTTGGTTAAAACTGCACAATCCTTTGCTGGACTGGTCTACTAATGTGATTAAATCTTGTAGTCCGAAGTACTATGATAAATGTTGTAATGGTCGCATTGCGGCTGTGGAAAAAGGGGAATTACCTGTACCTATTCAAGATTTTTGGAGGGTTTTTTCAGAGGAGAAGTCGCAAGTTTTACCTCCTCATAGAGATTATGATTGCGCCGTTGAGTTTGTTCCTGGAGCTACTCTTCCCAAGAGTCGTTTGCTTAATCTGACTATCCCTGAAAGAAAGGCCTTGGAGGAGTACATACAGACTAGCCTGGCTGCTGGTCACATTAGACCTTCTAAGTCGCCTGTGGCAGTTGGATTTTTCTTTGTTAAAAAAAACGACGGGGGTTTACGTCCATGTCTGGATTTTCGTGAAATTAATAAGATTACCGTACGCAATTCCTACCCATTGCCGTTAATTCCTGACTTGTTTAACCTGTTGGTGGGGGCCAAGTGGTTTTCTAAAATTGATCTCCGGGGGGCATCCAATTTGTTACGAGTGAAGGATGGTGATGAATGGAAAACTGCTTTTAACACTCCGGTAGGTCATTTTGAGAATCTAGTGATGCCTTTTGGTCTTACCAATGCACCTGCATTTTTTCAGAACCATATTACTGACATCCTGAGACCTTTGATTGGTAAGAATGTGGTTGTGTATTTGGATGACATTTTGATTTATTCACCAGATCTAGAGTCCCATTGGCAGAGTGTACATGAAGTTTTGCAGTTATTAAGTGATAATTCACTCTTTGCTAAGCTGGAGAAATGTGTGTTCACTGTGCAGAAAATTAGTTTTTTGGGCTACATTGTCTCCAGCGAGGGCTTTGAGATGGACCCGGTGAAGGTTCAGGCTGTGCAGGAATGGCCTAGGCCTATTGGTTTGAAATCTATACAGAGATTTTTGGGTTTTGCCAATTATTACAGAAAATTCATTAAGAATTTTTCTGTAATTGTTAAGCCTCTGACTGATCTCACCAGGAAAGGTGCGAATACGGTCCAGTGAACTACTGAGGCCATTGAAGCGTTTGAGTATCTCAAAGAGAGGTTCAGCTCTGCCCCTATCCCTATGCAGCCTGATGAAACGAAACCTTTTTTGGTCGAGGTCGATGCTTCATCGGTGGGGGTCGGAGCAGTTTTGTCTCAGGAGAACAAGGATGGAGTACATCCTTGTGCCTTCTTTTCGAAAAAAATTTCGGAAACCGAACTGAATTATGATGCTGGAAATCGGGAGTTGCTGGCTATTAAACTCGCATTTGAACATTGGCGTCATTTTTTGGAAGGCGCTAGATTTCCTATTCAGGTGTTCACAGATCATAAGAATTTGATCTATCTGGATGCTGCCAAGCGCTTGAATGCCCGTCAAGCTAGGTGGGCACTTTTTTTTTCTCAGTTTCATTTTTCTGTTACCTATATCCCTGGTACTAAGAATGTTAAAGCCGATGCTTTATCTCGCAGCTTCTCTCCTACGGTCGGTGCCGAGGAGGAGGAGAGCATTTTACAGAAAGGAGTTGTGGTGGTGGCATTGGACTCCATTTTGGAGAATGGGATTCTGAAAGCTCAAGATGATGCTCCATCTAACACTCCCCATGGGAGGTTGTTCGTGCCTAGAGCCTTTAGGAGAGATTTGTTTGTGGAGTGTCATGAGTCTCGGTTGGCAGGTCATCCAGGAATTTCGGAGACTAAGAGACTTATCAGTCGCAGTTTTTGGTGGCCTGGATGGCAGAAGGAAGTCATGTAGTGGCTGCGTCAATGTACTGTGTGTGCTAGGTCAAAGGCTTCACATACTCCTGCTGCGGAGTTGCTTTGCCCTCTGGAGGTTCCTAGTGCGCCTTGGACGCATCTCACAATGGATTTATTGCTGATCTTCCTGTGTCCGATGGTTTTACTGTCATCTGGGTGGTCGTGGACCATTTTAGTAAGATTTGTCATTTGGTTCCATTCATTAAGTTGCTCTGCGCCAAGACACTCGCTAAGGCGTTTGTTAAGGAGATTGTCAAGCTTCATGGTGTTCCCACCGATATTGTTTCTGATAGAGGACCTCAGTTTGTGGCTCGCTTTTGGTGTGCTTTTTGTGACAGGTTGGGAGTCCATTTGTCATTTTCGTCTGGGTATCATCCTGAGTCTAATGGACAGACTGAAAGAAAGAACCAGGATGTTGAACAGTTTTTGCTTTGTTTTGTGTCGGACAATCAAGAGGTGTGGTCTGAGTTTCTGCCTCTCGCAGAATTTGCTCTTAACAATCATACATCCTCCCCTGCTGGGTGTTCTCTTTTTTTGTTGTACTGGGAGACATCCGTCTTTTGGTTCATTCTCCAAATTGGGGTCGGCGGTGCCGGAGGAGGAGAATTTTTCCGGTGATTTGGAGAGAGTTTGGACTAATGTACATTGCAACCTTCAAGAGGCTAACAAGAAGTCCAAGAAGTATTTTGACAGGAAACGTAAGGAGGTTTTGTTTACGGTGGGTGACATGGTTTGGTTGTCCTCAAAGAACCTGCGGTTGAGGATTCCCTCTAAAAAATTGGGTCCTAAGTAGGGATGAGCGTTGTTCTACTCGAACTGTTCGCCAATCTCAAATTCGAGCTGTTTTGGGCGGTGTTCGAGCCGTTCGGCGAACACGAACAATTTGAGAAAAATTCGGCTGTTCGAGGTTATGTTCGATAACTGTTCGTGCACCAAAATCATAACTGGATTTTTTCTCAGTAATGATGAAAATTAATGTTAATACGCAGTTTGAGTGTACAGCGGGGTGGGGGGAGGGGCAGGGGATGGATCTCTGCAGGAACAATGAAGATCTCCATTTTTTTTCCTCTTTCCCGCATTTACAGTGGGGAGGTGCAATCTGTCAGCCTATCAGCAGCGCACACACGGAGCGAAGTGCTTTTTTTCACACAAGCAAGGGCATGTGTCATTGGCAGTGTATGTCACATGTCCTTGCCCTATAAGACCAAGCCATTTTCCCCGTCGCCACCATTTTCTCACTGCTGCAGCTGCGTGTTAGACGGCACCGCTGTTGCTGTGTGCGCTATACCTTGTTAATTTCAAGCCAATTTTCGCACAAATATACAGATAGCTTGGGAGTAGGGAATAGTTGTGATTGCAGTCCTTTTAAGGACTAGGTTACAGCATTTCCTACGACTTTTATCAGGCAGGTCTGTGCTCTTAAATAGATAGGTTGTGGGAGTAAAGACTAATTGTAATTGGAGTCCTTTTCAGGACTAGGTTACATCAGTTCCTATCAGTTTTTGCCAGGCAGGTCTGTGCCAGTGCTGTGCAAGTTTTTTTCACAGCATTTGGCTGAATCTAGCAAAGCTAATCCTTTTTGGCCTATTGCAGAGTGTGTTAGTCAGTGGAGTAGCCTATCTGTGTTGCAAGATATACCACCTGTGTATAGAATACCAATTTTTTTACTGCACCTAGTGAAGTAAAATCTTTTGGGCATAGCATCATTCTATTAGTCCATCTATACTGACCTCCATCAGGTTGCAAACTGAATCTAATTTTTTTCTGCATCTAGCTCTGAAAAAATATTTGGCTTCTAGCTGTGTGTGGGTCTTGTTCTATTAATCCATCTATACTGACCTCCATCAGGTTGCAAACTGAATCTAATTTTTTTCTGCATCTAGCTCTGAAAAAATATTTGGCTTCTAGCTGTGTGTGGGTCTTGTTCTATTAATCCATTTATACTGACCTCCATCAGGTTGCAAACTGAATATCATTTTTTTCTGCATCTAGCTCTGAAAAAATATTTGGCCTTCTAGTAGTGTGTCGGACTTTCTCTATTAGTCCATCTATACTGACCTCCATCAGGTTGCAAATTAAAAATAATTTTTATCTGCATCTACAGTACCTCTGAAAAAATATTTGGGCTTCTAGCTGTGTGTGGGACTTGTTGTATTAGTCCATCTATACTGACCTCCATCAGGTTGCAAACTGAATATATTTTTTTCTGCATCTACCTCTGAAAAAATATTGGGCTTCTAGCTGTGTGTGGGACTTGTTGTATTAGTCCATCTATACTGACCTCCATCAGGTTGCAAACTGAATATATTTTTTTCTGCATCTACCTCTGAAAAAATATTGGGCTTCTAGCTGTGTGTGGGTCTTGTTCTATTAATCCATCTATACAGACCTCCATCAGGTTGCAAACTGAATCTAATTTTTTTCTGCATCTAGCTCTGAAAAAATATTTGGCCTTCTAGCAGTGTGTCGGACTTTCTCTATTAGTCCATCTATACTGACCTCCATCAGGTTGCAAATTAAAAATAATTTTTATCTGCATCTACAGTACCTCTGAAAAAATATTGGGCTTCTAGCTGTGTGTGGGACTTGTTGTATTAGTCCATCTATACTGACCTCCATCAGGTTGCAAACTGAATATATTTTTTTCTGCATCTACCTCTGAAAAAATATTGGGCTTCTAGCTGTGTGTGGGTCTTGTTCTATTAATCCATCTATACAGACCTCCATCAGGCTGCAAACTGAATATAATTTTTTTCTGCATCTAGCTCTGAAAAAATATTTGGCCTTCTAGCAGTGTGTGGGACTTGTTCTATTAGTCCACCTATACTGACCTCCATCAGGTTGCAAATTCAAAATAATTTTTTGTATGCATCTAGCTCTGAAAAAATATTTGGCCTTCTAGTAGTGTGTCGGACTTTCTCTATTAGTCCATCTATACTGACCTCCATCAGGTTGCAAATTAAAAATAATTTTTATCTGCATCTACAGTACCTCTGAAAAAATATTTGGGCTTCTAGCTGTGTGTGGGACTTGTTGTATTAGTCCATCTATACTGACCTCCATCAGGTTGCAAACTGAATATATTTTTTTCTGCATCTAGCTCTGAAAAAATATTGGGCTTCTAGCTGTGTGTGGGTCTTGTTCTATTAATCCATCTATACGGACCTCCATCAGGTTGCAAACTGAATCTAATTTTTTTCTGCATCTAGCTCTGAAAAAATATTTGGCCTTCTAGCAGTGTGTCGGACTTTCTCTATTAGTCCACCTATACTGACCTCCATCAGGTTGCAAATTCAAAATAATTTTTTGTATGCATCTAGCTCTGAAAAAATATTTGGCCTTCTAGCAGTGTGTCGGACTTTCTCTATTAGTCCATCTATACTGACCTCCATCAGGTTGCAAATTGAATATAATTTTTTTCTGCATCTAACCCAGCCAATAGTTTTGGCCTAATACCACAGTTTGGCCACTCAGCTCTGCTCGGTTACCATCCATTGTTTTTTTGTGCAAACAACTCCAGAGTTGTGAATTAGTTAACCACCAAAATGAGTGGAAAAAGGCCTGCTGCTGGTGGAAAGGGGAATAGGCGTGTTGGGAAGGGGAAAAAAGGTTGTGTCCGTGGGGTAGGTGTTAAAGCAACAGTAACATCTGCAGAAGAAAGACCATCTTCCAGCCAAACTAAAATGTCTACTTCTTTTAGCGGACAATGTGATAAGATCCCTTTCTTACGGCCACGCCAATCGCTACAAATTCCAGATGAGGCACAAAAACAGCAGGTGCTTCAACGGATATCAAGTGCTCCTTTAAGTGGGCTCTCCTCCACATCAACTTCAACATCACAAATACTCCAGTCCTCAAAGGTGTCACCCAAATCGCACTTGCTTCCTCACAGCTCCCAAATCTCCAGCTGCCCGTCTGAGTATGAGGTAGAACAGATGGTTGAGTCTGCAGAGCTGTTTACTCATACTATAGCCTGGGAATCAGAGGTCGACTCCAGCGCTTCTGTGAATCCAGACGAGGAAATGATCTGCACTGATGCCCAGAATCTTTATGAGTCGGATCCAGGACCAGACGCAGAAGGTTCTGACCATAATGTAGACCCTCATTCCCAAACTGTAACTCCTGTTGGTGGAGACAATGAGGAAGACGATGATAAGACTCAAATACCTGATTGGAGCAACAACTTTAGTTTTCTGTCAGGGCAGGAACAGGTTGGCTCTGAGGACGACGGGTGTGATAACACACAGGGTGATGATGATGAGGTTGGAGATCCCACTTACTGTCAACCCACAGTCAGCCAAGAGATGAGGTCAGCAGAGGAGGTGGAGGAAGATGCTAGTGACGACGAGGTCAGGTTGCGCCTTCCTGGACAGAGACGTAGTACTGGAAGCACGTCAACAACTGCATCCTCAAACACAACTCTGCCTCTCACCACAAGTCGTGGTGGCTCTTCAGGTCGCATGGGTGCTAAGCCTTGCATAGCCTGGGAATTTTTTCAGATCGATAAAGATGACCCAACTCGTGTTATCTGTAACATTTGTCAGCAAAAGCTAAGTAGAGGCCAAAAAATACATAGTTTGAGTACTTCATACATGAACCGGCACATGGACATGAAGCATAAGTTGCAGTGGGAAGCTCAGTGTGCTACAATGCGGCCTAGCCGGCCGGGCCAACCACCGTCTGCCATATCTTGTGCATCCGCGGCCTCTTCATCCTCTGTGACTGGGGGGACAGCAGTCACACCTGTTTTGGGGCGCAGACCTGCCACCTCTTTACCCGCAACAGCCAGCGTGATTGGCAGGTCATCATTTTCTTTGGAGGTGGTAACACCAGCTGGTGTTGAGCGCTGTACGACATCGATAGCACCACCTTTGGATCAAGGCAACCTAACATGTCCGCCTGCATCTTCCTCACAGACCGGCAGTTTGCCGGGGACACCCTTATCAACCCCGTCTAAGCACAATAGCCAGCCCTCGGTCCCTCAGATGTGGACAAGTAAAAGACCATTTCCTCCTAGCCATGAGAAAGCTAAGAGGTTGAATTTCACCATCTGCAAGCTCTTGGCTACAGAAATGCTGCCTTTCCGCCTGGTGGACACAGAGGATTTTCGAGACCTTATGTCCGTCGCAGTGCCCCAGTACCAGATGCCCAGTCGGCACTACTTCTCAAGGAAAGGTGTGCCTGCGCTCCACCAGCATGTCGCACACAACATCACCGCTTCTTTGAGAAACTCTGTGTGTGACAGGGTGCATTTCACCACAGACACTTGGACGAGTAGGCATGGACAGGGGCGTTACATGTCGCTGACTGGGCACTGGGTAACTATGGTGACAGCAGGACAAGGGGCTGCTGTCCAAGTCTTGCCGTCCCCACGAGTTGTGCGTCAATCCTCTTTATGTCAAAGTTCCTCCACTGCTTCTGCCTCCTCAACCTCCTCTTGGTCTTCCACCTGCACCCAAAGCCTGTCTGGTCATGCCACAAGCTTTCTAACTGCGCAGAAGGGATCCTGCACACCTCCTTACTATGCTGGCAGTAGGGCTCAACGTCATCAGGCGGTTTTTACTTTGAAATGTCTGGGAAATGTGAGTCACACAGCTGAGGAGTTGTGGTCAGCTCTGGAGAACCAATTTCATGAATGGCTGTCTCCACTGGACCTGAAACCAGGGAAGGCCGTGTGCGACAATGCTGCAAACCTGGGTGCGGCCCTTCGCCGGGGAAATGTCACACACGTGCCTTGTATGGCTCACGTGTTGAACCTGGTTGTCCAGCAATTTTTAGCCCACTATCCCAGACTAGATGGCCTTCTGCAGAGGGCACGGTCGCTGTGTGCTCACTTCCGCCGTTCGCATCCCGCAGCTCAGCGACTTACATCTCTACAGAAGTCGTTGGGCCTGCCACTTCACCGGCTAAAATGCGATGTGCCTACCCGGTGGAATTCAACTCTGCACATGTTGCAGCGACTGTGGCAGCACCGACAAGCCCTGGTGCAATACGTTCTGACGTATAGCCTGGGCCAACGAGATCCAGAGGTGGGGCAAATCACGCTGGAGGAGTGGTCTCAGATCAGGGACCTATGCACCCTTCTGCACAGTTTTGAAATGGCGACGAAGATGTTTAGTGCTGATGATGCCATTATCAGCATGACTATTCCGGTGATTTACATGCTGGAGCACATGTTAAACAGAATTCGGAGTCAGGTGGTGGCACAAGAGGAGGTGGAGGAAGTAGAGGAGGAGGAGTTGTATGCGGAAGGGCTAACATCTGCAAGGTCCAGACGGTCGGCAGCACCAAGGCGGCAGGCATGTGAGGGTGGGGGAGATGGTTTTACCAGGGCGCATGGTAGCAGCCAAACTAGTGAGGAAGGTGCAGGAGCCCAGGAAGAAGTGGAGGACGAAATGATGGAAGACTCATCAGATGAGGGAGACCTTGATCACATTTCTGTTGTGCGAGATTGGGGGGAGAGGACAGAGGAAGGAAGCATGATTGTTACCTCGCCACCAACACAACAGGGACTTGGTGCTCCTGGATGCGCAACACACATGAGTGCCTTCTTGCTGCACTACCTGCAACATGACCCCCGAATTGTGAGAATTAGAAATAATCCTGACTACTGGGTTGCCACACTGTTAGATCCCCGGTACAAAAGTAAATTTGCCGAAATTATTCCTGCCATAGAAAGGGATGCACGCATGCAGGAGTATCAGCAGAGACTGTTGCAGAATCTTACATGTGCTTTTCCACAAAACACCAGTGGTGCACGTAGTGAATCTCACAGTTCCAACTTGCCAACCGTGGGACCGTCAAGTGTTCAGCACTCAAACCGTAACAGAACCACAGTATCTGCTGGTAACATCAATTTTTCGGAATCATTTCACCACTTTTTTAGCCCATCCTTTGCAAGGCCACAGGAGACAAGAAGTCTGACACATAGTCAACGCCTAGAGACGATGGTACAGGAGTATCTCCAAGTAAACATTGAAGCCACGACTGTGTCACTGGACCCTTGCTCTTTTTGGGCTTCCAATCTGGATAAATGGCCGGAGCTAGCCACTTACGCCTTGGAGATCTTGTCATGCCCCGCAGCCAGCGTTCTGTCTGAACGTGTGTTCAGCGCTGCTGGTGGTGTGCTGACAGATAAGCGCACGCGGCTCTCCACTGATAATGTAGACAGACTCACGTTCATAAAGATGAACAAATCATGGATCCGAAACGACTTTTCTACCCCTGTGTCATCCTGGGGAGAGTAAAAGCTTGATGATTGGTTAAAATCACCCTACCAACCGTTTTAAGCTTTCAAATTACTAATCATGTTTATCTGTATCTTGACTGGAAAATAATTTGGGCTTTGTAGCAGTGTGCAGCACTGATCCTATTAGGCCATCTATAATAAGCTCCACCAGATTTAAAATTAAAAATAATTTTTAGCTGCATCTAGCCCGGAAAATAATTTTGGGGCTCCGAGATGCGCAAGACACATAAGTGCCTTCTTGCTGCACTACCTGCAGCATGACCCTCATATTGTCAGAATTCGAAGTAATCATGACTACTGGGTTGCCACACTCTTAGATCCCCCAAACTTTTCGATCAACCTTTTCATTTTAATAAAGACCAAAAAAATGGTCATTTTTGAAATTATAAGCATTAGCAGGTTGTTAGAAACTGAAATCAAACAGTTTTCAACTCAAAACTTTATTCTAGGTGATGTTACATTTTCACATAGGACCCCTTGTTCGAAAGGAGCTTCTGAACTCTCTCGTCCATTGAATTTGTCAGGTTTTGGATGGTTTCTGCTTCAATTGTTTTGCATGAGGATAGAATACCCTCCCAGAGCTGTTGCTTAGATGTGAACTGCCTCCCGCCATCATAGACACTCCTTTTAATGATGCTCCAAAGGTTCTGAATGGGGTAGAGGTCAGGGGAGCATGGGGGTCACACCATAAGTTTGTCCCCTTTTATGCCCATATCAGCCAGAGATGCAGATGTTTTATGTGCAGCATGAGATGGTGCATTATCATGCAGAAAAATGATCTTGCTGTGAAATACACGGTTCTTCTTCTTGAACCATGGCAGGAAGTGCTGTTTGAGAAAATCCACATACATTATGGAGTTCATCTTTAGCGCCTTCAGGGATCCTAAAGGGGCCGACAATCTCTCTCCCCATGATTCCAGCCCAAAACATTACTCCACCTCCTCCTTGTTGGCGCTGTAGCCGTGTTTGCGTGGGGTGTCCATCAACCAGCCATCCTCCACTCCATCCATCTGGACCATCGAGCGCTGAACAAAACAGTTTTGAAATCAGTCTTCATGTAATGTGTGTTCCGGAAGATCCTCAAAAAAGAGGGGGTGCTGTTAGAACCCTCCTGTTTTTTTTTCCTTCTTTTGTTTTGTCGTCATGTGACCGCCTTTATATTGCAGCTCCGCCCTTTTGGCTGTGATGGACTTCAGTTGTTTGACTGTTTCTCTAGCCAGGTGATTCTGTGCCTTTCTCTGTCAGTTCGCTTGGTCCTTCTGGGACCTCTAGTACCTTTTGGTCTGTTTGTCTTTTTGTGTTCTGCAACAACTTCTCTGTTTAGGAGGTGTCCCATTTTTGTTTCAGTCCTTAGTTCTTTTAGGGACCCCTCCCCTTATGCTATAGGTCTTCGTTCAGACTAGCCGAGGACTAAGGCGGGTCTGTTCGCTAGGAACAGGCAGCCCGCTACATCGTAGGGTTCAGCTTAGTCTTACTGTAGGGACAGTTTTCCCTTATCTTTCCTTAGTACTTGTTGCAGATCATAACAATCACAACATAATATCACTTTTGCAATTTTATGTTGTGGAAAGTTTTTGTGAAATTGTTCCACAATTTTTAGAATCAGTTGTTCACAGATTGGTGAACCTCTGACCATCTTTGCTTCTGAGAGACTCTGCCTCTCTATCTTGCTCTTTTTATACAAAGTCATGTCACTTAGTTGAAAACTGAGCCTCCACTTGGTTTCCATTAGTACCACTCACCTTTCCAGCCTTTTGTTAACCTTGTCCCAATTTTTTGGAGATGTGTTGCTCCCATCAGTTTCTAAATCAGTTACATTTTTAAATAAAATGGAAAAATGTCGAACGTTCACCTTCTGATCTGTGTTCAATGTTTTGTTGTGAATAAAGTGTGGTTGTAAGAGATTTCCAATTCATTGCATACTTCTTTTCTTTACATTTTACAGTGGCTAAACTTTTTTTGAATTGGGTTTTGTCACACAAGGTGTAGGAAAGACTAAGTGCAACACAAAGTGAAGGGGGAAAAGGGGGACCAGACTCTAGGGAAATGGGGTAGTGGAGACTTCCTAGGCTGACCTATATGATCCTGTCTTCCCTAATGTCCCAATATTAGTTCCGCACCAATCGCCGCACAGCAAACTCGCCCTGTCTTTCCCTGGTGTTTGGCCCCCCCTGGCTAGGGAAGGAAGGGAAGAGCGCTAGTCGATCCCCACTGACAACTAAAGACAACAAGGGGGAACAAACAAGGAAAGATAGCTTAGCTTTAGTCGACTTCAGAAAGATGAACACACGTCCTCTTAGCTCCAGAGAGGAAGAAATACTGTTCATGCTCAAGCCTTCACGAAGGGTCATGTGAATATCGCTGGCACCTCCCTCTGGCAAACAGCAGGTATTTTTACACCCAGGCCAGGGTGTTAATTAGCAAGAGGAAGGTAGCCGCTGAGTCCTAGAAGGTGTCTATAAAGCCAAAGGAAGAGATCTCCTGCAACAAACTGCAGGGTGACTGTCTGTCACTTGTGACACTCCTGTGACAGGTTTGTAGTTGTGTTGAGATATTTATATTTTTCTTGTTTCATTGGTTCATTGTAAACAGCTTATAGTTTGCAAATATTGCCAATACCGCATTTGCAATTGTGGTGGAAGAATTTTGATTGCAATGTCATATCATATATATTTTAGGTTTGCAAGTGGAATGAACATGGCCCCCCTTCTTTGCCAGGTCTGGTTCTCATGGATGATAATGTCCAGTAAATATAATTAAATAGCATAATAAAGCTGTAAAATAATCTCCAGTATACTGTGTATATACCTCCACTCATGTCAGCCTTTCTCTATGTAGCCATCTGAGTTTACAATAAAACCATTGGTTTGACTGCTTGTTATGACATTATCTTGATGTTTGTTCCCTAATGTATGCATGTTGTCACAATGTTTAAATCCGCTGTGTGTTATTTCACCATAGAATAAGGTCCAAGCCTCTTTCATCAGTATTCTCCTGCTGAATGATGAATGCGAGGAAACATATTCATGTGAAATAAGAAAAACAAACAAGCCGCCCATTTATATATTAGCCTGATACCGGCTTCCATTATTGCTCCCTTATGCTCAAATAATGACCAGGCCGATAGTAGTCCTACTAATATCTCCAACCATTACTTCATACTTAGCTACAGTTAAAAGCAGCATAGCTGCTCCTTTATTTTATCTTCCTATATGATCTCTGCAACTCTTTTTTAGTTACAGATTTTTTTTAGGAAATTGAGGTAAGAAAAGGAGTATGGCATATTTGTCATATTTGTTATCAAGGAGACCAACCATAAAAGATGTAACAGCAAACAGTACTATGCAGTTTACACTAGTTTTTGGAATAAATCGGACCAAAAAAGTCCCAAATTTTACTCTAATAATTTCAACTTTTCTTTTTAAAAATGTCATGTCTGTCAGGTATTCATGAAGGGGGGTGGAGTCCTTGTTTTCGACATTATTATTATTTGCAAAGTCCAAAAATTCTGATGCAACTCTCAGCTGTCTCATCGCAGGCATAAATTTGATTCTCTGATGATGCAAATAACAAAATATTGATTCGTCAAAGGGTATAAATAGTGGACTAACGTGAGAAGCAACCCTTAAAATATAACCTTTATTAGGTATTGTTAAAAAATGTCCACACAAAAAAATACCAAAGTGAATAAAGTGCATGTGAAAAAAGACATACTAGGTATACATAAATAAATTAATTGTAAAACACAGTAACAGGAAAAATAAGTTAGGAAAATCTCTCTCTACTATTGTAACCCTTCCTGGCAGCGTTGGCACCCTATAGTGATATACGATGATGGCGCCCCCGCTCGTGCTTCGTCTTTCCCTTGGAATCCCTTAGGGTCTCTATAATAAAGATAGTGTATGATAGAGGCTAATCTGCTGGAGGTATCTCCCTGTATTTCAATTCCCAGATACCAGTAGTGAGCGCCCTAAGGGAAAGAATGGCGTCTCAATATTCAGATTGTCTAACTCAAACAGCGTAGATATATGAAAATAAAGGGAAGGGGGATCAGTACCTATTCTATCCCTACTCTGACCCTTACTGGTCATGGGTGTTGGCACCCTAAGACAATGGCGTACCCACTCACGTGTCATCTGTCCCTATTGCATACTTAGGAGTCCCTAACGAGACTAGAGAAGGAAGGGTAGTGGAATAACCAATTTTATAGCGGGATTGGGAGTAGATGAAGCCTTTGTTAGTATATACAACAGTTGTGGACTTCTTTGCTTGTGTTAAGGAGGACTTTATGCTGATTTGACAATAGATGGTGATGTTGTGTAAAGTTTCGTTGTTTACTGTATTGTAAAAAAGAAAAAAGTCTCTCTTGTATTTTCTGTTTTGTTCTTACTTCCTGGTGCAGTACTGTGTGACTGTGCGTTTTTTCCTTTACCTCATGTTCTGAGAAGTAAAAGCTTATTATCCCATGTAATATGCTCTGTGAAGGTTTCTACCGCAACTGTGGGTATCCAGAAGCTGTGCAACAGCCTTTACTGTGAAAATGAAGAGACAAATCTGCATGGTATGCAGTTTGTGGAATGAACAATATTGTATCTTGTGGTACATTAGTTTCACATAGTTCAAAGCAGAGAGCAGTACAATATGACGATGCACAAAGCTTATTACATTTACATTTTTTTCAGATATTTTTCATATATTCATATATTTTTTCATATATTTTTTCTAAATGATTATGGGTCCTAAAGCTAAATTACAAACTTCTTAGTGCCTAAAGTCATAACCCAAGGGAGACAAGTAGTTTATAGCTTTCTGCTTATAGAATAAATGGTCTCTGTTCCTTCAACAAACTGCGTAAATTATTATTAGTTAATTATAAGACACTTTGCAACTTGTCATCCTCTTTCTCCACTAATGAGTGTAACGGACTGGGTGGTGGAACCACTGTGGCGTGATCCAAGGAGAGCCTGGAGGGGTGTGACTAGGTGCTTCACCAAGTCTGATGCATGGCAGCTGAAGATACCATGATCCGAGGAGAGGCAAGGGAGGCGGGACCAGGTGCTACACCAGAACTGAACTAGGGTGGATGGCAGCTGACCCCCAAGGGACAGGAGGCAGGAATGGCCAGGAATGGTAGACTTCGCAAGTACTGGCTGGCATGGCTGGTATAGTGATTTGCATGACAGATGCACAGGTAGGCAGGTACTGGCGAACACACCTGGTATCCGGGTAGGCAGGTAAAGATGGGCACGGCTGATAGACAGAAAGGTTGGTACTGCTGATATGTAGGCAGGTGGGCACGCCAGATATACAAGCAGGCTGGTGGGCACAACTGATACATAGACAGGCAGATGCTGGCTGGCACGGCTGATATATAGGCAGGCCGGTGGGCACGACTGATGTACATGCAAGCAGGCTGACACGGCTGATATAAAGGACAGGTATACTGGGATATGAGCACTGGAACCTGAAAAAGCGTGTTAGAAACAGACAGCAGCAGCTCAGGCAGCAGCAGAGCAGGAAGGAGAAGGAGGAGCGGGAAGGGGCCCTCAGCAGTGAGTTAGTCGGCGTCTCTGCCAGGGGAGTGGGGCAGCACACAGGGACGCCGAAGCTACATTTATCACCCCCCCCTTTACGACCCCTCTTTTTCAAGCCCGCAAGAAATTTCTCCAGGAGGAGAGGAGCATGGATGTTTCCCCTGGGCTCACAGGACCTCTCCTCAGGAACAAACCCCTTACGATCCACAAGAAAAAAGTTTTTTTCTCTTACCCTCTTGGTGGCCACAATGTTCTCTACCTCAAAAACGTCTTCAGTGCTGACTGGAGCAGGAGTGGTACCAGGGTCTTTGAAAAAGGACTTAGGATGATAGGCTTGAGGAGAGACACATGAATAGAGTTGGGGATCCGTAAAAGATCGGGAGTCTGAGCTTGTAGGCTGCTGAATTAATCTGTTTCAGAACCTCGAACGGACTGATAATGCTAGGGCCCAGTTTATAGGAGGGCACCTTGTGATGGACATACTCAGATGACAGTTAGACTTTGTCCCCTGGACGAAACAGAGGTGGATCCAGGAGTCTCTTGTCTGCTTGTCTTTTCATCCACAATAATGTGGACTTGTTGTCCTTCCAGATCATAGAAAAACCCTTTACGAGGGATTCAGCAGCAGGAATATCAGAAGTAGCAGAAACAGGGAACGGAATATTGAGATGTTGACCATAGACCACCAAAACGGAGATTTGGCAGAGGATTCACTGACATGGTTGTTGTATGAGAATTCAACTCAAGGCAGGAGTTCGGCCCAGTCACTGTGGTGGGCTTAGACGAAGTGCCGCAATAAGTTAGTATGGATCTGATTGACCCGCTCTTCCTGGCCATTGGATTGAGAAAGGTAGGCCGAAGAGAAATCCAAAGTGAAGTTTAGTAATTTGCAGGTGGCTCTCCAGAAGCTAGAAGTAAACTGGAGGCCTCTATCTGAGACAATACGGAGCGGTAGATCATGGAGGCAGAAAATATGTAGAATAAAATTCTCTACAAGCAATGGAATACACGGGAGATTGGACAGTGGAGTGAAATGGGTCATCTTGGAGAAGCAATCCACAACCACCCAGATGACGGTACACCCGGCTGATACTGGAAGATCAGTGATGAAATCCATTGCAATATGCTGCCAAGGAGTAGATGGTACAGGCAAAGGAAGTAGCCAACCGGTCGAAAGCTGTTTCAGAGTTTTGTTCTGGGCACAAGAGGGACAGGCAAAGATGAAATCAGTAATATCCTTGTGCAGGGTCGGCTACCCATAATGTCGGGAAATGAGGAGAGCCATTTTCTTCTGTCTGGCATGGCCAGCCAACTTAGACGAGTGACCCCACAGAAGAACCCGTTTCCTATCTGGTTCAGCAACGTAAGTCTTTCGAGAAGTGAGCCGAGACAAATCCAACGGAGCGACTGTAATAATTTTGGAGGGCTCACTGATGTGGTCGGAAGACTGGAAGGATCTAGACAGAGTGTCCGCCTTGACATTTTTATCTGCCGGCCAAAAATGGAGAGTGAAGTTGAAGCGGGTGAAGAACAGAGACTACCTGGCTTGTCGTGGGTTAAGTCACTGTGCGGATTGCAAATAGGCGAGATTCTTGTGGTCAGTATAGATAACCACGGGATGCATAGCTCTTTCTAGCAAGAACAACCACTCCCCCAGGACCTGTTTTATTGCTAACAGTTCTTGATCGCCTATAGAGTAATTGCATTCAGGAGCAGAGAAGATCTTGCATGCAATCTTGCATGCAAGCTGCATGCAACTGTGACGCCCAGCTGCGCTTGGTATCACAGATCCTGGAAGAGTGCATTGATGGATTCCTCCACAAGAGGCCCCCATAAACATTCACACATCTCCACCTTCCACCTCACACCAGCAGAGGGAACCCGTTAGGGATATAAAAAGGGAAGGTGGAGCCAGGCAGTTCAGTTCCTCTGAAGAGTTCCTGCAGAGTGAGACACAGAAACAGGTCAGTCTGCAATGGAGCTCAGACTAGTTTAGAGAACTTAGCTAATAGTTCAGCAGTGGAGCACGAGGCTCCTGCCAGCTAGATTCAGGGAGCTCAGTTAGAGCTTTAGGTGTGTCGGCGCCATAAGATCGGTGAAGTGCGGCAAGCTGCCGTTAGTGTGTATAGCCTAGTGAGGGCCCGAGTAGGCCAAAGGAGAGTGGAGAGTTAGTACATAGGGGGCAGAGGAGGTTAACCGGCTCACCCCGAAGCTTTTACCGGACACCGGGTCCGAAGATTACCGGGATCTCTATCACCCAGTAAGGCATAACCGGAATCCCTGGAGAACTACAAGTCCCAGGATCGCTAAAGTGCTGATACGTAACAGAGCCGGGAGACACATAGGCCCCGCAAGCTGAGGAGCGTGTTCTCCAAGAAAAGGCCCTACCACAAGGTCAGCCAGCGCAGGACAGAGACAAAGTTAGGCCTAGCTCCAGGCAGGTCAGAAACTTACTACGCAGAGGCAAGTAACAGGAGGCCCTACACCCGCTCATTGGGGAGGATCCTGACATGCACCCTTCACCCTACAGTGCTTCGGGATGTGCCTGAATTTCCATCAGTAAAAGGTACTGAAGTGACTATCGTGTCTGTCCCTGTTCTTGCTCTGACCCGGCTGGGTCTCGCCTGTCCTGCATTCCCCTTTCCGTACGCTGCCCTGAGGCCTAGCTCTACCTGTGGGGAGCTATACCATCGAGCTGCCTTATCACCGGCCTCAGTGCACTGCGCAGCACTGGTGATTCTCACCAGAAGCCACAGGTGGCGTCACGAACTTTCTTAAAACTA
Source organism: Phyllobates terribilis (assembly GCF_046119375.1). Lineage (NCBI taxonomy): Eukaryota > Metazoa > Chordata > Amphibia > Anura > Dendrobatidae > Phyllobates > Phyllobates terribilis. Next base: position 878,393,830 of record NW_027362762.1, read on the forward strand.
AGAAATCTATTAGCCCCCTTTTAAAGAGTGACCCCAGGGTACGGGCCCGGGAGCCGACCACCGTGACATCCCCAAGGCCAGGCAAAGGCCCGGGTACCAAGTCATCCCCATCCCCTGGGCTAGTCATCTCTTCTGGCGTCACGAACAGGATCGCGTGCCCACGGCAACGACGGAGTGTGAAGCCCGTTGCCACCGGGTACTGTGCGCCTTTATTGAAGTGAACTGTATATTTGACTGTGGTGAAGGTTGCCGCCATTGTTGGGCCACCGAGAGAGAAGAAGGGCGTAACCGCGGGAAACTAAGGGGCGTACCTGCAAAAGCGCGCAAAGCCCTGGACAAGCCCCACGCTTCGACATTAAACCAGGAAGCGCCAGGTCTTGTAAGGAGCGTCGCTAAACGCTCTGACGTAGGACGCAAGCGACGCAAGGTCCTGAAGACGACCGTCACCTGCGGAGCTGCGGCCTACCGGAAGAAAAACCAGAAGGTAGGCCACAGTTAGCTAAGGGGGCGCCAGAATGTCCGACGAGCAGCACAGCGCCGGGATACCGGCCAACGTCCCTGATGTTCAACCCGCGCCCGACGCCGAGCAGGCCGAGGCCACCGCGCCACCAGCAGCTCCTGTAACCCCTGTCATTCCTATAACTCTACCGTACATTCCTGGAGCAAAGTGGCTCCCCCAGTACAACGGCAAACAAGATACCCTGTCTGGATTCAAACGGAAGATATGTGGTATTCTGGACATGTACTCTATGACAGGCAAACAAAGAGCCGCTGTTGTATTAGGACAACTGACTGGTGCTACGGAACGGGAAGTGGAAACATGGTCAGCCGCAGACAAGGAGTCAGTGTCCGCAATCTTTCAAAAGCTACAGACTGTTTATGAGGATCATACTGAGGCGGACCTCCGGATGAGGTTCTACAACTGTTCCCAACAGTCGGAGGACAATGTCCGGGACTACACCTGGCGTCTACAGGGGGCCCTGCGGGCTCTGAAACAGGTTAGTCCAACCAGCATAGAAAATGAGACTAAAATGCTGAAGGACCAGTTTGTCCGGGGACTGAGGTCTCCAGAGGAGAGCAGGACTGTGCGTTGGTGGTCCCTGGATCATCCAGATGCCACTTTTGATAATATCAAGGACATGGCTATAAAAGGACTGCAGCCCCTGGAAACAAATTCCATCCAATGTTACCAGGGTGGGGCTACCCCAGTACCTGCTACACCCACCTTTTCCCCAGTGGCTGCTGAAGCTAAGGTTCCAGCAACGTCCCCTAGAGAACTGGACAGTCTGCGCTCTGAAGTGCGTCAGTTGAGCAAAACCCTGACCACTGTGTGGAGTGCCCTGCAGCTGCGGACGGAGCCAGAGGAAAGAGGGAAAATCCTGTTAGCCGATAGCCCTGAGGATGTCCCCTGGATGCGAAGGAGGAGGAGGCCAACACCACCCTCTATGAGGACCAGTGACCAGCGCCGTCCGCCGAAGGACCCTACCTGCTATCGCTGCCGTAAGACCGGATACACCGCCCAGAATTGTCCTTTAAACGAGAAAACCCTGGGTCCGAGGGCCGACACCCAGGAGTAAACTCCACAGGCCCATCAGACTGGTACAACAGGTTCGTCGGAGGAAGACCTTTCCTGTCCATTGTGTTGGACGGGATCCCGACGCATGCTCTGCTGGACACAGAATCTCAGGTAACCATCATGCCTGATGTCCTCTACAAGAGGTTCTGGTCCATGGACGACCTACGTCCGCCAGCTCCAAATCTTTCTGTTTATGCCTCAAATGGACTCCCCCTTAACCTACTCGGGGTTAAGAATGTAACTGTAAAGGTGGGGAGAGTGGAGCTGAAGGACCAGGGGCTAATTGTAGTAGTAGAGACTAATCCTGATGACACCAATCCGTATATGGTACTAGGCACTAACATTGTTGGTAACTGTTTGGGAGAAGTTGTGTTCTTGCTGCAACAGATAGCTGACACTGCCAGACCAAGACAGAGGAGGGCACTGCAGAAGGAGATCCGAGTCCTGATGTATCAACAGCAAGTAAGGTTAACAGATGGTGAAATCGGTAACGTGCGGGTGACAGACCCAATACCCATTGTCATCCCCCCAATGAGTGAAATGCTCATCTGGTGTAGAGCTTCTATAGGTCTTAGAAGACAGAGCTACCAGGTGGTAGTAGAACCCCTTTGCTCCAAGCATAGACCCACGCTCTTAACCGCCAGGGGAGTGGTAGATGTACGTAATGGGAGGGAGCCCTTCCGTCTTCTCAACTGTGGGGAAGATGAGGTCAGATTGCCACGTTATGCCACTGTTGCCAAATTAGATGCTGTAAATAACAACTGCATTCACAAGGCGGAGTCCTTAACCTCACCAGATGAAGAGGAGGATAATGATCCTGCAACCCAGGTGGAGGATTGGTGTCAACAGCTCCATGTTGGCACAGACACCACTCCTGCCCATCAAAAACAGGGTGTACACCGGGTGGTTCAAGAATACTCGCAGGTGTTCAGTAAACATCCACTTGACTTCGGGAGGATTAAGGGGGTTCAACACCATATCCCCACAGGTGACCATTCTACAATCAAAGAACGTTACAGGCCTATACCACCAGCTCACTACCAGGAGGCTAAGGAAATGTTGCAGGACATGAGAAAGGCGGGAGTAATAAGGGATAGATGTAGTCCCTGGGCAGCTCCCCTAGTGCTAGTTAGGAAAAAGGATGGGAGCATGAGAATGTGTGTAGATTACCGTCAAGTAAATCGCATTACTCATAAGGATGCATACCCTTTACCACGCATAGAGGAGTCCCTAGCTGCCTTAAAGTCTGCAAATTACTTTTCGACCCTTGACCTCACTAGTGGGTACTGGCAAGTAGCTGTGGCTGAGGAGGATCGGGAGAAAACGGCCTTCACCACCCCAATGGGACTATGCAAGTTCAACAGTATGCCGTTTGGAATCTGCAATGCCCCCGGAACGTTCCAGAGATTGATGGAGTGCTGCCTGGGACACCGCAACTTCGAGACTGTGTTACTTTACCTGGACAATGTAATAGTGTACTCCAGAACGTACGAGGACCACTTGAAACACCTGGCAGAGGTATTTGAGTCACTGTCCCGGTACGGGATGAAGTTGAAACTCTCAAAGTGCCACCTGCTCAAGAGAAAGGTACAGTACCTGGGGCACATTGTCAGTCCGGAAGGGGTAGCACCAGACCCGGAGAAGGTCACAGCCATCCAGAAGTGTACGGAGCCGAAGAACCTCAAGGAGGTGCGTCAGTTCTTGGGACTAGTAGGATACTACCGGAGGTTTGTAAAAGACTACACCAAGAAAGCAGCTCCTCTGCAAGACCTCCTGGTAGGGCAGTCCCCCAAAGGCAGAAATCCCCCATTCCACTGGGGTAAGGAGCAAGCCGAGTCGTTTCAGAAGATGAAGGAGATCCTGACAGGTGATGAGATCCTAGCCTACCCTGACTACAGCCAACCGTTCCTGCTGTATACAGATGCCAGCAACGAAGGGCTGGGCGCTGTCCTAAGTCAGAAACAGAATGGCCAAGGGAAAGTGATCGCATACGCAAGCAGGAAGCTCCGCCCGACGGAGGGGAACCTAGAGAACTATAGCAGCTTTAAGTTGGAGTTCCTGACCCTGGTCTGGGCCATCACTGAAAGGTTCAAGCAATATCTAGCCTCCAGTAAGTTCACTGCCTTCACTGATAACAACCCCTTGACCCATCTTGAAAGAGCTAAGCTCGGGGCACTGGAACAACGATGGATGGCGCGGCTGTCGAATTACCAATTTACAATTAAATACCGGGCGGGCCGCAAGAACGCCAACGCCGATTCCCTGTCTAGGATGCCTCACCAGTCAGACACAGAATAAGAAGTGGATGACCTGGAAGAGATAGAACTACCTGCCTTTCACCGGAATGGGATGATCCACGAGCAACGAGCCTCCAGGAGACAGCGTGAAAAGACGTTAAACCCGATGCCTCACCACAGCTGGAAAGAGACACAGGACAGTGACCCGGTTGTCAGCCACATCAAGGAGCTGATAACCCAAGAAGGTGCTGTGACACCCCAGGGGTCTGGTTGTCACAGTGATAGAGATATTACGTCTGAGAGCAGGTGGGAGGTCCTTTGGTCAGGGATCCTGTGCATGCCACACCTCCTGCCCAGCCTTGGGAGGGGAAGAACTTCCCCTGTATAAACCCGGGGCTGAGGCAGGGTTAGTGAGTCCAGGAAGAGTAGAGACAAGAGCAGCATAGGAAGCAGCAGAGTCACAAGGAGTCAGGGGCTGGCAGCTAAAGAGCTCGCCCTGACTAAGAAGATTCTTTACCGGACCCGGAGTCCGAGGCTGTGGGGACTAACTTCTACCCAGCAGCAGAATCCGTCAGGCAGGGGATTTCAGGTCCCCTGGCCCAGAAGCCCGAAGGCCCGGTCGCACGCGTGGGACCAGCACCGCCATCGTGGAGCGGAAGCCATTAGAAGGCCCCGAGTCACCGGCCATACGGGTGAGCACCACACGGTACACTCAGGGACGTGGGCTACTTACATCAGCTTCTAGCAAGGTAGCCAGAAGAGTACAGTCAGCTTGGGAGGCCTACAACTACGCCTGGCCAGGGGAGATCCCATCTGCTCAAGGACTGACCAGGCCCCCGTTCGCTAGTACTCCGGGAGGGTCTATCGTTGTTACCAGTAAAGACCCTGAACGCTACCATACCGTCTCTGAGTGGTTCCTGCTACCCCCATCATCCACGTCGGCTGCCCTGAGGCCATACCCCTCCCGTTGGGGGTTATACTATCACGCTGCACCATCCTTCCACCGGCCTCAGCGGTCTGCCCTGCAGCAGCAGCCCCCTGGCTGCATTCAACGGGTGGCGTAGTCATCAACCATTTTCTACCGCTAACAGACTGCCGTCCAGTTTGACTCCCTGGGCACGGACCGGGTCACCGCCACGAGACTACAACCCTAAACAGATCCGGCTCCGGGTAAGCTCCCGCGTGCGCAACGCAGCGCGACACAGGCCCAGGGGCGCGTCAACTTTGGCGTAGTCGGCAGGATCACGTGCCCGCAACCACCGGGTACTGCGTGCCTGAAAAGCAAAGACTGTTCAAACTTACCAGTGGTGAAGATTCCCGCCATCGGTGAAGATTCCCGCCATCCGGCGCCATCTTCAGCCTTCTTCCCGCCATCGGTGAAGTTTCCCGCCATCCGGCGCCATCTTCAGCCTTCTTCCTGCCATCCGTGGAGTTTTCCCGCCATTGGACGCCATCTTGAGGACGCCGCGCGGGAAGAAGAGGGGCGTGGACTCCGAAAGCGCGCGAGAACTGAAGCCCCGCCTCACGTCCGGACGTTGCGTAAGGTCCTGGAAGGAGCCCAGCAGACGCCGACGTCACAGGAGCGCGACGGAAGGTCCTCAACCCTGACGATCCACTGCGGAGCCGCGGCCTACGGAACAGGATCATCGCAAGGTAGGCCACGGTCCACTAGGGGGGAGGAAGATGTCGGATACGGAGGAGAGCTCCACTGCCTCAACCCCCGCCAGCGCTACCGCTGTTGCAGTTATGCCCTTCACCATGCCCTATATCCCGGGAGCAGCTTGGCTACCCCAGTACTCAGGGGAGTCACATACCCTGCATGACTTTAGAGAAAAGCTGGATAGCCTCTTCCAGGTGTACCCCCTCACAGAAGAGCAAAAAGTGAGCATCCTGGTGGCCCAACTAACTGGGGCAGCCAAAAGGGAAGTAAAATCCTGGCCACCTGGGAGGAAGACTGTCGCAGGGATACTAACCCGGCTGAAGGACACCTTTGATACCCGCACCTCAGCCGAGATTAAACTTAGATTCTACGGGTGCAAGCAGCGAGCGCATGAGAGTATAAGGGACTATGCACTCAACCTACAAGAGGCCCTGAGGGCCATTAAGCAGACCGACCCTAATGGAGTGGGAAACGAGGACAGGCTGTTGACCGAACAATTTATAGAGGGTTTATATTGCAATGCCCACCGCACCCAGTTGCGGGCAATGGCCTTACAGGACCCTCATCTAGAATTTGCACAGTTCAAGGACAGAGCCATCCGGGTGCTCCGAGAACCGGCACCAGGTGGCGTTGTGACCCACAGACGCCCCACTACCACTTACTACCAGGAGGCGGCGCCCTTGTCAGCAGGGCCTGTGGGAGCTGATGCGCAGGCTTTGGACAATGACCCGGCTCCAGACCTACACCATCAGGTCCAAGAGCTAGCTAAAAGCGTTGCTGCGCTAACCCGAACTGTGCAGTCTTTACAGGTTTCCACTCCAGGGAAGATCCAGCTGGCATCCGGACCGGAGGACATCCCGTGGCGTCGACCAAGGAGGACCCCACCGGCCAGAGGAAGACCCAGTGACCGATACAGCGAGGACGGACGACCCATCTGCCGCCGCTGCAATCAACCCGGACATATGGAAAGGTACTGTTCTTTAAACGGGCACAACCTGGGGTAGAGGGCCAACCCCCAGGAAAAAGATCACCAGGCCCATCGAACTGGCGCGACAGATATGTGGGAGGACGTCCAGTCTTGCCTGTGGTACTGGATGGCATTCCCATGAGTGCCCTACTGGACACCGGGTCACAGGTCACCACCATCCCGTACGTGCTCTTCAAGCAGTACTGGAATGACTCGGATATTACCCGCTACCCTGACGACGACTTGAGTATCATCGCCAGCAATGGTCAGCCCGTGCCACAGATCGGATTTAAAGAGGTGACCATCAAAATTGGTAGAGTCGAACTGGCCGCACAGGGACTGATCATTGTAGATATTGACAAACATGAGAGTCACCCAAAAATAACTCTAGGAACTAATGTAATTGAAAATTGTCTTGCAGAGGTGATTTTCCTTTTACAGCAGGTTGCCAAGAACGCCAGCTCCGGCGAGCAGCGGGTGCTCCAGAAAGAGATCCGGGCACTGATGCAACGGCAACAAGTGGAACTCTCCGGCGGTGAGATTGGTAGCGTAAGAATGTGTGACCCTTTTCCTATTGCCATGCCCCCAAAAAGTGAAATGATGATTTGGTGCCGGGCAGCTATTGGTCTGAGAGGTAGAGATTACCAGGCAATGGTAGAACCAGTTTACTCAGACAGTAGGCCCACCATTTTGACAGCACGGGGGGTGGTCAATGTACGCCATGGGAGGGTGCCCGTTCGCATAATAAATATCGGGGAGAGGGAAGTGTACCTGCCCCGGTATGCCACGCTAGCCAAATTATATACCACTAATCAAAATTCTATACAATCTGTGGAACCCTTGCCTCCATCTCACCCGGAGGAAGGTAACGGCTCTAAGAAAGACATGGAGGACTGGTGTCAGCAACTACATCTGGGTACTGACTCCACTCCCTCACACCAGAAACAAGGAGTCTATCGGGTGGTTCAAGAGTATGAGAGAGTGTTTAGTAAACACCCGTTAGACTTCGGGCGAGTCAAGGGGGTAGAACACCGCATCCCCACGGGAGATCATCCTCCCATAAAAGAGAGGTATCGACCCGTACCCCCTGCACATTACCAACACGCCAAGGGGATGCTTAGAGACATGAAGGAGGCTGGGGTAATCCGGGATAGCTGTAGCCCCTGGGCAGCCCCACTAGTTTTAGTCAAAAAGAAAGACAACACCATGAGGATGTGTGTAGATTACCGGAAAATCAACCGTATCACACACAAGGATGCGTACCCCTTACCAAGGATAGAGGAGTCATTGGCTGCTTTAAGATCTGCTAACTTCTTCTCTACCTTGGATCTCACTAGCGGGTACTGGCAGGTTCCTGTAGCAGAGGCGGACCGGGAGAAGACCGCATTCACCACCCCGATGGGACTTAGCGAGTTCACCTGCATGCCGTTCGGACTCTGCAACGCCCCAGGAACCTTCCAACGATTAATGGAGTGCTGTCTGGGCCACAGAAACTTCGAGACGGTCCTGTTGTACCTGGACGATGTCATCGTATACTCAAAAACTTATGAGGACCACCTGAAACACCTGGCGGAGGTGTTCGAAGCTCTGGCGAGTTACGGCCTAAAGGTGAAACCCTCCAAGTGTCACCTCCTGAAACCAAAGGTGCAATACCTGGGACACGTGGTGAGCGCTGACGGAGTGGCTCCCGACCCCGATAAGATCACCGCAATCAAAGGATGGCCAAGCCCTTCCAGCGTAAAAGAAGTGCGGCAGTTCCTAGGGTTGGTAGGCTACTACCGAAGGTTTATTCCCGGTTTCACCAAAAAGGCAGCACCTATGCAGGACCTCCTGATAGGCCAGTCCCGGAAGGCCAAGAACCAGAAGCCGCCCTTCAAATGGGAAAAGCTAGAAGAAGAGTCCTTCCGCCAGCTGAAGATGGCCCTCACGGGGGATGAAATCTTGGCGTACCCGGACTATAGCCAGCCCTTCATCCTCTACACCGACGCCAGTAACATCGGGCTAGGAGCCGTACTGTCCCAGATTCAGCAGGGGAGAGAACGAGTAATCTCCTATGCCAGCCGAAAACTGCGACCCACCGAAAGGAACCCCGAAAATTACAGCTCATTTAAGCTAGAGTTCCTGGCCGTGGTATGGGCAGTCACCGAGCGCTTTAGGCATTACCTCGCTTCTTCCCGGTTCACCGTATACACGGATAACAACCCGCTGACACACCTGGACACGGCAAGACTCGGTGCCCTGGAGCAGAGGTGGATGGCCCGTCTGTCCAACTACGAGTTCACAATTAAATACCGGGCAGGGCGCTCCAATACCAACGCGGACGCCCTGTCCAGGATGCCCAACCTGCCGGACGGAGGAGAAGATCCGGAGGGACTGGAAGAAGTTGAACTCCCTGCGTTCCACCGTCATGGGACTATCCAGTATTCCCACCGGGTAAGGAGTAAGCAGGCTGCTACGTTGAACCCCTTACCTCACTACAACTGGGCGGAAACGCAAGACAGCGACCCTGCCGTCCGACTGGTGAAGGAGATGCTGACTCGCCCGGAGGCTAGCCTGGAATCAGACGCTCCGGAGGAAGCCAAACAACTATGGGCAGAGAAGAGTCGACTGTTCCTTTACAAGGGGAAGTTGTGCCGCAGAATGGTTAACTCCAGGACGCATGAACTACTCTGGCAAGTAGTGGTGCCACGAAGAGACGCAGCCATGGTGATGGAGGCATACCACGACGGAGCTGGACACTTCGGGTGGAAAAAGCTGGAGTTCCTGCTGCGCGAGCGGTTCCACTGGGTAGGCATGAGGGGAACCATCGAGAAGTGGTGCAGAGACTGTGGCCCGTGCAATCTGAGAAGGAAGGACCGGGCCAGCCAGAAGACTCCCCTGCAGTCCATCGTCACCCGGCAACCGTTGGAACTGGTAGCCTTGGATCATGTAAAACTGACCCCCAGCAGAAGTGGCTACGTCTACGCGTTAACCATCGTGGATCATTACTCCCGGTTTCTGGTTGTCGTCCCTGTCAAGGACTTAACGGCTCGAACAGCAGCTAGAGCCTTCCAGCAGCACTTTTGCCGTCCACACGGGTACCCGGACCAAGTGCTGACGGACCAGGGACCTGCCTTTGAAGCGGAGGTCTTCCAGGAATTCTGCAATCTGTATGGCTGCCGGAAGATAAGGACGACACCCTACCATCCGCAAACTAATGGACTTTGTGAGAAAATGAACCAGGTGGTAATGGATCTTCTAAAAACGTTGCCCCTGGAAGAACGCAGTCTGTGGCCTGAGAAGTTGCCCGATCTGGTGGACCTATACAACCACATCCCGGTAGGTTCCACCAACTGTACCCCGGCTTACCTAATGAGGGCAAGACCTGGTAAGTTACCTGTTGACCTGGAAATGGGAGTCCTGACGCCCGAGGACACTTCACCAGAAACAGACTGGGACACAGAGAGGCAGCAGCAGTACCGGAAAGTACAGGAGAGCGTGGAGCGAAGTCTCTGTCAGGCTAGGGAAAGACAAGAGAAGACTTACAACCAGTATGCTCCCGCTGTTCCCCTGGTACCCGGAGAGCAGGTCTTGAAGAGGAAGAGACGGCTCCACAAGTTGGACGACCAGTGGGAGAAGGACCCGTACACCGTACTGCCCTCAAGCCACGAGAACCCGAAGGTCTGTACCATCAGTAAAGACGGAGGGGAAACCACAGCCATTGTATCCCGGGACCACCTGAAGAAGTGCCCCGAACAACTGAGGAACCCTGAGGAGGAACAGGAAGACCATCGACCCGTGGAAGAAAGGGAAGATATGGTTACTACCGTGCTCGGGGACTTCCCTCGGTCTTGGACTCAAGTCAATGGTGCAGTTGTGGTACCCGTACTCACCTTCCTCCAACCATCATCCCAAGAACCTACGGAGCAACGGGTAGAGCTGGAAGAGCAGCCGGTCCAGGAGGCAGAAGACTCCACCCAAGCGGAACAGGAGAATCCACCCTCTGCTTATAGTGAGCCTGCCGTACCCCTAGTGAGACAAAGAGCCGGTAGACAGCTGCCCAGTTTACCCTTGACAGCTCCTACACCCTGTAGTTCAGGGCCAGACAGTCAGCTCCGTAGGTCCACTAGGGCCACTAGAGGCCAGTTACCCGCACGTTGGAGGATCTAAATGTTTAAGTTGTTTTACAATGTTTACCTGTTTATTGTTGCTTGTGTGTAATTTTGTGTTTCTAGTTGTTTTTAGGAGTCTTCGGTGGATTTACCGGGAATCCTTTGTATATAGTTGGAGCGTAACCCAGGATGGACTAGAGACTGTTAAGGACTCGGGGTAGGACAGACCCCTACCTGGTTACGTCTCCCTGTGTTGGTGAAATGGACACCTTTGCTTTTCTTCAAAGACTGCACCCGGTTGCGGACATCCGTGACCATCTTATTGTGTTTCCTTATTGTATTTTATTGTTCTTTGATATACCTTGTTATATTTTTCTAAAAAGTGTTTAGTCCCGGAGTACTAAATTTCACTAGGGGGGAGTGTGACACCCCAGGGGTCTGGTTGTCACAGTGATAGAGATATTACGTCTGAGAGCAGGTGGGAGGTCCTTTGGTCAGGGATCCTGTGCATGCCACACCTCCTGCCCAGCCTTGGGAGGGGAAGAACTTCCCCTGTATAAACCCGGGGCTGAGGCAGGGTTAGTGAGTCCAGGAAGAGTAGAGACAAGAGCAGCATAGGAAGCAGCAGAGTCACAAGGAGTCAGGGGCTGGCAGCTAAAGAGCTCGCCCTGACTAAGAAGATTCTTTACCGGACCCGGAGTCCGAGGCTGTGGGGACTAACTTCTACCCAGCAGCAGAATCCGTCAGGCAGGGGATTTCAGGTCCCCTGGCCCAGAAGCCCGAAGGCCCGGTCGCACGCGTGGGACCAGCACCGCCATCGTGGAGCGGAAGCCATTAGAAGGCCCCGAGTCACCGGCCATACGGGTGAGCACCACACGGTACACTCAGGGACGTGGGCTACTTACATCAGCTTCTAGCAAGGTAGCCAGAAGAGTACAGTCAGCTTGGGAGGCCTACAACTACGCCTGGCCAGGGGAGATCCCATCTGCTCAAGGACTGACCAGGCCCCCGTTCGCTAGTACTCCGGGAGGGTCTATCGTTGTTACCAGTAAAGACCCTGAACGCTACCATACCGTCTCTGAGTGGTTCCTGCTACCCCCATCATCCACGTCGGCTGCCCTGAGGCCATACCCCTCCCGTTGGGGGTTATACTATCACGCTGCACCATCCTTCCACCGGCCTCAGCGGTCTGCCCTGCAGCAGCAGCCCCCTGGCTGCATTCAACGGGTGGCGTAGTCATCAACCATTTTCTACCGCTAACAGACTGCCGTCCAGTTTGACTCCCTGGGCACGGACCGGGTCACCGCCACGAGACTACAACCCTAAACAGATCCGGCTCCGGGTAAGCTCCCGCGTGCGCAACGCAGCGCGACACAGGCCCAGGGGCGCGTCAGTGCCTCCTTGGAGAAGGAAGCGTCTCTGCAAGCAAAGCAGCTGTTATCTACCGTGAGAAGCTGTGCCGGAGGTACGTCAATCCAAAAACCCATGAGATGGTATGGTAGATAGTGGTCCCGAAGACAGACATCCAGATGGTATTAGAAGCTTACCACGATCAGGCGGGGCACTTTGGCTGGAAAAAGCTAGAGACCCTGCTGAAATGTCGATTCTACTGGGTAGGAATGCGCAGCTCCATTGAGAGGTGGTGCCGGGACTGTGGACCCTGTGGCCTTAGATGAAAAGACTACAGCAGCCAGAAGGCACCCCTGCAACCCATCAAAACGACTCGACCCCTGGAGATCGTGGCCCTGGACCATGTCAAGTTGTCCCCCAGCAGGTCAGGATACTCTTATGCTTTGACCATGGTGGATCACTACTCACGTTTCCTGGTGGTCGCCCCCGTCAAAGACCTGACGGCAGAGACAGCAGCAAAGACGTTCCAAGCGTATTTCTGTAGACCCCATGGCTATCCTGAGCAGGTGATGATGGACCAAGGCCCGGCCTTTGAGGCTGAGTTGTTCAAGGAGTTCTGCCATCTCTACGGGTGTAAAAAGATAAGAACTACACTGTACCACCCACAAACCAACGGTCTCTGCAAAAAGATGAACAACATCATCATCGACCTGCTAAAGACCATACCACTTGAGGAGAGAAATCGGTGGCCAGACCTACTACCTGACCTAGTAGATCTGTATAATCACATACCAGTAAGTTCCACCAACTGAACTCCAGCATATCTCATGCGGGCAAGGCCAGGAAACTGCCCATGGATCTGGAGCTTTGTGTTGTTGAGCCTGAAGCTGATATGACCACTGAGAACTGGGACACGACCAGACAAGAGCAGTACAGGAGGGTACAAGCCTGTGTCGAGGACAGTCTCACTCGGGTGAGAGAAAAGCAGGAGGCTCAATACAACAAAAATGCACCCGCAGAACCTTTCACACCTGGTGAAACAGTATTGAAAAGGAAAAGACGAAACCACAAACTTGATGACCAGTGGGAAAAAGAACCCTACACTGTGTTACCGTCAAGGTTTGACAATAAGAAGACCTGCATAATTAGTCGAGACGGAGGAAGAACGTCTACAACAGTTCCAGGGACCACCTAAAGTTGTGTCCAGATTTATTGAAACCCCAAGAAGGAGTGCCTCTCACTGTACCAGAGGAACCTAAAGAACTAGTGATACTTACTGATTTGGGAGACTTCCCGGCAGATTGGCCTCAAATAGGAGGAGCAGTAATCATTCCAACACTCCAATTCTTTGAACAGCCAGAAAACCCTCCACAGCAAGTTGAACCTGTAAGCGATGCAGAGGATCCAGCTCAAGAAGTATCCCCGGACGAAGGATCCCCGGTAGGAGCAGAGCAAGAGGGCCCAGCCAATGGTGAACTTGCCAGTCCCAGAGAGAGGTTAAGGCAGTTTTACAACTTAGTCACACGTAGAACTGGTAGGGTAACTGAAAATACAGACTCTGATACCCCACAGACCACCGCAATACGCAGATCAACACGTAGCACGAGAGGCAAACCCCCTGTGAGGTACACAATTTCTGAAAATGTAGATAGTTACCCCTGGGGTATCAAACTGTATTGTATTACATTGTGTTTTTGCATGTGTATCTTAATTTGTGTATTTTTCCCTATTAATGACCAATCTAAGTGATATGGACACTTTGCCTAATAACTTCTTATGTTGTTTGCATAAAGAACTGCGTGGCTGAGGACTATGTGCAGCCCAAAAACTGCTTTTGTATATAATTGCGCTCTTTGGAGTGCCCTTCTAGGCGACCTCAGAAAGAAAACCTGTCTGGAGTGGCTCTCTCGGAGGTCCAACTCGGGATCTTCATGCCTTGCAGCCACCCCAGGGCCTACGTTGAGGGTTTGGGACAGGTCCCTCAAACCACCAAGTACTCTACCCTGTGAGATGGACATCCTTCCTGGGAACCTCACCGCAAGAGACTTGAATTTTGAGGACCCTTTGTATTTGTTGATATTGTTATGTAACGTTTAAGCTTGGTGCCTCCCATAAAGGGAAGATTGTTCATGTTTCCTATTGTTATTGTTTTATGAAATGTACTTCAGCCCGGGAGTGCTGAGCTTTGCTAGGGGGGAATGTGACGCCCAGCTGCGCTTGGTATCACAGATCCTTTAAGAGTGCATTGATGGATTCCTCCACAAGAGGCCCCGATAAACATTCACACATCTCCACTTTCCACCTCAGACCAGCAGAGGGAGCCCGTTAGGGATATAAAAAGGGAAGGTGGAGCCAGGCAGTTCAGTTCCTCTGAAGAGTTCCTGCAGAGTGAGACACAGAAACAGGTCAGTCTGCAATGGAGCTCAGTCTAGTTTAGAGAACTTAGCTAATAGTTCAGCAGTGGAGCATGAGGCTCCTGCCAGCTAGATTCAGGGAGCTCAGTTAGAGCTTTAGGTGTGTCGGCGCCATAAGATCGGTGAAGTGCGGCAAGCTGCCGTTAGTGTGTATAGCCTAGTGAGGGCCCGAGTGGGCCGAAGGCGAGTGAAGAGTTAGTACATAGGAGGCAGAGGAGCTTAACCGGCTCACCCCGAAGCTTTTACCGGACACCGGTATCCCTGGAGAACTACAAGTCCCAGGATCGCTAAAGTGCTGATACGTAACAGAACCGGGAGACACATAGGCCCCGCAAGCTGAGGAGCGTGTACTCCAAGAAAAGGCCCTACCACAAGGTCAGCCAGCGCAGGACATAGACAAAGTTAGGCCTAGCTCTAGGCAGGTCAGAAACTTACTACGCAGAGGCAAGTAACAGGAGGCCCTACACCCGCTCATTGGGGAGGATCCTGACATGCACCCTTCACCCTACAGTGCTCCGGGACGTGCCTGAATTTCCATCAGTAAAAGGTACTGAAGTGACTATCGTGTCTGTCCCTGTTCTTGCTCTGACCCAGCTGGGTCTCGCCTGTCCTGCATTCCCCTTTCCGTACGCAGCCCTGAGGCCTAGCTCTACCTGTGGGGAGCTATACCATCGAGCTGCCTTATCACCGGCCTCAGTGGACTGCGCAGCGCTGGTGATTCTCACCAGAAGCCACAGGTGGCGTCACGAACTAAGAATAAAACTAAGAAATCTATTAGCCCCCTTTTAAAGAGTGACCCCAGGGTAAGGGCCCGGGAGCCGACCACCGCGACATCCCCAAGGCCAGGCAAAGGCCTGGGTGCCGAGTCATCCCCATCCCCTGGGCTAGTCACAACCAGAAGAAGACTTGTGAGTAAGAACGGCTCCATTCCCTGACGAAGATGCATCCACCTCCAGAAAGCACTGCTTGTTATTGTCAAGATGATGCAGCACAGGAGCTGAGGAGAAGACTTGTTTTAAGGACACAAAGGCCTTCTCTGCCTTTGGAATCCAAATCTTAGGGTTGGCACCCTTGCAGGTAAGGGCAGAAATAGGGGCAGTCGAAGAGGAGAAATGTGGAATAAACTGGCGGTAATAGTTTGCAATCCTGAGAAATTGCTGGTTTGCTTTCAGACCGTCTGGGGGGGGGGGCCCACTTTAAGATAGCGGATACCTTCTCAGGAACAATTTTCATGTCGGTCTCAGAGATGATGTACCCCAAAAATGGAAGAGAGGTCTGCTCGAAGATGCACTTTTCATATTTGGCATACAGACGGTTCTTCCTTAATCTCTGCAGGACCTGGCAAACATCCCTTCGGTGTGAAGGCAAATCGGGAGAGAACACCAAGATATCGTTGTAACGGGTCTGGGAGGTGGAACCTCAGAGCAACTATACAAAGGGGCAGTCCTTGTAAGGAAGCGGGTGGCTCCCAGGGAAGGTGGGCCAGTAGTCACGGCAAGTGACAGGGACAGTCTCTGGGTAGAAGGGCAGGAGGTCACGGCAAGTGACGGGGACAGTCTCTTGACAGGCGGATGGTCACGGCAAGTGACAGCAGGGTAAGAGTCCCTAGATGGGCAGGTGGTCACAGCAAGTGACAGCAGGGAAAGAGTCTCTAGACGGGCAGGTGGTCACGGCAAGTGACAGCAGGGAAAGAGTCTCTAGATAGGCTAGCAGGCAGGTAGCAGGTGAGCGCTCCCAGGTGAGCGGGCAAGAGTCTCTGGACATGCAGGTGGTCACGGCAAGTGACGGCAGAGCCTCCAGGTAGGCTAGCAGGCAGGTAGCAGGTGAGCGCTCCCAGGTGAGCGGGCAAGAGTCTCTGGACAGGCAGGTGGTCACGGCAAGTGACGGCAGAGCCTCCAGGTAGGCTAGCAGGCAGGTAGCAGGTGAGCGCTCCCAGGTGAGCGGGCAAGAGTCTCTGGACAGGCAGGTGGTCACAGCAAGTGACGGCTAAGCCTCCAGGTAGGCTAGCAGGTAGGTAGCAGGTGAGCGCTCCCAGGTGAGCGAGTAAGTGTCTCTGGACAGTCAGGCAGGTATCCAGCAGGTATCTGGCAGGTACTTCCTGGTCCGCAGGCGGACTGATCCATAGACAGACTGGCAGGTGCTGGTAGGCAGACTGTCGGACCACAGGATAGCAAGCAGGTAAGCAGATATCAGGCAGGTATCAGGCAGGTATCAAGCAGGAATCTGGCAGGTGACTGGCAGGTAACTGGTAACGGGACCTGAGGGCTGAAGCAGAGTTGAAAGGCTTTGCAACAACATTGCTCGGGCACCTCCATTTTGGAGGAGGTGCCTTATATATGGTGAGGTCCTCCGGCCATTGGCCGGGGACTCCTTAGGATGGCGCGCGCAGCCCCTTTAAGAGAGGGGGAGCGCGAGCGCGCCCTAAGCACAGAAGCCGGGAAGCAGCGCGCGCTGCCAGCAGAGCGGGAGGAAGCCGCCGGCCACGGAGCGGAGAGGTGAGGGGAACGGCGTCCCTGTCTGGCAGGAGGCAGGGACGCCGACGCTACAGTACCCCCCCCTTTAGGCCCCCCCTTTTTTAGGCCAGAGAGAAATTTATCAAGGATGAGCGGGGCATGGATGTTCTCCCAGGGCTCCCATGTTCTCTCCTCAGGACCACACCCCTTCCAATCCACTAGAAAAAAGGACTTTCCTCTTACCCTTTTGGTGTCCAGAATGTTCTCTACCTCAAACTCGTTTTCAGCTGAAACCGGAGCAGGAGGCGTACCTGTAGACTTGGAAAAAGAGTTAAGTACCACGGGTTTGAGTAGAGATACATGGAAGGAGTTAGGAATCCGCAAGTTGGCTGGGAGTTTCAATTTATAGGCCACCGGGTTGATTTGTTTGATAACTTCCAGTGGGCCGATGAACCGAGGCCCTAACTTGTAGGAAGGAATCTTGAGCCGGACATACTTGGTCGAGAGCCAGACCTTATCTCCAGGACGGAATTGTGGTGGATCCAGACGTCTTTTGTCAGCCTGTTTTTTCATCCGCTCGGATGACTGAAGAAGTGCGGATCTGGTACTTTCCCAAATGGAGGAAAATTCGCTAAAGAGAGATTCCGCAGCCGGATTGTCCACCGAGGTGGAGATGGGAAACGGGATCCGAGGATGCTGACCGAAGACTACAAAAAACGGGGATTTGGAGGAAGATTCGCTCTCGTGATTATTGTAAGAAAATTCGGCCCACGGTAAAATATCCACCCAGTCGGAATGGTGAGCATTAACAAAGTGCCAGAGGAAACTGGTTAAAATTTGGTTGATCCGTTCTACCTGGCCATTGGACTGTGGGTGATATGCAGAAGAAAAGTCCAAGGTGACCCCCAGCAGTTTACACATGGCTCGCCAAAAACGAGAGGTGAACTGAACCCCTCGGTCGGATACGATGTGGAGAGGAAGACCGTGTAGACAGAAGACATGATGGATAAAGTCTTTAGCTAACTCTGATGCTGACGGGAGACCCGGCAGGGGAATAAAGTGAGCCATTTTGGAAAAGCAGTCAGCGACCACCCATATGACCGTACAACCGGCAGAGACAGGGAGGTCCGTTATAAAGTCCATAGCTATATGCTGCCACGGGGCAGCAGGTACAGGAAGAGGAAGGAGACGGCCGGCTGGCAGATGTCTCGGAACCTTGTTGCGGGCGCAGGACACACAGGCTGAAACAAAGTCTATTACGTCCTTGTGCAGGGTAGGCCACCAGTAATGCCGGTAAATAAGCTGGAGGGTCTTTTTCTGACCAGCGTGGCCAGCTAGCTTGGATGAGTGTCCCCAGTGTAGAACCTTCTCATGATCAGGAACAGTTACGAATGTCTTACCGGGTGGAAGACGATTTAGATTCACGGGGGCCACCTGCATTACTTTGGCGGGGTCAATGATGTGTTTAGGCTCCTCCTCAAGATCAGAGACCAAAAAGGATCGGGATAAGGCATCAGCTTTGATGTTTTTGTCAGCCGGGCGAAAATGAAGAATGAAATTAAAGAGGGCGAAGAACAAGGACCACCAGGCTTGGTGCGGGTTAAGTCTCTGGGCACTCTGGAGGTAAGCCAAATTCTTGTGGTCCGTGTAAATTATTACCGGGTGAAGAGCCCCCTCGAGCAGGTAACGCCACTCCTCCAGTGCCAGCTTAATGGCCAACAATTCTCGGTCTCCTATAGAATAGTTGCGCTCAGATGAGGAGAAGAGTTTGGAGAAGAAGCCGCAGGTTACCATTCTTCCGGAAGACGACTTTTGGGTAAGTACTGCTCCGGCTCCGGAGGAGGAAGCGTCGACTTCTAGAAAGAATTGTTTGTTGCCGTCCGGACGATGCAGCACAGGGGCGGAGGAAAAAGCTCGTTTTAAGGAAAGGAAGGCCTCCTCTGCTTCGGGTGGCCATTCTCTGGTATTAGCTCCCTTACGGGTGAGCGCCGATATACGGGCAGTCCGGGAAGAGAAGTGCGGAATGAACAGGCGGTAGTAGTTGGCGAAGCCCAGGAACCGCTGAATAGCCTTCAACCCCTCTGGTCGGGGCCACTTTTGGATGGCAGACAGTTTCTCAGGGTCCATTTGTAGGCCGGTCTGAGAGATTATGTAGCCCAGAAACGGAAGCGAGGTCTGCTCAAAGAGGCACTTCTCATATTTAGCGTAGAGGTGGTTCTGCCTGAGCCTGAGCAGGACCTGACGAACATCCCTCCGGTGAGTGAGAAGATCTGGAGAGAAGACCAAGATGTCGTCCAGGTACACCACCACGCAGGAGTAGAGAAGGTCACGGAAGATGTCATTGACCAACTCTTGAAAGACGGCGGGAGCGTTACAGAGACCGAAGGGCATTACAAGGTATTCATAGTGACCGTCCCGGGTGTTGAATGCCGCCTTCCATTCATCCCCCTGACGGATACGGACCAGATTATACGCCCCACGGAGGTCCAGCTTGGTGAAGATTCTAGCCCCCCTCAGACGGTCAAATTATTCAGGAATGAGCGGAAGGGGGTATTTATTCATCACTGTGATCTGGTTAAGGCCTCTATAGTCTATTCTTTTTGACGAAGAAGAAGCCTGCTCCCGCCGGAGAGGTAGATTTCCGGATAAATCCCCGGGCCAGATTCTCCTCAATATATTCAGACATGGACCGGGTCTCAGCAGCGGACAAAGGGTAAATACGCCCACGGGGAGGAGTAGTGCCGGGCATCAGGTCAATTGGGCAGTCGTATGGTCTATGAGGGGGTAATGTCTCTGCTTCTCTTTTATTAAAGACGTCTGCAAAAGGCCAATAGGGAACCGGTAGGCCGGGTAGATTGGCTGGGGTAGGAGAAGGACGAGCAGGATGAACGGGAACTAAACAAGTCTTATGGCAGTCCTGTCCCCAGCGAAGAACTTCTCCGGTCTGCCAATCAAGCACGGGTGCTTGTCTCTGGAGCCATGGTAGGCCTAGCAAGAGGGCGTGAGAGAGTCCAGGCAGAACATGAAAGAAGATGCTCTCAGAGTGCAGCATTCCCACCTGCAGAGTTATGGATTCGGTGATGAGTTGGATGGGATGAGGTAAGAGGCCCCCATCCACGGCGGCGACAGATAAGGGTACAGCCAGAGGTTTGGTGGGAATGCGGTATTTCTCTACCAGTGACTGAGAAATGAGATTTCCGGCAGCTCCAGAGTCAAGTTGAGCCAGTTCAAAATAACGGTTCTCCCCGCAGATGATAGAGACCGACAGCATTAGAGATGGAGAGGGTTTATTTCTGTCTAGGACGACCTCTCTGAGCGACCCTAGACACAGGCGTTTGCCGACCTCTCTGGGCAGGAACAGATCCGGTGCTCCTTACTGCCACAGTAGAAGCAGCTCCCCTCGGCACGGCGTAATTCTTGACGGGTCTTGACCATCTTGGTCTGGTCGACCTGCATAGGCTCGGGTGAGTGCGCCGGGGGAGTAACGGAGGAAGTGACGGGTCTCTGGAAGGTAGGGGCAAGGCGTGGAAACCTCCTCTCACGGGTGGCCTCTTTGGTGCGCTCCTGGAACCGGATGTCAATCCGGGTGGCAAGTGTAATTAAGTCGTCGAGAGTGGTAGGAATGTCCCGACCGGCTAGTTCATCTTTAATACGGCCGGACAGACCCTCCCAGAAGACGGACACCAGGGCGTCATTATCCCAGGCAAGCTCCGAAGCAAGGGTACGGAACCGTATGGCATATTGGCCCACGGTGAGACTTCCTTGGTGGAGGCGTAGCAGAGATGAGGCGGATGAGGTCTTCCGTCCTGGTTCGTCGAAGACCTTCCGGAAAGCCGTGAGAAAGGCTGGCAGGTTGGACACCAGGGGTCTCTTCCCTCCCATAGAGGATTTAGCCAAGCCAGCGCCTCCCCCGTGAGATGGGACATGATGAAGGCTACTTTGGCTCGGTCGGTGGAAAACTGGTGTGCCAACAGTTCGAAGTGCAGAGTGCACAGGTTAATGAAGCCCCGTGCCTGACCGGGATCTCCGCCAAAACGAGGCGGGGCGGTGAGGCGGGGACCGGGAAGAGATGCCATGGAATTGATGGGCAGCGACCCTGCCGGGGTAGGAGTCGTGCGACTGGAAGCAGGTCCCGAAGAGGTAGTCAGTGAGTCCAGGCGGGAGTTAACACTACGCAGGTGGCTCAGGATGGACTCCTGTTCGGA
The DNA here is from genome assembly GCF_046119375.1 of Phyllobates terribilis. Taxonomy (NCBI): domain Eukaryota; kingdom Metazoa; phylum Chordata; class Amphibia; order Anura; family Dendrobatidae; genus Phyllobates; species Phyllobates terribilis. The sequence continues at coordinate 878,414,783 of NW_027362762.1, forward strand.
CCTCTGACGGGAAAGTTCATGACATAGGTCCGAGAGCGAGGGAGCTTGGGTGCCACCGGGTTCCATGGCCCGAGCAAACTGTAACGGGTCTGGGAGGTGGAACCTCAGAGCAACTATACAAAGGGGCAGTCCTTGTAAGGAAGCGGGTGGCTCCCAGGGAAGGCGGGCAGGTAGTCACGGCAAGTGACAGGGACAGTCTCTGGGTAGAAGGGCAGGAGGTCACGGCAAGTGACGGGGACAGTCTCTTGACAGGCGGATGGTCACGGCAAGTGACAGCAGGGTAAGAGTCCCTAGACGGGCAGGTGGTCACAGCAAGTGACAGCAGGGAAAGAGTCTCTAGACGGGCAGGTGGTCACGGCAAGTGACAGCAGGGAAAGAGTCTCTAGATAGGCTAGCAGGCAGGTAGCAGGTGAGCGCTCCCAGGTGAGCGGGCAAGAGTCTCTGGACAGGCAGGTGGTCACGGCAAGTGACGGCAGAGCCTCCAGGTAGGCTAGCAGGCAGGTAGCAGGTGAGCGCTCCCAGGTGAGCGGGCAAGAGTCTCTGGACAGGCAGGTGGTCACGGCAAGTGACGGCAGAGCCTCCAGGTAGGCTAGCAGGCAGGTAGCAGGTGAGCGCTCCCAGGTGAGCGGGCAAGAGTCTCTGGACAGGCAGGTGGTCACAGCAAGTGACGGCTAAGCCTCCAGGTAGGCTAGCAGGTAGGTAGCAGGTGAGCGCTCCCAGGTGAGCGAGTAAGAGTCTCTGGACAGGCAGGTATCAGGCAGGTATCTGGCAGGTACTTCCTGGTCCGCAGTCGGACTGATCCATAGACAGACTGGCAGGTGCTGGTAGGCAGACTGTCGGACCACAGGATAGCAAGCAGGTAAGCAGATATCAGGCAGGTATCAGGCAGGTATCAAGCAGGAATCTGGCAGGTGACTGGCAGGTAACTGGTAACGGGACCTGAGGGCTGAAGCAGAGTTGAAAGGCTTTGCAACAACATTGCTCGGGCACCTCCATTTTGGAGGAGGTGCCTTATATATGGTGAGGTCCTCTGGCCTCTCTTAAAGGGGCCGCGCGCGCCCTAAGCACAGAGGCCGGGAAGCAGCGCGCGCTGCCAGCAGAGCGGGAGGAAGCCGCCGGGCATGGAGCGGAGAGGTGAGGGGAACGGCATCCCTGTCTGGCAGGAGGCAGGGACGCCGACGCTACAATCGTCTAGATATACTACCACACACGTGTAGAGAAGGTCCCGGAAGATGTCCTTCAGCAGCTCTTGAAAGACTGCAGGGGCATTACAGAATCCAAACGGCATTACCTGATACTCATAATGGCCATCTTGGATAATAAAAGCCCTCTTCCATTCATCTCCTTACATATTCGGATCAGGTTGTATGCCCCCGAAGGTCGAGCTTCGTGAAAACTCTGAAACCTTTAAGACGATTGAACAACTCGAAAATGAGAGGCAGAGAATATTTATTCTTGATCGTAATTTGGTTAAGACGCCTGTAATCGATACAGGGTCACACAGAATCATCATTTTAAGTCACAAAGAAGAAACCTGCTCCAGCCGGGAGGAAGACTTCCGGATAAATCCCCTGGCAAGATTCTCTTCAATATACTCGGATATAGCATGGGTCTCAGCCTGCGACAGGGGATAGATTCAGTCTCGTGTAGGGGAAACGCATGGTAGAAGGTCGATAGGACAGTCATATGGCCTATGAAGTGGTAGAGTCTCAGCCTCCATTTTATCAAAGACGTCCATGAAAGGCCAGTGCGCAACAGGCAAGCCAGGTAAATTAGATGGAGACACCGGAAGATGAACAGGACGGATGGGAACCAAACATCTCTTGTGGTACTCCTGACCCCAACAGAGTACTTCTCCGGATTTCCAATCCAAGACTGGTTCATATTTTCGCAGCCATAGCAGACCTAGAAGCAGAGTGTGAGACAGACCCGATAACACATATAGATTAATTTTCTCCAAATGTAGCATTCCTTTTTGAAGTTCAACAGGCTCGGTCACAAATTGAATCATAGTTTCGGAAAGAGGTTTTCCATTCACTGAAGAAACCACCAAAGGATCCGGAAGACATTGGGTCGGAATTAGTGTTGAGCCACTCCCGTAGTGTTCGAGTTCGGTTCGGTTCGTCAAACACCCGTATGTTCGCTGAACTGTTCGTCGAACTGTTCGTCGAACACCTTCGAACACCGTTAAAACCAATGGCAGGCAAACAAAAACACATAGAAACACATAGAAAAGCTGACAAACTGCTCAGAAGACACAACTAACACATGGAAAAGTGACAAGTACATATAGTCATGCGAAAAGAAAAGAGGTGGAGGAGTAAAAGGAGGGGGAGACACAGATATAGGCATGTCATGCCCTTCTAAAACCAAAAAAGTGCAAAGCCGACACGGCCAGTCCGTTCCTGCCCGTGCGACCTCCGTGTCGCTGGGTTGGTGCCTGTCCGCTGGTGGTTCGAGCGAGCACCCCTACGGTGGAGGCAGGTCTAATCTTTTTAATTTAAATTGTCTCTCTAATTTGAATGAGTACACTTTAAATCCTTTTACAAGGATCTATTGGAGGGCAAGTCTCATGCCAGCAGCCACGGTAGCAGGAAGTGGAGGAGGTGTGGCCTGTGTTCCTAGCTGAGTGAGAGCTGTATGGAGGAGCTCCTGGGAAGCTCCAACTAGGACTTTTTTTTTCTAAGCCCCACCCTTGCCTCTTCGTTTTCCCAGGACCGAGGCAGGGGTGTTGGGGGGCATCCCCGGGCTCCGGCCCTCCTGGTCTGGGCCGGGTGGGGTCGGAGGACTGAATATGGATCCATCGGAGGACTTTGTGAGGAGGTCTGGGAGGCTGTCCCAGCGTGAAGCGGCTACGGTGAGCATGCTGGCATCGGCTAACAAGGGGACTGGCAAGCCAAAGGGAGGCAAGGGGAGTGCCCCATGGGCCGAGAGGGGCCCGGATGAGTCGGCGGAGGCTTTCTCGTAGCGGGTGGTGGAGATGCTGTGGTGGCACGAGAAGGGGAAGGTGGCACTGGCGAAACTCCTGCTGGAGCTGCGGCAGGCCAAGGCGCTATATAATGCAGCAGCCCAGAGGAAGCGCCCGGCGATCGCCACGCAAATCCAGCAGGTCAAGGATAGGATTGCCGAGGTGGAGCAGAGGCAGGCGGAAATAGAGAGCTGCGGGTCCCTTTCTTGAGAAATTCTCTAATGATCGGCGGTTCTCAGGCCAGGAGGGATTAACCACGCAGCAAGGAAGGGGGGCATATGAAGGGGGCCTGCTGACCAGTGAGGGCACGCCCAGGACTATGAATGGCAGCCAGGAGCCTGGAAAGGAACTTTTGTCTGGAGCCCCGCCCCCTGTCCCGCCCACCACAGTGCTGGGTGCTGCCCCAGGGGTTACCCCAGCCATGGAGGAGGGTAACCCCTCCATGGCTGGGGTACCCTCCAAGTGGCACGCTGTTAGTGAGAGCAGAGGATAGTGTGGCTCCGCCCCTTGCCCCACCCACCTCAGAGCTCAGCGTGGCGGCTGTGAGAGCCGCAGGAGGAACTGCAGAACCCAGCTGTCCCCGGTCCAGCGGCCTGCCCCTTGCCCCGCCCACCTCGGCGCTCGGCGTGGCCACCATGAGAGACACACGTGGAACTGCAGAGCCCAGCGGCCCCTGGTCTTCCGGCCCGCCCCTAGCCCCGCCCACCTCGGCACTCGGCACAGCCACCATGAGAGGCACACGAGGAACTACCGAGCCCAGCGGCCCCCAGTCTGCCGGCCTGCCCAAAGCCCCGCCCACCTCGGCGCTCAGCACGGCCACCATGAGAGACACACATGGAACTGCAGAGCCCAGCGGTCCCTGGTCTGTCGGCCCGCCCCTTGCCCCGCCCACCTCGGTGCTCGGCGCGGCCACCATGAGAGCTGCGAGTGGAACTGCAGAGCCCAGCGGTTCCCGGTCTGCCGGTCCGCCCCTAGTCCCGCCCACCGCAGCTCTCGGCACTGCCTCTGTACAGTCTGTGGGCGGAGGGAAGGAGGGAGGCAGGAGGGACATGAAAGTAAAAGCAGCTAGCAATACTTATAGTACCACAAGGCTCATCAAGCCTTGCGCCGGTGCCCCGCCCCTCGTCCTGCCCACCGCAGCACCTGGAGTTGCCCAGAAGAAACCTGCGGCTGGGTGGGAGGCAGCAGGGAAGACTGCAGGAAAGACAGCAGGGAAGACAGAGGCGGATCCAGGAACAGTGTCCCAGGAGGTGGCAGTAACCCCGGTCGAGCAGCCTGCCAGCGTTACCGGGGAGCCTCCTAAATCTTCTGGTCTACGTCCTGAGCAGGTGGCGCTGCCTGCCTCCAGCACATCAGAGGAGGAGGACATGGAGGCGTCTTCGGGGTCCGGGGGGCTCATGGCGGCCATCCGGTTGCTGGAGTCCCCGGTGAACCTCCAGCAATTTTGTTTGGGGGATGAAGATCCAGGACCCGGAAAGGAGAAGAAGGGGTACAAGAAGAAGGCACAGGAGACGGTGAGTATGCGTTACGTGTTTAATGATGATACTGATGCTGCTGCTGTCTCCTGTGTAACCCCCGCCGGTCAAGGGCGCCCGGATCATGAAGTTGGTCCATGGCGCAGGTCCGGTGGGGAGAGTAAAGGCAAATGTAAGGCAAGTGGTGATGGTGTGGCGATCCCTACGGTGGACAGTAGGGATGGCAAAGGGTCATTGCTGGCGGTGGCGCCAGACATATTCAGTGTGGTGGAGTTCTCGTCTCTGTCTCCCATGGCCTCTGGGTCTCGGGCAGAGGGAGGTGGGGGTTGTGGCAGTGGAGCCGGAGTGGCTTTTTCAGAGATCTTGGCTTAGGTCCGGAGGATGGTGGGGGAGGAGAGAGCCACTGCTTCCATATCTGGCCAGAGGGTTGAGGGGCCACATGCTGGGGACAAGGGTGCCGGGGGTAAACCGGCTGGGGTGTCTGCACCTGTGAGGTTGGTAAAACCCAGCGCCCAAAATCCCGGCCCCTGTGATACCCAGCGCATGAATATTGGAGGGTCCAAGGTGGCAGAGGGGGAGAAGGGGAGTAAGGACAATGCTGTGGATGTGGTGAGTGTCCTGAAACCCCCGCCAGTGATGCCGGGACCTTGGGAAAAGCCGTTAGTACTCCACCTGTTCTGGCTGGCATGGATGGGGTGCATGAAGTGGGGATGAATGGGGTACATGAAGGAGGTGAGGATGCAGGTATGGAAGTGGTGAGTGGTACGGCTGGTGGTGATGGTAGTGGCGCAGGGGCGGTAAGTGAGGCTGTGAGGCAGAGTGTGAGTGTGAATGAGGGGCCAAGTGTGAGGCCAAGGAATCCCGGTTCGTTGGCAGCCTCGTTAGAGGGCGGTTCGCATGTCCGCACCTTTGCGGCGGCCGCTGCTGCGGGTAGTGGAGGGTCCTTGTCAGGGGATGCTGGGCAGGGTTACTTGCAATGGTGTCTCCTGGACGCCCTGAAGAGGGGAGAGCAGTACATTACAGTGGAGGGTAGGGAGGTGGTTTAATCGTTCTGGATAGACCGACATGGTCTGTCCGCCTTCCGAGAGTTAGGGGCAGAGAACGTTAGGTGGTCTCTGCTGACAGCAGGGCAGGGTGGCGTCCGTAGGAATGTGGTCTGTCTCCGGTGGGAAGGCAATGAAGAGTGCCCCTCTAGGGACAAGGTGGTGGAGCTTTTCCTGGAGATGGGCTTCAGGGCTGATGACAGCTATGCCCTGATTCATCCCTATGGTGCCACCTTTTTCGACGTCAGCTTTGTGAGATCGGAGGGCCTAGAGCTCTTCTGGTCTCAGTATGAGCTGGCTCGGATTTGCCCTGAATGGCGAGGGTTTATAGTCCAGGCTATCTCTCGCCAAAACTCAGTGAAGAAAGTGACCGTGCTCACCAGTAATGAGTCACTTTCTGAGATGGACATCACATCATGACCTGGCTGAGCAGGTATGGGGAAGTGGTCCAGATTCCCAAAAAGAATCTGGACAAGCATGGCATCTGGTCAGGGGCCTGGACCTTTATGGTAAAACTGAAGGTCTCGGGTTACTCAGTTACCCACATTCCGACTTCAACATTCTTGGGAAGGGACCGAATCCTGATCTTTTACCAGGGGCAGCCGAAGTTGTGCCACAGGTACGGCAGCCCCTCTCACTTCAGCGCGGGGTGCAAGGTGGAGAAGTGCGTGATGTGTGGAGGGGTGGGTCATCTGGCTGCAACCTGTAGGGACATTCGGTGTAACCTGTGTGGTGTCTTGGGATACCCGTTTAGTCGCTGTCCACGCTCCTATGCCAATGTTGGCTTGAATCCGGGAGGTGCTGGTATGGAGGAGGCGAGGACCAGACCAGCCGGTGAAGGAACTAGCAGCGGCGTAGGAAGTAAGGGACCGGTGAGGAGCAGACCTCCCCCTGAGGAGGGAGGGAAAGAGCAGCGTCCGAGAAGAGTGGTGGAGACGGACCAGGGGGTTATGTCCCTGCCTCTGGTCCCTAGTTCGGGGGAGCTTGCAGCTGAGGTCCCGGACAGTGAGATAGACGAAGAGGTCAGGAGGATGGTCAGGGAGGATGGGGCCACCGCTCCCTTATCCTCATCCAGCGAAAGTGTGGATGAGGGGGGGAATGAAGAGTGGCAACAGCAAAAGAAGAGGGAGAAGAAAAGGGTTAGGAAGAAGGGTAACTCGAAGGAGAAGGCCACCCGGGGCCAGGTGCCAAAGGAAGGCTCTTCCTCCCTTCCTCCGGTGGAGCTCTCCAACCAGTACCAGGCCCTAAGCAAGTCTCCCTTGTCTTCGGATGGGGGAGAGGAGGGGGGTTTGGTGCTGGGGGTTGCGGACAAGGATGTAGGGGCTAAAGGGGGCGCCAGGCCCTCAACATCGAGGGTCGGGGAAACCGGGCCTCTGGTGGGGGGGGGTCGACCCAGGGCCTCCTGACAAGGGCAAGAGTGCGCCTGAAACAGTTGTGCCCGTTAAAGTTGTGTCTGGAACAGCAGGTATGGATGTGTCGGTGTGCCTGAAACGTGCTATATCGTCCTCTGAGGAGGAAAATGGAACACATGTAAAGGGTAAGGGGGGTGGGAAGAAGGTCGCTGTCCAACCTGATCATTCATGATGGCGGCACTCACTCCATTGACGCTGGCGACCATTAATGTGGCCAGCATAAAGTCTGATGCGGCTAGGTTCACAGCCTTTCATTTTCTCGGCCAGCTTGACGCCGACATTTTGTTTTTGCAGGAGACCAGGTTGGCCGATCTCACGTCCCTTAAAAAAGCTAAGAGGGAGTGGGTACACGGGCCTTCCTATTGGTCTCTTGTGGCTGAGCCGTATAGCGGGGTGGCGGTCCTTTTCAAGACTGCAGATGTAGTATGCCGACGGGTTATTGAGTTGGAAATGGGGAGGTGCTTGATCTTGGATGTGTTCATAAGGGGACAAGAGCTTCGGCTCATAAACATCTATCGTCCCCAGACTAAGTGGGACCGCAAGTGTCTCTTTATGAGTATTAAACCCTTTTTGTTTTGTAGCCGACAGGTGGTCTTTGGAGGGGACTTCAACAATGTCTCGAGGCCCCAAGACAGAGGAGGTTCCAGAGACCGGTTGGCCTATGACAGCGTCGCCTTGAATAGCATAGTTAGTGAGGCTCGCCTAGTGGATGTCCACATCCGGAACACCACGGGTCACGCGGGTTACACTTATTTCAGAGGTAGTCAGAGTAGGTCTAGAATAGACAGGTTTTATTTGAAGGAGGAGGCAGTCACTTCACCTTTATCGGTGGTAGAAGTTGAATTCTCCGACCACTGTCTGATTATGTTTTCTCTGAATGTTACAGAGACTCCTCGGATGGGAAGAGGTTTTTGGAAGCTGAATTCGTCACTCCTGAAGGAAGCAGCTGTAAGACTGTCCTTTGAGGATTTCTTTCAAAGTCAGGTACTGCTGCTGGGCCTTGGTAACACTAAGTCAGAGTGGTGGGAAATCTTCAAACATCGGGTGGCGAGATTCTTCCGCCAGCTTTCTAACCTCAGAAGCCTGAACAGGGATCTCCTGTATCGGGGCCTGAGGAGGAAACTCGAGGAACTTGTCTCGACTGGGGGTGGCCGTGAGGACATCACCAGTGTGAAAGCCTTACTCAAGAGATGTCAGTATGATAGGCACACATCTTTGGTTTTTGAGAGGGACTTCGGGAAGTATCGCTCGCCCGACCCTTACAGAAACTGCAAGATGTCAGTGAGTAGTAAGATAGTGGCGGGTCTGAGGGACAGTACAGGATCCCTGACCAGGTCCAGGTCAGGGATCTTGGAGGTCGTCAGATCCTTTTACTCACATCTCTTGGGGAGGAAGGAGCTGGATCGAGATGAGACGTCAGATTTCCTGGCTGAGGCCATTCCTGAATCCGGGGTAGACCCCTCGATCGATGTCTTGGTGGATGAGATCAAAGAAGAGGAAGTTAGACTGGCGATTGACGGGCTCCAGCTCAAAAAATCACCAGGTCCGGATGGCTTAACGTCGGAGTTCTACAAGACCTTTAACCCCTTAATAACATCTGACGTACTAATACGCGTCTGTGCCCTGGGACTTAAGAGCCAGACCCGTATTAGTACGTCATCGCGATCGCGCGCGCACACAGGCTGTGCGGGCACGATCGCCGCCGGGTGTCAGCTGATTGTCACAGCTGACACCCGGTACTATGTGCAGGGAGCGGTCCTGCACCGCTCCCAGCACATTAACCCCTGCGATGTCGATCGCAGCCGATCGCAGCATTGCGGGGGCAAGGGGAGGTGATCGCAGATACTCACCTCCTCTTCCGGCTTCCAGCGCTGTCTGCAAAGGCTTCCCGGGTGTTGCCATGATGACCCGATGTCGTCATGACAACATCCGGGTCACCAGACAGCAGGAAGATTGTTTGGACATGCGCAGTGCATCTCCAAACAATCTTCTCACTGTGCAGCGCTGATAGCCTGTATGACACAGGGATGGTGCAGCATTCCTGTGCCATGCAGGCGATCAGAGAAAAAAAATGAAAGTCCCATAGTGGGACAAAGTAATAAAGTATAAAAACTGTCAGTAAGTGAAAAAAAAAAAAAAAAAAAAAAAATTGCAAAAATATAAAAAAAAATAAAATAAAATAATGCACCAAAAATAAAAATATAATGTACCCATCAATAAATATTACTATAAAAAAAACAAAAAAAACAATAAAAGCACACATATTTGGTATCGCCGCGTCCGGAACAACCTGACCTATAAAACTGTCCCACTAGTTAACCCCTTCAGTGAACATGGCAAAAAAAAAAAAAAAAAACGAAGCAAAAAACAATGCTTTATCACCATACTGCCAAATAAAAAATGGAATAACACGCGATCAAAAAGACGAATATAAATAAAAATGGTACCGCTGAAAACGTCATTTCATCCCGCAAAAAACAAGCTGATATACAGCTCCATCAGCTGAAAAATAAAAAAGTTATAGCTCTCAGAATAAAGCTATGCTAAAAAATATTTTTTTCTATAAAATTGCTTTTATTATGTAAAAGTGCAAAACATAGAAAAACGATATAAATGTGGTACCGCTGTAAACGTACTGACCCGAAGAATAAAGCTGCCTTATCACTTTTACTACACGCGGAACAGAATAAAAAAAAAAAAAACAATTCCTGAATTGTTGGTTTTTGTTTATTCTGCCTCCCAAAAATCGGAATAGAAAGCGATCAAAAAATGTCACGTGCCTGAAAATGGCACCAATAACAACGTCAACTCATCCCGCAAAAAACGAGCCGTCACATGACTGTCTGCCAAAATCTGGAAAAATTATAGCTCTCAAAATATGGCGATGCAAAAACTAGATTTTACAAAAAATGCGTATTTTTGAGTGTGACAGCTGTCAGTCATAAAAACCCCATATGATTCTGGTATTGCTGTAATCACACCGACCTGAAGAATAAAGTCGTCTAATCACTTATACCGCATGAGGAACGGCGTCAAAAATAAACTCTTGGGTTAGGATTGGGCTAGGGTTAGGGCTGGGTTTGGGGTTAGGGTTGTGCTAGGGTTAGGGTTGTGCTAGGGTTAGGGTTGTGCTACGGTTAGGGTTGTGCTATGGTTAGGGCTGGGGTTGGGGTTAGGGTTGGGGTTAGGGTTGTGATGGGGTTGGGATTTTTTTCAAAAGTAAGAAAAAAGATGACGATATGGCGACTAGTGTTGAGGGCAAGTGCTCGCTACTTGAGTTTGCATCGGGTGCTCTGGTATGCATTGAGTATCGTGGGTATTTGAGTGACATGTTCGAGTCTCTGCCCCATATGCTTCGCGGCCAAAAAAACTTTACGGGGATTGCCTGCCATGCACGAGCGATCCCCGCATGTTTTTTTTGGGTGTCTAATAACCGTGAAACATTCGGAGCAGGGACTCGAGCATGTCACTCGAGCACACGCTGTACATGGTGCATACCTGAGTACCCGATGCAAACTCAAGTAGCGAGCACTTGCGCTCAAGACTAATGACAACTTATTCAATATGATGACCTAATGTAAACAAATTCTGTGTCGTATCTCTGGGTTCAAAATGTTCACTATACACCTTAATAAAATCCTTGAGGGGTATAGTTTCCAAAATAGGGTCACTTGTGGGGGAGCTCCACTGTTTAGGCACATCACGGGCTCTCCAAACGCGACATGGTGTCCGCTAACAAATTGAATGGAAAATCGGCTCAAATTGTTAGCGGACGCCATGTTGCGTTTGGAGAGCTACTGCGTGCACAAACATTGGAGCTCCCCGACAAGTGACCCCATTTTGGAAACATAGTTTCCAAGTGCTCACTATGCATCTAGATAGGTGCCTTGGGGGGTCTAGTTTCCAAAATGGGGTCACTTGTGGGGGAGCTCCAATGTTTGGGCACACAGGGGCTCTCCAAACACAACATGGCGTCCGCTAATTATTCAAGCAAATTTTACAATCAAAAAGTCAAATGGCGCTCCTTCCCTTCCGAGCCCTGCCGTGCGCCCAAACAGTGTTTTTTCCCCACATATTGGGTATCTGCGTGCCCAGGGGAAATTGTACAACTAATTTTGGGGTCCATTTTTTCTTGTTACCTCTGTGAAAATAAAAAAAATTGGGTCTAAAGTAACATTTTTGTGAAAAAAGTTAAATGTTCATTTTTTTCTTCCACATTCAAAAAATTCCTGTGAAGCACCTGAAGGGTTAATAAAGTTCTTGAACGTGGTTTTGAGCACCTTGAGGAGTGCAGTTTTTAGAATGGTGTCACTTTTGGGTATTTTCTGTCATAAAGACCTCTCAAAGTGACTTCAAATGTGATGTGGTCCCTAAAAAAATGGTTTTGTAAATTTTGTTGGAAAAATGAGAAATCGCTGGTCAACTTTTAACCCTTATAGCTCCCTAACAAAAAAAAATTTTGGTTCCAAAATTGTGCTGATGTAAAGTAGACATGTGGGAAATGTTATTTATTAACTCTTTTGTGTGACATATCTCTCTGATTTAAGGACATAAAAATTAAAATTTTGAAAATTGAAAATTTTCTAAATTTTTGCCAAATTTCCATTTTTTTCACAAATAAACGCAAGTGATATCGAAGAAATTTTACCACAATCATGAAGTACAATATGTCACGAAAAAACAATCTCAGAATCAGGGGGATCCGTTGAAGCGTTCCAGAGTAATTACCTCATAAAGTGACAGTGGTCAGAATTGTAAAAATTGGCCTGTTCATTAACGTGCAAACCACCCTCGGGGCTTAAGGGGTTAAGGACCTTTTGGTCCCCTTATTGACTCAGGTTTTTAATGAGTGTCTCTCCTCGGGCACTCTTCCGAGATCAATGAGGAGGTCAGCTTTGATCCTTCTTTCTAAGGGGAAGGATCCGTCGCACATTGAGAACTAGAGACACATAGCGCTTCTCAATGTGGACAGGAAGGTTTTGGCTAAAGTACTCTTTAACAGGTTGGTGAAGTTTGCGCCATGGCTCCTTTCGGAGTCTCAGCACTGCTGTGTTCCTGGCCGTAGCACTTTTAGTGCTGTTCTCGGTGTCCGGGAGGCTGTGGACCAGGGTAGGGCTGGCCTATGGAAGGGGTATTTGCTGTCCTTGGATCAGGCCAAAGCCTTTGACCGGGTTGATCACGAGTACCTGTGGTCCGCTCTTCTGAGGTATGGTCTGCCAGGGAGGTTCTTGGACTGGCTGAAGACATTGTATAGAGGGGCGGAGAGTTTCCCACTTGTGAACTGTTGGATTGGACAGGCCTTTGCGGTGGTCTCCGGAGTTCGTCAGGGATGTCCTCTCAGTCCCCTGCTGTATGTGTTCGCGATTGATCCCTTCATAAGGAGTAGAGATGAGCGTTGTTCGACTCGAACTGTTCGCCAATCTCAAATTCGAGCTGTTTTGGGCGGTGTTCGAGCCGTTCGGCGAACACGAACGATTTGAGAAAAATTCGGCTGTTCGAGGTTATGTTCGATAACTGTTCGTGCACCAAAATCATAACTGGATTTTTTCTCAGTAATGATGAAAATTAATGTTAATACGCAGTTTGAGTGTACAGCGGGGTGGGGGGAGGGGCAGGGGATGAATCTCTGCAGGAATAATGAAGATCTCCATTTTTTTTTCTCTTTCCCGCATTTACAGTGGGGAGGTGCAATCTGTCAGCCTATCAGCAGCGCACACACGGAGCGAAGTGCTTTTTTTCACACAAGCAAGGGCATGTGTCATTGGCAGTGTATGTCACATGTCCTTGCCCTATAAGACCAAGCCATTTTCCCCGTCGCCACGATTTTCTCACTGCTGCAGCTGCGTGTTAGACGACACCGCTGTTGCTGTGTGCGCTATACCTTGTTAATTTCAAGCCAATTTTCGCACAAATCTACAGATAGCTTTGGAGTAGGGAATAGTTGTGATTGCACTCCTTTTAAGGACTAGGTCACAGCATTTCCTACGACTTTTATCAGGCAGGTCTGTGCTCTTAAATAGATAGATTGTGGGAGTAAAGACTAATTGTAATTGCAGTCCTTTTCAGGACTAAGTTACATCAGTTCCTATCAGTTTTTGCCAGGCAGGTCTGTGCCAGTGCTGTGCAAGTTTTTTTCACAGCATTTGGCTGAATCTAGCAAAGCTAATCCTTTTTGGCCTATTGCAGAGTGTGTTAGTCAGAGGAGTAGCCTATCTGTGTTGCAAGATATACCACCTGTGTATAGAATACCAATTTTTTTACTGCACCTAGTGAAGTAAAATCTTTTGGGCATAGCATCATTCTATTAGTCCATCTATACTGACCTCCATCAGGTTGCAAATTGATATAATTTTTTTCTGCATCTAGCTCTGAAAAAATATTTGGGCTTCTAGCAGTGTGTGGGACTTGTTCTATTAGTCCATCTATACTGACCTCCATCAGGTTGCAAACTGAATATAATTTTTTTCTGCATCTAGCTCTGAAAAAATATTTGGGCTTCTAGCAGTGTGTGGGACTTGTTCTATTAGTCCATCTATACTGACCTCCATCAGGTTGCAAACTGAATATAATTTTTTTCTGCATCTAGCTCTGAAAAAATATTTGGCCTTCTAGCAGTGTGTGGGACTTGTTCTATTAGTCCATCTATACTGACCTCCATCATGCTGCAAATTCAAAATAATTTTTTGTCTGCATCTAGCTCTGAAAAAATATTTGGCCTTCTAGCAGTGTGTGGGACTTTCTCTATTAGTCCATCTATACTGACCTCCATCAGGTTGCAAATTAAAAATAATTTTTATCTGCATCTACCTCTGAAAAAATATTTGGGCTTCTAGCTGTGTGTGGGACTTGTTCTATTAGTCCATCTATACTGACCTCCATCAGGTTGCAAACTGAATAGAATTTTTTTCTGCATCTAGCTCTGAAAAAATATTTGGCCTTCTAGCAGTGTGTGGGACTTTCTCTATTAGTCCATCTATACTGACCTCCATCAGGTTGCAAATTAAAAATAATTTTTGTCTGCATCTAGCTCTGAAAAAATATTTGGCCTTCTAGCAGTGTGTGGGACTTTCTCTATTAGTCCATCTATACTGACCTCCATCAGGTTGCAAATTAAAAATAATTTTTATCTGCATCGAGCTCTGAAAAAATATTTGGCCTTCTAGCAGTGTGTGGGACTTTCTCTATTAGTCCATCTATACTGACCTCCATCAGGTTGCAAATTAAAAATAAGTTTTTGTCTGCATCTAGCTCTGAAAAAATATTTGGCCTTCTAGCAGTGTGTGGGACTTTCTCTATTAGTCCATCTATACTGACCTCCATCAGGTTGCAAATTCAAAATAATTTTTTGTCTGCATCTAGCTCTGAAAAAATATTTGGCCTTCTAGCAGTGTGTGGGACTTTCTTTATTAGTCCATCTATACTGACCTCCATCAGGCTGCAAATTAAAAATAATTTTTATCTGCATCTAGCTCTGAAAAAATATTTGGCCTTCTAGCAGTGTGTGGGACTTTCTCTATTAGTCCATCTATACTGACCTCCATCAGGTTGCAAATTAAAAATAATTTTTTGTCTGCATCTAGCTCTGAAAAAATATTTGGCCTTCTAGCAGTGTGTGGGACTTTCTCTATTAGTCTATCTATACTGACCTCCATCAGGTTGCAAATTCAAAATAATTTTTTGTCTGCATCTAGCTCTGAAAAAATATTTGGCATTCTAGCAGTGTGTGGGACTTTCTCTATTAGTCCATCTATACTGACCTCCATCAGGCTGCAAATTAAAAATAATTTTTATCTGCATCTACCTCTGAAAAAATATTTGGCCTTCTAGCTGTGTGTGGGACTTGTTCTATTAGTCCATCTATACTGACCTCCATCAGGTTGCAAACTGAATATAATTTTTTTCTGCATCTAGCTCTGAAAAAATATTTGGCCTTCTAGCAGTGTGTGGGACTTTCTCTATTAGTCCATCTATACTGACCTCCATCAGGTTGCAAATTAAAAATAATTTATATCTGCATCTAGCTCTGAAAAAATATTTGGCCTTCTAGCAGTGTGTGGGACTTTCTCTATTAGTCCATCTATACTGACCTCCATCAGGTTGCAAATTAAAAATAATTTTTTGTCTGCATCTAGCTCTGAAAAAATATTTGGCCTTCTAGCAGTGTGTGGGACTTTCTCTATTAGTCCATCTATACTGACCTCCATCAGGTTGCAAACTGAATATATTTTTTTTCTGCATCTACCTCTGAAAAAATATTTGGGCTTCTAGCTGTGTGTAGGACTTGTTCTATTAGTCCATCTATACTGACCTCCATCAGGTTGCAAATTGAATATAATTTTTTTCTGCATCTAACCCAGCCAATAGTTTTGGCCTAATACCACAGTTTGGCCACTCAGCTCTGCTCGGTTCCCATCCATTGTTTTTTTGTGCAAACAACTCCAGAGTTGTGAATTAGTTAACCACCAAAATGAGTGGAAAAAGGCCTGCTGCTGGTGGAAAGGGGAATAGGCGTGTTGGGAAGGGGAAAAAAGGTTGTGTCCGTGGGGTAGGTGTTAAAGCAACAGTAACATTTGCAGAAGAAAGACCATCTTCCAGCCAAACTAAAATGTCTACTTCTTTTAGCGGACAATGTGATAAGATCCCTTTCTTACGGCTACGCCAATCGCTACAAATTCCAGATGAGGCACAAAAACAGCAGGTGCTTCAACGGATATCAAGTGCTCCTTTAAGTGGGCTCTCCTCCACATCAACTTCAACATCACAAATACTCCAGTCCTCAAAGGTGTCACCCCAATCGCACTTGCTTCCTCATAGCTCCCAAATCTCCAGCTGCCCGTCTGAGTATGAGGTAGAACAGATGGTTGAGTCTGCAGAGCTGTTTACTCATACTATAGCCTGGGAATCAGAGGTCGACTCCAGCGCTTCTGTGAATCCAGACGAGGAAATGATCTGCACTGATGCCCAGAATCTTTATGAGTCGGATCCAGGACCAGACGCAGAAGGTTCTGACCATAATGTAGACCCTCATTCCCAAACTGTAACTCCTGTTGGTGGAGACAATGAGGAAGACAATGATGAGACTCAAATACCTGATTGGAGCGACAACTTTAGTTTTTTGTCAGGGCAGGAACAGGTTGGCTCTGAGGACGACGGGTGTGATAACGCACAGGGTGATGATGATGAGGTTGGAGATCCCACTTACTGTCAACCCACAGTCAGCCAAGAGATGAGGTCAGCAGAGGAGGTGGAGGAAGATGCTAGTGACGACGAGGTCAGGTTGCGCCTTCCTGGACAGAGACGTAGTACTGGAAGCACGTCAACAACTGCATCCTCAAACACAACTCTGCCTCTCACCACAAGTCGTGGTGGCTCTTCAGGTCGCATGGGTGCTAAGCCTTGCATAGCCTGGGCATTTTTTCAGATCGATAAAGATGACCCAACTCGTGTTATCTGTAACATTTGTCAGGAAAAGCTAAGTAGAGGCCAAAAAATACATAGTTTGAGTACTTCATGCATGAACCGGCACATGGACATGAAGCATAAGTTGCAGTGGGAAGCTCAGTGTGCTACAATGCGGCCTAGCCGGCCGGGCCAACCACCGTCTGCCATATCTTGTGCATCCGCGGCCTCTTCATCCTCTGTGACTGGGGGGACAGCAGTCACACCTGTTTTGGGGCACAGACCTGCCACCTCTTTACCCGCAACAGCCAGCGTGATTGGCAGGTCATCATTTTCTTTGGAGGTGGTAACACCAGCTGGTGTTGAGCGCTGTCCGACATCGATAGCACCACCTTTGGATCAAGGCAACCTAACATGTCCACCTGCATCTTCCTCACAGACCGGCAGTTTGCCGGGGACACCCTTATCAACCCCGTCTAAGCACAATAGCCAGCCCTCGGTCCCTCAGATGTGGACAAGTAAAAGACCATTTCCTCCTAGCCATGAGAAAGCTAAGAGGTTGAATTTCACCATCTGCAAGCTCTTGGCTACAGAAATGCTGCCTTTCCGCCTGGTGGACACAGAGGATTTTCGAGACCTTATGTCTGTCACAGTGCCCCAGTACCAGATGCCCAGTCGGCACTACTTCTCAAAGAAAGGTGTGCCTGCGCTCCACCAGCATGTCGCACACAACATCACCGCTTCTTTGAGAAACTCTGTGTGTGACAGGGTGCATTTCACCACAGACACTTGGACGAGTAGGCATGGACAGGGGCGTTACATGTCGCTGACTGGGCACTGGGTAACTATGGTGACAGCAGGACAAGGGGCTGCTGTCCAAGTCTTGCCGTCCCCACGAGTTGTGCGTCAATCCTCTTTATGTCAAAGTTCCTCCACTGCTTCTGCCTCCTCAACCTCCTCTCGGTCTTCCACCTGCACCCAAAGCCTGTCTGGTCATGCCACAAGCTTTCTAACTGCGCAGAAGGGATCCTGCACACCTCCTTACTATGCTGGCAGTAGGGCTCAACGTCATCAGGCGGTTTTTACTTTGAAATGTCTGGGAAATGTGAGTCACACAGCTGAGGAGTTGTGGTCAGCTCTGGAGAACCAATTTCATGAATGGTTATCTCCACTGGACCTGAAACTAGGGAAGACCGTGTGCGACAATGCTGCAAACCTGGGTGCGGCCCTTCTCCGGGGCAATGTCACACACGTGCCTTGTATGGCTCACGTGTTGAACCTGGTTGTCTAGCAATTTTTAGCCCACTATCCCAGACTAGATGGCCTTCTGCAGAGGGCACGGTCGCTGTGTGCTCACTTCCGCCGTTCGCATCCTGCAGCTCAGCGACTTACATCTCTACAGAAGTCGTTGGGCCTGCCACTTCACCGGCTAAAATGCGATGTGCCTACCCGGTGGAAT
Source organism: Phyllobates terribilis (assembly GCF_046119375.1). Lineage (NCBI taxonomy): Eukaryota > Metazoa > Chordata > Amphibia > Anura > Dendrobatidae > Phyllobates > Phyllobates terribilis. The sequence goes on from NW_027362762.1 coordinate 878,432,539, forward strand.
TCAACTCTGCACATGTTGCAGCGACTGTGGCAGCACCGACAAGCCCTGGTGCAATACGTTCTGACGTATAGCCTGGGCCAACGAGATCCAGAGGTAGGGCAAATCACGCTGGAGGAGTGGTCTCAGATCAGGGACCTATGCACCCTTCTGCACAGTTTTGAAATGGCGACGAAGATGTTTAGTGCTGACGATGCCATTATCAGCATGACTATTCCGGTGATTTACATGCTGGAGCACATGTTAAACAGAATTCGGAGTCAGGTGGTGGCACAAGAGGAGGTGGAGGAAGTAGAGGAAGAGGAGTTGTATGCGGAAGGGCTAACATCTGCAAGGTCCAGACGGTCGGCAGCACCAAGGCGGCAGGCATGTGAGGGTGGGGGAGATGGTTTTACCAGGGCGCATGGTAGCAGCCAAACTAGTGAGGAAGGTGCAGGAGCCCAGGAAGAAGTGGAGGACGAACTGATGGAAGACTCATCAGATGAGGGAGACCTTGATCACATTTCTGTTGTGCGAGGTTGGGGGGAGAGGACAGAGGAAGGAAGCATGATTGTTACCTCGCCACCAACACAACAGGGACTTGGTGCTCCTGGATGCGCAACACACATGAGTGCCTTCTTGCTGCACTACCTGCAACATGACCCTCGAATTGTGAGAATTAGAAATAATCCCGACTACTGGGTTGCCACACTGTTAGATCCCCGGTACAAAAGTAAATTTGCAGAAATTATTCCTGCCATAGAAAGGGATGCACGCATGCAGGAGTATCAGCAGAGACTGTTGCAGAATCTTACATGTGCTTTTCCACAAAACACCAGTGGTGCACGTAGTGAATCTCACAGTTCCAACTTGCCAACCGTGGGACCGTCAAGTGTTCAGCACTCAAACCGTAACAGAACCACAGTATCTGCTGGTAACATCAATTTTGCGGAATCATTTCACCACTTTTTTAGCCCATCCTTTGCAAGGCCACAGGAGACAAGAAGTCTGACACATAGTCAACGCCTAGAGACGATGGTACAGGAGTATCTCCAAGTAAACATTGAAGCCATGACTGTGTCACTGGACACTTGCTCTTTTTGGGCTTCCAATCTGGATAAATGGCCGGAGCTAGCCACTTACGCCTTGGAGATCTTGTCATGCCCCGCAGCCAGCGTTCTGTCTGAACGTGTGTTCAGCGCTGCTGGTGGTGTGCTGACAGATAAGCGCACGCGGCTCTCCACTGATAATGTAGACAGACTCACGTTCATAAAGATGAACAAATCATGGATCCGAAAAGACTATTCTACTCCTGTGTCATCCTGGGGAGAGTAAAAGCTTGATGATTGGTTAAAATCACCCTACCAACCGTTTTAAGCTTTCAAATTACTAATCATGTTTATCTGTATCTTGGCTGGAAAATAATTTGGGCTTTGTAGCAGTGTGCAGCACTGATTCTATTAGGCCATCTATAATAAGCTCCACCAGATTTAAAATTAAAAATAATTTTTAGCTGCATCTAGCCCGGAAAATAATTTTGGGGCTCCGAGATGCGCAAAGCACATAAGTGCCTTCTTGCTGCACTACCTGCAACATGACCCTCATATTGTCAGAATTCGAAGTAGTCATGACTACTGGGTTGCCACACTCTTAGATCCCCCAAACTTTTCGATCAACCTTTTCATTTTAATAAAGACCAAAAAAATGGTCATTTTTGAAATTATAAGCATTAGCAGGTTATTAGAAACTGAAATCAAACAGTTTTCAACTCAAAACTTTATTCTAGGTGATGTTACATTTTCACATAGGACCCCTTGTTCGAAAGGAGCTTCTGAACTCTCTCGTCCATTGAATTTGTCAGGTTTTGGATGGTTTCTGCTTCAATTGTTTTGCATGAGGACAGAATACCCTCCCAGAGCTGTTGCTTAGATGTGAACTGCCTCCCGCCATCATAGACACTCCTTTTGATGATGCTCCAGAGGTTCTGAATGGGTTAGAGGTCAGGGGAGCATGGGGGTCACACCATAAGTTTGTCCCCTTTTATGCCCATATCAGCCAGTGATGCAGATGTTTTATGTGCAGCATGAGATGGTGCATTATCATGCAAAAAAATGATCTTGCTGTGAAATACACGGTTCTTCTTCTTGAACCATGGCAGGAAGTGCTGTTTGAGAAAATCCACATACATTATGGAGTTCATCTTTAGCGCTTTCAGGGATCCTAAAGGGGCCGACAATCTCTCTCCCCATGATTCCAGCCCAAAACATTACTCCACCTCCTCCTTGTTGGCGCTGTAGCCGTGTTTGCGTGGGGTGTCCATCAACCGTCCATCCTCCACTCCATCCATCTGGACCATCGAGCGCTGCACGGCACTCATCCGTGAACAAAACAGTTTTGAAATCAGTCTTCATGTAATGTTTGGCCCACTGGAGCCATTTCTGCTTGTGTGAAGTGGATAGAGGAGGTCGACAGGATGGCGTATGCACAGCTTGAAACCTCTGAAGGACCCTGCATCTTGTTGTTCGTGGGACGTTGGAGGCACCAGCAGCTTCAAAAACTTGTCTGCTGCTATGACAAGGCTTTTTTGCCGCTGCTCTTTTAACCTGACGTAATTGCCTGTAGGAAAGAGTCCTCAATTTGCCCTTATCAGCACGCACACGTGTGTACTGTGAATCAGCTACATACTTCTTGATTGCCAAGACACTTCATCCTGATCATCGCACAATGTTGATTGTAGTCATGCCTTGACCTAAACACTCCACAATTTGTTGCTTCTCAGCAGCCGACACATCCTTTTTCTTTCCCATTTTGGCAGAAAATGTAGGCTGCTTAATAATGTGAGACAGCCTTCTTAAGTAGTCTTGCCTTTCATTGGACACACCTGCCAAACTAATTAGCACAGGTGTCTGCAATTGCTTACAGTGATATAAAAAGCCCTGACACACATCACCATCAATGAGTTTAACTGACAAACAAACAAATTCTTCCCTTATCACTCCTAAACACTTTTTGCATAATAATTTGGAACACAGTGTACATGTGCTTTTCCACAAAACACCAGTGGTTCACGTAGTGAATCTTACAGTTCTAACTTGCCAACCGTGGTCTGTATGGAGTTGTTCAATAAAGGGCCCAAAATTAAGATAACATAGATGGGAGAGGTCTCTATGAATAGGAATTCCTAAGTATTTGGTACCCTGTGAGGGCCAGGCAAAGGGAAAGTTGGACTGGATGGAATCCTATATGGATTTGGGGAGGGAGACATCGAGGGCCTCAGACTTCGCTGCATTGATTTTAAAATTTGACCATGTAACAAAGTGATCTATTTCAGCCATAACAGCATGGATGGATATATGTGATTGAGTGATATATACTAGGACATCATCAGCAAATAGAGAGCACTTGTACTCGGTGCCTCCCACCTCAATCCACCTAATATTGGGGTTAAGGCGAATTGATGAGAGCAGGTGCTCCGTCACTAGGATGTATAAGAGAGGGGACAGAGGACATCCCTGCCTTGTCCCATTGGTGATTGTGAAAGGTGATGAAAATGTTCTGATGCACCCCCTGGGCCTTGGGACACCCGGAGCCGGACCCTTTTTGTGGATGCTGGTGGTTGTAGTCTTCGTGGCGGCGACCCGGTTCCGTGGCTCAGGGTGGTCAAACCAGTGGCGGAACTATTTATGTGGTTTTGATGTTTAAATGTCCGACTACGCCACCCGTGGATTGCGGTCAGAGTGAACCGCCGCTGCAGGGCAGACCGCTGAGGCTGGTGTTGTGGGTGCAGCAGAGCGTAGCATAACTCCCCACGGGAGGAGTATAGCCTCAGGGCAGTGTATGCGGAGGATGGGGGTGATGGTGCAGGGCAGCAGCAGTAACGACACGGAGTCAGTGATGCAGTCCAGGGCCTTTACTCACAGTTCTTAATATCCAGACTACGTCTGCAGGTAACGGATGCCCACGTCGTACTGTGCTCACCAGGTGAGGGGCTCAGACAACTCCCAGATAACTTTGGAGCGCTTCACAGGACCCCCTTTGTGTGTCCTTTGTCTGGCCTTTCTTACCAACCCTTCTGTCCGGCTGCCTCGGGCCTCCTCTTGGTAAACTTGGCGCCAGTTTCTCTGACCCTATGTGGTGCCTTCCTAGCGGGTGTAGCGAGGGGCTGCGCCACATAAAATGTCACAGCCTCCGGTTTCTAGCTGAGGGTCGTTTCCTGCCTCCACTAGTTTCGGGGACCGGTCTCCCCCTTTGGCCTGACCCCTCCACGCAGGTGGATTCGGGCGTGCGGTGGCGACTCGCCCGTCCGCACCCCTGGGATCCCTTCATTCCTCGTTCCTGGAGCCTTCTCCGCTCCTCTTCCTTCCTTTTCCCTCTTCCAGGCCTGGGACTCTGTTACTAGGCCCGCCTCCGGAGCAGAGCTCATGCAGAGCCCCTGCTCCCTGCCACTTCTGCTCAGACTTCTCTGCACTGAACTAAGATGGTGCCCACCTTTTATACTCCCTTCTCAATGCACCCAGGAACTGCTTCCTCCCTGCTCCTGCACTACAGGGTTCCCCTTCCTCAGTGTTCCCTCCCCCCACTCCAGCCAGGGACAGGGACTGTCGTGCCCATCTCAGAGACATATTGGTCGCCCTGCCCCACGGCAATGTGGTGTAATGCATGCAGGTGTCGGGTCCTGATCCACACTCCATCCTTACCTGAGAGTGAGATATCACACCTCTGGGTGAGGTGCAATACCTCTGTAGCAACCGAGCCCTCAGGGTGCTACAGTTCCATTTATCTTCAGCCTAGGTGACGTATTGTGATACAGGGCCGTGATTTTGGCTATAAAAGGGTCCCCTAGACCCCTACCCCAAGCTTTTTAAGAGAATCATATATGGCGTGCCAGGAGACTCTATGGAATGCTTTCTCAGCATCCAACGAGAGTATCTAATTACAAATTTTTAACTGCATCTAGCCCAGGAAATACTTTGTGCCTAGTAGCAGTGTCTGCTAGTCAGCGGATTATCCCGGCTGTTAAGCAAGCTACACCACCTGTAGTTTGGACACTTAATTTTTTCAAAGGAAATGCTTCGGGACCACGGGATACTCAGTGAAGAGCATCGAGGAGGCACCCCAAGGCATAGGGGCTGGGACTGGCAGTAGGATGCCTTGCGGTGGACAGCCGAGCTCGATCCTTATAAAAGCTTTTTAACTGCAGCAGCTTTAGTGGACGCTACTGGAGCTGGAATTACGCGGCTGCTGGCATGAGACTTGCCCTCCAATAGATCCTTGTAAATGGATTTAAAGTGTATTCATTCAAATTAGAGAGACAATTTAAATTAAAAAGCTTAGAGCTGCCTCCACCACAGGGGGGCTCGCTCGACCCACCAGCGACAGGCACCAGTATTGGGAGAGGGGGGCTGGCCGTCAGGGTTCACCGTGGCTCTGGCACAAACCCGGCGACACGGAGGTGGCACGGGCAGGAGCGAACTGAACGTGTCGGCTTCTCACTTTTTGGATTTTAGAAGGGCATGACATGCCTATATCTGTGTCTCCCCCTCATTTTACTCCTCCACCTCTTTTCTTTTCGCATGACTATATGTACTTGTCACTTTTCCATGTGTTAGTTGTGTCTTCTGAGCAGTTTGTCAGCTTTTGGACACCTTTGAAGGTGTTTTCTATGTGTTTCTATGTGTTTTTGTTTGCCTGCCATTGGTTTTAACGGTGTTCGAAGGTGTTCGACGAACAGTTCGACGAACAGTTCGGCGAACACACGGGTGTTCGACGAACCGAACCGAACTCAAACACTACGGGGGTGGCTCAACACTAATAAGGAGGGTGGATCGTGGACCAATAGCTGGGGTGAGGATGGACCAGGCAGGCGAACGGGAGGCCGCCCTGAATGTAGTGGCCTATGCTGATGATGTCTCTGTTTTTGTTTCCTCGGAAGAGGCGGTTCTGGCAGTGATGTCTGAGGTGGAGGGCTACTCCAGGGCCTCTGGTTCCATGGTCAATCGGAGCAAGTGTGGGAGTCTCTGGCTGGGGGAAGGAGATCCCAGGTTTGATCTCCCGGACACCCTCCCAGAGCCCCAAGAGTATGCCAAGATCCTAGGCGTTGAATTTGGCCAGGGTGATTAGCCAACCAAAAACTTGGGAAGGTAGACTTAAAACTGCCGCCCAGAGAGTGGACCAGAGGAAGGGTTGGTCTTTGACCCTGAGGGAAAGGGTGAGCTTGTGCAAAGGTTTCCTGCTCCCATTGTTAATGTATCTAGGCAGCGTTTGTATTTTGCCAGAGCCTCTCTGGACGCGGGTCTACAGCCTGTTTTTCCAACTGTTATGGGGAAACAGGCTGAACCTAGTCAAGCGGAAGGTTACTTACCGTACGAGGAGACTAGGGGGGTTGAATATGGTCAACCCCGTGGTGTTCTTGGTTTGCACCTTTCTTAAGCTAAATGTATCAAACCTCTGGAAAGAGAGGGCTCCTCTGTGGGTATTCTCCTGTAGGGAATGGTTGCAGTCCTTCTTCCAGGAATGGGAGACAGGAGGGCGTGTGAAGGATCTTCGCACACCGCACGGGCATCTCCCGGCTTATGTTACCCCGGTTTTGAAAGTAATACGCCGGTAGGGTTTGGGAGTGTGGGAGGCGATGACTCTCACGAGAAAACTTCTCGAGGAGAGGATCTTATTGACCCATTTTCAAAAGCCACTGGCCCTCAGCGACTGCCCAAGTCGGGATCTGGAGGTGGGGTTGCGTCTTTTAAATTCAAAACGGATCCCCGCGAAGTATTGGGACTTGACTTGGCGCTGCTTTCAGGGTAAGCTGTATGTGAGGGACAACTTGAAGTACAGGAACTCCAAAGATAGGAATTGTCCTCGTGAGAGTTGTGCTGACACGCTTGAGAGCATGGAGCACTTCCTGCTTCAGTGTCCCTTTAATGCAGAGGTATGCAACAGGGTGGGCGCTTCCATTGGCTGGCCTAGGCTAGCGGGCCTCTGAAGGTGCGCTCCTTGGAGTATAAAAGGCTGGGTGCATCGGGAGCCTCCAGTCTCTGGAGGGGTTTCTCCTTCCAGGTGCCTTAGTTCTGGATTGCTCCAAGCCTCCTGGTGGTGGGCTAAGTTCTCACCGTAGCTTTTTGTTTTGAGAATGGTATCATGAAAAGGGTTTACAAGCACCGAACCGGTGCGGATGGTATTTTTGTTATTGTTCTTGTTGTTGTTATTATTATTTTTGTCTTATTGTTCTTTTACTTTGGGGGTTAGTTAGGTGGGGTGGGGGTTTTGAGGGGGGTTAGGCATGAACTTGGACTGGCCCGGGCCCAAAACTGTCGGGGTTCGCCCTAAGTCCGGAAGGACTTTTTCGGAACTTAGAGGCCGGTTCGGGTTGGGGGTATAGTGAGAGTTGGGGTAGTGTATATGTTATTATGTGTTATTATGTGTTACTCATGATTTAAGTGTTGTGTGTTATTTCATATGGTTTATGTGGTTTATATTTTGTTATATGTATTTTGCTTCTGCATCTCTGGTTTCTGTTACAGCAGAATCAGGTGTCTGGAGGAAGTTTGAGGTATGTTTGGATAGGCTGTGGTTGTATGGTGGTTGTCAGGCAGGTGGGGTCCCTTGTATATACATTGTTTATGTATTGGTTATATTGCTGGAAATTGTTTTTGTTACTTGTACTAGTTTGTGTTTTTACATTTATAATAAAATAGAGTTCCAGCTCCAGTAGCGTCTACTAAAGCTGCTGCAGTTAAAAAGCTTTTATAAGGATCGAGCTTGGCGGTCCACCGCAAGGCGTCCTACCGCCAGTCCCAGCCCCTGTGCCTTGGGGTGCCTCCCCGATGCTCTTCACTAAGTGTCCCGGGGGCCCGAACCATTTCCTTTGAAAAAATTAAGTGTCCAAACTACAGGTGGTGTAGCTTGCTTAACAGCTGGGTTAATCCGCTGACTAGCAGACACTGCTACTAGGCCCAAAGTATTGCTTGGGCTAGATGCAGTTAAAAATTTGTAATTAGATACTCTCGTTGGTTGCTGAGAAAGCATTCCATAGAGTCTCCTGGCACACCATATATTATTCTCTTAAAATGCTTGGGGTAGGGGACCCTTTTATAGCCAAAATCATGGCCTTGTATCACAATCCGTCAGCTAGGCTGAAGATAAATGGAACATTATCATCACCTTTCATAATCACCAATGGGACAAGGTAGGGATGTCCTCTGTCCCCTCTCTTATACATCCTAGTGATGGAGCACCTGCTCTCATCAATTCACGATAACCCCAATATTAGGGGGATTGAGGTGGGAGGCACCGAGTACAAGTGCTCTGCATTTGCTGATGATGTCCTAGTATATATCACTCAACCACACATATCCATCACTGCTGTTATGGCTGAAATAGATCACTTTGGTACATGGTCAAATTTTAAAATCAATGCAGCAAAGTCTGAGGCCCTCGATGTCTCCCTCCTCAAATCCATACAGGATTCCATCCAGTCCAATTTTCCCTTTGCCTGGCCCTCACAGGGTATCAAATACTTATGAATTTGTATTCATAGAGACCTCTCCCGTCTATTTTATCTTAATTTTGGGCCCTTTATTGAACAACTCCATAGAGATCTTACTTCTTGGACGGTGAAGGATTTTTCCTGGTTCGGCAGAATAAATATACTAAAAATTAACGCCCTACCTAAACTCTTATACCTCTTCCAAACCATTCCCGTGGTAATTCCCTCAAATTTTTGGAAAAGACTACGCAGTAGCTTTTGCAGAATTATCTGGGCAAGTGGGCGTCCACGCATTCGGGGGGATGTTCTGATCAGACACAAACAAAAGGGGGGCCTTAGCCTTCCGGATTGTAGAAGGTATTACATGGCAGCAGTACACGCTAGAATTCTGGACTTCTTCCATCATTCGGAGGGGACATTATGGGTCAAAATAGCTCAATCCATTTGTCCTAAAGCTCTTACCACTCTCCCATGGTGCGCCCATTTAATTATCCCCTCTCTTGGCCTCATGTCATATAGTACTTATGCCACTGCTTTGGCTTTGAGATCCCAAAAAAAAAGCTTATACTCAATCGACACCCAGGGCCCCTTGCTCCCGATTTCAGATAATCCAGATTTCCCACCAGGACTATCTGCAAATAGATTTCTCGGTTCAAATAAATCCCATCCGATATTATTTTCTCATGTCATCTCCAATACTTCGCTGCTCCCCTTCAATGACTTGTTACAGGGAAGTGCCACTTCCCCTTAGGCTAATTTTGAATATAGCCAGTTACAACACTTCTATTCAACTGTGAAGAAGCGCACACATCTTCATAGAGATCTCACAAACTTTGAAAAATTGAGCCTATCATTGTCACCCCCTACACACTCCATCTCCCTACTGTATAATCTCCTCATTGCCCAGGTAACTGACAATAGGCCAGGATTCTGCAGTGCATGGGAAAGGGAACTGGGGAAGTCCTTCTCTGACTCACAATGGGATAAATGTTTCTTCCTAACACATAAAACCTCAATAGGGTCCAAAGCTCAGGAAACCTCCTTCAAAATTATCTCTAGATGGTACTGGGTACCAGCAGTCCTTCATAGATGGTATCCAGTGGTCTCAGATAGATGTTGGAGATGTGGGGAGGGGGAAGGGACAATGTCACACATATGGTGGGCATGCCCTATAATAAATGCATTTTGGGCAAAGGTGGTTCCCATGATTGAGAAAATAACTGGTTTGACTATCCCTAATACGCCAGAAGCCCTCCTTTTATCAATGTTACCAATAAGTAAACATAGTTATAAAAGGTCATCAATAGGCTACCTAATACAGGCGGCTAAGAATGTCATTCCACGACACTGGAAAAGCAGAGACCCACCCACTGTGGAGGAATGGTTTGCGGAGATCTCCCTCCTTAATAGGATGGAGCATCTGAATGCCATCTCACCGGCTGATGTTGATAGATACTGTGTGATTTGGAGGGATTGGACTGATTTGCAAAACTCTGACGCCTACCATCTAGCCCCCAACTAAAGTTATCTGTGATGTCGGCACAACAATGATCATAATCGCACTCTATTGATTGGTGGTTTGCCGTGGTCCGCTCCCTCTCTCTCTATCTTTCATATGGAAATATACATGCTTGATCTGGATATTGATGGAAAACCCTCCCTGTATCCCCCAATGTACTGTCGTTATGCATAGATTTATAGTTATACTACCCCTTTTACTATGTATATTGTATTTTCTTGTACTTTTTCAACACAAAAATAAAAAAAAACTTGAATTTGAAAAAAAATTGTAATTAGATCTACAGGCGGTGGCTACTCCGCTGACTAGCAGACACTGAATCTTTGGAGCAGACCTCTAATTCCCAGGCTATAGTATGAGTAAACAGCTCTTCAGACTCAACCATCTGTGTTACCCCAAGCCATAGTGTATGTAGTTTCTTACGGTTAAAAGGGGTGGGAGAGACCAGACCCACCTGGAATTGACGATGGCAACGTCATGTAAAACACAGCAAGGGAACTTCAAAAAGAGTCTCCATTTTTTCCCAAAATTGTGGCACAGACACCACTTAAGTGGCATCAATTGTCCCAGAGTTGCTTAAAATGGTTGGTGAGGTGATTTTCCAAAATCCTCAAGCTTTTAGTCTCCCCAGAATGACATAGGTGGGGCAGATGGTGGTTGTCTGTCCCCCTTTGCACTGCAACTTATGCTTCATTTCCATGTGACGGTTCATGCATGAAGTACTCAAACTATGGATTTTTTGGCCTCTGCTTAGCTTTTGGTGACAAATGTTACAGATAACACGAGATGGGTCATCCTTATCGATCGGAAAAAATGCACAGGCTATGCAAGGTTTAGAGCCCATGCGACTCTGCTACTAGCAATACTATCAAATGATTGGCTCTGTTAGATGCAGAGCATCTGGGTTTGATTTGGGGGTCCCCACAGTCTGCCTAGGCTAGATGCAGTTAAAAATTATTATTAGATACACAGGCGGTGCAGCTTGCTTCGCAGCTGGGCTAATACGCCCAAAGTATTGGTAGACTCTATACTAAATAAGGAAGGATTCACTGACTGTGGTGGCCCCTCCGTGGGCCGTGGCGATTGGTGGAGATTTGGTGGATGATTATAGGAGAAAGTTCCTTAATACATAAAGTTGGTGGATTTATACTTTAAATGCACGTGTACCAGCGGGTTTAAACATCAGACATGATTTGATGTATCATTATGAATGATCATTTATAGATTATTATTATATATATGTTCCTTTTTTCTTCTTTTCTTTTTCTTTTGGATTATTTACATTTATACGCATTGTTTCTATGCTATATGATTTTAACATGGTATGTGTGTTTATATTTCTGATTAACTCAGCCTTGACCAGGTGCATAGTAGGACATGACATATAAATACCACTTCCTTGCTGTTATTTTGCTATGCAATGATTAAGAACCTTTAGTTCGAAACGCGTTTGCTGTTCTTCTCCAAGGTGGACTTTTAAAATATTTTTTGTATGACCCAATAAAAAGTGGATTTTAGAAGATTTGTTCAGCTGGATCTTCCTGGTTCCTCATGTTCATCTGGTAGCACTCCTGGCTCCGTGCTGTTGATCTTCTAGGTGGGTGAGCTGATTTTTTCCTTTCTTTTTCTGCCATGTGGCGATTGGTCATCCACTTTCGCTGCCCCTTACTCAACGAATTCACAAACATCTCCCATTGGTTTGGAGTCCCATTATGCCCAACCAAAAACAGGCCCCACAACAAAGATATCGTTCTTAGGCATCGAAATCGACACCACAGCAAGGTTGTTCTGCCTCCCATGGGAAATAATACCAAAACATTACACCTGATCTAGGTTTTTTGCGCAGTATGGAAAGTAACACTACAGCAGATGCAAGTATTACTAGGTCTCCTCGTGTTTGCGAGCCGGGTGATGGCAGTCGGAAGGGTTTTTTCTCTTCATTTATCGCCCGCAACCAAAGGGGCATCTAAACCGAGTCATACAATCAGAATCAGCAGGCAGCTACGGGCGGACATAGAGGTGTGGAAAACCTTCTTATAATCATTCAACGGTCACACGTTATTTATGTCAGCAGAACAGTCCAACATTCAACTAAGATTATTCACCGGGGCGGCAGAATCAGGCGGATAAGCAGCGATACTAAATAACCAATGGTGCACAAGCTTATGGCCTCCGTATTGGGCAGAACAAGTGCTGACAAAAAAACAGACAGTCCTGGAACTGTTTCCAATAGTGGTAGCAATAGAAATATGGGGTGCGCGCCTGTCTAACAAAAATATACTCTTCATAACAAAAAACACCAGCCTAGCGCACTTCATTAATAATATGGCATCATCGTCTCTCCCAGTGCTAGGCCTACTACGCCGGCTAGCATTCCTGTGCCTAAAACACAATGTATGGGTCCGCGCTAGCGACGATGCTGAGGGGTCTAACGCTGCTGCTAACGCTTTATCACAATTCAGTTGGCAGATTTTCACAGAGCTCCTCCCCAACGCCCACCCATCGGGCAACAGTTGCCCAGCCTCCCTATGGGATCTAGTGGAGAATAGTTGATGCCATTAATCAGAGCATCAGTTGCCCCGTCGATGTGGCAAGCATACGGTAAGGCATGGGAACAGTGGACACGACTAGTAGCAGGCAGACGGGTTGACCAATGTGAACAAGCCAGATTACAAGTCACCATAGAATTTCTCCACCAGCTAATGATGAGGGGCATATCAGGGGCGTCAGCGCAGTGGTGTCTGACCGGAGTAGCATTTCACTTCCAACTACTGAATTGGGGAGATGTGACAAAGAGATTCATCTTCAGACAATCTATAAAAGGGTGGAAAAGGGGTCAGCCAAGTCAGGAGCGTAGACGTCCCGTGTCACTAAAACTGATTTCTCACATCATATCCCTAACACCATTAACATGATACTCACAATTCGAAGCAACACTACTGTCTACTGTATTTGCGATCGCCTTCTTCGGGGCGCTATGCATAAGCGAATTAGTCTCTCAATCCAAAATTAACACCAGTGGAGGCTTATTACACCAGGACGTAGTCATAGCCAATAATGCAATACGTCTACGCATACGCAAATCGAAAACAGTTCCAGCGGGCAGGGGCACTTGGGTACTTCTACAACCCACAAATGGTACGCTGAGTCGGGTAACAATAGTAAAAACATATATAACCATCAGATCACAAAGTAATTTCTTCCTATCACACATTGATGGAACGCCATTATCAAGATACCAGTTCCAAGCTATATTTAATAAATCCATAACATCGTCAGGGAACCACCCCAAAGATTATGGGACACATTCATTCTGCATAGGCGCGGCCACGGAAGCAGCAAGAGCAGGACTGTCAGAAACGGAAGTTCAGAGGATAGGGAGATGGCGATCCACGTGTTTGGCGAGATACAGTGCTGGCCAAAAGTATTGGCACCCCTGCAATTCTGTCATATAATACTCAGTTTCTTCCTGAAAATGATTGCAATCACAAATTCTTTGGTATTATTCTCTTAATTTAATTTGCTTGCAAGGAAAAATCACAAAAGAGAATGAAGCAAAAATTAAATCATTGATCATTTCACACAAAACTCCAAAAAAGGGCCAGACAAAAGTATTGGCACCCTCAGCCTAATACTTGGTTGCACAACCTTTAGCCAAAATAACTGCGAACAAACGGTTCCGGTAACCATCAATGAGTTTCTTGCAATGCTCTGCTGGAATTGTAGACCATTCTTCTTTGGCAAACTGCTCCAGGTCCCTGATATTTGAAGGGTGCCTTCTCCAAACTGCCATTTTGAGATCTCTCCACAGGTGTTCTATGGGATTCAGGTCTGAACTCATTGCTGGCCACCTTAGAAGTCTCCAGTGCTTTCTCTAAAACCATTTTATAGTGCTTTTGGAAGTGTGTTTTGGGTCATTGTCCTGCTGGAAGACCCATGACCTCTGAGGGAGACCCAGCTTTCTCACACTGGGCCCTACATTATGCTGAAAAATTTGTTGGTAGTCTTCAGACTTCATAATGCCATGCACACGGTCAAACAGTCCAGTGCCAGAGGCAGCAAAGTAACCCCAAAACATCAAGGAACCTCCGCCATGTTTGACTGTAGGGACCGTGTTCTTTTCTTTGAATGCCTCTTTTTTTTTCCCTATACACTCTATGTTGATGCTTTTTCCCAAAAAGCTCTACTTTTGTCTCATCTGACCAGAGAACATTCTTCCAAAACGTTTTAGGCTTTCTCAGGGAAGTTTTGGCAAACTCCAGCCTGGCTTTTTTATGTCTCGGGGTAAAAAGTGGGGTCTTCCTGGGTATCCTATCATACAGTCCCTTTTCATTCAGACGCCGACGGATAGTACGGGTTGACACTGTTGTACCCTCAGACTGCAGCGCAGCTTGAACTTGTTTGGATGTTAGTCGAGGTTCTTTATCCACCATCCGCACAATCTTGCGTTGAAATCTCTCATCAATTTTTCTTTTCCGTCCACATCTAGGGAGGTTAGCCACAGTGCCATGGGCTTTAAACTTCTTGATGACACTGCGCACGGAAGACACAGGAACATTCAGGTCTTTGGAGATGGACTTATAGCCTTGAGATTGTTCATGCTTCCTCACAATTTGGTTTCTCAAGTCCTCAGACAGTTCTTTGGTCTTCTTTCTTTTCTCCATGCTCAATGTGGTACACACAAGGACACAGGACAGAGGCTGAGTCAACTTTAATCCATGTTAACTGGCTGCAAGTGTGATTTAGTTATTGCCAACACCTGTTAGGTGCCACAGGTAAGTTACAGGTGCTGTTAATTACACGAATTAGAGAAGCATCACATGATTTTTCAAATGGTGCCAATACTTTTGTCCACCCCCTTTTTTAGGTTTGGTGTGGAATTCTATCCAATTTGGCTTTAGGACAATTCTTTTTGTGTTTTTTTTCATTGAAGACAAATTAAATGAAGAGAATAATACCAAAGAATTTGTGATTGCAATCATTTTCAGGAAGAAACTGAGTATTATCTGACAGAATTGCAGGGGTGCCAATACTTTTGGCCAGCATTGTACATAAGACCGGACTTGTTATCCTAACGTGGTTTGTTTCTTTTACAGGTGACGCTAAGCCAACAGTGTGGGTGATAGGCCACTCGTATATATATTGGGCAGAAAAAAGGGCGAAAGTCCCCCCAGGCGGGAGGAAATTAGAGTTTCATAACACATATTTGAACTGGAGAGGTATTAGAGGCCTGCAATGGCCACAGGTACTAATGGAGGTAATCAAGGTAGGGAGAGAGGCAAGAGGTCCGGTCATCTTAGTTATACAGGCTGGGGGAAACGACCTAGGTTATCACAAGAGCGCATAACTAATGGCAATAATGAAACTAGACACTGAGCTCTTCAGAGAATTTTTCACAAAAATAGTCAGAGATTGTGCCGAGCGTGGTATGGCAAGGTGCCCGAGACATCACGGCCATCGAACGGACAAGGCGGCTAATAAATATTTCGATGCCAAAATTTATAAGAGACAGAGGCGGACAACTGGAAGGAGATAAAGCAGGCCTCATACGGCCCGACTGTGTTCACTTAATGGATATTGGACTGGACATATTCCTGTCAGGACTCCAGGACGGAGTGGAACAAGCGTTAAGAGTGATGGATGGGGGTCAGAGTCCTGCATACGAGTACGCAGGATCGTCCGTGGCCTGGAAATAGAAAGGACATGCTGGAGAGTTACACTTGTTGGCCAACTTGCCGTTGTGGAGACTGGAGACACAGGGCATGCTGCAACAAGCTGAATTATTTTAGAAATAAAATGCCTTTCTAATGTAATGAGTATAAACAGTTAATAAAGCTGTGACCGATCCTCACCCATCCAGTTGTAAGAGTTACATGATTGTATTGTCAATGAAAGGGGGGCGGTAGGGGGCTGAGCGTCTGGGTTTGGTTGGGGGTCACCACAGTCTGCATAGGCCACATGCAGTTAAAAATCATTATTAGATACACAGGCGGTGCAGCTTGCTTCGCAGCTGGGTTACTACGATTACTAGCAGACACTGAAGCTTTGGAGCAGACCTCTGAGTACACAGCTCTTCAGACTCAACCATCTGTGTTACCCCAAGCCATAGTGTATGTAGTTTCTTACGGTTAAAAGGGGGGGGGAGCCCCAACCCACCTGTAATTGACGATGCCAACGTCACGTAAAACACAGCAAGGGGACTCCAAAAAGAGTCTCCATTTTTTCCAAAAATTTGGGGCACAGACACCACTTAAGTGGCATCAATTGCCCCAGAGTTGCTTAAAAAGGTTGGTGAGGTGATTTTAACAAATCCTCAAGATTTTACTCTCCCCAGGATGACACAGGGGTAGAAAAGTCCTTGCGGATCCATGATTTGTTCATCTTTATAAACGTGAGTCTGTCTACATTGTCAGTGGACAGCTGCATGCGCTTATCTGTCAGCACACCACCAGCAGCGCTGAACACACGTTCAGAGAGAGCAAAAATTATTATTAATTTGAAAGCCGGTGGAGCTTAGTATAGATGGCCTAATAGAATGAGTACCATACACTGCTACAGGCCCAAAATTATTTTCCAGGCAAGATGCAGCTAAAAATTATTAGTAATTTGACAGCTGGTGGAGCTTAGTATAGATGGCCTAATAGAATAAGTACCACACACTGCTACTATGCCCAAAATTATTTTCCAGGCAAGATACAGCTAAAAATTATTAGTAATTTGAAAGCTGGTGGAGCTTAGTATAGATGGCCTAATAGAATGAGTACCACACACTGCTACAGGCCCAAAATTATTTACCAGGCAAGATGTAGCTAAAAATTATTAGTAATTTGAAAGCTGGTGGAGCTTAGTATAGATAGCCTAATAGAATGAGTACCACACACTGCTACAGGCCCAAAATTATTTTCCAGGCAAGATGCAGCTAAAAATTATTAGTAATTTGAAAGCTGGTGGAGCTTAGCATAGGTGTCCTAATAGAATGAGTACCACACACTGCTACTATGCCCAAAATTATTTTCCAGGCAAGATGCAGCTAAAAAATTATTAGTAATTTGCAAGCTGGTGGAGCTTAGTATAGATGGCCTAATAGAATGAGTACCACACACTGCTACTATGCCCAAAATTATTTTCCAGGCAAGATGCAGCTAAAAATTATTAGTAATTTCAAAGCTGGTGGAGCTTAGTATAGATGGCCTAATAGAATGAGTACCACACACTGCTACAGGCCCAAAATTATTTTCCAGGCAAGATGCAGCTAAAAATTATTAGTAATTTGAAAGCTGGTGAAGCTTAGTATAGATGGCCTAATAGAATGAGTACCACACACTGCTAATATGCCCAAAAGGTTTTACTTGGCTAGGTGCAGTAAAAAAATTGTATTACATACACAGGTGGTGTAGCTTGCAACACAGATAGGTTACTCCACTGACTAACACACACTGCTAATATGCCCAAAAGGTTTTACTTGGCTAGGTGCAGTAAAAAATTTGTATTACATGCACAGGTGGTGTAGCTTGCAACACTGATAGGCTACTCCACTGACTAACACACACTGCAAGAGGCCCAAAAGGATTTGCTTAGCTAGATTTAGCCAAATGCTGTGAAAAACACTTGCACAGCACTAAAACAGACCTGCCTGACAAAAAGTGATAGGAACTGATGTAACCTAGCCCTCAAAGGGGCTGCAATTACAACTAGTCACTACTCCCAACCTATCTGTATATTTAAGAGCACAGACCTGCCTGCTAAAAGTCATAGGAAATGCTGTAACCTAGTCCTCAAAAGGGCTGCAATTAGAACTAGTCCCTACTCCCAAGCTATCTGTCTATTTCAGATAAAATTCGCTTACAATTCACACAGTTATACTGTATAGCGTGCACACAGCAGCAGCGGTGCCATCTAACACTCAGCTGCAGCAGTGAGAAAATGATGGCGAGTGGGAAAATTGCTGGGTCTTATAGGGCAAGGACATGTGACATACACAGCCAATGACACATGCCCTTGCTTGTGTGAAAAAAAGCACTTCGCTCCGTGTGTGCGCTACTGATAGGCTGACAGACTGCACCGCCCCACTGTAAATGCGGGAAAGAGAAAAAAAAATGGAGATCTTCATTATTTCTGCAGAGATCCATCCCAAACCCAACCCCCGCCCCGCTGTACACTCAAACTGTGCATTAACATTGATTATCAGCATTACTGTGAAAAAATCCAGTTACGATTTTGGTGCACGAACAGTTATCGAACATAACCTCGAGCAGCCGGATTTTTTTCAAATCGTTCGGGTTCGTCGAACGGCTCGAACACCGCCCAAAACAGCTTGAATTTGAGATTGGCGAACAGTTAGATTCGAACACCGCTCATGTCTAGTCGGAATCTGATATCGTTCCACAACGGCCTATTGAATGAGATTACCTGCAGAACTGGAATCCAGGTAGGCCAACTCAAGAAAATGGATGCTGCCACAGGACATGGACACTGACAGTCAGCGATGGAGAGAAGTGATTTTCGTCCAGCGTGACCTCTCCAACAAACCCTAGGCTCTGACATTTCCAGGTCTCTCCAGGCAGGAGCAGATTATATGCTCAGGACTGCCACAATAGCAGCACTTTCCCTCGGCCCGGTGGACCTCCTGACGATGCTTGGTCATCTTCACCTGGTCTACGTGCATGGACTCAGGAGAGGTTGCCGGAGCTGAGGCTTGCTGCATGACCGGTTTTTGAAAGGTGGGAGCCCGGCATACAGGTCTTCTCTCACAGTTCACCTCCTTCGAGCACTCCTGAAACCTGATGTCTATTTGTGTTGCCAGAGACACCAGGTCATCCAGTGAGATGGGTATATCACAATCGGCCAGCTTGTCCTTGATTTGCCCAGGCAGGCCTTCCCAGAAGGTGGCTACCAGAGGCTCATTATTCCAGGCGAGTTCAGATGACAGGGTGCATAAACATACAGTGTACTACCCACTGTGAGGTCTCCCTGGCGTATTCTAAGGCGAGAGGATGCTGCTGAGGAAGCTCGGCCAGGCTCAACGGAGACCTTACAGAAGGCCTCTAGAAAGGAGTGGAGGTTTGACACTAGAGGATCCCCTCTCTCCCATAGGGGGTTGAACCACCCCAAAGCATCGCCAGTGAGATGGGAAATAATGAAGGCCACTTTGGCCAGATCAGAAATGAACTAATTAGTCAAGAGTTCGAAGTGTAGCCTGCACTGATTAATGAACCCCCGACATAAAGCAGGGGCACCGTCATAGCATCAAGAAGCTGACAAACGGGATCCAAAGCCAGGTACATAGCTTGCAGACTGTTGAGGCACATCCAAAGTAGTTGCAGCTTGGGTAGGTGTGGATGTGGCCAGAGTTGACAGAGTTGTCAGTGTCTAGATGGGTGTTTACTGTCCGCAGGTAGGAAAGGATCTTGTCCTTTTGGTCCTCTGGTACAGGTCAGAGATGCAGGAAACCTGTGAGCCAGCGGATTCCACGGCATGTGCAAACTGTAACGGACTGGGTGGTGGAACCACTGTGCTGTGATCCAAGGAGAGCTTGGAGGGGCGTGACTAGGTGTCTCACCAAGTCCGACTTTGGATGTACAGCGGATGATGATGATGTGATCTGAGGAGAGACGAGGGAGTTGGGACCAGCTGCTACTGACATCAGGTGGATGCCAGCTGACCCCCAAGGGACAGGAGGCAAGAATGGTCAGGAATGGCAGACTTGGCTAGTACTGGCTGGCCCGGCTGGTATAATGACTGGTACGACAGACACACAAGCAGGCAGGCATCCTGGTAGGCAGGTGCAGGCGAGCACGGCTGATAGACAGGCAGGCAGGTGGGCATCGCTGATATACAGGCAGGCAGGCATGGCTGATTTGCAGGTGGGCAGGCATGGCTGATATACAGGCAGTTGCTGGTGGGCAAAGCTTATATACCGGTAGGCAGGTGGTGGCGGGCATGGCTGAAATATAGGCAGGCAGGTGGGCATGACTGATGTACAGGCAGACGGGCACGGCTAATATACAGGACAGGTATACTGGGAAATGAGCACTGGGACCTGAAAACTAACAAGTATTTTAAAAACAGACTTACAATGTTGCACAGGCACCTCCATGCAGGTGAAGGTATCTTAAATAGTAAGTGTCTCCCAGCCATTGGCTGGGGACACTTTAGGATGGTGTGCGCATTTAAGAAGGAGGGTGCGTGCGCCCCCTAAGCACGACTCCCAGGGATCTGCATGCCGTGTAGGTACTAGTGTTGAGCCACCCCCGTAGTGTTCGAGTTTGGTTCGGTTCGTCGAACACCTTCGAACACCGTTAAAACCAATGGCAGGCAAACAAAAACACATAGAAACACATAGAAAACACATAGAAAACACTTCAAAGGTGTCCAAAAGCTGACAAACTGCTCAGAAGACACAACTAACACATGGAAAAGTGACAAGTACATATAGTCATGCGAAAAGAAAAGAGGTGGAGGAGTAAAAGGAGGGGGAGACACAGATATAGGCATGTCATGCCCTTCTAAAACCAAAAAAGTGCGAAGCCGACACGGCCAGTCCGTTCCTGCCCGTGCGACCTCCGTGTCGCCGGATTTGTGCCCGAGCCGCGGTGGACCCTGACGGCCAGCCACCCTCTCCCAATACTGGTGCCTGTCTGCTGGTGGGTCGAGCGAGCCCCCCTGCGGTGGAGGCAGGTCTAATCTTTTTAATTTAAATTGTCTCTCTAATTTGAATGAGTACGCTTTAAATCCATTTACAAGTATCTATTGGATGGCAAGTCTCATGCCAGCAGCCGCGTAATTCCAGCTCCAGTAGCGTCCACTAAAGCTGCTGCAGTTAAAAAGCTTTTATAAGGATCGAGCTTGGCGATCCACCGCAAGGCGTCCTACCGACAGTCCCAGCCCCTGTGCCTTGGGGTGCCTCCTCGATGCTCTTCACTGAGTGTCCCGGGGGCCCGAACCATTTCCTTTGAAAAAATTAAGTGTCCAAACTACAGGTGGTGTAGCTTGCTTAACAGCTGGGATAATCCGCTGACTAGCAGACACTGCTACTAGGCACAAAGTATTTCCTGGGCTAGATGCAGTTAAAAATTTGTAATTAGATACTCTCGTTGGATGTTGAGAAAGCATTCCATAGAGTCTCCTGGCACGCCATATATTATTCTCTTAAAAAGCTTGGGGTAGGGGTCTAGGGACCCTTTTATAGCCAAAATCATGGCCCTGTATCACAATACGTCACCTAGGCTGAAGATAAATGGAACATTTTCATCACCTTTCATAATCACCAATGGGACAAGGCAGGGATGTCCTCTGTCCCCTCTCTTATACATCCTAGTGACAGAGCACCTGCTCTCATCAATTCGCCATAACCCCAATATTAGGTGGATTGAGGTGGGAGGCACCGAGTACAAGTGCTCTGCATTTGCTGATGATGTCCTAGTATATATCACTCAATCACATATATCCATCCCTGCTGTTATGGCTGAAATAGATCACTTTGTTACATGGTCAAATTTTAAAATCAATGCAGCGAAGTCTGAGGCCCTCGATGTCTCCCTCCCCAAATCCATACAGGATTCCATGCAGTCCAACCTTCCCTTTGCCTGGCCCTCACAGGGTATCAAATACTTAGGAATTCGTATTCATAAAGACCTCTCCCGTCTATGTTATCTTAATTTTTGGCCCTTTATTGAACAATTCCATACAGACCACGGTTGGCAAGTTAGAACTGTAAGATTCACTACGCGAACCACTGGTGTTTTGTGGAAAAGCACATGTACACTGTGTTCCAAATTATTATGCTAAAAGTGTTTAGGAGTGATAAGGTAAGATTTTTTTTGTTTGTCAGTTAAACTCATTGATGGTGATGTGTGTCAGGGCTCTTTATATCACTGTAAGCAATTGCAGACACCTGTGCTAATTAGTTTGGCAGGTGTGTCCAAAGAAAGGCAAGACTACTTAAGAAGGCTGTCCCACATTATTAAGCAGCCTACATTTTCTGCCAAAATGAGAAAGAAAAAGGATGTGTCGGCTGCTGAGAAGCAACAAATTGTGGAGTGTTTAGGTCAAGACATGACTACAATCAACATTGCCAAGTCACTTCATCCTGATCATCGCACAATCAAGAAGTATGTAGCTGATTCACAGTACACACGTGTGCGTGCTGATAAGGGAAAATTGAGGACTCTTTCCTACAGGCAATTACGTCAGGTTAAAAGAGCAGCGGCAAAAATGCCTTGTCATAGCAGCAGACAAGTTTTTGAAGCTGCTGGTGCCTCCAACGTCCCCAGAACAACAAGATGCAGGGTCCTTCAGAGGATTGCAGCTGTGCGTAAGCCATCCTGTCGACCTCCTCTATCCACTGTACACAAGCAGAAATGGCTCCAGTGGGCCAAACAATACATGAAGACAGACTTCAAAACTGTTTTGTTCACCGATGAGTGCCGTGCAACGCTCGATGGTCCAGATGGATGGAGTGGAGGATGGCTGGTTGATGGACACCCCATGCAAACACAGCTACAGCACCAACAAGGAGGAGGTGGAGTAATGTTTTGGGCTGGAATCATGGGGAGAGAGATTGTCGGCCCCTTTAAGATCCCTGAAGGGGTAGAGATGAACTCCATAATGTATGTGGAGTTTCTCAAACAGCACTTCCTGCCATGGTTCAAGAAGAAGAACCGTGTATTCCGCAGCAAGATCATTTTCATGCATGATAATGCACCGTCTCATGCTGCACATAACACATCTGTATCTCTGGCTGATATGGGCATAAAAGGGGACAAACTTATGGTGTGACCCCCATGCTCCCCTGACCTCAACCCCATTGAGAACCTCTGGAGCATCATCAAAAGGAGTGTCTATGATGGTGGGAGGCAATTCACATCTAAGCAACAGCTCTGGGAGGGTATTCTGTCCTCATGTAAAACAATTGAAGCAGAAACCATCCAAAACCTGACAAATTCAATGGACGAGAGAGTTCAGAAGCTCCTTTCGAACAAGGGGTCCTATGTGCAAATGTAACATCACCTAGTATAAAGTTTTGAGTTGAAAACTGTTTGATTTCAGTTTGTAATAACCTGCTAATGCTTATAATTTAAAAAATGACCATTTTTTGTTCTTTATTAAAATGAAAAGGTTGATCGAAGAGTTTAGGGGATCTAAGAGTGTGGCAACCCAGTAGTCAGGATTATTTCGAATTCTGACAATCTCAGGGTCATGTTGCAGGTAGTGCAGCAGGAAGGCACTCATGTGTCTTGCGCATCTAGGAGCCCCAAAATTATTTTCCGGGCTAGATGCAGCTAAAAATTATTATTAATTTGAAAGCTGGTGGAGCTTAGTATAAATGGCCTAATAGAATCAGTACTGCAAACTGCTACAAGGCCCAAATTATTTTCCAGCCAAGATACAGATAAACATGATTAGTAATTTTAAATCTGGTGGAGTTTAGTATAGATGGCCTAATAGAATCAGTACTGCACATTGCTACAAGGCCCAAATTATTTTCCAGCCAAGATACAGGTAAACATGATTAGTAATTTTAAATCTGGTGGAGTTTAGTATAGATGGCCTAATAGAATCAGTACTGCACACTGCTACAAGGCCCAAATTATTTTCCAGCCAAGATACAGATAAACATGATTAGTAATTTGAAAGCTTAAAACGGTTGGTGAGGTGATTTTAACAAATCATCAAGCTTTTACTCTCCCCAGGATGACACAGGGGTAGAAAAGTCGTTTCGGATCCATGATTTGTTCATCTTTATGAACGTGAGTCTGTCTGCATTATCAGTGGAGAGCCGCGTGCACTTATCTGTCAGCAAACCACCAGCAGCGCTAAACACACGTTCAGACAGAACGCTGGCTGCGGGGCATGACAAGATCTCCAAGGCGTAAGTGGCGAGCTCCGGCCATTTATCCAGATTGGAAGCCCAAAAAGAGCAAGGGTCCAGTGACACAGTCATGGCTTCAATGTTTACTTGGAGATACTCCTGTACCATCGTCTCTAGGCGTTGACTATGTGTCAGACTTCTTGTCTCCTGTGGCCTTGCAAAGGATGGGCTAAAAAACTGGTGAAATGATTCCGCAAAATTGATGTTTCCAGCAGATACTGTGTTTCTGTTACGTTTTGAGTGCTGAACACTCAACGGTCCCACGGTTGGCAAGTTGGAACTGTGAGATTCACTACGTGCACCACTAGTGTTTTGGGGAAAAGCACATGTAAGATTCTGCAACTGTCTCTGCTGATACTCCTGCATGCGTGCATCTCTTTCTATGGCAGGAATAATTTCTGCCAATTTACTTTTGTACCGGGGATCTAACAGTGTGGCAACCCAGTAGTCAGGATTATTTCTAATTCTCACAATTCGGGGGTCATGTTGCAGGTAGTGCAGCAAGAAGGCACTCATGTGTCTTGCGCATCCAGGAGCACCAAGTCCCTGTTGTGTTGGTGGCGAGGTAACAATCCTGCTTCCTTCCTCGGCCCTCTCCCCCCAACCTCGCACAACAGAAATGTGATCAAGGTCTCCCTCATCTGATGAGTCTTCCATCAGGTCATCCTCCACTTCTTCCTGGGCTCCTGCACCTTCCTCACTAGTTTGGCTGCTACCATGCGCCCTGGTAAAACCATCTCCCCCACCCTCACATGCCTGCCGCCTTGGTGCTGCCGACCGTCTGGACCTTGCAGATGTTAGCCCTTCCGCATACAACTCCTCCTCCTCTACTTCCTCCACCTCCTCTTGTGCCACGACCTGACTCCGAATTCTGTTTAACATGTGCTCCAGCATGTAAATCACTGGAATAGTCATGCTAATAATGGCATCGTCAGCACTAAAAGTCTTCGTCGCCATTTCAAAATTGTGCAGAAGGGTGCATAGGTCCCTGATGTGAGACCACTCCTCCAGCGTGATTTGCCCCACCTCTGGATCTCGTTGGCCCAGGCTATACGTCACAACGTATTGCACCAGGGCTTGTCGGTGCTGCCACAGTCCCTGCAACATGTGCAGAGTTGAATTCCACCGGGTAGGCACATCGCATTTTAGCTGGTGAAGTGGCAGGCCCAGCGACTTCTGTAGAGATGTAAGTCGCTGAGCTGCGGGATGCGAATGGCGGAAATGAGCACACAGCGACCGTGCCCTCTGCAGAAGGCCATCTAGTCCGGGATAGTGGGCTAAAAATTGCTGGACAACCAGGTTCAACACGTGAGCCATACAAGGCACGTGTGTGACATTGCCCCGGCGAAGGCCCGCACCCAGGTTTGCAGCATTGTCGCACACGGCCTTCCCTGGTTTCAGGTCCAGTGGAGACAACCATTCATGAAACTGGTTCTCCAGAGCTGACCACAACTCCTCAGCAGTGTGACTCACATTTCCCAGACATTTCAAAGTAAAAACCGCCTGATGACGTTGAGCCCTGCTGCCAGCATAGTAAGGAGGTGTGCAGGATGCCTTCTGCGCAGTTAGAAAGCTTGTGGCATGACCAGACAGGCTTTGGGTGCAGGTGGAGGACCGAGAGGAAGTGGAGGAGGCAGAAGCAGTGGAGGAACTTTGAGATAAAGAGGATTGACGCACAACTCGTGGGGACGGCAAGACTTGGACAGCAACCCCTTGTCCTGCTGTCACCATAGTTACCCAGTGCCCAGTCAGCGACATGTAACGCCCCTATCCATGCCTACTCGTCCAAGTGTCTGTGGTGAAATGCACCCTGTCACACACAGAGTTTCTCAAAGAAGCGGTGATGTTGTGTGCGACATGCTGGTGGAGCGTAGGCACACCTTTCTTTGAGAAGTAGTGCCGACTGGGCATCTGGTACTGGGGCACTGCGACGGACATAAGGTCTCGAAAATCCTCTGTGTCCACCAGGCGGAAAGGCAGTATTTCTGTAGCCAAGAGCTTGCAGATGGTGAAATTCAACCTCTTAGCTTTGTCATGGCTAGGAGGAAATGGTCTTTTACTTGTCCACATCTGAGGGACCGAGGGCTGGCTGTTGTGCTTAGACGGGGTTGAGAAGGGTGTCCCCGGCAAACTGCCGGTCTGTGAGGAAGATGCAGGCGGACATGTTAGGTTGCCTTGATCCAAAGGTGGTGCTATCGATGTCGGACAACGCTCAACACCAGCTGGTGTTTCCACCTCCAAAGAAAATGATGACCTGCCAATCACACTGGCTGTTGCGGGTAAAGAGGTGGCAGGTCTGCGTCCCAAAACAGGTGTGACTGCTGTCCCCCCAGTCACAGAGGATGAAGAGGCCGCGGATGCACAAGATGTGGCAGACGGTGGTTGGCCCGGCCGGCTAGGCCGCATTGTAGCACAGTGAGCTTCCCACTGCAACTTATGCTTCATATCCATGTGCCGGTTCATGCATGAAGTGCTCAAACTATGTATTTTTTGGCCTCTACTTAGCTTTTGCTGACAAATGTTACAGATAACACGAGTTGGGTCATCTTTATCTATCTGAAAAAATGCCCATGCTATGCAAGGCTTAGCACCTATGCGACCTGAAGAGCCACCACGACTTGTGGTCAGAGGCACAGTTGTGTTTGAGGATGCAGTTGTTGACGTGCTTCCAGTACTACGTCTCCGTCCAGGAAGGCGCAACCTGACCTCATCGTCACTAGCATCCTCCTCCACCTCCTCTGCTGACCTCATCGACTGGCTGACTGTGGGTTGACAGTAAGTGGGATCTCCAACCTCGTCATCATCACCCTGTGTGTTATCACACCCGTCGTCTTCAGAGCCAACCTGTTCCTGCCCTGACAAAAAACTCAAGTTGTCGCTCCAATCAGGTATTTGAGTCTCATCATCGTCTTCCTCATTGTCTCCACCAACAGGAGTTACAGTTTGGGAACGAGGGTCTACATTATGGTCTGAACCTTCTGCGTCTGGTCCTGGATCCGACTCATAAAGATTCTGGGCATCAGTGCAGATCATTTCCTCGTCTGGGTTCACAGAAGCTCTGGAGCCGACCTCTGATTCCCAGGCTATAGTATGAGTAAACAGCTCTGCAGACTCAACCATCTGTTCTACCCCATACTCAGACGGGCAGCTGGAGAATTGAGAGCTGTGAGGAAGCAAGTGCGATTGGGGTGACACCTCTGAGTACTAGAGTATTTGTGATGTTGAAGTTGAGGTGGAGGAGAGCCCACTTAAAGGAGCACTTGATATCCGTTGAAGCACCTGCTGTTTTTGTGCCTCATCTGGAATTTGTAGCGATTGGCGTGGCCGTAAGAAAGGGATCTTATCACATTGTCCGCTAAAAGAAGTAGACATTTTAGTTTGGCTGGAAGATGGTCTTTCTTCTGCAGATGTTACTGTTGCTTTAACACCTACCCCACGGACACGACCTTTTTTTCCCTTCCCAACACGCCTATTCCCCTTTCCACCAGCAGCAGGCCTTTTTCCATTAATTTTGGTGGTTAACTAATTCACAACTCTGAAGTTGTTTGCACAAAAAGCAATGGATGGGAACCGAGCAGAGCTGAGTGGCCAAACTGTGGTATTAGCCCAAAAGTATTGGCTGGGTTAGATGCAGAAAAAAATTATATTGAATTTGCAACCTGGTGGAGGTTAATATAGATGGACTAATAGAAGAAGTCCCACACACTGCTACAAGCAGAAATATTTTTTCAGAGCTAGTTGCAGAAAAAAATGATATTGAATTTGCAACCTGGTGGAGGTTAGTATAGATGGACTAATAGAACAAGTCCCACACACTGCTACAAGCCGAAATATTTTTTCAGAGTTAGATGCAGAAAAAAATTATATTGAATTTGCAACCCGGTGGAGGTTAGTATAGATGGACTAATAGAAGAAGTCCCACACACTGCTACAAGCAGAAATATTTTTTCAGAGCTAGATGCAGATAAAAATTATATTGAATTTGCAACCTGGTGGAGGTTAGTATAGATGGACTAATAGAACAAGTCACACACACTGCTACAAGCCAAAATATTTTTTCAGAGTTAGATGCAGAAAAAAATTATATTGAATTTGCAACCTGGTGGAGGTTAGTATAGATGAACTAATAGAACAAGTCCCACACACTGCTACAAGCTGAAATATTTTTTCAGAGCTAGATGCAGAAAAAAATTATATTGAATTTGCAACCTGGTGGAGGTTAGTATAGATGGACTAATGGAACAAGTCCCACACACTGCTACAAGCGGAAATATTTTTTCAGAGCTAGATGCATAAAAAAATTATATTGAATTTGCAACCTGGTGGAGGTTAGTATAGATGGACTAATAGAGCAAGCCCCACACACTGCTACAAGCAGAAATATTTTTTCAGAGTTAGATGCAGAAAAAAATTCTATTGAATTTGCAACCTGGTGGAGGTTAGTATAGATGGACTAATAGAACAAGTCCCACACACAGCTACAAGCTGAAATATTTTTTCAGAGCTAGATGCAGACAAAAATTATATTGAATTTGCAACCTGGTGGAGGTTAGTATAGATGGACAAATAGAACAAGTCCCACACACTGCTACAAGCCGATATATTTTTTCAGAGCTAGTTGCAGAAAAAAATTATATTGAATTTGCAACCTGGTGAAGGTTAGTATAGATGAACTAATAGAACAAGTCCCACAGACTGCTAGAAGCCGAAATATTTTTTCAGAGCTAGATGCAGAAAAAAATTATATTGAATTTGCAACCTGGTGGAAGTTAATATAGATGGACTAATAGAACAAGTCCCACACACTGCTACAAGCCGAAATATTTTTTCAGAGCTAGATGCAGAAAAAAATTATATTGAGTTTGCAACTTGGTGGAGGTTAGTATAGATGGACTAATAGAACAAGTCCCACACACTGCTACAAGCCGAAATATTTTTTCAGACCTAGATGCAGAAAAAAATTATATTGAATTTGCAACCTTGTGGAGGTTAGTATAGATGGACTAATAGAACAAGTCCCACGCACTGCTACAAGCAGAAATATTTTTTCAGAGCTAGATGCAGATAAAAATTATATTGAATTTGCAACCTGGGTCCAGGGTCCAGGAACAGTGTCTGCGGGTGGAACCACTGCTTCTTCCGCTGTTGTGCGTGCAAGCCAATCCTCTGTCCATGGTGCATGCGAAGATGCCTCCTGCCCTGCACTTGTCATTGCACACTCTCAAGTAGCACCATCAGCAAGCATGTCCACGTCCTTGTCCCAGCGCAGCATTCAATTGTCCCTACCCCAGTTCTTGGAATGCAAGCGCAAATACGCAGCCAATGACCCACAGGCCACATTACTAAATTCACACATTTGATGACTGCTTGCGCTTGAAATGTTGCCTTTTAGGCTGGTGGAGACGGAAGCTTTCCGCAACCTGATGGCGGCGGCCATCCCTCGGTACTCGGTCCCCAGCCACCACTATTTCTCCACCGCTTTACATGAGCATGTGTCCCACAACATTAGCCGTGCCCTCAACAATGCAGTTACAGGGAAAGTCCACCTGACCACGGACACGTGGACAAGTGCTTGTGGGTAGGGACGGTACATCTCGCTGACGGCACACTGGGTTAACATAGAATCATAGAATCATAGAATCATAGAATGGTAGAGTTGGAAGGGACCTCCTGGGTCATCTGGTCCAACCCCCTGCGCAAAGCAGGATTCACTAAATCATCTCAGACAGATGTCTGTCCAGTCTCTGTTTGAAGACGTCCATTGAAGGGGAACTCACCACCTCTCGTGGCAGCCTGTTCCACTCATTAATCACCCTAACTGTCAAAAAGTTTTTTCTAATATCTAATCTGTGTCTCCTCCCATTTAGTTTCATCCCATTGCTTCTAGTCTTTCCTTGTGCAAATGAGAATAAAGATGATCCTTCTACAATGTGACAGCCCTTGACATATTTGTATACAGCTATTAAGTCTCCTCTCAGTCTTCTTTTTTGCAAGCTAAACATTCCCAAATCCTGCAACCGTTCCTCATAGGACATGGTTTGCAGACCAGTCACCATTCTGGTCGCTCTTCTCTGAACTTGCTCCAGTTTGTCTATGTCTTTTTTAAAATGTGGTGCCCAAAACTGTACACAGTATTCCAGATGAGGTCTGACCAAAGAGGAGTAAAGACCGATAATGACTTCACGTGATCTAGACTGTATGCTTCTGTTAATACATCCCAGAATTGTATTTGCCTTTTTTGCTGCTGCATCACACTGTTGACTCATGTTCAGTCTATGATCTATTAGTATACCTAAGTCTTTTTCACATGTACTGTTGCTTAGCTCTATTCCTCCCATTCTGTATATGCTTTTTTCATTTTTATTGCCCAGATGTAGTACTTTGCATTTTTCCCTGTTAAAAACCATTCTGTTGGTTGCTGTCCACTGCTCCAGTTTATTTAGGTCTTTTTGAATCCTCTCTCTCTCTTCTCTAGTATTAGCTATCCCTCCTAGCTTTGTGTCATCAGCAAATTTAATCAGTTTACCCTCAATTCCTTCATCTAAATCATTGATAAAGATGTTGAACAATACAGGTCCCAGGACGGAGCCCTGTGGTACCCCACTTGAGACATTCATCCAGCTGGATGTGAAGCCATTTACAACCACCCTTTGAGTCCGATCACTAAGCCAGTTATGAATCCACCTAACAGTTGCCTGGTCCATTGCATACTTGGTCATTTTTTCAATAAGGATGGTGTGAGATACTTTGTCAAATGCTTTGCTGAAGTCAAGATATACTATATCAACAGCATTTCCCTGATCCACCCAGTCAGTGATTCTGTCATAGAAGAAAATTAAGTTAGTCTGACATGACTTGTTAGTTACAAACCCATGCTGACTCTGGTTAATCACTTCTTTCTTATCCAGGTACTTACATACATGTTGTTTAATAATTTGTTCAAAGATCTTTCCTGGTATAGAAGTCAGACTCACCGGCCTATAGTTCCCTGGGTCCACCTTCTTCCCCTTTTTGAAGATAGGAACAACATTTGCTCTTCTCCAGTCTTCTGGGACTTCTCCTGTTCTCCAAGAATTTTCAAAGATTATGGAGAGTGGTTCTAAAATTTCTTCTACGATCTCCTTCAGTACTCTGGGGTGTAATTCATCTGGACCTGGAGACTTGAACTCATTTATGTTAGCTAAATATTCCCTCACAATCTTTCTGTTTACAGATAACTTGGATTCCTCTATTCCTTTAAAAGGACAGTGAAGATCAGTTGATGTTACATTTTCTTTCTGAGAGAAAACAGATGCAAAATAGGAATTAAAAAGTTCGGCCTTCTCAACATCCTCTCTTACCATTTCTCCATTTTCATCCTGTAAAAATCCTATAGCATCTTTGACTTTTCTTTTACTTTTAACATACCCCCAAAATCCTTTTTTATTGCTTTTGACATCTCTTGCAAGCCTTAATTCATTGTCAGCTTTAGCTAACCTGATACGTGCCCTGCAGGATCTGCAGACTGCATTATAATCTTCTTTAGATATGCCTCCCTCTTTCCATTTAATAAACATTTCTTTCTTTCTTTTTAGCATGTGTTTAAGTTCTGTGTTCATCCATCCTGGTTTCCTTAAATGCTTCCCATTCTTCCTACTTTTCGGGATTGTTAACGATTGTGCTTTGAGAATCTCATTTTTAATAATTTCCCATCCTTCCTGGACATTTTTGTCCTTAAGGACATCCAGCCATTGGATCCCTCCTATTCTCTTTCTGAGTCTCTTAAAATCTGCCTTTCTAAAATCTAACCTTGAAGTTTGAGTCTTCACATGTCTTCCTCCTCTAGTTATCCAAAATTCTATAATAGCATGATCGCTGCCTCCTAGGGTCCCAGCCACCTTTACCTCCTCAACCATTTCCTCCCTGTTTATAAGGATTAGATCCAAAGTAGCAGATCCCCTTGTTTTCTCCCCTACCTTTTGGAAGATAAAGTTGTCAGCAAGAGAGGATAAGAATTTGCTTGACCTGTTAGTTTTACTTGAGAGAGATTCCCAACAAATGTCTGGATAGTTGAAATCTCCCATGACCACTACGTCATATTTTTTGGAGAACTTGGTCATTTGATACATAAAGAGTTCCTCCATATCTTCAGCTTGCCCAGGTGGCCTGTAGTAAATGCCTACAATGGTGTCCTTTCCGTTGTTCTCTCCTTGTATTCTTACCCAAACAGTTTCCACAGAACTCCCAGTCTCTGAAGCTTCAATCTCTGTGCAGATATACGCTTTTCTAACATACAATGCGACACCTCCTCCTCGTTTATCAAGTCTGTTTCTTGCAAATAAGTTGTATCCTTTTAGCCTTTTATTCCAATCATGTGTATCGTCCCACCAAGTTTCAGTGATTCCAATGACATCATATTTCTTTTCCTGCATTAGTAGTTCCAATTCTCCTTGTTTGTTGCCCATGCTTTGTGCATTTGTATAAAAACATTTTAGTTTGTGATTGGTTTCTCTTCCTCCCATATTTTTATTATTTAAATTGTTTTGTCTTTGTTTTTCCTTTCCACTTCCAGTAGCAGAGATCTCAATAGTATTTGTCAGCTGTATGGCTTTTTCTGGCCTTTTGCTTCCCTTCCCACATTGTTCTAGTTTAAAGCTCTCCTGATGAGTGTAGCAAGGCAGCTTCCAAATACATGTTTTCCAGTCTTCGTAAGGTGCACCCCATCTCTAGCAAGTAGTCCATCGTATAGGTAATTCATTCCGTGATCCAGAAATCCAAATCCTTGTTGACGGCACCATCGACGTAGCCAGTTGTTCACCTGTAGAATCTTATTCCACCTCATTGTTCCATGGCCATCCACTGGGAGGATGGATGAGAAGACCACCTGCGCTCCCAATTCTTTCACTTTCTTGCCTAAGTCTTCAAAGTCACTGCAGATGGTTTCCAGGTCCTTTCTTGCGGTGTCATTTGTCCCCACATGTATTAGCAGGAATGGGTAGTGATCTGTAGGTCTGAAGAGTCTTGATATCCTGTCAGACACATCTTTAATTTTTGCTCCTGGAAGACAGCACATTTCTCTTGAGGTTATGTCTGTTCTGCAGATAGCGGCCTCAGTTCCTCTTAACAGGGAATCCCCCATGACCACCACTCTCCGTTTTTTCTTCACAACATTCTTCTTTCTCCATCCAGGAGAATTCTGAGGGCTTACAAGGTTATTCATTGCTGGCAAAGTCTTATTTTGCTGTATTTCTTCATGGTTCTCCTGCGTGAGAGCCTGGTACTGGTTCCTGAGCAGTATGGGTGCTGACTGCCTCTCGATCCTCCTGCTTCTGTGGGTCACATGCTTCCATTCCTCTGTTTCGTCAGGTGCAGTTCGAATTTCTTCTCTTTCTGAATCATGAAGAGATAATTCTGCTCTGTCTAAGAACTCTTCACCTTCCTTAATGATTTTCAAGGTAGTTAACCTCTCTTCTAGATTTCGCAACTTTTCCTCCAACAGGGACACAAGCTTGCATTTCTGGCATGTGAAGTTTGGCTTTTCCACTGGCAAGTCTGTGAACATGTAGCAGGATATGCAGCTCACCAAATGGCTCCTGGACTCTTCCATGTTCTTACTGTTAATGTTCTGAAAACAGTGAAAAAAGCTTCAAAAAAAAGTTTCAAAATGCGCGCGCCTACCGGCGCGTGGTTTACCGATGTCCTCTTTTCAGCTCCAACAGCCAAAATCCAGTGTTCTTTGAGCTCGCGGAGACTCTTCACTTACCCCAAAATGCAGTGGGAATATGCAAATTATCTCCTCAGGACTCCTCCCCTGGTTTACCGATGTCCTCTTTTCAGCTCCAACAGCCAAAATCCAGTGTTCTTTGAGCTCGCGGAGACTCTTCACTTTCCCCAAAATGCAGTGGGAATATGCAAATTATCTCCTCAGGACTCCTCCCCTGGTTAGTGGAAGCCGGGACCCAGTCAGACCTTGGGAGGGAAAACATCCTCCCGATGCCAAGGATTGCGGGCCCTGGGTCAATCAGGGTTGCCCCCACATTCTACAGCTCCTGCACCTCCTCCTCTTCAGCATCCATCTCCGAAATGATCATATCAGTCGCAAGCTGGAAGCACTACAGAACTGCCTCAGCCAAGCGGCAACAGGCTGTGCTGAAGCTAATATGCTTAGGTGACAAACCACACAATGCTGAAGAGTTGTGGACAGCTCTGAAAGAGCAGGCAGATCTGTGGCTCACACCGCTGAACCTACAGCCAGGCATGGTCGTGTGTGACAATGGCCGGAACCTGGTGGCGGCTCTGAGGCGAGGCGAACTCACACACATACCATACCTGGCCCATGTGCTTAACCTCGTGGTTCAGCTGTTTCTCAAAACCTACCCGGAGCTGCCAGATCTGCTTGTCCAAGTACTCCGCCTGTGTGCCCATTTTAGAAAGTCACCTACAGCTTCCGCCGCCCTTGCCGTGTTTCAGTAGCGTTTGCAGCTTCTGGCTCACAGACTGGTGTGTGATGTCCCCACGCGTTGGAACTCTACATTGCAGATGCTGGGAAGGATTTGTGAGCAGAAGAGGGCAGTTTGTGCCTACCAGCTTCAACAAGGCCGTCGGTATTCAGTTCAGACTCCACACATAAGACCTCAGGAGTGAGAGTGGACATGGATGTCAGACATATGTACCATCCTCCAAAATCTTGAGGACTCCACCAAGATGGTGAGCGGCGATGACGCCATAATTAGCATCACCATCCCGCTTCTCTGTCTTCTGAAACGCTCTCTGCTCACAATCAAAGAGGATGCATTGCAGGTGGAGCACGATGAGATGGAGCAAGGAACCATACAGGGTGATTACACACAGCCCAGTCTCATCTCATCCCAACATGAATTGGGTGACAATGAGGAAGAGGAGGAGGAGGAGCTAGTTTCATGCGCTATAGATGGTACTACCTGCACAACTGTCATACCGTCTGTTCAGTGTGGATGGCCTGAGGTCAGGGAGGAGGAGGAAAGCATGGTCAGTCATCCTCTTGGTGAGGACACAGAAGTATTGCCTGTTAGCAGTCTGGCATGCATGGCTGTGTTTATGTTACGCTGCCTTTGCCGTGACCCTTGCGTTCTCCAAATTTTGGGTGACAGTCATTACTGGTTGGTGACACTTTTAGACCAACGCTACAAGGAGAACTTTCTATCTTTTATTCCCGAGGGAACAGGTCTACTAAAATGGGGCAGTACCAGAAGGCCCTTGTTGCGGGATTATTAAAAATATTCCCATCTGAAAATGCTGGCGGCAGAGGTCATAGTTCTTTGGACAACCAAGGAGTACAGGCGAGACAGACACAACTCCAATCCAGCAGAGGCAGGGGAACAATGTCAAAGTTCTGGGACAGTTTTCTCAGCCCCTCCCATATTACAGGCCCTGAGGCACTGGGTACTCTCACAAGGAGTGCAAAGTTTGGGAAGATGATGAGGGAGTACCTTGCCAACCACTCCAATGTCCTCCGTGATTCCTTTGTTCCTTATAATTATTGGGTATCCAAGCTGGACACTTGGCATTAACTGGCTCTCTATGCCTTGGAGGTCCTGGCCTGCCCTGCCGCTAGCGTTTTGTCAGAGAGGGTTTTTAGTGCCGCTGGTGGAATTATGACTGATAAGTGCATCAGCCTGTCAGCTGAAAATGCGGACAGACTGACTCTTATTAAAATAAACAAGGGCTGGATTGGGCCAGACTTCTCAACACCACTGAATGATAGCAGCGTAACAAACTCAAATCCAGTGTCTTTTTTTGGGAGGTGTATTCCCATGCACCTTTTCACACCCAAACATGGGTATACGCTTCCTTATTTTGTCTATTTGCTCTTGTCCTCCTCCTTCTCCTCATCCTCCATCACCATATCATTTACCACCATATCTACCAT
This sequence comes from Phyllobates terribilis, assembly GCF_046119375.1. NCBI lineage: Eukaryota > Metazoa > Chordata > Amphibia > Anura > Dendrobatidae > Phyllobates > Phyllobates terribilis. The sequence continues at coordinate 878,468,273 of NW_027362762.1, forward strand.
ATCACCTCCTCTACATGTCTTGCAGGGGACCACTTCCTAATAATGGGAACATTGTTTTTAGGAGGCTCTCCAACCTCTATGTCTCTTGCAAGGGGCATTGGAGTTCCTCCAAGTTTTTGGCAGCCGTTGCTTCACTGCATAGGCAAACACTATGGGAGACCCACTTCCTAATAATGGGAACATTGTTTTTAGGACGCTCTCTGACCTCTACGTCTCTTGCAAGGGGCATTGGAGTGCCTCCAAATTTTTGGTAGCCCTTGCAGTCACTGCATACGCAATAACAGTATAGGAGACCCACTCGTTAATAATGGGAACAACAAAGCATAGCCGGCTGATGACTCTTTAACAATATTAGGGCCGACTGCTGGCCCTTTAAGAATAGTAAGGGCTGCCTGATGGCCCTATAAAAATAGGCTTTGTGACTTTCAGAGGCCCTCCATCATAAATGAAACAGGATGTGTCTGATGATGTGTCACACACCATATGGCCAGATAAGGTTGTAAAATGTTAAAATGACATTTACCAGTGAAGGCATTTGTCTTGGTTGAAAGCAATGCAAAATTGTAAAAACGCATCAAAAACGTTACGTGTGAACATAGCCCAATTGTGGAGGAGCATTTTTGTTTTTGCATATTTATTTTGCCTTATATACAAGTCATTACCCTGGAAAGGATGTTCCTTAACATATTTCCCAGGAAAATCCATTTTGGTTTAGTTTTTGTATGTTTTATTGTGAGTCCGTAAAGGTGGCGTAATACCTCTGACAACGTTGTTGACAGCAGTGACCTGGGAGTCTGAAATGCTTCCAGGGGGATTCCCCATGCTGTTCCCATGTTATTTGAGCACTGTTCCCATCGATTTGGGCAATTTTTAGGCCCTCTGCAAACCGCTGGGGGGGAGCTGCCTGAAAAATGCTCGAGTTTCCCATAGACTTATATTGGGATCATTCCAATTTGCTCGACCCGAGCATCGAGCATCCGAGCATTTTTGTGCTAGCCCATCACTATAAGCCACTTCTCCTTCCTTAACTTATTATTAAATGAAAAACTACTAAAATCCATCTTGCAAAAACATGATGGACTTTCATCACATTGAGGAATCAGATGCCTATTGAAGAGATTGAAGGATTAAGGGGCAGGAGGTTGCAGGGAGTTTCAGAAAAAGAGACACAGAGACAACAAACAGCATGTTGCTGCTTTCAAGTAGTTGTTTATCTAACTGAAGTGCTGAATTAAGAGCTCACTGCTCAGTATTGCTGTATAATAAACCTGTTCTATATAGAAAGGAGAGAAGGATTCACTCAAGTATTTGTGTTATGTGTATGGGAGACATTATGTATATGGGAGTTAGTTTCCATCCATTCAAGAGAGAACAAAAAATTAGATACTACTCCAAGCCTGCAAACAGGAAAAGTGGTTAAAAGTGCAGGATAGAAGTCATATAATCAACAGAAACAGTGTTATTCGTCATATAAACTCACATAACATCGTATTGTGAAAAATTAGGAAGTGGTCCGGCTTTGGGTTCAGTTTTTTTTTCTTACTTAAAGGCATGCATATTTGGCTAAAAATCATATCTACAACTTGGTTTCACTAAAAATTAGGCAGTTTTGCAAAGTCTATTTCTGGCTGGAGAATGAGGTAACTGAGAATCCATCAGTGAGTCCGCTTTGACTGTTTGATGGGAGAGTTTGTAACTCTTATCTTTCTGTTTCTGAGCGCCTCTCAGCTGATTTATGACCACAGACCATATCAAAGTTGAATCTGCAAAGAATCAAATAGCTTGTAAATTCAAATGGTGCAAACATTTTATTGAAACCCAATTGCAAAAATGTTTTTTTAAGCCCTACAAGCATTTAATATAACATATATTGTATCCTGGCTGAAATTTGCCTTTAGACTATTTACAATATCCTGCAAGATCGATAATTAAGGATTTGAAAATGGTGTGTAACTATGATATGTTTACCCGAAAGATCACTGGCACGTTCACACGGTGCCACCCCTAGGGCAAGAGAAAATGTACACAGACACATTGAGCAGATGGTAATATTTTGTCTTTCGCCTTGTGGTACATGGGAGACATCTGGACGTGGGCTTGCATGTGGTGTGCAGTAGCCGGAGTTACACTGTGTTGCATCTGGAGAGACAATAAACAGTAGAATTGCTCATATTTACAATGGATCTGTTTTGTGTCTTGCATTAATTTACTCTGACTACATCAACTATAAAAGCTCATTATAGACATTTGTTACTAAAGGTTTATAGATTCGCTCTGCAGTGACCAAGTTTTCCATGTAACGCCTGCAGCGGTACAGAGTGAGTGACTGTTCTGTCACTGCGAACTCTAATTCTGTCCCGACATTATAATAGATGCAAGAAGATACTTACCGAGAGCTGGCATTCCCTCTAATCTAGACCAATGCATTATTGCCAATGTATATTTTATCCAGCTTGTAAGTTCTTTTATCTCTTCTCAGTATGGTCATCATTGACCATCATGTTTTTCCTGAGACAAGCATTGGATTACAGTAAACATCTAAATTAGCTGAGTTCTCGTCTCATTTGCAGACAGTAAACTCCCACAGTACCCATAGGCTTAGATATACCTGACATATGCCAATAGTGTAATTTTGCTATGCCCTGTCTCCGTATTCATTATATCTGTATAGTGGGACACAGTAAAAAAATAAAAAAAATTCAATAAAGAGGGACCACATTTGTCTGATAAATGAAGTGAAATGCAAATAGTTTTTTTGTTTAGTTTTAGCAAAAGGTTATTATCTGGCAATAATAGACTTCAGTTATGTCTGTAAAATGAAAGGTAGACACTCAAATTATATTTATTTTATTTATTTATTAAGCTTTGCTTATATAGCGTCATTAATTTTACAGCGCTTAACAGACATTTTTGGCACTGACCCCATTGCAGCTCACATTCTAGATCCCCTATCAGTATGTCATTGAAGTGTGGCAGGAAACCAGAGACCCCGGAGGAAACCTATACACATGGGGGCATAGTGGGAGGTTGACCAGCATGCATTCGTGCCACCTCTCCCCCCCCAATGTTTTTTGATAGTGACTCGCCCCCTGGGCCGTGGGGCACTCGGATCCGGGCAATAGGGAAACGATGGGAGTAGTAGTGGCAACCCGGTTCCGTGGCTCAGGGTGGTCAGGCCCGTGGTAGTCCGTTATGTGCTGATGTTTATGTCCGACTACGCCACCCGTGGATTTGCGGTTATTAGGAACCGCCGCTGCATGCAGACCGCTGGGGCTGAAGAGGTGTGCAGTTAGGGTAGTGTGACTCCCCACGGGAAGAGTGCGGCCCCAGGGCAGTATAGTGGATGGTGGGAGTGATGGTAGTGAGGGTCCCAGTGCTGATAGTGCTGGAGAAGCAAGGAGCACACAGACAACAGGTTGCAGTCCAGGGTCTTTACTAGAACAGGTAAATTGACCCATAAACAGTCCCGGCTAGGAGGGGGACCTGGATGTCTGAGAGCAACGGGGAAATTGGCCCTGGTCAGGGTGAGGGTGTAGGCCTACCGTGCTTTCTGCGCTCCTTCTGGCTATCTCCTCCTGATAGGGTAACAGCCCACGTTTCCGAGCTTTCCGTGTATTCTCGCCTGTATGGCCTGCGACGTGGGTTCCTTTCTGCTCCCAGCCTTGTACGGCTTTACTGGTCCCTTCGGTTGTGGCAGGGCCTCCAGGCTTCTTAGGCCAAGGAATATACAGTCCCTTGTGGACTGGTTCTCTGCTGGGGGATGTGGAATCCTTCCAGCCTCAGACACCAAAGTCTGGTAAGGTCAGTCTCTGATTTGCCAAGACAGGCTCTCTTCGCCTCTCGTCTCTGGCTGGTGGCTCTCCTACTGCCACACTTCCTCTTAGGTGCAATCAACTTTCTGTCCCTGCTCCACTCTGGGACACGTCTCAGTGCTGAGACAGGCCATCCAGTTCTCCCTAACCCTGCCCTCAGTACCAGCTTTTATAGGGGCAGCCAGCTCCCCCTACTGGCCTGAGACAGGAGGCATTGCATGCTAATGTTCCCCTGACTAGAGAACCTCCCCCTTGCTCTCAGACACAGCTTTATTACACTTTGTGGCATCCAGGCCAGGGTGACACATTCCCCCCCTAGTGAAATTTAGTACTCCGAGACTAAACAGTAAACAAAGACAATATGCATAACAATAAAACATTAATAGACAGACAACGCACAAATTGAGTTCTTAAGGTCACAGTGTGGCCTGTGACCGGGTGTCCATACCACCAGCACAACGGGGAGCCTTAACCAGGTGGGGGTCTGTCCTACCCCAAGTCCTTTTACAGTCTTAGTTCATTCCTGGGTTAGGCTCCGAACGCAGTCCATACAAGGTCCCGGTTATACAAAGTCCATAACCTTTGAGTCCTTACGGTAGCTGCAAGAAACTGAAACAGAGTATTACCAAACATGCATGTAACTTTGCAAACGATTCAACATTTGGCAACAGGGTTATTTACACTTTTAGTACACTCTATATTCTCCAGCGAGCGGGTATCTGCCCCTTTGTGCTCCTGGTTGACCTACGTAGCCCACTGTCTGGTGGTGGACCAACCTGGCTTTCCCCACTAGCGTTAGGGGTACAGCTACCAGCTGGGTGTACAGGTAGGGCAGGCAGCTGTCTGCGGGTCCTTTGGCTTACCGCAGGCATGGCAGGCTCACTGTCAGCAGAGGGTTGACTCTCCTGGGCTGCTGGTACAGGCTCTTCTGCCTCTGGAACCGCTTGCTCCTCTTCACCTTCCGGCTCTGGTGTTGGTTGTTGCTGTGCCGGTTGCAGGAAATGCAGGACGGGTACCACTATGGCATCATTTATGCGAGTCCAGGACTGAGGGAACTCTCCGAGAACGGTGCTGATCATTTCTTCCTTGTCCTCTGCGGGTTCAAGGTCACTCTGATCCTCTTCTGCACTACGGAGTTGCTCGGGGCACCTTTTGAGGTGGTCTCTGGAGACGACACTAGTGGTTTCTCCTCCGTCCTTGGTGATCACGCACACCTTCGGGTTGTCGTGATCAGACTGCAGTACAGTGTAGGGTTCCCTTTCCTACTGGTCGTCCAACTTATGTAGCCTCCTTTTTCGCTTTAGGACTTGCTCACCAGGTTCTAGGGGACCAGCAGGGGCGTGTTGATTGAAGAGTTTTTCTTGCCTCTCTCTCACCTGGGCCAGGCTCTTCTCCACACTCTCCTGTACCTTCTTGTACTGCAGTTGCCTTTCCGTATCCCAGTCCGCATCTGGGGAGGTGTCTTCAGGTATTAGGACTCCCATCTCCAGGTCTACGGGCAGCTTACCTGGTCTAGCTCGCATCAGGTAAGCCGGGGTGCAGTTTGTAGCATTCACCGGGATATTGTTGTATAGGTCTATCAGGTCCGGCAGTTTTTCTGGCCACAGGCTGCGTTCCTCCAGGGGCAACGTCTTCAGGAGATCAATGACTATATTGTTCATCTTCTCACACATCCCGTTGGTTTGGGGGTGGTAAGGCGTTGCACGAATCTTCTTACAGCCATAGAGGTTGCAGAACTCCTGGAAGATTTCAGCCTCGAACGCTGGACCCTGGTCTGTCAGGACCTGTTACGGATACCCGTGTGGACGGCAGAAGTATTGCTGGAAGGCTCTGGCCGCTGTTTGGGCTGTCAAGTGCTTTACCGGGACCACCACTAGAAAACGGAAATAGTGGTCCACGATTGTCAGGGCATAGATGTATCCTGACCGGCTGGGAGCCAATTTGAAATGTTCCAGAGCTACCAGCTCAAGAGGCTGCGTGGTGACGATGGGCCTCAAGGGTGTCTTCTGGCTGGCACGGTCCTTCCTCCTCAGGTGACAAGGGCCACAGTCTCTGCACCATTTTTCTACAGCTCCTCTCATGCCGACCCAAAAGAACCTTCCTCTTAGCAGGAACTCCAGTTTCTTCCAACCGAAGTGTCCCGCTCGGTCATGGTAAGCCCCCAGGACCATAGCTGCATCCCGCCTTGGGACCACGACTTGCCAGGTCAGCTCGTGCGTCCAGTGGTTGACAATCCTTCTGCACAACTTGCCTTCGTAGAGGAACAGCTTGCTCTTCTCTTTCCATAGCTGCTTGGCTTCCTCTGGGGCATCTGGATCTAAGCGGGCGTCTTCCCGGGTCAGCAGATCTTTCACAAGGCGGACTCCAGGGTCACTATCTTGGGTCTCGGCCCAGCTGTGGTGAGGTAGGGGATTGATCATCACAGTTGTTAGATCCTCCTCCTTCACGCGGTGAGAGTATTGAGCGGCTCCATACCGGTGAAACGCGGGGAGTTCTACCTCCTCCAGCTCTTCTGGGTCTTCGTCACCTTCAGGTAAGTGAGGCATCCTTGATAGGGCGTCAGCGTTGGCATTGGTTTTGCCTGCCCGGTACTTGATCACGAAGTCATAGTTGGAGAGACGGGCCATCCACCGCTGTTCCAGGGCACCCAGTCTTGCATTGTCCAGGTGTGTCAATGGGTTGTTGTCCGTGTACACGGTGAACTTCGCGGAGGCCAGGTAATGCTTGAGGCGTTCCGTCACGGCCCACACCACCGCCAAGAATTCTAGCTTGAAGGAGCTGTAATTCTCCGGGTTCCTCTCGGTGGGCCTCAGCTTCCGGCTGGCGTATGCGATCACCAGTTCTCTGCCCTGTTGGTTTTGGGACAGTACGGCTCCCAGTCCCACATTACTGGTGTCTGTGTGGAGAATGAAAGGCTGGCCATAATCAGGGTAGGCCAGGATCTCATCCCCCGTGAGGGCCATCTTTAGCTGGCGGAAGGACTCCTCTTCCGGTTTATCCCACTTGAAGAGTGGCTTCTGACTTCTGGACTTAGACTGTCCGATCAGGAGGTCCTGAATAGGAGCTGCCATCTTAGTGAACCCGGGGATGAACCTTCGGTAGTAGCCTACCAACCCGAGAAACTGTCTCACTTCTTTGATGTTCGAGGGGCTTGGCCAGCTCTTGATTGCCGTGACCTTGTCAGGGTCGGGGGCCACTCCTTCCGCACTTACCACGTGCCCTAGGTACTGGACCTTTGGTTTCAGCAGGTGACACTTTGATGGTTTCACCTTCAGGCCGTAGCCTGCCAGGGCTTCGAACACCTCGGCCAGGTGCTTTAGATGGTCCTTGTAGGTTTTCGAATAGACGATCACGTCGTCCAGGTAAAGGAGGACCGTCTCGAAGTTTCGGTGCCCTAGACAGCATTCCATCAGCCGCTGGAAGGTCCCTGGTGCGTTGCAGAGCCCGAAAGGCATACAGTTGAATTCGCTCAGTCCCATCGGGGTGGTGAAGGCGGTCTTCTCCTTGTCAGCCTCTGCCACAGGAACCTGCCAGTACCCGCTAGTAAGGTCCAAAGTAGAAAAGAAGTTAGCTGATTTTAGTGTGGCTAAAGACTCCTCTATTCTAGACAGCGGATATGCGTCTTTGTGAGTGATACGGTTGATTTGTCTATAGTCGACGCACATTCTCATGGTGCCGTCTTTCTTTTTGACCAGAACCAAGGGGGCTGCCCAGGGGCTACAGCTGTCTCTAATGACCCCAGCCTCTTTCATTTCTCTTAGCATGCCCTTGGCGCTCTGATAATGTGCAGGGGGTACAGGTCGGTGTCTTTCTTTTATCGGTGGGTGGCTCCCTGTGGGGATGTGGTGTTCTATCCCTTTTACTCTGCCGAAGTCTAGCTGGTGCTTACTAAAGACTCTCTCGTACTCCTGTACCACCCGGTAGACTCCTTGTTTTTGGTGCAGGGGAGTGGAGTCAGCACCCACATGGAGTTTCTGGCACCAGTCCTCCTTTTGTTTCTGGGAGCCATTACCCTCCGCCTGTGGAGATGGAGGCAAGGGTTCCACGGCCCTGATAGCTTTGTGTTCGACCACAAACAGCTTGGCGAGTGTAGCGTACCTGGGTAAGTGTACTTCCCTCTCCCCAATGTTAAGGATGTGGACGGGCACCCTCCCATGACGGACATCAACCACCCCCCGGGCTGTCAAAATGGTGGGCCTGCTGTCTGAGTACACGGGTTCTACCATGGCTTGGTAGTCTCTACCTCTCAAGCCGATTGCAGTCAGACACCAGATCATCATTTCACTTTTGGGAGGCATGGAAATGGGGAATGGGTCACTCAGTCTTACGCTACCGATCTCACCACCAGACAGTTCTACCTGCTGCCGTCTCACCAGGGCTTTTATCTCCTTGTTGAGGACTCTCTGTTGGCTGGAACTAGCATTCACCGCCACCTGTTGTAGAATTACAATTACCTCTGAAAGACAATTTTCAATTACATTAGTACCCACAGTTATTTTAGGGTGACTTTCACGACGGTCAATGTCCACAATAATTACTCCCTGTGCCGGCAGTTCAACTTTACCAATTTTAATGGTCATCTCCTTGAACCCCATCTGCGGCACGGGTAAGCCATTACTGGCGATGATGCTCAAGTTATTGTCTGGATACCGTGTGATATCAGCATCAGTCCAATACTGCTTAAAAAGTACATAAGGGATAGTGGTTACTTGCGACCCAGTATCCAGCAAGGCGCTCATGGGGATACCGTCCAGCACCACGGGTAAAACCGGGCGCCCCCCAACGTACTTATTACGCCAATTGTAAGGGCCTGGTGATCTTATGCCTGGGGGTTGGCCCTCTGCCCCAGGTTGGACCCGTTTAAATTACAGTACCTGGAAATGTGTCCGGGCTGGTTGCATCGACGGCAAATGGGCTGTCCATCCTCTGCGTAGCGGTCTGTGGGCCTCCCTCGGAACGACGGGATCCTCCTCTATCGACGCCACGGGACATCCTCCGGACTTGAAGCCAGCTCGATGGGTCTTGACGGGTCCACTTGCAATGCCTGGACGGTCCTGGTCAACGCCGCGATGCTCCTGGTCAGCTCCTGGACTTGGTGGTGCAGGTCTTTTGACGGGGCTTGGTTCAGGGCCTGTGCATCAGCCTCCACGGAGTCCATAGAGGAGGGCGCCGCCTCCTGGTGGTAGGTGAGAGCAGGGCGCCTGGGGTTTATGGCGCCACTAGTTGCAGATTCACGGAGCACCCTTATGGCCCTGTTCTTAAATTGGGCAAAGGTCAGGTCGGGGTTCTGAAAGAACATGAGACGCAGTTGGGCCCTGTGGGCGCTAGACAGCAGACCTTCTATGAATTGTTCTGTTAGCAGCTTATCTGTTTCCTGCACACTGCCAGGGTCAGTTTGTTGAATAGCCCTCAAGGCTTCCTGCAGATTTAGGGCATAGTCTCTGATGCTGTCCTGTGCCCGCTGCTTACGTCCATAGAACCTCATTTTAATTTCAGCGGAGGTACGTGTGTCAAAGGTACCCCGCAGCCGGGCCAGAATACCCTTCACCGTCCTTTTTTCCTCAGTGGGCCATGATTTTACCTCCCTTTGGGCTGCGCCAGTTAACTACCCTGTCAATATGCTGACCTTCTGTTCCTCTGTCAGGGGGTAAACCTGGAACAAACTGTACAGCCTTTCCTTAAAGTCAGTTAGGGCATGGGGCTCCCCTGAGTACTTGGGCAGCCAGGCCGCTCCAGGGATGTAGGGCAGGGAAAAGGGCATCACCTCTGCTGCAGCCGCGTTGGTGGTAGTGGGCGCCTCTGTGTCCGACATCTTCCTCCCTCCTAGTTAAGCGTGGCCTACCTTCCGATGATCCTCTTCTGTAGGCCGCGGCTCCGCTGCTGCTGCTATGGACGAGGACCTGGCGTCACGTCCTGATGACGTCAGCGTCGCTCTCTCTCCCTTTCAGGACCTTGCGCAGTGTCGATGCGTGGGGCGGAGCTTCGGATCTCGCGCGGTTTTGACGTCCACGCCCCTCTTCTTCCAGCGCGGCCTCCTGAAGATGGCGTCCGATGGCGGGAAACAGCTGCGGATGGCGGGAAGACGGCGGGAAACGGTCCAAGATGGCGTCTGATGACGGGAATCGGCTCTGGATGGCGGGAAACGACTCCGGATGGCGGGAAACTTCGCCACAGGTAAGTTACAAAAGTCTTTTTCAGGCACGCAGTACCCGGTGGTTGCGGGCACGAAATCCTGCCGACTACGCCAAAGCTGACTCGCCCCCTGGGCCGTGGGGCACTCGGATCCGGGCAATAGGGAAACGATGGGAGTAGTAGTGGCAACCTGGTTCCGTGGCTCAGGGTGGTCAGGCCCGTGGTAGTCCGTTATGTGCTGATGTTTATGTCCGACTACGCCACCCGTGGATTTGCGGTTATTAGGAACCGCCGCTGCATGCAGACCGCTGGGGCTGATGAGGTGTGCAGCTAGGGTAGTGTGACTCCCCACGGGAAGAGTGCGGCCCCAGGGCAGTATAGTGGATGGTGGGAGTGATGGTAGTGAGGGTCCCAGTGCTGATAGTGCTGGAGAAGCAAGGAGCACACAGACAACAGGTTGCAGTCCAGGGTCTTTACTAGAACAGGTAAATTGACCCATAAACAGTCCCGGCTAGGAGGGGGACCTGGATGTCCGAGAGCAACGGGGAAATTGGCCCTGGTCAGGGTGAGGGTGTAGGCCTACCGTGCTTTCTGCGCTCCTTCTGGCTATCTCCTCCTGATAGGGTAACAGCCCACGTTTCCGAGCTTTCCGTGTATTCTCGCCTGTATGGCCTGCGACGTGGGTTCCTTTCTGCTCCCAGCCTTGTACGGCTTTACTGGTCCCTTCGGTTGTGGCAGGGCCTCCAGGCTTCTTAGGCCAAGGAATATACAGTCCCTTGCAGACTGGTTCTCTGCTGGGGGATGTGGAATCCTTCCAGCCTCAGACACCAAAGTCTGGTAAGGTCAGTCTCTGATTTGCCAAGACAGGCTCTCTTCGCCTCTCGTCTCTGGCTGGTGGCTCTCCTACTGCCACACTTCCTCTTAGGTGCAATCAACTTTATGTCCCTGCTCCACTCTGGGACACGTCTCAGTGCTGAGACAGGCCATCCACTTCTCCCTAACCCTGCCCTCAGTACCAGCTTTTATAGGGGCAGCCAGCTCCCCCTACTGGCCTGAGACAGGAGGCATTGCATGCTAATGTTCCCCTGACTAGAGAACCTCCCCCTTGCTCTCAGACACAGCTTTATTACACTTTGTGGCATCCAGGCCAGGGTGACACAATAGTATATAGCAAAACCAAAGAAATGAGCAGGAGCACAAGTTGGTTTTTGATAGTATATAGCAAAACCAAAGAAATGAGCAGGAGCACAAGTTGGTTTATGTTCAACGTGTAAGAGTATGTTCACACTGTGGCCATTTCACAGACAAAACCCAAGAAGAAAGCAAAATGAGTATAAACCCTATAATAAGTAAATAGTAATAGTACATGTAAATAACATAGGTTACTTAGTCAACACTATTTTGATCAAAAGAGCGTAAAAGCCATCCCACCACGACAAGGTGTACCCAGTCGGGACGGTCCTATCTTTAGCATTAAGGTCATACGATGTGTCAACCGACCTCATTGTGAATAAGGGCGGGGCATGACAGTATTCCAACTACATTGTAAGATTTTAATACTAGTGACAGGACCATCCTGAGTACACCTTGTCGTGGTGGGACGGTTTGTCTGCTGTTTTGATCAAAATAGTGATTACTAAGTAAGTACCCTATGTTATTTACATGTAGTATTACTTGTAACTTATTTACTTACTATATGGTATATGCTTATTTTGTTTTCTTCTTGGGTTTTGCCAGGATTGAGTCACATTGACTACCTGCAGTAGCCACTAGGTGGAGCTCACTGCATACAGGTTTATACAGCTCCCACTGCGCTATACTGTGTGCAGAATTATTAGGCAGTGAGTATTTTGACCATATCATCATTTTTATGCAGATTTTCCAACTACAAGCTGTATAAATGTTAATACTTATTGGATGAAGCAGATCAGGTGATGTGTATTTGTGTAATGAGGAGGGTGCGGCCTAAGGAAACAACGCCCTTTATCAAGGTGTGCAGAATTATTAGGCAGCTTGTTTTCCTCGTCAACAGATTAAGAATTTGTCAGACTCCATGGATGGAGCTTATGACTGGTATTGAAAAGAAGTGGAGGTATCGGTCACTGACAATTTTTTTGAAAATGTCAGAACTGTATTTTGTACATTTTGAGATGTTTGGTTATTTTTCTCACTGTAAGAGATGAAAATAAACAATTGAAAAGGGAAATTTACATTTTTCATTTAGTTGCATAGTAATTCTGCACACGTAGATATTCTCCTACCAAAGACAAAACCTCATTTTTACTTTCTTAAATATTCAGGTTAAAGGTTTATTAATCTTTTGGATTGACTGACAGCATTATAGTAGTTCAATAATAAAACTATTAATCAAGAATGCAAAATGCCTAATAATTGTGAACAGTGTATATAAATCCATGTACAGTTTGCTCTGAACTTGAGGTGATGTTGTGTAGCCATAAATACTGTAGATAATTTATTTAGTCAGAAAAAAGAAATCTTAAAATTAATAAACATTAAAGAGGTTGTCCGGCCTTAAAATACAAGTCTGGAGTGACCCAGTCTGACTGCAGACTTGTGAATCCTCACATCATAGGCACTGTGCTCTGTTAGGATTCTCTTGTGCCCGCGCCAGGAGCAGCAGGCATGTGACCGCAAGTATGTGACGCGCCCCCTGGGCCGTGGGTGCTGGGGGACGTCACGGTGCCAGTGACCCGGTCCGTGACCCAGGGTGGTCAATTAAAGGGCAAAATAAAAGGGGAATAAAGTTTTTAGAGATAATATTCGTGACGCCACCTGTGGTATGCGGCTATATGGAGCCGCCACTGCGGTGCAGATCCACTGGAGCTGATGGTGACGCAGCAGAGTTGGTTCAGCTCTCCACAGGCAGAGCTAGGCTCCAGGGCAGTGTAGAGGATTTGAAGAGTAGGTGTTATCGGCAGGGACAGTGTCGTGCAGGGCTGAGGGCGCAGGTAATAAACAGACAACACATTAATGGTGGTTTCCTCTTGCTTTACTTGCGGTTTGTCAGAGCAGACAGGGGCACAGGTACTAGCTGATAGTGGAGGTCCGGGCGGCCTGGAAGCAAGTTGGGGATCAACCTCGCCAGGTGGAGTTGTAGGCCTTCCCTCTGTGCTATTCTCTTTGGCCCTGCTGCTTGTAGCTATGCTGTGGCCCTTGTCCCTGAGTAAAACGTCCTTTTCCTCACCCGTATGGCAGGCAGATCGGGCCTTCTGTAAGTGTCACTCCCATGTGGCTGTGTTGGGCCCTATGGTGCTGCTGTGCTGCCGGGCGTCTGGTGGGGCCAGGAGACCTGCAGTCTCCTGCCCTCCGGATCTTGCTGCTGGGCCTTCAGTGCCCCACAGCCACGGACTCCGGTGTCAGGTTCCTTTGCACTTCTCTCCTGAGGCGAGCTTTTCCAAAGCTCCCTTCCTCAAGTCCTTCCTCATCGCTGTCCTGTCTTCAACTCCTCTCAACTTACTCTTACTAACCCCGTCCCCAGATTCCAGTTGCTAAGGGGAGGAGCTCCCCTTTCTTGTCTGGAGCCAGGAAAGTGTTGTATGCTGGTAAACCTGATTAGGGAACCCCTCCTTGCTTCCAGGCATGGCATTACCCCTTGTGAGGGAAGCAATGCCACTGTGGCAACCGGACGCCTGGGGTGCCACATATGTAATTTGCATACATGTGGTCATGTGCCGACTAGATGGCCATGGCCCTGCTCAATGCAAGTGTATACAGTGAGGCTAGACACTATATAGTCAGAATGTGGGCAGAGAATGCGTACTAGATCCTACACTGTAAAGAGCGTCCTCTTCACAGGTTCACAATGCTTCTGCCATAACTGAATTCTTCAACAGCTTTTATATTTAAAAAAAAAAAACTTACCCAACCTAATATTACATAAGCATGAAAATTCATAGGTTGTTGTCCAACATTCCAATCCCATGACAGTGGCCAGCTATCACAGATAAGCAAGACCTGCTCACGGACCATTCTACTTCTGTCATAATGTTTACATATGATAAGAGTAAATCCTATACCCGGTTACAAATCAGAACAAGGTTTTCTTCCCAGACATTATATTGTGTTAAGAAGCTATGTATCAGTGAGATACATTCACAGATAAAGTATACCTTAACAAAGAATATATAATAAGAATATTGATTAAAGGTTGAATACATCATAATGGGTTTCAGATAGCCACTTATATTTTTGGTACTACAATAAGCTTCTCAATCTTAAGCCATATGCCTGTAGTCTTATTTACAATATTGTGTAATCGTCCGTGTCTTGTTCTACATCGGATGACAAACACAGCGTATACAAAAGGCTAATTCCCTTCAGTAATAAAGATTAAACCTCAGAATGTTAGCAAACTTAAACTAATGCTATGTTTTAGTATGTCTGAACTAATGACCCCTAGTCTGCTGAGGTAAGATACCTACAAACGCTGACATGTCTAATTCCTATTCCATATTTCAATAAGGATTTGAAATATAAAATAGCCATTTTTCATGTTCATACTACAATACCCCAATACCACTTTGAAAATTTGGACACACCCCAATACCCCTTTGAAGAGACTTAGAGGAGGGCCTCCTGAAAACAATGTTCCCATTATTAGAAAGTAGGTCTCCCATTGTGTTTGCCTATGCAGTGAATGCAAGGGATGCCAACAATTTGGAGGCACTCCAATGCCCCTTGGAAGAGACGTGGAGGTCAGAAGGCCTCCTGAAAACAATGTTCCCATTATTATAAAATGGGTCTCCCATTATGTTTGCCTATGCAGTGAATACAAGGGTTGCCAAAAAATTGGAGGCACTCCAATACCCCTTGGAAGAGATGTGGAGGTCAGAGGGCCTCCTGAAAACAATGTTCCCATTATTAGGAAGTGGGTCTCCCATTATGTTTGCCTATGCAGTGAATGCAAGGGTTGCCAAAAATTTGGAGGCACTCCAATGCCCCTTGGAAGAGACGTGGAGGTCAGAGGGCCTCCTGAAAACAATGTTCCCAGTATTAAGAAGTGGGTCTTCCATTGTGTTTGCCTATGCAGTGAATGCAAGGGTCGCCAAAAATTTGGAGGCACTCCAATGCCCCTTGGAAGAGACATAGAGGAGGGCCTCCTGAAAAAAAAGTTCCCATTATTAGGAAGTGGGTCTCCCATTGTGTTGGCGTATGCAGTGTATGCAAGGGCTGCCAAAAATTGGGAGGCACTTCAATGCCCCTCGGAAGACACATGGAAGAGGGCCTCATAAAAAAATGCTCCCATTAGAAAGGAGCGGGTCTCCTATACTTGTAATGCCCATGCGCTAAGTGTATGGGCTGACAAACATTTACCCCTGGGGGGTATACATGAACATACTGTATAAAAATTTTTTTTTACGGGCATCATAAACACCCTTTCAAAAAATGATGTGGGTTTTGCATCAAGGACCATGGTCACTCTGGTGATATGGTGGTGGAGGATGAGGATGAGGAGAAGGAGCAGGACAAGAGCAAAAAGCCAAAATCAGGAAGCGTATACCCATGTGTGGGTGTGAAAAGGTGCATAGGAATACACCTCCCAAAAAAAGACACTGGATTTGAGTTTATGTTACGCTGCTATCATTCAGTGGTGCTGAGAAGTCTGGCCCAATAGAGCTCATGTTCATTTTTATAAGAGTCAGCGTGTCAGCATTTTCAGTTGACAGGCGGATGCGCTTATCAGTTATAATTCCACCAGTGGCACTAAAGACCCGCTCTGATAAAATGCTGGTGGCAGGGCAGGCCAGGACCTCCAAGGCGTAGAGAGCCCGTTCATTCCACGTATACAGCTTGAATACCCAATAATTATAAGGCACAGAGGAATCATGGTGGATGTTGGTACGGTCGGCAAGGCACTCCCTCAGCATCTTCCCAAACTTTGCACTCCTTGTGAGAGTACCCCACTCCTCAGGGCTTGTGCGATGGGAGGGTCTGAGAAAATTCTCCCAGAACTTTGACAGTGTTCCCTTGCCTCTGCTGGATTGAATTTCTGTCTCTCTCGCCTGTACTCCTTGGTTGTCCAACGAACTGTGACCTCTGCCGCCAGCATTTTCAGATGGGAATTTTTTTAATAGTTCCACAACAAGGGCATTCTGGTACTGTCCCATTTTTATAGACCTGGACCGCCTCAGGAATAAGAGATATAAAGTTCTCCTTGTAGCGTGGGTCTAGAAGTGTCACCAACCAGTAATGACTGTCACCCAAAATTTTGAGAACACGAGGGTCATGGGAAAGGCAGCGTAACATAAACTCAGCCATGCATGCCAGACTACTAACAGGCAAGACTTCCGTGTCCTCACCAAGAGAATGACTGACCATGCTCTCCTCCTCCTCCTCCTCTCTGTCCTCTGGCCATCCACGCTGAACAGACGGTATGACAGTTGTGCAGATAGTACCATCTATAGCGCATGAAACTGGCTCCTGTTCTTCCTCCTCCTCTTCCTCATTGTCACCAAATCCACGTTGGAATAAGATGAGGCTGGGCTGTGTATAATCACTCTGTATGGTTCCTTGCTCCATCTCATCGTGCTCCGCCTGCAATACATCCTCTTTGATTGTGAGCAGAGAGCATTTCAGAAAACAGAGAAGCGGGATGGTGACGCTAAATATGGCGTCATCGCCCTCACTTTCTTGGTGGAGTCCTCAAAGCTTTGGAGGATGATACATATGTCTGACATCCATGTCCACTCCCACTCCTGAGGTCTTATGTGTGGAGTCTAAACTGAATACCGATGGCCTTGTTGATGCTGGTACTCAACAACTGCCCTCTTCCGCTCACAAATCCTTCCCAACATCTGCAGTGTAGAGTTCCAAAGTGTGGGGACATCACACACCAGTCTGTGAGCCAGAAACTGCAAACACTGCTGAAACACGGCAAGGGCGGCAGAAGCTGTAGGTGACTTTCTAAAATGGGCACACAGACAGCATACTTTAACAAGCAGATCCGGCAGCTCGGGGTAGGATTTGAGAAACTGCTGAACCACAAGGTTAAGCACATGGGCCAAGCATAGTACGTGTGTGAGCTCGCCTCGCCTCAGAGCCACCACCAGGTTCCAGCCATTGTCACACACGACCATGCCTGGCTGTAGGTTCAGCGGTGTGAGCCACAGATCTGCCTGCTCTTTCAGAGCTGTCCACAATTCTTCAGCATTGTGCGGTTTGTCACTTAAGCATATTAGCTTCAGCACAGCCTGTTGCCGCTTGGCCGAGGCAGTGCTGCAGTGCTTCCAGCTTGTGACTGATGTGGTCATTTCAGAGATGAAGGCTGAAGAGGAGGAGGAGGCTGAGGACGATGAGGTGCAGGAGCTGTAGACTGTGGGGGCAACCCTGATTGACCCAGGACTCGCAATCCTTGGTGTCGGGAGGACGTGTTCCGTCCCAAGGTCTGACTGGGTCCCGGCTTCCACTATGTTAACCCAATGTGCCATCAGCAAGTGTACCATCCCTGCCCACAAGCACTTGTCCACATGTCTGTGGTTAGGTGGACTTTCCTGGTAACTGCGTTGTTGAGGGCACAGCTAATGTTTTGGGACACGTGCTTGTGTAATGAAGGGACAGCACACTGGGAGAAATAGTGGCGGCTGGGGACCGAGTACCGAGGGACGGCCGCCGCTATGAGGTTGCGGAATGCTTCCATCTCCACGAGCCTAATAGGCAACTTTTCGAGCGCAAGCAGTCGTGAAATGTGGGAATTTAGTAGTGTGGCCTGTGGGGTGTTGGCTGTGTATTTACGCTTGTGTTCCAAGGACTGGGGTATGGACAACTGAACACTGCGCTGGGACAAGGACTTGGATGTGCTTCGTGATGCTGCTACTTGAGAGTGTGCCACGACAGGTGCAGGGCAGGAGGCATCTTCGCATGCACCATGGACAGGGGATTGGCTTGAATGCACAACAGCAGAAGAAGCAATGGTGCCACCCGCAGACACTGTTCCTGGACCCTGGTGTTCGGCCCACAAAGTCGGGTACTTTGCTTCCATGTGCCTTATCATGCTGGTGGTGGTCAGGCTGATAGTTTTGCCACCCCTGCTGATGCTGGCCTGGCAGGTGGTGCAAATGGCCTTTTTGGGGTTAGCTGCAGAGTCTTTAAAAAACTACCAGACTCGGGAATACCTAACAGTTGTACTGGCAACTTCCTTCAAGTTGGTGTTACGGGGAACGGTTGCCTGCCTTCTGTCTGCGGCCACCACACTGCTTCTTCCTGCCTGTTGGGGTGCTCTGCCTCCCTCCCCCTGTGTGCTGTTGTCCTCGCTCTGCATGTCCTCCTGCCAGGTTGGGTCAATTACTATATCATCCACCACCTCGTCTTCCACTTCCGCACCCTGGTCCTCCTCCTGACTTTCTGGTAATTGTATCTCATCATCATCCACCTCTTGTGACACTTTCCCACCGTCGCCTTCGTGTGACCATGACTGCTCAAATATTTGGGCATCGCTACATGCGATCTCCTCTTGCCCCTCTTCAAGTGGACTGGACGAGAGGCCCAAATCTATAAATGGAAAAGTGAACTGCTCTTCAGAGTGTCCCAGTGTGGGATCAGTTGTCTCCGGGCACTCGGCATGGTGGGAGGAAGGAGGATCAGGGTGAGGAATATGCAGTCCAGACTCAAGGCTACTGAGAGTTGACCGTGTGGAAGACAGGGTGGTGGTGGTGGTGGCTAAGTGACTGGATGCATTATCCGCCATCCAACCAACAACTTTTTGACACTGCTCTGGGTTCAATAGTGGTGTGCTGCGGTCCCCTATTACTTGGGACAGGAAGGTCGAGCGAGGATATGTGGGTGTTTGTTGTGGCACAATTTCAGCTTGTCCATGGCCTCAGCTTCTGCATGCAACATCACTATCACGTCCAATTCCCCGTCCCTTGCCACGCGCCCTGCCCATTTTAAATGGAGGACAATATCTTACACGCTCACTACAAATGGCTGAATTTGGAGCAAAGTTATATGTAATCCGTGTGATGAAGAAACCACAGTTTTAAAAAACTGGCCTGTAGGTAACTATTTTGAACAGCAAACCGGTGTCGCAAACTTTGCTGACACAATGAAAAAAATTAGAATGGAGGCCAGAAATGGCAGAATTTTCAGAAAACGTATGTAATGCACACGCCCGGACTGACTGGCGTGTGCGTGTTTATGTAGTGATTCCACTGTGCCATGAACCGGAGAGTGCCTGGAGGGGCGTAACTAAGTATCTGCCCGATCCGACCAAGGTCGCACGACGGCATACGACGCCAGTGCACCAGGGAGGAACCGAGCAGAGGAACCAGGGTCTACTCCAGGTCAGATTCCGGACACGGCTGTTGACCCACACCGGGGAATACAGGAACAGGCAGACTAGAGCGCAGGCTGGGTAGGGTCAAGTACAGACTGGGAGACAAATTCGAAACCGCAGACGCGGTGGACAGGGCAGAGCAAAGCGAAAACCGCAGACGCGGTGGACAGGGCTGAGCAAAGCGAAAACCGCAGACGCGGTGGACAGGGCTGAGCAAAGCAAAAACCGCAGACGCGGTGGACAGGGCTGAGCAAAGCAAAAACCGCAGACGCGGTGGATAGGGCTGAGCAAAGCGAAAACCGCAGACGGGGTGGACAGGGCTGAGCAAAGCGAAAACCGCAGACGTGGTGGACAGAGCTGAGCAAAGCGAAAACCGCAGACGTGGTGGACAGAGCTGAGCAAAGCGAAAACTGCAGATGCGGTGGACAGAGCTGAGCAAAGTGAAAACCGCAGATGCGGTGGACAGAGCTGAGCAAAGTGAAAACCGCAGATGCGGTGGACAGAGCTGAGCAAATCGAAAACCGCAGGCGCGGTGGACAGAGCTGTGCAAAGCGAAAACCGCAGGCGCGGTGGACAGAGCTGAGCAAAGCAAAAACCGCAGGCTCGGTGGACAGAGCTGAGCAAAGCGAAAACCGCAGACGCGGTGGACAAAGCTGAGCAAAGCGAAAACCGCAGACGCGGTGGACAGAGCTGAGCAGAGCGAAAACCGCAGACGCGGTGGACAGAGCTGAGCAGAGCGAAAACCGCAGATGCGGTGGACAGAGCTGAGCAGAGCGAAAACCGCAGACGCGGTGGACAGAGTTGAGCAAAGCGAAAACCGCAGACGCGGTGGACAGAGCTGAGCAAAGCGAAAGACGCGGTAGAGACAGGGCTCTGTTCACACGAAACAGACTAGAAGGGAAAGGCAGAACCAGATACCCACCGGGTGCTTGCAGAGAAGTAGCGAGTGGACCACAAACTCACAAACGGAAGTACAGTGACAACGAGCAGGAGTTAGGTACGAGTTCAGACTCTGCAGAAAAAGGGAAAGTACGGACATAGAGAAAAACAAAACAGGCTAGGAGAGAATACAGACAGGACACAGTTCAGACACGGGAACTGATACCAAAGGCAGGAAACATAAACGGGACCTGGCATATCAGTGACCAAAGGCCAACTGACAGAACACAATGCTCAGGCAGGGATACATTGGAGCAGCTGGGTTAAATACCAGATGGCAGACAGCAATAGGCTGAGGACGCACAAGGGGTGTGTCTGCAGCAGGTACAAAAAGCAGGAAGTGATCGGGCGCCGCCCTTAAGCAGCAGACACAGAGGCAAACAGACAGCATGGAGGGAAGACAGGCTAGCAAACTGGACTGGAGATCAAGTGCGCGCTCTTGCACAGTGGGAGATGGACCACTATGCAAGGACGCCGCCAGGTATGTTACAACGTATATGTGATCCATGTGACGGACAAACCACAGTTTTAAATACCTGGCCTGTAGTTAACTATTCTGAACAGCAAACTGGTGCCAAAAACTTCGCTGATGCACTGAAAAAAAATTAGAATGGAGGCCAGAAATGGCAGAATTTTCTGAAAGCATATATGTGATCCGTGTGACGGACAAACCACAGTTTTAAATACCTGGCCTGTAGGTAACTATTTTGAACAGCAAACCGGTGCCAAGAACTTTGCTGACACAATGAAAAAAAATTAAAATGGAGGCCAGAAATGGTAGAATTTTCAGAAAACGTATATGTGATCCGTGTGACGGACAAACCACAGTTTTAAATACCTGGCCTGTAGGTAACTATTTTGAACAGCAAACCAGTGCCAAAAACTTTGCTGACACTGAAAATTTTTTTTAATGGAGGCCAAAAATGGCAGTATTTTCAGTGCAATTATATGTGATCCGTGTGACGAAGAAACCACAGTTTTAAATACCTGGCCTGCAGGTAAATATTTTCAACAGCAAACCAGTGCCAAAAACTTTGCTGACACACTGAAAAAAAATTTGAATGGAGGCCAGAAATGGCAGAATTTCCAGAAAATATATATGTGATCCGTGTGCCGGACAAACCACAGTTTTAAATACCTGGCCTGTAGGTAACTATTTTGAACAGCAAACCGGCGCCAAAAACTTTGCTGACACACTGAAATTTTTTTTTAATGGAGGCCAAAAATGGCAGTATTTTCAGCGCAATTATATGTGATCCGTGTGACGGAGAAACCACAGTTTTATATACCTGGCCTGTAGGTAACTATTTTGAACAGCAAACCGTTGTCAAAAACGTTGCTGACAAACTGAAAAAAAATTTGAATGGAGGCCAAAAATGGCAGTATTTTCAGCGCAATTATATGTGATCCGTGTGACAGACAAACCACATTTTTAAATAGATGGACTTTTAGCGCTGTAATAGGGAAAGGACCTGGCTGTATTCTGCAGTGCCAACAAGCAAATGGCGCAGAAAAACGGTGTTCTCTGGATTGCTTTTTAAGCAAATAATGAGGATTAAGATCCAAAAAAAATTATTCCTGGCCCCTGAGACCTGGGCCTTTGTCTAGAAATATCTAACAGCAGCAGAAGGCAGAACTGGAATGGAGCCTCTTGTGCTATATGCACTGCAGACTGCTATATACACTGTCTTCCTGCCTATGTACAACGCCTGCCTGATATCTGTGCAGATGGATTAGTCCTCAGAAGGACTGTTTGTTGAGATGGATATGTGTAATGTACTTGTTTTCTCCCTACACTACCTAATGCACAACCAAATCTCTCCCTAGCTCAGCAGCACCTTTCCCTACACTACCTGATTGCAGAGTAGACTGACGAGCACAGCGGCGCCAGGTCTGATATAGACCTGATGACGCTGTGCAGCCAGCCAATCACTGTAATGCCACAACCAACATGGCTGCGGCATTACAATTAGTGGCAGGCAATCCCTGCATGTTGATTGGAGTTCTAAAGAGTGCCAAACATGCAGGGAGGACACCCGAGCATCTGCCCGAGCATCTCGCAAGTACTCGGCGAGCTCCGAGCATCTCGAGTACTCAGATGCTCGGGCGAGTACCTAGTACTTGCGAATATGCTAGCTCATCACTAGTCTGCACCAATATGTCAACTGACTTTTAATGCAATCATGAGTATCAGTCAAATTATGGCAAACTTGCATACTGTTGAAACACATTGGAAGATTTGTTAAAATCATAAAAAAATTGAGATGCTATGGGCTTTTTCTGCTAATATTTTTATTGACAAAGATGAAAATTAAACATTATCACCAGCAGGAACAATGATGAGAGTAGTAGTATCTGCTCCCGCTGGGTGCAACTGTAAAAGTAAGAATAAAATAAAATAAGCTTATACTCACCTGTCCTAATTGGCCTCCACTATAATCCAGACAGTGTCATTTAACACGTGCCGATATGTGGGCTCATCATTCCATTGGTGCGCCTGTGAAGTGATTGCGGGTCGCCGATGCATTGCTATGCTATGACAGCAGAGGCTCAGTTGAAGACCTCCATGCTTGTCATTATGGAGCTTCTTTGAAACTCAGCCTGTGTTTGGGCTTCAAAGGAGACCATGATTTTAACTATATGCAGCGATGCTGTGGTATTGCTGTATATAGCCCAAGTGATTAGACGATTGCAGCTTCAAGTCCCCTAAGGGGACTATTAACAACAGTGAAAAGTAAAAAACAAAATGTTTTAAAAAATATGTAAAAAAATCAAAAAGCATAAAAGTTCAAATCCCTTTCCTTTTTTTTTCAACCATTAAAAAAGAAGATAATAAAAAATACAAAACACATATGTGCTAAAATCACGTTCAGAAAAGTCCAATTCATGAAAATATAAAAATAATTAACCTGATCCGTAAACACTAAACGGAAAAAATTCAAGAACGCCAAAATTAAACTTTTTTATTGATATCTGCAATATCACAAGAAATGCTGTAATAAGTGATCAAAATATCATATCTATCTCAAAATGGTATCAGTAAAAATCTCGTCTCTCCCTGCAAAAAATAAGCAATCGCACAGCTCCATTGACAGACAAATGAAAACATTACAGGTCTAGGAAAATGGTGATAGAACCCAACAAAAATTTTTTTTGCAAAATTCTGATTTTTTCAGCACTGAAATAATAAAAAAAGTGGACATGTTTGGTGTCACCATAATCGTACTGACGGGCGAAATCATACTATTTTTACCACAAAATGTATACCATCAAAACAATTCCCAAAAGACAATGTCAGAATTGCGTTTTTTCACAATTTCTCCCCTATTGGATTTTTTTTCCTGTTTTCCAGTACACTATGTGGTAAAATGAATGGTGTCATTCAAAAGTACAACTTTTCCCACAAAAAAAAACAAGTCCTGATTAGAGATGAGCGTTGTTCTACTCGAACTGTTCGCCAATCTCAAATTCGAGCTGTTTTGGGCGGTGTTCGAGCCGTTCGGCGAACACGAACAATTTGAGAAAAATTCGGCTGTTCGAGGTTATGTTCGATAACTGTTCGTGCACCAAAATCATAACTGGATTTTTTCTCAGTAATGATGAAAATTAATGTTAATACGCAATTTGAGTGTACAGCGGGGTGGGGGGAGGGGCAGGGGATGGATCTCTGCAGGAACAATGAAGATCTCCATTTTTTTTTCTCTTTCCCGCATTTGCAGTGGGGAGGTGCAATCTGTCAGCCTATCAGCAGCGCACACACGGAGCGAAGTGCTTTTTTTCACACAAGCAAGGGCATGTGTCATTGGCAGTGTATGTCACATGTCCTTGCCCTATAAGACCAAGCCATTTTCCCCGTCGCCACCATTTTCTCACTGCTGCAGCTGCGTATTAGACGGCACCGCTGTTGCTGTGTGCGCTATACCTTGTTAATTTCAAGCCAATTTTCGCACAAATCTACAGATAGCTTGGGAGTAGGGAATAGTTGTGATTGCATTCCTTTTAAGGACTAGGTTACAGCATTTCCTACGACTTTTATCAGGCAGGTCTGTGCTCTTAAATAGATAGATTGTGGGAGTAAAGACTAATTGTAATTGCAGTTCTTTTCAGGACTAGGTTACATCAGTTCCTATCAGTTTTTGCCAGGGAGGTCTGTGCCAGTGCTGTGCAAGTTTTTTTCACAGCATTTGGCTGAATCTAGCAAAGCTAATCCTTTTTGGCCTATTGCAGAGTGTGTTAGTCAGTGGAGTAGCCTATCTGTGTTGCAAGATATACCACCTGTGTATAGAATACCAATTTTTTACTGCACCTAGTGAAGTAAAATCTTTTGGGCATAGCATCATTCTATTAGTCCATCTATA
Organism: Phyllobates terribilis; assembly: GCF_046119375.1. Taxonomy (NCBI): domain Eukaryota; kingdom Metazoa; phylum Chordata; class Amphibia; order Anura; family Dendrobatidae; genus Phyllobates; species Phyllobates terribilis. Next base: position 878,492,806 of record NW_027362762.1, read on the forward strand.
CTGACCTCCATCAGGTTGCAAATTGAATATAATTTTTTTCTGCATCTAGCTCTGAAAAAATATTGGGCTTCTAGCTGTGTGTGGGACTTGTTCTATTAATCCATCTATACAGACCTCCATCAGGTTGCAAACTGAATATATTTTTTTCTGCATCTACCTCTGAAAAAATATTGGGCTTCTAGCTGTGTGTGGGACTTGTTCTATTAATCCATCTATACAGACCTCCATCAGGTTGCAAACTGAATATATTTTTTTCTGCATCTACCTCTGAAAAAATATTGGGCTTCTAGCTGTGTGTGGGACTTGTTCTATTAATCCATCTATACAGACCTCCATCAGGTTGCAAACTGAATATATTTTTTTCTGCATCTAGCTCTGAAAAAATATTGGGCTTCTAGCTGTGTGTGGGACTTGTTCTATTAATCCATCTATACTGACCTCCATCAGGTTGCAAACTGAATATATTTTTTTCTGCATCTACCTCTGAAAAAATATTGCGCTTCTAGCTGTGTGTGGGACTTGTTGTATTAGTCCATCTATACTGACCTCCATCAGGTTGCAAACTGAATATATTTTTTTCTGCATCTACCTCTGAAAAAATATTGGGCTTCTAACTGTGTGTGGGACTTGTTCTATTAATCCATCTATACAGACCTCCATCAGGTTGCAAACTGAATATATTTTTTTCTGCATCTACCTCTGAAAAAATATTGGGCTTCTAGCTGTGTGTGGGACTTGTTGTATTAGTCCATCTATACTGACCTCCATCAGGTTGCAAACTGAATATATTTTTTTCTGCATCTACCTCTGAAAAAATATTGGGCTTCTAACTGTGTGTGGGACTTGTTCTATTAATCCATCTATACAGACCTCCATCAGGTTGCAAACTGAATATATTTTTTTCTGCATCTACCTCTGAAAAAATATTGGGCTTCTAGCTGTGTGTGGGACTTGTTGTATTAGTCCATCTATACTGACCTCCATCAGGTTGCAAACTGAATATATTTTTTTCTGCATCTACTTCTGAAAAAATATTGGGCTTCTAGCTGTGTGTGGGACTTGTTGTATTAGTCCATCTATACTGACCTCCATCAGGTTGCAAACTGAATATATTTTTTTCTGCATCTACCTCTGAAAAAATATTGGGCTTCTAGCTGTGTGTGGGACTTGTTCTATTAATCCATCTATACAGACCTCCATCAGGTTGCAAACTGAATATATTTTTTTCTGCATCTACCTCTGAAAAAATATTGGGCTTCTAGCTGTGTGTGGGACTTGTTGTATTAGACCATCTATACTGACCTCCATCAGGTTGCAAACTGAATATATTTTTTTCTGCATCTACCTCTGAAAAAATATTGGGCTTCTAACTGTGTGTGGGACTTGTTCTATTAATCCATCTATACAGACCTCCATCAGGTTGCAAACTGAATATATTTTTTTCTGCATCTACCTCTGAAAAAATATTGGGCTTCTAGCTGTGTGTGGGACTTGTTGTATTAGTCCATCTATACTGACCTCCATCAGGTTGCAAACTGAATATATTTTTTTCTGCATCTACTTCTGAAAAAATATTGGGCTTCTAGCTGTGTGTGGGACTTGTTGTATTAGTCCATCTATACTGACCTCCATCAGGTTGCAAACTGAATATATTTTTTTCTGCATCTACCTCTGAAAAAATATTGGGCTTCTAGCTGTGTGTGGGACTTGTTCTATTAATCCATCTATACAGACCTCCATCAGGTTGCAAACTGAATATATTTTTTTCTGCGTCTACCTCTGAAAAAATATTGGGCTTCTAGCTGTGTGTGGGACTTGTTGTATTAGTCCATCTACACTGACCTCCATCAGGTTGCAAACTGAATATATTTTTTTCTGCATCTACCTCTGAAAAAATATTGGGCTTCTAGCTGTGTGTGGGACTTGTTGTATTAGTCCATCTATACTGACCTCCATCAGGTTGCAAACTGAATATATTTTTTTCTGCATCTACTTCTGAAAAAATATTGGGCTTCTAGCTGTGTGTGGGACTTGTTGTATTAGTCCATCTATACTGACCTCCATCAGGTTGCAAACTGAATATATTTTTTTCTGCATCTACCTCTGAAAAAATATTGGGCTTCTAGCTGTGTGTGGGACTTGTTCTATTAATCCATCTATACAGACCTCCATCAGGTTGCAAACTGAATATATTTTTTTCTGCATCTACTTCTGAAAAAATATTGGGCTTCTAGCTGTGTGTGGGACTTGTTCTATTAATCCATCTATACAGACCTCCATCAGGTTGCAAACTGAATATATTTTTTTCTGCATCTACCTCTGAAAAAATATTGGGCTTCTAGCTGTGTGTGGGACTTGTTCTATTAATCCATCTATACAGACCTCCATCAAGTTGCAAACTGAATATATTTTTTTCTGCGTCTAGCTCTGAAAAAATATTGGGCTTCTAGCTGTGTGTGGGACTTGTTCTATTAATCCATCTATACAGACCTCCATCAGGTTGCAAACTGAATATATTTTTTTCTGCATCTACCTCTAAAAAAATATTGGGCTTCTAGCTGTGTGTGGGACTTGTTGTATTAGTCCATCTATACTGACCTCCATCAGGTTGCAAACTGAATATATTTTTTTCTGCATCTACCTCTGAAAAAATATTGGGCTTCTAGCTGTGTGTGGGACTTGTTCTATTAATCCATCTATACAGACCTCCATCAGGTTGCAAACTGAATATATTTTTTTCTGCATCTACCTCTGAAAAAATTTTGGGCTTCTAGCTGTGTGTGGGACTTGTTCTATTAATCCATCTATACAGACCTCCATCAGGTTGCAAACTGAATATATTTTTTTCTGCATCTACCTCTGAAAAAATATTGGGCTTCTAGCTGTGTGTGGGACTTGTTCTATTAATCCATCTATACAGACCTCCATCAGGTTGCAAACTGAATATATTTTTTTCTGCATCTACCTCTGAAAAAATATTGGGCTTCTAGCTGTGTGTGGGACTTGTTCTATTAATCCACCTATACAGACCTCCATCAGGTTGCAAACTGAATATATTTTTTTCTGCATCTACCTCTGAAAAAATATTGGGCTTCTAGCTGTGTGTGGGACTTGTTCTATTAATCCATCTATACAGACCTCCATCAGGTTGCAAACTGAATATATTTTTTTCTGCATCTACCTCTGAAAAAATATTGGGCTTCTAGCTGTGTGTGGGACTTGTTCTATTAATCCATCTATACAGACCTCCATCAGGTTGCAAACTGAATATATTTTTTTCTGCATCTACCTCTGAAAAAATATTGGGCTTCTAGCTGTGTGTGGGACTTGTTCTATTAATCCATCTATACAGACCTCCATCAGGTTGCAAACTGAATATATTTTTTTCTGCATCTACCTCTGAAAAAATATTGGGCTTCTAGCTGTGTGTGGGACTTGTTGTATTAGTCCATCTATACTGACCTCCATCAGGTTGCAAACTGAATATATTTTTTTCTGCATCTACCTCTGAAAGAATATTGGGCTTCTAGCTGTGTGTGGGACTTGTTCTATTAATCCATCTATACAGACCTCCATCAGGTTGCAAATTGAATATAATTTTTTTCTGCATCTAACCCAGCCAATAGTTTTGGCCTAATACCACAGTTTGGCCACTCAGCTCTGCTCGGTTCCCATCCATTGTTTTTTTGTGCAAACAACTCCAGAGTTGTGAATTAGTTAACCACCAAAATGAGTGGAAAAAGGCCTGCTGCTGGTGGAAAGAGGAATAGGCGTGTTGAGAAGGGGAAAAAAGGTTGTGTCCGTGGGGTAGGTGTTAAAGCAACAGTAACATCTGCAGAAGAAAGACCATCTTCCAGCCAAACTAAAATGTCTACTTCTTTTAGCGGACCATGTGATAAGATACCTTTCTTACGGCCACGCCAATCGCTACAAATTCCAGATGAGGCACAAAAACAGCAGGTGCTTCAACGGATATCAAGTGCTCCTTTAAGTGGGCTCTCCTCCACATCAACTTCAACATCACAAATACTCCAGTCCTCAAAGGTGTCACCCCAATCGCACTTGCTTCCTCACAGCTCCCAAATCTCCAGCTGCCCGTCTGAGTATGAGGTAGAACAGATGGTTGAGTCTGCAGAGCTGTTTACTCATACTATAGCCTGGGAATCAGAGGTCGACTCCAGCGCTTCTGTGAATCCAGACGAGGAAATGATCTGCACTGATGCCCAGAATCTTTATGAGTCGGATCCAGGACCAGACGCAGAAGGTTCTGACCATAATGTAGACCCTCATTCCCAAACTGTAACTCCTGTTGGTGGAGACAATGAGGAAGACGATGATAAGACTCAAATACCTGATTGGAGCGACAACTTTAGTTTTTTGTCAGGGCAGGAACAGGTTGGCTCTGAGGACGACGGGTGTGATAACGCACAGGGTGATGATGATGAGGTTGGAGATCCCACTTACTGTCAACCCACAGTCAGCCAAGAGATGAGGTCAGCAGAGGAGGTGGAGGAAGATGCTAGTGACGACGAGGTCAGGTTGTGCCTTCCTGGACAGAGACGTAGTACTGGAAGCACGTCAACAACTGCATCCTCAAACACAACTCTGCCTCTCACCACAAGTCGTGGTGGCTCTTCAGGTCGCATGGGTGCTAAGCCTTGCATAGCCTGGGCATTTTTTCAGATCGATAAAGATGACCCAACTCGTGTTATTTGTAACATTTGTCAGCAAAAGCTAAGTAGAGGCCAAAAAATACATAGTTTGAGTACTTCATGCATGAACCGGCACATGGACATGAAGCATAAGTTGCAGTGGGAAGCTCAGTGTGCTACAATGCGGCCTAGCCGGCCGTGCCAACCACCGTCTGCCATATCTTGTGCATCCGCGGCCTCTTCATCCTCTGTGACTGGGGGGACAGCAGTCACACCTGTTTTGGGGTGCAGACCTGCCACCTCTTTACCAGCAACAGCCAGCGTGATTGGCAGGTCATCATTTTCTTTGAAGGTGGTAACACCAGCTGGTGTTGAGCGCTGTCCGACATCGATAGCACCACCTTTGGATCAAGGCAACCTAACATGTCCACCTGCATCTTCCTCACAGACCGGCAGTTTGCCGGGGACACCCTTATCAACCCCGTCTAAGCACAATAGCCAGCCCTCGGTCCCTCAGATGTGGACAAGTAAAAGACCATTTCCTCCTAGCCATGAGAAAGCTAAGAGGTTGAATTTCACCATCTGCAAGCTCTTGGCTACAGAAATGCTGCCTTTCCGCCTGGTGGACACAGAGGATTTTCGAGACCTTATGTCCGTCGCAGTGCCCCAGTACCAGATGCCCAGTCGGCACTACTTCTCAAAGAAAGGTGTGCCTGCGCTCCACCAGCATGTCGCACACAACATCACCTCTTCTTTGAGAAACTCTGTGTGTGACAGGGTGCATTTCACCACAGACACTTGGACGAGTAGGCATGGACAGGGGCGTTACATGTCGCTGACTGGGCACTGGGTAACTATGGTGACAGAAGGACAAGGGGCTGCTGTCCAAGTCTTGCCGTCCCCACGAGTTGTGCGTCAATCCTCTTTATGTCAAAGTTCCTCCACTGCTTCTGCCTCCTCAACCTCCTCTCGGTCTTCCACCTGCACCCAAAGCCTGTCTGGTCATGCCACAAGCTTTCTAACTGCGCAGAAGGGATCCTGCACACCTCCTTACTATGCTGGCAGTAGGGCTCAACGTCATCAGGCGGTTTTTACATTGAAATGTCTGGGAAATGTGAGTCACACAGCTGAGGAGTTGTGGTCAGCTCTGGAGAACCAATTTCATGAATGGTTGTCTCCACTGGACCTGAAACCAGGGAAGGCCGTGTGCGACAATGCTGCAAACCTGGGTGCGGCCCTTCACCGGGGCAATGTCACACACGTGCCTTGTATGGCTCACGTGTTGAACCTGGTTGTCCAGCAATTTTTAGCCCACTATCCCAGACTAGATGGCCTTCTGCAGAGGGCACGGTCGCTGTGTGCTCACTTCCGCCGTTCGCATCCCGCAGCTCAGCGACTTACATCTCTACAGAAGTCGTTGGGCCTGCCACTTCACCGGCTAAAATGCGATGTGCCTACCCGGTGGAATTCAACTCTGCACATGTTGCAGCGACTGTGGCAGCACCGACAAGCCCTGGTGCAATACGTTCTGACGTATAGCCTGGGCCAACGAGATTCAGAGGTGGGGCAAATCACGCTGGAGGAGTGATCTCAGATCAGGGACCTATGCACCCTTCTGCACAGTTTTGAAATGGCGACGAAGATGTTTAGTGCTGACGATGCCATTATCAGCATGACTATTCCGGTGATTTACATGCTGGAGCACATGTTAAACAGAATTCGGAGTCAGGTGGTGGCACAAGAGGAGGTGGAGGAAGTAGAGGAGGAGGAGTTGTATGCGGAAGGGCTAACATCTGCAAGGTCCAGACGGTCGGCAGCACCAAGGCGGCAGGCATGTGAGGGTGGGGGAGATGGTTTTACCAGGGCGCATGGTAGCAGCCAAACTAGTGAGGAAGGTGCAGGAGCCCAGGAAGAAGTGGAGGACGAACTGATGGAAGACTCATCAGATGAGGGAGACCTTGATCACATTTCTGTTGTGCGAGGTTGGGGGGAGAGGACAGAGGAAGGAAGCATGATTGTTACCTCGCCACCAACACAACAGGGACTTGGTGCTCCTGGATGCGCAACACACATGAGTGCCTTCTTGCTGCACTACCTGCAACATGACCCTCGAATTGTGAGAATTAGAAATAATCCTGACTACTGGGTTGCACACTGTTAGATCCCCGGTACAAAAGTAAATTTGCAGAAAGTATTCCTGCCATAGAAAGGGATGCACGCATGCAGGAGTATCAGCAGAGACTGTTGCAGAATCTTACATGTGCTTTTCCACAAAATACCAGTGGTGCACGTAGTGAATCTCACAGTTCCAACTTGCCAACCGTGGGACCGTCAAGTGTTCAGCACTCAAACCGTAACAGAACCACAGTATCTGCTGGTAACATCAATTTTGCGGAATCATTTCACCACTTTTTTAGCCCATCCTTTGCAAGGCCACAGGAGACAAGAAGTCTGACACATAGTCAACGCCTAGAGACGATGGTACAGGAGTATCTCCAAGTAAACATTGAAGCCACGACTGTGTCACTGGACCCTTGCTCTTTTTGGGCTTCCAATCTGGATAAATGGCCGGAGCTAGCCACTTACGCCTTGGAGATCTTGTCATGCCCCGCAGCCAGCGTTCTGTCTGAACGTGTGTTCAGCGCTGCTGGTGGTGTGCTGACAGATAAGCGCACGCGGCTCTCCACTGATAATGTAGACAGACTCACGTTCATAAAGATGAACAAATCATGGATCCGAAACGACTTTTCTACCCCTGTGTCATCCTGGGGAGAGTAAAAGCTTGATGATTGGTTAAAATCACCCTACCAACCGTTTTAAGCTTTCAAATTACTAATCATGTTTATCTGTATCTTGGCTGGAAAATAATTTGGGCTTTGTAGCAATGTGCAGCACTGATTCTATTAGGCCATCTATAATAAGCTCCACCAGATTTAAAATTACTAATCATGTTTATCTGTATCTTGACTGGAAAATAATTTGGGCTTTGTAGCAGTGTGCAGCACTGATCCTATTAGGCCATCTATACTAAAGCTTCACTAGATTTAAAATTAATAATAATTTTTAGCTGCATCTAGCCCGGAAAATAATTTTGGGGCTCCGAGATGCGCAAGACACATAAGTGCCTTCTTGCTGCACTACCTGCAGCATGACCCTCATATTGTCAGAATTCGAAGTAATCATGACTACTGGGTTGCCACACTCTTAGATCCCCCAAACTTTTCGATCAACCTTTTCATTTTAATAAAGACCAAAAAAATGGTCATTTTTGAAATTATAAGCATTAGCAGGTTGTTAGAAACTGAAATCAAACAGTTTTCAACTCAAAACTTTATTCTAGGTGATGTTACATTTTCACATAGGACCCCTTGTTCGAAAGGAGCTTCTGAACTCTCTCGTCCATTGAATTTGTCAGGTTTTGGATGGTTTCTGCTTCAATTGTTTTGCATGAGGACAGAATACCCTCCCAGAGCTGTTGCTTAGATGTGAACTGCCTCTCGCCATCATAGACACTCCTTTTAATGATGCTCCAAAGGTTCTGAATGGGGTACAGGTCAGGGGAGCATGGGGGTCACACCATAAGTTTGTCCCCTTTTATGCCCATATCAGCCAGAGATGCAGATGTTTTATGTGCAGCATGAGATGGTGCATTATCATGCAGAAAAATGATCTTGCTGTGAAATACACGGTTCTTCTTCTTGAACCATGGCAGGAAGTGCTGTTTGAGAAAATCCACATACATTATGGAGTTCATCTTTAGCGCCTTCAGGGATCCTAAAGGGGCCGACAATCTCTCTCCCCATGATTCCAGCCCAAAACATTACTCCACCTCCTCCTTGTTGGCGCTGTAGCCGTGTTTGCGTGGGGTGTCCATCAACCAGCCATCCTCCACTCCATCCATCTGGACCATCGAGCGCTGCACGGCACTCATCCGTGAACAAAACAGTTTTGAAATCAGTCTTCATGTAATGTTTGGCCCACTGGAGCCGTTTCTGCTTGTGTGAAGTGGATAGAGGAGGTCGACAGGATGGCGTATGCACAGCTGCAAACCTCTGAAGGACCCTGCATCTTGTTGTTCGGGGGACGTTGGAGGCACAAGCAGCTTCAAAAACTTGTCTGCTGCTATGACAAGGCTTTTTTGCCGCTGCTCTTTCAACCTGACGTAATTGCCTGTAGGAAAGAGTCCTCAATTTGCCCTTATCAGCACGCACACGTGTGTACTGTGAATCAGCTACATACTTCTTGATTGCCAAGACACTTCATCCTGATCATCGCACAATGTTGATTGTAGTCATGCCTTGACCTAAACACTCCACAATTTGTTGCTTCTCAGCAGCTGACACATCCTTTTTCTTTCCCATTTTGGCAGAAAATGTAGGCTGCTTAATAATGTGAGACAACCTTCTTAAGTAGTCTTGCCTTTCATTGGACACACCTGCCAAACTAATTAGCACAGGTGTCTGCAATTGCTTACAGTGATATAAAGAGCCCTGACACACATCACCATCAATGAGTTTAACTGACAAACAAACAAATTCTTCCCTTATCACTCCTAAACACTTTTTGCATAATAATTTGGAACGCAGTGTACATGTGCTTTTCCACAAAACACCAGTGGTTCACGTAGTGAATCTTACAGTTCTAACTTGCCAACCGTGGTCTGTATGGAGTTGTTCAATAAAGGGCCCAAAATTAAGATAACATAGATGGGAGAGGTCTCTATGAATAGGAATTCCTAAGTATTTGATACCCTGTGAGGGCCAGGCAAAGGGAAAGTTGGACTGGATGGAATCCTATATGGATTTGGGGAGGGAGACATCAAGGGCCTCAGACTTCGCTGCATTGATTTTAAAATTTGACCATGTAACAAAGTGATCTATTTCAGCCATAACAGCATGGATGGATATATGTGATTGAGTGATATATACTAGGACATCATCAGCAAATAGAGAGCACTTGTACTCGGTGCCTCCCACCTCAATCCACCTAATATTGGGGTTATGGCGAATTGATGAGAGCAGGTGTTCCGTCACTAGGATGTATAAGAGAGGGGACAGAGGACATCCCTGCCTTGTCCCATTGGTGATTGTGAAAGGTGATGAAAATGTTCTGATGCACCCCCTGGGCCTTGGGACACCCGGAGCCGGACCCTTTTTGTTGGATGCTGGTGGTTGTAGTCTTCGTGGCGGCGACCTGGTTCCGTGGCTCAGGGTGGTCAAACCAGTGGCGGAACTATTTATGTGGTTTTGATGTTTAAATGTCTGACTACGCCACCAGTGGATTGCGGTCAGAGTGAACCGCCGCTGCAGGGCAGACCGCTGAGGCTGGTGTTGTGGGTGCAGCAGAGCGTAGCATAACTCCCCACGGGAGGAGTATAGCCTCAGGGCAGTGTATGCGGAGGATGGGGGTGATGGTGCAGGGCAGCAGCAGTAACGACACGGAGTCAGTGATGCAGTCCAGGGCCTTTACTCACAGTTCTTATTATCCAGACCACGTCTGCAGGTAACGGCTGCCCTCGTCGTACTGTGCTCACCAGGTGAGGGGCTCAGACAACTCCCAGATAACTTTGGAGCGCTTCACAGGACCCCCTTTGTGTGTCCTTTGTCTGGCCTTTCTTACCAACCCTTCTGTCCGGCTGCCTCGGGCCTCCTCTTGGTAAACTTGGCGCCAGTTTCCCTGACCCTATGTGGTGCCTTCCTAGCGGGTGTAGCGAGGGGCTGCGCCACATAAAATGTCACAGCCTCCAGTTTCTAGCTGAGGGTCATTTCCTGCCTCCACTAGTTTCGGGGACCGGTCTCCTCCTTTGGCCTGACCCCTCCACGCAGGTGGATTCGGGCGTGCGGTGGCGACTCGCCCGTCCGCACCCCTGGGATCCCTTCATTCCTTGTTCCTGGAGCCTTTTCCGCTCCTCTTCCTTCCTTCTCCCTCTTCCAGGCCTGGGCCTCTGTTACTAGGCCCGCCTCCGGAGCAGAGCTCATGCAGAGCCCCTGCTCCCTGCCACTTCTGCTCAGACTTCTCTGCACTGAACTAAGATGGTGCCCACCTTTTATACTCCCTTCTCAATGAACCCAGGAACTGCTTCCTCCCTGCTCCTGCACTACAGGGTTCCCCTTCCTCAGTGTTCCCTCCCCCCACTCCAGCCAGGGACAGGGACTGTCGTGCCCATCTCAGAGGCATATTGGTCGCCCTGCCCCACGGCAATGTGGTGTAATGCATGCAGGTGTCGGGTCCTGATCCACACTCCATCCTTACCTGAGAGTGAGATATCACACCTCTGGGTGAGGTGCAATACCTCTGTAGCAACCGAGCCCTCAGGGTGCTACAGTTCCATTTATCTTCAGCCTAGGTGACGTAATGTGATACAGGGCCATGATTTTGGCTATAAAAGGGTCCCCTAGACCCCTACCCCAAGCTTTTTAAGAGAATCATATATGGCGTGCCAGGAAACTCTATGGAATGCTTTCTCAGCATCCAACGAGAGTATCTAATTACAAATTTTTAACTGCATCTAGCCCAGGAAATACTTTGTGCCTAGTAGCAGTGTCTGCTAGTCAGCGGATTATCCCGGCTGATAAGCAAGCTACACCACCTGTAGTTTAGACACTTAATTTTTTCAAAGGAAATGCTTCGGGACCATGGGATACTCAGTGAAGAGCATCAGGAGGCACCCCAAGGCATAGGGGCTGGGACTGGCAGTAGGATGCCTTGCGGTGGACAGCCGAGCTCGATCCTTATAAAAGCTTTTTAACTGCAGCAGCTTTAGTGGACGCTACTGGAGCTGGAATTACGCGGCTGCTGGCATGAGACTTGCCCTCCAATAGATCCTTGTAAATGGATTTAAAGTGTATTCATTCAAATTAGAGAGACAATTTAAATTAAAAAGCTTAGAGCTGCCTCCACCACAGGGGGGCTCGCTCGACCCACCAGCGGACAGGCACCAGTATTGGGAGAGGGGGGCTGGCCATCAGGGTTCACCGCGGCTCTGGCACAAACCCGGCGACACGGAGGTGGCACGGGCAGGAGCGGACTGGCCGTGTCGGCTTCTCACTTTTTGGATTTTAGAAGGGCATGACATGCCTATATCTGTGTCTCCCCCTCCTTTTACTCCTCCACCTCTTTTATTTTCGCATGACTATATGTACTTGTCACTTTTCCATGTGTTAGTTATGTCTTCTGAGCAGTTTGTCAGCTTTTGGACACCTTTGAAGGTGTTTTCTATGTGTTTCTATGTGTTTTTGTTTGCCTGCCATTGGTTTTAACGGTGTTCGAAGGTGTTCGACGAACAGTTCGACGAACAGTTCGGCGAACACACGGGTGTTCGACGAACCGAACTCAAACACTACGGGGGTGGCTCAACACTAGTCCTGATATGTCTATGTGGAGAGAAAAATAAAAAAGTTATGGCTCTGGGAAGAAGGGGAAGAAAAAACGAAAATGCAAAAATGGAAATGGCCGCTTCGTGAGGGGTTAAAGGGAGCCTGTCTGCATAGTACAGTACATAACTTTGTAGGGAATATAGCCCCTATAAACATTGCAGTTTTTGTGCTCATATATGTGCCTCTATTCTGTAGAAACTGAAGTTTTATTGAATATGCTAATTAAGCTGCTCAATGCACCTGTGGTGTGGCCAGGTGGCTCAGTCCACTGTTCCACCCACTGGTTTTTCATGTCCCCGCCCCTCTCCCTCATGATTGACAATGCTGGTTTACCTGAGTTTTCTATGCAAACAGTGCTGCTCCAGGCAATCTAGTGCTGTCAATCCCCTTTCCAGAGCATGTAAATCAGCGGGTAGAACGATGCACTGAGACGCACTGAGACTCTTGGCCACACAATGGGTGCATTGAGCAGTATGTTTGATTAAAGGAAATCTGTCACCCCCTGCGATGTATATAACCTATTATTATGGGCATACAGGTGATAGTAATGTTATACTAGTCCTACCTGTATGCCTCATATTAATGGTCTTGTTGTGAAATCATATTTTATTTCATTATGTTAATGATTTCTTCCAGGCTCTGGGGCGTATGGTGCCTGGAAGAAATCCCCACCTTCTCTCTTCATTAAAATGCCACCCCTCTCCCCTGCACGTCACATTGCCCTGTGACGTGCAGTTGCGGCGCTGTAATGCCGCGCCTGCGCCCTGCACTCCCTCCACGACCTGTGCCTCTTCCTCCCTTCTATGGGAGGAAGTCGCAGTGACTTACTGGCACCTGCGCAGACTACACTGACTAGTGTATTCCCATAGAGGGGAGGAAGAGGTACGGATAGTGAAGGGAGTGCAAGGCGCAGGCGCGGGATTACAGTGCCACAATTTTCCTATAGATAGGGCATCAATGTATAAGTAGCCCATATTAATAGGTTATATATGTCCCAGGGGTTGATAGATTCCCTTTAAACTTCAATTTTTGCATAATGGAGACAGCTCTAAGGTGGTAATTCATCAAAACTTTACTCTAAAATACTGGCTTACAACATTTGGAAAAAAAGCTAAATTTCTGTGGTTTTGCCAAAAAATGTTGTGACTATTACCATTTTTATACCAGTTTGAAGCAGCTCTGCTGAAATTGATGAAACTGAGTAAGAGACGGGGCTGGACAGAGCATGGCTACGGCTGCCTGTCAAATACACAAAAAGTGCCAGCAATTTTTATGTAAGAAATAGCAATTTCTTATGCTTTTTTTATGCTGAAATAGCAATTCTGGTGAAGCGCACGCCACAGAGAAGATACGCTGAATCCATTAAGTGATGTACATCCCAAAGTGAATTTGGCACATTGTACTCCGGCAAGCCACTCATTTAGACTGGTATACGCAATGTCAGTCATAATGAATAAGCCCTAAATGTGTCATTTTAAAGAAGCACTCCTCCTATCAAAGTTTTATCCTCTTACTATCTTGCAGTCATCATATTATATAGCACTGTGTACTTACAATTGCTCATTTTGCCTTTCTGCCCAGTTAATTCTTCTCTTTTCTCTGCTCTGTGTAGAATCAGGAAGTCTCTTGTCCCTACATTTATCATCCCCTCTTCAACCCCTGACCCAGCTACTCCCTCCTGCCAGAGACTTTTGCAGTGACTTATGAGTCGTGAAGGGAAAACTGACCTCCTGTTTCTACATGGAGCTTAGTAGGATTCAGCAAGTCAGTTTTTATTCATGTGATGTCATAGACCTAATGGAAAAGTGAAGAATTAGTTGGGTAGAAAGGCAAAATGCGCAATTGTAAGTACACATTGCTATATAATATGATGATTGCAAGGTATGAAGAGGATAAAAATTTTAATGGGAGTGCTTTTTTCAAAAGCCATAAGCTTTTTATTTTTCCAGCCATATAGCCGTATGAGGGCTTGTTTTTTGTGGGACGAGTTGTACTTTTGAATGACATCATTCATTCTTCCACATAGTGTACTGGAAAATTGGAAAAAATTGCAAAAAAAACGTGCAAATCCACAATGCTTTTTTTTTTTTTATTTACCATTTCAATACATGGTAAAACTGACTAGGCAATATGATTCCTTCCCCAATATGATTTTGTCGCCATTTTCCGAGACCTGTAACGTTCTCCATATCTGGGGCTGGGTGAGGGCTTATTTTTTGTGCCCGCAGCTGATGTTTTTACTGATACCATTTTGGGTAGCTACAATGTTTTGATTGTTGGCATATGCAACAGATTAGGACTTATTATAAGTGAAAGGAGGACTTTATACTAACCTGACAGCAGATGGCGATAGTGGGTAAAGTTATATGCTTGCTGTAATGTGGGGAGGGAAGCTCTCAATTGTTGGTTGTTTTTTACTTCCTGTGTTTTTCTTTCTTTCCTGAATGTGTTATGTAAGCAGCACACGGACTGTGTGACACTGAATTGTATCTCATGTTTATCCAGTATGAAGTAAATACTGTTTACTCAAGATATCTTGCTGATTGAAGCTCTCGTAAGTACAGTGGTGACTGTAAGAAGATGCACTCTGCGACAGGTTATGGGCCCAGACACTACAGGCCTGCACTACAAGCACAGGCAGCAGGATCCCGGTTTATAACCCCAGATAATGGAGCACACAGATAAGCTCTGTAAACAGAAGGAAATAAATCCAGATACAGAGTGACAGAGGAATTCATGATCCCAGGAGCTGGTTATAATTACAGAGAATTCAACACAGGCAGGACATACATGAACTATCAAGAAGAAAAAAACAGGAGAATATCCTCAGTACAACTCTCTAAACAAGTAAGACAATATAAAGATGATGAGTAACACAGACCTGAAATTCACAGTAGCTAAGCTGAATAGTGAAAATTATCAGTTATGGAAATTCAAAGTAGAGATGTTGTTATCTAAGGATGATTTATGGGAAGTAATTGTTACAGAAAGACCAGATCAATATTATCAGACATGGGATAAGAAGAATAGACAAGTGAGAGCCACGATTATCTTATTAGTGGATGATGCTCAATTAATACATATAAGAAATGAAGAAACAGCCAAAGGAATGTGGGAAGCATTAAGAAAACTGTATGAAAGACCTAGCTTGAATCACAAGTTATTTTTATTAAGAAAGCTTTACAGTATGAGATTGAGTGCAAATGACGACATGCAGAAGCACATATTCTCAATGATGGAAGTGATATCACAGCTAAGATCTATTGGTGAAGACATTAAAGAAAGTCATGAAGCAGCTATATTATTGTGCAGTTTACCAGATTCGTATACAGCCTTGATAAATGCCCTTGAGACGAGACCAGAAACTGACATTACATTAGATTTTTTGAAAACAAGACTAATAGATGAATATCAGAGAAGAAAAGAACAAAGAAATGATTCTTCTACTGAAAAGTACAGTGAAAACGCTCTTAAAGCTGCAGAATTTAAAAAACCCTATAACAAAGAGACAAGAGAATGCTTCAGATGTAAGAAAAGAGGTCATTTAAAGAAAAAGCATACACAGAAAGTAAAAAACACAATTTACGATTCATGTGAGAATAATTGGAATAGCACATTTAAAGTAACAGACAAGAAATCATCACTTGGTTGGTTTATTGATTCAGGAGCAACGAGTCATATGACAAGTGACAAGAATTTCTTTACTGATCTTGATTTAGATAAGAAAGAAGCCATTTATCTTGCAGATGGAAGCAAAATAACCGCAGAAGGTATCGGACAAGGTATGCTAAATTGTTCAAACAAGTTCGGACAAGATTCAAAGATACTTGTACAGGATGTGTTGTATGTTCCAAAATTGGAAGGCGGATTATTATCTGTGAAACGTTTAACAGCAAAAGGACTTACAGTAAAATTCAAAGACAATGAGTGTGCAATTATTGCAGGAAACAAGGTGATAACCAAAGTCAAGGCAGATGAACAATTATATCATTTTGACACACCAAAGGAACAGATGAAGGTATGTACACATGATCATAAAAACTGTATTCACATGTGGAATAGACGTCTAGGACATAGACACCCTGACAGTATAAGGGAACTACAGAGAAAAGAATTGACAAAAGATTTAAAGATATCAGATTGCTCAATTACCGTAAGATGTGAATGTTGTATAAAATCCAAAGCCACAAGGATATCTATTCCAAAAGAAAGTGAGATGAAAAGCGAAAGACCACTTGATTTGGTGCATACTGACGTATGTGGACCCATGAAAGTGACTACATCAGGAGGCAATAGATACATGTTGACTTTTATAGACGACTACTCAAGATACACAGTCACATACTTAATTAAAAACAAAAGTGAAGTTTTTGATAAACTTGTAGACTATGTAACAAGATCAAGTAACAAATTTTCAAAGGAAGCTAATTGTCATCAGAAGTGATAATGGAGGTGAATTTACAGGTCACAGAATAGAAGACTACTTAAGACAAAATGGAATAGAACACCAGAAAACTGTTCCATACACACCTGAACAAAATGGAGTAGCAGAAAGGAAAAACAGAACTCTAACAGAAATGATAAGATGTATGCTGACAGATTCCAAACTACCAGAGAAATATTGGGGTGAGGCAGCAATGACAGCTACATATCTACAGAACCGACTTTTTTCCAGAAAACTGATGAAAACTCCATATGAACTGTGGCAAGGTATGAAACCAAGGGTCAATCATTTAAAAGTTTTTGGATGTAAAGTTTTTATATTCATTCCAACAGAAAAATGTTCCAAACTTCAAAACAGATCCATGGAAGGAATATTTGTTGGATATAGTGAAAATTGCAAAGGATATAGAATCCTAGATCCCAAAACAGACAGAGTTACGGTGAGTTGAAGATTTAAATGAAGATTTAAATGAAGACATTATGATTTCAGTTGAAACAAAAAATGAGAAAAACATTAGTGACATAACTGAAGAAATATCTGATGAGAAAGAAGTAGAAATTAATGAAGAACAAAATACTGAAAGTGAAGAATAACAACTACAAACAGACACAGAACCAAGACGTTCAATGAGAGAGAATAAAGGAAAACCACCAAAACGTCTCTCATACAAGACAAGCAAAAGAAAAATCTATGAGCCTACCTCTTGGGAAGACATATCTAAACTTCCTGAAGAAGAAGCTAATAAATGGATAGAAGCAACAGAAACAGAAATTAAATCCATGCATGATTCAAATACATGGACACTAACAGATTTACCAGAAGGAAGAAAAGCCATAGGATGTAAATGGATTTTTAAAGTAAAATACCAAACAGATGGCACAGCTGAAAGATACTGAGCAAGACTCGTAGCTAAAGGGTATTCTCAAAAATATGGAGAAGACTATGATGAGACAATAGCTCCAGCTGTCAAACACACTACAATAAGAACTTTACTTACAGTTGCAGCAATGAAACAGATGGAACTGAGACATCTGGATGTAAAGACAGCTTTTCTGAATGGAGATTTAACAGAAGACATTTACATGGAACAACCTCCAGGATTCAAAGATGAAAGAAATCCAAACAAAGTTTGCAAACTACAGAAAAGCATATATGGTTTAAAGCAAGCAACTAAAGCGTGGAATGACAAAATCACGGAAGTACATACAAATGAAAAATTTCAAAGAAGCAAAGCTGATCCATGCTTATACACAAAAAAGCTGATTAATAGATGGATTTATGTACTCATATATGTAGACGACATTTTGATTTGTTTTACACAAGAAAGGGATGAAGAAAACATTCTAAAAATCCTGAAACAACATTTCGAAATCAAAGACTTGAGAAATGTAAAACAGTACCTAGGAATACAGGTAGAAAGAGAAGAAGATGGAAGTTTCCTACTGAATCAAAATCACATGATTCAAGACATAACAGAAAAATTTGGATTAAAGGATGCAAAAACAGTAAAGTCTCATATGGAAACTAATTATCTCAAAGAAATAAACAGTGAAAAAAATATGCTACCAAATAATGAAGAATACAGAACAGCAATAGGAAAACTACTGTATCTAGCGACCGTTACAAGACCAGACATCGCAGCAGCAGTAGGAATCCTGAGTAGAAAGGTATCAAAACCAAATAAAGCTGATTGGAATGCCGTGAAGAGAGTAATGCGTTATTTGAAAGGAACTAGCAATGTTAAGCTGAAATTACCCACAAGTGATAATTGCATTTTAACAGGATATGTTGATGCAGATTGGGCTGGAGATCCAACTGACAGATCTACCAGTGGACATATTTTTTTTCTCTCACGTGGACTAATAAGTTGGACAAGTAAGAAACAGTCAATTGTGACACTGTCTTCAACAGAAGCAGAATATGTTGCCGCAGCACATGCGAGTCAAGAAGTACTGTGGTTAAGACAATTGTTGACAGAATTAGGACAACCACAGTTGGAACCAACAAAACTGAAAGAGGACAATCAAGGATGTCTTGTTCTTGCTCAGATGGAAAGAGTCAATCCAAGAACCAAGCATATTGATGTGAAATATAATTTCTTGAGAGATCATCAGGAATAAGGAGTCTTGAAGTTAGAGTATTGTCCTACTGAAGAAATGACAGCAGACATCTTCACGAAGGCGTTGAATGCTGATAAACACCAGAGACTAATAAAAAAGTTGGGTTTGATTGAATAAGTCCTTACTGTTGAGAAATGGTGTTGGCATATGCAACAGATTAGGACTTATTATAAGTGAAAGGAGGACTTTATACTAACCAGACAGCAGATGGCGATAGTGTGTAAAGTTATATGCTTGCTGTAATGTGGGGAGGGAAGCTCTCAATTGTTGGTTGTTTTTTACTTCCTGTGTTTTTCTTTCTTTCCTGAATGTGTTATGTCAGCAGCACACGGACTGTGTGACACTGAATTGTATCTCATGTTTATCCAGTATGAAGTAAATACTGTTTACTCAAGATATCTTGCTGATTGAAGCTCTCGTAAGTACAGTGGTGACTGTAAGAAGATGCACTCTGCGACATTGATCACCTCTTATTACATTTTATTGCAATATTGTGGCAACCCCCAAAAAAAATTTTTTCTCGTTACGCCGTTTACCAATCAGCTTAATTTATTTTATATTTTGTTAGATTGGACATTTCTGAACTCAACGATACCAAATATAATTTTTTTTTTTTCAATTCTTTTATTTTTAATGGTGCAAAAGGGGTTGATTTTAAGTTTTGCATTATTTTAAACTTTTTTTTTTTACTTTTTACTGTATTTAACAGTCCCCTTATGAAATTTGAAGCTGTGATTCTCCCCTATGCTATGTAAAGCAAATATCACAATCTCCTATGAACGCTGGCTAGGTGTGGAAAAAATGCTGCAACTTAAGAATGCCTTTAAAAATAGAAGTGTTAATAGTTTGTATTTATTGATAAAAATAAAGTAATAATAAAAGAGAAATCTAAATCATATCAATACTTGGTATGACCGCCTTTCCCTTCAAAACAGCATCAAACATCAATTCTTTTAGGCAGACTTGCATGCAGATTTTGAAGGTACTCAGCAGGGAGATTGTTCCAAACATCTTGGAGAACTAACCACAGATCTTCTGTGTATGAGGATGGCATAAATGCTTCTGTCTCTTCATGTAATCCCACACAGACTTGTTGACATTGAGATCAGGGTTTGTGGAAGCCATAACCTTATTTCCAGGACTCCTTGTTCTTCTTAAGCCGATTATAGTTCTTAAGGATATTGGTTTTATACTTGGGGTTGTTATACAGCTGCAGGAAAAAATTGGAACAAATCACATTCCTCCCTGATGGAATCTCATGATTGATATGTTTCTGCCTGTATTTCCACACGTGCCTAAAACTTTTGCACAGTACTGTATATGAGGTAAATTTTGCCTTAAAGAATTGTGAAGAAGATAAAAAATATTTTCCAAAGGTCTTACAAAAGGATCCAGACCCCTGCCAATCCACCCTGGCATCCAAACAAAACAGGCAACCGAAAGAGCCATCAACCCACCGTGCCATCTTAGATATTTAAATTAAACATGTTTTGTGAGTAATATCGATTTATATTTCTACCTTAAAACATATAAAAAACATATACAAACTATTAGTTCATATGGAGATCACAATCGTGATATAAAGAGAAAAAAAGCTGTGAAGCAATATTATGAATCTCTCTGCAAACCAAACTTGTTCTCTTCATTGTGTGATAGAACTATCTCCACGACAAAAAATAAAACCGAAAAATAAAAATAAAATAATAACCTAATATAAATAATAAAAATTGTTTCGGTAGACATATCCTGACATCTAAACCTTAGAAGGAGTTTATTTTCTTCATGGCTGTAAATTATTTTCTTAAAGTAAATCTATCATTTCAAAAACAATTGTGACATGCAGAAGTAGTGCTGTTGTTTCCAAAGCATCCAGCAACTGTTACAAATAACACAAGCACAGGAGACAGGAAGTGCTGTGCTTCAGAAGAATCCAGCAACTAGAGGGGTTAACACAGTCACAGGAGATAGGGAGTGTTTTAGCAGAGCCCCAGGGGGAATGTGAGGAACTTGTTATTGTAGTCTGGCTGAAGCCAAAGAGAAAGGTAGTGTGTTATCTGGATCTGACAGAAGGCAACAGGATTCAGATCAGGATAGAAACTAAACACAGGTCAGATAAACTCCCTGAACTAACAGTGCAGAGTATTATTGGGCAGGAAGATAAGGACTGGAAGAAATAGTGTCACAGGGATCATCTCCCTCATCAAACCCTCCTCCCCTCCATCCTCATGCAGGGTAAAGAATGCTGTGTACTATTGTGTCCTTGTGAAGGAAAAGCCTGTGGTTTTGTATGCATAGAAGTGTGCTGCTAAGAGATCTAATCTATGCTGAATTATGCTACTGAAGAGACTGTAATACTGTGCCTTGTGAAGAAACCTCTGCATCGTTACTGGAGCCAGATGCTCAAGAAACTCAGACTGTACTGTAATGAAGATTGTTGCTGTAATATTCCTGAATTGCACTGGCCGTGCTTCAGATTAAATTCCACTGTTAAACTGTTGAAAAAGACTCTTTTCAGATGTGTCTGGTCAGCAATTGAATCTAGCATGTGCCTGAGAGAAGCTGCAGCCTATGGTCGCCCTGAGTAACGGTTCCCCCAGGATTCCAAAGAATTCATGAAACCCGTCTCGGCCTACCTGAACCTAGAAGCGTGCGTGTAACACAATACTTCAATGTATTTTGGAGACGGAATCAGTCATACTTGACACTGAGAAGAAAATGGTGAAATTGTCACATAGCGTGCACATGACATCTTTCAGTTGCTGGCATGCCCAGATAATTTTTGAAGCAGAAGATACTTTCGGAAAACCCTGGCATTGTTTTTCCTGATGCATTTTATTTGCCATCTTTGCTGGAAAGGGTTAAACACTAAAGATCTTTGTGTCTAAACTTATTATATTTTTATTCTCCGAATTGTAGAATACTGCTGCCATGACGGGGAGTACTTATTCTCCAGCATTGTTTAGGAACTGTATTCCCATATGCAGTGAGCTGTTAGTTTTGACACTTTCCTTTCATACCTAGAATTACTAGAATTTTTTTCAGCAATTTGTGTATGATCAGATCCAATAGGCTCTCCTTCACTCCCCATGAATATCAAAGAACCTTGGGTGTCCATGAGCTCACCACAGGTTTACTTCTTTAATCATGTGAGGGGTGTAACCCTTATTCCCTTCTTTAATTGTATTTTTGAGTTTCCTTTCATTTGTATTTTTTTGTCCCTATTAGTGTGCTTCCATCTGTTGACCCAGGGTTTTCTTTTTTTTTTCCTTAAGGTGTTATCTACCATTACTCTATTTATTGTGTATGCAACTACCGGAGATCAACTGCTGCTGCATTCCGAAAGGGTTCTGCAGATGTTGAATTCAGACAAACATGTTAACTAAGAATCCCCGGACCCCTAATAGGGTGATAAAACTGTGTTTTCCAACCTGGTTAACACCTTTAACCCCTTCTCAACATTCACTGTACATATACAGCACAGTTAGTTACTGGTGTATGTAGCAGGCTCAAGAGCTGGACCCTCATCATACCCCGCATATGTTGGTTGTTTCACGTCCAGCTTCTGCTTCTAAACCCAGAGTCACACGAGCGTATAACATGGCTGAGTGCTACGTGATAAAGCATCGCATAGCACTTGGACCAGTGTTATTCTATGGGGCAGTTCAGGTCTGTGATTATTTCCTCATGCCGATTCTGCATGAGAGAACAATCGCAGCATGCTGTGATTGGATCAGAGAATCAGATAGCACTCAGCCGTACAAGTCTACGGGTGTGTGTGAAACATCGGACTGCACTTAGATGTGATCCGAATGCAGTGCGATTACCACGGATGCCGGCAATGGACAGCAGCAATCGGAACTGCGCTCCAAGCAGTACTGTTAACTCCTTAAATGCTACTGTCAATCTCTGATAGTGGCGTTTAAGGCATATGGTCAGAGGGGCATGCCGTTTCAAGAATCCATTGGTCCACATGTGACACAATTGATGAAAGCCCTCATGGCTGCCATGTTGTTACTCCTTCATAGGAAATCGTCATTTTAGTAATATACAGTAAGGTCAGGTACAGACAACTGTTTTCTCCACATCCGAGAAAATAGGTCCAATTATGCTAATGAAACTCTGATCAGAAGATGATGTTTGATCAGAATGTGATCCAATTTTCTTGGAGGTAGAGACAAAAAAGTTTTCCTCCTTCTTTATAATGTGCGTCCGAGAAAATCGGAAACAGAGTTGAATGGGGGACTGCCATCCAATTATCGGAGGCAAATCGTGCATGCTGCAATTTTTTTCCTTGGATCAACACAATCCATAGAAAAAATCAACCATGTGCACAGGCCTATAGAATAGCAGGGAAAAAAGTGCTATATGTTAAAATGACGGATAGCCCTTGTCTGAGTTATACAGTCATCTGCATGAGCCTTAAGGGTTAGAGTTTGACCAGTGTTTGATCAGAGTATGATCCGACTTTCTCGGAGGTGGAGAGAAAAAAGAAAAAGTTTCTCCATCTTCTCCATTCTCCATTCTGTCAGTTTGTGAAAATCAGATGTCATCCAAGTGTGGCCCGTTGTTTTCCACTGTTTATCGGCGGCAAAACGTAAAAGTTCTAAGTGGTCTGAGGAAAAAAATTGGACATGTGCACTGTCTCATTGAATAACAATGGTCTGAGTGTAAAAAAACCCAAAACATCGTATGTAGTAAAACATTGTATGTACTTAAAATAGTATCAATAAAGCGTCAGATTACTACACAAAAAACAAACCCTCACACAGCTCAATCAATGGAAAAATAAAAATGTTGTAGGTCTCAGAAAATGGCAATATAAACTATTTTTTACACAAATTTCTGAATATTTTTTCACCATTAAAAAAAAAATGATACAGATTTGATATCACCAAAATTGTACTGACCTGAAGAATCATGTAGCCGGGTCACTTTTCCACATAAATGCTACAAAACAAAATCCAAAAAACAATGGCAGAATTGCTATTTTATTGTATTTTTTTTTGTGATTTTACCACACTTGGATTTTTTTTCCCATTTTCCAGTGCATTATATGGTAAAACTAATGGTGTCGTTCAAAAGTACAACTTGTCACCTTAAAAAACAAATCCTCATACAGCTATGTCGACAGAAAAATAAAAAAAAGTTATGGCTCTTAGGAGAAGGGGAGAAAAAAAAAAACATGGCGGAAAAACAAAAGTTGGGTCCGGCTGGAAGAGGTTAAAGTTGTCCACTGTGTTCCTGAACTAAACAAACAATCTAGTTGTTAGAAAAGACTCTGTTTTACGAAAAGTTTGGAGAATTTTGGTGTCTATTGTTTCTTTTCTAATGATGTGGTAAGAGTGGAACACTTCCATAAAGAAAGCCCCTTGTCTAAGGTTTACACAGGAATTGTTGGAACAGCCGTGTTTGTTCTGGTGCTGTGCAACACTCCAAATACCTGTCGGATACTAGCACAGTCTTAAAAAACCATCCAAGGCACAATTTAATGGGTCAGAAGTTGAAATAAAAGCGACTGGCTGGTTTGCATTTGGGCTTTGTAATATTATCTGAAGCCAGTCGAAGTGCAAAGTTACAGTAATGTGCTATATTATAGTCTCTGAGGCTGGCAGTGGGGCTGCATGACAATACTGTAAATTCATCAGAAAATGAGGGTCATGTAACCTGTCATTATGTCCGACTATGTTTTGGAACTGTTTTCACAGTGAGTCAAGTTACTTCAAAGCCTCTGACGCGATTTCTTAATTTTATTATTTGAAATATGTTCAGAATAAAGTAGGAAAATGAGGTAAACCGGCAAATGACGGCCAAAAGCTTGTGACTAATAATATAATAATATCCCCTACAATCCCTGCACTATTAGAGCAAGATTATTCTAGAATGGACGAAACACTTGCTGATGAACATGTTCCAAACAGCGAAATGTATTATTTTAGGCTGAATTCAAATAAAAAACATTTGGTTAAACATTTTTTCATTTTTCATGTATCTTTCTTATATTTATTATATACTGTGTCTCCAGCAGTCACTTTTGTTAGTAAAGGCGAAACAATATTATTTTCTAATGAAATAGGTCCAGTTTTTGCATACCTACTTCCCTATGCAGGGCTGGATTTGGATACCGGAAAAGGCTCTGACAGTACGAACTCGGGAACACTAACCAAGACTGACATTGGTGCAGGTTCGAGTACCGCAAATGCGGCTTCAGGGTTCCGGAACTGCCGGTTCAGGTTCAGGGTTCAGGTACCACAGGTGCGGTTTCAGGCTCAAGGAACCGCTGGCTGTGTTTTCAGGTTCAGGGCCCTTGGCCACACAAGGACCAGCGGTTCAGGTTCACAAACTAACTACACTAGATACTAAGATAGGGGACCTGGCAACATACAGTTGCACACACGCTACATGAAAGAAACTATAGGGGTTGCTCAGGCACCTCCCTATTGGGGAGGGTGCCTTTTATACTACATGCCTCCCAGCCATTGGCTGTGGGCATTTTCTCCGAACAGGGGAGCACGCGCAAGCATTAGGCGCACCGCTGAGAGGCCTGTGTGGTATGTACAAGAAGAAAGCAGGAAGCAGGAGACGGGGAGCTCACCGTGCGGGCGTGGCGGTGAGTATGTCGGCATCCCTGTATGGAGGGTAAAGGAGGATCATGCAGGGGCGCTGGCATTAGTGTTACATAATAAATATTTGAGAAACCAGGCAACCTGTTAAATTTGCTTTGACTAACCAGTTGCAATTCTAATATGCCAATCTCTAACTTGTTCTACCATCTTTGGTAGCTACCGAGGGTGCACCCAGAGCGACCACTACTCTTAACTGTAGCGGTGTCTACAGCACACCGATACAGTTAAACTCTGTGGTTGAGCGGGGAGACATGGTCTCCCTGTTCTACCGCTCTTCCTTCTGTTAGCTGCTTTAGGCCTGTGGCTTACAGAATGGCATGAGATGCACTGCATAAGTCCAAGACAGGGGTGGAGTGATATAATGACGTCATCACGTCAGGACTCTTATGTCTTGTGTGTACCCCGACGCGATATTGTCACAGCTTTGGTCCACTTGCACCTTTCCTCTCTCTGCTGGTGGAATCACCATGATCCAGAGTTAGTTGAGTATATGATGTTTATGTTTTTATTGTCATAGTCCGTACTTGTAGGGGAACTGTGGGTGTCATCACATAGAGTGTGGGACTACTGTGGGAGCCATTATACTGTGTATAGGAGGCTATGGAGGCATTATACTCTCTATAGGGGGCATTATACTATGTATAGGGGCTATAGGGCATTACACTGTATATCGGGGCACTATTTTGTTTACAGGGGACATTATACTCTGTATAGGGGGACATCATACAGAGTATAAGGGACAATTTACTGTGTATAATGGAGCTATGAGAGCATTATACTCTTTGAACTTTGGGGGCATTATCCTGTGTATAGGGGATTATGGGAGCAATAATATGTATAGGAGGGTCATTATTCTGTGTATAGCAGGGGTCTCAAACTCAGCTGGGCATATGGGCCGCACACGGAAAAACATTTAATTTGGGGGGCCACATTATTTGCATGACAAAGTGACATTTTTGGTGATACCATTTTATTTTCTATACACCTTTTGAACTGGTCCTCATCTTGCAGACATGGTCTCCCCTCCAGGTCTCCCATATTGCAGACATAGTCTCCCCTCCAGGTCCCCCATATTGCAGACATGGTCTCCCATCCAGGTCCTCCATATTGCAGACATGGTCCCCCATCCAGGTCCCCCATCCAGCAGACATGGTCTCCCATCCAGGTCCCCCATCCAGCAGACATGGTCCCCCATATTGCAGACATGGTCCCCCATCCAGGTCCCCCATATTGCAGACATGGTCTTCATATTGCAGACATGGTCCCCATATTGCAGACATGGTGCCCATCCAGGTCCCCCATATTGCAGACATGGTTCCCCATCCAGATCCCCCATATTGCACACATGGTCCCCCATATTGCAGACATGGTCCCCCATATTGCAGACATGGTCCCCCATCCTGGTCCTTATGTTGCAGACATGTCCCCCATCCAGGTCCCCCCCATACTGCTCACAGGACCCCCCTCCCCATACTGCGCACTGGGCCAGCCCCCCATACTGTTCTCAGGGTCCCTGTCCCCCCATACTGCGCTCAGGGTCCCCATCCCCCCATACTGCGCTCAGTGTCCCCGTCCCCCCCATACAGCGCTCAGGGTCCCCACCCCCCCATACTGCGCTGAGGGTCCCCGTCCCCCCATACTGCGCTCAGGGTCCCCCCCCATACAGCGCTAAGGGTCCCCGTCCCCCCCATACTGCGCTCAGGGTCCCCATCCCCCCCATACTGCGCTCAGGGTCCCTGTCCCACCCATACTGCGCTCAGGGTCCCCCCCCATATTGCGCTCAGGGTCCCCCCCCATACTGCACTCAGGGTCCCCCCCCATACTACGCTCAGGGTCCCCCCCCATACTGCGCTCAGGGTCGCCGTCCCCACCATACTGCGCTCAGGGTCCCCGTCCCCCCCCATACAGCGCTCAGGGTCCCAGTCCCCCCATACTGCGCTCAGGGTCCCCATCCCCCCCATACTGCGCTCAGGGTCCCCGTCCTCCCCATACAATGCTTAGGTCCCCGCCCCCACCATACAGCGCTCAGGGTCCCCGTCACCCCATACAGCGCTCAGGGTCCCCGTCCCCCCATACTGCGCACAGTGCCCCCCTATACTGAGCACAGGTCCCCTGTGCTGTATTTCACATGACAGAGAAAAAAAAAAAGATTCTCATCTGTCCTCCGTTCCCTCGGCATCCTTTCTGCACCTGTGGCCCGCAGGCATAGACCCCGTAACGATCGCGGCTCTCTCCAGCAGCCGCCAACATCAGCGCTGTAATGCAGAGTATTTGCTCGCAGAGACCGGCTCTCTGCACAGCAATACCAGTGTCAGCCGCCGGCCTATCAGAGGCCAGCAACTGACATCTGCACATGGCAATGACGTCATACGCCGCTGCGCTGGGAAGCAGAGGTCAGCTGCTGGCCTCTGATAGGCCGGCGGCTGACACTGATATTGCTGTGCAGAGAGCCGGGGCACAATGGTGGACATTATTATGTGGGGCAGGAAGAGGAGCACTGTTTTTGTGCCGCACAGCAGGTGTCGTAATAGGGACACATACGGCAGCAGTGGCTCAGTATTGGGGTATCAGCAGGATGACGAGTTTGTGCTGGTTGGGAATAGATGGGGACAGTGCTGGAAATGTGAGAAGTCAAATGTGTCTTTGGTGTAAACTCTGTAGATGAGTCGTGGCTGGAAGAAGTTGTCATGTCGGTCTGGGCCAGATGGAAAAGACGTGAAAAGTGAACGACTCCATCAGAAAGAACATCAACTGCGAGTCAGTAACTGTAATCTCGTATATGTCCTGCACGACTGGTATCTACAACTATATGGTCACCATATGGCTGTAATATTGGTCTTAGGTTTTGTATTTGTGATTCATTTTCAGTAACATCATACTCATCTGCTGAGGTTACACTATACTCACTATTAGGCTTAGCCACCGTAGTTGTAAACTTGATTATCTGGTTGGGGCCCACTCAGATGTGCTTCACTCCCCCTAAGCTGCACCCCAGCTATACCCCTGTTCTGTACCAATAGTGCAGGCTCCATTATATACTCTATATTTTTATAACGGTAGCTTGTGGTATTTCTCTAAATTAGAGCATTCAGTTGAAATTTATACAATTGTTAATACTATGATCTCATTAATACAAGCTGTGTATCCAATACAGTCATTAAACATATACACATATAAAATGTTACATAAACATATTATGTTTCATTATAACATATGAAACATATTTGTGTCCAGTGATGTAATTGACAACTATAGGAGCTCTAATGACAGCACTACATCCTTCCCAAGTTCGTTACCCAATAAAAAATAAAAGTAACTGAAAAACTAATTATTGTTGGATCTGTACCAATCACTTCATTGGGCATTTTATTTGTTACTTGTATACAGTAGGTTATATTTTTGAGAGAGACTATACTATGCCTGGTAAACTCATGTATTCATTTACAAAATGGCACGGTATGTAGACTACTAAAACTTATTGTAGAGGGTATTCGGTGCAATACTTTAAAGGGAACCTATCATCTGGTTTCCTGTTACTAAACTGTTGCCGGCACATTATGTCCTTCCTAATTAGGATCCCTACAATCCATTGCATGAACCCCTGCAGCCTGGCATACCACTAAAAAGTATCTTTATTCATTGCTCTCCTGCATGGTAATAGGTGCCAATGTGTGTGTGTGGCGCCCCTGAAGGTTCGACCGCCACAGGGATGCTGCACTTCTCTAATGGAGTGTAGTGTTCCTCCTCTGAGGTAAGAACAGTGTGATAGTCGTGACCCAACCTTTACATCCGACACCACACTTCTCCACCAGAGGGAGCTAGTATGCGCTAGGTGCTGCTCCCCTGGTTACAGGGAGACTGGGGAACCAAGAGTTAGGGGAACCAGTTAGTGGGTGAGGGTGGAGGACTTACAAGTTAGTTACATTTTAAATTTCATATTTAATAAAAAGCCATCTTGGCTCTTGGTTCTTGACTGCTTGCTGACAGTACTCGGCTGTACTATGGCTGTACCCTGACTGGTGTCAGAACATGATCTCCTACCCTGAAAGTAGATCCTGTGTGGGCCTGCAGGGGATGGAGACACGGCCCTAGTTCCTAGGCCTTGGGATGATGGGCAGGCGGGAGATGAGGAATATCTCAGCCCGGTCGAGGACCATGAGCTTAAGAGTGTGGCTCCACAGCAAATGGATCCCAGGCAGTATGCAGACGGAGCATAATACGCCACCTGTCCTCGCCATGTTGATATATTCAGAGGGACTCCGGCTGCAAGAGGGGTACCGGCCCCCGACACCCGACCTTGCTACTTTATGTCCTGGACGGGAAAGCCCGGTAGGCCCAGAGGATCCCACCGGGTATCGGACAGAGCGGAGCTGCCACCCGTACCCTTGTTCTGAGAGGAGTTCAGAGGGAGTCCCAGCCTATTTGGACACACACGGACAGGAAAGGATTCGGTCTGTAGTTCAGGAACACTCTGGTGTAGAGTCCCGACTGAATGCTGGACTTACTCGGAGGTTGTTGGACCCCCGTCTCTGGTGACTGCAGGACTCCGCGGGGAGCAGGGAGTTGCCTTCCTTCTGCCATCTCTAAAGTGAGTAAAGCCTTGGAAGTTCACCCCTATGACCTCCGGACTATTTATTCTGCACCACACTGCGAGACGCGGCGCCCGTCGCCCTCTACTACTACCCCTTCCATCCTGTCCCTCTGCCCTGAGGCCCTGCTCCGCCTGTGGGGAGTAGTAAGAACTCTGGCTGTCATAACACCAGGCCTCAGCGGACTGCAGCGGCGCTGGTGGCCCTTCACCAGGCACCACAGGTGGCGTAGTCGTTAAATCAGCCACTCAACCCAGATGAGCCCACACCATCTCTCTTTTTAATGTGATGGCCCTGAGCACGGGTCGGGTCCGGGCCACGGCTGCACCCCATCTCTTCATCACAGGACCCGTCTCCGAGTCCCCCATCAACCAGGGTAAACTAAAAGGGCTCTTTCGAGAATGAGGCATCACATGTGTATCAACCAACCTCGGTGCCTTCTGTAGGCTGGGTATCTCAGCCCCATCAATCCAAGGCTGAGGGGCTGTGTTAGCGAGTGTTCTTAGTGTGGTAAGGATAGTCTGTACATCCCCATCGACTGAGTACTACGAATGAGAGCCATGAAAAAATATAATTTTTAGATGTGTGCTGTAATGTAGCTGAGCACGAAAAGGATAGTTGTGATCTTAATTAGGAAAGCCATAATGTTCTGGCAGTAATTAATCAATCTGCCAGGTTGCATCCAACTCTTAGACCTGCCACTGTTAGACAAATCTTCATTAGGGCACAGTCAGACGGCCGTGTAAACTGGACCGAGATCGGAGCACAATGCACGGACTGACCTGAGGCTTTCCCAACCCGAGTGTGACGGCTTCATGTATTTCTATGCAGCTGTGACGTTCGGGTCGGGAGAGCTGCCGGCCAGTCTGTGCACTGTGTTCCGATCTCAGTCAGATTTATATGGCCGTCTGACTGCACCATTATTCAACATACACAGCCCCTTACTTGTAGTAATGGATGAGCCTGGTATTACAGTTCTGTATCATTCGCTTGTTGGGACAAAGCTGTAATAAATTGAAATACTAGATTTACTAGAAGTGCATATCAGTGCCATGTAAACAATGGTGAGGATGCGGTACTTACTGGAGCGCCATGGACTCTTCAAACAGTAAATTGGTGGTGTGTTAAAATTTAGCCTATTAATATAAAATTGAGGAGGTTATCATTTTAAAACCCCTGATAACCCATTTTAGCTAACAAAATGTGGTCATCTACTCACAGTGGGACAGACCACTCCATAAGGACATTAGACCACATATGCATGTATTACTATTTATTATGAGCATCCTTGGCATGTTTCCAGTGAATATCTGCAAGGATTAAGATCATAGCACTACACTGCCATTCCTCGACCTAAACATATGATCCAATTGATTGGCTTGATGAGTAATAGTTGAACTCAAAAATCCCTTGTGTGTTGGACTACAACATTTTAGCGCAATCAAAATATTTCCCATAGTTGATGTTCTGGCTCATTAAAGGGGTTGTCCAGAATTGCAATCCTTGGCTGTATTCTTCTGAAAAAGGTACTACACTGTTCTGGAGCCCGTACATGGTATCGCAGCTAAGTGCCACTCATTTCAATAGGGCTGAGCCTCAATACCAGGCAGAACCTGTAGCCGGGTGTTTTAGAAGGAGACAGCCTTATATTTCTAATCCTGGACAACAATAGAATGCAGGAATGTTTCGGATTTTACTATTAATTATTTTCTGACACCAGCTGTGTTCAGTTAGTATTAGTTTATCTAAAATGATGAAGAGAAGTTTAGAGCCAATCCGATGTTATCATTTCCTGTTCTTCTTCTCGGGATAAATCTGCCAAGATTACATTCTGATATACAAGTAGATGATGTTCCTCCTTTGGACTTCTAAAAGTTTTCATTTTCATCATTACTTTTGGTCTGTCAATCAGTTTTTGACTTGTGGCCTGTCACACTCGGCAAATACTTATTATGGGAACATAGCCTAAAAAGAAACCCTAAGATGACGAGTACCTGGAGACTCCATGCAAATGTTGCCCTTGTTTGGATGTACACCCAGAGACCCTGCCTTGCAAGAGAACAGTGTTAACTAGAGATGAGCGAATCTTTTGAAATTCAAATTCACTGACTTTGCCAAATTTTCCCCTAAATTTCAATTTTCATTTGTGGAAATTAAATGTGTACAAATCTCAATACGGTGTAATGTGGCAGAGAGGGGTTGCCATGGGCGAGGTACTCATCTCGCATGCCCCGGCACGTTACAGGAAAGTCGGGGTCCTGAATGGGTGTGTGAACTTGTGCTGGGGGGGCACTATGCTTGCGCAGTCCGCATGTAACCGTTGACTCTGGTTTGCCAGGACCAGATGTTTCACAGTTCAATGAGGGAGACCACCATTCAAAAATAAACTTTTTACTGAACAGGAACTTGGTAGGGATTAAATACAGGAGATAGAGGGTACACACCTTCATGAACGTTTTTTTCACAACACGGAGCTTTTTCCAGACAATTTTGATTTTTGATTCCTCTCTCTTTACCCTCTTTACTTGTTCTCTGTAGTCACTATTTCTCACTACTTCACCACAACCCAGCTCAACACTATAGTTCAGCTTAGCAAGAGTCCTTTGCTCAACCCGCAGTTCTGTGTCTTCATTCCCCTTAGGGGGGCTATGGAGCCAGAATGGCCGATACTTACAGTGGTAGAAATAATTATTTGATCCCTTGCTGTTTTTGGAAGTTTGCCCACTGACAGAGACATGAACAGTCTATAAACTTAAGGGTAGGTTAATTTTAACATTGAGAGATAGAATATCCAAAAAAAAAGCAAGAAAATCACATTGTATAAATTAGATAATTTTTTTTTGCTTTTTGCAGTGAGAAATAAGTATTTGATCCCTCTGGCAAACAACACTTAATACTTGGTGGCAAAACCCTTTTTAGCAAGCACAGCAGTCAGTTTTGTAGTTGATGATGAGGGTTTGGTCCACTCCTCTTTGCAGATCATCTCTAAATCATTAAGATTTTGAGGCTGTCGCTTGGCAACTCAGAGCTTCAACTCCCTCCTTAAGTTTTCTATGGAATTAAGGTCTGGAGACTGGCTAGGCCACTCCATGACCTTACTGTGCTTCTTTTTGAGCCACTCCTTTTGTTGCCTTGGCTGTATGTTTTGGGATATTGTCTTGCTGGAAGACCAAGCCACGACCCATTTTCAATGCTCTTACTGAGGGAAGGAGGTTGTTGGCCAAAATCTCGTAAAACACGACTCCATCCATCTTCTCTTCAGTACGGTGCAGTCGTCATGTCCCCTTTTCAGAAAAGCACCCCCAAAGTATAATGTTTCCCCCATCATGCTTCACGGTTGGGACGATGTTCTTAGGGTTGTACTCATCCTTCTTCTTCCTCCAGTCTCGGCGAGTTGAGTTAATGCCAAAGAGCTCAATTTTTGTCTCATCTGACAACAGCACCTTCTCCCAATAACTCACAGAATGATCCAGGTGTTCATTGGTAAACTTCAGACGAGCCTGCACATGTGCCTTCTTGAGCAGGGGGACCTTGCGGGCACTGCAGGATTTTAAACCTTTAAAGTGTAATGTGTTACCAATGGTTTCCTTGGTGACTGTGGTCCCAGCTGCCTGGAGATCATTAACAAGTTCCCCCCATGTAGTTTTAGGCTGATCTCTCACCTTCCTCATGATCAAGGATACCCCATGAGGTGAGATTTTGCATTGTGCCCCAGATTGATGTCGATTGACAGTCATTTTGTATTTCTTCCATTTTCTTACTATTGCACCAACAGTTGTCTCCTTCTCACCCAGGGTCTTACTTATGGTTTTGTAGCCCATTCCAGCTTTGTGCAGGTCTATGATCTTGTCCCTGACATCCTTAGAAAGCTCTTTGGTCTTGTTAATTTAGTCTGTGGACAGGAGTCTTTTATACAGGTGACTATGTAAGACAGCTGTCTTTAATGAGGGAACGAGTTGATAAAGAGCGTCTAACTGGTCTGTAAGAGCCAGAACTCATAATGGTTTGTATTGGATCAAATACTTATTTCTCACTGCAAAATGCAAAAAAAATTATCTAATTTATACAATGTGGTTTTCTTGATTTTTTTGGATATTTTATCTCTCAATGTTAAAATTAACCTACCCTTAAAATTATAGACTGTTCATGTCTTTGTCAGTGGGCAAACTTACAAAAACAGCAAGGGATCAAATACTTATTTCCCCCACTGTGTATTCTCTAATGCTGAAGCTCTGGAAATCCCACCCATTGCACTCTATTCATCTCGCGTACTCCATTCTGTCTAGGCCTGTTACCTTCAGGAGTTATAAACTCTAGGCCTTACAGCTAGGCGTCCACTCACAGGACTCTGCTCCAGAGAATCATTGTGTCTCTAGGTCACTTTTATTCTTTACTGCTCCGGATCACACTATCTCTTTCTCCAGGTCTCCTCTCACTTTAGGGACACCAAAGAATGTGGCGCTGCTCACGTTGGACCTTGGGTCCTTTCTCTATGCATTCTGGATCCTATCTCCCTCCCTGACAAGAACTGTCTCTCATCTCCTCAGCTTAACCCCTCCCACTCTGGGCTAATCTCAACCATTAACTCTTGCTATCCCTACTGTCAGCAATTCACAATACTAACATCAATAACACAAATCACAATTCACATTACACATCACAGTTCACAATAACACTTGTTTCTTCAATGGGAACGTGGGCAATATGTCCATCTCCTTACAATGGGAAAGCTTGTAATTTCTTGGAAAATATATGTAGGAGAGAAGAAAGAGAAAGAGAGAACCTCACTGATTATAACAGCTTGCACTCTACAGGAGAGAGATAGACAACCCCCTGACCACAAGAGCTTACACTCTACAGGAGAGCGAGAACCAATGCTGATCATAAGAGCAGGACCCCTCTGATTGTAAGAGCTTACACTCTACAGGAGAGAGAGTGAAAGAGATGACCCTGCTGGTTATAAGAGCTTGCACGCCACAGTAAAGAGAGAGGACCCTGCTGACCATAAGAGCTTACACTCTACAGGACAGAGAGAGAGAAAGAGAGAAACAGATGATCCTGCTGACCATAAGAGCTTACACTCTACAGGAGAGAGGGAACTTTGCTGATCATAAGAGCAGGACCCTGATGACCTTAAGAGTTTATACTCTACAGGACAGAGAGAGAGATGACCCCGCTGACTATAAGACCTTACACTCTACAGGAGAGAGAGACTTAGGCCACGGCCCCAGTATCAGTGTTTGGTCAGTATTCAGTCAGTTTTTTTTCTTTGGAGTGGGAGTCAAAACCAGGCGTGGGTGATAAATGCAGAATTGGTGCACTTGTTTCTATTATTCTTTTTCTCTGATTGTTCCTCACATGGTTTTGGCTCCAACTCCTGAGGAAAAATCCTGACTGAATACTGACCAAATACTGATAGTGGGACCATGGCCTTACATAGACACTCTGGAGATGGAAAATGACTCTGCCAAACAAACTGTGCTCTGCTAGGAGTCTCTGATCTGTGATGGCCCAGGGCAGGTGTGACCACACAAAAAGACATTATCCTGCTCTTTGATGTTTCAGCAGTGAGGAAAGTGGTGCTGGGCAAATTTTATTTTCTTTTCTTTTGCAAACTACAAATCGAATCTCAAAATGTTCGAAATTCGCGTGAAATCGTGAATTTCAGGAAATTCGACTCAGACTCAATCCTCTGCGGATCGATCTGCCCATCTCTAGTGATAACCACTGAATCACAACTTTTCTCATAACCATGCAAGGTAAAAATTAGACTACGGTCAGACTACCAGTATTTGGTCAGTATTTCACATCAGTATTTGTAAGCCAAAACTCTGAGTGGGTGAAAAATGTTGAAGTGGTGACGTGTTTCTATTATACTTTTTCTCTGAATGTTTCTCACCTGGTTTTGGCTTACAAATACTGATGTAAAATACTGACCAAATACTGATAGTGTGACCGTAGTGTAAATCTGTATATTTCTATTTTCATCAAGAGAAATGTACAAATTTTAAGAACTGATTTTCTGTAAGCACTTTATCTTTTCACATTTGACTTTTAGTCTATGGGCACTCATTGCAGAGAGGAAGGTGGCGGGAACCATTGTGCAGCTGCATGGAATTCAGACTTGTAAGATGACTGTATACTCATTTCATTTATTTGTAGAACCTGTGACCTGGCTGTAAATGAGGTCATCTTATAACATATGCCAGGAGATTTCTGAGAAGCTGGTAAAATGTAAAAAGATCTTTATTTCACTTTTAGCCTTTAGTCTATAGAGCAGACAGTGTATGCTTATGAATTGTAATGCTTTAAGAAAAAAAGAAAAAACATTTTTTTTTATAAAGAAAAGATGAAAAATTATATAAAGTTAAAATTAAGTAAATATGGTACAAATTCTCATGACTAAACCAGCCTGAGAAGTTCTTGACCTCTAAATGGCCCTTAATAATGTTGTTAATGAGCCACTCTTCCTATAACCTTTTGCCCTTTTTCAAACACTTAAAAAAGTTAAAAAAATAAACAATTGTGTAAATTTGCAAGATGGGACCTGAATACACCAAAGTCATTGTGCATTACTGTGCTACAATTTTACAGCAATGGCTCATTAGGCCATTTGTGCTGCAGTTTCCATACTACTGTAAGGCCTCCTTCACATGTACGTGTCTCCGGTACTTGTTGTTGTCATTTTCACATGTACCAGAGACACTTACACACGCACATCCATTATAATCTATGGTGCTGCTTACATGTCCGTGTATTTACACTGACCGTGTGTCTGTGTGAACCATGAGGAGACGTGTCCGCTTTTTACTGGCAGCACGGATCACATGGACCCATGCAAGACTATGGATCCGAGCAAAACACATACAGCACACTGATGACATCTGTGTGCCGTCCATGTGACACATAGCGGAATATAATGCAGAATAGAAATTACAGATTTTTATGTGTTAAAGATGTGCAAAGATAGATAGATATCCATGAGATATATAGCTATAGATAATGAGATAATATCAGCTCACAGCTGTCTGCTTTACCTTGGCTGGTTATAAAAAATATATATTTTTAATGTATTTATTTATTAGGTTAATACATGTACAATAAACTACACACGAAAAGCACTAATTATATATCTCATGGACATCAATCTATTTATCTATCTATCTATATCTTTGCACATCTTTAACACTTAAAAATCTGTAATTTCTATTCTGCTTTCTATTCCGGTACGTGTCACACAGATGGCACACAGTTGGTACACACATACACATGGACTGCATACGGATAGCACACAAATGTTGCACATGTACGGCACACACGTAGACACAGATGGCACGTGGATGGTATGTGGCACCCCTGAAGGTTCGACCGCCACAGGGATGCTGCACTTCTTTAATGGAGTGTAGTGTTCCTCCTCTGAGGTAAGAACAGTGTGATAGTTGTGACCCAACCTTTGCATCCAACACCACATTTCTCCACCAGAGGGTGCTAGTATGCACTATGTGCTGCTCCCCTGGTTACAGGGAGACTGGGGAACCAAGAGTTAGGGGAACCAGTTAGTGGGTGAGGGTGGAGGACTTACAAGTTAGTTACACTTCAAGTTTCATATTTAATAAAAAGCCATCTTAGGTCTTGGTCTTTCGGCTGTTCTCTGTGCTGTCATATACTGTGTGTAACTGTGACCTCCCTCCCGGAGCGCAGACCCTGTGTGGGCCTGCATCGGCAAGGGACACAGCCCTCGTACCCCGGCCTTGGGACGAGGGGCAGGTTGCAGACCAGGAATGTCTCAACCCGGCCAATGACCAGGACCAAGAAGGCCCGGCGCTCAAGAGTATGGCTCCACAGCAAATGGATCCCAGGCAGGATGCAGACGGAGCGGAGTACGCCACCTGTCCTCGCCATGCTGATATATTCAGAGGGACTTCAGCTGCAAGAGGGGTACTGGCCCCCGACACCCGACCTTGCTACTCTACGTCCTGGTCAGGAAAGCCCGGTAGGCCCAGAGGATCCCACCGGGTATCGGATGGAGCGGAGCTGCCACCCGTGCCCTTGTTCTGAGAGGAGCTCAGAGGGAGTCCCGGCCTATTTGCACACACACAGACAGGAAAGGATTCGGTCTGTAGTTCTGGAACACTCTATTATTAGGGGGACAGACAGGGCAATCTGTCACAAAGACCGGGATCGCCGAACGGTGTGCTGCCTCCCTGGCGCTCGAGTCCGGCACATCGCGGATCGGGTTGACAGGTTACTGGGTGGGGCTGGCGAAGACCCAGCGGTCATGGTCCACATCGGCACCAATGACAAAGCGAGTGGTAGATGGAGGGTCCTTAAAAATGATTTCAGGGACCTAGGTAGGAAGCTTAGGGCAAGGACCTCCAAGGTAGTTTTCTCAGAAATACTACCAATCCCGCGAGCCACACAGGAGCGCCAACGGGAAGTTAGGGAGGTGAATAAGTGGCTAAAAAGTTGGTGCAAGGCAGAAGGGTTTGGGTTCATGGAGAACTGGGCCGACTTCGCGGTCGGCTACAGGCTCTACCGTAGGGACGGGCTGCACCTCAATGGGGAGGGTGCAGCGGTGCTGGGGAAGAAGATGGCTAATAGGTTGGAGGAGTTTTTAAACTAGAGACGGGGGGGGGAACCAAGGAAATAGGTGGGATGTGAGGCAAGCAAGGGGGAAGGGGAGAAGTGAATATAATGAGGGTGGAGAGGGGGGTGGGGATAGTACAGTTAGATCGTTAGAGAAGAATAGGATGCTAAATAACCACCAAAGTTTTATCTTGCATGCTGACCAACGCAAGAAGCCTGACCAATAAGGCGGATGAGCTGCGGGCGCTTATATCGGAGGAGAGGTATGACATCGTAGGTATTACAGAGACTTGGCTAGACGATAGCTACGACTGGGCGGTAAATTTATTAGATTATAGTTTATTTAGAAGGGACCGGAAACAGGGGAAAGGCGGAGGAGTCTGCTTATATGTAAAGTCATGTCTAAAACCCAGACTAAGGGAAGATATAGGAGAGGGAGAAGAGGGGGTCGAGTCCATGTGGGTAGAGATAGAGGGGGCAAAAAATAATAATAAAATATTACTGGGGGTCTGCTATAAGCCACCAAATCTAACAGAGGAGAATGAGAATCTGCTATTAGGACAAATAGACAAAGTAGCAAAACATAATGAAGTGATTGTAATGGGGGATTTCAACTACCCGGATATTGACTGGGAAACAGAAACCTGTAGATCTCAGAAAGGAAAAAGGTTCTTGACAAATATTAAGGATAATTATCTCTCCCAACTAGTGCAGGAACCAACGAGAGGGAAGGCCGTGTTGGACTTAATATTGACTAATAGGCCTGATAGAATAACTGAGGTACAGATAGGGGGGCACCTAGGTAATAGCGACCATAATATTATCGACTTCAAAATGCCCTTCAGTAGGGTTATCAATAAGGGAACAACAAAAACATTAAACTTTAGGAGGGCGAAGTTTGATCAGCTGATAGAAAACCTTCAACTTATTGAC
This sequence comes from Phyllobates terribilis, assembly GCF_046119375.1. NCBI lineage: Eukaryota > Metazoa > Chordata > Amphibia > Anura > Dendrobatidae > Phyllobates > Phyllobates terribilis. The sequence goes on from NW_027362762.1 coordinate 878,532,129, forward strand.
TGGGACAAAGTACTTAATCAATGGAATACGAATAGTAAATGGGAAACCTTCAAAAGAATTCTGAATACTCAGTGCGAGAGGTATATACCGTATGGGAATAAAAGGGCCAGAAATAAGAGGAAACCAATATGGTTGAACAAGAACGTAAAAGGGGCGTTAAATAGCAAAAAAGAGGCATTCAAGAGATTAAAACAGGAAAACAGTAAGGAGGCACTAATGTGTTACAAGGAAAAAACGAGAACCTGTAAAAAACAAATAAAATTAGCGAAGGAGGAAACAGAGAAACGTATTGCTAGGGAAAGTAGATCAAATCCCAAACTGTTCTTTACGTATATAAATAGTAAAAGGATTAAATCGGAAAATATTGGACCGATAAAAAGTGAGGAAGGCAAAATCATAGAGAAAGATGAGGATAAAGCTAATCTATTAAATAATTTTTTTTCGACAACTTTCACAAAGGAAATAGAACTAACAGGAGAAATGAGAAATGACAAGCTTAATCCTCCACTAAGTATGACTAATCTAACCCAAGTTGAGGTACAGAAACGCCTCAGTAACATTAAAATAAACAAATCACCAGGACCTGATGGCATACACCCACGGGTACTAAGGGAACTAAGTAATGTGATAGACAGACCGTTATATCTTATATTTAAGGACTCTGTTGAGACTGGGTCTGTACCACTTGATTGGCGACAGGCGAATGTAGTGCCAATATTCAAAAAGGGAGCGAAAAGTGACGCCGGAAACTATCGGCCGGTGAGTCTGACGTCCGTTGTGGGCAAAATTTTTGAAAGCTTCATTAAAGAGGCAATTACGGAGCATCTTGATGCTAATAATCTTTTAATCCCGAACCAACATGGATTCATGAGGAATCGCTCCTGCCAAACAAACCTGATTGACTTCTACGAGGAGGTTAGCTCTCGATTAGATCAGGGGGAACCAGTGGATGTCGTGTATCTCGACTTCTCAAAAGCGTTCGATAGCGTGCCACATAATAGGTTGGTATACAAAATGAGAATGATGGGGCTGGGGGAAAATGTCTGCAAGTGGGTAGCTAACTGGCTAAAGGATAGAAGGCAGAGGGTGGTTATAAATGGAATATTCTCAGATTGGGTAAGCGTCACTAGTGGGGTACCACAGGGGTCTGTACTAGGCCCAATGTTATTTAATATCTTTATTAACGACATAGTCAACGAGATAAATAGTAAAATATCAATATTTGCAGATGACACAAAGTTATGTAAAACAATTAATACAAAAGAGGACAGTGCAGACCTACAGAGGGATTTGGATAAGCTGGGTAGGTGGAGCATTAAATGGCAAATGAGGTTTAACGAGGAGAAATGTAAGGTCATACATATGGGAAGGAAAAATGGAAGTCACCAGTACTCACTGAATGGGAAATCATTGGGGAATTCAGAGATGGAGAAGGACTTGGGCATCTTGATTGATAGCAAACTAAATTGGAGTGCCCAAAGTCAGGCCGCTGCTGTAAGGGCAAACAGGGTAATGGGATGTATCAGAAGAGGTATAGCTGCAAAGGATGAGAACATTGTTCTTCCACTGTACAAAGCACTGGTCAGACCACACTTGGAATACTGTGCTCAGTTATGGGCCCCAATATATAGAAAGGATATAAATGAGCTTGAAAAGGTACAAAGGAGGGCAACAAAATTAATAAAGGGAATGGAGGGACTACAATACCCAGAGAGGTTGGCAAAACTAGGACTATTCAGCCTGGAAAAGAGAAGGTTGAGGGGGGACATAATAAATGTGTACAAATATGTTAGGGGACAGTATAGAGATCTTGCCCGGGATTTGTTCAAAAGGAGGGATATTACGGTAACAAGAGGGCATTCACTAAGACTGGAAGAGAAAAGGTTTCAGCACCAGCATAGGAAGGGGTTCTTTACGGTAAGAGCAGTGAGAATATGGAATTCACTGAGTGAGGAGACGGTAATGTCAGATTCACTACACCAGTTCAAGCGGGGACTGGATGCATTTCTAGATACCAGGCAGATTTCGGCATATACCTAAAAATAAAATAAAATAGTAAGTTGATACAGGTATTTATTCTGACTGCTGGTTTCAGAGTCGGGAGGGAATTTTTCCTCAGGTGAAGATTGGCTAAATCATTTGGGGTTTTTGCCCTCCTCTGGATCAACTTTAGCAATTACAGAACTAACAGGTCGAACTTGATGGATGCAAGTCTTTATTCGGCTTTACAAACTATGTTACTATGTTACTATGGTGTAGGGTCCCGATTGAACGCTGGACTTACTCGGAGGTTGTCGGGAACCCCTGTCCCTGGTGACCGCAGGACTCCGCGGGGAGCAGGGAGTCGCCTTCCTTCTGCCATCTCTAAAGTGAGTAAAGCCTTGGAAGTTCACCCCTATGGCCTCCGGACTGTTTATTCTGCGCCACACCGTGAGACGCGGCGCCCGTCATCCTCCACTACTACCCACTCCATCCTGTCCCTCTGCCCTGAGGCCCTGCTCCGCCTGTGGGGAGTAGTAATAACTTTGGCCGCTATAACACCAGGCCTCAGCGGACTGCAGCGACACTGGTGGCCCTTCACCAGGCACCACAGGTGGCGTAGTCGTTAATCAGCCACTCAACCCTGATAAGCCCACACCATTCTTTTTAATGTGACGGCCCTGAGCACGAGTCGGGTCCGGGCCAGGGCTGCACCCCATCTCTCCATCACAGGACCCGACTCCGAGTCCCCCATCACCCAGGGTAAGCTAAAGGGCTTTTTCGAGCATGAGGCGTTACAACCTGGCGTAGTCGGCAGGATCGCGTGCCCGCAGCAAAGGAAGAAGTATCCATTGCTACCGGGTACTGTGTGCCTTACACCTTGAACTGTCATTTTACACTTAAAATGGCGCCCGCCCAAGAAGAACAGGCGCCATAATGCTGTGAAAAGACTGTCTTTGAACACCTCCCATCGTGGGCTGGGCTCCCGCTTGGCGCCAAAAATGTGGACTGCCCCTTCCATCAGAGACTGTCCGCGGGGTAATGCCTGTCAAACCGGATGGGCTGAACGAAGGCGGGCCTGTCAGCATTCCGCCCAGGAACCGCCCCGAAAGAGGAGGAAGAGGAAAAGTAACAAGGTTCGGCCATTGCAGTTGGAGCTTGGCATTCGTCAGAGGCAGACATGGACGCTTTTGGGGAGCAAACCCACGCACCTTCTGAACCCGGTTCAGGCCCTTCACCCGGCAGAGAGAGAGGCAGCAGTATCCTCACATCGGGAGACTTTGAATTTCTCCGGCAGGAAGCTCCAGGACTCTTGGGAAGGCAGAGAGAGGCCCAGGAGGTGGCGATGGCTGCGTGGCGGGAGGAGATGCTGCTGCGTATCCGGGACCGCCGCCAAGGAGTTGAGGTTCCAGGAAAAGGCGACGCGGTGACAGAGGTCGAGGGCGGCCCAGCGGCGGGTGAGTGTGCAACCCCTGCCCCGGTCGCAGAGCCTACCGTGACAATCCTGGACCTCATGACGGAGTATTTAATTCCCCACGCGGCCAACTGGGAGCAGGCTTTGGCTCCGGAGCTGCAAGCGGCAGCTATGGGTGGGGACCTGCGATGCCGCCCAAACCCTGAATTGGAGGTGCCTGAAACTGCGGCGGAATCCACCGGCTCCTACCCGGACTGATCTGCGCCTGTAGAGGACCCGCAGCAACCTGTCTTGACCCCGCTACCAACACCAGCAGTAACCTGGCCCGAGGCTGAGGAGTGGGCCTCGGAAAACCAGGGGGGCGACCTGATGGGCTTCCCCCGGGAGACCCGGGCTGAAGCGCGGAGGAGGAGCCAGTGGTGCAGCGACCAAATCTTCCAGCTCGCACGGGAGCAGCGCTGCGAGCGCCTCGAGGTACGGGCCAAAGCTGCCAAATCCCGGGCTCATCAGGAGGAGGCCACCCGTCCCAGTCCCCGAGTGGAAGGCCAAGTCGTCCGCTTCCACCATGAGGTGGAGTGGGGGTTCATCCGAAGTCCCCAGTACCAGGACGACGTGTTCGTCAGCCGGCGAGACGTCGCGCCGCGTCTAAAGAAGGGACATCCTGGCCGGAACCTCTTCCCGGGCGATACAGTAACCTTTTCTCGCCACCAGGGGGTGCGAGGGTGGTACGCCCTGGATGTACACAAAGTGTCCGGGAGCGACGCCACCCCGCGCTCAGCCTCAGGGGACCAGTCAGCCTCTGTCGGGAGGAAAGAGCCTTTTCCCAGGAGAGAGCCCGAGGTCTAAAGCAGCCCCTGGCTGTTGCAGTTTTCGTTTACCAGTTTAATGTGTGTTGACTTTTCTATTTTTGATTTTCTTCGAATCCCAGGTTTCTAGAGACATGTGTCCCTGCGGACTGGCAGCAGACAGACTCTTTCCATTGTATATAGTTCGCATCTTTTTAGGTGCTCCATATTGGTTTTATACAAAACCGCGGATATTCTCTACCTCAAGACCTCAGAAGGAAAACCTGTCAGGGTGGCTCTCTGGGAGGTCCAACTCGGGATCTTCATGCCCTGCAGCCACCCCAGGGCCCACGTTGAGGGTTTAGGCGCAGGTCCCTCGCACTTCTGAATTGACTCTGCGTCTTTTGCACCAAAATGTCTCTAGAAAAATGCTAGCACTTTTATAATTTTATACTTTTATAATTTTATACTTTTGTAATTTTCTACTGTATAACCTGTTATGCAACGTTTATGCAATCCATGCAAACGGAGATGTGCCTCCCAAGAAGGGAAGATAGTTCATGTTGATATAAAAAGAGCATGAGGCGTCACAGCTACACACGTACACATGGACGACCAACAGAAAACCACACAGATAGTAAAAACTGACTGTCTCACGCATAGGTTTTTTTAAGCGGACGCGTGAAGGGGGCCTAATGATGATGCTACTGGTGTTGAATTCAATTTTGTGGTGAACGTAAAGAAAAACTTGTAAATTTTATAGTTTACATCTAAATAAAAGGTCTAGTTATTTGTTATGACTTTATATGTATAATATTTTAGTTGTATTCTTGTTGGAAATCAATTCATTAACACTGGAGTTGTGCATGGCAGCCTTCATGAACGGGCATTTGGAGTACGATGCACCTAATTCATTAAAAAGCACATGCCACTTAGTGAATTAGGCGCATCTCTTAACTGACATGCGTCTTTGTCAAAAATATGCTCCATTTAAGAAACGGAGCACATTTCTGGAGTAAGTTACAGTACTAAAGTGACGTACCTTTTCTTGAATTTGATGGGCAGGTGTTGCCATGCCCCACCCAACGCTTATATTTGCATAGCTGGAAGGGACTGGCGTCAAAATGCCAAAAAGTTGCAATATTTTTGTGCAACTTCCAGGATAGTGCTGACATATTGCAACTTTAAGGCTATGTGCCCACGATGCAGAAATGCTCAGGATTTTTTCGTGAGCGTTTCTGCATCTCCCTGGCAGAAAAAAACGCATGCGGATTGTACATGCAGATTGTACATGCGGATTGTACATGTGTTTTCCTGCCAGGGACATGCGGAAGTGAAGCGTTCTTCACTTGCATTTCCGCATGCGGGTTGACAAGCGCTTTCCAAGCGATTTTAGCATCACTTGGAAAGTGCTTGACAACTTGGTCACACTATATAAATCCATGCAAACGGAGATGTGCCTCCCAAGAAGGGAAGATAGTTCATGTTGATATAAAAAGAAAATTTCCTGGGTGTTACTTCTTTTGCAGCCCGCGGATGTGCTGTGTTTTACCAGGGGGGAATGTGGCGCCCCTGAGGGTTCGACCGCCACAGGGATGCTGCACTTCTTTAATGGAGTGTAGTGTTCCTCCTCTGAGGTAAGAATGGTGTGATAGTCGTGACCCAACCTTTGCATCCAACACCACATTTCTCCACAAGAGGGGGCTAGAATGCACTAGGTGCTGTTCCCCTGGTTACAGGGAGACTGGGGAACCAAAAGTTAGGGGAACCAGTTAGTGGGTGAGGGTGGAGGACTTACAAGTTAGTTACACTTCAAGTTTTATATTTAATAAAAAGACATCTTAGGTCTTGGTCTTTCGGCTGTTCTCTGTGCTGTCATATACTGTGTGTAACTGTGACCTCCCTCCCAGAGCGCAGACCCTGTGTGGGCCTGCATCGGCAAGGGACACAGCCCTCGTACCCCGGCCTTGGGACGAGGGGCAGGTTGCAGACCAGGAATGTCTCAACCCGGCCAATGACCAGGACCAAGAAGGCTCGGAGCTCAAGAGTGTGGCTCCACAGCAAATGGATCCCAGGCAGGATGCAGATGGAGCGGAGTACGCCACCTGTCCACGCCATGCTGATATATTCAGACGGACTCCGGCTGCAAGAGGCGTACCGGCCCCCGACACCCGACCTTGCTACTCTACGTCCTGGTCAGGAAAGCCCGGTAGGCCCAGAGGATCCCACCGGTTATCGGTCGGAGAGGAGCTGCCACCTGTGCCCTTGTTCTGAGAGGAGCTCAGAGGGAGTCCCGGCTTATTTGCACACACACGGACAGAAAAGGATTCGGTCTGTAGTTCAGGAACACTCTGGAGTAGGGTCCCGATTGAACGCTGGACTTACTCGGAGGTTGTCGGAACCCCCGTCCCTGGTGACCGCAGGACTCCGCGGGGAGCAGGGAGTCGCCTTCCTTCTGCCATCTCTAAAGTGAGTAAAGCCTTGGAAGTTCACCCCTATGGCCTCCGGACTGTTTATTCTGCGCCACACGGTGAGACGCGGCGCCCGTCATCTTCTACTACTCCATCCTGTCCCTCTGCCCTGAGGCTCTGCTCCGCCTGTGGGGAGTAGTAATAACTTTGGCCGCCATAACACCAGGCCTCAGCGGACTGCAGCGGCGCTGGTGGCCCTTCACCAGGCACCACAGGTGGCATAGTCGTTAATCAGCCACTCAACCCGGATAAGCCCACACCATCCCTTTTAATGTGACGGCCCTGAGCACGGGTCGGGTCCGGGCCACGGCTGCACCCCATCTCTCCATCACAGGACCCGACTCCGAGTCCCCCATCACCCAGGGTAAGTTGAAGGGCTTTTTCGAGCATGAGGCGTCACAGGTACACACGTACACATGGACGACCAACAGAAAACCACACAGATAGTAAAAACTGACTGTCTCACGCATAGGTTTTTTTAAGCGGACGCGTGAAGGGGGCCTAATGATGATGCTACTGGTGTTGAATTCAATTTTGTGGTGAACGTAAAGAAAAACTTGTAAATTTTATAGTTTACATCTAAATAAAAGGTCTAGTTATTTGTTATGACTTTATATGTATAATATTTTAGTTGTATTCTTGTTGGAAATCAATTCATTAACACTGGAGTTGTGCATGGCAGCCTTCATGAACGGGCATTTGGAGTACGATGCACCTAATTCATTAAAAAGCACATGCCACTTAGTGAATTAGGCGCATCTCTTAACTGACATGCGTCTTTGTCAAAAATATGCTCCATTTAAGAAACGGAGCACATTTCTGGAGTAAGTTACAGTACTAAAGTGACGTACCTTTTCTTGAATTTGATGGGCAGGTGTTGCCATGCCCCACCCAACGCTTATATTTGCATAGCTGGAAGGGACTGGCGTCAAAATGCCAAAAGTTGCAATATTTTTGTGCAACTTCCAGGATAGTGCTGACATATTGCAACTTTAAGGCTATGTGCCCACGATGCAGAAATGCTCAGGATTTTTTCGTGAGCGTTTCTGCATCTCCCTGGCAGAAAAAAACGCATGCGGATTGTACATGCAGATTGTACATGCGGATTGTACATGTGTTTTCCTGCCAGGGACATGCGGAAGTGAAGCGTTCTTCACTTGCATTTCCGCATGCGGGTTGACAAGCGCTTTCCAAGCGATTTTAGCATCACTTGGAAAGTGCTTGACAACTTGGTCACACTATATAAATCCATGCAAACGGCATGGATTTATATAGTGTGATAGAAAGAATGGTAAAAAAGAAAAAAATAAATATATACTTACCCTCTGATGGCCCCCGGTGTCTTGTTTCCCTCCGTCCTGGCTGCCAGCAGCGGTAAACTGAAGGACCTGCCGACGTCAGCGTCACGTGACCCGTCACATGACTATGACTTCAGCGCAGGTCCTTCAGTCCATCGCTAGCTGCCGACATGAAAGGACGAGTGCAGCGGGGGCCGCAAGAAGGTAAATATAATCTTTATTTTTTATTTTATTCTTTTTTTTCACAGTTTCTATGGTACCAGGGTCCGGAGGAGAGTCTCCTCTCCTCCAGACCCGGGTACCATCCGCACATTGAACACATGTATTCCGCATGTCCTTATCTAGTAAAGCGGAATGCATGTGTTCTAATGCAAGTCAATGGCAGCGAAAACGCAGCACTTCCGCAAAATAATTGGTAGTGCTGCGTTTTTTTCCGCAATGATAATCTGCAGCGGAAATTTCCGCAGCATGTGCACAGCACATGCGGATTATCATTGGGGAACATGGCAGGCCTTCTACTATGCGTTTTTTAAAAAAAGCATCGTGGGCACACAGCCTAAGGCATATTCCGATCTCCAAGATCCTATCCCAATATGTAGTAGGTGTAATAATAATAATATTAGCAAATACCTCCAATTGGAAATGTTATATAGTTCTTCTGATAAGCTATGTCTCTTACCCCATTTGCAGGGCATTGTAGTACTTTAGGTATGCATGGTTATGACCACGAACACCTCACTAACTGTCACTATATGAGTGGTCATAACCATGGATACCTAAACTACTACAATGCTAATATTATTATTATTATTATTATTACACCTACTACATATTGGTATAGGATCTCAGAGATGGGAATGCCCCTTTAATAATCCCAGAATTTGGAGTAAATTACTTATTGAATTGACCCCATAGTGTGTTACTCATATCTATCCCTGCCCAAACTTGGACTAGTAATCTGATGTCTCTGTCTCGGGAATCAATTTCAGAGAAGCCAATTAAAGAGTAAGTAAACTTTTTTTTAATTGCTTATTCTCTGGGCACTGCAAAATTATGAATTTATGTAACATTTTACATTAACTCATTTAGCTTGTGTCCTAATCACTGTGCTGCGCTGTTTTACCTCACTTATTTTGCTTCCTTCATTTTCAATTACTGTGCTGCAGTACTGTTTTATCTCCAATTTTATACTTCTTTAGAAGCTGCTTTCACCTGCTGCTCGGCAATAATCCATACACTACATTTAAACAATCTGTATAGGGGAATTCCCCTGTCTGAATATGACTAATGACTGAATATGACTTATGACTAATATCGATATTGACTAATTCTTAGACAGTCTTTAAATGTCCCAGATTTAGGTCAATCACTGGATTCACACAGCGATTTCGTTTGTGACACCTGTGGCGTGACCAAAGTTCGGTAGGTGTCGCTGCTACATCACAACGCAGTACAAGTGAATGGGGTCACATTGTAATCCCAATGGCACTGCAACTGCGACGAGCAGGTCGCAACAAATCCAATGCAGTTGAACTTTCTGTGGCATGTTTGTCGCAGTACCCTCAGGATCACAGTGCAACCCTATTCACTTGAATTGTGCTGTTATGTAGCAGAGACATCTAACAAAGTTTGGTTGCTAATGTCTTAAAAGTTTATGTTGCGTGATAAATCTGTCTAATTTTACGACTGTCAAGTAGAGATGACAGAATATATTCAAGTGAAATTAAATTCTATTCAAATTTATAAAAATCTGCATTCGTCAAACTTTCCACAAACAGGTGAATTCAAAATCTGCCAGATCCACTTATCTCTACTGTCTAAGTTTATGGCACCTTTTAATTGGCTTACTTTGGGCAGTAAATGTGTCCTAAAATGGTGGCCCTTTTGTTGGCTCACAGCGTTGCACATAAGGCCTTTTCATTGAGGCCATACCCCATTTAATTTAGACCATGTCCCTTTGATCGAACAAGGTGCAGAACGTGTCTAATACACATAACAAATAGGGTTGAAGTCACAAAAGACAGTTTTTTGGCCCCAATTATCCCAGAATTTTAGCTTGATAATTATTTTCCATTGTGCTAAAATTTAGCTCAAGCCTTTATTAAATTTAAATGCATTTTATACGTTTTGGCTATTTCTCTTGAGGTCATGCACCATTGTTTTATAGTATTGGGGTTCTGGATTTAATTCAACCAAGGAAAACTTTTTCATGGAGTTTTATGTTCTTTTTTCCTCCGACATCAGAAACATACTGATCCTAATGGTGCAGTCAGACGGCCGTATAAATCGGACCAAGATCAGAACGCAGTGTACAGAGACTTGTGGGCGACTCTCCCGACCTGAACATGACAGACATAGATATCACCATCACGCTCAGATCGGGAGTGCTGCCGGCCAGTCCAAGCATTGTGTGCCGAGCTCAGTCCGATTTATTGGGCCGTCTGACTGCGCCCTTAGCGTGTGTATAAAATAGAAATAAAAAAAATTATACAAGTGCATTATTATTTTTGAAACATACAGTAATTGGCTATTATTGTAATCTCTAAATTACTTTATGCTCTGCATACGCCTTGTGGAGGCTGCATGGATCGTCTCGACTGTAGTTTAATGTGCAAATACCAAACCCAAAGAAAAATGAATAAGCCTGAATCTGGGATTTCCCCACAAATGTCGGCTCAGCAGTAAAAAGTGAACTCTGAAGGCAAGATTCACAAGTCTAAAATAGTTCTGTGGTCGTCTGTAATTATAACAGAAGCTCCGTAGTGATTTACAATTGCCAATTGAGGAATGGGGAGAATTGTTTGCTTTCCCTCTGTCTCAAGTAATTGCGACACATTCCTGAAGCCATGCATTCCCTACATGGCGTTATCGTAGGCAAACACTCCCTGAACAATTCCATATTCAGCACTATATTTTCCTATATGTGTGTTGTATACTGCAGAGTAAGTATATATCAGGAAAGACAAGTTATTAATACAAGTTATTTTCTATTTTAAGATTTAATTTGTGAACCAGGTTGACCTTTGCTTGTTCCATGTACATGCATCTCCCTGAATTTTTATTGACCTCCTTTTGAAACAATTCCAGCAGCAAAATGCTATAAAATAAAAAAATAATCCTACAACTTCACGGCTCCCCCAGTTTGTATTTACTTTGCTTTGTCAGTGATGTGTCGTCCTTACACATCCTAAATGCACATCAGTGGTGATCACAGCATGAATGGTAGGAGTCCATGTGCATGGCCAGGCGAAAGTAACCAATAAAAACAGTTTATTTCTCTATCGTGGTGAGAAAATGGGGTAACTGTGGCAACTGTGGATAGTGTAAAGCAGAATAACTGCAGCATACAATATCAATGAATTCTCAGGTTCACTATAACTGTTATAACACTCTCTCGTTATATAATCTTCAACTTCCTAACAGGAGTAGTAGTCACAGTACTATGAATGTCACTGTTCTGTTTCTTCTTCTAGCACAAGCTCTAGCGGAGGTCTCCGGTTCTTCCCGCTGCCGCAAGTCCTTCTGACAAAGTCTAGTAAAGCTCGCTGGGCCTTTCTCACACACATTGACCAACCCCCCCTCCTGTCTGCTGTGCTACCCCAGGCCAACCCTTGTGCCATACGTGAGTGTTGGAAGCATTGGCCCAGCTCCCTCGCACCTCCTTTTCACCAACACAGGCATCCACCCCCAACGAATCTTCGGTGCTTGACCAGCGACGGATGTCTCTCGTACCCGGTGGGATGACGACTGGCCCTTGGTTCTTGACTGGCATTGTCTTGTCTATGGAACTTGCCTGGTGCAGGTCTGGTTTCCTGATGCTGCTTGGTGCTGCCTGGTTCCCGAACCTTGACTGGTGTTGTCTGGATTCTGCTTCCAGGTGCGCTACAACCCGCTGGCTCAAGCTTCCTGTCACAGCCTGGCACCCGGCCTCAGCTTCTTCCTCGACACTTGTCCTCACAGTCCCTCTGGTTTGCACTAAATCCACTCCCGTCTTGGTGTGCTGGCCAGGGAGCTGCATCATCAAGTTCACCTGAGCCAGTGGCCAGTCTAAACTCGTCCCTCCAGAAACTCTCCCTCTTCTGGTTAGTTCCGCAGAGTCCTGTTTGGACAGTAGATGGCAGTCCTTATACACAAATGCCGCACAGCCCTGGGGATTCTCATCCTTTACATCACACCCTCTTACACAGGTACTGAGACTTCGTCTTTAACTGGGAGTCTTCTGTGCATTTCGGGAGAGTTGGCAAGTATGGTATTAATTTAAAGGGGGTTTCAACTACTGGGACAACTTCTTCTCAATCAAAATATTTTCACTTATAAAATCATTTGCAAAAAAAACAACTTGCCTGACACCCTTTCCCATACTGCTGAAGCATCAGAGAGCAGGCAAACGTCGACTCATTTTACATTTCCTCCCGGGTCACCCCACAATGCCCTGCAGCTATGACATCTAGCGGATTATCATACTTTGGACAGTGGTAATCAGTACCTGGGCAGTAACAGATCAGTGGTTCTCGGTGGAGCAAAATTTGTATAGAAGAATCATTTTCCATCTCCAGAGTTACTGGGTAAGTCTTTCTTTTTCACCTATAAAGCGTAAGCTCTTATGGTTAGCAGGGTCCTCTCTCTCCAGTAGAGTGTAAACTCTCATGATGAGTGAGGTCCTCTCTCTCTCCTCTGCTTCCACGTTTATTTTCCGAGCAATTACTAGCTTTCCAGTATTGAAATTCGTGCAAATGTATTCGCCGCAAATTGAATTTTTTGAGAAACTTTAGAGCTGGCGAATTCTAATTTCAAATATTTTCTCATCTCTACTATTTACTTTGATTTTGGCCCCAGTTGATTTATATATGTTTTTTAAAGTGTAGTCTGCAATTCAGGATTGTATTGAATAGAATTGAATAATATAACATCATAAAGTAAATTTCTTTGTTATTTTCAGAGCAACGATCATGCTTTCAAATAATGCATGAACTGCACAATGCGGAACAGCAGAATTCTTCTAAGGCAAAAAATATGTGTACTAAGGGATTAGTGATATCTATGATACTGTGTACAAATTGTATTGTATTGGAATAATTTGATGGTGTCGCTAAAAAAGTTTTTGCAGGTTGTCCCTAAATTATACTGTACATACATATTATTGTGCAGCACCCATTCACTATATTGCTTTCTATTTTTTATATCAGTACAGCAGAGGGCGCTCTGTTCTAGTGTTTATTTTGTGACACTCTCATAAATGTGCAGGGCAATCAGAATCAGATAAATAATGTGACACATTACAGAGAAACATGAAACATGTATGTATATTATATCAAATGTGAGTTCACAAAAAGACAAAGATCACCTTGCAAATACATGTTTTTGTTTTTTGAATTTTCTTTTTTTTCTATAATTTTCTAGAAAATAATCGTATCGGAACAAATTATTTGAGAGTTATAAAAATGTTTTCTTGTCTAGACAGAAGGGAAAATAATAACATACCACTGTACCTAATACATTAGAAATCAAAGATTTGACTATTATTCACATTAAATCTGGTTTTACCAAATCAAAGCAAATGCCGGAGTTTTCAAAGATCTGATAATGGAAATTTTGGCTAGTAGAGGTGGCTGTACACACTAGATGAATGTTAACTGATACTGATGATTTTGGCAGGACCGACCAACCATCTAATGTATATGGGAAGGTCCTAACTCTCCCTCAACAAAAGGTGTCAGGGTAGAGAAGGATCAAGTATGCTGAATTTTAACATGCCCAATTCTTTGTTCTTTTGGGAGAAAAACGGACACTAGACATTTTCAATAACGACTTATTCCCCTCTCCCAGTCGAAATTACATGTATTTTGAGCTAAAATGGGAAGTCGGCAGGAATAACATATGGTTGAACATGTAAATATAGTTCAAGGGGATGTCCAGCAAAAAAAAAATCTTAAATCACCACGCCAGCATTTTTTGCCCTGGAATGGTTCCAGTAAAGTAAATTCCCTGACCCCAGTACTATACTTAGCAGCCACCGTCTTCAGCTCTTCCCAGCCATCTTCTGACTGACCGGAAGTTACAGGTAAAGGTCACAAACTCTCAGTGTAAGTCTATAAGAACCTCGTTCTGGCCTCATTCTGGCTCTCATAGACTTATACTGAGTTCTGGCTTGTGCAGCAAACACTGGACCCGCTTGGCAGGTGACAATCTGCAGAAAACCAGAAGAAGACAGCGTCTGGTAAGTATAATACGAAGGGCAGGGAACTTAGATTAGTAGCACCACCCCAGGGGTAAAATTTAAAAAAAAAAGCTGAAGGGGTGCATTAACTGAGTAAGTTATAACCCTGCTAATATAGTTCAGCTATGCCAGGTACACCAATTCTCTCTACTTAAGTTTCAGCACCTAGCAGTTTCTTCAACACAGGACAGTGTTTCCTATATTAACACACAACCATGGCTGCTCATTGCAGTACATAAGTCAAGCCTCCTTTTCTATCAAGTCACATGCATAGACAGCTCTTGTTTTGTGACCGCACAATAAAGGAACTAAAGCTGCACGGACTTGGAACTGGAGTGGCTGCCAGGCGATTGGGGCATCTGGCATACTTGTCAATCTGGGTATGGAGAAAACCCAGCGTATAATGACAGAAAAAGGGAAGGGTGTCCTACAAATAGGGAAAGGGGGAGTGGAGACCCCTAAACAGCTCAAGCAACAAACCCTGACTCCTCTATGGACCCTATATAGGTTCTGCACCTGTCGCCGAGCAGGAAACCTGGTCCTAGCTGACCCTAAAGCTAGGCCCTGAGTAGGGAGGGGGAGGTCCCAATATGCCCCAGTGCAAATTAAAGTACACACAAGGGAAACAAACAAGGGAAAACACTTAGCTTCAAGATGACCACGGAGGAAACACAGCAACAAACCACGAAGGAACTCCAAGAAAATTCTAGAAGACTACTAGAATTCAGGCCTGAATATATCAGTACATTCCATCAGCAGCAACTGTCTGGAGAAACTGAGTGAATTTAAGGATACAGCAAGGGTGTGCTAATTAGCAGCAGTAAGTGACGATCACCACTGGGTCCTAAAGGTATAATCCCCAAGCAAGGTGAGAAACACCTCTGGGTCCTAAAGGGAGAGGGATCATAAAAGGATCAGGAAGATGTTTGTTATAAAGTATTCTAATTTACTGAGATAATGAGTTTTGTGTTTTCATTGGCTGTAAGTCCTAATCATCAACATTAACAGAAATAAACACTTGAAATAGATCACTCTGTTTGTAATGACTCTATATAATATGAGTTTCACTTTTTGTATTGAAGAACTGAAATAAATTAACCTTTTGATGATATTCTAATTTTGTGAGATGCACCTGTAACAACAGTCAAGATGAACAACTTGCTAAAGCACTGTCTTGCAAATTTGCTCCTTTTTAAATTATTCTGAACCTGCTTATGTAAAAACTGCTTGTGTAAAACTGTACAGCTTTACATGATGCTTGATATCCAACAATGATCTCATGCACGTCCATGAGTGGAGAGGACACATGAATTACAAGAAAACTAAAGCAAACACTTTGTCATGCACTGCATCTTGGTGTGCAGGATTGGTCTTGCCTGGAGTGTGTCTTTTGCTGTCAACAAGTAATTGAGCATTTAAGGGCAATGTGTCATCTGAAAATAACCTACTGTTTAAATCAGGTTTTCATGTTACCATCTCAGGTAATATAAGTTCCTGTATGATGAGATTTTATGAACTACTCCACTGACGTTTGGGATCCAGTTCTAGGCTTCACATTTTAAAAAGGATATTCAGAAGTTAGAGTCAGTTCAAAGGTGACAACTAGATTATTACAAGGGATGGAGGCCTCTCATATGGTGAAAGGTTGGAAAAGTTGGGTTTGTTTAGTTTAGAAAAAAGACGCCTCAGAGGAGATACAATTTATATATATAAATATATGTGGGATCAGTACAAAGGACTAGCACATGACTTATTCTTTCCAAAGACCATACTAAGGACTAGACAGCACTCATTGCGGGTGGACTAAAGGCGATTCCGGCACCTAAACAGGAAAGGGTTCTTTACAGTCAGAGCAGTCAGACTGTGGAATGCCGACCTCAAGAGGTAGTGATGGCAGAAACTATAACCACTTTTAAAAAAGGGTTTGATGGTTTCTTCTATACACATAACATTGTGAGTTATTGATACAATTGGTGGAGAAAGGTTGAACTTGATGGACCTAGGTCTTTTTTCAACCTTTGTAACTATGTAACTATAAGCTTTTATGGTCAGCAGGGTCCTCTCTTTCTTCTGTAGAGTGTAAGCTCTTATGGTTAGTGGAGTCCTCTCTTTCTCCTGTAGAGTGTAAGCTCTTATGGTTAGTGGGGTCCTCTCTTTCTCCTGTAGAGTGTAAGCTGTTATGGTCAGCAGGGTCCTCTCTTTCTCCTGTAGAGTATAAGCTCTTATGGTTAGTGGGGTCCTCTCTTTCTCCTGTAGAGTGTAAGCTCTTATGGTTAGTAGGGTCCTCTCTTTCTCCTGTAGAGTAAGGTCTTATGGTTAGTGGAGTCCTCTCTTTCTCCTGTAGAGTGTAAGCTCTTATGGTTAGTGGAGTCCTCTCTGTCTCCTGTAGAGTGTAAGCTCTTATGGTTAGTGGGGTCCTCTCTTTCTCCTGTAGAGTGTAAGCTCTTATGGTCAGCAGGGTCCTCTCTTTCTCCTGTAGAGTGTAAGCTCTTATGGTTAGTGGAGTCCTCTCTTTCTCCTGTAGAGTGTAAGCTCTTATGGTTAGTGGGGTCCTCTCTTTCTCCTGTAGAGTGTAAGCTCTTATGGTCAGCAGGGTCCTCTCTTTCTCCTGTAGAGTGTAAGCTCTTATGGTTAGTGGGGTCCTCTCTTTCTCCTGTAGAGTGTAAGCTCTTATGGTCAGCAGGGTCCTCTCTTTCTCCTGTAGAGTGTAAGCTCTTATGGTTAGTGGGGTTCTCTCTCTCCTCTCCCTACGTGTATTTCCTTAGCAATTGCAAGCTTTTCAGTATTGAGATTCGCGCAAATTTAGTCACCACAAATCAAATTTTTGGGGAGAATTTGTTGAAGACGGAGAATCCGCTCATCTGCTGTGAGTATAGATTGTTTTTATTTTCTATGGGTTCCCTGAGGGATTTGGCAGGGGTTATCCAGTAGTGAACAACCTATTTAAACACTTGATAGATGCCTATACTTACAGTACAGACCAAAAGTTTGGACACACCTTCTCATTTAAAGATTTTTCCGTATTTTCATGACTTTGAAAATTGTACATTCACACTGAAGGCATCAAAACTATGAATTAACACATGTGGAATTATATACTTAACAAAAAAGTGTGAAACAACTGAAAATATGTCTTATATTCTAGGTTCTTCAAAGTAGCCACCTTTTGCTTTGATGACTGCTTTGCACACTCTTGGCATTCTCTTGATGAGCTTCAAGAGGTAGTCACCGGAAATGGTTTTCACTTCACAGGTGTGCCCGGTCAGGTTTAATAAGTGGGATTTCTTGCCTTATAAATGGGGTTGGGACCATCAGTTGTGTTGTGCAGAAGTCTGGTGGATACACAGCTGATAGTCCTACTGAATAGACTGTTAGCTGCTTTTTTCTTGCCATAATACAAATTCTAAGTAAAGAAAAACGAGTGGCCATCATTACTTTAAGAAATGAAGGTCAGTCAGTCCGAAAAATTGGGCAAACTTTGAAAGTGTCCCCAAGTGCAGTTGCAAAAACCATCAAGCGCTACAAAGAAACTGGCTCACATGAGGACCGCCCCAGGAAAGGAAGACCAAGAGTCACCTCTGCTTCTGAGGATAAGTTTATCCGAGTCACCAGCCTCAGAAATCGCAGGTTAACAGCAGCTCAGATTAGAGACCAGGTCAATGCCACACAGAGTTCTAGCAGCAGACATATCTCTTCAACAACTGTTAAGAGGAGACTTTGTGCAGCAGGCCTTCATGGTAAAATAGCTGCTAGGAAACCACTGCTAAGGACAGGCAACAAGCAGAAGAGACTTGTTTGGGCTAAAGAACACAAGGAATGGACATTAGACCATTGGAAATCTGTGCTTTGGTCTGATGAGTCCAAATTTCAGATCTTTGGTTCCAACCACCGTGTCTTTGTGAGACGCAGAAAAGGTGAATGGATGAACTCTACATGCCTGGTTCCCACCGTGAAGCATGGAGGAGGAGGTGTGATGGTGTGGGGGTGCTTTGCTGGTGACACTGTTGGGGATTTATTCAAAATTGAAGGCATACTGAACCAGCATGGCTACCACAGCATGTTGCAGCAGCATGCTATTCCATCCGGTTTGCGTTTAGCTGGACCATCATTTATATTTCAACAGGACAATGACCCTAAACACACCTCCAGGCTGTGTAAGGGCTATTTGACAAAGGAGGAGAGTGATGGGGTGCTACGCCAGATGACCTGGCCTCCACAGTCACCAGACCTGAACCCAATCAAAATGGTTTGGGGTGAGCTGGACCGCAGAGTGAAGGCAAAAGGGCCATCAAGTGCTAAGCATCTCTGGGAACTCCTTCAAGATTGTTGGGAGACCATTTCCAGTGACTACCTCTTGAAGCTCATCAAGAGAATGCCAAGAGTGTGCAAAGCAGTCATCAAAGCAAAAGGTGGCTACTTTGAAGAACCTAGAATATAAGACATATTTTCAGTTGTTTCACACTTTTTTGTTAAGTATATAATTCCACATGTGTTAATTCATAGTTTTGATGCCTTCAGTGTGAATGTACAATTTTCATAGTCATGAAAATACAGAAAAATCTTTAAATGAGAAGGTGTGTCCAAACTTTTGGTCTGTACTGTATATATCACAAGTTATTCCTATACATTGATATGTAGGTAAGATTCTTGATCCCTGTGCAGTTCCCTCTTCCTGTACAAGTTCACCTCACATGATTATACAGATATAAATTGCATTTCTTGATATGTCAAGATTGCCATGTGATAAATGACCCCTTCTCCAGTTTCTCTTAGGTGCTGAATTATGTCAACTTCCATGTGCTAGTGTAAAATGCGTTAAGATACAGTAAGACTAGAAGCTTTCTTGTATGTCGATTAAACTTTACATGTCTCAATCCTCCCGATCTGTAACAACCATTACTATGTGGCTCTGCTATGTTTCCAAGCTTTCCTCACAATACATCATCCCTAAAGATTAAAAATGGGTCACGCCTCGTGTTTCATAATTAATTATAACCTGTTCTGGCCTCTATTTAAAGGAAATCAGCAGTACAGAGTGCACACATGAGTACTTAGCATTTACTATGACACCGAGGTTACATACCGATATATATATATATATTAATAACAGACATAAAAGACGCAGCATTGTGATAGGATTGGTAACATTTACAAATTTAGCACTGAGATTTTTGATCTCATGTCTGTTTTGTGTCTGTATTATTACAACTTTATATAGTATTAGGAAACATACTGCCAGCATCATAAAATGGTTGTACAGGATTAGAAAAAAAAATGCTGTTTTTTTCTGATACAGATTTTTGCTGGTTTTGTGTAATATTACAGGACAGTCCTATTACAACCATCATAAGGTTCTTGCTATGTAATCTGAGAGCAGCATGATGTAGGGGCAGATATCCTGATTCCAGTGATGTGTCACTTGCTGGGCTGCTTGCTGTCATTTTGATGCAATCATTATTTTCTCTGTGCAGATCTAGCAGAGCTCTGAATGCTGAGCCCTGTATAACTCCGCCCACATCACTGATTGGCTGCTTTTTATGTGCACTGTGCATTAACAGAAGGCTGCTAATCAGTGGTGGGGCTTTATAGAGCAGTTGACTAGGAGGCTTAGTGACACCTAGTCCTCTAGTGATAATCTCCTGCTGATAAAAGGCTGATTTTATTGGAACAGAAGCACACAGTACGTGAGACATTGTTGGATCTCTGCTCCTACTTAAAGGGGTTTTCCCATGAACAAAAGTTAATTTTAATCAACAGATCTTGGAATAATAATAACTTCCACAATTGGATGTGTATGAATAAAATGTTCCTGTGCTGAGATAATCTTATAAATGTGCCCCTGCTGTGTACTGTGTAATGGCTGTGTCTGACCGTGCAGGAACATGGTCTGATCATACCACAGCTCCTGGGCAGGGGAGGAAGGAAAAGAGAATATACAGATATTAGAACATGGGATTGCAGCTGATTCTTTTTGTGAGATAAAACATTTCCCTGACTGTTTTTAAACAATGTTTTACTTCAAAGAAAGAATCATTTGCGATCCCATGCTGTAATGTCTGTATACTTTTTTTTCTCCCCCCTGCCCAGAAGCTGTGGTATGATCAGACCATGTTCCTGCACGGTCAGACACAGCCATTACACAGTACACAGCAGGGGCACATTTATAAGATTATCTCAGCACAGAAACATTTTATTTAAATACATCCAATTGTGGTATTTATTATTGCTGACAGGGCTGCATGGCATAGGGAGCTGCTGCTCTCTATGATATGCAGGCGATCAGGCTGCAAAAAGTGAAAGTCCCATAGTGGGACAATGTGAAAAAGTAATAAAAATGTCAGAAAGTGAAAAAAAATTAAAGAAAAAAATTGTAAAAATATTAAAAAAAAATGAAAATAATAATAAAAAAATAAAAATATATTGTACCCATAAATAAATAATCTTATGAAAAAAAAATAAACCAATAAAAGTACACATATTTGGTATTGCCGCGTCCGGAACGACCTGACCTATAAAACTGTCCCACTAGTTAACCCCTTTAGTGAACACGGTAAAAAAAAAAAGAAACATAAAAATATGTTTTATCATCATACCGCCCCAAAAAAATGGAATAAAACGCGAACAAAAAGACGAATGTAAATAAAAATGGTACTGCTGAAAATGTCATCTTGTCCCGCAAAAAAACAAGCTGCCATACAGCTCCAACGGCTGAAAAATAAAAAAGTTATAGCTCTCAGAATAAAGCAATGCGAAAACAATTCTTTTTTCATAAAATAGTTTTTATTGTGTAAAAGCGCCAAAATATACAAAAAATATATTAATGTAGTACCGCTGTAAACATACTGACCCAAAGAATAAAGCTACCTCATCAATTTTACCACATGCAGAACGGCATAAAAAAAAAACAAAAAAACAATTCCTGAATTGTTGGTTTTTGTTTATTCTGCCTTCTAAAAATCAGAATAGAAAGCGATCAAAAAATGTCACGTGCCCGAAAATGGCACCAATAACAACGTCAACTTGTCCCACAAAAAACAAGCCATCACATGACTCTGTCAGCCAAAATATGGAAAAATTATAGCTCTCAAAATATGTAAAAACTAGTCTTTGCAAAAAAATGCGTCTTTTAGTGTGTGACAGCTGTCAATCATAAAAACCCAATATGAATCTGACATCACTGTAATTGCACTGACCCGAAGAATAAAAACATCTAATCACTTATAGCGCACAAGGAACGGCGTAAAAAATTAACTTTAGGGTTGTGCTAGGGTTGTGCTAGGGTTAGGGTTGTGCTAGGGTTAGGGTTGGGGTTATTCTAGGGTTGGGGTTGGGCTAGGGTTAGGGTTGGGCTAGGGTTAGGGTGGGGTTAGGGTTGGGGTAGGGATAGGGTTGTGCTAGGGTTAGAGTTGGGCTAGGGTTGGGCTAGGGTTAGGGTTGGGCTAAGGTTAGGGTTAGGGTTGGGATTTTTTCAGAAGTAATGAAAAAAAAATGACGACGATATGGCGACTAATGTTGAGCGCAAGTGCTCGCTACTTGAGTTTGCATCAGGTGCTCGGGTATGCACCGAGTATAGCGGGTGCTCAAGTGACATGCTCGAGTCTCCGCCCCAAATGTTTTGCAGCTGTTATACAGCCAAAAAAATCTTGCGGGGATTGCCTGCCATGCACGAGCCATCGCTGCATTGTTTTTTTGGGGTGTCTAATAACAGTGAAACATGAGGGGCAGGGACTCAAGCATGTCACTTGAGTACCCGCGATACTTGGTGCATACCTGAGTACCTGATGCAAACTTAAGTAGCGAGCACTTGCACTCAAGAGTAATGACAACTTATTCAATATGATGACCTAATGTTATCAAATTCTGTGTCGTACCTCTGGGTTCAAAATGTTCACTATATCCCTTGATAAAATCCTTGAGGGGTCCAGTTCCAAAATGGAGTCACTGGGGGAAGGGGGGGGGGGGGTTCCACTATTTAGGCACACCAGGGGCTCCCCAAACGCAACATGGTGTCCGCTAATTATTCAAGCAAATTTTACATTCAAAAAGTCAAATGGCGCTCCTTCCCTTCCGAGCCCTGCCGTGCGCCCAAACAGTGGTTTTCCCCCACATATGGGGTATTGGCGTACTCAGGAGAAATTGAACAACAAATTGAATGGTGCAATTTATCCTGTTACCTTTGTGAAAATGCAAAATTAGGGGCTGAAAAACATTTTTGTTGGAAAAATGTGAAAATTTTATTTTTATGGCTCAATGTTATAAACTTCTGTGAAGCACCTGGGGGTTCAAGATGCTCACCACACATCTAGATAAGTTTCCTAACGGGTCTAGTTTCCAAAATGGGGTAACTTGTGGGGGGTTTCCACTGTTTAGGCACATCAGGGGCTCCCCAAACGCAACATAGTGTCCGCTAATTATTCAAGCAAATTTTACATTCAAAAAGTCAAATGGCGCTCCTTCCCTTTCGAGCCCTGCCGTGCGCCCAAACAGTGGTTTTCCCCCACATATGGGGTATTGGCGTACTCAGGATAAATTGAACAACAAATTGAATGGTGCAATTTCTCCTGTTACCTTTGTGAAAATGCAAAATTGGGGGATGAAAAACATTTTTGATGGAAAAATGTGAAAATTGTATTTTTATGGCTCAATGTTATAAACTTCTGTGAAGCACCTGGGGGTTCTAGGTGCTCACCACACATCTAGATAAGTTTCCTAAGGGGTCTAGTTTTCAAAATGGTGCCACTTGTGGGGGGTTTCCACTGTTTAGGCACATCAGGGGCTCCCCAAACGCAACATGGTGTCCTCTAATTATTCAAGCAAATTTTACATTCAAAAAGTCAAATGGCGCTCCTTCCCTTCCGAGCCCTGCCGTGCGCTCAAACAGTGGTTTTTCCTCACATAAGGGGTATCTACATGCTCAAGGGAAATTGCACAACAAATTTTGGGGTCCATTTTTTCCTGTTACCCCTATGAAAATAAAAAAATTTGGGTCTAAAGTAACATTTTTGTGAAAAAAGTTAAATGTTCATTTTTTTCTTCCACATTACAAAAATTCCTGTGAAGAACCTGAAGGGTTAATAAACTTCTTGAATGTGGTTTTGAGCACCTTGAGGGGTGCAGTTTTTAGAATGGTGTCACTTTTGGGTATTTTCTGTCATAAAGACTCCTCAAAGTGACTTCAAATGTGATGTGGTCCCTTAAAAAAATGGTTCTGTAAATTTTGTTGTAAAAATGAGAAATCGCTGGTCAAATTTTAACCCTTATAGCTCCTTACTAAAAAAAATATTGGTTCCAAAATTGTGCTGACGTAAAGTAGACATGTGGGAAATGTTATTTATTAACTATTTTGTGTGACATATCTCTCTGATTTAAGGGCATAAAAATTTAAATTTTGAAAATTGCGAAACTTTCAAAATTTTTGCCAAATTTCTGATTTTTTCACAAATAGACGCAAGTGATATCGAAGAAATTTTACCATTATCATGAAGTACAATATGTCACGAAAAAATCTCAGAATCAGCGGGATCTGTTGAAGCGTTCCAGAGTAATTACCTCATAAAGTGACAGTGGTCAGAATTGTAAAAATTGGCCTGGTCATTAAGGTGCAAACCACCCTCGGGGGTAAAGGGGTTAATGCTGATGTCAGATTACATATTAAAAACCTGCTGACAGATTCCCTTTGATTGCAAAGGAATTGGGTAGAGATATCAAAAACTCATGAAACAAGTGTTCTATTTATTAAAGAAATTAGCCATGTTTGTCTAAGTCTGAGCAATCCGTTAATCCTTTTAAACCCAAGGTATCGTGATGTGAAAATGGTAAAGCATTGAAGAATATTTTTTTTAATGAACTTTTGTGCATAACATCGACCATATCTCAATTATATATGGAACAACCAGTGAGTTTTTGAAAATCTTACAATTAGGGTATGTGCACACTGAGGTTTTTTTGCTGGGTTTTTCAAGTGGAAACCGAGTAGAAACTCTCAAAATCCTCCTGAAAGCTCCTCAAAAACAGTTTCTGCTTAGTTTCTGTTCCAAAAACTCAGCAAAAAGACTCAAAGTGAACACATCCTTAGTCAAATGCAGTTAATCGTCTCAGGTTTATACCTGTGTCTGTATGTGGTTACTCTTTGCAACTGTTGGAGTTAGGCGACATTCACACGCTCAATATTTGGTCAGTATTTTACATCAGTATTTGTAAGCCAAAACCAGGAGTGGGTGATAAATACAGAAGTGTTTCTATTATAGTGTTTCTATTATACTTTTCCTCTGATTGTTCAACTCCTGGTTTTTGGCTTAAAAATACTGATGTAAAATACTGACCAAATACTGAAAGTGTGAACATGGTCTTTAGTAATAGGGTGATCCAACAGAAAGGAGAATAAAAACTAAGAGTCTTGGACTGTTTTGGCTAAGCCTTGTATTTTGAGGCCTGTTGTTTGATGGCTAAAGTATGTTCACGCAAAACTTTCTTGATACATTTTTTTCAATGAAAAATGCAGACTTTGGCCACAATGGAAATTATATGCATTTTTGGTGAATTTTTTTACTTTATTTATTTTATTTTTTATGTGATTTTTTGGTGCTAAGCCATTTTGATCTCTATAGGTGAAAACTGCTGCAAAAATGCTGAAAGTGTTGACATGCTGCATTTAAAAAAAAAACACAACAGGTCAAAAAATGTAAGGAATAAAAAATGCAAATTGTGAATAAAATTTTAGAAATTTAAATTTTTTTCACTTTTATTGCTAAAAAACTGCATTTTTGATCACTTGAAGTAATTCACGGCCACATGTGACTGAGCCCTTATATTATTACAATATTTTCTGTAACTAAGGCGGCAGTTTCTTCCATGGTCAGTCCTAAGATAGATTTGGGTCTGATTCATTGTCATGCAGCTCAGCCTAAAAAAATAATTCCAAACGGGATAGAATTTCTTCTAACTCCTCCAGAAAAGTTTTGGATGATTGGACGATTAGACAATTTATACTTACATAGGTTTGATACCTCCTTACGTTGGAGATGTTCTTCAAACTGGTGATATCAAGGATGACTTTTAGGTGTTTGAGAGTTTGGGAAAGTGGATGTGTGATGAATAGTGATGAGCGAGCACTAAAATGCTTGGGTACTCATTGCTCGGGTCGAGCAAATTGGGAAACTCGGGTGCTCGACCCGAGCAACGAGCCCAATGTAAGTCTATGGGAAGCTCGAGCATTTTTCAGGCGGCTCACCCCGGCGGTCTGCAGAGGGCCTAAAAATTGCCCACATCGATGGGAACAGTGCTCAAATGACATGGGAACAGCATGGGGAAGACCCCTGGAAGCATTTCTGACTCCCAGGTCACGGCTGTCAACAACGTTGTCAGAGGTATTACGCCACTTTTTTTGACTCACAATAAAGCATACAAAAACAAATCCAAAATTGATTTTCCTGGGAAATATGTTAAGGAACATCCTTTCCAGGGTAACGACTCGTAAATAAGGCAAAATAAATAACCAAATCCAAAAATACTCCTCCACACCTTGGGTTATGTTCACACTTAGCGTTTTGATGCGTTTTTGCACTTTTGCATTGCTTTCAACCAAGCCAAATGCATTCACTGGGAAATGTCATTTTAACATTTTACTACCTTATCTGGCCATGTGGTGTGTGACACATCATCAGACACATGCATACAGTGCTGAAAAGACATGGGAACAGCACGGGGAAGACTCCTGGAAGCACCTCTGACTCCCAGGTCACTGCCTAAAAGTGTGCCCATCATAAGTGATCCTTGGCGCATGCGAAGATGCCTCCCTCCATGCACCTGTCATTGCAGACTTGCAACAATCACCGTCCACATCCTTGTCTCAGTGCAGCGTTCAGTTGTCCCTACCCCATTCCTTGGAATGCAAGCGCAAGTATGCAGTCAGCCACCCACAGGCTGCAATACTATACTACCAAATTTTTGACAGCTGCTTGCACTTGAAATGTGGCCTTTTAGGCTTGTGGAGGTGGAAGCTGTCCACAATCTTATGGCCGCGGCGACCGGGTATCCATACTCGGTCCCCAGCCACCACTATTTCTCACGGTATCGTCTCCGCCTTCCACAAGCACGGGTCCCACAACATTACCCGTGCCTTCCCCAGTGAACTTACTGGGAAGGACCGCCTACCCACAAACACGTGGTCAAGTGAATGTGGTCAGGGACGTTACGGAGCCAGTCCACAGCTTTTTTTGCTGAGAGTTGTATTTCACCACAGAAATATTGTTTAGCTTGGTGAAAGGACTGGGGAAACCATGTCTACTCCAGCTGTCATTTCTCCCAGGAAGTCCTCTAAAGCTGTTTTCCCTTGAAATGTGGCCTTTTAGGTTCGTGGATGCGGAAGCTTTTCACAACCTCATGCCGGCGGCGGCCGGGTGTCCATACTCGGTCCCCAGCCACCACTATTTCTCCCGGTATCCTCTTCGCCTTCCACAAGCACGGATCCCACAACATTACCCGTGCCTTCCCCAGTGAACTTACTGGGAAGGACCGCCTACCCACAAACACGTGGTCAAGTGAATGTGGCCAGGTACGGTACAGAGCCAGTCCACAGCTTTTTTTGCTGAGTTGGTTTTCACCACAGCCATATTCTTTAGCTTGGTGAAAGGACTTGGGAAACCATATCTACTCCAGCTGTCATTTCTCCCAGGAAGTCCTCTAAAGCTGCTTTCACTTGAAATGTGGCCTTTTAGGCTCGTGGAGGCGGAAGCTTTTCACAACCTCATGCTGGCGGCTGCCGGGTGTCCATACTCGGTCCCTAGCCGCCACTATTTCTCCCGGTGTTGTCTTCGCCTTTGCCTTCGGGTCCCTAAACATTACTGCTGGTACTTTTCTGCGGGAATCTGCTTGCCTCCTACTAGCCTGGAATATTTCCAGTAAACTATGGTACGACGCCATGGTATTAGCACTGCCCCCAATACCAGTAGCGAAGCCATCCCCAATTTCCTT
Organism: Phyllobates terribilis; assembly: GCF_046119375.1. Classification (NCBI taxonomy): domain Eukaryota; kingdom Metazoa; phylum Chordata; class Amphibia; order Anura; family Dendrobatidae; genus Phyllobates; species Phyllobates terribilis. The sequence continues at coordinate 878,559,266 of NW_027362762.1, forward strand.
CTCAAGAATTTTATTTGGTAAACTGAGTGGCTGCCCAAATACATTAGTTTCTCACAAAGGAGCTGAAGATAGAGTGGAAGTAGGTGGAAGTTTCTCCAGCCTGTTAGATATCAGAGGGTGAACGGCAGCACATTGGATCAGTGGTTAGCACTGAAGCCTTGCAGCGCTGGGATCCTGGGTTAAAATCTCAGCAAGGACAACATCTGCAAGGATTTTGTATGCTCTCCCCGTGTTTGTGTGGGTTTCCACCTCAGTAAAAGAGCAGCCATAGAGTGTCCGGGAACCTTCCCACACACTTTTCTTAGCCAGGACTGCTTCTTGGCAGGGTTGGATGGTCCCACCAGAGAATCCTCTGGTGTGCTCTGGCTTCTACATTAAGAGAGTTCATGATAGCGCTTACCTTGCAGCTGCTATGGGGCTCTTGAGCGGGGGAGAAAGGTGAGCCCTCAGAATCAAATCCTCTGGTGGGCACAATGTTTTTCAATCTGAATCGGCTTCTCAATTGGTGTTGTATTTCACCACAGCCATATTCTTTATGGACTGGCATAGCGGGATACCGTATCTACTCTGGCTGTCATTTCTCTGTCACCAGGTTCCGCCCATTGTCACACACGACCATGCCTGGCTGTATGTTCAGCGGTGAGAGCCACAGATCAGGCTGCTGTGTTACAGCTTTCAAGAACTCTGCAGCGCTGGGCAGTTTGTCATCTAAGCATTAAGCATGTTATCTTCAGCACAGCCTGTTGCCGCTTAGCCAAGGCAGTGCTGCAGCGCTTACAGCTTGTGACTGATGTGGTCATTTCGGAGATGTAGGAGGAGGTGCAGGAGCTGAACAAGGTGATTACATTGAGGTTATATTGGCGACTCTGTTTTTTATACTAAAGAAAGATCCTACAGTTGTTTTTTTTTTACGTTATTTTTTAAGACAAATGCATTCACCGGGAAATGTCATTTTAACATTTTACAACCTTATCTGCAATGTGGTGTGTGACACATCATCAGACACATCCTGTTTCATTTATGATGGAGGGACTCTGAAAGTCACAAAGCCTATTTTTATAGGGCCATCAGGCGGCCCTTACTATTCTTAAAAGGCCAGCAGTTGGCCCTCACTATTGTTAGAGAGCCATCAGCCGGCTATGCTTTGTTGTACCCATTATTAACGAGTGGGTCTCCTATACCGTTATACAGTGACTGCAAGGGCTGCCAAAAATTTGGACGCAACCCAATACCCCTTTGAAGAGACATAGAGGAGGGTCTCAGTAAAAAAAATGTTCCCATTATAAAGGAGCGGGTCTCCTATAGTGGTAATGCCCATACTGTGACTGCAAGGGCTGCCAAAATTTGTGAAAAACCCCACTAAGAATTTAAAGACACATAGAGCAGGGCCACAGTAACGAGTACGACATGTTCCCATTAGAAAGGAGAGAGTCTGCCATACAGTTATAGGGTATGCAGTGAGTCCAACGGCTGACCAAATTAAGGAAAAACCCCACTAAGAATTTAAAGACACATAGAGCAGGGCCACAGTAACGAGAATGACATGTTCCCATTATAAAGGAGAGGGTCTGCTATACAGTTATAGGGTATGCAGTGAGTCCAACGGCTGACCAAATTTAGGAAAAACCGCACTAACAATTTAAAGACACATAGAGCAGGGCCACAGTAACGAGTACGACATGTTCCCATTAGAAAGGAGAGAGTCTGCTATACAGTCATAGGCTATGCAGTGAGTCCATCGGCTGACCAAATTTAGGAAAAACCCCACTAAGAATTTAAAGACACATAGAGCAGGGCCACATTAACGAGTACGACATGTTCCCATTAGAAAGGAGAGAGTCTGCTAAACAGTTATAAGGTATGCAGTGAGTGCAACGGCTGACCAAGTTTAGGAAAAACCCACTAAGAATTTAAAGACACATAGAGCAAGGCCACAGTAACAAGTACGACATGTTCGCAGTAGAAAGGAGAGAGTCTGCTATACAGTTATAGGGTATGCAGTGAGTCCAACGGCTGACCAAATTTAGGAAAAACCCCACTAAGAATTTAAAGACACAGAGCAGGGCCACAGTAACGATAAATTCCCATTAGAAAGGAGAGGGTCTCGCCATAGTGTTGGCCTATGCAGTGAATGCAAGGGCTGCCAAAAATTGGGAGGCACACCAATGCCCCTTGGAAGAGACTTACAGGGCCTCATGAAAAAATGTTCCCATTATTTGGAAGTGGTTCTCCCATAGTGTTGGCCTATGCAGTGAATGCAAAGTCTGCCAAAAATTGGGAGGCACTCCAATGCCCCTTGGAAGAGACATAGAGGGCCTCATAAAAAAAATTTCCCATTAGAAAGGGGCGGGTCTCCTATACTTGTAATGCCCATGGACTAAGTGAATGGGCTGACAAACATTTACCTCTCGGGGTATACATGAACATACTGTATAAAACATTTTTTTTACGGGTATCATAAACGCCCTTTAAAAACATTATGTGCTTGTTGCATCACGGACCACGGTCACCCTGGTGATATGGTGGTGGAGGATGAGGATGAGAAGAAGGAGGAGGACAAGAGCAAATAACCAAAAACAGGAAGCATATACCCATGTGTGGGTGTGAAAAGGTGCATGGGAATACACATCCCAAAAAAGACACTGGATTTGAGTTTATGTTACGCTGCTATTGTGGCACCCCAGGAGTCTGGTTGCCACAGTGGCATTGCCTCCCTCACAAGAGATGATGCCATGCCTGGAAGCAAGCAGGGGTCCCCTAGTCAGGTATACTAACATGCAACACGTTCCTGGCTCCAGACCAGCAGGGGGAGCTCCTCCCCTTAGCAACTGGGATCTGGAGACAGGGTTAGTTAGTGTGAGGAGAGCAGAGAGGAGTTGAAGTCAGGACGTCAACGAGGAAAGACCTAGGGAGTGGAGCTGCGCGGCAGTTCACCCCTGAGGATAGGAGCACGGAAGAACCGGACACCGGAATCCGAGGTTGTGGGGCACCGAAGGCACAGCAGCAGAAACCGGAGGGCAGGAGACTGCAGGTCTCCTGGCCCCACCAGACGCCCGGAGGCTTAGCAGCACTGCAGGGCCCAGCACCGCCACGTGGGAGCGACGCATCAGCAAGGCCCAAACTGCCTGCCATACGGGTGAGCACAAGGACGTTGTACTCAGGGACGAGGGCCACAGCACAGCTACGAGCAGCAGGGCCAGAGAGATTAGTGCAAAAGGGAAGGCCTACAACTCCACCTGGCGAGGTGGATTCCTTACTTGCTTCCAGGCTGCCCGGACTTCCACTTCTAGCCAGCACCCGTGTCCTGGTCTGCCTAATCACCGCAAGTAAACATAAGAGGAAACCGCCATTGAGTTGTGGACTGATTATTAACTGCACCATCACCCCTGCACTACAACGCCCAGCATCACCTATTGCATCTATTACATTCCTACACTGCCCTGGAGCTAAGCTCTACCTGTGGAGAGCCAAACCAACTCTGCTGCATTAAATACCACCTTCAGAAGACCTATGCTGCAGCGGCGGCTGCCTATAGCCGCATACCACAGGTGGCGTCACGAATTGCATACATAAAAACTATAAAATTCCCCTTTTTACTGACTGCCCTGGGTCACGGACCGGGTCATCGCCACAGTGACATCACCCCTAGCAATGACTGGCCCGGTACCTAGTACCCACGGCCCAGGGGGCGCGTCACTATCATTCGCTGGTGTTGAGAAGTCTGGCCCAATCCAGCCCTTGTTCATTTTTATAAGAGTCAGCTTGTCAGCATTTTCAGATGACAGGCTGATGCGCTTATCAGTTATAATTCCACCAGCGGCACTAAAAACCCGCTCTGATAAAATGCTGGCAGCAGGGCAGGCCAGGACCTCCAAGGCGTAGAGAGCCAGTTCATTCCACGTATCCAGCTTGGATACCCAATAATTATAATGCACAGAGGAATCACAGAGGATGCTGGTACGGTCGGCAAGGTACTCCCTCAGCATCTTCCCAAACTTTGCACTCCTTGTGAGAGTACCCCACGCCTCAGGGCTTGTGCGATGGGAGGGGCTGAGAAAATTCTCCAAGAACTTTGACAGTGTTCCCCTGCTTCTGCTGGATTGGAGTTGTGTCTCTCTCGCCTGTAGTCCTTGGTTGTCCAACGAACTAAGACCTCTGCCGCCAGCGTTTTTAGATGGGAATTTTTTTTAATAGTTCCACAGCAAGGGCCTTCTGGTACTGCCCCATTTTTGTAGACCTGTCTGCCTCAGGAATAAGAGATATGAAGTTCTCCTTGTAGCGTGGGTCTAGAAGTGTCACCAGCCAGTAATGACTGTCACCCAAAATTTTGAGAACGCGAGGGTCATGGGAAAGGCAGCGTAACATAAACTCAGCCATGCGTGCCACACTGCTAACAGGCAAGACTTCCGTGTCTGTCCTCAGGCCAACCACGCTGAACAGACGGTATGACAGTTGTGCAGGTCGTACCGCCTATAGCGCATGAAACTAGCTCCTGTTCTTCCTCCTACTCCTCCTTTACCTCATTGTCACCAAATCCACGTTGGGATGAGATGAGGCTGGGCTGTGGGTAATCACCCTGTATGTTGCTCCATCTCATCGTGCTCCGTCTGCAATGCATCCTCTTTGATCGTGAGCAGAAAGCGTTTCAGAAGACAGAGAAGCGGGATGGTGACACTAATTATAGCATCATCGCCGCTCACCATCTTAGTGGAGTCCTCAAAATTTTGGAGGATGGTACATATGTCTGACATCCATGTCCACTCCTGAGGTCTTATGTGTGGAGTCTGAACTGAATACCAATGGCCTTGTTGATGCTGGTACTCACCAATTGCCCTCTTCTGCTCTCAAATCCTTCCCAACATCTGCAGTGTAGAGTTCCAATGCGTGGGGACATCACACACCAGTCGGTGAACTGGAAGCTGCAAACGCTGCTGAAGCACAGCAAGGGCGGAGGAACCTGTAGCTGACTTTCTAAATTGGGCACATGCGTACTTTGACAAGCAGATCTGGCAGCTCCGGGTAGGATTTGAGAAATCGCTGAACCACGAGTTTAAGCACATGGGCCAGGCATGGTGCATGTGAGAGCTCGCCTCGCCTCAGAGCCGCCACCAGGTTCCGGCTATTGTCACACTTGACCATGCATGGCGGTAGGTTCAGCCGTGTGAGCCGCAGATCTGCCTGCTCTTTCAGAGCTGTCCACAACTCTTCAACATTGTGCGGTTTGCCATCTAAGCATATTAGCTTCAACACAGCCTGTTGCCGCTTGGCCGAGGCAGTGCTGCAGTGCTTCCAGCTTGTGACTGATGTGGTCATTTCGGAGATGGAGGCTGAAGAGGAGGAGAAGGCTGAGTAGGATGAGGTGCAGGAGCTGTAGACTGTGGGGGCAGCCCTGATTGACCTAGGGCCTGCGATCCTTGGTGTCGGAAGGAGGTGTTCCATCCCAAGGTCTGACTGGGTCCCGGCTTCCACTATGTTAACCCAGTGTGCCATCAGCGAGATGTACCGTCACTGCCCACAAGCACTTGTCCCCGTGTCCGTGGTTAAGTCGACTTTCCCGGTAACTGCGTTGTTGAGGGCACTGCTAATGTTTTAGGACACGTGCTTGTGTAATGCGGGAACGGCACACCGGGAGAAATAGTGGCAGCTGGGGACCGAGTACCGAGGAACGGCCACTGCAATCAGGTTGCGGAATGCTTTCGTCTCCACAAGCCTAAAAGGCAACATTTCGAGCGCAAGCAGTCGTGAAATGTGGGAATTTAGTAGTGTGGCCTGTGGGGCGTTGGCTGTGTATTTGCGCTTGCGTTCCAAGGACTGGGATATGTACAACTGAACGCTGCGCTGGGACAAGGACATGGATGTGCTTCCTCATGCTGCTACTTGAGAGTGTGCAATGACAGGTGCAGGGCAGGAGGCATCTTCGCCTGCACCATGGACAGGAGATTGGCTTGCATGCACAACAGCGGAAGAAGCAATGGTGCCACCCGCAGACTCTGTATCTGGACACTGGGGTTCGGCCCACAAAGTTGGGTGCTTTGCTGCCATGTGCCTGATCATGCTGGTGGTCAGGCTGGTCGATTTGCCACCCCTGCTGATGCTGACCTGCCAGGTGGTGCAAATGGCCTTTTTCGGGTTATCGGCAGAGTCTTTAAAAAACAACCAGACTCGGGAAGACCTAACAGTTGTACTGGCAACTTCCTTTGTGTTGGTGTTACGGGGAACGGTTGCCTGCCTTCTTTCTGTGGCCACCGCACTGCTTCCTCCTACCTGTTGGGGTGCTCTGCCTCCCCCCCCCCGTGTGCTGCTCTACTCGCTCTGCATGTTCCCTGCCAGGTTGGGTCAGTTACTATATCATCCACCACCTCGTCTTCCACTTCCGCACTCTGGTCCTCCTCCTGACTTTCTGGCAATTATGTCTCATCATCGTCCACCTCTTGTGACACTTTCCTACCGTTGCCTTCGTGTGACCGTGGCAGCTCAAATATTTTGGCATCGCTACATGCGATCTCCTCTTGCCCCGCTTCAAGTGGACCGGGAATTTCTATAAATGGGAAAGTGAACAGCTCTTCAGAGTGTCCAAGTGTGGGATCAGTTGTCTCCGGGCACTCGGCATGGTGGGAGGAAGGAGGTTCAGGGTGAGGAATATGCGGTCCAGACTCACAGCTACTGAGACTTGACCATGTGGAAGATAAGGTAGATAGTGGCTAAGTGACTGGAAGCATTATTTGCTATCCAACCAATAACCTTTTTACACTGCTCTGTGTTCAACAGTGGTGTTTTGCTGTCCCCTATTAATTGGGACAGGAAGGTCGATCGAGAAGATGTGAGTGTTTGTTGTGGCACAATTTCAGCTTGCCCACGGGCTCGGTCTCTGCATGCACCATCACCATCACGTCCAGTTCCCCATCCCTTGCCACGTGCCTTGCCCATTTTAAATGGAGGACAACAATATCTTCCACGCTCACTACAAATGACTGAATTTGGAGCGAACTTATATGTGATTCGTGTGACGGTCAAACCACAGTTTTAAATACCTGGCCTGTAGGTAACTATTTTGAACAGCAAACAGGTGTCAATAGCTTTATTGACACACTGAAACACATTTTTAATGGATGCCAGAAATGGCAGTCTTTTCAGCGCAATTATATGTGATCCGTGTGACGGACAAACCACAGTTTTAAATAGCTGGATTATTAGCGCTGTAATATGGAAAGGACCTGGCTGTATTCTGCAGTGCCAACAAGCAAATGGCGCAGAACAACGGTGTTCTCTGGATTGCTTTTTAACCATATAATGAGGATTAAGACCTGGGCCTATTTCTAGAAATATCTAACAGCAGCAACAGAAAAAACTGGAATGGTGCCTCTTGTGCTATGTGCACTGCAGTCTGCTATATACCCAGCCTGCCTGCCTATATACACTGCCTCCCTGATATCTCTGCAGATGGATTAGTCCTCAGAAGGACTGTTTGTTGAGATGGATATGTGTCTCTAATATAGTTTGGTACACGTACACTAACTAGAAACAAGCAAATCTCTCCCTAGCTCAGCAGCACCTCTCCCTACACTGTCTGATTCCGGAGTGACTGTGACGAGCATGGCGGCGCCAGGTCTGATATAGACTTGATGACGCTGTGCGGCCAGCCAATCACTGCAATGCCACAACCAACATGGCTACGGCATTACAGTGAGTGGCAGGCAATCCCTGCATGTTCATTGGCTCTGTAAAGAGAGCCAAACATGCAGGGAGGAGACCCGATCTCCCGCCGAGCAACCCCGGAAATACTTGCGGAACGCCGAGCATCTTGATCAGTGAGATGCTCGGACGAGCACCGAGCAGTACCGAGCATGCTCGCTCATCACTAGTGATTAATGTCTGGTCTGGTGCCCTACAGTTGAAAGGGCCACTTTCAATTGACTACATCATCAGGATGTGGATGCAGTTTAATTGCAGATAACCACAGGCACCCTGCCATTCTACTCTCTGTCTTGTAGCCCACAGGACATTTGTAACACCCCTTTAAGACACTTCCGTGGGCAGGGTGTCCAGAAGTTTTCACGTCAATATGGTGCAGTGTCTACACCCAAATTTTGCTTGGAGGTCTAAGAGAACGCAGAAGGGTCTTCCTCTTCTGCCAGGGGTTGACTCAGGAAACCCCTTGCCACATTCCGTACATATTCATAAGAGATGAGGATGAAACAATAGGGTTTTTTATAAGAGGCTAAATGTTGTAAAAGACAGGGAGCTAACAAGGAACAACAAATAAATGATATCACACAACCACAGCAGATATGTGATACTCTTAAAGGATGTGCTTTGCAGTCAGCCTAGACGTTGTGATAGCACAGGGCAATCCTGGGGGGGGTTACAACATTACAGCACTCACGCGTAAGTTCCCCAATTCTATTTATGCTGGATGGCCCTCAGTTAACCCCTCTTAGACCTACAATGTATAGGTACGTCACAGGCCGCCTCTACCTTTTTGGTGCGGGCGCCGGCAATGAGCCTACGCCTTTTCTGGCACATGTCAACTGATTTCATTAGCTGATATGTGCCCCTAACAGCCACGAGTGGAATCGCGATCCACCCATGGCTGTTAACATATTAAATGTCAATCTCTGACTGCAGCATTTAACATCTCCGCTCCAGAAGTACGTCACTAGCTCCGCCTTTCGGTGCCTCTGTCACATGATCGCGGGTCGCTGATGGGTTGACATGATAACCTGGGGTCTGCAGGAGACCCCTGTGTTGTCATTGCTGAACTGCTATGAGCGCTGCCCCGTGGTCGGCGCTCATAGTAGATGAGCATTTTTGTTACCCTTAGCAGAGCTGAAGTCATGCTATGTGTAGCACAAGCAATCAGATGATCACAGCTTGTAGTCTCCCATGGAGACTATTGAAGCATGAGTAAAGTAAAAAAAAAGAAAATTTTTAAAAATTAAAAAAAGAAAAAAAATATAAAAGTTCAAATCATCCCCCTTTTGCCCCATTCAAAATAAAACAATAAAAAAAAAATCAAAAATACACATATTTGGTATCGCCATGTTCAGAATCCTCCGACCTATCAAATATATAAAAAGAAGTAATCTGATCGGTAAATGGTGTAACGAGAAAAAAAGAAAAACGGCAGAATTAAATTTTTTTGGTTGCCGTAATATTGCAATAAAATGCAATAACGGGCAATAAAAACAATGTATCTATCCCAAAATGGTATCAATAAAAACGCCAGCTCAGCGCACAAAAAGATAAGCACTCACCCTGCCCCAGATCACAAAAAATGGAGACTCTACAGGCCTCAGAAAATGAACCTATCTGGTGGGCACGACCTCAGTTAAATTAAGTGTATCGAGCGAGGCTGCGCCCACTAGACGGGTTCTGCCTTGAAGGATGCATCACTCATACTTGACCGCCGTTCCCAAGGCAGACAACTGCGAATCCTAGAAGAGCGCAGTGCGTGTGCTGGAAGGATTCACAAGTCTGCAGTCAAATAGAGTGACTGCAGACTTTTCATTTTAGACGGAACAACCTCTTTAAAGTCGACTTCTGTGAATGTCTGAGGGATCCCAACAGCCATCTCTGTACACAAAGCTTACACTGCAGGTGTTACACATTTATCAGGAACCACTCTATATACGTGCAGATTCATTCAGACTGCAGTGACAGGGTTCAGAGGGCTTAAAATTGTTAACAACCTATGTTGACTCCGGGGAAGCTAGTTAGGTGTACTGCCTATTTTTTTATATTCTCATGATAAGAAAGAATATGATTGGTGTCAGACGTGTGCCACTAACCCAAGCTATGCCCCTGCTCTGACCCAAGCTGAGCCCCTGCTCATGCTAGAGATGATCCTTTCCCTACAATATATATTTATGACTGCAAATATAATAATTCATCATAATTGTCTGGCCACTTTATATTTGACACATGTATGCTTTAAAGGTCTTGCTTGGCTATGTGCCCTCTAGATTTGCCAGGGGAGCAATAATTTCCACTGTTTGAGTTTCCTGCTCGGTAACATACACAATTGTGAGATGAGAATTGCAGCTTATGAAGTGCCAAACTAATTACAGCACTCATGAAACTATTACAACTACTAAAAGTTCTTAACATTGACCTATTAACTCTGCATTCTCGTAAGCCGTCTTGGCTATAACTGTGACATGCAAAACCTATCAACATTGTAAAAATGCCGCCCATTCTTGTGCAGACATCTTCACAATCTCCACTACAGCTTGCCATTGCGCTACTTAATCAACTGGACACAGTGATGTCATGTCTGGAGTTATTTTTTAACTACAAAGGTGACGTTTAAGGATTGTTCATTATCTGGCAGCATCCAGGGTGTACACCAGCGATTGTAATAACTTTATTTTTGACATTTATTATTAAGTGGTTTAAGTCAGTGTTGGCTGTGTACATGTGAGCAGATGTAATACATTTCAACATCTGTAATAATAATAATAATAATAATTTTTGTTTATATAGCACCAACATATTCCGCAGCTTTTACAATTCAGAGGTTCATATACAACAGTCATAAGTAACAGTTAAAGATAATACAATAATTAAAGCAAAAATAATGACAACCCTGCTCGTAAGAGCTTGCAATCTACATTGAGGTGGGGGTGACACAAAGTACAGCGGTTTCTTTACAATGATGGTCCAGCCATCTTGAGGGGATGAGGGATAGATAAAGGCTGCATGAGCTCATCACCAACCAGTATCTCTAGTTCTTTTGGGTTCTGTGGAGACTTATGTTTGGAGAAGTAAGGGATAGGCTATAAGAATATAAAAGGACTTTGATTAGGGAACGTGATAGGCTGCCCTAAACAGGTGTGTTTTTAGGGAGCACCTAAAACTTTGTTAGTTGTGGTTCATCCTAATTTCTTGGGGTAGAGCATTCCAAAGAATAGGTGAAGCTCGGGAGAAGTCTTGAAGCCGGGAGTGGGAGGTACGGATTAGTGCAGATGTTAGTCGAAAGTCACTTGCGGAGCGTAGAGAACGGGTAGGCCGATAAACAGAAATGAGGGAAGCGATGCAGGAGGTGCCACACTGTGGAGAGCTTTGTGGGTGAAAGCAAGCAATTTAAATTGGATCCTATAATTCATGGGCAGCCAGTGCAATGACTGGCACAGAGCGGAGGAGTCTGAGTATTAGTTAGCCAAATAGATGACCCTGGCTGCATCATTAAAGATGGACTGGAGAGTGAAAAGTCAAGTGAGGGGGGGGGGGCAATTAATAGAGAGTTACAGTAGTCAAGGCGAGAGTGGATCAGGGCAACAGTGAGGGTTTTCGTTGTTTCCAAGGTGAGAAAGGGGCGGATTCTAGAGTTCTTCAGGTGCAAGCGACATGAGCGGGCAAGAGATTGTATATGGAAGGTGAAGGAAAGATTGGTGTCAAACACAACGCCCAGACAACGTGACTGCTGGCTCGATGTTATTGTGGTGCCACACACGGAGAGGGAGATGTCAGATTTAGGGAGGTGAGTAGACGGAGGGAGCAGAAGAAGTTCAGTTTTGGAAAGGTTGAGTTTCAGATAGAGAGCAGACATGATGTTAGAAACTGCGGTCAGACAGTCACTGGTGTTCTGTAGTACAGTGGAGGTAAGGTCAGGGGAAGAGGTGCATAGTTGTGTGTCATCAACATAAAGATGGTACTGAAAACCATATTTGCTGATGGTCTGTCCAATTGGGGCTGTGTAGAGAGAGAAGAGAAGAGGGCCAAGGACTCAACCTGAGGAACCCCAATAGTGAGAAGAAGGGGGGAAGAAGTGGAGCCAGCGAATGATACACTGAAAGAGAGGTCAGATAGGTAGGAGGAGAATCAAGAGAGAGCAATGTCCTTTATGCTGATTGAGTGGAGCAAAGAGAGTAGGAGGTGGTAGTCAACGGTGTCAAAAGCTGCAGAGAGGTCTAGAAGAATGAGCAGAGAGTAGCCACCATTACGTTTTGCTGTCAGAAGGTCTTTGGTTACTTTGATGAGTGCAGCTTCTGTAGAATGTAGGGGGCGGAAGCCGGACTGTGATGGGTCTAGAAGAGAGTGAGTGGAGAGGTAACTGGTAAGGCGGGAGTAGACCAGGCGCTCCAAGAGTTTAGAGATAAAGGGAAGATTGGAGACTAGTCTGTAGTTTTTTGTGCAGGAAGGGTCGAGGAAGGGTTCTTTTAATAATGGAGTAATGATGGAGTGTTTGAAGGAGGAGGGGAAGATACCAGAAGAGAGGGAGAGGTTGAAGATTTTAGTTAGGTGAGTAGTGACGACTGAAGAAAGAGACTGGAGTAGATGTGACGGGATGGGGTCAGTGGTGCATGGGTCAAATGTGGAGTGTGATCCAGAGGGGATGTGGGGAGGGATGGGAGTCATGGCACTTGGTGGCTGGGAGCTGATTTCCTGACGGATGGTGTCTATTTTCTCTGTGAAGTAGGGGGCCAAGTCCTCAGCACCAATGTCCGTGATGGGGGCCTGGGCTTTAGAACTGAGGAGGAAGTGAAAGGCGTTGAAGAGTTTTTTGGGGTTGTTGGATAGTGAGGAGATCAGGGTGGAGAAGTAGGTCTGTTTGGCGAGGTGAAGGGCAGAGTTATATGTTTTTAACATAAATTTATAGTGGATAAAGTTTTCTAGTGTGCGAGTTTTCCTCCATAGGCGTTTGGCACTTCTAGAGCAATCTGTATATCAGCATTGATGGCATCCAATAGTATACTCTCTAAAAATGTTACAGTTTTAAAGGGAATCTGTCACCAAGGTTTTTTCATTTAACCTGTGAGCAGCGTGATGAAGAGACAGAGACCCTGATTCCAAGGATGTCTCACTTACTGGGCTGCTTGCTGTAGTTTTGATAAAATCACTGTTTTATCAGAAGGAGATTATCATTAGAGGACTAGTAAACCTACTGCCATGTAGTCCTCCATATTCACAAGCTCTTTATAACCGCGCCATATTCATGGGTGTAATTACAATCATAAAAGGATATTCGGAAGTTAGAGTCAGTTCAAAGGCAACAACCCGATTATTACAGGGATGGAAGGCCTCTCATATGATGAGTTATTAGAAAAGTTGAGCTTGTTTAGCTTTGAAAAAAGACGACTCATAGGAGATCTCATTTATTTGTATAAATACATTTGTGGTCAGTACAAAGGACTGGCACATGACTTATTCCTTCCAATGACCATACTAAGGACCAGGAGGCACTCATTACACGTGTAGGAAAGGCAATTCTGGCATCTTAATAGGAAAGGATTCTTTACAGCTTGAACAATAATACTGTGGAATGCCCGTCCTTCAAGAGGTAGTAATGGCAGACACTATACCAGAATTTTATAAAGGGTCTTGATTAGAAATGAACGGACCCATTGAAGTTCAGGTTCGTCAGGTTCGAGTCCGTGTTCAGAATTCAGCACTGGTACAATTACAGTTCGGGTTCGCTAATCTATTGTCTTGATGCTTTTCTCACAACAAATGGCATTGTGGGTTATAAATAATAAGGATGAACTTGATGGACCTGTGTCTTTTTTCAACCTACAGTTGAAACCAGAAGTTTACATACACTGTATAAAAAGACACATATGCATGTTTTTCTCAATATATGACATGAAATCAGAATAAACCTTTCCCGTTTTAGGTTAATTAGGATTACCATAATTTTTAATATTTGCCAAATGCCAGAATAATGAGAGAGAGGATGTTTTAAGGCATTTTTATTACTTACTGCAAATTCAAAAGTTTTCATACACTAATATCGCTATACCTTTAAACAGTTCTGGACTGCCCATATGATGAGGTCATGTATATACAGTAACTATGTAACCACATTATGCTGCTCTCAGATGGGATCCAAAAAACACCTGGTGACAGATTTCCTTTAAGACTTCCTTAAAGCGCACCTGGCAGCGGGATTGTGCTTAGTAAACCACATACACTGTCAGGTGGGCGCCTTTACACTGATTAATATGATACCGTTGTTGATTAAATCCATCTAGTGGTTCTTGTTTAATCTTTACTTTCATTCCTGAAATAATGATATGCTCGTGCTTTGGGGTGGTCTTTGGGGAGGGGCTTTATCTTGTGCTCTGCTTGTTTATTCAGCTGTATGGCTTATGACAGGTCTCTGTGCCTTCAGTGACCTGCCTACTATTGTAAATACTGCCTGTGTAATCATGGAAATTTACATGTAGCAAAATGGCCTTGCCGCCTACGCATGAACAGTAGCATCTCTTGTTTGCCGAGAGATGGTACTGCGCAAGCGCAAGCGCCATACTGCTGCAGTCAAATTTCTTTTTCCTCCAGCAAAATGGCGCAGCTAGCGGCGCTTGCGCAGTAGCATCTATCAGCAAGGGAAAGATGCCACTGCGCACGCTCGGGCGCCATTTTGCTGGGGGGAAAAGAATTTGGCTGAAGCAATATGGCGCCGCCAGTCGCACATGTGCAGTAGCATTTCAGCAACCAAGAGATGCTATTGTGCAAGCGCGGCCGGCGGTGCCATATTGCTGCAGGCAAATTTCCTTTTCCTCCACAAAATGGCACCATTAGCGGTGCTTGCGCAGTAGCATCTGCCAGCAAGCGATCGATGCTACTGCGCACGCGCCGCTGCCATTTTGTTGGAGGAAAAAGAAATTGGCGCCGCCGGCCGTGTTTGTGCAGTAGCATTTCTTGGCAAACAAGAGATGCTACTGCGCATGCGTGGGCGGTGGGGCCATTTTGCTACATGTAAATTTCTTGATTTCTACCACGATTACACAGGCAGTATTTAAAATACACTGTGTGCAGAATTCTTAGGCAAATGAGTATTTTGTTCACATGATACTTTTTATACATGTTGTCCTACTCCAAGCTGCATAGGCTTGAGAGCCAACTACCAATTAAGTCAATCTGGTGATGTGCATCTCTGTAATGAGGAGGGGTGTTGACTAATGACATCAACACCCTATATAAGGTGTGCTTAATTATTAGGCAACTTCCTTTCCTTTGGCAAAATGGGTCAGAAGAGAGATTTGACGAGCTCTGAAAAGTCCAAAATTGTGAGATGTCTTGCAGAGGGATGCAGCAGTCTTGAAATTTCCAAACTTTTGAAGTGTGATCACCGAAGAATCAAGCGTTTCATGGCAAATAGCAAACAGGGTCGCAAGAAGCGTGTTGGCCAAAAAAGGCGCAAAATAACTGCCCATGAATTGAGGAAAATCAAGTGTGAAGCTGCCAAGATGCCATTCGCCACCAGTTTTGCCATATTTCAGAGCTACAACGTTACTGGAGTATCAAAAAGCACAAGGTGTGAGATACTCAGGGACATGGCCAAGGTAAGGAAGGCTGAAAAACGACCACCTTTGAACAAAAAACATAAGATAAAACATCAAGAATGGGCCAAGAAATATCATAAGACTGATTTTTTAAAGGTTTTATGGACTGATGAGATGAGAGTGACTCTTGATGGGCCAGATGGATGGGCCAGATGGACGGGCCAGAGGCTGGATCAGTAAAGGGCAGAGAGCTCCACTCCGACTCAGACGCCAGCAAGGTGGAGGTGGGGTAGTGGTATGGGCTGGTATCATCAAAGATGAACTTGTGGGACCTTTTCGGGTTGAGGATGGAGTGAAGCTCAACTCCCAGACCTACTGCCAGTTTCTGGAAGACAACTTCTTCAAGCAGTGGTACAGGAAGAAGTCGGTATCGTTCAAGAAAAACATGATTTTCATGCAGGACAATGCTCCATCACATGCATCCAACTACTCCACAGCGTGGCTGGCCAGTAGAGGTCTAAAAGAAGAAAAAATAATGACATGGCCCCCTTGTTCACCTGATCTGAACCCCATAGAGAACCTGTGGTCCATTATAAAATGTGAGCTCTACAGGGAGGGAAAACTGTACACCTCTCAGAACAGTGTCAGGGAGGTTGTGGTGGCTGCTGCACGCAATGTTGATCGAAAACAGATCAAGCAACTGACAGAATCTATGGATGGAAGGCTGTTGAGTGTCATAATAAAGAAAGGTGGCTATATTGATCACTAATTTTTTGTTTTTTGTTTTTGCATGTCAGAAATTTTTATTTCTAAATTGTGTACACTGATATTGGTTTACCTGGTGAAAATAAAGAAGTGAGATGGGATTATATTTGGTTTTTATTAAGTTGCCTAATAATTCTGCACAGTAATAGTTACCTGCACAAACAGATATCCTCCTAAGATAGCCAAATCTAAAAAAAAACACTCCAACTTCCAAAAATATTAAGCTTGGATATTTATGAGTCTTTTGGGTTGATTGAGAACATAGATGTTGATCAATAATAAAAATAATCCTCTAAAATACAACTTGCCTAATAATTCTGCACACAGTGTAGTAGGAAGGTCACTGAAGGCACAATAACCTGTCAGAAGCCATACAGTGGAATACATAAGCAGAGCACAAGATAAAGCCCCTCCCCAAAGTCCCGCCACGAAGAACGAGAATCTCATTATCTCAGAAATGAAAATAAAGATAAAAAAATGAACCACTGGATGGATTTCATCAACCAAGGTATCATTTTAATCAGTGTAACGGCGCCAACCTGACAGTGCATGTGATTTACTGAGCACATTCCTGCTGATAGATGCACTTTAAGTTACATATTAATTTGACAAAAAGATAATTGCAGCTTGCCTTATGTGCTAGGAAAAGCCCATTAAAGTTCATGCCGCTTTGTGCTAAAGAGTCTTATTGTCCCATAGTCTTGCGCATGAGCCCAAGCTTAATTTTCACTGGCTGATTATAGGGAATGAGGGTCCCTCTGAACAAAATAATTGTCCAGTGTAAACATTCTACCGATCACACGACAAGCGAGACAAGACACTCGTTTATTGGTTGAAATGATTTTTAAGCAGGGCTATAAATATTATCTTTCTCGACAGCATATTGTCATGTGTAAACAGGGAGATGTGTTACTAGTAGAGATGAGCGTTGTTCTACTCGAACTGTTCGCCAATCTCAAATTCGAGCTGTTTTGGGCGGTGTTCGAGCCGTTCGGCGAACATGAACAATTTGAGAAAAATTCGGCTGTTCGAGGTTATGTTCGATAACTGTTCGTGCACCAAAATCATAACTGGATTTTTTCTCAGTAATGATGAAAATTAATGTTAATACGCAGTTTGAGTGTACAGCGGGGTGGGGGGAGGGGCAGGGGATGGATCTCTGCAGGAACAATGAAGATCCCCATTTTTTTTTCTCTTTCCCGCATTTGCAGTGGGGAGGTGCAATCTGTCAGCCTATTAGCAGCGCACACACGGAGCGAAGTGCTTTTTTTCACACAAGCAAGGGCATGTGTCATTGGCAGTGTATGTCACATGTCCTTGCCCTATAAGACCAAGCCATTTTCCCCGTCGCCACCATTTTCTCACTGCTGCAGCTGCGTGTTAGACGGCACCGCTGTTGCTGTGTGCGCTATACCTTGTTAATTTCAAGCCAATTTTCGCACAAATCTACAGATAGCTTGGGAGTAGGGAATAGTTGTGATTGCAGTCCTTTTAAGGACTAGGTTACAGCATTTCCTACGACTTTTATCAGGCAGGTCTGTGCTCTTAAATAGATAGGTTGTGGGAGTAAAGACTAATTGTAATTGGAGTCCTTTTCAGGACTAGGTTACATCAGTTCCTATCAGTTTTTGCCAGGCAGGTCTGTGCCAGTGCTGTGCAAGTTTTTTTCACAGCATTTGGCTGAATCTAGCAAAGCTAATCCTTTTTGGCCTATTGCAGAGTGTGTTAGTCAGTGGAGTAGCCTATCTGTGTTGCAAGATATACCACCTGTGTATAGAATACCAATTTTTTTACTGCACCTAGTGAAGCAAAATCTTTTGGGCATAGCATCATTCTATTAGTCCATCTATACTGACCTCCATCAGGTTGCAAACTGAATCTAATTTTTTTCTGCATCTAGCTCTGAAAAAATATTTGGCCTTCTAGCAGTGTGTAGGACTTTCTCTATTAGTCCATCTATACTGACGTCCATCAGGTTGCAAATTCAAAATAATTTTTATCTGCATCTACAGTACCTCTGAAAAAATATTTGGGCTTCTAGCTGTGTGTGGGACTTGTTGTATTAGTCCATCTATACTGACCTCCATCAGGTTGCAAACTGAATATATTTTTTTCTGCATCTACCTCTGAAAAAATATTGGGCTTCTAGCTGTGTGTGGGACTTGTTGTATTAGTCCATCTATACTGACCTCCATCAGGTTGCAAACTGAATATATTTTTTTCTGCATCTACCTCTGAAAAAATATTGGGCTTCTAGCTGTGTGTGGGACTTGTTGTATTAGTCCATCTATACTGACCTCCATCAGGTTGCAAACTGAATATAATTTTTTTCTGCATCTAGCTCTGAAAAACTATTTGGCCTTCTAGTAGTGTGTCGGACTTTCTCTATTAGTCCATCTATACTGGCCTCCATCAGGTTGCAAATTAAAAATAATTTTTATCTGCATCTACAGTACCTCTGAAAAAATATTTGGCCTTCTAGCAGTGTGTCGGACTTTCTCTATTAGTCCATCTATACTGACCTCCATCAGGTTGCAAATTCAAAATAATTTTTATCTGCATCTACAGTACCTCTGAAAAAATATTTGGCCTTCTAGCTGTGTGTGGGACTTGTTGTATTAGTCCATCTATACTGACCTCCATCAGGTTGCAAACTGAATATATTTTTTTCTGCATCTACCTCTGAAAAAATATTGGGCTTCTAGCTGTGTGTGGGTCTTGTTCTATTAATCCATCTATACAGACCTCCATCAGGCTGCAAACTGAATATAATTTTTTTCTGCATCTAGCTCTGAAAAAATATTTGGCCTTCTAGCAGTGTGTCGGACTTTCTCTATTAGTCCATCTATACTGACCTCCATCAGGTTGCAAATTCAAAATAATTTTTATCTGCATCTACAGTACCTCTGAAAAAATATTTGGGCTTCTAGCTGTGTGTGGGACTTGTTGTATTAGTCCATCTATACTGACCTCCATCAGGTTGCAAACTGAATATATTTTTTTCTGCATCTACCTCTGAAAAAATATTGGGCTTCTAGCTGTGTGTGGGACTTGTTGTATTAGTCCATCTATACTGACCTCCATCAGGTTGCAAACTGAATATATTTTTTTCTGCATCTACCTCTGAAAAAATATTGGGCTTCTAGCTGTGTGTGGGACTTGTTGTATTAGTCCATCTATACTGACCTCCATCAGGTTGCAAACTGAATATAATTTTTTTCTGCATCTAGCTCTGAAAAACTATTTGGCCTTCTAGTAGTGTGTCGGACTTTCTCTATTAGTCCATCTATACTGACCTCCATCAGGTTGCAAATTAAAAATAATTTTTATCTGCATCTACAGTACCTCTGAAAAAATATTTGGCCTTCTAGCAGTGTGTCGGACTTTCTCTATTAGTCCATCTATACTGACCTCCATCAGGTTGCAAATTCAAAATAATTTTTATCTGCATCTACAGTACCTCTGAAAAAATATTTGGGCTTCTAGCTGTGTGTGGGACTTGTTGTATTAGTCCATCTATACTGACCTCCATCAGGTTGCAAACTGAATATAATTTTTTTCTGCATCTAGCTCTGAAAAAATATTTGGCCTTCTAGTAGTGTGTCGGACTTTCTCTATTAGTCCATCTATACTGACCTCCATCAGGTTGCAAATTCAAAATAATTTTTATCTGCATCTACAGTACCTCTGAAAAAATATTTGGGCTTCTAGCTGTGTGTGGGACTTGTTGTATTAGTCCATCTATACTGACCTCCATCAGGTTGCAAACTGAATATATTTTTTTCTGCATCTACCTCTGAAAAAATATTGGGCTTCTAGCTGTGTGTGGGACTTGTTGTATTTGTTCATCTATACTGACCTCCATCAGGTTGCAAAATGAATATATTTTTTTCTGCATCTACCTCTGAAAAAATATTGGGCTTCTAGCTGTGTGTGGGACTTGTTGTATTAGTCCATCTATACTGACCTCCATCAGGTTGCAAATTGAATATAATTTTTTTCTGCATCTAACCCAGCCAATAGTTTTGGCCTAATACCACAGTTTGGCCACTCAGCTCTGCTCGGTTACCATCCATTGTTTTTTTGTGCAAACAACTCCAGAGTTGTGAATTAGTTAACCACCAAAATGAGTGGAAAAAGGCCTGCTGCTGGTGGAAAGGGGAATAGGCGTGTTGGGAAGGGGAAAAAAGGTTGTGTCCGTGGGGTAGGTGTTAAAGCAACAGTAACATCTGCAGAAGAAAGACCATCTTCCAGCCAAACTAAAATGTCTACTTCTTTTAGCGGACAATGTGATAAGATCCCTTTCTTACGGCCACGCCAATCGCTACAAATTCCAGATGAGGCACAAAAACAGCAGGTGCTTCAACGGATATCAAGTGCTCCTTTAAGTGGGCTCTCCTCCACATCAACTTCAACATCACAAATACTCCAGTCCTCAAAGGTGTCACCCAAATCGCACTTGCTTCCTCACAGCTCCCAAATCTCCAGCTGCCCGTCTGAGTATGAGGTAGAACAGATGCTTGAGTCTGCAGAGCTGTTTACTCATACTATAGCCTGGGAATCAGAGGTCGACTCCAGCGCTTCTGTGAATCCAGACGAGGAAATGATCTGCACTGATGCCCAGAATCTTTATGAGTCGGATCCAGGACCAGACGCAGAAGGTTCTGACCATAATGTAGACCCTCATTCCCAAACTGTAACTCCTGTTGGTGGAGACAATGAGGAAGACGATGATAAGACTCAAATACCTGATTGGAGCGACAACTTTAGTTTTTTGTCAGGGCAGGAACAGGTTGGCTCTGAGGACGACGGGTGTGATAACACACAGGGTGATGATGATGAGGTTGGAGATCCCACTTACTGTCAACCCACAGTCAGCCAAGAGATGAGGTCAGCAGAGGAGGTGGAGGAAGATGCTAGTGACGACAAGGTCAGGTTGCGCCTTCCTGGACAGAGACGTAGTACTGGAAGCACGTCAACAACTGCATCCTCAAACACAACTCTGCCTCTCACCACAAGTCGTGGTGGCTCTTCAGGTCGCATGGGTGCTAAGCCTTGCATAGCCTGGGCATTTTTTCAGATCGATAAAGATGACCCAACTCGTGTTATCTGTAACATTTGTCAGCAAAAGCTAAGTAGAGGCCAAAAAATACATAGTTTGAGTACTTCATGCATGAACCGGCACATGGCTTTGAAGCATAAGTTGCAGTGGGAAGCTCAGTGTGCTACAATGCGGCCTAGCCGGCCGGGCCAACCACCATCTGCCATATCTTGTGCATCCGCGGCCTCTTCATCCTCTGTGACTGGGGGGACAGCAGTCACACCTGTTTTGGGGCGCAGACCTGCCACCTCTTTACCCGCAACAGCCAGCGTGATTGGCAGGTCATCATTTTCTTTGGAGGTGGTAACACCAGCTGGTGTTGAGCGCTGTCCGACATCGATAGCACCACCTTTGGATCAAGGCAACATAACATGTCCGCCTGCATCATCCTCACAGACCGGCAGTTTGCCGGGGACACCCTTATCAACCCCGTCTAAGCACAATAGCCAGCCCTCGGTCCCTCAGATGTGGACAAGTAAAAGACCATTTCCTCCTAGCCATGAGAAAGCTAAGAGGTTGAATTTCACCATCTGCAAGCTCTTGGCTACAGAAATGCTGCCTTTCCGCCTGGTGGACACAGAGGATTTTCGAGACCTTATGTCCGTCGCAGTGCCCCAGTACCAGATGCCCAGTCGGCACTACTTCTCAAAGAAAGGTGTGCCTGCGCTCCACCAGCATGTCGCACACAACATCACCGCTTCTTTGAGAAACTCTGTGTGTGACAGGGTGCATTTCACCACAGACACTTGGACGAGTAGGCATGGACAGGGGCGTTACATGTCGCTGACTGGGCACTGGGTAACTATGGTGACAGCAGGACAAGGGGCTGCTGTCCAAGTCTTGCCGTCCCCACGAGTTGTGCGTCAATCCTCTTTATGTCAAAGTTCCTCCACTGCTTCTGCCTCCTCAACCTCCTCTCGGTCTTCCACCTGCACCCAAAGCCTATCTGGTCATGCCACAAGCTTTCTAACTGCGCAGAAGGGATCCTGCACACCTCCTTACTATGCTGGCAGTAGGGCTCAATGTCATCAGGCGGTTTTTACTTTGAAATGTCTGGGAAATGTGAGTCACACAGCTGAGGAGTTGTGGTCAGCTCTGGAGAACCAATTTCATGAATGGTTGTCTCCACTGGACCTGAAACCAGGGAAGGCCGTGTGCGACAATGCTGCAAACCTGGGTGCGGCCCTTCGCCGGGGCAATGTCACACACGTGCCTTGTATGGCTCACGTGTTGAACCTGGTTGTCCAGCAATTTTTAGCCCACTATCCCAGACTAGATGGCCTTCTGCAGAGGGCACGGTCGCTGTGTGCTCACTTCCGCCGTTCGCATCCCGCAGCTCAGCGACTTACATCTCTACAGAAGTCGTTGGGCCTGCCACTTCACCGGCTAAAATGCGATGTGCCTACCCGGTGGAATTCAACTCTGCACATGTTGCAGCGACTGTGGCAGCACCGACAAGCCCTGGTGCAATACGTTCTGACGTATAGCCTGGGCCAACGAGATTCAGAGGTGGGGCAAATCACGCTGGAGGAGTGGTCTCAGATCAGGGACCTATGCACCCTTCTGCACAGTTTTGAAATGGCGACGAAGATGTTTAGTGCTGACGATGCCATTATCAGCATGACTATTCCGGTGATTTACATGCTGGAGCACATGTTAAACAGAATTCGGAGTCAGGTGGTGGCACAAGAGGAGGTGGAGGAAGTAGAGGAGGAGGAGTTGTATGCGGAAGGGCTAACATCTGCAAGGTCCAGACGGTCGGCAGCACCAAGGCGGCAGGCATGTGAGGGTGGGGGAGATGGTTTTACCAGGGCGCATGGTAGCAGCCAAACTAGTGAGGAAGGTGCAGGAGCCCAGGAAGAAGTGGAGGACGAACTGATGGAAGACTCATCAGATGAGGGAGACCTTGATCACATTTCTGTTGTGCGAGGTTGGGGGGAGAGGACAGAGGAAGGAAGCATGATTGTTACCTCGCCACCAACACAACAGGGACTTGGTGCTCCTGGATGCGCAACACACATGAGTGCCTTCTTGCTGCACTACCTGCAACATGACCCTCGAATTGTGAGAATTAGAAATAATCCTGACTACTGGGTTTCCACACTGTTCCCCGGTACAAAAGTAAATTTGCAGAAATTATTCCTGCCATAGAAAGGGATGCACGCATGTAGGAGTATCAGCAGAGACTGTTGCAGAATCTTACATGTGCTTTTCCACAAAATACCAGTGGTGCACGTAGTGAATCTCACAGTTCCAACTTGCCAACCGTGAGACCGTCAAGTGTTCAGCACTCAAACCGTAACAGAACCACAGTATCTGCTGGTAACATCAATTTTGCGGAATCATTTCACCACTTTTTTAGCCCATCCTTTGCAAGGCCACAAGAGACAAGAAGTCTGACACATAGTCAACGCCTAGAGACGATGGTACAGGAGTATCTCCAAGTAAACATTGAAGCCACGACTGTGTCACTGGACCCTTGTTCTTTTTGGGCTTCCAATCTGGATAAATGGCCGGAGCTAGCCACTTACGCCTTGGAGATCTTGTCATGCCCCGCAGCCAGCGTTCTGTCTGAACGTGTGTTCAGCGCTGCTGGTGGTGTGCTGACAGATAAGCGCACGCGGCTCTCCACTGATAATGTAGACAGACTCACGTTCATAAAGATGAACAAATCATGGATCCGAAACGACTTTTCTACCCCTGTGTCATCCTGGGGAGAGTAAAAGCTTGATGATTGGTTAAAATCACCCTACCAACCGTTTTAAGCTTTCAAATTACTAATCATGTTTATCTGTATCTTGACTGGAAAATAATTTGGGCTTTGTAGCAGTGTGCAGCACTGATCCTATTAGGCCATCTATAATAAGCTCCACCAGATTTAAAATTAAAAATAATTTTTAGCTGCATCTAGCCCGGAAAATTATTTTGGGGCTCCGAGATGCGCAAGACACATAAGTGCCTTCTTGCTGCACTACCTGCAGCATGACCCTCATATTGTCAGAATTCGAAGTAATCATGACTACTGGGTTGCCACACTCTTAGATCCCCCAAACTTTTCGATCAACCTTTTCATTTTAATAAAGACCAAAAAAATGGTCATTTTTGAAATTATAAGCATTAGCAGGTTGTTAGAAACTGAAATCAAACAGTTTTCAACTCAAAACTTTATTGTAGGTGATGTTACATTTTCACATAGGACCCCTTGTTCGAAAGGAGCTTCTGAACTCTCTCGTCCATTGAATTTGTCAGGTTTTGGATGGTTTCTGCTTCAATTGTTTTGCATGAGGACAGAATACCCTCCCAGAGCTGTTGCTTAGATGTGAACTGCCTCCCGCCATCATAGACACTCCTTTTAATGATGCTCCAAAGGTTCTGAATGGGGTAGAGGTCAGGGGAGCATGGGGGT
The DNA here is from genome assembly GCF_046119375.1 of Phyllobates terribilis. Classification (NCBI taxonomy): domain Eukaryota; kingdom Metazoa; phylum Chordata; class Amphibia; order Anura; family Dendrobatidae; genus Phyllobates; species Phyllobates terribilis. The sequence goes on from NW_027362762.1 coordinate 878,583,762, forward strand.
CACACCATAAGTTTGTCCCCTTTTATGCCCATATCAGCCAGAGATGCAGATGTTTTATGTGCAGCATGAGATGGTGCATTATCATGCAGAAAAATGATCTTGCTGTGAAATACACGGTTCTTCTTCTTGAACCATGGCAGGAAGTGCTGTTTGAGAAAATCCACATACATTATGGAGTTCATCTTTAGCGCCTTCAGGGATCCTAAAGGGGCCGACAATCTCTCTCCCCATGATTCCAGCCCAAAACATTACTCCACCTCCTCCTTGTTGGCGCTGTAGCCGTGTTTGCGTGGGGTGTCCATCAACCAGCCATCCTCCACTCCATCCATCTGGACCATCGAGCGCTGCACGGCACTCATCCGTGAACAAAACAGTTTTGAAATCAGTCTTCATGTAATGTTTGGCCCACTGGAGCCGTTTCTGCTTGTGTGAAGTGGATAGAGGAGGTCGACAGGATGGCGTATGCACAGCTGCAAACCTCTGAAGGACCCTGCATCTTGTTGTTCGGGGGACGTTAGAGGCACCAGCAGCTTCAAAAACTTGTCTGCTGCTATGACAAGGCTTTCTTGCCGCTGCTCTTTTAACCTGACGTAATTGCCTGTAGGAAAGAGTCCTCAATTTGCCCTTATCAGCACGCACACGTGTGTACTGTGAATCAGCTACATACTTCTTGATTGCCAAGACACTTCATCCTGATCATCGCACAATGTTGATTGTAGTCATGCCTTGACCTAAACACTCCACAATTTGTTGCTTCTCAGCAGCCGACACATCCTTTTTCTTTCCCATTTTGGCAGAAAATGTAGGCTGCTTAATAATGTGAGAGAGCCTTCTTAAGTAGTCTTGCCTTTCATTGGACACACCTGCCAAACTAATTAGCACAGGTGTCTGCAATTGCTTACAGTGATATAAAGAGCCCTGACACACATCACCATCAATGAGTTTAACTGACAAACAAACAAATTCTTCCCTTATCACTCCTAAACACTTTTTGCATAATAATTTGGAACGCAGTGTACATGTGCTTTTCCACAAAACACCAGTGGTTCACGTAGTGAATCTTACAGTTCTAACTTGCCAACCGTGGTCTGTATGGAATTGTTCAATAAAGGGCCCAAAATTAAGATAACATAGATGGGAGAGGTCTCTATGAATAGGAATTCCTAAGTATTTGATACCCTGTGAGGGCCAGGCAAAGGGAAAGTTGGACTGGATGGAATCCTATATGGATTTGGGGAGGGAGACATCGAGGGCCTCAGACTTCGCTGCATTGATTTTAAAATTTTACCATGTAACAAAGTGATCTATTTCAGCCATAACAGCAGGGATGGATATATGTGATTGAGTGATATATACTAGGACATCATCAGCAAATAGAGAGCACTTGTACTCGGTGCCTCCCACCTCAATCCACCTAATATTGGGGTTATGGCGAATTGATGAGAGCAGGTGCTCCATCACTAGGATGTATAAGAGAGGGGACAGAGGACATCCCTGCCTTGTCCCATTGGTGATTGTGAAAGGTGATGAAAATGTTCTGACGCACCCCCTGGGCCTTGGGACACCCGGAGCCGGACCCTTTTTGGTGGATGCTGGTGGTTGTAGTCTTCGTGGCGGCGACCCGGTTCCGTGGCTCAGGGCGGTCAAACCAGTGGCGGAACTATTTATGTGGTTTTGATGTTTAAATGTCCGACTACGCCACCCGTGGATTGCGGTCAGAGTGAACCGCCGCTACAGGGCAGACCGCTGAGGCTGGTGTTGTGGGTGCAGCAGAGCGTAGCATAACTCCCCACGGGAGGAGTATAGCCTCAGGGCAGTGTATGCGGAGGATGGGGGTGATGGTGCAGGGCAGCAGCAGTAACGACACGGAGTCAGCGATGCAGTCCAGGTCCTTTACTCACAGTTCTTATTATCCAGACCACGTCTGCAGGTAACGGCTGCCCACGTCGTACTGTGCTCACCAGGTGAGGGGCTCAGACAACTCCCAGATAACTTTGGAGCACTTCACAGGACCCCCTTTGTGTGTCCTTTGTCTGGCCTTTCTTACCAACACTTCTGTCCGGCTGCCTCGGGCCTCCTCTTGGTAAACTTGGCGCCAGTTTCCCTGACCCTATGTGGTGCCTTCCTAGCGGGTGTAGCGAGGGGCTGCGCCACATAAAATGTCAGAGCCTCCGGTTTCTAGCTGAGGGTCGTTTCCTGCCTCCACTAGTTCGGGGACCGGTCTCCCCCTTTGGCCTGACCCCTCCACGCAGGTGGATTCGGGCGTGCGGTGGCGACTCGCCCGTCCGCACCCCTGGGATCCCTTCATTCCTCGTTCCTGGAGCCTTCTCCGCTCCTCTTCCTTCCTTCTCCCTCTTCCAGGCCTGGGCCTCTGTTACTAGGCCCGCCTCCGGAGCAGAGCTCATGCAGAGCCCCTGCTCCCTGCCACTTCTGCTCAGACTTCTCTGCACTGAACTAAGATGGTGCCCACCTTTTATACTCCCTTCTCAATGCACCCAGGAACTGCTTCCTCCCTGCTCCTGCACTACAGGGTTCCCCTTCCTCAGTGTTCCCTCCCCCCACTCCAGCCAGGGACAGGGACTGTCGTGCCCATCTCAGGGGCATATTGGTCGCCCTGCCCCACGGCAATGTGGTGTAATGCATGCAGGTGTCGGGTCCTGATCCACACTCCATCCTTACCTGAGAGTGAGATATCACACCTCTGGGTGAGGTGCAATACGTCTGTAGCAACCGAGCCCTCAGGGTGCTACAGTTCCATTTATCTTCAGCCTAGGTGACGTATTGCGATACAGGGCCGTGATTTTGGCTATAAAAGGGTCCCCTAGACCCCTACCCCAAGCTTTTTAAGAGAATCATATATGGTGTGCCAGGAGACTCTATGGAATGCTTTCTCAGCATCCAACGAGAGTATCTAATTACAAATTTTTAACTGCATCTAGCCCAGGAAATACTTTGTGCCTAGTAGCAGTGTCTGCTAGTCAGCGGATTATCCCGGCTGTTAAGCAAGCTACACCACCTGTAGTTTAGACACTTAATTTTTTCAAAGGAAATGCTTCGGGACCATGGGATACTTAGTGAAGAGCATCAGGAGGCACCCCAAGGCATAGGGGCTGGGACTGGCAGTAGGATGCCTTGCGGTGGACAGCCGAGCTCGATCCTTATAAAAGCTTTTTAACTGCAGCAGCTTTAGTGGACGCTACTGGAGCTGGAATTACCGCGGCTGCTGGCATGAGACTTGCCCTCCAATAGATCCTTGTAAATGGATTTAAAGTGTATTCATTCAAATTAGAGAGACAATTTAAATTAAAAAGCTTAGAGCTGCCTCCACCACAGGGGGGCTCGCTCGACCCACCAGCGGACAGGCACCAGTATTGGGAGAGGGGGGCTGGCCGTCAGGGTTCACCGCGGCTCTGGCACAAACCCGGCGACACGGAGGTGGCACGGGCAGGAGCGGACTGGCCGTGTCGGCTTCTCACTTTTTGGATTTTAGAAGGGCATGACATGCCTATATCTGTGTCTCCCCCTCCTTTTACTCCTCCACCTCTTTTATTTTCGCATGACTATATGTACTTGTCACTTTTCCATGTGTTAGTTATGTCTTCTGAGCAGTTTGTCAGCTTTTGGACACCTTTGAAGGTGTTTTCTATGTGTTTCTATGTGTTTTTGTTTGCCTGCCATTGGTTTTAACGGTGTTCGAAGGTGTTCGACGAACAGTTCGACGAACAGTTCGGCGAACACACGGGTGTTCGACGAACCGAACCGAACTCGAACACTACGGGGGTGGCTCAACACTAGTTACTAGGAGGAAGTCAGGCAGGGCATTTGACTTGGGTACAGTTGTAAACTGGCCCCCGGCGTTAGTCATGTGAGTGGTCCGCCATTTCCACGTCATGGCCAACTACAGAACATTTTGTGTTGTATATTCTGCTATGGCGGGTGTTATCACCAACTTCTTCTAGTTTCAAGTTACCATTGTAAGACCACGGCCCTACTATCAGTATTTGGTCAGTATTCGGTCAGTATTTTTTCTCAGGAGTGGGAGCCAAAACCGAGTGAGGAACAATCAGAGAAAAGGTATAATAGAAACCAGTGCACCAATTTTGCATTTATCACTTCTTATCACTTCATTTATCACATCTGGTTTTGGCTCCCACTCCTGAGAAAAAACCTGACCGAATACTGACCAAATACTGATAGTGGAGCCGTGGCCTTAAGGACATACTGGGAGTTGTAGGTTAATACTATACAAATATATATCAGGCTAACATGACATTTCAGTTAATTATTGTACTAAGTTTGGTGATGTATTAATGTACTTATGATATATTAATCTATTAATTATGCTTCAGGCAATCTATTCAGGTACTGATTTTGGTTTTGGTGCTGTATTCCATGTAGTAATAGTAATGTTGGTGATTTTTGCCTGTACTGATACTAGTTCTGGTGCTGTATTTATGTTCTGATGATGGCTCTGGTGAGGTATTCATTTACTGATGTTGGCTCTGGTGCTGTATTCCTGTACTGATGATTGTTCTAGTGCTGTAATTATGTACTAATGGTGGTTTTGGTGATGTATTCACGTACTTACAATGGTTCTGGTGCTGTATTCATGTACTTATGGTGGTTTATGCATAAAGACAATGCAATAAGGAACAAAAACAGGTGTGAAATGACAACACCCTACATTCTCTAAGTCTCTGATTAATGAGGTGTTCTATAGGTGTAACTTTCTAAACTTTGGAAAGTCATAGGTAATGCAACACAATAGTATAATATAGTGGATACAAGCTGTACATGAATTTAGACAATCTTCATGGAGTATAAATCGTTTATCATTAAACTTCATCTAGCATCCTTTAAACTTTGTTCATTGAGAAGACTACATATACTGACTCCATAACTGGGCTGCAAGTGAGGGGCTATTTAGACAGCATTTCTAGGAATGTCTGTATTGAGCCAATACTCACACCAAGAACATTATCAGACAGTGACAACTCAGCTGCAGAGGCATGTATGCAGATTCCAGGAGGCTGAATTTCTTGTATTATGCAAAACTACAAAAGCAGGTGAAAAGATGATTCTAGCCAGTGATGTACAGAGGACGAGCAAGAGACAATGATGGCTGACTCAATACTAACTATACACCAGAAGAATGGAGGGCTTACCTACATCAGAGCTAGACTACAGGGAGACAGACTAAACAGATTGCATAGCAGCATAACAGCAATAACACAATCATAATACAATACTGTATAATTCCCAAGTCATGGGACATGAAACTGCCCCTTTAAATGAGCAATGTTCACTGAAGGTTTGATCAGTTGTCTTAAATAGGCTTTTATATCTGTCCTATATATTTCTTTTGTTTGTCTTGAAGCTAGAAGCTCTTATTTTTTCAAGTACAGAAATATAAATCTGCCTATACAAAACTGAGTGACACGATTGCAAGGAACAGATACCAGATTGGAGCTCTTAATTTGAAAGGTGTAATGCTACTGAATAAACAATAAATAGTCTGTCTGTTTTTATATATATATATATATATATATATATATATATATATATATATATGCGTCACCCTGGCCTGGATGCCACAAAATGTAATAAAGCTGTGTCTGAGAGCAAGGGGGAGGTTCGCTAGTCAGGGGAACATTAGCATGCAGTACCTCCTGTCTCAGGCCAGTAGGGGGAGCAGGCTGCCCCTATAAAAGCTGGTGCTGGGGGCAGGGTTAGGAAGAACTTGATGGCCTGTCTCAGCACTGAGACTTGTCCCAGAGCAGAGCAGGGACAGACAGTTGCACTGCACCTAAGAGGAAGTGTGGCAGGAGGAGAGCCACAAGCCAGAGACAAGAGGCGAAGAGAGCCTGTCTTGGCAGAGAAAGGACTTAATTTACCAGACTTTGGTGTCTGAGGCTGGGAGGATTCCACATTCTCCAGCAGATAACCAGTTCGCAAGGGACTGTATATTCCTTGGCCTAAGAAGCCTGGAGGCCCTGCCACAACCAAAGGGACCAGTAAAGCCGTACAAGGCTGGGAGCAGAAAGGAACCCACGTCGCAGGCCATACAGGCGAGAATACACGGAAAGCTCGGAAACGTGGGCTGTTACCCTATAACGAGGAGATAGCCAGAAGGAGCGCAGAAAGCACGGTAGGCCTACAATCAATAGCACATAACGGACTACCACTGGCCTGATCACCCTGAGCCACGGAACCGGGTTGCCACTACTACTCCCATCGTCCCCCTATTGCCCGGATCCGAGTGCCCCACGGCCCAGGGCGCGAGTCAGCCTTGGCGTAGTCGGCAGGATTTCGTGCCCGCAACCACCGGGTACTGCGTGCCTGAAAAAATACTTTTGTAACCTACCTGTGGCGAAGTTTCCCGCCGTCCGGAGTCGCTTCCCGCCATCCGGAGCCGATTCCCGCCATCAGACGCCATCTTGGACCGTTTCCCGCCGTCTTCTGTCGTCTTCCCGCCATCCGCAGCTGCTTCCCGCCATCGGACGCCATCTTCAGGACGCCGCGCGGGAAGAAGAGGGGCATGGAAGTCAAAACCGTGCGAGATCCGAAGCTCCGCCCCACGCACCGACGCTGCGCAAGGTCCTGGAAGGGAGAGAGAGCGACGCTGACGTCATCAGGACGCGACGCCAGGTCCTCGTCCATAGCAGCAGCAGCGGAGCCGCGGCCTACAGAAGAGGATCGTCGGAAGGTAGGCCACGCTTAACTAGGGGGGAGGAAGATGTCGGACACAGAGGCGCCCACTACCACCAACGCAGCTGCAGCAGCGGTGATGCCCTTTTCCCTGCCCTACATCCCTGGAGCGGCCTGGCTGCCCAAGTACTCAGGGGAGCCCCATGCCCTAACTGACTTTAAGGAAAGGCTGTACAGTTTGTTCCAGGTTTGCCCCCTGACAGAGGAACAGAAGGTCAGCATATTGACAGGGCAGTTAACTGGCGCAGCCCAATGGGAGGTAAAGTCATGGCCCGCTGAGGAGAAAAGAACTGTAAAGGGTATTCTGGCCCGGCTGCGGGGTACCTTTGACACACGTACCTCCGCTGAGATTAAAATGAGGTTCTATGGATGTAAGCAGCGGGCGCAGGACAGCATCAGAGACTATGCCCTAAATCTGCAGGAAGCCTTGAGGGCTATTCAACAAACTGACCCTGGCAGTGTGCAGGAAACGGATAAGCTGCTAACAGAACAATTCATAGAAGGTCTGCTGTCTAGCGCCCACAGGGCCCAACTGCGCCTCATGTTCTTTCAGAACCCCAACCTGACCTTTGCCCAATTTAAGGATAGGGCCATAAGGGTGCTCCGTGAATCTGCAACCAGTGGCGCTATAAACCCCCGGCGCCCTGCTCTCACCTACCACCAGGAGGCGGCGCCCTCCTCTATGGACCCCGTGGGGGCTGATGCACAGGCCCTGAACCAAGCCCCGTCGAAAGACCTGCACCACCAAGTCCACGAGCTGACCAGGAGCGTCGCTGCGTTGACCAGGACCGTCCAGGCATTGCAAGTGGACCCGTCAAGACCCATCAAGCTGGCTTCAAGTCCGGAGGATGTCCTGTGGCGTCGACAGAGGAGGATCCCGTCGTTCCGAGGGAGACCCACAGACCGCTACGTAGAAGATGGACAGCCCATTTGCCGTCGATGCAACCAGCCCGGACACATTTCCAGGTACTGTAATTTAAACGGGTCCAACCTGGGGCAGAGGGCCAACCCCCAGGCATAAGATCACCAGGCCCTTACAATTGGCGTAATAAGTACGTTGGGGGGCGCCCGGTTTTACCCGTGGTGCTGGACGGTATCCCCATGAGCGCCTTGCTGGATACTGGGTCGCAAGTAACCACTATCCCTTATGTACTTTTTAACCAGTATTGGACTGATGCTGATATCACACGGTATCCAGACAGTAACTTGAGCATCATCGCCAGTAATGGCTTACCCGTGCCGCAGATGGGGTTCAAGGAGATGACCATTAAAATTGGTAAAGTTGAACTGCCGTCACAGGGAGTAATTATTGTGGACATTGACCGTCGTGAAAGTCACCCTAAAATAACTGTGGGTACTAATGTAATTGAAAATTGTCTTTCAGAGGTAATTGTAATTCTACAACAGGTGGCGGTGAATGCTAGTTCCAGCCAACAGAGAGTCCTCAACAAGGAGATAAAAGCCCTGATGAGACGGCAGCAGGTAGAACTGTCTGGTGGTGAGATCGGTAGCGTAAGACTGAGTGACCCATTCCCCATTTCCATGCCTCCTAAAAGTGAAATGATGATCTGGTGTCGGACTGCAATCGGGTTGAGAGGTAGAGACTGCGAAGCCATGGTAGAACCCGTGTACTCAGACAGCAGGCCCACCATTTTGACAGCCCGGGGGGTGGTTGATGTCCGTCATGGGAGGGTGCCCGTCCGCATCCTCAACATTGGGGAGAGGGAAGTACACTTACCCAGGTACGCTACACTCGCCAAACTGTTTGTCGTCGAACACAAAGCTATCAGGGCCGTGGAACCCTTGCCTCCATCTCCACAGGCGGAGGGTAATGGCTCCCATAAACAAAAGGAGGACTGGTGCCAGAAACTCCATGTGGGTGCTGACTCCACTCCCCTGCACCAAAAACAAGGAGTCTACCAGGTGGTACAGGTGTACGAGAGAGTCTTTAGTAAGCACCCGCTAGACTTCGGCAGAGTAAAAGGGAAAGAACACCACATCCCCACAGGGAGCCACCCACCGATAAAAGAAAGACACCGACCTGTACCCCCTGCCCATTATCAGAACGCAAAGGGCATGCTAAGAGAAATTAAGGAAGCTGGGGTCATTAGAGATAGCTGTAGCCCCTGGGCAGCCCCCTTGGTTCTGGTGAAAAAGAAGGACGGCACCATGAGAATGTGCCTGGACTATAGACAAATCAACCATATCACCCACAAAGACGCATACCCGCTGCCTAGAATAGAGGAGTCTTTAGCCGCACTAAAATCAGCTAACTTCTTTTCTACTTTGGACCTTACTAGCGGGTACTGGCAGGTTCCTGTGGCAGAGGCTGACAAGGAGAAGACCGCCTTCACCACCTCGATGGGACTGAGCGAGTTCAACTGTATGCCTTTCGGGCTCTGCAACGCACCAGGGACCTTCCAGCGGCTGATGGAATGCTGTCTAGGGCACCGAAACTTCGAGACGGTCCTCCTTTACCTCGACGATGTGATCGTCTATTCGAAGACCTACGAGGACCATCTAAAGCACCTGGCCGAGGTGTTCGAAGCCCTGGCAGGCTACGGCCTGAAGGTGAAACCATCGAAGTGTCACCTGCTGAAACCAAAGGTCCGGTACCTAGGGCACGTGGTAAGCGCGGAAGGAGTGGCCCCCGACCCTGACAAGGTCACGGCAATCAAGAGCTGGCCAAGCCCCTCGAACATCAAAGAGGTGAGACAGTTTCTCGGGTTGGTAGGCTACTACCGAAGGTTCATCCCCGGGTTCACTAAGATGGCAGCTCCTATGCAGGACCTCCTGATCAGACAGTCTAAGTCCAGGAGCCAAAAGCCGCCCTTCAAGTGGGATAAACCGGAAGAGGAGTCCTTCCGCCAGCTAAAGATGGCCCTCACAGGGGACGAGATCCTGGCCTACCCTGATTATGGCCAGCCTTTCATTCTCCACACAGATGCCAGTAATTTGGGACTGGGAGCCGTACTGTCCCAAAACCAACAGGGCAGAGAAAGGGTGATCGCGTACGCCAGCCGGAAGCTGAGACCCACCGAGAGGAATCCGGAGAATTACAGCTCCTTCAAGCTAGAATTCTTGGCGGTGGTGTGGGCCGTGACGGAACGCTTCAAGCATTACCTGGCCTCCGCAAAGTTCACAGTGTACACGGACAACAACCCGTTGACACACCTGGACAATGCAAGACTGGGTGCCCTAGAACAGTGGTGGATGGCCCGTCTCTCCAACTATGACTTCGTGATCAAGTACCGGGCCGGAAAAACCAATGCCAACGCTGACGCCCTATCGAGGATGCCTCACTTACCTGAAGGTGACGAAGACCCAGAAGAGCTGGAGGAGGTAGAACTCCCCGCGTTTCACCGGTTTGGAGCCGCTCAATACTCCCAACGCGTGAAGGAGGAGGATCTAACAACCGTGATGATAAATCCCCTACCTCACCACAGCTGGGCCGAGACCCAAGATAGTGACCCTGCCATCCGCCTGGTGAAAGATCTGCTGACCCAGGAAGATGCCCGCATAGATCCGGATGCTCCAGAGGAAGCCAAGCAGCTATGGAAAGAGAAGAGCAAGCTGTTGCTCTACGAAGGCAAGTTGTGCAGAAGAATTGTCAACCACCAGACGCACGAGCTGACCTGGCAAGTCGTGGTCCCAAGGCGGGATGCAGCTATGGTCCTGGGGGCTTACCATGACAGAGCGGGACACTTCGGTTGGAAGAAACTGGAGTTCCTGCTAAGAGGAAGGTTCTTTTAGGTCGGCATGAGAGGAGCTGTAGAAAAGTGGTGCAGAGACTGTGGCCCTTGTCACCTGAGGAGGAAGGACCGCACCAGCCAGAAGACACCCTTGAGGCCCATCGTCACCACGCAGCATCTTGAGCTGGTAGCTCTGGACCACGTCAAATTGGCTCCAAGCCGGTCAGGATACATCTATGCCCTGACAATCGTGGACCACTATTCCCGTTTTCTAGTGGTGGTCCCGGTAAAGGATTTGACAGCCCAAACAGCGGCCAGAGTCTTCCAGCAATACTTCTGCCGTCCACACGGGTATCCGGAACAGGTCCTGACAGACCAGGGTCCAGCGTTTGAAGCTGAAATCTTCCAGGAGTTCTGCAACCTCTATGGCTGTAAGAAGATTCGGACAATGCCTTACCACCCCCAAACCAACGGGATGTGTGAGAACATGAACAATATAGTCATTGATCTCCTGAAGACGTTGCCCCTGGAGGAACGCAGCCTGTGGCCAGAAAAACTGCCGGACCTAATAGACCTATACAACAATATCCCGGTGAATGCTACAAACTGCACCCCGGCTTACCTGATGCGAGCTAGACCAGGTAAGCTGCCCGTAGACCTGGAGATGGGAGTCCTAACGCCTGAGGACACCTCCCCGGATGCGGACTGGGATACGGAAAGGCAACTGCAGTACAAGAAGGTACAGGAGAGTGTGGAGAAGAGCCTGACCCAGGTGAGAGAGAGGCAAGAAAAACTCTTCAATCAACACGCCCCTGCTGGTCCCCTAGAACCTGGTGAGCAAGTCCTAAAGCGAAAAAGAAGGCTACATAAGTTGGACGACCAGTGGGAAAGGGAACCCTACACCGTACTGCAGTCTGACCACGACAACCCAAAGGTGTGCGTGATCACCAAGGACGGAGGAGAAACCACTAGCACCGTCTCCAGAGACCACCTCAAAAGGTGCCCCGAGCAACTCCGTAGTGCAGAAGAGGATCAGAGTGACCTTGAACCCGCAGAGGACAAGGAAGAAATGATCAGCACCGTTCTGGGAGAGTTCCCTCAGTCCTGGACTCGCATAAATGATGCCATAGTGGTACCCGTCCTGCATTTCCTACAACCGGCACAGCAACAACCAACACCAGAGCTGGAAGGTGAAGAGGAGCAAGCAGTTCCAGAGGCAGAAGAGCCTGTACCAGCAGCCCAGGAGAGTCAACCCTCTGCTGACAGTGAGCCTGCCATGCCTGCGGTAAGCCAAAGGACCCGCAGACAGCTGCCTGCCCTACCTGTACACCCAGCTGGTAGCTGCACCCCTAACGCTAGTGGGGAAAGCCAAGTCAGTCCACCACCAGACAGTGGGTTAAGGAGGTCAACCAGGAGCACAGAGGGGCAGATACCCGCTCGCTGGAGAATATAGAGCGCACTAAACTTGTAAATAACCCTGTTACCAAATGTTGAATTGTTTGCCAAAGTTACATGCATGTTTGGTAATTCTGTGTCTCAGTTTCTTGCAGCTACCGTAAGGACTCAAAGGTTATGGACTTTTTATAACCGGGACCTTGTATGGACTGCGTTCGGAGCCTAACCAAGGAATGAACTAAGACTGTAAAGGACTTGGGGTAGGACAGACCCCCACCTGGTTAAGGCTCCCCGTTGTATTGGTGATATGGACACCCGGTCACAGGCCACACTGTGACCTTAAGAACTCAATCTGTGCGTTGTCTGTCTGTTAATGTTTTATAGTCATGCAAATTGTCTTTGTTTCTTGTTTAGTCCCGGAGTACTAAATTTTACTAGGGGGGAATGTGTCACCCTGGCCTGGATGCCACAAAATGTAATAAAGCTGTGTCTGAGAGCAAGGGGGAGGTTCGCTAGTCAGGGGAACATTAGCATGCAGTACCTCCTGTCTCAGGCCAGTAGGGGGAGCAGGCTGCCCCTATAAAAGCTGGTGCTGGGGGCAGGGTTAGGAAGAACTTGATGGCCTGTCTCAGCACTGAGACTTGTCCCAGAGCAGAGCAGGGACAGACAGTTGCACTGCACCTAAGAGGAAGTGTGGCAGGAGGAGAGCCACAAGCCAGAGACAAGAGGCGAAGAGAGCCTGTCTTGGCAGAGAAAGGACTTAATTTACCAGACTTTGGTGTCTGAGGCTGGGAGGATTCCACATTCTCCAGCAGATAACCAGTTCGCAAGGGACTGTATATTCCTTGGCCTAAGAAGCCTGGAGGCCCTGCCACAACCGAAGGGACCAGTAAAGCCGTACAAGGCTGGGAGCAGAAAGGAACCCACGTCGCAGGCCATACAGGCGAGAATACACGGAAAGCTCGGAAACGTGGGCTGTTACCCTATAACGAGGAGATAGCCAGAAGGAGCGCAGAAAGCACGGTAGGCCTACACCCTCACCCTGACCAGGGCCAATTTCCCCGTTGCTCTCAGACATCCAGGTCCCCTCCTAGCTGGGACTGTTTATGGGTCAGTTTACCTGTTTCAGTAAAGACCCTGGACTGCAACTTGTTGTCTGTGTGCTCCTTGCTCCTCCAGCACTATCAGCACTGGGACTCTCACTACCATCACTCCCACCATCCATTATACTGCCCTGGGGCCGCACTCTTCCCGTGGGGAGTCACACTACCCTAGCTGCACACCTCATCAGCCCCAGCGGTCTGCATGCAGTGGCGGTTCCTAATAACCGCAATCCACGGGTGGCGTAGTCGGACATAATCAATAGCACATAATGGACTACCACTGGCCTGACCACCCTGAGCCACGGAACCGGGTTGCCACTACTACTCCCATCGTCCCCCTATTGCCCGGATCCGAGTGCCCCACGGCCCAGGGGGCGAGTCATGTACAGTATATATATATATATATATATATATATCAGTGTTAGTGTATCTGTTTTTCTGTGGTATAAGGGGTATCTATTAATGTAGTGTCTATATGTGTGTAAATATATTAGTGAATCAATATGTTTTTACTGCATGTGCAGCCCCTAAAAAAGATTTTCTAATTGCCTTTTTCAGCTATACAATTCTTTACTGACAAGATGCAGAGGGAATTTCACAGCTATAGCTCGCGTGACTGCTGTAGCCAATCATTTGGCTCTGTGGTAATGCTGAGGTAGTCAGAACAACAAGGCTAAGCCTTTTAATTGGGTACAGTGCTCATGTATGGATAACATGTAACCTCAGAATAAAAAATAATCTTTAATCTTAAAAATCATTTAAAAAAGCGTACAAACACACAGATTAATGTGTAAAAACCACACCAGAGGCACTGAACTCTATTGGTTATTCCATAGAGCCCTAATAACAAAATAGGGCCACTTCACACAGCTAATATCAAATTGATTATCATAAAGTAATCCCCTCTTTTATATATATAGGGAAACAGGATTATATAGAATCATAGTAAGAGTTTGAGATCTTTCTGTTTAGCCAAGTACAAGTACCCATCCCAGGAGGTTTTTGGTAAATAATATGGACCAGTCGATCCTTCATGGATCGTGACTTTCTAAGTGTCACACTGGGCGACACAAAGATCACATCCTTTAGGTCCGGGTCAGATACCAGTGACGTGCCCCCAGGGTCGTGAGGTACTCGGCAGCCGGGCCCCTGTGTATGCCAGTAGGGGAGTATCACGGTGGCTGGCCCGGTCCGTGACCCAGGGCGGTCAGTGCAAAAGGGGCGTACTTTTATATGGGGTTTTTGGAAAATGTTCGTGACGCCACCTGTGGATTGCGGCTAAAGGGTGCCGCCGCTGCGGAGCAGTCCTCTGGAGCTGGTGCTACGGCAGCAGGGATGGTGTGGCTCTCCACAGGTAGAGCTAGCTCCAGGGCAGCGTGGAGGATGTGGAAGTTGCGCTGGGCGTTGTAGTGCAGTGAGGGAAAGATGGCACAGATAAAGAATGGATGGAGGCAGTGCGGTGCAGTCATCCGAGTCTTTACTCACAGTTTTTATGACAGTTCCACTGGTGCACTGTACGGGTGCTAGCCTCCCACATCGCGCTGCGTTCACCAGGCAGGGGTTCAGCACTTCCTCAGGCTGATCAGGAGTACCGGACAGAACCCCACTTTCTTGTGTTCCTAGCTAGACCGACTTCACGCTGGGTCTTTCTCCCTCCTGCCCTGCGCTGCCCACTCTCAATCCCGCTCGGGTGCTCTGAAGTCCCTCCTGTCTCGTCGGAGTCCCCGGACCAGCTTGACCCTTATGGGGATTAGAATGAGGCTTCAGCAACTGGCTATAGAAGCCAGAAGCCTCTGGTTTTCCCAGCCGAGACCTGGAGTAACACAGCTGGACCAGGGGCCGGTCCCCTTCTTGCGGCCTACGATCCCTCTGTCTTCAGACAGATTCGGGGCATACGGGTGCCTTCCTGCACTCACTGTACCCCCTAGGATCCCTTCTTAGAATGGAGCCTACTCCTCTGCTTCCCTCCTGGGCCTCTATCACTAGGCTCCTACTTGTGGAGCAGATCTCCTACTGAGACTCTGCTCCCGGACTGTTCTTCTGAACTGTCCTCTCACTACCTTCTGCCACCCTAAAATGGCTTCTCTTTATATATACCTACTACCATAGTGCTCCCTTAAATTACTTCCTCCACCCACACCCACTACTGGTTCCCCCTACCTCTGGGTTCCCCCCACTCCAGCCAGGGACAGGGCTCAGCAGGAACATACATTGCGTATTGCCCTTCCAGCTGGCCTGGAGCAGTGTAGTGTTGAATGCAGGTGTTGGGGTACCAGACATCACTCCCTCCTTACCTGAGAGAAAGAAACACCACACTTCTGGGTGAGGTGCAGTACCGCTGTGGCGACTGAACCCTCAGGGGCGCCACACCAGGATATCCCAGTGTCTCCTGAGAATCGTGAAGACCTGTTCACTCTTATTATCAAAAGTTCCTATTAGTCTAGATATATTACTCCCCACTCTAGGATTACCCTCAAGTAGGGAATCTCACTTACATTTCATTGCGTGATCGCACGCTTGATTCAGAATGTGTGTTGGATAGCCCCTCTCCCTGAATCTATTTTTCAAGTCAGAGGATTGCCTACGATAGTCACCTACATCAGAACAATTCCTTCTAACCTGAAGGAATTGGCCCATTGGTATCCCTTTCTTTCATGTCGTGGGGTGGTGGCTGTCCCACCGTAGCAGACTATTAGTAGCTGTTGGCTTGCGGTGGGTGATCGTTTGCTGATGTCCCTGTTTGTCCTTGATAATCATCAGATCCAGAAAAGATAATCGTGTGTGATTGGATTCCAATGTGAATTTTAATCCCACTTTATTAATATTCAGTATTCTTACAAATTCTGTGAAGTCAGCTGATGACCCTGCCCACAAAATAAGAATATCATCTATGTATCTGACCCACAACATGATCTTATCTTGCTACCACCCGTCCTCCCCAAAGATGTGGGTTTCCTCCCACCAGCCCAGGAAGATGTTAGCATACGAGGGGGCACAGGGGCTCCCCATCGAAGTTCCCCTGAGCTGGTGCAAGTACTTACCATCGAAGAGGAAGTAGTTGTGGGTCAGTACATATTCAAGGAGGTTCAACAGGAATTTGTTGTGTTTCTCACACTCCACTGCTCTGGATCTGAAATAATATTTAACGGCTTGTAGGCCCGCCCTGTGTGGTATATTGCTATACAATGCTTGCACATCAATTGACGCTAAGATGATATCTGCATCAATATGGATCCCCTCAATTTTCTTAAGGAGATCAGTTGTATCTCTAATGCATGATGGAAGCATTGTTACATCGGGGCGAAAGATACAATCTAGATCGATCCCACTGTTTTGTGTCAAGCTTTCAACACCTGAAACTATAGGGCGTCCTTTGAGTGGACTGAGGCCTTTATGTATCTTGGGTTAAGTATAAAAAGTGGGAGTAACCGGGAATGTTCGGCACAAAAAATCATACTCATTCTTGGACACCAGATGTTCATTTAAAGCCTGGTCCAGGATTATCAACAATGATTCCTTATACTTGGTAAGGGGATCACCAGGGAGAGTCTCATACGTATCTTTGTCCATGAGTATTCTATCACACATCGTAAGATATTGTTGATGGTCCATTATGACAATATTCCCGCTCTTGTCTGAGGTCTTGAATATAAGATGTTTATTCTACTCTAAGGACCTAAGGGAAGATTCCTCTTCAGCTGTCAAATTAGATCCTGAATCCCCAATATTGGAAATCTTGCACAAATCCCTTTCCACCAGATTAATAAATATATCCACACTAGAGAAGTCACCAGATGGTGTCATCTTTTTACTCTTATTTTTCAAGTTCGTAAAAGGTCCTGTACCTCTATCCTACATGTTTTCTCTTTCCAGATCTACCATGATACTTAAATTTTAAAAATCCTCTTCAGAGAGACCAAGAGTTCACATTCTTCTCTATTATGAGAGTTGAAAAATTTCCCCCATTTTAATTTCCGACCAAACAGATTAATATCTTTTACCCATTGAAAGCAATTAAAATGGTTTGTAGGTACATATGAGAAACCCTTATTCAGCACACTAATTTCATAAGTACTCAGTACATGGTTAGCCACATTAATAATCTGATTCCTGTTCAATGAAACTTGCTCCTTAGGGGGTAGTCTCTGAGAGTGCTCTGCTCTAAAAAAAAGGAGGAGGAGAATAGATATCCATTTGATGGTGAAGGTGACCTGTTGGTGTATTCTCCACCCACATATCCTTTGTTCCTCCGAAATTCCTCTATCCAAACCCTCCTCCCTTGTTTCGCCATCTCTGTCTGCCTGATCTCCCTCTACTTCTTACGGGCGTGTAGTCACCCTTCTCTGATCTTTCTGTATCAGATGATTCAAGATCAGAGGAGGATACTATATTAGGCTTATCAGATCCAAAAGCATAGGCCTGATTCTCCTTGAATTCCTTTAGATCCCGCAGGAATTGATAATGTTTTCTTTCTTTTAATATTGATTGAAATTTTTCAACCGTCGCCTGAAGTATATTCTCACGTCTGTTGTATTCGGGATAGGCATTACTTTTAAGGATATTCTCTATTTTGATATTAAGCAATTCACTATACTCCTCAAAACTATTTTTCTCCTCCTCCAATAGAATTTGCATAAACTGTATAGAGGAATCTATAGATTCTTTCTGCCAGGCAGATAAAAATCTCGGATTTATCACCCTTGGTGATGGCTGAATATTAATGCATAGCTCCCTCGGTACTATTCTGTTTTTTATATAATTTTCCAGTGTTTTCACCTCCCACCGGGATCTAATATGTTCCTTATAGGTGGAGTACAACTCATTAAATTGTGATTTCAATGACAACAGATTGGACACACTTGTATTTTGTTCGGTTAGGAAAAAGGCCTGATTGGCATCCTCAAGCCGTAACTCAGTATTAATCGGACCATTAAGGAAACTTGCCATAATCAGTTCAAAATAGTAATTTTTATATTATAATACAGCTGTTCTGAGGAAAGAAGTATGGCTAAAATGTAACCTCAGAATAAAAAATAATCTTTAATCAGAAAAATCTTTTAAAAAAGCGTACAAACACACAGATTAATGTGTAAAAACCACACCAGAGGTACTGAACTCTATTGGTTATTCCATAGAGTCCTAATAACAAAAAAGGGCCACTTAACACAGCTAATAACAAATTGATTATCATAAAGTAATCCCCTCTTTTATACATATAGGGAAA
This sequence comes from Phyllobates terribilis, assembly GCF_046119375.1. Taxonomy (NCBI): domain Eukaryota; kingdom Metazoa; phylum Chordata; class Amphibia; order Anura; family Dendrobatidae; genus Phyllobates; species Phyllobates terribilis. Next base: position 878,601,884 of record NW_027362762.1, read on the forward strand.
TAGGATTATATAAAATCATAGTACGAGTTTGTCAGTACCCCACAAGGATAAGTGCAACCCAGTGTACAAAGTGGCAAAAGTGCATAATTAAAAACAGACAGGATCACTCTTCCATAGATCTCTACACTATACATAAACACTGATCAGGCCCTAAATATATACCTACAGTGGTGGCCAAAAGTATTGGCACCCCTGCAATTCTGTCAGATAATACTCAGTTTCTTCCTAAAAATGATTGCAATCACAAATTCTTTGGTATTATTATCTTCATTTAATTTGCTTGCAAGGAAAAAACACAAAAGAGAATGAAGCAAAAATCAAATCATTGATCATTTCACACAAAACTCCAAAAATGGGCCAGACAAAAGTATTGGCACCCTCAGCCTAATACTTGGTTGCACAACCTTTAGCCAAAATAACTGCGAACAACCGCTTCCGGTAACCATCAATGAGTTTCTTACAATGCTCTGCTGGAATTGTAGACCATTCTTCTTTGGCAAACTGCTCCAGGTCCCTGATATTTGAAGGGTGCCTTCTCCAAACTGCCATTTTGAGATCTCTCCACAGGTGTTCTATGGGATTCAGGTCTGGACTCATTGCTGGCCACCTTAGAAGTCTCCAGTGCTTTGTCTAAAACCATGTTATAGTGCTTTTGGAAGTGTGTTTTGGGTCATTGTCCTGCTGGAAGACAAATGACCTCTGATGGAGACCCAGCTTTCTCACACTGGGCCCTACATTATGCTGCAAAATTTGTTGGTAGTCTTCAGACTTCATAATGCCATGCACACGGTGAAGCAGTCCAGTGCCAGAGGCAGCAAAGCAACCCCAAAACATCAGGGAACCTCCGCCATGTTTGACTGTAGGGACCGTGTTCTTTTCTTTGAATGCCTCTTTTTTTTTCCTGTACGCTCAATGTTGATGCTTTTTCCCAAAAAGCTCTACTTTTGTCTCATCTGACCAGAGAACATTCTTCCAAAACATTTTAGGCTTTCTCAGGTAAGTTTTGGCAAACTCCAGCCTGGCTTTTTTATGTCTCGGGGTAAGAAGTGGGGTCTTCCTGGGTATCCTACCATACAGTCCCTTTTCATTCAGACGCCGACGGATAGTGCGGGTTGACACTGTTGTACCCTCGGACTGCAGGGCAGCTTGAACTTGTTTGGATGTTAGTCGAGGTTCTTTATCCACCATCCGCACAATCTTGCGTTGAAATCTCTCGGCAATTTTTCTTTTCCGTCCACATCTAGGGAGGTTAGCCACAGTGCCATGGGCTTTAAACTTCTTGATGACACTGCACACGGAAGACACAGGAACATTCAGGTCTTTGGAGATGGACTTGTAGCCTTGAGATTGCTCATGCTTCCTCACAATTTGGTTTCTCAAGTCCTCAGACAGTTCTTTGGTCTTCTTTCTTTTCTCCATGCTCAATGTGGTACACACAAGGACACAGGACAGAGGTTGAGTCAACTTTAATCCATGTTAACTGGCTGCAAGTGTGATTTAGTTATTGCCAACACCTGTTAGGTGCCACAGGTAAGTTACAGGTGCTGTTAATTACACGAATTAGAGAAGCATCACATGATTTTTCAAACAGTGCCAATACTTTTGTCCACCCCCTTTTTTAGGTTTGGTGTGGAATTATATCCAATTTGGCTTTAGGACAATTCTTTTTGTGTTTTTTCATTGAAGACAAATTAAATGAAGATAATAATACCAAAGAATTTGTGATTGCAATCATTTTCAGGAAGAAACTGAGTATTATCTGACAGAATTGCAGGGGTGCCAATACTTTTGGCTGATTACTACCTGCCTGCAGAGGTTGGCACCCTAGTTAAAGTTGGCAATTTTGGCGCCCCTGCTCCACGCCGGCTATCCCTAAATATCGTGGCTCACCCTAGATAAACTTCCTAATTGCACCACAATCCGATGCAAGCTAAAGCATATGTTATAAACACAGTCAAAAGAAATTAATGTAGATGGAGGACTAATCTTGACTGTAGAAAGATGGTCCCAGATACATAACGAAGGTCTCCAGCCTCTGATTAGTGTCCCAGTGTCTCAAATGGAAGACTTATCTTGACCATAGAAGGATGGTCCTAGATGAATAACAGAAGTCTCATGCCTCTGATTAGTGTCCCAGTGCCTCAACGCGTTTCCCCAACTTTTAGGTTCCTCAGGAGGCTGATACAAAAGGAATGTCCAGGGTATATAAATATGTAGAATATAGATGTCAGTTAGTGCAAATCCGCACTGATGTTCAATCCATTTTGATAGTCAGAACTGGGATAGGTAACTCAAACCTTCCCTCAGTCCTGTTTAAATAGATCCTCCCCCCTAGTTCCATTGGTCCCAATAGGAAGTGCCCCATAATAGATATCAGGTGTAAGCACCTGGATGTAATGGGCCCCCATACTCCATGTGTTTGTGCTCTAAACCCTCCATAGATAGTCTATTGATATACTGTTCAACCTGGCAGATCAGCGTGCGCTCCACACAATGGAACACACGACTTCCGGTTTCTGCCTAAGTCACTTCCGGTACTTGGTAATATGATGTTTGTGTGTTCCATCACTTGGACTGCACAGCTTCCGGCTTCACCATGCGTCACTTCCGGTGCTCACTAGCAAAGCGCTTGCGCTCCACCCCATGGAACACATAGTGCCGGCGCCAGCACAACAGCACCAGCCTGCGGCCAAGGGGATGCGTTCCATAGCCAGAGGTATCCAAAAGGCGCATCCCCAACAGAAAACCGCAGAATGTGTGTGCACCAAAGTGCCATCAGCAATCAGGCCAATAGATATAGATAATTTCCCTGTCGCCCATAAAAGACATAGGAAAATATATATAGATAAGGGAAAACACTATATAGACTAACATACTGAAGACAGGGGCCCACCAGGTGTATAATGCATATTTGCAGAAGTCCCGTATAAACATCCTCTTACCAGTTGAAGCACTCATAAACGACTTTCCTGGACTCATCTGTTCACACATCTTACAGTCGTTGCATCGGAAGAACCCACAGATCTTTCTGTTTAGCCAAGTGCCCATCCCAGGTGGTTTTTGGTAAAGACTATAGACCAGTCGATCCCTTCAGGGATCGTCCCTTTCTAAATGTCACACTCGGCGACACAGAGATCGCATTCTTTAGGTCCGGGTCAGATACCAGGATATCCCAGTGTCTCCTGAGAATCGCGAAAACCTGTTCACTCTTATTATCAAAAGTTCCTATTAGTCTAGATATATCACTCCCCAGTCTAGGATTACTCTCAAGTAGGGAATCTCACTTACATTTCATTGCGTGATCGCACGCTTGATTCAGGATGTGTGTTGGATAGCCCCTCTCCCTGAATCTATATTTCAAGTCAGAGGATTGCCTACGATAGTCACCTACATCACAACAATTCCTTCTAACCCGAAGGAATTGGCCCATTGGTATCCCTTTCTTTAATGCCGTGGGGTGGTGGCTGTCCCACCGTAGAAGACTATTAGTAGCTGTTGGCTTGCGGTGGGTGATCGTTTGTAGATGTCCCTATTTGTCCTTGATAATCATCAGATCCAGAAAAGATAATCGTGTGTGATTGGATTCCGATGTGAATCGTAATCCCACTTTATTAATATTCAGTATTCTTATAAATTCTGTGAAGTCAGCTGATGACCCTGCCCACAAAATAAGAATATCATCTATGTATCTGACCCACAACATGATCTTATCTTGCTACCACCCCTCCTCCCCAAAGATGTGGGTTTCCTCCCACCAGCCCAGGAAGATGTTAGCATATAAGGGGGCACAGGGGCCCCCCATCACAGTTCCCCTGAGCTGGCGGAACTACTTAGAGTGGGTACGGAAAGTATTCAGACCCCTTTAAATTTTTCACTCTTTGTTTCATTGCAGCCATTTGGTAAATTCTAAAAAGTAATTTTTTTTATCATTAATATACACTCTGTACCCCATCTTGACTGAAAAAAAACAAAATGTAGAAATTTTTGCTAATTTATTAAAAAAGAAAAACTGAAATATCACATGGTCATAAGTATTCAGACCCTTTGCTCAGACACTCATATTTAAGTCACATGCTGTCTAGTGCCTTGTGATCCTCATTGAGATGGTTTTACTCCTTCATTGGAGTCCAGCTGTGTTTAATTAAATTGATAGGACTTGATTTGGAAAGGCACACATCTGTGGAAATGCCGACGTCAGCAGTCACGTGACCTGTCACATGACTTAATGATGTCATGGAAGGTCCTTTTACACCATCGCGAGCCGCCAGGGAGCCAGGAGGCATCGTACAGGAGACCGGGGGACATCAGAAGGTGAGTATAATGTATATTTTTTATTTTAAATAATTTTTTTTACAGGTTCTATGGTACCTGGATCTGGAGAAGAGTCTCCTCTTCTCCAGACCCGGGTACCATCCGCACATTGAATCGCTTAATATCCACATGTGCACATGTAGCCATGCGGATATTAAGCGATTCAATGCAAGTCAATGGCGCCAATTACACTGCGTATCGGCAAAATTAATGGACATGCTGCGGATTTTTCCGCAATGATAATCCGCAGCGGAAATTTCCGCAGCATGTGCACAGCACAAGCGGATTATCATTGAGGACCATGGGGCACGTATTACCAAGCATTTTTTAATTGTTTTCGCTGCGGAAATTCCGTGGCAAAAACGCTTGAAAAACGCAAAGTGGGCACGCAGCCTAAAGCCGTTTTTATTTAATGCTGGGTCCTACCTGCCATTTAAAATTGTTGGCTTTTAACCTGGGAGAGGCATGTTTGATGAATATTAGGTTTACGGTCCCATCAAAGAAAGGTATGACTTGTCATGGCTTGTGGGCTCTCGTGAATTGGCCAAATTGTGCGCTAAGTAATTTCTTTTTTTTAAGTATATTCTATATTGCAGTAATGCAGTACTAATGTCATGTATTTAATGTTTGCAAACATCTTGGTGCATATAGAGTGTTGCTGTATTCTTTTGCTTCTGTAAACGCATAGTAACCTATGCTATATCTGAATTTGCCAACCTTTTCAAATAGTGGTACAAGAGATTGGCATTCACACTTTTATAGGCTACACACCTTCACTGCCACGATTTACATCCTCTACATATATGTTTGGATGCCGGCAATGTCAGACTGAGGTGCCAAGGGCTGCCAGTAACCAATTCCAGGGCCCTACTTTTCAGCTACATGCAAATGTGACATTATCCTCAATCACACATGTATATAACAATGAACTGGGTAGATTGTTAAATGAATAAGATGCTGCCTTTGTCTGTACATAATGATTCAAGTATTTTGTGCCAAGTATTACTCATATAAGAGGGGGGTGGCCCACTCCTGCACAGGGGCCCACAGGAGGATTCTCCTGTTCTCCTGTTGGCCAGTCCAAGCCTGGATGCTGGTGCTCCATCAACATTCACAGGAAACCTCCAGGGAGCAATTGGCATTCAAGAGGTCCTGAGAGGCTTTTGCTGTACTCAGGTGATTTGGCAACTCTTCTGAGTGCTCCCCTTTTCCTGGATGTCCCCCAGGCTTTCCTGGAGAATTGAGTATAATTTAAAGTATAAAGTGTAGTGACTCTACTGTGTCCTTAACTATTGTTCTAATCTCCTACTTCAGGGACAGTATGGAGAACATGAAGGCAAATGAACACTGGTATTTGTCAGGCTGCCTTCAATTTGGCTAAAGCTTGCACTGGGGTGCCACATTTTTATTTTACGTGTTGCAATTATCATGCATTTCAACAACTAAACTTTTAGTTAGAATACTTCTCCCTAAGAAGTTTCAGATATATTTCATATTTATGCAATGAAAAGTATTCCTGCCAACTATGTATATTTTTTTTGTCACGGACTGGAGAACCATTCTTCATGTGATTTGTAGCATGCATATAATAGCCATCATTTTGCTGTCATAGTTCACAAGCTTTCATCTGGTTTGGTTTTTAGAGTATATTTAATCTAGTAAGACTGCAGCTTCAAGAACCATTACAGGCCATAAAAATGGGGTTCTCGGAAGACCACAAGTGTATCAACATTACAACAAGGCTTACTCTGAAGAGTCATTTCTTTCCTGTTGACATAATTAACACTACATATTTATAGCTGTGATTTTGTACAGTCTTCAAGCTCTCAGATCACTACCTCTGGTTGGCAGTCATACACATGATACACTTTAAAGTCCATGACCAGACAGAGGAATCTTAAGCTGTCTCCAGGACCAATAATACTCAAAATGAAATAATGAATGCTCTTTGGCTGTTCAGTGCGGTAATCCTGCAGTTTTCTTTGGATGAAGACTAAACAGAAGATAGACCAGAAGACTAGTAATGCTAGTGAAAACTCTCCACTATGGCTTTATGACAAAGTTAAGAAATCGTCAACACTACAAAAAGTAATACTCCATTACTAGATGAAACTTATTAAAGTACTAACTGATCTTTATATAGTGGATAATTTGTGTCTAAGGGTATACTTTATTCTTGTAGAAGAATTAATTTATTTTTTTTTGCCATTATTTTCTGTTCTGATGATTATTTAAATTTAGGCAAGCAATATCCTTTGATATATTTTATTAGGTTATATACCTCGATTGGTAATATACTAGCCCAATAAGAAGAATTTCCATTTGATTCCATAGATTACTGCTATGCAGTTTTCAATCAAATGAAATATGGTTGCCAACCAGACTGATTTGTGTTTTTTTTTTGCTTTTGTTTTTTTCCTCCTTTTCTTCTAAGAGCTATAACTTTTTCTTTAAGTTAAAGGGGTGTCCTGAAGGAAAAGTAATTTTCATTCTAAATCCCTATTTAGTGCAATAATCAAAACTATTTTTTAATATACTTACATTAAAAATTCCCTATTATCTAACACTAACTGCTTTTCTATTTTTCCCTTCTTCCTTTTTAATGATTCTTCGTTTGAGAATCCCAGTGCATGCTAGGATACTCAAACAAAGCGCCATTAGGGGACAGAGGCTGCGGTCACTGCTACAGTCCCTGCCTCCACCCTGAAATGAAGCATTACGTAATCAGTGACGCTTGTTTCAGGGGTTGGGCTAGTCCCTGCGCACTGTGCACTATCTGATGTACACAATCAGAGTGTGCTCTCTGTTGCTGTTTCAGGTCTGCAATAACAAGCCGGCAAAAGAATGGTATCAGAATACCCGCATGCAGAGACCCCCGCAAGTGACATCACTGGTCTCTGCATGCCGGGTACTGTGACACTGCTTTGTTGCCGGCTCGTTACTGCTGATCTGAGCAGATAACAGAGTGCGCGCTGTCATTGTGCACATCACACAGTAGACTAGCCCAGCTCCTGAAATGAGCTTTACTGATGATGCTTTGCTTCAGGAAGGGGCTGGCAGTGCTACAATGACCTCTGCCCCTTGATGACACTTCATTTGAGTAGCCCTGTATGCACTGGGATTCTCAACCAAAGCGTCATCAAAAAGGAAGTAGGGAACAAAAATGGAATAGCAGTTAGGGAAGGAAAGGGAATTTGTAATGCAAGTATATTAGAAAATAGTTTAGGTTATGGCACTAAATAGATAGGAATTTAGAATTAAAATTATTTTGGCCTTTGGACCACCCATTTAACATAGCCAAATGAGGTCCTGTTCTTTTACAAGACAAATTGTTTTTGTTAATGGAACTATTTTATTTACTACTAGCAGCCCAAGTTCCAAAACAAATAAGTTTCGGAAGCTAGAAAACGTGCTCTACATAATAAAAACTAACTCAAATTACCTATGTCTATTGACTTTCAGCCTTTTTACGTGATAAGCAACAAAGTTGGCATAATTAATAAATTATTGTGGTAAATGGCATTACGGAAAACAAAAATAAAATTTAGAAGATTACAGAGACGTTAGCCAATTCAAAAAGTGAATTGCCCAGGGCAGATCGCGTGGAAATCTCTCTGTATGCTGCTCCTCTAACCTACTGGAGTAATTGCAGCTGATGTTTTTGTCGGACTCACCTTAGCATTAAGCTCTTTATGTAGTAAGATATATTGTACTGAAAATATATAAAAAAAAAAAGTGTAAATTGGATTGGAAAAAAAGCACAATTCTATTTTTATTTTGAATTTCTTTTTTATGACAATAACTTCATGGTAATAATGAATTGTTAACTTTGTTCTTCAAGTCAATACAATTATGGAAATGAAGAGAACGCGGTTTATTAACCCCTTAAGCCCCGCGGGTGGTTTGCACGTTAATGACCGGGCCAATTTTTACAATTCTGACCACTGTCACTTTATGAGGTAATTACTCTGGAACGCTTCAACGGATCCCCCTGATTCTGAGATTCTTTTTTCGTGACATATTGTACTTCATGATTGTGGAAAAATTTCTTCGATATCACTTGCGTTTATTTGTGAAAAAAATGGAAATTTGGCGAAAATTTTGAAAATTTTGCAATTTTCAAAATTTGAATTTTTAAGCCCTGAAATCAGAGCGATATGTCACACAAAAGAGTTAATAAATAACATTTCCCACATGTCTACTTTACATCAGCACAATTTTGGAACCAAAATTTTTTTTTGTTAGGGAGCTATAAGGGTTAAAAGTTGACCAGCGATTTCTCATTTTTCCAACAAAATTTACAAAACCATTTTTTTAGGGACCACATCACATTTGAAGTCACTTGGAGAGGTCTTTATGACAGAAAATACCCAAAAGTGACACCATTCTAAAAACTGCACCCCTCAAGGTGCTCAAAACCACATTCAAGAACTTTATTAACCCTTCAGGTGCTTCACAGGAATTTTTTGAATGTGGAAGAAAAAAATGAACATTTAACTTTTTTCACAAAAATGTTACTTTAGACCCAATTTTTTTTATTTTCACAGGGGTAACAAGAAAAAATGGACCCCAAAATTTGTTGTGCAATTTCCCCTGGGCACGCAGATACCCAATATTTGGGGAAAAAACACTGTTTGGGCGCACGGCAGGGCTCGGAAGGGAAGGAGCGCCATTTGACTTTTTGATTGTAAAATTTGCTTGAATAATTAGCGGACGCCATGTTGTGTTTGGAGAGCCCCTGTGTGCCCAAACTTTGGAGCTCCCCCACAAGTGACCCCATTTTGGAAACTAGACCCCCCAAGGCACCTTTATAGATGCATAGTGAGCACTTGGAACCCCCAGGTGCTTCACAAATTGATTCGTAAAAATGAAAAAGTGAAAAAAAAAACACTTTTTCATTTTTACGAATCAATTTGTGAAGCACCTAGGGGTTCCAAGTGCTCACTATGCATCTAGATAGGTGCATTGGGGGGTCTAGTTTCCAAAATGGGGTCACTTGTGGGGGAGCTCCAATGTTTGGGCACACAGGGACTCTCTAAATGCAACATGGTATCCGCTAACAAATTGAATGGAAAATCGGCTCAAATTGTTAGCGGACACCACATTGCGTTTGGAGAGCCCCTCTGTGCCCAAACTTTGGAGCTCCCCCACAAGTGACCCCATTTTGGAAACTAGACCCCCCAAGGCACCTTTATAGATGCATAGTGAGCACTTGGAACCCCCAGGTGCTTCACAAATTGATTCGTAAAAATGAAAAAGTGAAAAAAAAAACACTTTTTCATTTTTACGAATCAATTTGTGAAGCACCTAGGGGTTCCAAGGCCATGCGGGGTGATGGATCCCAATACAGTAATCCACCTTGCTTCCTTTTGTTCGAGTATTTTCTTTAAGTTACCACCTCTAATGCCAGCATGGACCACATCGATGCCTCTTATGCTTAATGATTTCGCATTACAATTGTGAAATTGCCTGAAATAACGAGGCAATGTTTTTAAAGTAGAGACATCAGATGTTGTTACAGCAGCCCCAATATCCCGAACATGCTCCCTAGTCCTAACTCGTAGTTCCCTTGAAGTAAGTCCAACATATACTTTCGGACAATCACATGTGGCATAATTATATCACGTGTGTCGTACTACGTGTAATATATTGTTTGATATTAATAATTCGTGCACCGTCTACGGAGGTAAAAGTTGTAGATCGAATAATGTTAGCACAAGCGACACAATGGCCGCAAGGGAAACAACCCAGAAGAGGCCTTCGGGAGCCAAAGAGTCCAGGAACCGGGGGAGCCTAGTGACTACGTGTCAATAGATCTTTTAAATTTGACTGTTTGGTCAGACCCACTCTTCTTGTTCCTAGGCTGAAGCAACTGGCCCCGAGGGACTTTTTTAGCCCTGCTGTATCCGGCCCTAATGCTTCTCCTACTATAACCCCTCTGAAAAAAACGACTTCTAAGATCATCCGCCTGTGTTTGAAATCTTTCTTCCGTAGAACATATCCGCCTCATCTGAAGAAATTGAAGAAAGCCTTACTATAGTGAATGGATCCCTCCGTGGTTTCATCTGAATCGCGTGACTTGGAGAGTTAGATGGAAACCTCGACGTAAGGGCTCAGCATAGAGCGTCGGATAAATATGTCCTAAATGTTATGTAAAATGTTCCTAACAAAAGCTTCAACTCAATCCACAAAAAAAAGCATAGTCCCCACTCAGGTCTGTCATCTGGGCTTCCACATTACGGGTAGCACAAAGGCTCTGGAAAAGCAAAATGGCTCCTTGCCCCCTAAACAAATTCAGCAAATTCTGCGCTTCCAAATCTAAATGCTCCCATCCCTTCTGAGCTCCAGTGTGCTTAAACTGCAGTTAGTGTTCACATGTTTGACATTCCTGCAGCAATGAGAGCCCACCTAACTTACAGGTGCGTGTCTCCAGAAGCCCCTTCCGGGCACAGCTTGCTGGTCACTACAATGTACTGGTCACTACAGTGTACTGGTCACTACAGTGTACTGGTCACTACAACGGCAGTTTGCAATTTTCACTCAGCAACATCCACTGCTGCTTGTTTCTGGAAAAGACCCATGGAGTCAAAATCGTCACTAGAACTGTAGATAAATTCCCAAAGGGGTATAATTTCCAAAATGGGGACACTTGAGGGGAGATTCTGCTATTCTAGCACTTAGGGGCTCTGAATATGAAGTCTGAATACTATTCTAGGAAAATCTGTGCTCCAGGAGGAAAATAGCTCTCCTTCCCTCCCGAGTCTCGCCGTGTAGCTAAGCAGCACTGTACAGCCACATATGGGGTATTTCTACATTCAGCATAAATTATGCGACAAATTATGATGCCATTTTTACCCATTTCTCAATGTGAAAATGTAAAATCTGGGGCTAAAACAAAATTTTGGTGGTAAAAATGTAATCATTTTTTTCTTCACTGCCCAGTTGCATAAAATTCTGTGACCCACCTGTGGATGAATTCATTGAGAGGTGTAGTTTGTAAAATGAGGTCTCTTATGGGGGGTTCTGATATTCTGGCACCTCAGGGGCTCTGCCAATGTGACATGGCACCCTCACACCAGTCCAATAAAATCTAAACTCCAATATGGTACTTCTTTCCTTTTGAGTTTTGCACTGTGCTTCAAAAGTAGTTTTTGACTATATATGGGGTATCAGAGTACACAGTAGAAATTGCACAACAAATTTTGGGGTCCATTTCCTCCTGCTATCCTTGTGAAAATGAAAAAAATTGGGGCTAAAACAACATTTTTGTGGGAAAAATATATATTTTTAATTTGTACAGATCCACGTTGTAAAATTCTGTGATGCACCAGTGTGTTCAAGGGGCTCACCACACATCTGAATAAATTCCAAAATGGGGTAACCTGTGGGGGGTTTCCACTGTTTTGTCATATTAGGGGTTCTCCAAATGTGACATGATACCCGCAGACCATTCCATCAATGTCTGCGTTGCAAAATGTCACTCCTTCGATTCTGAGCCCTGCTGTTTGCCCAAACAATAGTTTTCCCTCAAATATGGGGTATGTGCGTGCTCAGGAGAAATCGCACAACATATTTTGTGCTTCGTTTTCTCCTGTTACCTTTGTGAAAATAAAAAAATTGGGGCTAAAAGAATATTTTTGTGGGAAAAATTAGATTTTTTTATTTTCACGGCTCTACATTATAAACTTCCATATCTTCCACATTATAAACTTACACATCTAGATAAGTTCATTGAGAGGTCTAATTTCGAAAATGGTGCCACTTTTGGGGGTTTCCACTATTTAGGCACATCAGGGGTTCTCCAAACCCATCATGGTCCGCTAATTATTCAGAAAATTTTGCATTCAAAAAGTCAATTAGCATTCCTTACCTTCCAAGCTCTGCTGTGCACCCAATAAGTAGTTTTCCTTCATATATTGGATATCAGCGTGCTCAGGAGAAATTGCACAAATTTTATGGTGCAATTTCACTTATTACCCTTGTGAAAATGCAAAATTTCGGGCTGAAAAACATTTTTGTGGGAAAAATTAGATTTTTTTTTATTTTCATGGCGCAACGTTATAAACTTCTGTGAAGCACCTGGGGGTTTAAGGTGCTCACCACACATCTAGATAAGTTCCCTGAGGGGTATAGTTTCTAAAATTGTGTCACTTGTGGGGGGTTTCCACTGTTTAGAAACATCAGAGGCTCTCCAAACGCGACATGGCATCTGCTAATTATTCCAGCCAATTTTGCATTCAAAAAGTCAAATGGTGCTCCTTCCCTTCCAAGCCCTAGTGTGCACCCAAACAGAAGTTTTCCTTCACATATTGGGTATTAGCGTACTTAGGAGAAATTGCATAACAAATTTTATAGTGCAATTTCTCCTTTTATTCTTGTAAAAATGAAAAATTTGGGTCTAAAGTTAAATTTTCATTTTTTCCTTCCACATTCCATTAATTCCTGTGAAGCACCTGAAGGGTTAATAAAGTTCTTGAATGTGGTTTTGAGCACCTTGAGGGGTGCAGTTTTTAAATTTGTGTCACTTTTGGGTATTTTCTGTCATATAGACCTCTCAAAGTCACTTCAAATGTGATGTGGTCCCAAAAAAAATGGTTTTGTTAATTGGATTGGAAAAATGAGAAATCACTGGCCAACTTTTAACCCTTATAACTTCCTAACAAAAACAAATTCTGCTTCACAAATTGTGCTGATGTAACGTAGACATGTGGGAAATTGTATTTTTTAACTATTTTGTGTAACATAACTCTTTGATTTAAGGGCATAAAAATGAAAAGTTTTAAAATCGCTAAATTTTCTTAATTTTCGCCAAATTTCCATTTTTCTTCACAAATAAACGCAATTCATATCGATTAAATTTTACCAGTATCATGAAGTACAATATGTCATGAAAAAACATTCGCAGAATCAGTGGGATCCATTAAAGCGTTCCAGAGTTATTACCTCATAAATTGACAGTGGTCAGAATTGTAAAATTTGGCCCAGTCATGAAGGTGAAAACAGACTCAGGAGGGGGAAGGGTTAAAATTATAAAGGATTATATTATCCTCTGCGTTACTGTGACGCAGTGTGACCGAACAGTTGGCTTTCTCAACAAAAAGCTCTGGACTCTGAACTTTAGGATACGTTCACACAATGTCTACTTCAAACAGATTTGGAGCTGGTCTGCTCGGAAAAGCTCAAAAGAATGACAGGGCCCTCCTTAGCATTTAGCCAAGGGTAGGGATGTCAAACTCAAACACACAGAGGGACAAAATGAAAAATTTGGACTAAGTCACGGGCCAACCAGTATACAGTATAATGGGCTCCACATATTCCTCCATACAGAATAATGGGCCCCACATAGTCCTCCATACAGTATAATGGTCCCACATAGTCCACCATACAGTATAATGGGCCCCACATAGTCCTCCATATTGAATAATGGGCCCCACATAGTCCTCCATACAGAATAATGGGCTCAACATAGTCCTCCATACAGAATAATGGGCTCAACATAATCCTCCATATAGTATAATAGGCCCCACATAGTCCTCCATACAGAATAATGGGCCCCACATAGTGCTGCATATAGAATAATGGGCCCACAGTCCTCCATACAGTATAATGGGACCCACATAGTCCTCCATACAGAATAATGGCCCCACATAGTCCTCCATACAGAATAATGGCCCCACATAGTCCTCCATACGGTATAATGGCCCCACATAGTCCTCCATACAATATAATGGCCCCACATCGTCCTCCATACAGTATAATGGGCCCCATATAGTCCTCCATACAGTATAATGGCCTCAGATAGTCCTCCATACAGAATAATGGTCCCCACATAGTCCTCCATACAGAATAATGGGTCCCACATAGTCCTCCATACGGTATAATGGCCCCACATAGTCCTCCATACAGAATAATGGCCCCACATAGTCCTCCATACAGAATAATGGTCCCCACATAGTCCTCCATACAGAATAATGGGTTCCACATAGTCCTCCATACAGAATAATGGCCCCACATAGTCCTCCATACAGAATAATGGCCTCACATAGTCCTCCATACAGAATAATGGGTCCCACATAGTCCTCCATACAGTATAATGGGCCCCACATAGTCCTCCATACAGAATAATGGCCCCACATAGTCCTCCATACAGAATAATGGCCCCACATAGTCCTCCATACGGTATAATGGCCCCACATCGTATACTTTATTTTGCTTCCTCCCTACCCATGACCTGGTACAGCCAATATGGTTTCTTACCTGATGACTTACCTTCCCCCGCTTTACCCGAGGATCCTGTGTCCAAAATAAAACGCTACAACCTGTTGTTCGTTGGATAACTTTTTGGCCACAGCGGCCATTTTATTAACAAACAACAATAACAATCAAAATTATCAATGAAATAAATATATATGGAGGGAGGGTTCTTGAAGCTAATAGATCTGGCTTTGAAATAAACTATAAGAACTCAACCGCCATGTTACCCTCAGCCGTGCACCACCAGCTCAAGGGCACCAAACTTCCACAGTCCGTGAAAGACTAACCAACTAAAAGCTCCCGGGGTAAAACCCCGTCCAGAGCCCAGAACCGACTGCCAGATCACCCCCACTCAATTTAAACGACCTGGAATTTTCCCAATTCCTTCCACCAACAATTCGGTACCAACTCCAAGAACCCCACTCCCCGTCAACTAAGCCACTGTGACAAGCAGATCTTGTTAATACATAAAACTTGCAAACTAAATCAAAAGCCAATAAGCAAAAAAGGGGAGGGTGGGTGGGACAATCTTGATGCTGCTCCTCCACTAATGGCGGTTTTCCTGCACTTTTTACAATATATCAGCCTCTCCCAACTGCCCGCCCCCTCAAACTTCCCACTATCCAATCCCCGCAACCGTAACTTTAAAAAGGGAAACCACCCGACCAATACAGGTCATGGGGGGCTTCCCACTAGCTGTGCCTGTCTCCAGCCCCCTCCTGGAGATGTGGTATGATCAGACCATGTCCCTGTACAGTCAGACACAGTCATTACACAGTACACAGCAGGGGCACATTCATAACATTATCTCAGCATAGGAACATTTTTTTGCAACCCATCCAATTGCAGAAGTTATTTCTATTCCAAAATCTATTGGTTAAAATATTTTTTGTCTGTGGGACAACCCTTTTAACACTTTCCCGACATATGACGTACAGTTATGTCATATGTCGGGTCCCTGACTTTGATGCGGGCTCCCACGCCGAGAAAAAGCCCTGATAAATGGAGTTTAGGTGTATCCTCTGACGGGGCTATTGAATTTAATGAAGCAGGCACATTTACTTTGTTCTCCGTCTGACCTCATTTTCAGAAGTCACAAAAACGTGTTTGATTCAGAAAGGCGGACAGTGCCATCAAAGACATCAAACACAGCACAAAGTGACTCCATCTGCTTTGTTAAAGACAATGACCCTGTCGGCAGAAACACCTATATCCCATTTTTTTCAATACTTCATACGTACGCCACATGGAACCCCTGATGTGTGGCTAAAACGTGATGTGAACATAGCCTTCAAAAATCCGCCTCACCAGAGTGAGCCCTTAAAGGGAATCCCTCATCAGGTTTTTGCTATACAAAATGAGACCAGCATAATAAAGGGGCAGAGACCCTAATTATTATTATTATTTAATTATTTATATAGCACCATTGATTCCAAGGTGCTGTACATAAGAAGGGGTTACATACATAATACAGATATCACTTACAGTAAATGAACTAACAATGATAGACTGGTACAGGGGGAGGAGGACCCTGTCCTTGTGGGCTTACATTCTACAGGATGGGGAAGGAGACAGTAGGTGGGGAGTTGCAGCAGCTCTGGCGGTGGTGATGCGGCAGCATGGGTATTCCAGGTTTTTTAGCTTTCTTGAAAAGATGGGTTTTCAAGTTCCGTCTGAAGCATCTGAATATGCAAGATAATCGGACATGTTGAGGCACAGAATTCCATAGGATGGGGGATATTCGGGAGAAGTCTTGGAGGCGATTGGGTGAGGAACGAATAAGTGTGGAGGAGAGGAGGTGGTCTTGGGAGGACCGGAGATTACGTGAGGGAATATACAGCTATATATCACTTTCTGGGATGCTTGGTGTCATTTTTATAAAATCACTCTTTATCTGCTGTAGATCTACAAGTCCTTTGAATGATGAGCCCTGTATAACCCCGTCCACGCAATTCATTGGCAAATTTCTATGTACACTGTGCATAGGCAGAAAATCAGTGGTCGGGGGGGGGGTTATACAGAGCAGGAGGACTACATGGTACAAGACAACTGGTCCTCTAGTGATAATCTCCTGCTGAGAAAACAATGATTTTATAAAAGCTACATCAAGCAGCTCTGTAAGTGACACATCCCTGGAATCAGGGTCTCTGTCTCTACATCATGCTGCTTTCAGATTACATAGCAAAAACCTGGTGACCGATTCCCCTTAAAAATTCATGACATCTGTAACAATTATAACCTAGTTGGTCTATTCATAATTTCATTGTATCACAGTAATCTTTTTAACATCAGATTGTTTTCTGTTTCATTTCTCCTTTTTTTTTATATTTCACAGTAAATCAATCATTATTTTTCAACTACCACCTCTTATCATAATGGTCTGAAACAGTTTTCCTTGTCATTTGTATATAATTCTTTGGCTTTTTGTTAACTACGGACAAACTTTCTTTGTCATCCATAAATTATACAAACACTTCATCAGGACAGAATTGATCATCTTACTTTACATGATAGCACTTCCAATAAAAACACAGTATCATTTCATAATAGCTAAGATTACTTGGAGGCTTCTAAGCGTACTGCTATTTTTGGAAATGGAATTATGATATAAAGTTTGTACTGTCTTCTCCATGTTTAAAGTAGCATTCCCAGCTTTTTTTTGTCCATTAATCCTTTAAAATTATGTATGTAATGTATTGTAAGTGTATTAAAATACTTACTGATTGCTGTCTTAGGGTTCGCTCACATGAACTTATAACACGGCTGACTTCTATCCGATGTTTTATCAGATATCACTAGGATCAATGTTATACTATAGGGCAGTGCAGATCTATGATTTTTTCTACTGTCTGAATCAGCCTCTGGAAAAAATCACAGCATGCTGCAAGTGGCTCCGTAATTTGGATCATGCAAACCCATTCATGTCTATGGGTACGTGTGAAACAATGGACTGCACTCAGATGTCATCCGAGTGCAGTCCGACATCAAAACCAGGAATTGAAGCTTGAGGGAGGTAATTTGCATATTCCTGGTGCATTCTGGGAAGAGCGAAGAGTCGCTGCAAGTCTGAAGAACTTTGGGTGTAGCTGGATCGAGCTGCTTGAAGGAAATTGTCAAACCAAGAATTGAAGCTCAAGAGAGATAATTTGCAAATTCCAGGTGCATTCTGGGAAGAGTTGCCACGAGTCTGAAGATGTTTGGATGTAGCTGGATCGAGCTGCTTGAAGGAAATTGTCAAACCGTGCGCCTGACAGTGCAAGCAGAAAATACGGACTCACCTGCTCAGATAACAGTCCAGCTCTCTCAGTCTCTGGCCGAGACTAAACAACACTAGAGTCTTTTCCTCCTCCCACACACAGACAGACAGACCTGAGACAGCTCAGCTGTTTGAAATAGGACCTGTAAAGCCCAGACTGGAGATACGGGAGCGACCATTCCCACCCAAGTTCATCTGGTCGCTCCTAAAATCCAGACCCAAAATCTGGTCCCAATAAAAACCTCTCAGCAACCTACTATTGCTGGAGCCTTTATCTCCAGGACTTACATCACCAAGGCTAGCCACCTCCGTGACACATACTGTACATCCCATACAGGGCTTTACTTCCTGCTTTCCTACACCAGATATTGGTAAGTATGGCCTTTTTTCCTGTGATATCTTTCTATGGTACCCTGATTACACCTATATGCAAAATCTTGTGCAATATACTCTGAGTCTTATGTGTTAACAGTAGACTTTGTATAAAGACAGGTTTATGTTTTGTTGGTACGACTATTGCAAGAACTTTGTATAATGAGATGTAACAATAATGTACTCTTGTAGGCACTGGCGGACACAGATAGAAAAGGGTCCCTGTGTAAGAACAATAAATGGGTGCTTTGCAGTCCAATAACTCATCATAATGAACAATTCCACGTTTTGGGGTGTAAATGGATCCCATTACCTCTTGGGCCACTGTGTGGTTGCTCCAATAATCTGCCTGCTGCTGCATGTAGGCAATAAAAGCTATAGTAAGTAGGCTGTAAGCAAAGATAAAGCGATTTTTGTGGAGTTAAAATAAGAAATGTGTGGCGCCCCTGAGGGTTCGGTCACCACAGAGGTGCTGCACCTCACCCAGAGGTGTGGTGTCTCCCTTTCTCTCAGGTAAGGAGGGAGGGCTGCACGGAACCCCAACACCTACATCCAACACTACACTACCCCAGGCCAGCAGGAGGAGCAAGACGCAATGTAGTTTTCTGCTGAGCTCTGACCCTGGCTGGGGTGGGGGGAACCCAAAGTTAGGGGGAACCAGTAGTGGGTGTGGGTGGAGGAAGTAGTTCATGGGAGCACTCATACAGTAAAGATATAAAATAGGGAAGCCATCTTAGGGTGGCAGTTCAGAACAGAGAGTCTAGTAGTTGGTGAACAGCTTGGGAGCAGAGTCTCTCTAGGAGCTCTGCTCCATTTCAGGGGCCCAGGACTGAGGCCCAGGAGGGGAGCAGGGAGTAGGCTCCGATTTACAGAAGGGATCCTAGGGGGTACGGCGAGTGCAGGTAGCACCCGTACACCCCGAACCTGCCAGGTGTCAGGAGGATCTACGCCGCAAGAAGGGGACCGGCCCCTGGCCCAGTCGTGCAGCTTCAAGCCTCGGCTGGAAAAACCAGAGGCTTCTGACTTCTATAGCAGGAGCCAAATTCTCACTTCAGTCCAAAAGTAAGGTCGAGCAGGTCTGAGCAACTCAAACGGACAGCGGGGACCTCGCAGCACCCGAATAGGATCCACAGTGAGAAGCGCAGGGCAGGAGAGAGTAAAGACCCAGCGTGAAGTCGGTCTAGGAAGGTACATATGAAAGTAGGGTTCCGCCAGGTACGCCCGAGCTGCCTGAGGAAGGACTGAACCCCTGCCCGGTGAACGCAGTGCGACGCGGGAGGCTTGCACCAGTACTGTGAACCTGAGGAACTTGAATGGAACTGTGAGTAAACTCAGATGACTACACTGAACTGCCTCCGCTCCTTCATTTCACCGGTACCTTTTCCCTCCCTGCACTACAACGCCCAGCGCACCTCCTCCTTCTTCCCCTACACTGCCCTGAGGCCTGCTCCACCTGTGGGGAGCCGTTCCATCACAAGCTGCCCTACCACCTGCCTCAGAGGACTGTTGCAGCGCTGTTGATCCTCACCAGACACCACAGGTGGCATCACGACAAATCCCCTATAAATATCCCCTTTTTGCACTGACCGCCCTGGGTCACGGACCGGGCCAGCCACCGTGATTTCCCCCAAGAGCAGCCATAAGGCCCGGCTGCCGAGTACCCCACGGCCCTGGGGGCGAGTCAAAATGCACTACAAAAATATTTTATTGTGGTGTTCTTTCACATTTTTGAGGCGTTATTTGGGTCCTTGGAATGTTTTTTTGCTAAATGCAGCAAAGGTGGTACCCTTTTATGCTTTTTTTTTCCTACAGACTATATATGGAAAAAAATGTATATGTGTATAACAAAAAGCTAGAAAAAAACATTGTGCCAAATGGTGTGTGAAAGAGGCCTAAACACCCTAAAAGCCAGAATAGATGAAATTTACTTTTTGACCAACTGAGAATTTTTTAACTATGCAACATGAGCAATCATTAAAGATGTCACATACCTTTCACTGACATGTGGCCTTCAAGGCTCAGGTTCCCTTTGTGAACGATATTGTTTTAAGTCTTCAACATATTGCAATGGTGCTGGACTGTGTTATAACAAAAGTTTTACGTATAGGAAATTTAAATTAAAAGATATAAAGAATCCAGTTGGCAGTATTTTAAATATATAGCATTTTTGCATACTCCTAATCACAGTCTTTCATCCCTTTGATAGGTTAATTAGTATAAAAAGTATTTTTTTTCTGTGGTCTAGACACAGAAACATTCAGAACTGTTTCCTTTGAAAGGCAGCCATGTGTGAAAATGTACAGTATGTGATCCCTGTTTTCCATGTTTTGCTAAGTCCAGATGGATCAAAATATTTTATAACGTAAAGACGTCTCCCATGTGTACGGCCATCTAAAATTTCACTGAATTCGAAAAGCATTTACCAAAACTGAGAAGTTTTAAAAACTTTATTGTATATTAGAAATGGATAGGGGCATCTTCAAGTATATTTATATGGGTGTTAGCACTTTTTATGGTTACACAGAGTACAGTTTAGATCTCACATATTGCCGGAATGTAATGTACGTGAAGCCAAGAATTATTGAAATTACTGATTCGGCGTGTGGTCTGTACCAGCATATATGAAGAAGGTGATTCAGACTGTGTTTCCATTACTTGTGGAAAATGTGTTAAATATACTGCATGCATGTACCCTTGCACCAGGGCCCTAGTGTCTGAAAGGACCCTTAGCCATTTGTAATGTTTGGTTTTCTTGAATGGTTTCCCATTTATAAAGAAGACAACCGCAGACAGACCAATATAATTCAAACAGTCTCACTTTTGCTAAGCTCCAATAGCGATATGGTGGAACAAGAAGCTTTTTGTCACTTTATGAGACAACACTCGTATGAGGATCAGAATGGCAGAAACACAAGGAGGCACAAATTCTTACCTTTTCAGAATAAACCATATTAATAGAAAACTAAATAGATTATGTCTTCCTCTTCAACAGGTTGTACACCTCACAGAAATGTATTGCTTTACAAGGTCTAGTTTCCTCAAGGTTACTACTGTCTATGCATTTATTTTCTCTAAAAGTACTGTCCACTGGCTAACTCACAATTCACATTCGCATTCACTTACCTAACGTAATATAGCTTTCACACCAAGGCCTCCCACGCTGCCACCCCTTCTGCTGTCTACACCACTCAGTCCAATCTAGCTCAAGACTGTAGTTCCAGGCCATATGCAAGGCGTGAAGGGCATCCTAACCTCACTATGTCTATTTCTGACCCACAAACACAGGCATGTTACTCAGCTCCCAACAGGACTGAACAACAGCTTTCCTAGGGAGCACTCCACTCAAACCCATCATTAGTTTCCTCACTGGGTTGGTTATTTGCAGCCAAAAAAACACTCACTGGTCCATATGTAACGTGTTGTGGAGCGGTAGCCATGGGCGAGGTACTCGTCTCTTGTGCCCCGGCATGTTACATGTTGAAGTTGGGGATCCTGGCTGGGTGTGTGGATTTGTGCTGTGAAGGCTCTACGCCCCTGCAGGCCGCATATAACTGATGTTGCTTGTTGGCCAGGACCAGATGTTTGACAGTTCAAGGAGGGAGACCACCAGCTTAAACTAAACTTTTTACTGAACATTATCTTGGGGAGGGTTAAAAACAGTAGCTAGCGGGTACATATCTTATCAAAAGTTTCCATGATAATGAGTAACATTTTCCCCACAGAAATTCAGTCCCTTTCTCTTCTCTCTCTCTTTACTTGCCCCGATCTTCACTACTCCTCACTACTTCATGACAACCCAGCTTGAAACTACTGTTCAGTTAACAAGAGTCCTTTACTTAACCCACGGTTCCGCTTCTTCTTTCCCTTTAGGGAGCTACCCGTCTCTGATCTATCACTCTCAGTCATGCTTCCTCATTTCTGCTCCAGATCACGCTATCTCTCGCCCGGTCTCCTCTAGGGAGTCTAGGGACTCCCCAGAATGTGGCACTAATCACATTGGACCTTAGGTCATTTCTCTATGCACTCTAGGCCTTATCTTATGTCCCAAAAGAAAACTGTATCTTTCCCTTCAGCCCACCCCTTCCACTCTTGTCTAATTCCAAACATTAAATATTGCTCTTCCCATTGTCAAGCAGCACACCATATCAACATTATTAATGCAAGTCACAATTCACATTATACATCAAAATAACACTTGTTTCTTCAAGGGGGAATGTGGGCAGTGTTTCCATCTCCTCACATTTCCCTCTTCTTTAACTATGGCCATCCTCGGCCATATAGAACCTGTAAAACAGCAATACTCTTATCTTCACACAACAAAGACTGATCAATGACTGATCAATGTAAAGTTCTCTTTTGCTCACAGAGCAACACTGGCCTGATTCTCTTTGGTGAGGACCCAGTAACCGACTAAGTCCTTTTGACCCGGAATTCGTCCCTCAGGTTGACCTGGCCCCTCTCAGCAAGGGCTCTCAAGCCAACAACACGGCACTGTCCATCCCTGTAAGGGTAGCCCGTGGTAAGGGCACAGTCCATTGTCCCCCATCAGTCCGTAGGTCGGGGACACAGTCTTCTCATTCCATATTCATATATGAGACAGGAGATGTAGTCCCTTGGGGATGACATCCATACTGCATGAGATTCAGTCCTCAACTGAGGATGTAAGATCCTCCAGTGGCTGCCATATCTCTTAATCCAGCCATGGGATGTGCAACGAGACTAACAGAACTAGGGGAAACAATTTGGCCCTCCTTGGCCATTAACTTGGGGAGTCCCGAATATGGGGTTATAGACTCACTGGAACCTTGACCTTTATGAGGGTGCAACTGGCACAACACGGCCTTCTTAAGCTCCATCTTTTTCTGGATCCATTTTCCCTTCCTGGCTCACCCTGTGTCAATCCCTTTTTCTTCCTCTTCTGGGGATCTCGGGGATGCCCTCCACCTTCGTCCTGGTGCTCAATCCCCTAAAGAGAAGTGTTCCCATAGTTAGACCTCTCTGAAATGTTGGTAGGCCAAGCTAAGGGGTTAGCTTTAGTGGTCCAGTCAGTAGAGTAGAGGGGAAACTTAGTGCCCTGATCAAGCCTTGAGTGTTATAGAGCTTGTTCCTGGCATAATTCCTTGTGGGCTGCAGTACCTGTAACCAGCCACAAGATCCCACTGTCCTGGGTGCAGATTTCAGGTTGAGTCTGCTAGCAGTGTTACAGAAAGTGATGGGGTTAATGCTGTGTGATGGCAGCCCACAGAGGGTGGGCACATTAGGAAAATCCCTACTTAGTTTCCAGGAGCTGGAAGTGATGAGTGAGTAAGAGATAGGACAGTGAACTGTATGGGCAGCCTGACTATATGGTGGCTGCTAGGGTAGACGGGAGCTCCATACCCTCAGACAGTGGGATCACCAGTGTAAAAGTCTCCCTACGCAAGAGTCCTGTTAGCCGGCCGGAGAAACTCAACAGAGGTATTGAGGCACTTCTAGTCTGCAGGAAGCAGAGGAAGATAAATAGGACTCCAGGCTAAGACATGGGGGAGATATTGGATCCGGAACACTGTTGGTATTGCAGAAGAGTCTCTTGGGCTAGAGATTAGAGTCACGAGATGCTTCACTTAAAGAGGGAACCAGGGCTGAAGATGTTGCCAGCGCTCGTGAGGGAGATAATAACATGTCGGTCCTTATCCATTATATCTGCCTGTAAATACTGTACATATTCCTCTTCCCCAAGTAAAGTCCAAGTTATGGTTAAGAACCTCATGTCCTCTGAATTTATTGCTGCCCTGGTCCCAGAAGAGAAATGCCTGGAGACAGCCGCGATCGGATGGTTTGAAGTAAGTGGAGAGCCCCACATACACAGCCACACATCAGAGGGAGGACAC
This sequence comes from Phyllobates terribilis, assembly GCF_046119375.1. Taxonomy (NCBI): domain Eukaryota; kingdom Metazoa; phylum Chordata; class Amphibia; order Anura; family Dendrobatidae; genus Phyllobates; species Phyllobates terribilis. The sequence continues at coordinate 878,625,947 of NW_027362762.1, forward strand.
AAATTGTCTGTAGGGTGCCAGAGCGAGAGGGGGCTACTGCTCCACCACGACTACCTCGCTGGGGCACCTTACACTTGGTCCGCAGGTGTCCTGGCCTCAGACACTGTTGGGGCCCCAGCCATGTAGAAATGTGCCACTGCTCCCTGCATCATCTGGGCTACAGCCGGTTCCTGTGTCAGTAGAGGGAACCTCCAGTGCTCTTCTGGTGCCCTCAGTGCAGCACCTTCAGTTTCATCTGCTTCCGTGACACTCTTTAAAGCTCTCGGATTTCCACCACCTCACATCATCCGCTGTACACTCTCTCGTCACCCCAATCGCATACCATCCACAAGAGTCATGCAACTTTAAGATCATTACCGATATTACAGAATCCATGTTCGGCGTCATCTTAGACTGCATGATGGTCACCATACTCTATGTAACTCAAGTCTTCCCTGCATCATTCTGCTCTTCTAGCTGCAAGACTCGATCTTGCCAACTATGTCAAGTTATATAAACTCTGGGCCTTACTGCTAGGCATCCTCTTCCAGGACCTGTCTCCAATCTATCACTCTGTCTCTTGGTCACGCTTCCTCGTTTCTGCTCCAAATCAAGCTGTCTCTTTCCCAGTCTCTTCTCACTTCTAGGGACACCCAAGAATGCGGCACTACTCACAATGGTATACATTCCAGGCCCTATCTGATATCCCAAGAGGAAACTGTCTTTTTCCCTTTAGCTTATCCCCTCCCACTCTGGGCCAGTTCCAAACATTAACTCTTGCTCTCCCCATTGTCAAGCAGCACACCTTATCAACATTACTAATGCACATCACAATTCACATTATACATCAGAATAACACTTGTTTCTTCAAGTGGGAACGTGGGCAGTATGTCCATCTGCTTACACTACACATAAGACCTACTTTGGGCAAACCAGCAATACCCCTTTCTCAGGTTTATTAACCTATTCCTTTCATGTGTTCTCCAATCCTTTACTCCTGAGCATCGCAGCACAGTGTATCAGCATCACTATGCTCCATACCTTACCAAAACTGGTCTCTTCCTCGGCCTACCATGCCTTCCATACTTTCCTTGTAACTCACATCTGAAGAATCTTATTCCTTGCCCAGTCACAGCATCTCACACGTGATAGTCTTTAAATCAAAACCCTGAATATATATATATATATACAGTATATATATATATATATATATATATATATATATATATATATATATAGGGGGTGCAGAACTGCTCATGGTTTTCTTGAATATATCTAATCTTTGATAACTGGCTGCCTAAAAGATAAAAAAAAGTCCACTCGGGTAAAGTCTGGTGATCGTTGTGACCATTCAACCTGACCACGTCTACTTATCTACTTATAATGATTTAAAAATAATATGAATAGACACAGTATGCCCACATATGCGCCCTTTTTTTTTATATATATATATATATATATATACTGCATATATACTGTATATGTATATATATCTACAGTACATACTGTGGTAGATCGGCTCACTCAGCTGCACATAGAGGTAGACACAAGAACACTGTCTCTTTAAATCTTCCATTGGTTTATTAAGAGCACTGCATAAGCCAGTGCAACATTAGCAAAACAAACATGGCTTACCCGGCCTAACAGGAAAAATAAAACAAAACATATGGCACAGTCCTTGTTGCTACAGGAAACCGCCCGCTTCAGAAACAAACAACACAAGGTTTAGCTTTCCTTCACATGAAAATACAGCTCCAGAGCTTTCACCTCCAGGCCCACCCCCACACCAAATGCTCTAGAAGGCTGGGTATTTATCCTCTGGACTCCTCCCACTCTGCAGCTGTTTAATCATCCTAGCACTAAACATGGCTGATTAACCCCTCTCAGCACTTTGTGTGCTGGAGCATTTTCCTATGGTTATATTACTGGAGCTAACAATCTCAGTGCTACATATCTCCCCTCCAGTACTTTGCCAGTGATTTTGTCACATATCTCTCCCCTCTGCCCAAAGCCGGGGGTTTTGGCATCTTCAGTCACCAAACAGGGAAGTCTAAACAGGGCATCTATTTTACCGTGCAGTTTCCCAGGCATGTGTTCCACATGAAAGTTGAAGTCCTGTAGCTCTGAGTTTCAACTCTTGGAATGCCATTTCTGCTTCAAGAGATCATTTGGCCATTTACGTTTTTGTGCCCTTAAGAAGGTTGGTCAGGGATGCAGCTATCATGACGAAATTCGGAATACACCGCTAATAGTATCCCACCATTCCCTGAAATGCCCGAATTTGTTTCTTGGAGATCGGTTTTGGCCAATTTTGGATTACCTTCACCTTATTCACTTGCGGCTTTACTTTGCTTCTTCCGACAATGTAGCTCAGGTATTTTCTCTTCTTTTTCCCAATGGCAAACTCCTTTGGGTTTATGGTAAACTCCACTTCCTCAGCGCATCCAGCACGGCCTCGATCTTTTGCAGATGACTTCCGCAACCTGGGCTGAATATCACAATATTGTGAAGGTAAGCTGCGGCATACTGTTTGTGAGGGGCTAAGATCCAGTCCATGGCCCTCTGAAAGGTAGCCGGGTTTCTTTTCAGCCTCAATGGGCTTCTAATTAATCAGGAGAAATACGGAGTATTTTATAGACTCAAGTAAAATCAATTTTTATTAGATATGTATTAAAAAGCATTGATTCATAAAATACAGATATGACAGACATAGAATACGTCAAAAGTGTGTACAGCACTGTATATAGCTATTAATTTGTATGTAGTACAATCCTGCAAAAACCCATGCTGGGGAAATTTTGCACTACACAGGTGCATAAATGCCAAAGACAGGCTATGAATGACAGATTACCACCACCATAGGTGGTAAATCACAATGTCTCACCTGTGTATCACAAATCAAATAAGCACATCCCAGTCATTATTTTTCATTAAATAAGCACATTGGTATTGTGTCTGTCAAATACAATGTCCATAGCTTACCCAGGGAGCAGGATAGCAAAAAAAGTGCAGCAGGCTGACACACAAAAGCCCCCTAAGAGACCCCTACACGCGTTTCAATTTTAATGTTACCGCTTCATCATGGCGGATATGGCGATAAGCCAAAACAGGACCTTAAATTCGCATGGTACCATATCACATGGTATGGAAGTGGCCAATAATGAAGCGTTCACAGCACATGTGCGCTGCACTTCACATCCAGCAAGGACCTAAAGTATAGGTCACATGGCCCTCTGAAAGGTAGCTGGGTTTCTTTTCAGCCTCAATGGGCTTCTAGTATACTGGAAGCAACTGTCAGATGTAAAAGAGGCCGACTTCTCCTTGGCACTTTGAGAGAGGAGGATTTGCCAGTAACCTTTTATTAGGTCCAGGGAGGTGATGTATCTGGCTGACCCTACTTTTCTATGAGTTCATCGATGCGGGGCATTGGATACGAGTCAAATTTAGCCTCCTACTTCGAAATCACCTTCCGGCGGGCTTCGGGGATTCTGTATGGCATTTGGTTCACCAGCACATGTGATTCCGTCAGAATTCCATGTTCAACAACCTGCGTACATCCTGGCAACTCCGAAAACAGGCGCTGGTTCCTCTGGAGCAGTTCTCGGCACTGTTGTTTCTGTGCTGATGACAGTGTCTCTGCCACATTGACATCCATAGTGTCTCCTTCTGACCTGTCCAGCCAACATGGAGTTTCAACATGGTTTCTCTGTTGCCCTGCCTTGATGGGTAGTGGCACGAGAGGATTTTGGAAGGGAGAGGTGGTAGCGATTAACTGGCAAGTGGGACAGGACTTACAATATCTTAAGATTTCATGGTGACATCTGGCCCAATAGTACCTCTGCATGACCTGTTCTTGCGTTTTGTCGACGCCCAGATAGCCACCCAAGACATTTGAATGCGCCAATCATGAAATATTGTGTGTTATGCTGTTTATAACGGTTATCTTATTGAACACCTCTTTTAGAGTTAGGTCCCTATGTTGGGTGAACCCAAAATTTTCTCTGGTCACCCCTATTTCAGGAATATCTACCTCAGGGAATACTACCTACTCCTCTTTATCCATTGTACAGAAGGGAAACTCGTCAGACTCTGGGTGAGACTTTTTTTAGGGCCAGCCTGTTTCTTAACCAAAGAATCGAGGTCTCTACCCTTTCCCCTCAAGTCCCAAAACAACACAAAGTCCCGGCCTATGATAATTGGATGCACTAAATCCTGGACCATGCCGACCTCATGGGACTCAGTACCTTGGGCTGTCTCAATGACCACTCTGGCCACCAAACTCCTTAAGTCTAGTAGTCCAGTCATTTGCAGATCATTCACTTTTGCCGGACAGGTTAGGGGCCCCTCACTGGGTGGACAGTTCACACTGCAAGCTGGATATGCGTAGAATGAACACCGATGTACCATGTTACAGTCCCTTTGCTCGGTGGTCAGGGGACAGTGGGCAGTTATATGACCTGGGCCGTGACATCTCCAGCAAAAAACATCCCCCAATGAGGCCCTTGGCATGACCTCCGCCGCCCCTTTGGACGCCCCACCCCTTTTTAAATTTCCATCCCCCAGTATGGAATGGGTTGCCTCTCCAAGGACCAGTCTACCCCCAGATACCTTTCAACCAGTCCGACCAAGTCATCAGCGTTCCGGTTATCTCCCTGGGCAACCCAAGTCTGCATCGAGCTCAGAAGGGAGTGCCTGAACCGGTCCATTACCACTGGCTCTATCTGGCTGTAACCATTCTTGAACAAGGTGCAGCAGATCAAAAATTTGGGAGCGAGGAGGTTTGTCATGGTGATATGCCCAGAGGTGGACCCGTTGTGCCCTGCCAGACATTGTCACCCCAAAGCACGCCCAAATTTCTGTTTTCAATTTTTCATATTCTTTGGCGTCCTTTAAGGCCAAATCAAAGTAGGCTTTTTTTGTCTCCCCTGTTAAGTAAGGACTTCCACCCACTGCTCTGATGGGAGTTTCTCCCTATCGGCGACCCTTTCAAAAATGGTTAAAAAGCCCTCTATGTCGTCACCTGGGGTTATTTTCCCCAAGGATCTCCTCACCGCCTTCCGGGCAGAGAAATCATCAGCTGACATTGGAGTCGGAACTGCTGCCGTGCCACAAACCGCCTCTGTGAGTAAATCAATCTGTTGCTGCTGTTTTCGGAGCTGTTTCTGGTGCAGTTGCTGCTGCTGCTGGAGCTGTTGCTGCTGCAGGTGCTGGCTTTGGACCAGATGCTTGATCGGCTCCTCCATTTGTCTGACAGCTGTTCCATTCTTAAAGCTGCCTTCACCCAAGACATGCTGTTTGTCCCCAGCCATCACACTTGCTTCCTGGGGATCTTACCCGCACTTCTAACACCAACTGTGGTAGATTGCCTCACTCCGCTGCACATAGAGGTAGACACAGGAACACTATCTCTTTAAATCTTCCACTGGTTCCACTCCTTCTCCTCCTCATTATCACCCAATCTGCATTGAGATGAGATGAAGCTGGGCTGTGTGGCATCACCCGCTATGGTTCCTTGCTCCATCTCATTGTGCTCCTCCTGCAATGCCTCCTCTTTAATTGTGAGCAGCGAGCATTTCAGTAGACAGAGAAGTGGGATGGTGACACTAATTATGGCGTCATCGCCGCTCACCATCTTGGTGGAGTCCTCAAAGTTTTGGAGGACGGCACAGATGTCAGACATCCATGCCCACTCATCAACTCTTATGTGCGGAGGCTGACCTGAATACTGACAGGAGTGTTAAAGCTGGTACTCAACAACTGCCCTCTGCTGCTCACAAATCCTTCCCAACATATGCAACGTTGAGTGTGGTGACATCGGACACCAGTCGGTGAGTTGGAAGCTGCAAACGCTGCTGCAACACGGTGAGGGCGATGGGAGCTGTAGGTGAGTTTTGGAAATGGGCACACGTGCGGCGTACTGTTATAAACAGCTCAGGCAGATCCGGGAAGGTTTTGAGAAACCGCTGAACCACTAGGTTGAGTACATGGGTCAGGCATAGTACGTGTGCGAACTTGCCTAGCTTCAGAGTCATCACAAGGTTTCGACCATTGTCACACACTATCATGCCAGGCAGTAGGTTCAGCGGTAACAACCACAGATCTGCTGTCAACAACTCTGCAGCAGTGTGCAGTTTGTCCCCTAAGTATATTAGTTTCAGCACAGCCTGTTGCTGCTTGGCCGAGGCAGTGCTACAGTGCTTCCAGCTTTTGACTGATGTGGTCATTTTGGAGATGGAGGCTGAAGAGGAGGTGGAGGTACAGGGGCTGTAGAATATGGGGGCACCCCTGATTGACACAGGTCCCGCAATCCTCGGCGTCAAGAGGATGTGTTCTGTCCCAGGGTCCGACTGGGTCCTGGCTTCCACTAAATTAACCCAGTGTGCCGTCAGCGAGATGTACCATGCCTGGCCACAAGCACTTGTCCACGTGTCCGTGGTTAGGTGGACCTTCCCAGTAACTGCTCTGTTGAGGGCACGGGTAATGTTCTGGGACACTTGCTTGTGTAAGGCGGGGAAGGCACACCGGGAGAAATAGTGGCTTCTGGGGACCGAGTACCAAGGGACAGCCGCTGCCATGAGGTTGCGGAAAGATTCCGGCTCCACGAGCCTAAAGGCAACATTTCAAGTGCAAGCATTCGAGAAATGTGGCAGTTTAATGCTGTGGCCTGTGGGTGGTTGGCTGCATATTTGCGCTTTTGTTCAAAGGACTGGAGTAGGGACAACTGAACTCTGTGCTGGGACAAGGACATGGACGCGGTTGCTGATGTTGGTAGTTGCAAGTGTGCAGCGACAGATGCAGGGCGGGAGGCATCTACGCCTGCGCCATGGACAGGGGATTGGCGTGCACACACAACAGCGGAACGGCAGTGGTGTCACCTGCAGACATTGCTTCTGGACCCTGGTGTTCGGCCCAACTAGTCGGATGCTTTGCTGTCATGTGTCTGAGCATTGTGGTGGTGGTCAGGCAGGTAGTTTTGCTGCCACTGCTGATGCTGGCATGGCAGATGTTGCAAATGGCCTTCTTGGGGTTAACTGGACAGTCTTTAAAAAAGAGACAAACTCTGGAAGACCTAACAGTTAGACAGGCAACTTCCCTCATGTTGGTGTTCCGGGGAACAGTAGCCCACCTTGTGTCTGTGGACACCCCACTGCTTGTTCCTGCCTGTTGTGGTGCTACACCCCCCCCTCTGTGATGCTGTCCTCACTATGCATGTCACCTTGCCAGGTTGGGTCAGTGACTTCATCATCCACTACCTCGTCTTCCATGTACACACCCTGGGCCTCCTCCTGACGTGCTGGCAATTGTGTCTCATCATCATCATCCACCTCTTGTGACAGTAATTGCACTTTCCAACTGTTGCCTTCATGTGACCATGGCTGCTCAAATATTTGGGCATCGCTACGTGCGATCTCCTCTTGCTCGGCTTGAAGCAGGCCGGGTGAGAGGCCAGAATCTATAAATGGGACAGTGAACAGCTCTTAGGAGTGTCCAAGTGTGGGATCACTTGTCTCCGTGCACTCAGCATGGTGAGAGTAAGGAGGATCAGGGTGAGGAAAATGTGGTCCAGACTCACGTCTACTGAGACTGGACCATGTGGCAGACAGGGTGATGGTGGTGGCAAACTGACTGGAAGCACTATCTGCTATCCAACCAACAACCTTTTCACGCTGCTCTGGCTTCAATAGTGGTGTTCTGCGGCCCCCTACAGAGTTGGACAGGAAGGTAGGGTGACATGATGTGGGTGCTTGTTGCACTCCCTCAGCAGGCACAATTTCAGCTTGCCCATGCCCTCAGCCTCTGTGTGCACCATCACCATTATGTCCACTTCCCCGTCTCTTGCCACACGCCTTGCCCATTTTAAATGGAGTGTAATATTTGGCATGCTCCAAAAAATGTCACTATTATTATGGCAGTAATATCGGATCAAGTCTGATGACCACGGTTTTAGGCAGTAGCCTTATAGATATGGTATTGGACAGCGACCAAGTGTGAATAGGTTGAACAACACACAACCAGAAGACTTTAAATGGAGTGTAATATTTGGCATGCTCCAAAAAATGTCACGATTATTACGGCAGTAATATGGGATCACGTCTGATGACCACGGTTTTAGGCAGTGGCCTTATAGATATGGTATTGGTCAGCGACCAAGTGTGAATAGGTTGAACAACACACAACCAGCAGACTTTAAATGGAGTGTAAAATTTGGCACGGTCCAAAAAATGTCACAAATATTACAGCAGTAATATGGGATCACGGCTAATGACCACGGTTTTAGGCAGTGGCCTTATAAATATGGTATTGGTCAGCGATCAAGTGTGAATAGGTTGAACAACACACAACTGGCAGACTTTAAATGGAGTGTAATATTTGGCATGCTCCAAAAAATGTCACGATTATTACGGCAGTAATATCGTATCACGTCTGATGATGGACAAGTTTCTCTGCTTCCACAATAAAGCAATGCGAATAAAATCAACCAAATCTGGCTGTATTCTGCTAACAAGCAAATGGAGCAGTAAAAATTGTGTACTATACTGCTTTTTAAACAAATAATCAGGATTAAGAGCAAAAAGAAAATTAGCCCTGATATCTAGGGCTATGGATATCTGTAACAGTAGCAGACAGAACGTGCAATGGACCCTATTCTGCTTTATACACTCTCCACAAACTCTGCCTACCTAAGTCCTGTTATCACCAGGAATAATATATGCAGCTGGATTAGTCTTTAGAAGGACTTGCTAGTTCAGATGTGTCGCAGAGTGCATCTGTGTCGCCTCTTACGTCCGGTGTAAGCCCTTCTAATTCACCCTGGGTGTTGGGGGGACTCGGTGTCGGACCCTGCAATGGAGAGATGGGATGCAGCCGTGGCCCGGACCCGACCCGTGCTCAGGGCCGTCACATTAAAAAGGAGATGGTGAGGGCTTATCCGGGATGAGTGGTTGGTTAACGACTACGCCACCTGTGGTGCCTGGTGAGGGGCCACCAGCGCTGCTGCAGTCCGCTGAGGCATGATGTTATGGCGGTCAAAGTTCTTACTACTCTCCACAGGCAGAGCAAGGCCTCAGGGCAGAGGGACAGGATGGAGGGGGTAGTAGTAGAGGAAGACAGGCGCTGCGTCCCGCGGTGCGGCGCATAAATAACAGTCCGGAGGCCATAGGGGTGAACTTCCAAGGCTTTACTCACTTAGCTGGCAAAGGAAGGCGACTCCCTGCTCCCCGCGGAGTCCTGCGCTCACCAGAGACGGGGGTCCAACAACCTCCGAGCAAGTCTAGCATTCAGTCGGGACCCTTCAGTAGAGTGTTCCTAAACTACAGACCAAGTCCTTTCCTGTCCATGTGTGTGCAAATAGGCCGGGTCTCCCTCTGAGCTCCTCTCAGAACAAGGGCACGGGTAGCAACTCCGCTCCATCAGATACCCGGTGGGATCCTCTGGGCCTAACCGGGCTTTCCCATCCAGGACGTAGAGTAGCAAGGTTGGGTGTCGGGGGTTGGTACCCCTCTTGCAGCCGGAGTCCCTCTGAATATATCAGGTTGGCGAGGACAGGTGGCGTACTCCGCTCCGTCTGCATCCTGCCTGGGATCCATTTGCTATGGAGCCACAATCCTTAGCTCCGGGCCTTCTTGATCCTGGTCATTGGCTGGGTGGAGACATTCTTCATCTACAACCTGCCTCTCGTCCCAAGGCCGGGGTACGAGGGGCGCGCCTCCCTCCCCTGCAGGTCCACACAGGATCCACGCTCAGGGTGGGAGACCACAGTAACACACAGTAATTTGACAGCACAAAGACCAAGATCAAAGATGGCTTTCTATTAAATATGAAATCTAAAGGGTAACTAACTTGTAGGTCCTCCACCCTCACCCACTAACTGGTTCCCCTAACTCTTGGTTCCCCAGTCTCCCTGTAACCAGGGGAGCCGCACCTAGTGCATAACAGCTCCCTCTGGTGGAGAAATGTGGTGTTGGATGCAAGGGCTGGGTCACGACTATCACACTGGCCTTACCTCAGAGGAGGAACACTACACTCCATTAAAGAAATGCAGCATCCCTGTGGCGGTCGAACCCTCAGGGGCGCCACACATCTTCTTACAGTCACCACTGTACTTACGAGAGCTTCACTCAGCAAGATATCTTAAGTAAACAGTATTTACTTCATACTGGTTAAACATGAGATACAATTCAGTGTCACACAGTCCGTGTGCTGCTGACATAACACATTCAGGAAAGAAAAAAAAAACACAGGAAGTAAAAGCAACCAACAATTGAGAGCTTTCCTCCCACACATTACAGCAAGCATATAACTTTACACACTATCACCATCTGCTGTCTGGTTAGTATAAAGTCCTCCTTTCACTTATAATATGTCCTAATCTGTTGCATATGCCAACAAGATGTATATTGCTCTTGAATACCTAACTAATAAACAGCCAATTCTCTCTCTAGCTCAGCAGGACCTCTCCCTACTCTGCCTGTCTGAAGGGTAGACTGTGACGAGCATAGAGTCACCGAGTCTGATATAGGCCCGATGACGCTATGCGGCCAGCCAATCACTGTAATGCCACAACCAACATGGCTGCGGCATTACAGTGAGTGCCAGGCAATCCCTGCATGTTTATTTGCTGTCTAAACAGTGCCAAACATGTGGGGCGGGGACTCGAGCTCCCACCCGAGCATCCTGGAAGTACTCGCTGAGCATCTTGAATAGTGAGATGCTCGGGCGAGTACCGAACAGTAGCGAGCACGCTCACTCATCAATAATTTTTGCATTATTTTTTACATATTTCATTTATTATGCTCTGGTGCCTGTAGAGACCCCAGAGCATAATGGACATTAAATATGCGGATATTAACTTTTCTGCAAATCAAATTTCCCAGAAAAAAACGTGCAAACAGGTTAATTCGATACTTGCCTGATCCGCTCATTTCAAATATATATCAGGATAAGTGCCCACAATGCAGAAATTAAGCATATTTTTTACGCTTCTCCCCGGCAGGAAAAACGCATGCGGATTTTAAATGCGGTTTTCCCGCCAGGTAGAAGCGTTTGTCATGCGTTTTTGCATGCATTTCTGCATGCGGGTTATCAAGCGCTTTTCCAAGCTATTTTAGCATCACTTGGAAAAGTGCTTGACAACTTGTTCACACTATATAAATCCATGCAACCGGCATGGATTTATAGTAGTGTGACCAAGTTAGTTAAAAAAAAGAATAAGAATGGTGAAAAAAAAAAAAAAAATGTTTATACTCACCAACCGATGTCTTCCCGGTGTTTTGTCTACTCCGTCCGGTCTCTTGCACTGCTTGCGGGGGTGTGAAGGACCTGCGGTGACATCATTGAGCCATGTGATGGGTCACATGACTCAGTGATGTCATGGCAGGTCCTTCACATCAACGCGAACATTGCAAGACACTGGACGGAGCAGACAAAACACCGGGAAGACATTGGTAGGTGAGTATAAACTTTATTTTTTATTTTAAATTGTTTTTTACAGTTTCTATGGTACCCAGGTCTGGAAGAGAGTCTCCTCTCCTCCAGACTTGGGTACCATCCGCACATTGAACCGTGTGATATCCGCATGTGCAAATGCAGTGATGCGGATGTCACGCGGTCCAATGCAAGTCAATGGCGGCGATTACGCTGCGTGTTCGCAAAATTAATGGACATGCTGTGGATTTTTGAGCGCAGCATAAACGCTGCGGAAAAATCCGCAACATGGGCATTGAAAGTGCGGCTTGTCATTGGGGACCATGGGGGGCGGATTACCAAGCGTTTCCCAAGCATTTATGCTGCGGAAATTCCGCAGCATAAACGCTTGTAAAACGCTACGTAGGCACCCAGCCTAAGACATATACATACAGTATATACGAAAATCGTAAAACTGATTTTCAAGTTTTTCAAGTCTTCTCAGTTTCAATCTATGTTGTCCTTTGAAGGCACTGCTCCCATGAATCACAATTCTAGTCTTTAAATACAGTTCTCCACAGGAATTTTACAATGGGAGCTGTGATAACCACATCACAACTCACAGAATCTGCAGCCAGTATCACCATCGAGTATCAGATGTATAAAAGTTCACTCACACAAGTGCCAAATACCGCTTTGAACTACATTTTGTAAAAGGTGAACTATTCTTCAGAGTCATGGTTCTAGGTGTCAACTGAGGATACAATGTTCACTGTTTTATGTAGTGAAAGGGCATTGTTATAATGTGTAGTAAATATCTGCATAAAAAGAAGGTAAGTAAAACAATTTTCTTGGACTGACGGTGACGTACAAAAGGAAATTTATAACACACAGTCACTCGTATGTGCAAACTCATTTGTAAAAACACAACTACAGAATCTAAATGGAATGTCTGGGATTTCTGGATAAAGTCTTTTTGTTGACACATTCATTACTTTAAATTACATTTAAAAGTTACTTTTCCTGCTATTTTCCTTTTTTTTGTTTCTGAATAGTAACACAACGCTCCTTGTAATGGTTGTTGTAATGATAGTACCTTTTATAGAATATAATAAATCAAGTAGGTTAACCAATTATACTATGCACAAGATACAGGGACAAGTCTATCTTGTTTTCTGCAAGTCAGAAGAATATTTTGTTTGATACAGTGTTTTGAACACTTTGGACAGTGTTTTGGAGGGTTTGCCTGGAAAATAAGATGAATGATTGATCCTTAGAAGAACAACTTTTTTTTAATCGATCAAATAAAATTCATACACAGAAGTCCATTTTATAGAGCGATCAGATCACTGGCCGCTGTTCACAGAATTGTCTTCTGAGGGAAGTAGGATTTCCTTTTTTCTCTGTGTCATGTCAATGGGAGACATAGCAGTTCTTTATCATCTGTGGAGCTGAGGTCTGGAAAACTTACAATTAAAAAAAATCATGCTGAAAGTTAAAACTGCTAAAAAGCGCATGCCATAAATGACATATCCACAGGATCTAGGTCTGGGGGCTGCACCTATCATGAGGGGCACAGTAATACACTTCTGTTCAATGTGACATGGTATCTTTTGCTGTATTTAGTTACCTCTTTGGGAGTTCTGAAAATAGCCGAGCAACTACAGGGACCAGCATCCATTTAAGTGCTTTATTGTATGATGTATCTCAGTATACCCCATCATCATGTGTATACAGTAGATCCCATATTGTGTGTTATGACTCTACATCAGGGGACGTCAACCTTTCTTACCTTGAGAGCCACATTCAGTGAGACTGCTCCCAATTACACCATATTGATACCAAGAACTACACACATTCTAGCACACCAAAATGTTATGTCCCCCTCTCTTATAGGCAGTTTACTTACATCCAGGGGTTCCCACTTCATTCCTTTTCGGTATTCTTGCATCAAGCATATTCACCACGTTATCTCACCAGTCCTCAAGTATTCTGCTAATTGACTGTTTCCTCTCCTCCGATTAAGCATATTAGCATCCAGATCTGGTATTCTGTGCGGGGCTACACACGAAGGTCACCATCTGAAGACCTTCTCTTCATTGCTGTTAGCTAAACCTGGTGCTAACCCACCAAGTTGGCAGACCTTCATGAGCCACATAACATAGTCCTGTATACCAAAGGTTGATAATGTTTGCTCTATATGATACAGTATGCTTTTGCATTGGGCTATAGTTTTCGGAGGGGCTCATTGAGCCTTTTTTTGGGCTCTCGGCACAGCTTACATTTAATTGGCTTGTAGCTGTTATAATTTTATATATACAGTACAGACCAAAATTTTGGACACACCTTCTCATTTAAAGATTTTTCTGTATTTTCATGACTATGAAAATTGTACATTCACACTGAAGGCATCAAAACTATGAATTAACACATGTGGAATTATATACTTGACAAAAAAGTGTGAAACAACTGAAAATATGTCTTATATTCTAGGTTCTTCAAAGTAGCCACCTTTTGCTTTGATGACTGCTTTGCACACTCTTGGCATTCTCTTGATGAGCTTCAAGAGGTAGTCACCGGAAATGGTTTTCACTTCACAGGTGAAAATACAGAAAAATCTTTAAATGAGAAGTTGTGTCCAAACTTTTGGTCTGTACTGTATATATAATTATAGTGTACTAGACAGTGAGACTTACTAAACAATTCCACAAGTTTTCTGGAGAGACCGGGAGACAATTCACAGAATGTTTTCCTCTAGGAAAGTGTTATAATACACCAGGGTCCTTCAGAAATACATTTTCACGTCAAAGTGAAAAAGGTCAATGAAAAATGAGCTGCCCTTCTGGACGAATATTACAAATTATAAATTTTAACCAAGCACCACTGAGACAGTATCAAGAGCACGTCCAAACAAGTAATCAGAGGGTGTTATGTGATGTGTTTAGGCGCACCAAGCAGCACTACTGTAATTTAGATTATGTGAGCATATTGACTTACAAAAGGATGAAAAAATGGAACCCGACACCAAAATACCATTCCAGCCATATTTGGCTTTTCTTTAACAGTTTTGGGCCAGACAGCTACACTCCATTCCTTTCTTGTGTCACTGCTTTCTTTCATTAATATTGAACAGTAATGTTACTTATGTGGAAAATATTAATCTGCACATTGATCATCGCACTGGTCCCTGCTTCAGTGTGTTGGATGAGAAGAAGGGGATTATACATTTTATGAAATGATAGGAAAAATTACTAGTATTGATGTCTTTTTGGGCTGCTTTTTTGCTCTTCCATTGAGAATGACGCATAAAGACCATGCAAGAAGAATAAGGTATTGTCACACTGGGTATGGGGAGAACCCAGTGTATAACAACAGGAAAAGGGAAGGGTGCCCTACAAGTAGGAAAAGGGGGAGTGGAGACCCATAAACAGCTCCAATGACAAACCCTGACACCCCTATGGCCTCTATATAGGTTCTGCACATATCGCCGATCAGGAAACCTGGCCCTAGCTGACCCTAAAGCTAGGCCCTAGGTAGGGAGGGGCAGAGATGAGCTTTAGTCAGCCCCATTGCAAAGTAAAGTACACACAAGGGAAACCAACAAGGGAATACACTTAGCTTCTAGATGAAACTGGAGAAAACACGGCAACAATCACGAAGGAACTCAAAGAAAATTCTAGCCGACTACTAGAATTCCAGGCCTGAATAGGTCAGAACATTCTATCACCAGCAACTCTCTGGAGAAACTGAGTGTATTTAAGAATAAGGCAAGGGCGCTCTAATTAGCAGCAGAAGGTGAGGATCACCACTGGGTCCTAAAGGTATAATTCCCAAGCAAGGTGAGGATCACTGCTGGGTTCTAAAGGGAGAGGGATCATGAAAGAATCAGGAAGATGTTTGCAAGGTCAAACGCAGCGACCTTCTACAGCCGGACCCCGTATGACTGTCTGTCAAACCTGACAGGAATAAACTCATTTAAAGGAAATCTTAAGTTTAGAGGTAAAAAGATTATTTGATTTACAAATAGGATTCTGGATTTCCAACGATTCTAAGAACTGAAAGTACCGTATGTCTAAAATGATAAATCTATATGTTAAAGAGGACCATAAATATCATTTTTGTTTACTTTGTGTAAATGGCACTGTTCTCAAACTGCTGCTGCTCCTTTTGTTTCTGCATCTCTCAACTCCTGAGATGTGGCACTGTATATTAGCGCTCATTCAGACATCAGATTTTCTTTTCTTTTTGATCAGAGTTTGATCAGAGTGTGGTCTGAGTGTCATCAGCTTATATCGTACATGGGCGGAAGAAAAAATTCTCTACCTTCTCCATTCTGACAGTCTGGGAAAATCGGACCACACTCAGATGTCATCCAAGTGCGGTTCGATTTTTTCACGGACCCAATGACGATTTTGCATTGCCAATTTTGATACAACCCTTGGATCAATATCGGACATGGCGCCACAATTTTCCGCATAATGCTCGGTATGTAAAACATCACGGAGGTGTGAATGGCCCCATAGACTATCACAGGTACGAGTGCTCTCTGTGAAAACCACTCAAAAAGAGAATGCCTGAATGAGACATAAATCTAATATTTTATTCAAATGGATGTATCCCCAAATCTTCTCTATCAGCATCTTCTTGAGGATCAGCCCCCCTTGACTAACAAGACTAGATTTATATCCAGGGATAAGGGGGCCTAATCTCTGGAATGGGGGGGAGTAGAAACAAATAAAAAATTCCAAATTCAGGAGAACAGCAACTTTTAAAGCAGGTAAAAAAATTACATATTTATAGTAAGTGTCATTCACATTTTGGAGAATCATTACATAAAAGCATGAACATAGAAACATACCATAGTGGCAGACTATGTGGATGCTGCTGCTATGAAACCCTTGGAGAGAGGCTTCAGACTTGTTTGATACCATTTCTATCCTAAATGGCAACAAAAACCTGTACACTCTATTTTACAGAGAACTGTATTTTTTGCAAGGCAGGGTGGTGAGCTGAGATTGTTCACGGATAGAACATGTACCCATTAAAGTTTATGGTGCTATTCACATGTCTATATTTTATTTTGCGGACCATGCATGCAAAAAACCCCACAAAGATCAAAGTTACCTATACAAACCTATGGGTCGTGGATGACCATGTGCTGTCTGTGATTAACATTGTAATGGCTAGGAGAAGATTTGTAATTTATTTATAAGTAGAAACCACTGATGACACTGATAAAAACTGGTACACAGACCAAATACTGAAAAAGATTGGATAAAAACGCTGATGACACTGGAACTGTTTTATGTGTATGTGAAAAATCACTGATGTCTGAATTAGGCTTAAAAGAGAAAAATACATTATTCAGTTCAAGAACTTAAGAATAGCAACATTTACAGGTAAATGACTTACATATGTATAGACTTTACTGCCAATTTACTAACCTAGGAAGGTGGCCATGTGTGATAGACATCTAATATTTTTAGAAGTTGCAACAAGGGCTACTGGAAGGCATACAACTCCTCAAATATATTGTGATTGTTCCAATTTTGTCAGCTGAAAATCGAAAAGGACAAAACCATAAAAATATATTTCCTACTCAATCATGTGAATTTTTGAAAAAAATATTGATATTTCCAAGAAAACCATAGTTTAGTCTTGTTTTAATTGTGGAAGACACTTCATCATTTCTCTGGGCTAGATTTCATTTTAAGGCCATCTAAGGTCGATATTTAGGTATTAATGTTATTATATTCTTTAGCTGAATGTTCATGTTCTTGGCAAATACCGACATTTCACATTGTTACAGACATATTTGAAATAAAATACAGATACAGTTCACAAAGAGATTGCCCAAATGGATTGTTTAGTAGCTTTTCTTTTCTATGATTTCCAGTACATAGAATCTGCAGTTTTACTTTGTGCCCAAATATTCCAAGAGTTCGGTATTAAGCTTTGGTTTGTCTGCAATGAGTGTGGCCATGGGATATTTAGACATACAGGACATGTAGGAATTTAGGTGTAATATCTAGGCGTCCCATTACATTTCTGCATTCTTCCACACACTCTTAAAATCCTGATGTTTCTGTGGGCTTCTTCTATGAACTCTGAGCTTTAGTTCCTTTCATAAATTTTCTATTGGATTCAGGTCAGGTGATTGGCTGGGCCATTCAAGCAGCTGTATTTTCATTCTCTGAATACAATTGAGAATTTCCTTGGCTGTGAGTTTGAGATCATTGTCTTGCTGAAATGCCCACTCTTGGTTCATCTTCATCATCCTGGTGGATGGCAGCAGATTTTATTCAAGAATGTCTTGGTACATTTGTCCATTTATCCTTCAATTATATGAAGTTTGCCAGTGCTATATGCTGAGAAACAGCCACACACCATGATGTTCCCACCTCCAAACTTCACTGTTGGTATGATGTTTTTGGGGTAATATGCAGTGCCTTTTGGCCTCCAAACACGGTGTGTATTATGGCATCCAAAGAGTTCAATTTTGGTCTCATCTGACCAGACTATATTCGCCCAGTATTTCACAGGATTGTCTAAATGTCATTGAGCAAACTTTAAACACACTTGAATATGCTTTTTGCTCAACAATGGAGTCTTGCGTGGTGAGCATGCATACAGGTTGAATGTATTACTTATTGTTTTCTTTGAGACAATTGTACCTGCTGATCCATGTCTTTCTGTAGCTCTCCACAGGTGGTCCTTGGCTCTTGGACAACTCTTCTGATAATTCTTTTCATTCTTCTGTCTGAAATCTTGTGGGGAGCACCTGGTCGTGTACAGTTTATGGTGAAATTATGTTTTTTCCACTTCTGGATTATGACCCCAACAGTGCTCACTGGGACCTTAAGTCGTTTAGAAATTCTTTGAATGCCATAATACACTCCATATTTTGAGGCCAATAGGCACTGCATATCGCCCCAATAAGCCAAAAACATAAGATAAGGAGTAAATATTATGACTGTTTCTGCTAATACTGTGCACATCTACACATTTTTTACACAAACTCTCTCAACCTAAATATAGTCCACATATACTCTGCAAACCAGCACATACAACTGCACATACAACTTGCCTGCAACTGCAACTTGCCTGCAACTACAACTTGCCTGCAACTGCAACTACAACCTGCACATACAACTGACAACTTGCATGAAGTTCATGTACACTCTTTACTAGTGTCGGACTGGGGTGTTTGGGGCCCACGGGAGGAACTGATCCTCGGGGCCCACCCTGCAGCTATATGCAAATACCAGTTAGCCGTTATTCCTGTTAGGCTATGTGCACACAAAGCGATTTTAATGCGTTTTTGTGCCATATTTTCGCTGCGAAATCGCATTAAAATCACTTGTAATAGGTCTGCCATTTACTGCAATGCAAATCCACATGTGCTGTGCACATCATGCGGAAATTTACGCTGTGAATTCGAATTGCGGCAAAAACCACAGCAAGACCAATTCTAGTGCGATTTCGCTGTGAAATCGCCGCCATTGACTTGCATTGGATGGCATAAGATCCGCATGACTACAAGTAGTCATGCGGATCTTGTGCCATTAATGCGCGGATGGTACCCGGGTCTGGAGAAGAGACTCTCCTCCAGACCCGGGTACCATAGTACCTGTAAGTAAAAAAAGAATTAAAATAAAAAATAACCTTATACCCACCTTCCGATGGCCCCCGCTCTGCTCCCGGCATCACTGCTGGCTCCGTGGCGGGTACCAGTAATATAAAAGAACCTTCCATGACGTCAGTGGTCATGTGACAGGTCACGCGACCTCTGATGTTGGCGGTCGCTTGACCTGTCACATGACCGCTGACGTCATGGAAGGTCCTTTTACATTACCGATACTCGCCACGGAGCCAGCAGCGACACCGGGAGCAAACCGAGGCCGCCGGAAAGGTGAGCATAAGGTTATTTTTTATTTTTTGTGTTCTAATTCTTTTTTTAAACATTATATTGGTCACACAATATAAATCCATGCCGGTTGCATGGATTTGTATTGTGTGACCAGCTTTCAAGCACTTTTCCAAGTGATGCTAAAATCGCTTGAAAAAGCGCTTGACAAACTCTTGTCCCTGTCACAAAAAACGCATGTAAAATGCGCATGCATTTTTTCTGCCAGGGAGATGCAGAAACGCTCAGGAAAAATCCGGAGCATTTCTGCATCATGGGCACATAGCCTTATAGTGGAGCGTCGAGGCGGCTCCAGCACATCTACTGTGCACCACTATAACTGGGATGTACAGTTACGGTAGTTTGCATTAAACTGGTTCTTTAGTTAAAACAAGTTGTCACCGATCCATGGGCTCCACAAAATAGGTGATAACTTACTGATCGTTTGGGTCCGAACATTGGAAAACGCACCTATCGGAAGAATGGGGAAGTTTTTATCCCTGTCAGGACACTTTTATCCCCATTTTAAAATGCAACAGCAGGTGGGAAGTCTGACCGCAGCCTCATTCATTCTCTTTGGGGCTTCCAGAAAAAAACAAGAACAGCCACTGAGGGAATGAATGGATCATTGGTGAAGTTGCACATGAGCTCAGTCTAATGGAGATAAAAACTCCACATTCTACCAATCGGTGAAAGACCCAGCATTCAGACCACCACTAATCAATAATTTATCACTTATCCTGTGGAGAGATGATTGCTTGTTTTCCCCGGAGAACCCCTGTAACTGCATCTTGTTCCAAGTATTTAATCACTAATGGAAATAAAGAATCTTCTCCTAATTAATATCAGAGAGAAAAAATGAACGCCATACACAACACAATCCACTATACCAACACCAATAGTACCATATACAAGGGAGAGATACCGCCACACCATGACCAGACCACATATTACCACCACATAATGACTGAATAATACCACATACAAGGGAAAAATACTGCCACACCGTGACGTGACCAGACCACATATTACCACTGCAGTGACCGAATAATACCCCATACAAGGGCGAAATACCACCACACCATGACCAGACCAGATATTAACAGCATATAGCATCCAAATAATTCCCCATCATTGTTCTCCCCACCTCCATCATTACTCTCTCCATCCCCATCATTGCTCTCCCCCCACATCCTGTCACGCTGTCTCTGTATACTGGAGGTAGGGGGCCTAAGCTGACCCTAAGCTGGGGCCCTGACTAATCCCTCAACCTGGAGGTACTGTTAAAGGTACAGAGGTCCAGGCCGCCAGCGTAACCCCTACCTCCTGAGGATCCCTGCACCTAAGTAATCTAGTCCTGAGAAGGACCCCGATCACAACAAAAGGGGACAAGTAATAATATGCCCACACACAGTACTTAGACGAACGAGACAGTTCAAGGGAAAAACCAAAACCAACTTGCATACAAAAACTACACAACTACAACAGAGGGAACACCAACGGGAAAGGAGATAAATGATAAAGCGAGGAAGGGAAAAAACTCTCCGAATACACTTATCTCTGAAACTCCAAATACCACGATCCGCTCTGTTAATCTGCATGATATGCTTTCACCGACACTTCCCCAACAGACCGGCAGGCATTTGAAGGAGTCTCACTACAGCAGCATTGATTGCAGCTGGGTGAGGCTGGACCTCGTCTAGCACAGAGAGAGAGAGAATTAACTCCCTCACTGCCGAAAAACACAAAGCACCAAAAAGTCAGCTGCGAGAAGTCAGGCTGTGTAATCGTGACGATCTTCGTGGTGACACACCCGTGACAGTACCCCACCTTCTACGAGGGGCCTCCGGACCCTCAGGGCCAGGTTTATCTGGGTGAGTCGTGTGGAAGGCCCGAACTAATCGGTCTGCGTTAATATCCGACGCAGGAACCCACATCCTCTCCTCAGGACCATACCCTTTCCAATGAACCAGGTACTGAAGGGACCGGCGATTAAAGCGTGAATCGATGACCCTCGATACCTGGAACTCCAAGTTACCATTGACCACCACTGGAGGGGGAGGTAAAGGTGACGGTACCACCGGCGCCACATACCTCTTAAGCAACGATCTGTGGAACACGTTGTGAATTTTAAACGTAGGGGGGAGGTCAAGACGGAATGCCACCGGATTAATTATAGAACTGATTCTGTACGGCCCGATGAACCTGGGACCCAGTTTCCAGGAGGGAACCTTAAGTTTTATATTCCTGGTAGACAACCATACCCGATCGTTCACACTTAGGTCCGGACCAGACACTCTCCTCCTATCAGCCATACGTTTGTATCGGTTCCCCATAGTATTCAGATTCTTCAGCACCCCTCTCCATACTGAAGCGAGTGATGAGGAAAATCGTTCCTCCTCAGGAACCCCCGAAGAGCCCCCCCTACTGAAAGTACAAAACTGGGGGTGAAAACCATATGCCCCAAAAAACGGGGACTTACCAGTGGACTCGCTCCGCCTATTATTAAGAGCAAACTCTGCCAGAGGTAAGAAAGAAGCCCAGTCCTCCTGGTTCTCTGACACAAAACACCGGAGATATGTCTCCAAGCTCTGGTTCATTCGTTCCGTCTGACCATTGGTCTGAGGATGAAAAGCCGATGAGAACGACAAATGCATCCCCCGCCGTGCACAAAACGCCTTCCAGAACTTGGACACAAACTGAGACCCCCGATCAGACACCACCTCGGAGGGTACCCCGTGAAGCCTCACAATCTCCCCAATGAACACCTGCGCAAGAGTTTTAGCATTAGGGAGAGCAGGAAGAGCGATAAAATGTGCCATCTTGCTGAACCTGTCCACTACAACGAGTATGACCGTTTTACCCGAAGACGGAGGGAGGTCCGTAATAAAGTCCATAGACAGATGAGTCCAAGGACGCTCCGGGATCTTCAAAGGTAAGAGGGCCCCAGACGGACGGGTATGTGAGGTCTTAGAGCGCACACAAACCCCACAGGACGCGACAAAAGTTACCACCTCCTTATGTAAGTTAGGCCACCAAAACCGACGCGAGAGGAGATCCACAGTTGCTTTACTCCCCGGGTGTCCTGCAAAAACTGAGTTATGGTGTGCCTCGATCACCTTTTGTCGCAACTGATCTGGAACAAACAGTCTCCCCGGAGGTCCAACAGGAGCGTCCCCCTGAGCCTCCAATACCTCCTCCTCCAGCTCAGAGCATACTGCCGAAACCACCACCCCCTCCTGAAGGATAGGAATCGGGTCGTCCGTATTCCCGGCCCCAGGGAAACTACGAGATAAGGCATCCGCCTTTACATTTTTTGACCCAGGACGATATGTAACGACAAAATTAAACCTGGTAAAAAACAATGACCACCTAGCTTGTCTGGGATTCAGACGTTTCGCGGACTCCAGATATAGCAGGTTCTTGTGATCGGTGATGACGGTGACTGGATGGACTGCCCCCTCCAAAAAATGGCGCCACTCCTCAAAAGCTAACTTAATGGCCAAGAGTTCCCTATTGCCGACATCGTAATTCCTCTCGGCGGACCACAATTTTTTAGAGAAAAAGGCGCACGGATGCCACTTACCAGGGGACGAACCTTGTGACAATACTGCTCCCACCCCTACCTCGGAAGCGTCTACCTCTACAATGAATGGCTGTGACGCATCAGGTTGAATGAGTATGGGTGCCGAGGCAAAACATTTTTTCAAGGAGGAGAATGCTTGACAAGCCTTGTCAGACCACCTAGAAAAATCCGTCCCCTTTTTAGTCATGTCTGTGAGAGGCTTAACCATGGACGAGAAATTACGAATGAACTTCCGGTAATAATTAGCAAACCCCAGGAAACGTTGTAGTGCCTGAAGATTCTCTGGCCGATCCCACTCAAGAACTGCCCGCACTTTCCCAGGGTCCATACGAAAACCGGACGCTGAAACCAGGAAGCCTAAAAACTGGAGTTCCTGTACGGCGAACACACACTTTTCCCATTTGGCATACAGTTTATTATCCCGCAAGATCTGTAACACCTGCCTAACGTGCTCCTGATGAGACACCAGATCCGGCGAGTAAATTAAGATATCATCCAGATATATGACAACAAACTGTCCCACCAGGCGGCGAAAAATGTCATTAACAAAGTGTTGGAACACCGCCGGGGCATTAGTCAGACCGAATGGCATGACAAGGTTCTCATAATGCCCCTCCGGAGTGTTAAACGCCGTCTTCCACTCATCCCCCTCCTTCATCCTAATCAGATTGTACGCCCCCCTGAGATCCAACTTAGAGAACCATTTGGCGCCCACGATCTGATTAAAGAGATCGGGAATAAGTGGGAGCGGATACGGATCTCGGACCGTAATCCGATTAAGTTCACGGAAATCCAGGCAAGGGCGTAGGCCTCCATCTTTCTTCTTAACAAAGAAGAACCCCGCAGCCACCGATGAAGATGAAGGTCTAATATGCCCCTTAGCCAGACTTTCTGAAATATAATCCTTCATGGCCTGCCTCTCAGGACCAGAAAGGTTATACAACCTAGCTTTAGGTAACTTGGCCTCAGGGAGCAGTTTTACAGAACAGTCATACTCGCGATGAGGAGGTAGTTCCTGACACCCTTTCTCCGAGAATACATCCTCAAAGTCCGCCAGAAATGGAGGTAAGACCCAAGGAGTAACCGCACCGATGACCGTGTTCATGCAGTTTTTATTACAGAATTTACTCCATTGGCTTATCTCTCTGGTTTGCCAATTAATAACCGGGTTATGCTTAGTTAACCAAGGAAGGCCCAACACTATAGGAGTGGGAAGACCCTCCAACACGTAGCAAGACAACAGTTCTTTATGTATCGCCCCCACTTGAAGTTTTATGTCATGCACAGCTTGCAAAAAACTTCCCTGACCGAGAGGCCTGGCATCGATCGAGAATATGGGGATGGGTTTAGCCAACTCACTCAATCGCATACCTTGAACCCGGGCAAACCGAGCATCAACCAGATTAGCCCCGGCTCCACTATCCAGAAGAACAGATATCCTCTCAGTTCTCGTACCCACCACCACCTCCGCCGGTACGAGAAACTGAGACGAACCTAGGGACGAAATACCTACTCCCAGATTGCCGTCCACCACACAACCTGGGATCAACAGTTTTCCGACGACTCTACACTCTGCAAGGGACGGGATGGACACCCCCCAATAAAATGTCCCTTTCTCCCGCAGAAGAAACACCTTCCTGTCTTATGGCGCACCACCGGTCCCCTCCCCCGAAATGATGTCCCTCCTAATTGCATAGGCTCCTCTGGACTGACCAGGGGAACCACCATATGAGGGGACCTTGTAGGAGGTGGAGTCATCACAGGGGGTAGAGTTATCCCGCACCTCTCCCGAAGCCGTCTGTCAACGCGAATAGCAAGGGCCATAGCGGCTTCCAGTGACGCGGGAGAGTCATACTGTGCCAACACATCCTGTAATTTGTCGGATAAACCTTGACAAAACTGGCTCCTAAGAGCCGGGTCATTCCACTGGGTGTCCGTGGCCCACCTACGGAACTCCGAACAGAATTCCTCCGCCGGACGATCTCCCTGCTGAATCCTACGTAACTTAGACTCAGCAAGGGAGATCCGATCTGGGTCATCATATACGAGTCCCAGAGCAGCGAAAAACCTATCCACTGACTGGAGAGCCGGGGAGCCCGGGGGAAGAGAGAACGCCCAAGATTGTGGGTCCCCTTGTAGGAGCGAGATGACAATTCCCACCCTTTGTTCTTCACTCCCCGATGACCGAGGCCGCAGCCGAAAGTACAACTTGCATGCCTCCCGGAAAACAAAAAACTTGTCCCGCCCCCCAGTGAACCTGTCAGGGAGAGCTACTTTAGGTTCTGGTCCGGCTTGCTCCTGGGGATACAAAACCTTGGACCTAACGTCCGCCAGCTCCATGGACAAACTCTGCAACTGCCGAGCTAGACCGGCTACTGGATCCATGGTAGCTGGAGAAAAACTAAGTGGTCGGTGAAAATGTCACGCTGTCTCTGTATACTGGAGGTAGGGGGCCAAAGCTGACCCTAAGCTGGGGCCCTGACTAATCCCTCAACCTGGAGGTACTGTTAAAGGTACAGAGGTCCAGGCCGCCAGCGTAACCCCTACCTCCTGAGGATCCCTGCACCTAAGTAATCTAGTCCTGAGAAGGACCCCGATCACAACAAAAGGGGACAAGTAATAATATGCCCACACACAGTACTTAGACGAACGAGACAGTTCAAGGGAAAAACCAAAACCACCTTGCATACAAAAACTACACAACTACAACAGAGAGAACACCAACGGGAAAGGAGATAAATGATAAAGCGAGGAAGGGAAAAAACTCTCCGAATACACTTATCTCTGAAACTCCAAATACCACGATCCGCTCTGTTAGTCTGCATGAAATGCTTTCACCGACACTTCCCCAACAGACCGGCAGGCATTTGAAGGAGTCTCACTACAGCAGCATTGATTGCAGCTGGGCGAGGCTGGACCTCGTCTAGCACAGAGAGAGAGAGAATTAACTCCCTCACTGCCGAAAAACACAAAGCACCAAAAAGTCAGCTGCGAGAAGTCAGGCTGTGTAATCGTGACGATCTTCGTGGCGACACACCCGTGACACATCCTCCATCATTGCTTTCCCATCCCCATCATTGCTCTCCCCCACCTCCTCCATCATTGCTTCCCCCCGTCTCCATCATTGCTCTCTCCCATCACCATCATTTCTCTCCCCCACCTTCTCCATCATTGTCATATTTCCCCCACCTTCTCCATTATTGTCATATCTCCCCCACCTTCTCCGTCATTGTCATATCTCTCCCACCTCCTGCATCATTACCACGTCTCCACCTCCTCCATCATCATTGCTATATCTCCCCCACCTACTCCATCATCTTTGCCATATCTCCCCCCACCTCGTCCATCATCATTGCCATATCTCCCCCCACCTCGTCCATCATCGTTGCCATATCTCCCCTCACCTCCTCCATCACCATTGCTATATCTCCCCCACCTCCTCCATCATCATTGCCATGCCATATCTCCCCCCACCTCCTCCATCATCATTGCCATGCCATATCTCCCCCACTTCCTCCATCATCATTGTCATGCCATATCTCCCCCCGCCTCCTCCATTATCATTGCTATGCCATATCTCCCTCACCTCCTCCATCATCATTGTTATGCCATATCCCCCCCACCTCCTCCATCATTATTGCCATGCTATATGTCCCCCCACCTCCTCCATCATCATTGCCATGCCATATCTCCCCCCACCTCCTCCATCATCATTGCCATATCTCCCCCCACCTCCTCCATCATTATTGCCATGCCATATCTCCCCCCACCTTGTCCATCATCATTGCCATGCCATATCTCCCCCCACATCCTCCATCATCATTGCCATGCCATATCTCCCCCCACGTTCTCCATCATAATTGCTCTCTCTCATGCCCAATGTACTATTTAAAAAAAAAAAACACTTACCTCTCTCCTCATTCCCTTGCAGCATCCTCGTTGCCGGCAACTTTCTCCCTGACACAGGCCTGAGCCGCATGCTGACGTCATCAAGCCATGCGTGCCTGTGTCAGGGAGAAAGCGCCAAGCAGGAAGCAGAGGACGGATCCCTCAGCTCCGCTGCCATTTTCCTCCTGTCAGCAGTGGAGCTGGAGGGATCGCTCCCTGCCCGCCGCACACGATGAGGGCAACCTGGCCATGTCCCCTCTGGAGCCTGGGGGTCCGAGAAGCATTCCAGATTGCCCTCATTATCAGCCGCACTGCAAGGGCCCCCCTGCACCTCCGGGTGCCGGTGCAGGTGCACTGGCTGTCATGTTAACCAGCGGGCCCCTGTGTGTCCTGCTCGGGGGCCCGCCGAGGACCCGAGTCCACCGGAGAATTCTCCAGTGTCCCGGTGCCCTAGTCAGACCCTGCTCTTTACACATGTGCATAAGCTGTGAGCCAAGGGGGAGGCTCCAGGTGTTACAGAGGGGCCAGCTGGTTGATGTAGTTCCACTGGCATCAGATTATAATGTCACAATAGCCAAAACACTTCCATCATGGTTAAAGACTTCCCATGGGCACTCCTGTAGAGATGGTGTGTGGGTAGGTGTTGGAGCGCCTATTATGCTCGTACAATTTCAAGCAGCCAGACACAAGGTGCAGTCTCTCTCACTTAAAGGAAAAGTGACAGTAGTTCACAGCATAGATTACACTGAATATGGTTTGTATGAAAGGGAGGTGTCTTCTCCTTATGAAACCAGCAAGTTTAGGGCCTCTCGGGGCAGCTGGAGCACAGTTCTCTTCACTTGCTATTGGAGGAAATATTATGCACAGTCCAGGTAATGCTACACTGATGGAGGAACCTTCACGGGTTTGTTTCCCCATGGTGACACACTAGTAGTGTCGAAGAACCCATGGTTTTGGCCCTACTATTCCCTATTGTAGAGGGTAGGTCAGACAGAGTTTGTGGCATGGCAAACATGATGGAACTGGTTATGGCTAGAAGCACATAGGAAAACCAGTTGGCAGTAGAGCACTTGTTAAGCCTTATCTCTCCTGAATGTATGAGGCTTCACTCCTTTTTGGAGGTGATTATGTGGAGAATGATGGCCCCTCAGCGTGGACTGGAATGGATTCAGGGAGCAGTTGAGCTTTATTCCTCTGCCTTGACTAGACAGAACTAGACTGGTTTGTACCAGCTCACAGAATGTGTGTGCACTGAGCTTGTTGTGAGAAAATTAAACACCTAACTTTCATACTCATACATTGACCAGTAGATGGTAGCAAAGTACAAATTACAATGCACATTTATGAATCCTCAGTGTACGCACATGCAATGTATTACATCTCTTAAACCCCAGTGCCCAAAGTAGTTTTGGCACACTGCAACTCACTGCACACCTGTACACACTCTGAACACACACTCGGCACACTTCTACAGACACATGATATTCACATGTGCTTACACTCCAGGCACTTTCTCACACTCATGCTATGTGCACCAAATGCACACAATCCACATATTCATACATTACAATTAAGAAAATACGCTGCCATGGTCTACAAAAAGTAATGTGGAAGGGCAGCTCTAAAGGGGAGACATAAAAAGTGTTATACTCAAAAGAATATACATTTTCTGTTGGTTATGACATCCTGTACACAGCAAAGCTCCGATGAGGCAGAAATACTGAAAAGACTGAGAAGTGTTCTTCATCTGTACATTCTCGTTGCAGAGAGCTGTCATTTTTCAGGCAGTATTGTAAAGCAGCAAAGCTCCTTTTTCTTGTACTTGCAGTTGTCCGCTGGGATCCTTCCCTGCACTGAGACGAATCTTCTGATTAGTTGAAGTACTCGCCGGTCTCGGATTATTCCTGTGCTTCCTGTGTTAGAGGTACGGCTCTACAGCCAATGAACACTTTTTTGTACTGCACGGGAAGTGATCACTACACTGCAGAGTATAATCAGCCACTTACACATGGCACAAAGCAACTGAAAGAATAGCATGAATAGAGATCTTTTTTTTCTTGATGAATTTGTGTACTCTTGGATTTGAAGTTAAATGGCGCCCTAAACAAAGTGCTTACTTTCTCCTACCCCTTGTCCTGGCCATGTGCTGTGATTGTTTCCACTATTCAATAATACCACTCACAGCTGACTGTGGTATATTTAGGAGCATGGGCATTACTAGCACCAAAGATCCTGCGTTGCATTCCCAGACTTCTAGCTGTGAGCCCTGGATCGCTAGCAGAAAAAGCTATGAACTCTATCAGCGTTAATATGATGCCGAGACAATTTGATGTAGTAATAACGCAGGGAGCAGCGGGCTTCCTGTTGTAGCACACGCTGTCTCATAGACGGCAAACTGCTGTAGACGTACAGCCTTCAAGATGTCAGCATCCTCGCAGGTTGTACAATGACATCCCTACATTATGCAGCCTGCGTCAGCCCACTCTTGTTTGCAAGGGCAGAAAAGGACTTGGTGGCTTTCGACATTGGGGGAAAAGATTAGGTGAGTATAAACTTTTTGGGGATGACTGCAGCACTCTAGTGCATTATTAGTGGAGGGGATGCTCTGAGGTCCATTACTAAGGGGTACTAATGGATCAATATTACAGGAGCCGCACTCTCTGACATTATTTCTTAAAGGGGCACTTTAGAGACATTATTTGTTGGGGCACGCTTTTGACATTATTACTTTGAGGGTGCATTATTACTTGGAGGGGGACTCAGAGCATTATTACTAATTGGGCACTCTCGGAACATTATTACTGATGGGGTACTCTGGGTACATTATTATTGATGTGGCACTTCTGGCAGCATCATTATTGAAGGGTCGCTAATGGAGGGGGCACTCTGGCAGCATTAATACCAATGGGGGCACTATGGGTGCATTATTATTGACAAGGCTGTACATGGCCAAAAGTTTTGAGAATGACACCAAAATTATATTTTCACATAATCTGCTGGCCTCTGGTTTTTATTAGTGTTTGTCTGATGTTTATATCACATACAGAAATATAATTGCAATCACATTATGAGTACCAATTGGTTATATTGACAGTTAGAATGAGTTAATGCAGCAAGTCAATATTTGCAGTGTTGCCCCTTCTTCTTCAAGACCTCTGTAATTCTCCCTGGCATGCTCTCAATCAACTTTTGGACCAAATCCTGACTGATAGCAGTCCATTCTTGCATAATCAATGCTTGCATTTTGCCAGAATTTGTTGGTTTTTGTTTGTCCACCCGTCTCTTGATGATTGACCACAAGTTCTCAATGGGATTAAGATCTGGGGAGTTTCCATGCCATGGACCCAAAATCTCTATGTTTTGTTCGATGAGCCATTTAGTTATCACCTTTGCTTTATGGCAAGGTGCTCCATCATGCTGGAAAAGGCATTGTTGGGCGCCAAACTGCTCTTGGACGGTTGGGAGAAGTTGCTCTTGGAGGACATTCTGGTACCATTCTTTATTCATGGCTGTGTTTTTAGGCAAGACTGTGAGTGAGCCGATTCCCTTGGCTGAGAAGCAACCCCACACATGAATGGTTTCAGGATGCTTTACAGTTGGCATGAGACAAGACTGGTGGTAGCGCTCACCTCTTCTTCTCCGAATAAGCTGTTTTCCAGATGTCCCAAACAATCGAAAAGGGGATTCATCAGAGAAAATGACTTTGCCCCAGTCCTCTGCAGTCCACTCCCTGTACCTTTTTCAGAATATCAGTCGGTCCCTGATGTTTTTTCTGGAGAGAAGTGGCTTCTTTGCTGCCCTCCTTGAAACCAGCCCTTGCTCAAAGAGTCTCCGCCTCACAGTGCGTGCAGAAGCACTCACACCAGCCTGCTGCCATTCCTGAGCAAGCTCGGCACTGCTGGTAGTCCGATCCCGCAGCTGAAACAGTTTTAAGATACGGTCCTGGCGCTTGCTGGTCTTTCTTGGGCACCCTGGAGCCTTTTTGACAACAATGGAAGCTCTCTCCTTGAAGTTCTTGATGATGTGATAGATTGTTGACTGAGGTGCAATCTTTGTAGCTGCGATACTCTTCCCTGTTAGGCCATTTTTGTGCAGTGCAATGATGGCTGCACGTGTTTCTTTAGAGATAATCATGGTTAACTGAAGAGAAACAATGATACCAAGAACCAGCCTCCTTTTAAAGTGTCCAGTGATGTCATTCTTACTTAATCATGACTGATTGATCGCCAGCCCTGTCCTCATCAACACCCACACCTGTGTTAATGGATCAATCACTAAAACGATGTTAGCTGCTCCTTTTAAGGCAGGACTGCAATGATGTTGAAATGTGTTTTGGGGGTTAAAGTTCATTTTCTGGGCAAATATTGACTTTGCAAGTACAGTAATTGCTGTTAAGCTGATCACTCTTTGACATTCAGGAGTATATGCAAATTGCCATTACAAAAAATGAAGCAGTAAACTTTGGAAAAATTACTATTTGTCTCATTCTCAATACTTTTTGGCCATGACTGTATAGGCGTGTTATTACTGAAGAGGACACTAATGGATCTAACTTTACTGGACATGAAATTCAGGAGCATTATTACATGGAGGAAGGACAATGGGGGCATTATTACTGAAGTTTGTGTCTGTTGAAAATAGATAGGGATTAGTGATGAGCGAGCGTGTTCTGTTAACCCTTTCGGCATCGCAGAGGATTCATTTTGTGAGGTAAAATAATTCACTGCCTATTTTTAAACAATATTTTACCTCACAAAATGAATCCTCTGCGATCCCCTGCTGTAGTGTCTGTATTGTCTTTTGCTTCCTCCCTTGCCCAGTAGCTGTGGTATGATCAGATCATGTTCCGTATACGGTCAGACACAGCCAATTTTTAAAATGAACTTTTGTTCGCGGGAAACCCCTTTAATACATGTGAGGAATGCCTAACAAAAAGGCATTCCTCTCATTTATTAAAAATGTCAAACTGTTGCAAATCATGCGCACGGAATGACTCAAACATAACATTCGAGCACGCTGAAGATACTCGGAAAATACCCAAGCATGCTCGTAAATCTCGCTCATCACTAATGGGGATGTGTTGGAAATATGAGAAGTAAAATGTGTCATTTGTTAAAAACTCTGCAGACAGAAATTATCATGTTAGACTGGGCCAAATGGAAAAGACAAGAAAAATGAATGACCCTAATCATAAAGAACGTCACTGGTAAGTTAGTACACAGTTTGTAACTGTCCTGTACTACAGTCTGCAGAACTGGTATCAACCACTACATGACATTTTATAGTGTAATATCAGTCATTTGCATAGTATTTTTTTTAGTTTATTAAAAGTTTTTATTTAGTCACACTGTAGTGGTATCCTATTGTATGTTTTGGCAGTATTGTTCTTTGTATATGGGGTTTTGTTTCATAGGATGATTATTTACTCACTATG
This sequence comes from Phyllobates terribilis, assembly GCF_046119375.1. Classification (NCBI taxonomy): domain Eukaryota; kingdom Metazoa; phylum Chordata; class Amphibia; order Anura; family Dendrobatidae; genus Phyllobates; species Phyllobates terribilis. The sequence goes on from NW_027362762.1 coordinate 878,658,143, forward strand.
TAGTGGTCATGTCATCTTGTGGCGGTATTATTTAAGCCTAGTTTAGTGGTATTATATAACTACAGTGGCATGTAAAAGTTTGGGCACCCCTGGTCAAAATTACTGTTAAGCAAGTTGAAGATGAAATGATCTCTAAAAGGCCCAAAGGCCTAAAAAGATGACACATTTCCTTTGTATTTTAGGAAAAAATATACAGTGCTCAAAAAAATAAAGGGAACACTTAAACAACAGAATATAACTCCAAGTAAATCAAACTTCTGTGAAATCAAACTGTCTACTTAGGAAGTAACACTGATTGACAATCAATTTCACATGCTGTTGTGCAAATGGAATAGACAATACATGGAAATTATTGGCAATTATCAAGACACCCTCAATAAAGGAGTGGTTCTGCAGGTGGGGACCACAGACCACATCTCAGTATCAATGCTTTCTGGCTGATGTTTTGGTCACTTTTGAATGTTGGTTGTGCTTTCACACTCGTGGTAGCATGAGACGGACTCTACAACCCACAGAAGTTGCTCAGTTAGTGCAGCTCATCCAGGATGGCACATCAATGCGAGCTGTGGCAAGAAGGTTTGCTGTGTCTGTCAGCGTAGTGTCCAGAGGCTGGAGGAGCTACCAGGAGAAAGGCCAGTACACCAGGAGACGTGGATGGGGCCGTAGGAGGGCAATAACCCAGCAGCAGGACCGCTACCTCCGCATTTGTGCAAGGAGGAACAGGAGGAGCACGGCTAGAGCCCTGCAAAATGACAAATGTGCATGTGTCTGCACAAACGGTTAGAAACTGACTCCATGAGGGTGGTATGAGGGCCCGACGCCCACAGATGGGGGTTGTGCTCACAGCCCAACACCGTGCAGGACGCATTTGCCACAGAACACCAGGATTGGCAAAGTCGCCACTGGCGCCCTGTGCTCTTCACAGATGAAAGCAGGTTCACACTGAGCACATGTGACAGACGTGACAGAGTCTGGAGACGCCGTGGAGAGCGATCTGCTGCCTGCAACATCCTTCAGTGGGCAGTGGGTCAGTAATGGTGTAAGGTGGCATTTCTTTGGAGGGCCGTACAGCCCTCCATGTGCTCGCCAGAGGTAGCCTGACTGCCATTAGGTACCGAGATGAGATCCTCAGCTATGGACTGGCCCGGCTGTTCCCCAGACCTGTATCCGAGTGAGCACATATGGGACATCATCTCGCTCCATTCACCAACGTCACGTTGCACCACAGACTGTCCAGGAGTTGGTGGATGCTTTAGTCCAGGTCTGGGAGGAGATCCCACAGGAGACCATCCGCAACCTCATCAGGAGCATGCCCAGGCGTTGTAGGGAGGTCATACAGGCACGTAGAGGCCACACACAATACTGAGCCTCATTTTGACTTGTTCTAAGGACATTACATCAAAGTTGGATCAGCCTGTAGTGTGTTTTTTCACTTTAATTTTGGGGGTGACTCCAAATCCAGGCCTCCATTGGTTAATAAATTTGATTTCCATTGCTGATTTTTGTGTGATTTTGTTGTCAGCACATTCAACTTTGTACAGAACAAAGTATTCAATGAGAATATTTCATTCATTCAGATCTAGGATGTGTTATTTGAGTGTTCCCTTTATTTTTTTGAGCAGTGTATATATTTTCATCTTTTACATTTTAAAAATTGCAAAAAGGAAAATGGGCCTATGCAAAAGTTTGGATGGTTAGTACTTAGAAGCACCCACTTTTGAAAGTATCACAGCTTGTAAACGCTTTTTGTAGCCAGCCAAGAGTCTTTCAATTCTTGTTTGAGGGATTTTCATCCATTCTTCCTTGGAAAGTTCTTCCAGTTCTGTGATGTTCCTGGGTTGTCTTGCATGCACTGCTATTTTGAGGTCTAACCACAGATTTTCAGTGACGTTCAGATCAGGGAGCTGAGAGGGCCATTGTAAAACCTTTAGCTTGCGCCTTTTGAGGTAGTCTATTGTGGATTTTGACGCGTTCATTATCCATTTGTAGAAGCCATCCTCCTTTCAACTTCAGATTTTTTACAGATGGTGTTTTGTTTGCATTAGTAATGAGCGAGCATACTCTCAAGCACTCGATACTCACCCAAGCATCTCAGTACTCGAGATGCTCGGAGCTCACCGAGAACTTGCGAGATGCTCGGGCGGATGCTCGAGTCCCCTCTCTGCATGGTTGGCGCTCTTTACAGAGCCAATGAACATGCAGGGATCGCCTGCCACTCACTGTAATGTGGCATTGCAGTGATTGGCTGGCCACACAGCGTCATCAGGTCTATATCAGACCTGGCGCAGCCATGCTCGTCAGTCTACTCTGCAATCAGACAGTGTAGTGAGAGGTGCTGCTGAGCTAGGGAGAGATTTGCTTGTTTATTAGGTAGTGTAGGTAGAACAAAAGTATATTACACATATCCGTCTCAACAAACAGTCCTTCTGAGGACTAATCCATCTGCAGAGATATCAGGCAGGCAGTGTATATAGGCAGGCAGGCAGTGTATATAGCAGACTGCAGTGCATATAGCACAAGAGGCTCCATTCCAGTTCTGTCTGCTGCTGCTGTTAGACATTTCTAGACATAGGCCCAGGTCTCAGGGGCCAGGAATAATTTTTTTTGGATCTTAATCCTCATTATTTGCTTAAAAAGCAATCCAGAGAACACCGTTTATCTGCGCCATTTGCTTGTTGGCACTGCAGAATACAGCCAGGTCCTTTCCATATTACAGCGCTAAAAATCCAGCTATTTAAAACTGTGGTTTGTCCGTTACACGGATCACATATAATTGCGCTGAAAATATTGCCATTTCTGGCCTCCATTGAAATTTTGTTGCAGTGTGTCAGTGAAGCAATTGACACCAGTTTGCTGCTAAAAATGCAGGCCAGCTATTTAAAACTGTGGTTTGTCCGTCACACGGATCACATATAATTGCGCTGAAAATATTGCCATTTCTGGCCTCCATTGAAATTTTGTTGCAGTGTGTCAGTGAAGCAATTGACACCAGTTTGCTGCTAAAAATGCAGGCCAGCTATTTAAAACTGTTGTTTGTCCGTCACACGGATCATATATAATTGCACTGAAAATATTTCCATTTCTGGCCTCCATTAAAAATTTGTTGCAGTGTGTCAGTGAACTGATTGACACGAGGTCGGCGCTGTTAAAAATAGTTACCTACAGGCCAGCTATTTCAAACTGTGGTTTGTCCATCACATGGATCACATATAATTGCGCTGAAAATATTGCCATTTCTGGCCTCCATTAAAAATTTGTTTCAGTGTGTCAGTGAAGTTATTGACACCAGTTTGCTGTTCAAAATAGTTACCTACAGGCCAGGTATTTAAAACTGTGGTTTCTCTGTCACGCGGATCACATATAACTTCGCTCCAAATTCAGCCATTTGTAGTGAGCGTTCAAGATATTGTCCTCCATTTAAAATGGGCAAGGCGCGTTGCAAGGGACGGGGAACTGGACGTGATGGTGATGGTGCATACAGAGGCCGAGGCCGTGGGTAAGTTGAAATTGTACCACAACAAACACCCACATCTTCTCGCCCGACCTTCCTGTCCCAATTCCTAGGGGACCGCAGCACACCACTATTGAACCCAGAGCAGTTTCAAAAGGTTGTTGGTTGGATAGCGGATAATGCTTCCAGTCACTTTGCCACCACCACCACCACCCTGTCTTCCACATGGTCAAGTCTCAGTAGCCGTGAGTCTGGACTGCATATTCCTCACCCTGAACCTCCTTCCTCCCACCATGCTGAGTGCCCAGAGACAACTGATCCCACACTTGGGCACTCTGAAGAGCTGTTCACTTTTCCATTTATAGATTGGGGCCTATCGCCTGGTCCACTTGAAGCGGGGCAAGAGGAGATCATATGTAGCGATGCCCAAATATTTGAGCAGCCACGGTCACACGAAGGTGATGATGGGAAAGTATCACAAGAGGTGGACGATGATGAGACACAATTGCCAGAAAGTCAGGAGGCGGACCAGGGTGCGGAAGTGGAAGACGAGGTGGTGGATGATATAGTAACTGACCCAACCTGGCAGGAGGACATGCAGAGCGAGGACAGCAGCACACAGAGGGAGGGAGGCTAAGCACCCCAACAGGCATTAAGAAGCAGTGTGGTGGCCGCAGACAGAAGGCAGGCAACCGTTCCCTGTAACACCAACACAAAATAAGTTGCCAGTACAACTGTTTTGTCTTCCCGAGTCTGGTTGCTTTTTAAAGACTCTGCCAATAACCCCAAAAAGGCCATTTGCACCACCTGCCAGGCCAGCATCAGCAGGGGTGGCAAAACTAGCAGCCTGGTCACCACCAGCATCATCAGGCACATGGCAGCAAAGCACCCGACTTTGTGGACCGAACCCCAGGGTCCAGGAACAGTGTCTGCGGGTGGCACTACTGCTTCTTCCGCTGTTGTGCATGCAAGCCAATCCCCTGTCCATGGTGCATGTGAAGATGCCTCCTGCCCTGCACCTGTTGTTGCACACTCTCAAGTAGCAGCATCAGGTAGCACATCCACGTCCTTGTCTCAGTGCAGCGTTCAGCTGTACATACCCCAGTCCTTAGAACGCAAGCGCAAATACGCAGCCAACGCCCCACAGTCCACACTACTAAATTCCTACATTTCGCGACTGCTTGCACTCAAAATGTTGCCTTTTAGGCTCGTGCAGACGGAAGCATTCCGCAACCTGATGGCGGCGGCCGTCCCTCGGTATTCGGTCCCCAGCCGCCACTATTTTTCCCGGTGCACCGTGTATTACACAAGCACGTGTCCCAAAACATTAGCCGTGCCCTCAACAACGCAGGACACGTGGACAAGTACTTGTGGGCAGGGACGGTACATCTCACTGATGGCACACTGGGTTAACATAGTGGAAGCCGGGACCCAGTCAGACCATTGGCCGGAACACATCCTCCCGATGCCAAGTATTGCGGGCCCTAGGTCAATCAGGGTTGCCCCCACAGTCTACAGCTCCTGCACCTCATCCTCCTCCTCTTCAGCTTCCAACTCCGAAATGACCACATCAGTCACAAGCTGGAAGCACTGCAGCACTGCCTCGGCCAAGTGGCAACAGGTTGTGCTGAAGCTAATATGCTTAGGTGACAAACCGCACAATGCTGAAGAGTTGTGGACAGCTCTGAAAGAGCAGGCAGATCTGTGGCTCACACCGCTGAACCTACAGCCAGGCATGGTCGTGTGTGACAATGGCCGGAACCTGGTAGCGGCTCTGAGGGGAGGCGAGCTCACACACATACCATGCCTGGCCCATGTGCTTAACCTCGTGGTTCAGCGGTTTCTCAAATCCTACCCGGAGCTGCCGGATGTGCTTGTCAAAGTACGCCATCTGTGTGCCCATTTTAGAAAGTCACCTACAGCATCCGCCGCCCTTGCCGTGTTTCAGCAGGGTTTGCGGCTTCCAGCTCACAGACTGGTGTGTGATGTCCCCATGCGTTGGAACTCTACACTGCAGATGTTGGGAAGGATTTGTGAGCAGAAGAGGGTAGTTGTTGAGTACCAGCATCAACAAGGCCGTCGGTATTCAGTTCAGACTCCACACATAAGACCTCAGGAGTTGACATGGATGTCAGACATATGTACCATCCTCCAAAACTTTGAGGACTCCATCAAGATGGTGAGCAGCGATGACGCCATAATTAGCGTCACCATCCCGCTTTTCTGTCTTCTGAAACCCTCTCTGCTCACAATCAAAGAGAATGCATTGCAGGCGGAGCACGATGAGATGGAGTAAGGAACCATACAGGGTGATTACACACAGCCCAGCCTCATCTCATCCCACCGTGGATTGGGTGACAATGAGGAAGAGGAGGAGGAAGAACAGGAGCTAGTTTCATGTCCTATAGACCGTACTATCTGCACAACTTTCATACCGTCTGTTCAGCGTGGATGGCCTGAGGACAGAGAGGAGGAGGAGGAGAGCATGGTCACTCGTTCTTTTGCTGAGGACACGGAAGTCTTGCCTGTTAGCAGTCAGGCACGCATGGCTGAGTTTATGTTACGCTGCCTTTCCCATGACCCTCACGTTCTCCAAATTTTGGGTGACAGTCATTACTGGTTGGTGACACTTCTAGACCCACGCTACAAGGAGAACTTTATATCTCTTATTCCTGAGGCGGACAGGTCTACAAAAATAGGGCAGTACCAGGAGGCCCTTGTTGCGGAACCATTATAAAAATTCCCATCTGAAAACGCTGGCGGCAGAGGTCACAATTTGTTGGACAACCAAGGACTACAGACGAGAGAGACACAACTCCAATCCAGCAAAGGCAGGGGAACACTGTCAAAGTTCTGAGAGAATTTTCTCAGCCCCTCCCACACATGGGTATACGCTTCCTGATTTTGGCTAATTGCTCTTGTCCTCATCCTTCTCCTCATCCTCATCCTCCACCACCATATCACCAGGGTGACTGTGGTCCGTGATGCAGCACCCACATAATTTTTTAAAGGGTGTTTATGATACCCGTAAAAACAATTTTTTATACAGTATGCTCATATATACCCTCCAGGGGTAAATATTTGTCAGCCCATAAACTTTGTGTATGGGCGTTACAAGTATAGCAGACCCGCTCCTTTCTAATGGGAATATTGTTTTAGGAGGCCCTCCTCCACGTCTTTTCCAAGGGGCATTGGAGTGCCTCCCAATTTTTGGCAGCCCTTGCATTCACTGCATAGGCCAACACTATGGGAAACCCACTTCCTAATAATATGATCATTTTTTCATGAGGCCCTGTAAGTCTCTTCCAAGGGGCATTGGAGTTCCTCCCAATTTTTGGCAGCCCTTGCATTCACTGCATAGGCCAACACTATGGGACACCCACTTCCTAATAAAGGGAACATTTTTTCATGAGGCCCTCTACGTCTCTTCCAATGGGCATTGGAGTGCCTCCCAATTTTTGGCAGGATTGGCATTCACTGTATAGGCCAACACTATGGCATACCCACTTCCTAATAATGGGAACATTTTTTCATGAGGCCCTCTACGTCTCTTCCAAGGGCCATTGAGTTGCCTCCCAATTTTTGGCAGCCCTTGCATTCACTGCATAGGTAAACACAATGGGAGACTCACTTCCTAATAATGGGAACATTGTTTTCAGGAGGCCCTCTGACCTCCACCTCTCTTCCAAGGGGCATTGGAGTGCCTCCAAATTTTTGGCAACCCTTGCATTCACTGCATAGGCAAACACAATGGGAGACCCACTTCCTAATAATGGGATCATTTTTTTTCAGGATGCCCTCCTCTACGTCTCTTCCAAGGGGCATTGGAGTAGGTCCAAATTTTTGGCAGCCCTTGCATTCACCGCATAGGCAAATAGTATAGGAGACCCACTTCCTAATAATGGGACCATTGTTTTCAGGAGGCCCTCCTCTAAGTTTCTTCAAAGGGGTATTGGAGTGCGTCAAAATTTTCAAAGGGGTATTGGGGTGCGTCAAAACTTTGGACAGCCCTACCACTCACTGCATACGCAATAACAGTATAGGAGACCCACTCTTTAGTAATGGGAACAACAAAGCATGGCCGGCTGATGGCGCTCTAAGAATAGTGAAGGCCGACTGCTAGCCCTATAAAAATAGGCTTTTTGACTTTCAGAGTCCCTCCTTCATAAATGAAACAGGATGTGTCTGATGATGTGTCACACACCACATGGCCAAATAAGGTTATAAAATGTTAAAATTACATTTCCAAGTGAATGCATTTGTCACGGTTGAAAGCAATGCAAGAGTGCAAAAACGCATCAAAAACGCTACGTGTGAACGTAGCCTATGGCGTGGAGGAGTATTTTTGTTTTTGGTTATTTATTTTGTCTTATATACAAGTCATTAGCCTGGAAAGGATGTTCCATTTTGGTTTCGTTTTTGTATGTTTTATTTTGAGTCCGTAAAAGTGGCGTAATACCTCTGACAACATTGTTGACAGTCTTCCCCATGCTGTTCCCATGCCATTTGAGCACTGTTCCCATCGATTTGGGCAATTTTTAGGCCCTCTGCAGACCGGCGGGGGGGAGCCGCCTGAAAAATGCTTGAGTTTCCTTTAGACTTACATTGTGCTCATTGCTTGGGTTGAGCACCCGAGTATTCCATGTGCTCGACCCGAACAACGAGCACCTGAGCATTTTAGTGCTCGCCCATCACTAGTTTGCATCAAGAATTTGATGAAATTTCATTGAATCCATTCTTCCCTCTACCACTGAATGTTCCCCATGCCAATGGCTGCAACACAACCCCAAAGCAAGATTGATCCACCCCCATGCTGAATGCTTAATGGTTGGTGAGATGTTCTTTTCCTGAAATTATTTGCCCTTTTCTCTCCACACATACTTGTGATCATTGTGGCCAAAGAATTCTATTTTAACCTCATTGTCCCAAAGGACTTCCAAAATGCATCAGGCTTGTTTAGATGTTCTTTTGCATACTTTTTAAGCTGAATTTTATGGTCAGGATGCAGGAGAGGTTTTCTTCTGATGACTCTTCCATGAAGGCCATATTTGTGCTCGTGTCTCTGAACAGTAGAACAATGTACCACAACTCCAGAGTCTGCTAAATCTTTCTGAAGGTCTTTTGCAGTGGGGGTACTGATTTGCCTCTTGAGCAATCCTCACTGAAATTTTGCTTGGTCCTAAAGATCTTATCTTGACCTCCACTGTTCCTGTTAACTGCCATTTCTTAATTACATTTCGAACTGAGGAAAGGGCAACTTGAAAATGCTTTGCTATCTTCTTATAGCCTTCTCCTGCTTTCTGGACCTCCACCATTTTCATTTTCAGAGTGCTAGGCAGCTGCTTAGAAGAACTCATGGTTGCTGTTTTTTGACACAAGGTTAGGGGAGGCTGGGTTTTTATAAAGCTAGGACATTTGCATCCCCTGGCCTTTCCTAAAGATGATAGTGAACAAGCCATAACACTAACAGGCTGGTCAAAGTTATATGAGCACACAAATGTCCAGGGTCCCCAAACTTTTACATTGGCCCATTTTCCTTTCTGTAATTTTTAAATTGTAAAACATGAAAGAATATACAGTACAGACCAAAAGTTTGGACACACCTTCTCATTTAAAGATTTTTCTGTATTTTCATGACTATGAAAATTGTACATTCACAACGAAGGCATCAAAACTATGAATTAACACATGTGGAATTATATACTTAACAAAAAAGTGTGAAACAACTGAAAATATGTCTTATATTCTAAGTTCTTCAAAGTAGCCATCTTTTGCTTTGATGACTGCTTTGCACATTCTTGGCATTCTCTTGATGAGCTTCAAGAGGTAGTCACCGGAAATGGTCTACCAACAATCTTGAAGGAGTTCCCAGAGATGCTTAGCACTTGTTGGCCCTTTTGCCTTCACTCTGCGGTCCAGCTCACCCCAAACCATCTCGATTGGGTTCAGGTCTGGTGATTGTGGAGGCCAAGTCATCTGGCGTAGCACCCCATCACTCTCCTTTTTGGTCAAATAGCCCTTACACAGCCTGGAGGTGTGTTTGGGGTCATTGTCCTGTTGAAAAATAAATGATGGTCCAACTAAATGCAAACCGGATGGAGTAGCATGCCGCTGCAAGATGCTGTGGTAGCCATGCTGGTTCAGTATGCCTTCAATTTTGAATAAATCCCAAACAGTGTCACCAGCAAAGCACCCCCACACCATCACACCTCCTCCTCCATGCTTCACAGTGGGAACTAGGCATGTAGAGTCCATCCGTTCACCTTTTCTGCATCGCACAAAGACACGGTGGTTGGAACCAAAGATCTCAAATTTGGACTCATCAGACCAAAGCACAGATTTCCACTGGTCTAATGTCCATTGCTTGTGTTCTTTATCCCAAACAAGTCTCTTCTGCTTGTTGCCAGTCCTTAGCAGTGGTTTCCTAGCAGCTATTTTACCATGAAGGCCTGCTGCACAAAGTCTCCTCTTAACAGTTGTTGAAGAGATGTGTCTGCTGCTAGAACTCTGTGTGGCATTGACCTGGTTTCTAATATGAGCTGCTGTTAACCTGCGATTTCTGAGGCTGGTGACTCAGATAAACTTATCCTCAGAAGCAGAGGTGACTCTTGGTCTTCCTTTCCTGGGGCGGTCCTCATGTGAGCCAGTTTCTTTGTAGAGCTTGATGGTTTTTGCAACTGCACTTGGGAACACTTTCAAAGTTTTCCCAATTTTTCGGATTGACTAACCTTCATTTCTTAAAGTAATGATGACCACTCGTTTTTCTTTACTTAGCTGCTTTTTTCTTGCCATAATACAAATTCTAACAGTCTGTTCAGTAGGACTATCAGCTGTGTATCCACCAGACTTCTGCACAACACAACTGATGGTCCCAACCCCATTTACAAGGCAAGAAATCCCACTTATTAAACCTGACAGGGCACACCTGTGAAGTGAAAACCATTTCTGGTGACTACCTCTTGAAGCTCATCAAGAGAATGCCAAGAGTGTGCAAAGCAGTCATCAAAGCAAAAGGTGGCTACTTTGAAGAGCCTAGCATATAAGACATATTTTCAGATATTTCACACTTTTTTGTTAAGTATATAATTCCACATGTGTTAATTCATAGTTTTGATGCCTTCAGTGTGAATGTACAATTTTCAAAGTCATGAAAATACAGAAAAATCTTTAAATGAGAAGGTGTGTCCAAACTTTTGGTCTGTACTGTATATCTTTTTTTGCCTAAAATACAAAGGAAATGTATCATCTTTACCTATAGGCCTTTTAGAGATAATTTCGTCTTCAACTTGTTTAAAGCGCACCTGTCAGCAGGATTGTGCTCAGTAAACTACATACACGGACAGGTGGGCGCTGTTACACTGATTAATATGATACCTTGGCTGATGAAATAATAATAATCTTTATTTATATTGCGGCAACATATTCCGCAGCGATTCACAATTCAGTCCTGTGCTTCTTGTGTAATCTTTACTTTCAGTTTGGAGATAATGCTATGCTCGTGCTTCGGGGCGGCCTGCGGGGTGGGCTCTATCTATCTATCTACAGTAATTTTAACAAGGGATGCGCAAACTTTTACATGCCACAGTAGTATGTAGGTATGATATATCCCTGGTACAGGAGCAAGATTGTTAACATCTATGTATGTAATTGTATATGTATAATTTTATTTTCAGTGGGGAGACATATCGCTTGGAGCTTAGGCGCCTGATCTTTTAAGACCTGGCAACACCCCTGTTTAAGAGGGAAAATAAAGTAATGATCTGACTTGTTACAACGGTGGCTCCTGTTCTCCTATTACAGGAATCAGTGAGCTCTTTACAAGGAGCCATTCTTCCTCAAATGTTAGTAAAGGCAGACTGCATGGGATGCATTACATGTGAAAATTTGGGAGGCTTATCCATTTTAACACCTCCAGTGCTGGCACCAACAAATCTTGATTGCTGTCTCTAAAAATGAAATGTTTGTTCATGCAAATATTACATAAGGCAAAAACGTGGAAAATTTCTTGGGGATTATGGTGGCAAATACTAGCTATTTTGTAGAGATTAAACGATATTTGTACTGAGTATCCACCTGGTATTATAGTGAATCACCTTAGAACTTATGCAAAACCACAATTGCTTCATAATCATCTAAATTAAATATTTAATCAAATATACATTTCAGTCTCAAGATGACTTCCATGTATGAAATGTGTAGCTGCAGCTCCCCGTGGACATTTTTTAATCAAGAAATGTTTAAAGAAACTTTCTGTAGAAATGGAAACGATCAATGTGATGTGTAATTATAAAGTGATCTAACACAACATGCCTCCATTTCACACTCACTAAACTACAAACATATCTACATGAGACAGCAATATTTACCACCATATGTTCTACATGTTGAACCTTCAAGCTAGCTCAAAAATTACAAAAAAAATATATAAAAATTAATTCTTTAATAGTACATAACAAATTTAACATAGAACAAACAGTCGAAGACAATACATAAACTACCACCCTAAAAAAACAGAATTAGCAGCCAGAAAAACCTTGATCACTGAGACTACAGGGTGGGAACTCGCATAATAACATAACAACAATCAATAAATAGTATAGTGGATACCTGTGGGCATAATGAGGCAGACATACAGGGGACACCTGAAAAGACAGCCCGATGCACGTTTTGCTTCTTTATCAGGAGGTCTATGTGGAGAGATATCTTACATTTGTTGCTGCTGATGTACAAAATAAATGGCCAGGTTAAAGGATAGATTAGCATGTATTATAGATAATCACACAAGACTTCCCCTTCTCTTTTTGACTTGCTTTTCATCATTACTGCATTTTACTATACAAAATAATAACAAAAAAATTACCTGTTTCTTTCTAAAATGTATAGAACTCTAGTGCCACTTACAGGAAGTAGCAATCCTAAAAGTCAATAGTGACCCTTTAACGAGCCTTATCACATGACTTAGGATAAAAGCCAATACTAGAAACTCAATTTGCAGACACTGTGTTTCGGGGTACTGCCCTTCATCAGTGCAAAAGTGTGAGTTCTGGTTTGGCTGGATGAGAGGCGTCAGACCGGTATCTAGGGGTAATATTTTTTTTAAAGCACGTCAAGTGAGGAGACTTTTAAAGCCGCAATGCTCCCCTGGGAAATATGCAAATTGTCTCTTCAAAGAGGAAGAGGACTAGAACACTAGTGCCACCTACATTTGTGATGGAACTGACATTCTGATTTTAAGGGAATCTGACCTATTGTTTAATTCGTATATATATATATTCCATGCACTGGAATCAGGCGTGTATGTACCATTCGCTCACTGTGAGTTCCCCAATAGCTAGTAGTGGAAACAGATGGGGGCTCTTCCATCATTCATCAGTCAATTGTGTAATTGTCCTGACAATTGGAGACAGCGGTGGCAGCAGTGGGATCTGCATGATTCCCCCTGTTGCTTCCTTGAAAATCCATCTGTGATATTTCCATCAAAATTGTTGGCAAATATACTGATAATTTCATTAAACCACCTACATAGATCTTAAATATTATTAGATTAAACCATTCTCCCCTATGAAGGACCAATACAACTTAGCCTGTCTGTGACAGTGGTGGATGTAGACCCACTGCGTCACTGGCCAGGCTTACAATGGAGGGGCGTAATTAAGTGGCTACCTGGTCTTCACTAGAGCCTCTGATGGTGAGGATAGGCTTGGTCGTTAGGGTAGCCACCAGGTACCAGTCCAGGCCAGTGCCCGGACCTGCATCAGCTGACCTACGGGTCAGAGGTACAGCACGAAGCACAGAGGGCACAGACTGAGATGGGGTCCGACAGTCTGAGGTTGTGGCGGGCAGTACAGGATCATAATAGGAAGCCGGGGTCAGTTGCGGAGAGGGCAGACAAAAATGAGTAAACAAGTCAAATCGGTAACATGAGAGATAAAACAGAAAAACACCTTGACAAGAAACTAGGAGTGGACTGCAAACTAAAACCTAAGTTCAGGCAAGGTGTGGTGGGAGGAGCTGCCTAATATATTCCCTTCTGGCAGGGGATAGGCAAGGGATGCAGAACTCTGCAGGACACTGCAGTATTAAATTCCTGTAGAGTCTGGCTGCGCCTCCCTATAGCCAGGTGGAGACAGCAGGAAGATGCAGCAGTGCTGGGAGTGCTGTAAGAGATAGTTCAGTGCGATGACCTGATACTGGGAGGAGCAGAGCAGTGAACGCAGTGAATAGGATGGCACTAGTAAGGTGTGCGTTTTCTTCCCAACAGGCATTTTTGAAAGCCTGAAGCATTTAGAAGATGCTGGAAAGCCGGAACATATGAACAGCAAGTTGCTTTTCCAAACAAATAAAAATGAAGATACTTTGAGCGTTTTGTGAGCGCCTTTTCTGGTTTTGTTTGGAGTGGAGACACTTCAAAAGTGCTAGAAAAAGACACAATATAAGCATACCCTTAGACTTCTTTCACAGAGAGATTTTTGCAAAAAAAATTGGCTTTTAAAATAATGGAATGATTTTGAAGTACGTTTCATAGTTCTTTCGTGAATGTTATATTTTTTATTGACTCAGCCAACGACTGGCATCAACATTTTTAAAGCATAAAAGTAGTAAAAAGACATAAAAAAACTATGCAAAGACATGGCATTTTAGCAAAAAAGGACTTCTATTAAACCTCACCTAAAAGTTTTAATTTTCAGCTAAAATAACATATTGTAAAGCAAGCTAGAGAGCCTTGTACACTACTTACATGACTGACTCCTTGAAAGTTGGATTCTCATCAGTCCTAGAGGAGGAGAAAAACAGGAGAAAGAGAGAAAGGAGAAAGAATGTGCACAATGTAATATGTTAGAATATATACAGTTGAAACCAGAAGTTTACATACACTTTATAAAAATACATATACAGTACAGACCAAAAGTTTGGACACACCTTCTCATTTAAAGATTTTTCTGTATTTTCATGACTTTGAAAATTGTACGTTCACACTGAAGGCATCAAAACGATGAATTAACACATGTGGAATTATATACTTAACAAAAAAGTGTGAAACAACTGAAAATATGTCTTATATTCTAGGTTCTTCAAAGTAGCCACCTTTTGCTTTGATGACTGCTTTGCACACTCTTGGCATTCTCTTGATGAGCTTCAAGAGGTAGTCACCGGAAATGGTTTTCACTTCACAGGTGTGCCCTGTCAGGTTTAATAAGTGGGATTTCTTGCCCTATAAATGGGGTTGGGACCAACAGTTGTGTTGTGCAGAAGTCTGGTGGAAACACAGCTGATTGTCCTACTGAATAGACTGTTAGAATTGGTATAATGGCAAGAAAAAAACAGCTAAGTAAAGAAAAACGAGTGGCCATCATTATTTTAAGAAATGAAGGTCAGTCAGTCCGAAAAATTGGGCAAACTTTGAAAGTGTCCCCAAGTGCAGTTGCAAAAACCATCAAGCGCTACAAAGAAACTGGCTCACATGAGGACCGCCCCAGGAAAGGAAAACCAAGAGTCACCTCTGCTTCTGAGGATAAGTTTATCCGAGTCACCAGCCTCAGAAATCACAGGTTAACAGCAGCTCAGATTAGAGACCAGGTCAATGCCACACAGAGTTCTAGCAGCAGACACATCTCTACAACAACTGTTAAGAGGAGACTTTGTGCAGCAGGCCTTCATGGTAAAATAGCTGCTAGGAAACCACTGCTAAGGACAGGCAACAAGCAGAAGAGACTTGTTTGGGCTAAAGAACACAAGGAATGGACATTAGACCAGTGGAAATCTGTGCTTTGGTCTGACGAGTCCAAATTTGAGATCTTAGGTTCCAACCATGTGTCTTTGTGCGACGCAGAAATGGTGAACGGATGGACTCCACATGCCTGGTTCCCACCGTGAAGCATGGAGGAGGTGTGATGGTGTGGGGGTGCTTTGCTGGTGACACTGTTGGGGATTTATTCAAAACTGAAGGCATACTTAACCAGCATGGCTACCACAGCATCTTGCAGCGGCATGCTATTCCATCCGGTTTGCGTTTAGTTGGACCATCATTTATTTTTCAACAGGACAATGACCCCAAACACACCTCCAGGCTGTGATGGGGTGCTACGCCAGATGACCTGGCCTCCACAGTCACCAGACCTGAACCCAATCGAGATGGTTTGGGGTGAGCTGGACTGCAGAGTGAAGGCAAAAGGGCCAACAAGTGCTAAGCATCTCTGGGAACTCCTTCAAGATTGTTGGAAGACCATTTCCAGTGACTACCTCTTGAAGCTCATCAAGAGAATGCCAAGAGTGTGCAAAGCAGTCATCAAAGCAAAAGGTGATTACTTTGAAGAACCTAGAATATAAGACATATTTTCAGTTGTTTCACACTTTTTTGTTAAGTATATAATTCCACATGTGTTAATTCATAGTTTTGATACCTTCAGTGTGAATGTACAATTTTCATAGTCATGAAAATACAGAAAAGTCTTTAAATGAGAAGGTGTGTCCAAACTTTTGGTCTGTACTGTATGCATGTTTTTCTCAATATCTGACATGAAATCAGAATAAACCTTTCTCGTTTTAGGTCGATTAGGATTACCATAATTTTTAATATTTGCCCAATGCCAGAATAATGAGAGAGAGAGAATGTTTTAAGGCATTTTTATTACTTACTGCAATGTCCAAAGTTTACATACATTTCATTAGTATTTTGGACCATTGCCCTTAAACTGAATGACTTGGGTCAAACGTTTGGGATATCCTTCCACAAGCTTCTCACAATAGTTGGTTGGAATTTGGGCCCATTCCTCCTGACAAAACTGGTGTAACTGATCCAGGTTTGTAGGTCGCCTTGCTCGCACTTGCCTTTTCAGCTTTGCCCATAAATTTTCAATAGGATTGAGATCAGGGCTTTGTGATGGCCACTCCAAAACATTGACTTTGTTATCCTTAAGCCACTTCGTTACCATTTTGGCAGTATGCTTCGGGTCATTGTCCATTTGGAAGACCCCTTTCCGCCCAAGCTTTAACTTCCTGGCTGATGTTTTGAGATGTTGCTTCAGTATTGCCACATAATCTTCTTTTCTCATGATGCCATCTATTTTGTGAAGTGCACCAGTCCTTTCTGCAGCAAAAAAACCCCCACAATATGATGCTGCCACCCCAGTGTTGCACAGTTAGGATGGTGTTTTTAGACTTCCAAGCTTCTCCCTTTTACCTCCAAATGTAACGATGGTCATTATGCCCAAAAAGTTAAATTTTAGTTTCATCAGACCACAGGACATGTCTCCAAAAATTAAGGTCTTTGTTCTTGTGTGCATTTGCAAACATTAATCTGGCTTTTTTATGTTTCTTTTGGAGTAATGGCTTCTTCCTTGCAGAGTGGCCTTTCAGCCCATGTTGATACAGTACCCGTTTCACTATGGATATTGACACAATCTTACCAGCTTCCGCCATCATATTCATGAGGGCTTTTGCTTTTGTTCTTGGGTTGATATCCACATGTCGGACCAAAGCACATTCCTCTCTGGGACACAGAATCCGTCTCCTTCCTGAGCGGTATGATGGCTGGACATTCCCATCTTGTTTGTACTTGCGTATAATTGTTTGTACAGATGAAAGTGACAACTTCAGGTATCTTGAAATTGTACCTAAGGATGAGCCAGACTTGTGCAAGTCCACAATTCTCTTCCTGATATCTTGGCTCATTTCTTTAGACTTTCCCATGATACTACACAAAGAAGCAGTGTGTTTCAGGTGTGCATTAAATACATCCACAGGTGAGTCTCTAATTAACTCAGATGTTGCCAAAAAACTATCAGAAGCTTCCAAATGACATCATCATATGGGCAGTCCATAATTGTTTAAAGGCATAGTAATCTTAGTGTATGCAAACTTTTGACTTTACAGTAAGTGATAAAAATGCCTTAAAACATTCTCTCTCTCATTATTCTGACATTTGGCAAATATTAAAAAATTATGGTAATCCTAATTTACCTAAAATGAGAAAAGTTTATTCTGATTTCATGTCAGATATTGAGAAAAAAATGCATGTGTCCTTTTATATAGTGTATGTAAACTTCTGGTTTCAACTGTATATAAACAAATGCCCAGATCATAAGTGCATATGGATGTGCTCTTACTTGCTGTTCTGGTAGGTATAACTCCATCTAGAGCATGAGGATTTTTTTTAACTTTCAAGCCTTAGTTGTCCATTAGCAGTGACCCTACAACATCACATTGAAACTGGATCTCAGGAAGGGTACTTGAAAGAAGTATGGAAAGCAACTGCCATTAGCATTGCTCATGCTGTCATGTGTCAAGTGCTCAAGGAAAACCTTCTGAGGGTTCAGTTATTTTGTAATTTTCTTTATTATATTAAAGCATACAATGCATTCACCAGAAAAGGAGCCTTCCTTCCTATCGGAATCAATAACGTAATTTTAAATGGTGGTAGAGATCTTCAATTAGTGGGAATAGGAAAAACTTTGGATGAAGTAAGATTTTCCATAAATGTTCTTATTGACACTTCTTAGCCGTGTGCCCTTCAAAAAAGTTAAAGATGGTGGTCATTTGTTGAAGAAATGGCATAATACAAGTAGAAGTTGTTTAAAGGGGACCTGTCACTTGCTATATACACTGCTCAAAAAAATAAAGGGAACACTTAAACAACAGAATATAACTCCAAGTCAATACCACTTCTGTGAAATCTACCTGTTCAGTTATGAAGCAACCCTGATTGTGAATCAATTTATCCTGCTGTTGTGCAAATGGAACAGACAACTGGTAGAAATGATAGGCAATTAGCAAGATACCCTCTATGAAGGAGTGGTTCTGCAGGTGGTGACCACAGACCATTTCTCTGTTCTCATCCTTTGTGGCTGTTGTTTTGGTCACTTTTTCATTTTGCCATTGCTCTCACCCCTAGAGGTACAGTAGCATGAGGTGGTGTCTACAGTACAACCCACAGAAGTTGCTCAGGTACTGCAGTTCATCCAGGATGGCACATCAGTGCGAGCTGTGGAAAGAAGGGTAGCTGTGTCTGTCAGCTGTGTGTTTTTCCACTATAATTTTTTGGGTGACTTCAAATCCAGGCCTCCATTGGTTAATAAATTTGATTTCCATTGATAATTTTTGTGTGATTTTGTTGTCAGCACATTCAACTTTGTATAGAACAAAGTATTCAATGAGAATATTTCATTCATTCAGATCTAGGATGTGTTATTTGAGTGTTCCCTTTATTTTTTTTTATATATTACCAGGTGCAAATTCCGCTTTTTCCCTGAATCTGAAGTTGTTTTTCTTTTGTTCCTCTGCCCCTTTGTTCCTGTGATATGGCTCTCACTTCACTGCATCTAAATCAAGTATTTTTTGTCATGCGGTCATGGCCATCAACACTTCTCTGTGGGAGTTTTCTTGAAGACCACATCCAGTTGGCTAAAATGACAACCTATACATGTAGATCATCTCTCAGGAACAGAGATTCGGAAAAAAATAAAAAATAAAGAGTGCTAGATTCAGGAGAACAGAGGCATTTACACAAGAAAAAAACACTAGGAAAAAATTACATATTTATGGTAAGTGATAGGTCCTCTTTAAGGGGGTTGTTCCATAGATAAAGCGTAATCATCGTTTTATTTATTTTTTCTCATAATTAAATCGAGCATATGAAAATAAGAAATTTTGTAATAAAACTTTTCAGAGAATTCCCTTTCTCTTTCCTCTTGGACTGATCATTCATTCTCAAAATTCTCCATTCACAGGTAAAATCTGTCCTCGGTAAATAAAGACTTTCCAACTACTGAGATAGGAGATGACAGTTGGTGCTCTTAGAATTGTATAAAGAAGAATGTGGGTGGAGGGAGGAGATGGAGTCAGACACAGACGTTCTGCTGCAAGTTCTCCTGAAACAACAGCTACAATTTAAATATTTTATTTCTATATAAAATTTAAAAAAAAACAATACTGTTTCAATTGAAAAATTGCTCTTGTGCTCAGATATTGCTGTTACATACTTGCTATTTTTTTAAATTCTCTCTCAGAACATCTAACTAATGTGTCCCCTGCCAGAGGTCACCCATACTACGTAGCCCAGTCCCATCACATAAATTTTCTTATGCCCGGCATCAGAGTGATTCCTATCATTGTACAGCCAGTCAGAATAAGAATTAATTCCCCTGACACTTCTCACCCGCACTAAAAGAACACTCTAGGACACTATAGTAAATGTGTAAAATGTAATATCCAAACAAATGAGAATTTAATGAAAATTTATTACAATTAAAATTGTATATTTTGTCTGCCAAATGTAATATTGTAAACAGTAATTGGAGATGCCATATTTGGCAATTTTTCTTATCTTATGCCATCTTTTGCCATATTGATAAACCTGCCTTATTTTCCTGTAGAATTTGGAGTAACCACAAATTATTTAGAAGGCAAACAACTCGACAATACAACTAAAAATGGAATAGGACAGCGAACAGATATCCAACAGAGGTAATATTGCACAATAATAAATGGGGTCAGCAGCCTGCAGACAATACTCAGCTGCTCTCGCCATTCATTGCTATTTGTTTTCTTGGATTATCAAACACAGCTGTGTACGGAGAGGACATTTAATTACTTAAAAAGAGATGAAAAGGGTCACAAGAATGTTACAAGCTGTTACATCATGGCAGTGATAGGTCAAAATGAAATATACAGGTCTGCTCCTTCTAATCTGACGGCAAGGTGAGAACACTTGGCATATTTGACAGCTTACTTTAAAACTCGGGCACAAGACTCATTTCTTGAAGTAAATAGTCAAAAGTAAATAAAATTACTTGTACCAAGAAAGTTTTTGTTTTCCATCTTACATGCTGTATGTCTGCCGTGGCCAGATTGGGACTGAAATTCAGCCCTGGAATTTGAAAGCACACAGGCCCATTATGACCCACTGCACCCACTTCCACACATGTGGATCTGTAATGGTATGTGCCCACGATCAGGAATAGCAGCGTTTTTGACGCAGCTCACCTGCACAGCGTCCAAAACTCTGTGTTCCATGATACAAATACAATTCATGGAAAGAGGTAGCATATTTCACCCTGACTGGGATTTATGTATATATAGCATGTAGAGATATTATTTCAATTCAAACTACCAATTATGGACAGTAGAGGCTAAATCGCAAATAGCTTTAGAGATATAGACAGAAAACAAACGATCATAGAGCCTATAGCTTTGTATATAAAATATCAACATTTTTATTAAAGATCATACAAAAAACAGACATAGGGGGAAAATATAGAGTATAGCCACTGTGAACCAATTACATCCAGCTACACGCAGTACGGCAGAGTAATCATTTTATATTAAATAGTCACAGATTTGTGCAAAAAATTTTTTTTAAAATATTATATTCCAATATTTTGGTAACAGAGCCACAGCAACATCAGGTGCCCCTAAATTGTAAGTCCCACTGCCAAACATAGTCATATACATACCAGGGAAACCCACACTATCGATAGAGGCAGGAGGACAGGGCACCAGGAAGGAGGGCGTTGATCAGAGAGCTGTACGCGTGGAGCTGCAGCCCCGATGCGCATTTCGGTTAACCCTTCGTCAGGGGGCGTGACGATGAATACATCCGTTTGGTATTTATACCCACAAGCGTTAGACGCTACCAATAAGCAAAGTGTTTCAGGACATCCGCATCACATGTGCACAAACGCACCACGTGATACATGATGACGAATGGCATGTGACCAGGAAGTGACACATGCGTCACCACAGCAACCGAGACGCCAGCCGGCGTCCGCGTCACGCAGCGCGAGACGGCAGGTCGAAGGTGACCCGACGTCACGCGCCGCTAAAGACACAGAAAGCCGGCAGCCGCAACGGAGCAGTGGCACGCATGCGTGCAGGGCATGCAGTCATCATATAGAGAAAATGTTCTCAATGGTGCGCGGCATTAGTAGAAATTCCTAGGTATCGCAAAGCAACCACAGACACCAATTGTAGTACACCAGTGTATAGGTATCTGCGGAACACTACGAACATAGAGAGGACAATGGGGATAGTGTATGAATACATAGAGTAGTAGATATAGTAAAGATGCTATCTATATCCAGCATGATACAATATACACAGTATAATTAAACAGCATATCAGTACAAGTATACAAAAATATGTACAACATCTATATCAATCCCCATACAAAATTGCCACATAACAATTTGAGAACAGTTTCTGTCAAAGATAAGATAGCCATCGTTTTGCCTTTGAGGTTGAATTGCCCAACAGCACCAATACAACAAGCAACAAGGAAAGGGATGTACACATCAAGGACAAAAGAATGAAGATCCTACATAACATAAACAAAATGTGAGTTAAAATACAATAAAAAAGTCCTTATATAAAACCAAGGTTCAGTCATGGATCATAGTATAGACGGAGAAATTAAGGTGGGCAAGTTTTTGTCCCGTCCTACCACCCCGTATGTTTGGTAGAATAAAGTCGATCCCCCTGATAAGCAAAGATGAAGCGTCACACTTATGATGGTTCCTAAAATGGCGCGGTATGGTCTTCAAGGTGGACGGATCCGCGTGGTCAACGGCGGCAATGATCCCCAGCACATGTTCACGAATACGTACCTTAAACTGGCGGGTTCTCATACCCACATAAACCAATCCGCACGAACATGTGGCAAAATATACCACATTCCTAGTAGTGCAGGTAATGTATTTATTGATTGTATATATTTTTGATCCATCTGATTTAAAGAAAGTATCGCTTCGTTCAACATTAGGGCATGCCACACACCGACCACACGGGACACATCCCCTTCTCCTTGGTAACTGATCCAAGAATGTACCACTGGAACCCTCATAATGTGACCGCACAAAATAATCGCGGATGTTTCTAGACCGTCTAGCAGTAATAGACGGTCTGTCAGATATATATTTTGCAATTGTAGGGTCTACCTTCAGTATGTGCCATGAGCGAGATAATATATCTCTAAGGCGGGGGAATTGCGCATGAAAATTAGTTACAAATCTGACCTGTTCAGTACCACTAGTCCTATCACTCTTTTTATATAATAAATCATTTATAGGCATAAATCTGGCCCTATTATACGCCTTCTTTATCATGCGTCGGCTGTAACCCCGAGCATGAAATCTATCCCTTAGCTCCATAGCCTGTTTCTCAAATTCCGCGTCGGTGGAGCATATCCTCCGAATTCAGGGAAACTGCCCAACCGGCACGGATTGGAGCATATGTCTGGGATGTGAGGAGGAGGCATGCAGTAACATGTTAGTCGAAGTTGGCTTACGGAAGACTGTAGTCTGTATACAGTCAGTGTTGTCCCTCCATGATACAAGCACAGTGGATGGGATTTATAGTAATCACATGCCCACTCTGCTTCTATTTGACGCTGCGTAAACTCACCCGTGGTTTACGAGCCACAGCATGTCGATTTCTGTTGTGGAGACGCCAATCTCCGCAACAGAAATTTTCACAATAGAATGTATTAGATGTGGTAACTCCAGATGTGTTCAATGAACACATGCGGATTTAACTGTGTGATTGAACACACCGTTTTGGACGCAGCAAAAATACGCTGCGTCAAAAACGCTGCTATTTCCTGATCATGGACACATAGCCTCATACAAATATGACCCTGCCTGATGTTGAAGGAAATCAAGATTTACTACTAGATAGTGAGGCAGTGGTTGGCATGAAACACGCGTTGGGACCGAGACAGGAGACCGCAGTACGTTCAGGACGTGCATAAATACTCTGCATTGTAACATGTAAGCTGATATGCTTTTTCCCTTTAGCACTTTGTTCCCATGTCTTGAGTACTGGGTGATATATAATGGAGCATTAGCTTTATAGAGCACAATAGCTTATATGCCTCTGGTTATTACTGTAGACTATGCAGCGGGTAGGAGGCTATTTACCATAAATTAGACTATATTGTTAGCTATTTAGTGGGTATTTTGACTTGCATTTATATTTTGTTTGGTCTCTTGTCTCTTTTTTGAGGTATTCCATTTTGTATTTGTTTTTTAACAATTATGTGTTCAATAAAGTGATTGTGATTTTAAGCATTGGCAGTCTTGTTATATCTCATTTTAGGATAGAGGTATACATTGATATTTATTATCTATGAAATGACGGCAACAATTGGTATATAAAATTTAGGACATCCCTTTTGATTGATAGATAGTGATGAGCGAGCACTAAAATGGTCGGGTACTCGTTGCTCGGGTCGAGCAAATCGTAATGCTCGGGTGCTCGACCTGAGCAACTAGCCCAATGTAAGTCTATGTGAAAGTCGAGCATTTATCCAGTGGCCCCCCTTTCCGGAGGTCTGCAGGAGGCCTAAAAATTGCCCTAATTGATGGGAACAGTGCTCAAATGACATAGGAACAGCATGGGGAAGACCCCTGGAAGCATCTCTGACTCCCAGATCACTGCTGTCAACAACGTTGTCAGAGTATTATGCCACTTTTACGGACTCACAATAAAACATACAAAAAAGAAACCAAAATGGATTTTCCTGGGAAAAACGTTAAGGAACATTCTTTCCAGGGTAATGACTTGCATATAAGACAAAATAAATATACTGGTATAGCGTATGCAGTAACTGTAAGGCCTGCCCAAAATTTTGAAAAATCCCAATACACCTTTGAAGACACATAGAGGGCCTGATTTAAAAAAAATAATTTCTGATTATTAAGTAGCAGGTCTCCTATACTGGTATAGCATATGCAGTAACTGTTAAGCCTGCCCAAAATTTGAAAAAACCCTAATACACCTTTGAAGATACATAGAGGGCTTGATTTAAAAAAAAATTCCCATTATTAAGGAGCGGGTCTCCTATACTGGTATAGCGTATTTGACACGCCCCCTGGGCCGTGGGGTACTCGGTAGTCGGGACGGTCGTTACTAGGGGAGATGTCACAGTGGTGGTGACCCGGTCCGTGACCCAGGGTGGTCAATAAAAGGGGAATTTGAGAAAAGGGATTATAGTTTTTATACAATGTTCGTGACACCACCTGTAGTATGCGGCTATATGGAGCCGCCGCTGCGGTGCAGAACCTCTGGAGCCAATGATGACACAGCAGAGTTGGTTCAGCTCTCCACAGACAGAGCTTAGCTCCAGGGCAGGAAGTGGTGATTTTATAGATGTTGCTATGCGGTGTAGTGCAGGAGATGGCGCAGTTAATTATCAGCCCACAACTTAATGGCTGTTTCCTCTTATCTTTACTTGCGGTGGTTAGGCAAACCGGGGCATGGGTACTAGCTGGTAGTAGAGGTCCGGGCGGCCTGGAAGCAAGTTGGGAATCCACCTCGCCAGGTGAAGTTGTAGGCCTTCCCTTTGCGCTAATCTCTTTGGCCCTGCTGCTTGTAGCTATGCTGTGGCCCTCGTCCCTGAGTAAAACGTCCTTGTGCTCACCCGTATAGCAGGCAACTCGGGCCTTCCTGGAGTGTCGCTCCCACGTGGCAGTGCTGGGCCCTATCGTGCTGCTGAGCCTCCGGGTGTCTGATGGGGCCAGGAGACCTGCAGTCTCCTGCATTCCGGTTTCTGCTGCTGGGCCTTCAGTGCCCCACAACCTCGGACTCCGGTGTCCGGTTCTTCTGCGCTTCTCTCCTCTGGGGTGAACTGCCTTGCAGCTCCACTCCCTAGGTCTTTCCTCGTTGACATCCTGACTTCAACTCTTCTCTGCTCTCCTCACACTAACTAACCCTGCCTCCAGATCCCAGTTGCTAAGGGGAGAAGCTCCCCTTGCTGGTCTGGAGCCAGGAAAGTGTTGCATGCTAGGAAAACCTGACTAGGGGACCCCTCCTTGCTTCCAGGCATGGCATCACCCCCTTGTGAGGGAGGCAATGCTACTGTGGCAACCGGACTCCTGGGGTGCCACATATGCAGTAACTCTAAGGCCTGCCCAAAATTTGTAAAAACCCCAATACACCTTTGAAGACACATAGAGGGCCTGATTTAAAAAAATAATTTCTCATTATTAAGGAGCGGGTCTTCTATACTGGTATAACGTATGCAGTAACTGTAAGGGCTGCCAAAAATTAGGACACACTCCAATACCCTTTTGAAGAGACATAGAGTAGGGCCTCAGTAAAAACAAATGTTCCCATTATAAAGGAGTGGGTCTCCTATACTGGTATAGCATATGCAGTAACTGTAAGGGCTGCCAAAAATTGGGACACACTCTAATACCCCTTTGAAGAGACATAAAGGAGGGCCTCAGTAAAAAAAAAATGTTCCCATTATAAAGGAGTGGGTCTCCTATACTAATAATGCCAATACAGTAACTGCAAGGGCTGCCAAAAAAATAGATGCACTCCAATTCCCCTTTGAAGATATATAGAGGAGGTCCTCACTAAAAAAAATGTTACCATTGGAGGAATGGATCTCCAATACTAAGTTCATGAGTTGAAAAACATTTACCCCTGGGGGTATACATGAATAGAACATACTGTATAACATACAGAATGTTAGAGGTAGGCCTTTAAAAAAAGTTTCCTACGGGCATCATAAACACCCTTACAAAAAATGATGTGGGTGTTGCATCACGGTCACCCTGGTGATATGGTGGTGGAGGATGAGGAGAAGGAGAAGGAGGAGGACACCAGAAAATAGAAAATAATCAGGAAGAGTATACCCATGTCTGGGTGTGAAGAGGAGCATAGGAATAGAACCCCCGAAAAAAGCAACTGGATTTGACTTTATGTTCCGCTGCTATCATCTGGTGGTGTTGAGAAGTCTGGCCCAATCCAGCCCTTGTTCATTTATATAAGAGTCAGTCTGTCAGCATTTTCAGTTGACAGGAGGATGCATCAGTTATAATTTCCTCGGCGGCACTAAAAACCAGCTCTGACAAAAAGCTAGCGGCAGGGCAGGCCAGGACCTCAAGGTGTAGAGAGTGAGTTCATGCAACATGTCCAGCTTGGATACCCAATAATTCTAAGGCACAGAGGAATCACGGAGGACGTTGGTACGGTTGTCAAGGTACTCCTTCAGCATCTTCATAAAATTATCCCTCATTGTGAGACTACCCCGCCCATCAGGGCCTGTGCGATGGTAGGGTCTGAGAAAGCTGTCCCAGAACTTTGCCAGCGTTCCCCTGCCTCTGCTGGATGGCATTTGTGTCTCACTCGCCTGTACTCCTTGTTTGTCCAACGAACTGTGACCTCTGCCGCCAGTGTTTTCAGATGAGAATTTTTTAATAATTTCGCAACAAGGGCCTTCTGGTACTACCCCATTGTAGTAGACCTGTCCGCTGCGGGAATAAGAGATAGAAAGACTGCTAACAGGCAAGACTTCTGTGTCCTCACCCAGAAGACGACTGACCATGCCCACGTTTTAAAATAGCTTCCTTGTAGTATCCTATTATTGCCAGCGGCCACATGAGAATAGCTTCACTGACACACTGCTGCCAAACTGTAAATGGAGTACAATATTTTCCATGTTCACTACAAATGGCTGGATTTGTACCGCAGTTATATGTGATACGTCTGACGGACGCCCACACTTTTAAATAGCGGACTTGTAGTTTACTATTATTGGCAGCGACCACGTGTGAATAGCTTCACTGACACACTGCTGCCAACTGTAAATGGGATACAATATTTGTCACGTTCACTTCAAATTTCTGGATATTTATCGCTGTAATATGGGATCACGTCTAATGATGGAAAAGATCAGGATGTATTCTGCAGTGCTAAAAAGCAAATTGAGCAGTAAAATGTTGGACTCTATTAATTTTTAAAAAAATAATCAGGATTAAGAGAAAAAAAAAAACCTGATATCTAGTCCACTGGCTATCTGTAAAAGCCAGCAGCAGCAGATAGAACATGCAATGGACAGTATTGTGCTGTATAGTGTTCACAAATGCCTAACTCCTGCTATCACCACTGAATATATGCAGCTGGATTAGTCCTCAGAAGGACTGTTAGTTCATATGGATATGTATCCTGGTGTGGAAAACCTATGCCTAACTATTACACTGCTAATTCTGTCCCTCACACAGCAGCACCTCTCCCTACTCTGCCTGTCTGAAGGTTAGATTGTGACGAGCATAGCATCACTAGGTCTTATATAGACCCGATGACGCTATGCGGCCAGCCAATCACTGTAATGCCACAACCAAGGCTAAGGCATTACAGTGAGTGGCAGACAATCCCTGCATGTTCACTGGCTCTCTAAAGAGCGCCAAACATGCAGGGCATGGAATATTTGGCACGCTCCAAAAAATGTTATGATTATTACCGCAGTAATATGGGAACACGTGTGATGATGGAAAAGTTTCTCTGCTTACACAATACAGCAATGTGAATAAAATAAAAAAAAAATCTGCTAACAAGCAAATGGAGCAGAAAAATGGAGTACTGTATTGCTTTCTAAGCAAATAATCAGGATTAAGATGAAAAAAAATAGTCCTGATATGTAGGGCTATGGATATCTGTAACAGCAGCAGCAGACAGAACTTGCACAGAACGTGCAATGAACCCTATTGTGCTGTATACACTGTCTACAAACCCTGCCTAACTCCTGCTATCACCAGTAATATATGCAGCTGGATTAGTCCTCAGAAAGACTCTTAATTTAGATGTATATATCTGTGGAATACCTCACTAAAACAACCACCTATTCTATCCCTCACTCAGCAGCACCTCTCCCTACTCCGCCTGTCCGTGGTATACTGTGACGAGCATAGGGTCACTAGGTCTTATATAGACCTGATGACGCTATGCGGCCAGCCAATCACTGTAATGTCACAACCAATATGGCTACGGCATTACAGTGAGTGTCAGGCAATCCCTGCCTGTTAATTGGCTCTCTAAAGAGCGCCAAACATGCGGGGAGGGGACCTGAGCTCCCGTCCGAGCGTCTCGAGCAGTGGGATGCTCGGGCGAGTACCGAGCAGTGACGAGCACGCTCACGCATCACTACTACTAGACCAATATTACCAAAAAATATTGCTGTGTAAGGTTAAATGATACTAGTATATGGTGATAACATAATACTTCCAAGCTAGAGATGAGTGAATCGATTTGATGTGAATAAAACGTAAGTAGAATTTGATGAAATTCGCAGGTCCAGGCAAATTCAAACAATTTTCAATTAAATTCTTGTGAATTGTCAAAAAAATTCTCACTGCCATTTTACACATTGCACAAGATTGCATCAACCACAGTAGGCTGACATGACCTCAGTTACCACCGTGCGGGCTACACCAGGATGCCTTGCAGCTATCACATCATATGGTATTGTGCAGCCAATCTGAAGTGACTATCAGAGTCTGTATAAAAACCTAGGCAGTAGAGATGAGCAGACGAGCTCGGTGATATTCGGATATTACTCGAGTATCTGGGTGCTCAGATGTGGTTGGCACTCGGCGAGCATTAGTCAGTGCTCGATTTCAAACTCAAATCCCTGCATTTTTGGGGCCTGTTTCACAGCCAATAAGCATGCGGGGATCGCCTGCAAGTCACTTGGTAGTGGCATTACTGTGATTGGCTTGCTGTATGAAATCATCAGGGATTATAAAAAGACAGGCGCCGCCGCGCTCAGCACAATGAGGCCATTGCACAGCTCAAGTACAGTTGTTATTGGAGGGAGAGAGTGTTTATTCAGGTGTGTGCACAGTCTAATGAATTCTGTATTGTTGATACTGGTGCTGAAGCTGAACCGTCATACTAACAGTCCTTGAAAGATCTAATTTTGTGCTTTGCTATTTGTATCAGATACATTCTGCATTTAGCCTAGGGAGGGAGAGAGAGTAGTAGGAGCAGGGAGAGTGGCAGAATACAGTCTCTAGGCAGGGATTAGGGCTTTGCAGTCCATTGCTAAATATATAGCTGCAGCAGTTACCCCCATTCTTTTTTTTTTGTGTGAAAAAATTTACTATATTGTCATTCACAGAGTATTACATGCTTTGTGGTACATTTTGGTGTTAAATCACTCCAAAAAAGAGTTAAAAAATGTATCTGGATTCAACTACTCATCTATAGAGTATTATGTGCTTTCTTTTACATTTTGTTGGTATATAACACTCCAAAAAAGAATTACATTTTTTTTCTGTATTCAAATACTCATCCATAGAGTATTACATGCTCTCGAGTACATTAAAATGGTATGTAAAACTCAATAAAAGCGTTCAAAAATGTATCTGGATTCAATTACTCATCCATAGAGTATTACATGCTTTCTGTTACATTTTGGTGGTATGTAACACTCCAAAACAGCATTCAAAATTTTTTCAGTATTCAATTACTCATCCATAGAGTATTAAGTGCTCTGGGGTACATTTTGGTGGTATAACACTCCAAAAACAGACTTCAAAAATTTTTCTGGATTGAATTAGTAATCAATACAGTGTAACGTGCTTAGTGGGCGACAAGGTGACAAAGATAGCAGAATCCCGCGAGACTCCCGAGTAAGCCACTGGCAGAATATCAGAGCCAGACTAAGCTGGCATGAGAACGGAGGTGGCAATAGCCTGTGGTCCGGAACCGGACGATTTCCTAGAACCACCAAGGCCCGAACCAAGGCCGCAGCCTTCACCGCTTGGGTTCTTGTGGACTGCAGACGGGAGAGCCAAGATCCAGCAACTAGTGAGCAGACTGCAGGGCCTAGGCTGGTCGGAAGAGAGAAGGAGGTGAGCCAGGACCAGGGCTGGAGAAAAGCTAGAAGAGTTTGGGACCTGCCATCACATCTCATTCAACCAGCGTGCAGTAGAGACCGAACACTTGCCACGAAGGCTGCAATTAGAGGGTTAACATCGCTGGTATGCAGTGGATGTTATTTGAGAAGGAAGGGAGCAGGATGAACCGCTATTGAGAAATAAACAGGCCTGGAAGAGGCTTCTTGAGACGGCTTCAGATGGGGAGATGGGGCTATCACCCCCGAGAGATCACACTGCCCTTGGGGTTCCCCACCTCTGATGCTGGAGCAGGCGATGGTGCAAGTGACAGGGGGCTGTCGCCCATTTATACATGTCAGGGGTCCCGGGACCACCAAAGCTGGGCAATTTACAGCCCAGGCACCTGGGAATCAGGTTCCAGGAAGCAGATGGAGGCAGTCCCCTCAGCCTCCCGAGGAAGGAGAAGAAGAAGCGGACACCTGAAGAGAATTACTGTATTACCCTCCTTATCATTTTTTCCTGGCTTTGCACTTGCTGCTAAGCGTTTATGAGAGTATGAGTGCATCAACTATACTTTCTGTTTACGTTCAAAACTTTTTTCTGGATTCAATTAGTCATCCATACAGTTTAACGTGCTTTGTGTAAAATTATTGTGGCGCCCCTGAGGGTTCGGTCGCCACAGAGGTATTGCATCTCACCCAGAGGTGTGGTATCTCACTCTCAGGTAAAGAAGGAGTATGGCTCAGGACCCTAACACTACATCCACTACACCACATTTCCGGGGGACAGGGCGATAATGCTCCTACAGTAGAGCACAAGTGTCCCTGATCCCTGGCTGGAGTGGGGAGGAACCACTTAGAGAGGGGGAACTATGTAGTGGATGGGTGGAGGACATAGATCCTGGGAGCACTTCAGTAGGAAGTATAAAAATAGGAACCATCTTAGTTCAGAGAGTACAGTCTGAGGAGAAGTGGAAGGAGCAGAGGCTCTGTATGAGCTCTGCTCCACAGGCAAGCCCAGCCAGAAGGCCTGAGCCTGAGAGGGGAGAGGGAGCAGAACGGCTCCAGGACAGGAACCGAAGGGACCCCAGGGGTACGGGCCGTGCAGCAAGCCACCCGTACGCCCGCCGCTGCCAGGAGGTAGGGGGGTCAGGCCAGAAGAAGGGAACCGGGTCCCTCAACCAGCAGAGACTACAGGGCTCAACTGGGAACCGGAGGCTGCAGCACTTCAAGTACAGAAGGCCGCCCACACCAGCCACCAGGAAAGTAGCCACATATGGTCAGGGGACGGAACACCGTCGCCCGCCAAGGCCCGAGGACACTGGACAGAGGTGCCGCTAGGTTTAAGGTACAAGGAGAGAGGCCAGAGAGGATGCACAGAAGGGGGTCCTGCTAAATGCTCCGGAGCTACCTGGGAGTCGACTGAGCCCCTCACTCGGTAAACACAGGACGACGCGGGAAGTTATAAACCTGCAGTAATAACTTGGAGTGAAAGAACTGTGAGTTAAGACCCTGAGACTGCATTGCAAAAACTCCGTGTTGTCATTACTGATTCCCTGCACTATCACCACCATCATCCACTCACGCTGCCCTGAAGCTACACTCCACCTGTGGGGAGTTACATCACCTAGCTGCACATACCACCAGCTTCAGCGGACTGCCCCGCAGCGGCGGTTACCAATAACCGCAATCCACAGTTGGCGTAGTCGGACATTGACATTAGTGCACATAGACTACCCTGGTTTGACCGCCCTGGGTCACGGACCGGGTCGCCGCCACGGTGACTACAACCCCCAGCATTACAAGACCCGGCTCCGGGTTTCCCCACGGCTCAGGGGGCGCGTCATTATGATGGGTTAAAATTTTTGAAAACAGCTTGTTCAGGTACGGTTCATAAAATATTTTGTTTCAAAAATTCACTATTGTCATGTATACTGTTGAACCTGCTTTGTTTGAAATTTTGTTGGTTTGAAATATAAACCAAAAATGGCCTGCTACAGGTGTGTAAATTTGGTTGTTCCAAGATTGACTATTATCCTATATACTGTAGAACTTGGTTTGCGTGAAATTTCGTTGGTTTGAAATAAAAAACAATATTGGCCTGCTATAGATATACAAATTTGGTTGTTCAAAAATTGACTATTAACATCAAGAATTTTTTTTAATTCATTTTTTACAGCAAAGATATTTTGTCACACAGTTTTCTTTTAGTTAACAATCTTTTTAGTAAAAGATGTTTCATTTCTTGCAAACTGTACAGTTAAAAAAAATTAAAATAATGGAGAAAAACAAGGTGGGTTAGTTGTCATACTGTATATACTGGAGAACTTGGTTTGTGTGAAATTTCGTTGGTTTGAAATATAAAACAAAATTGGCCCGCTACTGGTGTAGAAATTTGGTTGTTCAAAAATTTACTATTGTCATTTATACTGCAGAACTTGGCTTGTGTTAAATTTTGTTGTTTTGAAATAAAAAAAAAATAGCCTGCTACAGGTGTAGAAATTTGGTTCTTCTGTACTCTGTCCTTAGCCGCCACTATTTCTCCCGTTGTGGCGTCCCCGCCTTGTACCAGCACGTGTGCAGGAACATCACCCGTGCCCTTACCAACGCAGCTACAGGGATTATCAACTTAACGACCAACACGTGGACAAGTACTTGGGGCCAGGGACACTTCAATTTCCTGACGGCACACTGGGTGAACAATGTGGAGGCCAGGCTGAGTCCCACCCTGGCACGGCACATGTGCTACCAATGCCAAGGATGCTGGCCCAGGGTTTCTTCCACCTACTACACCAGTTCCTGCACCCCCTCCTGCTGCTCCTCATCCTACATCTTCGATGTGCTATCTCAGAGCAAGTCGTCCACATCAGCAGGAAGTTTGAAGCTCTGCAGCACAGCCTCAGTGAAGCTGCAACAGGCTCTGCTGAAGCTAATTTGTCTAGGAGACAAACAGCACACCGCAGCAGACTTATTGAAATGAATAACAGACCAGACAGATCTGTGGCTCTCATCGCTGAACCTCCAACCAGGCAGTAGTTCAGCGGTTTCTGAAAACGTACCCAGATTTGCCAGGTACGCCACGTCAGCGCCCATTTCCGCAAGTCAAGTACAGCAGCCACTGCTCTGGCAATGGTATGGCAGCGCATGCAAGTGCCAGCTCACTGAATGGTGTGCGACGTGACTACGTGTCATTGGAACTCCACACTGCACATGCTGTCAAGGCTTTGTGAGCAGCATAGGCAAGTTGTGGAACATCAGCTCCAACACACCTGTCGGTATTCTGGTCATCTTCCACACATAACAACTGAAGAGTGGGCAGGGATGTCTGACATTTGTGCGGTTCTCCAAGACTTTAAGAACTCCACAAAGATGGTGAGCGGCGATGATGCCATCATCAGTACAACGATCCCGATTCTGTGCCTACTTAAACAGTTGCTGCTGACAATTAAACATGAAGCTTTGCATGTGGACCAGGTGGAGACAGAGGAAGACATCAGACAGGGAGATACTACACAGCCCAGCCTCATCTCATCTGCTCAGCTTGGGTAACAATGAGCACGTGAAGGCTGAGGAGGCGGAGGAACAGGAGATGGTTGCTAGCGCAACAGAGTCTAGTTCCCACATAAGCTTTGTTCTGTCTCTCCTATGTGGATGGGCTGAGGAGGGGAATGAGGAGGAGATGGAGGGTAGTCATCATGGTGGAGGCAGGGAAGTGTTGGCTGTAGAGACCTTGGCAAATATGGTAGACTTTATGTATCGCTGCCTTTCCCATGACCCTCGAGTTACATTCATCTTGGCCAACAAAGAGTACTGGTTGTTCACCCTTCTAAACCCATGCTACAAGGAGAACCTTGCATCTCTCCTTCCTGAGGAGGAGAGGTCTACTAAAATGGTGCTATATCAGAAAGCCATTGTGGAAAATATGTCGAAAAAATTCCCATCAAACAATGCTAGTGGCAGGGGGTAAGCTTCCTTGCCCAACCAAAAAGGAGAGGCAAGGGAGACACACAGCAGAGGCAAGGGTACACTGTCAAAGGCCTGGGCCAAGTTCATGACACCCTCCCAGTGTCCATGCCCTGATGAACGGGGATTTTTAACAAGATGGGAAAAGTTTTTAAAGATGGTCAAGGAATACCTGGCTGACAAAACCAGTGTACTCCCTAATTCCTCAGCGAACTTCAGCTATTGGGTCTCAAAGCTCGACACCTGGCATGAGCTGTCCCTCTATGCCTTGGAGGTGTTGTGCTGCTCTGCCACTAGCATCTTGTCTGAGTGGGTGGGGGTCATAACAGAATGGCTCCTTCACCTGTCAACAGAAAGTGCTGACAAGCTCACTCTGATAACAATGAACAAATCCTGGATTAGACCCAACTTTTCCATATCACCAGATGACAGCAGCACATAAAGTGCTTTTAATGTTCAATATTTGGACGAGGCTTGCCAGTTGTTGCCTTCTAGGGTCTATGAATGACTGGATGATTATACTTTTTTCCTGGCTTTGCACTTTGTGCAAAGCCTTTATGAGTGTAGAAGTACCTCAACTACACTTTCTTAAATTTTTTTATGAGGCACTTCAGTTGGTGCCTTCAAAAGTGTATGGACGACCCTGCTTGTAATTATTGGCAGGCTTTGCACTGTGTGCAGAGCTTTTTTATGAGTGTAAGAGTACCACAACTACACTTTGTTCACAATATTTGAATGAGGCACTACAGTTGGTGCCTTGAAGGGTGTATGGATTACCCTGCTTTTAATTTTTGGCAGGATTTGCACTTAGTGCATAGTCTTTATAAGTCTAGGATTATCACTACATGACAATTTGAACAGAATGTGTATGAGGCCCTCCTTTATATGTAATACATGGTGTATCTGATTCCATAATTTTTGTCACTTTTTGCTTCCTTCATAAAGTACACAAATTCATAAATTTTAATTTTTTTAATAAAAAAATAAATTTTAGTTTTCTTAAGTTATATATTTTTTAAAATAATTTTTACATTTTGCCTTATATAAAAGCCATTATACAGGAAAAAAATTTTCTTAACATTTTTTTGCTGTAATCTCCAAGTTCTCAGCAGTGATCTGGGAGTCAGAGATGCTTCCAGGGGTTTTCTCCATGCTGTTCTCCTTCTATTCAGCACTTTTTCCATCCATTTCAACATTTTCACTGCCCCATCCCAGACCTCCTTGTAGGGTCTCCGGGAAAAAATGCTCAGATTTACCATTGACTCCCATTACACTCGTTACTCAAAACGAGCATCATTACAAATTGCTCAGTTCGAGTAACAAGCATCCGAGAATTTTAGTGCTCACTCATCTCTACTGGGTAGGAAATGCAGCAGCCATTTTAGGGTAACCTAAGATGGTGAGAGGATGTCAGAGTTCACAGATCAGCAACAGAGAAAGGAAGAGAAAGTCCTAAAACTTTGAATTAATACTTCAGATAGTAATGTGTTTAACAA
This sequence comes from Phyllobates terribilis, assembly GCF_046119375.1. Lineage (NCBI taxonomy): Eukaryota > Metazoa > Chordata > Amphibia > Anura > Dendrobatidae > Phyllobates > Phyllobates terribilis. The sequence continues at coordinate 878,693,670 of NW_027362762.1, forward strand.
CTACAGCAGTGGAAAAGATGAATATGATAGTCTGTGAATAATGCAGAGATTCGATTGATAGGTGGAGAGAGAGAGATAGAAGATAAATGCCAGCTGTGTGAATGATTAGTAATATGGTGTAGTAGGTATTAGTTCTCTGGTTGCAACTGAATTACAATTACACATTTTTTATTTTTATTTTTAATGCACTAGAAAGCAGAAGCCACACAGCAGAATATTTTTACAGAAAAAAGACAGAAGTCAGTCAGAATTAGTGTGCTTGCTAGTCATAGACTACTGTACTTACTTACTGCATATGTACTATCCTTTTTTTAAATGTAGGAATAAATGTTTGTTTTTTTAAATACAAAAGAAAGATTACCAAAATGCAGACATTTACCTGGGGCTGACTACCTGACAAGGTTTAAGTGTTGCCAACATTTTTTTAATAATAAAATTTACATCTGTACACGCTACACTTATACAGCTTCCTGTTGCTGGTGTTGAGTGTTTGAATGTGTACCCAACTAGTGACGCGCCCCCTGGGCCGTGGGGTACTTGGTGCCGGGCCGGTCGTTGCTAGGGGAGATTTCACAGTGGTGATGACCCGGTCCATGACCCAGGGCGGTCAGTAAAAGGGGTTATTTACAGGGGAATTAAAGTTCTGCAGCAGAGTTGGCTCAGCTCTCCACAGGCAGAGTTTAGCTCCAGGGCAGTGTAGATGTTGCTGTTATGGAAGTAGCACTCGTGGTGCAGTGTAGTGCAGGGGGTGATGGCGCAGCAGCAATAATTGACAGAGACAGTGGGGTGCAGTCTTCCGGATTTACTCACAGTTCTCACTTTGCTCCTGGTTACAACTGCAGATCATAACTCCCCACGTCGTGCTGCGTTCACCAGGCAGGGGCTCAGCCAACCCTCACGTACCTCCGGAGTACATAACAGGACCCCTTCTGTGTGTTCCTTCTGGCCGTCTCCCTGCACCTCACACCTAGTGTCCCAATCCAGTGACTGCAGACCTTGCCGGGCGACGTGTTCTCTGTCCCCTGGGTCCTCTATGGCCACCATCTTGGTGAGATAGATGTGGCTTGTGGCTGCAGTACCTGAAATACTGCAGCCTCCGGTTTCCTAGTTGAGGCTTAAAGAACTCCGCTAGTTAGGGACCGGTCCCCTCTGTGCGACCTGACCCCTCCACCTCCTGGCAGATTCGGGCGTACGGGTGGCCTCCAGCACTACCCGTACCCCTGGGGTCCCTTTCACGTTCCTGGAGCCTTTCTCCTGCTCCTCTCTCTCTTCAGTCTTGGGCCTCTCTCACTAGGTCTTCCTCCTGAGCAGAGCTCCTACAGAGCTCCTGCTCCTCTCACTGTCCTCCTCTGACTGAACTCCCACACCCAAGATGGCTTCCCTTTTTATACTATTCCTAACAAGTGCTCCCCTGATTTACTTCCTCCACCCACACCCACTACATGGTTCCCCCTACTTTGGTTCCCCCCACTCCAGCCAGGGACAGGGCTCAGCAGGGAAGAGACGCATCTTGCCCATCCCGCTGGTCTGGAGTAGTGTAGTGTTGGATGCAGGTGTTAGGGCCCCGGGCAGTACTCCTTCCTTACCTGAGAGTGAGATACCACACCTCTGGGTGAGATGCAGTACCTCTGTGGCGACTGAACCCACAGGGGCGCCACACTAGCATTTCTTATCATGTAATTTTTGGTAAGGTGGATAGAATTTTGTTAAAAAATTTGAAAAAATAAATGTTTAAAAATGTTGACATTTATCTGTGCATGACTGTTTTTGCACACATGTTTTTCTTGTCCTGCTGCCACATTTTGCTTTCTGTACATGTACCCAGCTATCATTTCTTGTTACATCCATTTTGGCAAGGGTTGAATAACTGGTGTAGAATAGATCACATAAACATAATTCTAGTGTTGTACAAAATGTATAATAAATAAAAAATTGTGGTAATTGCAATGGAGGGGGTAACTTAAAAGAAAAAAAATCTCATAATACAGCTAAGAATGTGGGAACCGCTAACAGCAGTGGAAGCACCTCGTCCACAATTGGCCTCCTTTACCTCCGGCAAGCATATTTGTGGGGAAGAAGCAGAGGATAGTATGGAATATATGTCACATTACTCGTTTCAGTCACAGCAGGAAGATGTTACCTCTGACAGCGTCACTGTCAGTTTGAGTCAGTGTTCTGCAAAGAATGGTCTGCCTGTTCACAAATTACAAAAAGGGATACATTTTGGACCATTTTTAAATTAAATTAAAAAATCGATTCACTGCAAATAGAATTTTTGGGAAAATTTGTGAAATCTGGCAAATTCGAATTACCAAACATGACTCTCCTAAGGCCCATATTACCATCAATACTGCAGTATAACAGGCAAAAAATGTAGCTGTACTTTAAAGAAGCACTCCTAGCAATATTTTTCTTAATATATTGCAATCATCATATTATTTAGCACTGTGTACTTACAATTGCTCATTTTGCCCTTCCATCCAGGTAATTCTTCTGTTTTCCTTTAGGTCTATGACATCACGGTATTGAAAACTGACTAAATGAATCCTTCTAAGCTCTATGTAGAAACAAGAGATCAATTTTCCCTGTATGAGTCAAAAGTCATTGCAAAAGTCACTGGCAAGGGTAGGTGCAGAGCAGCTGGGTCAGGAGGTGCAGAGGGAAATGATAAATGCAGGGACAAGAGACTTCCTGTTTCTACATAGAGCAGCGAAAAGAGAAGAATTATCTGGGTAAAAGGGCAAGATGAGCAATTGTAAGTACACAGTGCTATATAATATCATGATTGCAATATATTAGTAGGATAAAAACTTTGATGGCAGTGCTTCTTTAACCACGTATACAGCATATACAGTAGTGATGTCACCATTCCAATCATTAACAAAAACGTCTGTTATAAGACTGATATAGAATCATAGACTCATAGAATGTTAGAGTTGGAAGGGACCTCCAGGGTCATCTGGTCTAACCCCCTGCTCAATGCAGGATTCACTAAACCATCTCAGACAGATGTCTGTTCAGCCTCTGTTTGAAGACTTCCATTGAAGGAGAACTATATTAGCAGGATAAAAACTTTGATGGCAGTGCTTCTTTAACCACATATACATCATATACAGTAGTGATGTCACCATTCCGATCATTAACAAAAACTTCTGCACTAAGACTGATATAGAATCATAGACTCATAGAATGATAGAGTTGGAGGGGACCTCCAAGGTCATCTGGTCTAACCCCCTGCTCAATGCAGAATTCACTAAACCATCTCAGATAGATGTCTGTCCAGCCTCTGTTTGAAGATTTCCATTGAAGGAGAACTCACCACCTCTCGTGGCCACCTGTTGCACTCATTGATCACCCTCACAGTCAAAAAGTTTTTATAATATCTAATCTGTATTTTCTCCCATTCAGTTTCATCCCATTGCTTCTAGTCTTTATTTACGCAGATGAGAATAAAGCTGATCCCTCTACAGTGTGACAGCCCTTGAGATATTTGTAGACAGCTATTAAGTCTCCTTTCAGTCTTCTCTTTTGCAAGCTAAACATTCCAAAATCCTCTAACCATTCCTCATAGTACATTGTTTGAAGACCGGTCACCATTCTGGTCGCTCTTCTCTGAACTTGCTCCAGTTTCTTCATGTCTTTTTTTAAGATGTGGTGCCCAAAACTGGACACAGTATTCTAGATGAGGTCTGACCAAAGAGGAGTAGAGGGCGATAATTACTTCACGTGATCTAGACTCTATGCTTCTGTTAATGCAACCCAGAATTGTGTTTGCATTTTTTGCTGCTGCATCACACTGTTGACTAATGTTCAGTCTGTGATCTATTAGTATACCCAAGTCTTTTTCATATGTGCCATTGCTTAGCCCTATTCCTCCCATTCTGTAAATGTGTAAATGATTTTTTCATTTTTCTTGCTCAGATGTACGACTTTTCATTTCTCCTTGTTAAAAACCATTCTGTTAGTTGCTGCCCACAGTTCCAGTTTGTTTAGATATTTTAAAATCCTCTCTCTCTTCTCTAGTATTAGCTATCCCTCCTAGCTTTGTGTCATCAGCAAATGTAATCAGTTTACTCTCAATTCCTTCATCTAAATCATTGATAAAGATGTTGAACAGCACAGGGCCCAGGACAAAGCCTTATGGTACCCCACTTGAGACATTCTTCCAACTGGACGTGCAACCATTTATGACCACTCTTTGTGTCCGATCACTAAGCTGGTTATGAATCCACCTAACAGTTGTCTTGTCCATTCCATAGTTGGTAATTTTTTCAATAAGGATGGTATGAGATACTTTGTCACCATAAAGTGACCATGTAATGGCAGACACCAGTGCTTCGCAGGCCATATACACTGTGTGCAGAATTATTAGGCAAATGAGTATTTTGATCACATGATACTTTTTATACATATTGTCCTACTCCAAGCTGCATAGGCTTGAGAGCCAACTACCAATTAAGTAAATCTGGTGATGTGCATCTCTGTAATGAGGAGGGGTGTTGTCTAATGACATCAACACCCTATATAAGGTGTGCTTAATTATTAGGCAACTTCCTTTCCTTTGGCAAAATGGGTCAGAAGAGAGATTTGACGAGCTCTGAAAAGTTCAAAATTGTGAGATGTCTTGCAGAGGGATGCAGCAGTCTTGAAATCTCCAAACTTTTGAAGCGTGAACACCGAACAATCAAGCGTTTCATGGCAAATAGCCAACAGGGTCGCAAGGAGCATGATAGCCAAAAAAGGCGCAAAATAACTGCCCATGAATTGAGGAAAATCAAGCGTGAAGCTGCCAAGATGCCATTCGCCACCAGTTTTGCCATATTTCAGAGCTGCAATGTTACTGGGGTATCAAAAAGCACAAGTTGTGCGATACTCAGGGACATGGCCAAGGTAAGGAAGGCTGAAAAACGACCACCTTTGAACAAGAAACATAAGATAAAACGTCAAGAATGGGCCAAGAAATATCTTAAGACTGATTTTTCAAAGGTTTTATGGACTGATGAAATGAGAGTGACTCTTGATGGGCCAGATGGATGGGCCAGAGGCTGGATCAGTAAAGGGCAGAGAGCTCCACTCCGACTCAGATGCCAGCAAGGTGGTGGTAGGGTACTGGTATGGGCTGGTATCATCAAAGATGAACTTGTGGGACCTTTTCGGGTTGAGGATGGAGGGAAGCTCAACTCCCAGACCTACTGCCAGTTTCTGGAAGACAACTTCTTCAAGCAGTGGTACAGGAAGAAGTCAGTATCGTTCAAGAAAAACATGATTTTCATGCAGGACAATGCTCCATCACATGCATCCAACTACTCCACAGTGTGGCTGGCCAGTAGAGGTCTAAAAGAAGAAAAAATAATGACATGGCCCCCTTGTTCACCTGATCTGAACCCCATAGTGGTCCATCATAAAATGTGAGATCTACAGGGAGGGAAAACAGTACACCTCTCGGAACAGTGTCTGGGAGGCTGTGGTGGCTGCTGCACGCAATTGTGACACCCCAGGGGTCTGGTTGCCACAGTGATAGAGATATTATGTCTGAGAGCAGGTGGGAGGTCCTTTGGTCAGGGATCCTGTGCATGCCACACCTCCTGCCCAGTCTTGGGAGGGGAAGAACTTCCCCTGTATAAACCCTGGGCTGAGGCAGGGTTAGTCAGTCAAGGAGAGTAGAGACAAGAAACAGTCACAGGAAGAAACAGCAGAAGCTCAGTGGGAGCAATACTACTACAAGTCAGGGGCTGGCAGCTGCAGAGCTCGCCCTGACTGAGAAGCTTTCTTACCGGACCCGGCGTCCGAGGCTGTGGGGACTAACTCTTACCCAGCAGCAGAAGCCGACCGGCAGGGGATTTCAGGTCCTCAGGCCCAGAAACCCGAAGGCACGGTCACACGCGTGGGACCAGCACCGCCATCGTGGAGCGGAAGCCATTAGAAGGCCCCGAGTCACCGGCCATACGGGTGAGCACCACACGGTACACTCAGGGACGTGGGCTACTTATATCCGCTTCTAGCAAGGTAGCCAGAAGAGTACAGTCAGTTTGGGAGGCCTACAACTCCGCCTGGCCAGGGGAGATCCCATCTGCTCAAGGACTGACCAGGCCCCGTTCACTAGCAAGTACTCCGGGAGGGTCTATCGTTGTTACCAGTAAAGACCCTGAATTACACCGCACCGTCTCTGAGTGGTTCCTGCTACCCCCATCATCCACATCTGCTGCCCTGAGGCCATACCCCTCCCGTTGGGGGTTATACCATCTACGCTGCACCATCCATCCACCGGCCTCAGCGGACTGTCCTGCAGCGGCAGCTCCATAGCTGCATTCAACGGGTGGCGTAGTCGTCCTACATCTACCGCTGTTACATCGCCGCTCAGTTTGACTCCCTGGGCACGGACCGGGTCACCGCCACGAGACTACAACCCTCAAGAGATCCGGCTCCGGGTAAGCTCCCGCGTGTGCAACGCAGCGCGACACAGGCCCAGGGGCGCGTCAACTTTGGCGTAGTCGGCAGGATTTCGTGCCCGCAACCACCGGGTACTGCGTGCCTGAAAAAGAGACTTTTCAAACTTACCTGTGGTGAAGATTCCCGCCATCCGGCGCCATCTTCAGCCTTCTTCCCGCCATCGGTGAAGTTTCCCGCCATCCGGCGCCATCTTCTGCCTTCTTCCCGCCATCCGTGGAGTTTTCCCGCCATTGGACGCCATCTTGAGGACGCCGCGCGGGAAGAAGAGGGGCGTGGAATCCGAAAGCGCGCGAGAACTGAAGCCCCGCCTCACGTCCGGACGTTGCGTAAGGTCCTGGAAGGAGCCCAGCAGACGCCGACGTCACAGGAGCGCGACGGAAGGTCCTCAACCCTGACGATCCATTGCGGAGCCGCGGCCTACGGAACAGGATCATCGCAAGGTAGGCCACGGTCCACTAGGGGGGAGGAAGATGTCGGATACGGAGGAGAGCTTCACTGCCTCAACCCCCGCCAGCGCTACCGCTGCTGCAGTTATGCCCTTCACCATGCCCTATATCCCGGGAGCAGCTTGGCTACCCCAGTACTCAGGGGAGTCACATACCCTGCATGACTTTAGAGAAAAGCTGGATAGCCTCTTCCAGGTGTACCCCCTCACAGAAGAGCAAAAAGTGAGCATCCTGGTGGCCCAACTAACCGGGGCAGCCAAAAGGGAAGTAAAATCCTGGCCACCTGGGAGGAAGACTGTCGCAGGGATACTAACCCGGCTGAAGGACACCTTTGATACCCGCACCTCAGCCGAGATTAAGCTTAGATTCTACGGGTGCAAGCAGCGAGCGCATGAGAGTATAAGGGACTATGCACTAAACCTACAAGAGGCCCTGAGGGCCATTAAGCAGACCGACCCTGATGGAGTGGGAAACGAGGACAGGCTGTTGACCGAACAGTTTATAGAGGGACTGTATTGTAATACCCACCGAACCCAGTTGCGGGCAATGGCCTTACAGGATCCCCATCTGGGCTTTGCACAGTTCAAGGACAGAGCCATCCGGGTGCTCCGAGAACCGGCACCGGGTGGCGTTGTGACCCACAAGCGCCCTGCTATCACTTACCACCAGGAGGCGGCGCCCTTGTCGGCAGGGCCTGTGGGAGCTGATGCGCAGGCTTTGGACAATGACCCGGCTCCAGACCTACACCATCAGGTCCAAGAGCTAGCTAAGAGCGTTGCTGCGCTAACCCGAACTGTGCAGTCTTTACAGGCTTCCACCCCAGGGAAGATCCAGCTGGCATCCGGACCGGAGGACATCCCGTGGCGTCGACCAAGGAGGACCCCACCGGCCAGAGGAAGACCCAGTGACCGATACAGCGAGGACGGGCGACCCATCTGCCGCCGCTGCAATCAACCCGGACATATGGCAAGGTACTGTTCTTTAAACGGGCACAACCTGGGGTAGAGGGCCAACCCCCAGGAAAAAGATCACCAGGCCCATCGAACTGGCGCGACAGATATGTGGGAGGACGTCCAGTCTTGCCTGTGGTACTGGATGGCATTCCCATGAGTGCCCTACTGGACACCGGGTCATAGGTCACCACCATCCCGTACGTGCTCTTTAAGCAGTACTGGAATGACTCGGATATTACCCGCTACCCTGACGACGACTTGAGTATCATCGCCAGCAATGGCCAGCCCGTGCCACAGATCGGATTTAAAGAGGTGACCATCAAAATCGGTAGAGTCGAACTGGCAGCACAGGGACTGATCATTGTAGATATTGACAAACATGAGAGTCACCCAAAAATAACTCTAGGAACTAATGTAATTGAAAATTGTCTTGCAGAGGTGATTTTCCTTTTACAGCAGGTTGCCAAGAACGCCAGCTCCGGCGAGCAGCGGGTGCTCCAGAAAGAGATCCGGGCACTGATGCGACGGCAACAGGTGGAACTCTCCGGCGGTGAGATTGGTAGCGTAAGAATGTGTGACCCTTTTCCTATTGCCATGCCCCCAAAAAGTGAAATGATGATTTGGTGCCGGGCAGCTATTGGTCTGAGAGGTAGAGATTACCAGGCAATGGTAGAACCAGTTTACTCAGACAGTAGGCCCACCATCTTGACAGCACGGGGGGTGGTTAATGTACGCCATGGGAGGGTGCCCGTTCGCATAATCAATATTGGGAAGAGGGAAGTGTACCTGCCCCGGTATGCCACGCTAGCCAAATTATATACCATTAACCAAAATGCTATACAATCTGTGGAACCCTTGCCTCCATCTCACCCGGAGGAAGGTAATGGCTCTAAGAAAACAAAGGAGGACTGGTGTCAGCAACTACATTTGGGTACTGACTCCACTCCCTCACATCAGAAACAGGGAGTCTATCGGGTGGTTCAAGAGTACGAGAGAGTGTTTAGTAAACACCCGTTAGACTTCGGGCGAGTCAAGGGGGTAGAACACCACATCCCCACGGGAGACCATCCTCCCATAAAAGAGAGGTATCGACCCGTACCCCCTGCACACTACCAACATGCCAAGGGGATGCTTAGAGACATGAAGGAGGCTGGGGTGATCAGGGATAGCTGTAGCCCCTGGGCAGCTCCACTAGTCTTAGTCAGAAAAAAAGACAACACCATGAGGATGTGTGTAGATTACCGGAAAATCAACCGTATCACACACAAGGATGCGTACCCCTTACCAAGGATAGAGGAGTCATTGGCTGCTTTAAGATCTGCTAACTTCTTCTCTACCTTGGATCTCACTAGCGGGTACTGGCAGGTTCCTGTAGCAGAGGCGGACCGGGAGAAGACCGCATTCACCACCCCGATGGGACTTAGCGAGTTCACCTGCATGCCGTTCGGACTCTGCAACGCACCAGGAACCTTCCAACGACTAATGGAGTGTTGTCTGGGCCACAGAAACTTCGAGACGGTCCTGTTGTACCTGGACGATGTCATCGTATATTCCAAGACGTATGAGGACCACCTGAAACACCTGGCGGAAGTGTTCGAAGCTCTGGCGAGTTACGGCCTAAAGGTGAAACCCTCCAAGTGTCACCTCCTGAAGCCAAAGGTGCAGTACCTGGGACACGTGGTGAGCGCTGACGGAGTGGCTCCCGACCCTGATAAGATCACCGCAATTAAGGAATGGCCAAGCCCCTCCAGCGTAAAAGAAGTGCGGCAGTTCCTCGGGTTGGTAGGCTACTACCGAAGGTTTATTCCCGGTTTCACCAAAAAGGCAGCACCTATGCAGGACCTCCTGATAGGCCAGTCCCGGAAGGCCAAGAACCAGAAGCCGCCCTTCAAATGGGAGGAGCTGGAAGAAGAGTCCTTCCGCCAGCTGAAGATGGCCCTCACGGGGGACGAAATCCTGGCGTACCCGGATTATAGCCAGCCCTTTATCCTCTACACCGACGCCAGTAACATCGGGCTAGGAGCCGTACTGTCCCAGATCCAGCAGGGGAAGGAACGAGTAATCGCCTACGCCAGCCGAAAACTGCGACCCACCGAAAGGAACCCCGAGAATTACAGCTCATTTAAGTTAGAGTTCCTGGCCGTAGTATGGGCAGTCACCGAGCGCTTTAAGCATTACCTCGCTTCTTCCCGGTTCACCGTGTACACGGATAACAACCCGTTGACACACCTGGACACGGCAAGACTCGGTGCCCTGGAGCAGAGGTGGATGGCCCGTCTGTCCAACTACGAGTTCACAATCAAATACCGGGCAGGACGCTCCAATACCAACGCGGACGCCCTGTCCAGGATGCCCAACCTGCCGGACGGAGGAGAAGATCCGGAGGGACTGGAAGAAGTTGAACTCCCTGCGTTCCACCGTCATGGGACTATCCAGTATTCCCACCGGGTAAGGAGTAAGCAGGCTGCTACGTTGAACCCCTTACCCCACTACAACTGGGCGGAAACGCAAGACAGCGATCCTGCCGTCCGACTGGTGAAGGAGATGCTGACTCGGCCGGAGGCTCGCCTTGAACCAGACGCTCCGGAGGAAGCCAAACAACTATGGGCAGAGAAGAGTCGACTGTTCCTTTACAAAGGGAAGATGTGCCGCAGAATGGTTAACTCCCGGACGCATGAATTACTCTGGCAAGTAGTGGTGCCACGAAGAGACGCAGCCATGGTGATGGAGGCATACCACGACGGAGCTGGACACTTCGGGTGGAAGAAGCTGGAGTTCCTGCTGCGCGAGCGGTTCCACTGGGTAGGCATGAGGGGAACCATCGAGAAGTGGTGCAGAGACTGTGGCCCGTGCAACCTGAGGAGGAAGGACCGTGCCAGCCAGAAGACTCCCCTGCAGTCCATCGTCACCCGGCAACCATTGGAACTGGTAGCCTTGGATCATGTAAAACTGACCCCAAGCAGAAGTGGCTACGTCTACGCGTTAACCATCGTGGATCATTACTCCCGGTTTCTGGTTGTCGTCCCCGTCAAGGACTTAACGGCTCAAACAGCAGCTAGAGCCTTCCAGCAGCACTTTTGCCGTCCACACGGGTACCCGGACCAAGTGCTGACAGACCAGGGACCTGCCTTTGAAGCGGAGGTCTTCCAGGAATTCTGCAATCTGTATGGCTGCCGGAAGATAAGGACGACACCCTACCATCCGCAAACTAATGGACTTTGTGAGAAAATGAACCAGATGGTAATGGATCTTCTAAAAACGTTGCCCCTGGAAGAACGCAGTCTGTGGCCTGAGAAGTTGCCCGATCTGGTGGACCTATACAACCACATCCCGGTAGGTTCCACCAACTGTACCCCGGCTTACCTAATGAGGGCAAGACCTGGTAAGTTACCTGTTGACCTGGAAATGGGAGTCCTGACACCCGAGGACACTTCACCAGAAACAGACTGGGACACAGAGAGGCAGCAGCAGTACCGGAGAGTACAGGAGAGCGTGGAGCGAAGTCTCTGTCAGGCTAGGGAAAGACAAGAGAAAACTTACAACCAGTATGCTCCCGCTGTTCCCCTGGTACCCGGAGAGCAGGTCTTGAAGAGGAAGAGACGGCTCCACAAGTTGGACGACCAGTGGGAGAAGGACCCGTACACCGTACTGCCCTCAAGCCACGAGAACCCGAAGGTTTGTACCATCAGTAAAGACGGAGGGGAAACTACAGCCATTGTATCCCGGGACCACCTGAAGAAGTGTCCCGAACAACTGAGGAACCCTGAAGAGGAACAAGAAGACCATCGACCCGTAGAGGAAAGGGAAGATATGGTTAGTACTGTGCTCGGGGACTTCCCTCGGTCTTGGACTCAAGTCAATGGTGCAGTTGTGGTACCCGTACTCACCTTCCTCCAACCAGCATCCCAAGCACCTACGGAGCAACAGGTAGAGCTGGAAGAGCAGCCGGTCCAGGAGGCAGAAGACTCCACACAAGCAGAACAGGAGGATCAACCCTCTGCTTATAGTGAGCCTGCCGTACCCCTAGTGAGACAAAGAGCCGGTAGACAGCTGCCCAGTTTACCCTTGACAGCTCCTACACCCTGTAGTTCAGGGCTAGACAGTCAGCTCCGTAGGTCCACTAGGGCCACTAGAGGCCAGTTACCCGCACGCTGGAGGATTTGAAGTGTATAAATTGTTTTATTTATGTTTATCTGTGTATTGTTGCTTGTGTATAATTTTGTGTTTCCAGTTATTTTTAGGAATCCTTGGTGGATTTACCGGGAATCCTTGTACATAGTTGGAGCGTAACCCAGGATGGACTAGAGACTGTTAAGGACTCGGGGTAGGACAGACCCCTACCTGGTTACGTCTCCCTGTTTTGGTGAAATGGACACCTTGCTTTTCTTCAAAGACTGCACCCGGTTACGGACATGCCGTGACCACCTTTATGTGTTTCTTTATTGTATTGTTATTGTTATATCTTGTTATGTTTTTCTAAAATATGTTTAGTCCCGGAGTACTAAATTTCACTAGGGGGGAATGTGACACCCCAGGGGTCTGGTTGCCACAGTGATAGAGATATTATGTCTGAGAGCAGGTGGGAGGTCCTTTGGTCAGGGATCCTGTGCATGCCACACCTCCTGCCCAGTCTTGGGAGGGGAAGAACTTCCCCTGTATAAACCCTGGGCTGAGGCAGGGTTAGTCAGTCAAGGAGAGTAGAGACAAGAAACAGTCACAGGAAGAAACAGCAGAAGCTCAGTGGGAGCAATACTACTACAAGTCAGGGGCTGGCAGCTGCAGAGCTCGCCCTGACTGAGAAGCTTTCTTACCGGACCCGGCGTCCGAGGCTGTGGGGACTAACTCTTACCCAGCAGCAGAAGCCGACCGGCAGGGGATTTCAGGTCCTCAGGCCCAGAAACCCGAAGGCACGGTCACACGCGTGGGACCAGCACCGCCATCGTGGAGCGGAAGCCATTAGAAGGCCCCGAGTCACCGGCCATACGGGTGAGCACCACACGGTACACTCAGGGACGTGGGCTACTTATATCCGCTTCTAGCAAGGTAGCCAGAAGAGTACAGTCAGTTTGGGAGGCCTACAACTCCGCCTGGCCAGGGGAGATCCCATCTGCTCAAGGACTGACCAGGCCCCGTTCACTAGCAAGTACTCCGGGAGGGTCTATCGTTGTTACCAGTAAAGACCCTGAATTACACCGCACCGTCTCTGAGTGGTTCCTGCTACCCCCATCATCCACATCTGCTGCCCTGAGGCCATACCCCTCCCGTTGGGGGTTATACCATCTACGCTGCACCATCCATCCACCGGCCTCAGCGGACTGTCCTGCAGCGGCAGCTCCATAGCTGCATTCAACGGGTGGCGTAGTCGTCCTACATCTACCGCTGTTACATCGCCGCTCAGTTTGACTCCCTGGGCACGGACCGGGTCACCGCCACGAGACTACAACCCTCAAGAGATCCGGCTCCGGGTAAGCTCCCGCGTGCGCAACGCAGCGCGACACAGGCCCAGGGGCGCGTCACAATGTTGATCAAAAACAGATCAAGCAACTGACAGAATCTATGGATGGAAGGCTGTTGAGTGTCATCATAAAGAAAGGTGGCTATATTGATCACTAATTTTTTTGGTTTTTGTTTTTGCATGTCAGAAATGTTTATTTCTAAATTTTGTGCACTGATATTGGTTTACCTGGTGAAAATAAACAAGTGAGGTGGGATTATACTTGGTTTTTATTAAGTTGCCTCAAAATTCTGCACAGTAATAGTTACCTGCACAAACAGATATCCTCCTAAGATAGCCAAATCTAAAAAAAACCCACTCCAACTTCCAAAAATATTAAGCTTGGATATTTATGAGTCTTTTGGGTTGATTGAGAACATAGTTGTTGACCAATAATAAAAATAATCCTCTAAAGTACAACTTGCCTAATAATTCTGCACACAGTGTATATATGTATAGTGTACAGCTAAATCCAGTGGGACTCCAGTGATGTTCTTGTGATAGTAGTCAATAACTTTCTTTTTCTTTTCGTTTTGGCTGCCATGATCACTCTTTCAATCCAAGACTTATCGCTACAGAATGTTTCATACAGGCATCTTGCACATATTGCTTTTTCAATTCACACCTCACATTTCTCCATTTTTACACAAACCACATACTGCTATAACTAATGCCCTAGAAAGTAAGACAGTAATAATGTCCTCTCTGTGCCTCCACATAATGCCACCTTTTAGTAATGCCCCCATTGTGCTTCATTATTGCCCCAATTGTACCCATTTATTTTTAATATTGCCTCCATTGGTCTTGTTGTACTAATATTGACTCCCATTGTTCTTTCTTATTGTCATAATATTGCTTCCTGTATTCCTAAGAATAGATAACTAATACTCACCTTGCAGCACTCCCACACTGAGTAGTGTGATGCGTTCTTTCTCCAGTCCTCAGTCCAGCATAGAAAGTGCAGTGCAGTGATATTTTTGCGCTGCTTGAAATTCCTTGCATGACACCGACTTCTTGCAGTGCACATTGCTTAAGTAACTGGCAGAGTACAGAGCCAATAGCTCTCTGTTCCACTACCATTGTTAACAGTGTCTGTATAGTGCTTGACTAGCCTATTTAGTATTTGCCAGAATAGCCAGATGGCCAGTCCAGCTCTGATGTCTTCTGCTGGTTTTCTCGCCCAAATAATTGCTGAATATGTTACTAGAATTCTGTAGTATAAGGCATAGATTTGCTTTTCTGTTGAACAAACACACAAAATTATTAAAACGCTTATTCCTCCTAATCCAATTGTCTCAATTTCCTCCAGTCCATTTTGGACTTAGACCAGTATGTGAAAGCCTGGTCTGATTAAGGTCCCTCTATGGTCCTAGAGGTTGTGTCATAAGGATGGCCCTTTCCATATGCCTTGTTAGGGCATGTTGACTCTTTGCTTTTTGACATGGAATTTGAAGTATATCTGTTTCAAAATCCACATAAAAATACTCTGGGTGAACATAGCCTTATACCCCTCAGGACCCCTCTTGTTGAGAAAAAGTGGAGAACCTCCCACTTTGATGCACCTGCCATGATGAAATTACCCCTTTTAAAGCATGCCTCATCTGTACACATTGAATTTCATTGTAGACTAACAATACTGATTGACCCACAATCTGCTGTGTGTGAATGTACTAAATATCACCCACACGCTGCAGAGAAAATAAACAGTTAAAAATGATGATATGGATTCAAAAAGGCTGTGGATTTTCACTGCTGATTTTATCCTTTGCTACACAAAGGGTGAAATATTTATTAAAACTTGCAGCGTAATCAGCACCATTTGGTGAGGATTTTGTGTTTGCAGATTTGTTATAGATTTTCCTCTTTAAAAATTCAGATGTGGAAATGTCCCTTAAATACATAAAATCATTTTTTTTATGTTGACTTTTAGCAAAGGACCAGTGGGGCCAGAGATTTTTGTTTAAACTAATAGGAACCCTGTAGGTCTGGTTCTAACATGTTCCTGGCACATTTTCTTATGTATGTGATTATTACTAGTGCTTGATGTGTAAAAAACGTTTTGCTCTTCAATAGTAAAATACCAGTCTGAGAGTTGTTTTTTTTCCTCTGTGGACCATATATCTGCTTCCTTGGTCCTTTGCATGCCTCTTTAAAGTATTCTAAGGTCACAGCAAAGATCTCTCAAGCATTCCAAGGAACTCGCAGGTAGGTAAAGAAAACACAGCTTGTTTCACATATTATATTTTGGTCTGATATGACCTCAATTCAGCTTCTGTTTCCCGAGCTTCTGAGAGAGGACAAGTTCTCCGCACTCTGTTTGCACAGTGCATCAGATTGTAAATTCCACAAGTAAATAATACATATGGTATATTGTTACTGGGTGAAATACATGTATTGATCTTCTCCCTCCTCCTTTTTCAGACTATGTTAAATCAGAAGTTACAAAATTCCATTGTAAAGAGAAGCTTTTCAATGCACATATTTGGAATTCTTGATTCTCTGGCATGGTTCTTGCTGAATTTAGCGGACAGAGTGATAGTGATTGCAATGTTAGGAACTTCCGGTGCTAGATCTCAGAGTTTGTCATTTCCATATTTGTTCTTTCAATAAAATAAGAAAACCACTGAATTCACTTGCAGTTTGAATTCTTTCAGACGACTGTCTATATGAACTCAGCCAAAAAAAATGAATATTTCATTTGATTTGCTTTTAATAATTTGTAGAATATTTCCCCAGCAACTGGTGCAATATACATTTTCTATAAATTGCTGTGGAGGTGTCCCCCGACTGTTTGACAAGCCCTTCTCAGTCTGCATGTTTTTTACAGTTTTACATTTCAGAACAAGAGATTCCTCATTTTGTGTCTACCAGGATAAAAGGATTAAGGGCTCATACACAGGGCACTGAACTTGTGATACTATCATTAAGGAAACAATTAAAGCACCACTCCATTGTTTTTTTTTTATATTGCAACGCTGGAGTGATGCTACTAATCTAAGTTCCCTGTCCCTAGTCTCTATACCAGCCATCTTTTTCATCTTTTATCAGCGCTGCTCCGGTCGGTCTCCAGCAGTTTGTGACCTGCCGGATCGCTCTAGGGTTTGCTGGGTGATCTGGAAGCCACAACTCGATGTATGTCTATGAGACCCAGAATGAGGCTGTCAATGTCACGCCAGGTGTGGGGAAGACTTAGTGCAACTCAGAGGGAAAAGGGAAAGGGGGCCAAAACACTAGAGAAAGGGGGAAAGTGGAGACCTCCTAGTCTGGTCTAGCGTCACCCTGTCTCAACTATCGTCCCTATATTGCCTCCTCAGCAATCGCCGCACGTGTACCTCGCCCTACTCTCCCTGGCGTATGTGACGCGCCCCCTGGGCCAGTGTTGTTTGGGGGATACCCGGAGCCGGATCAGATGGGGGTTGTAGTCTCCGAGTGGCGGTGACCCGGTCCGTGCCCAGGGTGTCAAACTCAGTGTGTGGCAGTCCTTTTAGATGTTACTAGATGTTCTTTTATGTCGACTACGCCACCCGTTGATTTGCGGTCACTACGGCCGCCGCTGCAGCAGGGTCCGCTGAGGCTGGTGGTGTGTGTGCAGCTCAGGTAGTATAACCCCCAACGGGAGGGGTATAGCCTCAGGGGGTCAGGTGTAGAGGATGGTGGTTGTGGAGGTGCAGTGAGGATGGTAATGAGACTCAGAGTCGGGCTGTGCAGTTCAGGGTCTTTACTTACTGCTGTTGTTCTGGTCACTCCGGCCTTGAGTGACCGCCCGAGCCGTGCTGCGTCCACCAGGTCCTGGACTCGGCCAACTCCCAAGTAATTCTGGAGCGTGATCCTGAGCTCCCTTTCTGACGTTCCTTCTCTCTGGCCTTCCCCACCAGGGATCCACCTAAGTCCGGCTCCCTCGGGCCTCTTGTTGGTAAACCCTTGTCTCTGGGTTCCCTGACCCTATTCCTGGTCTGCCTTCCGGGTGGATTTAGTGGGTGGTCGTGGCAGATCCTGCCCACGACCTCCGGTCTCTGGCTGAGGATTAGTGCCCTCCACCAGCTTGGGATCCGGTACCCTTGTGCCAACTCTTCACCCTCTGATCTAATCTTGGGTTCTTGGAGTTCTCTCTTCTCCCCCTCTGGGTCCTTCTTTCTCCTCTCTCTCTCTGGGCCTTGGAGCTGCTCTTCTCCTCTGCTCTCTTCCTCTGACTGACTGACTGACCTCTACAAAAGACCCTGTTCTAAGATGGTTCCCACCTTATATACTCCCTCTATGTGTGAGCTCAGGTGACCAGCACCCAATGAGCTCCTAGCATTACCCAGACTGCTCCCCCTATCTGCCCCTACACTACTGGGATGTTCCACCCCCCTCCCACTCCAGCCAGGGACAGACACTGTCGTACCTGCACATTTCTCTAGTGGGAGTACCATTGGTCTGTCCCTCGGAAATGGGATGTGTGTAGTGCATGCAGCCTACTGAGCCCAGTTCCACACTCCATCCTTACCCGGGAGTGGAATACCACACCTCTGGCTTGAGGCGTAATACCCCTGTAGCAGCCGAATCCTCAGGGTGCTACATATGGCTACGGCTAGGGATGGAAGGAAATGAGCACTAGTCAACCTCCACTAAACTCTATAGACAACAAGAGTGGACAAAACATAGGAAATGGCTTAGCTTTAGATGAACTCCAAATAAGCACACAGCCTCAAGCTACAGAGAGGATGAAGTACTGCTCCTGCTAAGCTTCACAAGTAGAAGTGGATATAGCCGGCAACTCCCTCTCAGACACACCAGGTATATATACACCCAGGCCAGAGAGCTAACCAGCAAGAGAGAGGCAGCCGCTCGGTCCTAAATACAACCTCTTATCTAAGAAACTGTCTGCAATGCCAAACGTAGAGATCTCCTGCAACCCACTGCAGGGCGACTGTCTGTCATCTCTGACACACCCATTACAGTCATAGACTTACACTGAGAGCTTGTGACCATTTCCCATTTCCTCTGACTTCCCGTCAGTCAGAAGTTATGGTCACAAGATGGCGGCATAAGACCGGTGTGGCGCCGAGAAGAGCTGTCACATTGGTTAAACCCAATTTACCTGCAGATATAGGATTAAGCTGCACTTAAATAACAATAGAGTGCCGCCTAGCCACCTTACTGACAGCTTGGAAACTGGGAGAAAATGAACTTATTTCCTGCTGGGAGCCGCCAGTTTTCAGTTATGGGGCGAACACAGAGTGGCTAGAGTCACCACTCACAGCACCGCTCACTAATCTGTAAGTGGCGGCTATAAGCACACCCCGGCATTTTGACAGATGCCTTTGCACAAATGCACTGCACCATGAGTTGTCAATCAAAGTGCCAGGGCGTGCTTATAGCCACCACTCACAGTATAGTGAGCAGTGACGGTAGCCTCTCTGCACACTCCCATGACTGAAAGCTGGTGGCTCTGGAGAGGAAATAAATTAATTTTCTGCTGAAAGCCGGACTTTCAATAAGGCAGCCAGACAACATTGCTATTTACCTGCAGATTATTTTATTATAAATTATTAAAATAAATCCCTGAAATATTACAAGGCACTACATGAAAATTGGAATAAAAAATAGGGAACATAGTTGGATGGTTCTATATACAGTATATGCTAACATATCCATAGAAATCCATAGGGAAATTAATGAGATGAACGAGATATGGCACCCCCCACGTTGTCATCTTTCCCTAATAACTGTGGATTGAGTAGTCACATTAGTACATATAACATTTGCACATTTTTTATCTACTGTACCACATAGTACTGGATATAAAGAACTTGTATTAAGCAGTCATACTATATATAAAACACTCATATATCCTTTATTTTGCAAGCTTTATCGGTAGGCTGGCTGACATGCCTTTTTTTGATAAATAGGGAAATCTACTATCATTGTTATAGTATCATGTGAATCAGGTGGAAATCATCTCCATGTGCCATGCGGTGTCGTGTCATTTCAGCACTCCTATTCTCCTGTGCTCACAGCAAGCGCAGGAGAATTTTCCCACGCTGTCAGTGGCGGGCATGAGGTGAGCTGAGTTCATTGGACATGAACTCGGCTCATCTGGATGCAGTCACAGCCAGACACTGAGGAGCGCAAGCATGCCTGCCCTTCTCAGTGTCTGCAGCATGGCAAGCTGGATGGCAGCTTTTGTCTGCTATCCAGCCTGTCATGTGAATGTAGCAGAGCTGGAGCCGTCCTGGGAACCATGGAAAGGTAAGGATGAGATTGGTTTATTATTTTACTTTTATTGCAGAAGACATTGGCTTCAGCTGGAATGGGCGTGATGGTAAGTATGGTTTAATTTAGAACATTAAAGAATTGTGTGTTTATTTCAATTAAAGGACTTTATTCTGGGTGTTTGTGGTTTTTTTAACTTTGACTATGGGGTTAGTAATGGGGGTGTCTTACAGACGCCTCTCCATTATTAACCTGGGCTTGATGTCAGCTGGCATTATAAGCTGACATCAACCCCAGCCCTATTACCCCACTTGCACCGCTACAGGGCCGTGGGAAGAGCGAGGCTAAGTGCCAGAATTGGCACATCCTATGGATGTGCCATTTCTGGGGCGGCTGACTGCTGGTGTTTCTAGCCTGGGAGGGGGCCAATATTCATGGCACCCTTCCTGGGCTCTTAATATCAGCCCCCAGCTGTCTGCCTAGCCTTTGCTAGCTATTAAAATAGGGGGGACCCCACGTCATTTTTTTGGGGGTCCCCCATTTTAATAGCTGGTAAAGGCTAGGTATTCAGCTGGGGGCTGATATTAGTAGCCTGGGAAACTCCGTAGGTATTACCCCCTTCCCAGGCTTCAAACATCTGCCCCAGCTGTCTGCTTAACCTCCGCTAGAGGATAAATTACGGGGAACCCTACGCCAATTTTTTTTTTAATAAATCCTTTATTTTAACACTAAATGACAAGTACAGTAACCAACACTGTCACTGTACTTATTATATATGTCACTGACATGTTTTTATCCATCTAATCTATGTGTGATGCTCTATTCTTTCTGTTGTAAATTGTCGGGTACTGATGTATGCCGCTGAAGAATTGCCGGCCGGCTTTTTTAAAGAGACGGGTGCATGAAAACACTATTGTTTTTTTTAACAAATCCTTTATTTTAACACTAAATAACAAGTACAGTAACCAACACTGTCACTGTACTTATTATATATGTGACTGACATGTTTCTATGTATCTAATCTATGTGTGATGCTCTATTCTTTCTGTTCTAAATTGTCTGGTACCGGTGTATGCCGCTGATGAATTGCTGGCTTTTCATGTTTCACTGTGAGCACTGTTGGGCAATCACTGTAATGCCACAATCAGCATGGCTGTGACATTACAGTGAGTGACAGACAATCCCTGCATGATTGGTGCTCTAAATAGCGCCAAACATGCAGGACGGGGACCTGAGCTCCCGCCCGAGCATCTCAAAAGTACTCGGCGAGCTCCGAGCATCTCGAGTACTGAGATGCTCGGGCGAGTACCGAGCAGTGGCGAGCATGCTTGCTCATCACTAGTAACTATGTTAAATAAGACTATGCCGCAAAATAAATGAAAATAGACTTAGAAAATTAATTTTTTATTACAAATTTTTCATGAAAATCATTTTTGAACTGAAATCAGTTCACTAACACTCACTAAAATCGATTTGTTTTCCCTTTGAGGCTCCTCTTGGTACATTTATGCTTGTAAGTAGCATCTGGAATGTCTCTCTGAAACATCCAACAGTAGTCTGCCATCATTGTAATGCTCCATTTTCCCTTGTATCTTCTTTCCATCTCTTTAATGTCCTGGTGGAATCGTTCACCTTGCTCTTCACTCACAGCTCCCAAATTTTCAGGAAAGTAGTCAAGGTGGGAATGGAGGAAATGCACTTTAAAACTCACCAGGCAACCTAAAGCTTGAAATGCTTTCAGCATTCGTCCAAAGATTTTTTTGTACTCAGGATCTTTATTATTGCCTAAAAATTTCTCTACGACCTCTTTAAATGCAATCCACCTTTCTTTCTTAGGATCCATCATGGTATTGATAAACTCTTTATCAGCTATAAGCCTTCTAATGTCTGGTCCGACGAACATACCTTCCTTAAATTTTGCCTCCGAGAGGCTTGGAAACTTGGTGACCAAGTATTTGAAGCATTCCCCATCTCTTGGTAGTGATTTTATCAATTGCTTCATCAAGCCCAATTTTATGTGGAGAGGTGGTAGAAGAACTTTATAGGGAGGTACCAACGTTTCTCAGAGGACATTTTTTTCACCGACTGTGAGCACCCTCGGCTGCCAACTCTTCTTGGTCCAGTGATTTTTGTCGGTCTCGACTGTCTCACAGACACAGAAAACAAGGGTATTTAGTATACCCAGCTTGTTGCCCGAGCAGCATGCACAAGACCTTCAAATCCCCACACACTTACCAACCGTGGTCTTCATATTTACGAAGAACCAATTCCAAGTTCTAGTAGGTTTCCTTCAAGTGTACAGAATGACTTACAGGGATGGAAGCGTAAACACCGCCGTTGTGGAGTAAAACTGCTTTGAAGAATCTATAAAAAGGCGCCATTGCAGTAAATCATATTGGATTTTTAATTGACCCATCAAACCTTCGACATCGATGCAATAAACAAACTTGTCTTCCTCGGCAAGTAAGGAACGAACTCCTTTTCACGATGTCTGAACCATGAAAAAGACACTCCTGGCAACAATAAATTCCTGCTTTTGAGCCTTGATCCAAGTAACTCAGTGGCATCTTTGGGAAGATTCAAGTCTCTTATTAAATCCTTTATCTCCTCCTGGGAAAAAATTTTTGGTCTTGTATCATCTTCAAAGTCAGAACTTCAGGTATGATTCCAGCTTCATCTGAGCTAGGTATCTCTTCCAAGGTAGCAGGGGCTTTGGTTACTGGTATATCTGTGCTATGTGGCATGGGACGAATTGCTGAGTGAGGATTAAGGTATGAAATGGAATGCTTCCATTTGGAATTATACCCTTTCACATTGCATGAACAAAAGTAACAGTCGTCACTATGGTTCTTTTGCTCTCGCCATACCATAGGAATCCCATAACGGAAAGCTTTTTTCTTACCCTTGAACCAATTTCGGAGGTCCTCAAAACACCGTTTGCACACTTTATGAGGCGCTCAAATTTTATCTTGATCTCTAAGTTTTAGTCCGAAGTATGCGAAGTATACTTTTTTCACAAAGTTTGTAATATTCAGCTGTTGATTCAACATTGTATATTCACCATAAATGAAACAGAAACGGTCAGGCGAATTAATACACTTCCGCAAAACCATAACGCTAATTTGGGGAAACACGGTTGATAAATGAAAATCCAATGCAAGTTTTTTGAAAGCATAAGGACTAGTGATGGGCGAGCACTAAAATGCTCAGGTACTCATTGTTCGAGTCGAGCAAATTGGAATGCTCGGGTGCTCGATCCGAGCAATGAGCCCAATGTAAGTCTATGGGAAAATCGAGCATTTTTCCGGCGGCCCCCCTCGGCGGTCTGCAGAGGGTCTAAAAATTGCCAAAATCGATGGGAACAGTGCTCAAATGACATGGAAACAGCATGGGGAAGACACCTGGAAGTATGCCTGACTTCCAGGTCACTGCTGTCAACAGTGTTGTCAGCGTATTATGCCACTTTTACGGACTCACAATAAAACATACAAAACAAAACCAAAATGGATTTTCCTGTGAAAAATGTTAAGGAACATCCTTTGCAGGGTAATGACTTGTATCTAAGGTAAAATAAATAACCAAAAACAAAAATGCTCCTCCACACCTTGGGCTATGTTCACACTTAGCATTTTTGATGCGTTTTTGCACTTTTGCATTGCTTTCAAAGGTGAAAAGTACATTCACCGGTAAATGTAATTTTAACATTTTACTACCTTATCTGACCATGTGTATGTGAGACATGATTAGACACATCCTGCTTCATTTATGAAGGAGGGGCTCTGAAAGTCACAAAGCCTATTTTTATAGCGCCATCAGGCGGCCCTTACTATTCTTAAAGGGTCAGAAGTCAGCCCTCACTATTGTTAGAGAGCCATCAGCGGGATAGGCTTTGTTTTTCCCATTATTAACGAGTTGGTCTCCTACACTGTTATTGCATATGCAGTGACTGCAAGGGCTGACAAAAATTTGGACTCACCCCAATACCCCTTTGAAGCGACATAGAGGAGGGCCTCAGTAAAAAAAATGTTTCCATTATAAAGGAGTGGGTCTCCTATAGTGGTAATGCCCATGCAGTGACTGCAAGGGCTGCCAAATTTTAAGAAAAACCCCAATAACAGCAATGACATGTTCCCATTAGAAAGGAGCAGGTCTGCTATACAGTTATAGCGTATGCAGTGAGTACAACGCCTGCCAAAATTTAGGAAAAACCCCAATAACAATTTAAAGACACATAGAGGTGGGCCTCAGTAACAACATGTTCCCATTAGAAAGGAGTGGGTCTGTTATACAGTTATAGGGTATGCAGTGAGTGCAACGCCTGACAAAATTTTGGAAAAACCCCAATGACAATTTAAAGACACATAGAGGTGGGCCTCAGTAACGCCATGTTCCTAGAAAGGAGTGGTTCTGCTATACAGTTATAGGGTATGCAGTGAGCACAACGGCTGCCAAAATTTGGGAAAAAAACCCAATAACAATTTAAAGACGGATAGTTCTCATTAGAACATACATGGAAATTATATGAAAATAATCAAACAGCTTTTTAGTCGCAGACGTGTTATTTATGTAAGTTACCTGCAGATTAACCCTATTCCTGCAGGTAAATAGTATTTACCTATATAACAGTTTCCCTCTAATTAGCTTTGGCCTAAGCTACAAAGTGGCTTTAGCTGCAACAGATCTCTATTGTGCTTCTACATTGCAGCATAATGCAAGTGAATGGGATCGCATTGTGACTTGCATAGTACCGCAAACACAACAAACAAATTGAAAAAAGTTTGAAACATTTCGATTTGTGACTTGCTGGTTCTCATCACAATACGCTCACGGAGCTAGAACCAATTCATGGAAGTGTTCCATCAAAAAGATAGACCATCTAATTACTTCATTATTGTGGTCACCCATGTGTAACGGTTTGGCAATACTATATCCAGAAAAGAATTTTGGCATTACTGAAACTTCACACATGGGTGACTAATAAAATAAACTACTTGGATGTTGTACTTTTTCATGTACACAGTGCCCCTATAATATTGTAACAGCATGCCTTCTCTGTATGGGTTGGGAATCTTTCATATAGTTCAAAAATTTAATCCAAGAGCAGGAAGACATAAAAGACTGTGAATTTATAGTAAAAACATACATGGTTTGTGCCAAAAGCTGGCACATGCAAAACACTATTACACAAAACCCTAGTTTTTAGTTGAAGACATATTCAATAGCATATACTGGCCTCTTCTTTGAGTGCATTTACACCATCTCTGGTCCTTACTCATGGGCTTACGGCTCCACTGCCTTGACCTGTCCTCGGTCCCGACCTGTCACGAGCAGGTCCTCACTCGTGGGCTTACGGCCCCCACTGCCTCGACTCCCTCTTTGCGGGGACACCCCCTTCTTCACACAAGCTCCCTTTCTCTGGAGCTCTTCTCTGACACCTTGTCCTGGGCATGGCCACCCGGACACTGCCCCTTGACTTCCTGTCTCCTGTCTCTAAGCAAACTGCCTCTGCTCCTCCCTGCTATGCTCCTCCCCCTGGCCAGCTCTGCCATGCTGCTGTAACTAGGCAACTACTGCACTGTATAATACAGGGAGAACACATAAAAGCAACATTACATTAGACATTACACTCACACGGGGACAACTACTGCTGCACGTGGGAATAATAACAGGGAAAAGTCCTTCTTAAAGGGGTGGTGGCGTTCATCCCCCTTACACAGTGTCAAAAGTAAAATCTGCAGTCCCTGTCACAATTCCCTTCTGTGGGTAGGCAATTTGCATACTTGCCATCTCCCATTGACTAGTCTCACCCAGCTTTTCTCAAAAGAAGAGAATTGATAGAAGGGAAGGAGTCTATGGCGCCACAAAATGCCTGCATGTGTAATGTAATTTATATATATTGCCACCAATGGTGAGGGCTAAGTTCTCTGCTGTTATCATTGCATCCACACATTGTTACCTGATCCCTTACTAAAGGACTGTGCACTTTTGCCTAAAGCAGAAAGTTGTGCACGATCCCTCAGAGAGGGGAGGAGGTGCTTCAGTAGTTTTGAGAAAGATGTAGCATCATGGAGAGTCCTGGTGCAAGGGAGAAAAGCATGCTCTCTCTGCAAGGACAAGCTGCACAAGGCTGGGTCTCAGTCCAAAGAGCACAGAGACTTCCAGGGTCCGTGCTAAACTGAAAGACTACTCAGTCTTTATGACTGGCAGAAGAGTGCTTTTTCCTAGGGGCTCTGCGGTGCATAGAATCAGGGACACTACTACAAGAGAAAGTAGGTGTTTTCTACAGGATTCAAGCTGCCTGCTCGCTGGAAGGGATCACATATCCAGTAACTGTTTACCTTGGACCCCTGGGGATCCAAGGAATCATCTACCAGAGGTATACTTAGCAGCAGGAAGGCTACACAACCTCACAGAAGAGAATCCCCCACCATGCAGGTCTGTCCAAAACCCTGTATCTGAACTGTATAGAAGCTTCTGGAACTGTTTGCAGAACTCCAATAAAATGTACAAAATGATTATTACCCTGTCTCAAGCTGATTATTCCCTGCTGCGCCATTCCTGCTCCAACTCCCCTGGGAGCCTGCCCCTGTTGGTAAGTGTTAATCATCTGGCGCCGCTCATCACCACCTAATTCCCAGGGGCCCTCATCAGTACCCGGCCATACCAGGCCAAACATCCCAACTGTTATCACAAACCTTTTTATTATTTTATTAACCCCCACAATTGATAAAGACTGGTACACGCCCCTGGTCGGACCATACCAGCACTCGGACCGCCGTGCACCAGTACCGTGACCGCAGCGGCGGCATAATTTCTGGCAAGCATATCGCATACATGGGATCTCATGAGTCTGCCAAGCACTTCTGCGTTCTCTATGAGAGAGCTGCTACTGGACATCTCTGGCAATGGCATATCTCAGGGAGAACAAAAGGATCAGCCATCAAAAATCAGACATGCCAAATCCTTAACTCCCCCAATAATCATTTGTCAGGGGTTCCCATAGACATTATACTGTCGGCCAAGTCTTTCGATATTGGCGAGATTGGCCGATGTTAGTCTAATGTGTGTGGGGGGCTTTAGAATGGATATGCCACCAGATTTTACAATACAAACTTTGCATATTATTAAATAAATCTCTTAGACCAGAGCAGGATGTTGTATTTACTTTGATTATCCATGCCAGAATGTCTGTATAATTCTTTTTGAAAGACTCAATCTCCTCCACCCAATGTGATTAACAGCTCCTCAGTATCCCTCTTGACTGCTGAGATCTCACCCTGCTCAGTACACGTTGCAGATATCAGTAAGGCTTTGTGGGTGGAGATAGAATTAAATAGCTCATGAGTCCAAGTGTATTCTATAGCTGGACTCATAAAATGCTAATTTTAATATACCTGTATAATAAAGGATCATATTGCCATTCTGATACAGATTTTCAAAGTAAACACACCAGTTTCATTAGGTTTAAAAGATCTATTTAATAATGAATACAATTTGTGTTATGAAATTTGGAGGCAGATCTGCTTGAAACAAAATCTGCCACATTGAGCTTAGTGCCTGATTTGCAGGCAGCATGTAATACAATGGAGATAATTACTATATAGTTTTATGGGAAAAATCAGTTTAATTTGTAATTTATTTAAAAAATGTCTGCTCTTTTAATGTTTTGGATTTAAAGCTTTCCCTGTATAACAGTTCATTCAGCTATAGTTGTTAGTCACTGAGTCAGCGGAATATGCTGTACATGCAAAACCAATGGGCGTAACAGTGCACTAAGCCTCTTGGCCACGCCAAGGGTACATCGAGCACCAGAATTAGGATGTTTGATTAAACTTTCTTTTCTGCAGAATGAAGGCAGCGATTAGAACAATTACAAGGAGAACATATAAACTCCAAGTACATGTTGTATTTGTAACTAGGACTCCAGCTTATCAGGTTTAAACTTCAGTATGTTTGCTTTATTCTCCAGCTCTGCAATAAACTGATCCACACCCAGCTCAATGGGGAATAAGACATACAGGCCAGAATTAATCATTTGCATTTTTTTAAGTGATTTTCTTTTTTTTGTGCCATTTATTACCGTTTTTGTTCTAAATTCTTCAAAATGATGGCCGTGGGTTGATGAATTTTTCTGCAAAATCGAAGATACTCTTTATTTTTTACTTTTACCTTTTTTTGAGCTATTAAAAAGTAAAAAAAATGCATGATCCTTTAAAATGTCACGCTTTAGTCTTCAGCTGCGCAAAAATTCAATTAAACAGAAAAGTTTGGCAGAGAATGTAAAGTAAATGTATGTTCATATCAGGTTTTTAATAGTGTTGAGCGAGTATGTTCTGTTTCGAGTATGCTCGGGCCGAGCTCCGAGTAGTTACAGCTGCTCGGGGATATGCTTGAATCGCTCCCGTGTGCATGATTTGCAACTGTTTGACAGTTTTATTACATGTGAGGAATGTGTAAGAAATAGACATTCCTCACATGTAATAAAGCTGTTAAACAGTCGCAAATCATGCACACGGGAGCGATTCAAACATGTCACCGAGCAGCTGTAAATACTCGGAGCTCGGCCCGAGCATACTCGCCAAAAGGGTTAATAGAACATACTCGCTCAACACTAGTTTTTAATTCATGAGAGAGGTCTTTAATCCATGTCAGCACTTAAAAATGGGATGCGACGGGAATGCTTACGTTGCCATTGACTTTTATGAAGCCTGATGGGGTCTCTTCATGCTCTGTCTATAGTGATGAGCGAGCACTAAAATGCTCGGGTATTCGTTACTCGGGTCGAGCAAATCGTAATGCTCGGGTGCTCGACCCGAGTAGCGAGTATAATGGAAGTGAATGGGAAACTCGAACATTTTTCCACCGCCCCTCCCACCCCCGGAGAAACATTCTTTCCAGGATAATGACTTGTATATAAGGCAAAATAAATAAGAGAAAAAAAATGCTCCTCCACACCTAGGGCTATGTTCACACGTAGTGTTTTTGCTGCATTGCTTTCAACGGTGAAAATAACATTCACCAGTAAATGTAATTTTAACATTTTAATACCTTATATGGCCATGTGGTGTGTGAGACATGATCAGACACATCCTGTTTATTTTATGAAGGAGGGACTCTGAAAGGCCCCTTTTTTTCAGGACCATCAGGCGGCCCTTACTATTGTTAGAGGGCCATCAGTCGACCCTCATTATTGTTAAAGGGCCAGCAGCTGGCCCTCACTCAAATTTTACAGGTCCAGCAGCCGGACCTCACTCAACATTTTTGGAGGGCCATCAGCCGGCTGTTTTTTGCATAGCCGTATATTGCTATTGTAATATAATTTATCCATTGAAGGTGGTCAAATTTTCTTTTTTGTATTAATAGTATTAATACTGAAATTTGAAACTTGGAACTTGGAGGGCCAGCAGACGACCCTCACAATTTATAGTTTGCCAGCAGGCGGCTTCCACCATTTTTAGAGAGCCAGCAGGCGTCTTGTGAACAGATGAGACCAAGATAGAGCTTTTTCTTAAAGCACATCATTCATCTGTTTACTGTAAATGGAATGAGGCCTACAAATAAAAGAACACAGTTTTTACAGTCAAATATGGTGGAGATTCAAAGATATTTAGGGGTTGTTTTGCTGCCTCTGACACGGAGTGCTTTGTTTGTGCGCAAGGCATCATGAAATGTGAAGATTCCCAAAGGATATTGGGTCGCAATGTAGTGCCCAGTGTCAGAAAGCTGGGTTTGCATCATAGGTCTCAGGTCTTCCAGCAGGACAATGACCCCAAACATACTACAAGAAGCACCCAGAAATGGATGTAAACAAAGCACTGGAGAGTTCTGAAGTGGTAATTCCAGCTCCAGTAGCGTCAAGTCTCCCACCACTACCTCTTACATACAGAAGCTACAGATAAACTGCAAATAGACACATTAAATCATTAAATTTTGTTAATTTTGATGAAATTCTGTCAAATTTGAAACATTTCTGTCAACTTCGATGAATTTCTGTCAACTTTGATAAATTTCTGTCAACTACGATGAAATTAAAAAACTTTGATAAAGTTTGCCCAACTTTGATGAATATCTGTCAACTTGGATGAATTTCTGAGTACAGATCACCATAAAATGTATGAATCGGTCAATGAGTTTATGGAAAAAATAGATCAAGCTATGGACTGTGGGCGAGATGTACATGAGCAGAATGCACACTCATTTCCAGCAGATGATACCACCTAGCACTTATCCCTATACTAAATGCAGCTAACAGTGGTATTAATAGGGAACAGAATAGACTTTTATTCTTTTTTTTTTTTCGATTGCAGCAGCGCGCACTATAAAGCAATAATCCCTGACTAAATGGCTGCAATATGCTATCCCTTGTGTGATAGCTCACCGTACACGAATTTCATATAAGAGAGGAAATATTGGAGAATGTCGAATCGATTTGAATCTGCCTCATAATTTTTTTTTTCCCTTTATTAAGGAGTAGGTCTCCTAGACTGTTAATGCTTATGCAGTAAGTGCAAGGGCTGCCAAAAATTAGGAGACATTCCAATACCCTTTTGAAGAGACGTAGTGAAGGCCCTCAGAAAATTGTTTGTAAAAATAATTAAGGAGTGGGTCTCCTAGACTGTTAATGCATATGCAGTAAGCGCAAGGGCTGCCAAAAATTAGTTGGCACTCCAATACGTAGTGGAGCACCTGAGTAAAAAAATGTTTTCCTATTATTAAGGAGTGGGTCTCCTAGACTGGTAATGCCCATGCATTAAGTGCATGGGCTGAAAACCATTTACCCCTGTGGGATATACATATATGTTTTAAAGAATGTTAGAGGTAGCCTCTAAAAATTGCTCATGCGGGATTCATAAATACCCTTAAAAAAATTAATGGGGGGTTGCATGATGATCACCCTGCTGATATGGTGGTGGAGGATGAGGAGAAGGAAGAGTACGAAATCCTGAAGCATATAGCCATGTCTAGGTGTTAAGGGGTGCATGCAAATAGACAAGAAAAAATAATGGAGTTGAGTTTATGTTCCGCTGCTGTCATCCCGTAGTGTTGAGAAGTCTGGGCCAATCCAGCCCTTGTTCATTTTCCTTTGACAGGCAGATGCACCTATCATTTCTAATACCCCCGGCGGCACTAAAAACCCACTCTGACAAAACACTAGCTGCAGGGCAGGACCTCCAAGTCATAGATAGACAGTTCATGCCACGTAGCTTGGACACCCAATAGTTGAAAGGCACAGAGGAATCACGGAGTACGCTGGTATGGTCGGCAAGGTACTTCTTCAGCATCTCCAAAATGTTTACCTCCTTGACAAAGTACCCCTCACATTAGGGCCTGGGCGCCTGGAGGGTCTGAGAAAACTATCTTAGACCTTTGACAGTGTTCCCCTGCCTCTGCTGCATCTGGTATGTGTCTCCCTTACTGTACTCCTTGGTTGTCCAAAGAACTGTGACCTCTGCCCCCAGCATTGTCTGATGAGAATTTTTTTTAATAATTATTCAATTATTCAACTGGGGCCTTCTGGTACTGCAACATTTTCTTAGACTTCTCCACCACGGGAAGGAAAGATAGAAAGTTCTCCTTGTAGTAATTACTGTTGCCCAAAATCCGTACAATGCAAGAGTCATGGGAAAGGCACCGGAACATAAACTCAGACATGTGAGCTAGACAGCCAACAGCCAAGTCTTCCCTATCCCCACCAAGAGGACAATTGTCCATCATCTCCTTCTCATCCTCCTCCTCATTCTCCCTCTCCTTCTTCTTTTCAGGCCATCCACGCTGAACAGATGGTATGAAGGTGGTGTGGGTAGTAACATCTGTAGCACAGGCAACCAGCTTCTGTTCCTCCTCTTCCTCATTATCACTTAAGCTGCATAAAGAAGATGAGATGAGGCTGGGGCTGTGTAGCATAACCCTGTATAGTTTCTTGCAAAATCTCAACTTGCTCCGCATGTAAAGCCTCCTCTTAATTGTGAGCAGCAAGCATTTCAGTACACAGAGAAGCGGTATGGTGACATTGATTATGGCGTCATAGCTGCTCACCATCTTGGTCGAGTCCTCAAAGTTTTGGAGAACCACACAGATGTCAGATATCCATGCCCCCTCATTAGCTCTTATGTGCAGAGGCTGACCGGAATAACGATGGGCATGTTGGAGCTGGTACTCAACAACTGCCCTCTGCTGCTCACAAAGCCTTGCCAACATATGCATCGTTGAGCTCCAATGTGTGGTGACATTGCACATCAGTCGGTGAGCTGGAAGTTGCAAATGCTGCTGAAGCACTGCCAGGGTGGCAGAAGCTGTAGCTGACTTGTGGAAATGGGCACACATGCAGCGTACTTTCACAAGCAGCTCAGGCAGATCAAGGTAGGTTTTGAGAAATCGCTGAGCCACTAAGTTGAGAACGTGGGCCAGGCATGGTACGTGTGTGAGGTTACCAAAGATTCAGAGCCAACACCAGGTTACAGCCATTGTTTACACACGACCATGCCTGGTTGTAGGTTCAGGGGCAAGAGTTACAGATCTGTCTGCTCTGTTACAGCTTTCAACAACTCTACAGCGGTGTGCAATTTGTCACCTAAGCAGATTAGCTTCAGCAGAGCCTGTTGCCGCTTTGCTGAGGCAGTGCTACAGTGCTTCCAGCTTGCAACTGATGTTGTTGATGTTTTGGAGATGGAGGCTGAGGAGAAGGAGGAGGAGGTGCAGGAACTGCTGTACAAGGTGGGGGAAACCCTGATTGAACCAGGGATCCCAGGTTCCACAATGTTCACCCAGTGTGCCATCAGGGAAATATAGCATCCCTGGCCACAATCACTTGTCCACTTGTCCATGGTTAAGTGGACCTTCCCAGTAACTGCGTTGGTGAGGGCACGGGTAATGCTATGGGACACTTGCTTGTGTAAGGCGGGGATGGCATACCACTATAAGAAATAGTGGCGGCTGGGAACCGGGGACCGAGGGATCAGGATCATTACTGCAGTAAAATTTGACCACCTCAGATAGACAAGTTTTACTTCTTGCACTATATAGCAGTGCTATTCAAATACACAAAGTCTGGCTGAATGCTGTTAACAAACAAATGGACCAGTATAAGTGGTGTATTATATTGCTTTTCACAAAAATTAGCAGGATTAAGAGCAAAAAGAATATTATTATCCCTGAGAACTAGGGCTATTGATATGAGTTCCAGCAGCAGAAAGAACGTGCAATTAACCTTATCCTGTACTACACTATCACTCTACAAACTTTTCCTAACTACTGCTAATAGCAGTATTAATATTCATCAAAATCAGCCCTTACAAGGGCTGTTGGTGC
Source organism: Phyllobates terribilis (assembly GCF_046119375.1). Lineage (NCBI taxonomy): Eukaryota > Metazoa > Chordata > Amphibia > Anura > Dendrobatidae > Phyllobates > Phyllobates terribilis. The sequence continues at coordinate 878,726,516 of NW_027362762.1, forward strand.
AGATGAAATAAATTAAAGTGGTGTGGAATCCCTGCCTAAATGCAAGTACAATTCTCTTGCTCGCTCAGCTACAGCTCTCCCTACTCTGCCTGTTTCCGGGGTAGACTGTGACGAGCATAGGGTCCCGGGTCTTATATAGACCCGATGACGCTACGCGGCCAGTCAATCACTGTAATGCCACTACCAACATGGCTACGGCATTACAGTAACTGGCAGGCAATCCCCACATGCTAATTGGCTGACTAAAAAGCACCAAACATGCGGGGTGGGAACTTGAGCTCCCGCCCGAATATTAAAAAATATTCGCCGAGTACCGAGCATCTCGAGCACTGTGATGCTCGGGCGAGTGACGAGTAGTGACGAGCATGCTCGCTCATCACTATCTGTCTAACCTCGTTTTCAGTGCTGTGCACCTTTTTAAGGCCGGCGCAAAAAGCGTGTTCGACTATGCTTCTTAGGGCTCGCTCACACTGGCGTATAACACGGCCAAGTGCTTCCCGATATTTTAATGGAAAGCACTTGGCCCAATGTTATACTATGGGTCAGTGCAAATCTGCAATTATTTTCATAGCATGCTGCGAGTGGCTCAGATATTTGGATCAAGCGCATTCATACCAGTCTATGGGTGCATGTGAAACATCGTATTTCACTCACATGTTATACGAATGCAGCTCGATGTACACTCACAAAGACGATGGATAAGATGGAGAAATTAAGTTCTTCATCTTCTCCGCACCTGTGATACGATTCTCTCATGTGAGAGAATTGGATCACACTCAGATGACACTCGGCTAAAACTCTGACAGAGGCACTGTGAGTGAACTCGTAAGGTCAATAGTCCTGTCAACATTTCCAGCAAAATCACATTTTTCAGGGCTTTAGATAGAAACCTCGACAGAGCCACTGACATGAATTAAAAGACTGATATGAACATTCCCTTAAAGAGCAGGATTACCGAGTGATGAGCATAGCGAATAAAAGTTGCCAATGTACTGCTGACTCACTAACTGCAATGTATCAAATCTTCTTTAGCATACACTTCAGCTGGAAAACCTGTGCACTGGGAGCTTCATGGCAGGGGTTAAAATGGCCGAGCAGCTGCATTCAAGCCTTACATCAACAGGCACAATGCCAAATGTTAGATGGAGTGGTGTAAAGCTGCTGCCACTGGACTCTGGAAGAGCAGAAACTTGTTTTATGTCGTGACAGATCAAATTTTTCATTCTGGAAGTCTGATGGAGGTGTCTGAGTTTGTCACATGTCAGGAGAATATTACTTGCTTGAATGCATTGTGCCAGCTGTAACATTTGGTGGAGGAAGGATAATGCTATGAGCTTGTGGTTCAGGGGTTCGCAAAGGCCCCTTACTTTTAGTGAAGGGAAATCTGAATGCTTCAGCATACCAAGACATTTTGGACTTTCAGTTTTGTGGACCATAAAGACAGGGTTGGGTGAGTTTGGTTGAGAAGAACTTGTCTGGCTGCACAGAACCCTGACCTCAACCTCATCCTACATCTTTGAGATAAACTAGAAAGGAACTTGTGGGCCCAGACCTCTCCTCCAACATTAGTATCTGACCTCACCATTGTTCTTCTAGATAAAAGGGAAACAATTCTGATAGACACAATCCAAAATCTCTTATCTGCAAAGTGAGGTCCAAACTTATACTGATGCCTACAGTACAGACCAAAAGTTTGGACACACCTTCTCATTTAAAGATTTTTCTGTATTTTCATGACTATGAAAATTGTACATTCACACTGAAGGCATCAAAACTATGAATTAACACATGTGGAATTATATACTTAACAAAAAAGTGTGAAACAACTGAAAATATGTCTTATATTCTAGGTTCTTCAAAGTAGCCACCTTTTGCTTTGATGACTGCTTTGCACACTCTTGGCATTCTCTTGATGAGCTTCAAGACGTAGTCACCGGAAATGGTCTTCCAACAACCTTGAAGGAGTTCCCAGAGATGATTAGCACTTCTTGGCCCTTTTGTCTTCACTCTGCGGTCCAGCTCACCCCAAACCATCTCGATTGGGTTCAAGTCTGGTGACTGTGGAGGCCAGGTCATCTGGCGTAGCACGCCATCACTCTCCTTCTTGGTCAATTAGCCCTTACACAGCCTGGAGGTGTGTTTGGGGTCATTGTCCTGTTGAAAAATAAATGATGGTCCAACTAAACGCAAACCGGATGGAATAGCATGCCGCTGCAAGATGCTGTGGTAGCCATGCTGGTTCAGTATGCCTTCCATTTTGAATAAATCCCCAACAGTGTCACCAGCAAAGCACCCCCACACCATCACACCTCCTCCTCCATGCTTCACGGTGGGAACCAGGCATGTAGAGTCCATCCGTTCATCTTTTCTGCATCGCACAAAGACACAGTGGTTGGAACCAAAGATCTCAAATTTGGACACATCAGACCAAAGCACAGATTTCCACTGGTCTAATGTCCATTCCTTGTGTTCTTTAGCCCAACAAAGTCTCTTCTGCTTGTTGCCTGTCCTTAGCAGTGGTTTTCTAGCAGCTATTTTACCATGAAGGCCGGCTGCACAAAGTCTCCTCTTAACAGTTGTTGAAGAGATGTGTCTGCTGCTAGAACTCTGTGTGGCATTGACCTGGTCTCTAATCTGAGATGCTGTTAACCTGCGATTTCTGAGGCTGGTGACTCGGATAAACTTATCCTCAGAAGCAGAGATGACTCTTGGTCTTCCTTTCCTGTGGCGGTCCTCATGTGAGCCAGTTTCTTTGTAGCGCTTGATGGTTTTTGCAACTGCACTTGGGGACACTTTCAAACTTTCCCAACTTTTCGCACTGACTGACCTTCATTTCTTAAAGTAATGATGGCCACTCATTTTTCTTTACTTAGCTGCTTTTTTCTTGCCATAATACAAATTCTAACAGTCTATTCAGTAGGACTATCAGCTGTGTATCGACAAGACTTCTGCACAACACAACTGTTGGTCCCAACCCCATTTATAAGGCAAGAAATCCCACTTATTAAACCTGACAGGGCACACCTGTGAAGTGAAAACCATTTCCGGTGACTACCTCTTGAAGCTCATCAAGAGAATGCCAAAAGTGTGCAAAGCAATCATCAAAGCAAAAGGTGGCTACTTTGAAGAACCTAGAATATAAGACATATTTTCAGTTGTTTCACACTTTTTTGTTAAGTATATAATTCCACATGTGTTAATTCATAGTTTTGATGCCTTCAGTGTGAATGTACAATTTTCATAGTCATGAAAATACAGAAAAATCTTTAAATGAGAAGGTGTATCCAAATTTTTGGTCTGTACTGTATGTGGGGGCTCATACTGTATATAGGGAGATGTCAGCATACTTAATTCTGCTCAATATTAAGTCATACAATTAATATATATTTTTTTAATTATTTTGTTAATATTATTAATATTGAGCAGAATTAATTTCAGCCTATTGGTTCGGCCTCCACAACAGCCATGGTCTCTCATGTGACCCCTCCGTGAAGGTAATCTCCCACCGCTGCTCTACTATATAGAAAAATCTTTAAATGAGAAGGTGTGTCCAAACTTTTGGTCTGTACTGTATGTGTGGCACCCCAGGGGTCTGGTTTCCACAGTAACAAGCAATGTTATGTCTGAGAGCAGGTGGGAGGTCTCTTGGCCAGGGATCCTGTGCATGCCACACCTCCTGCCCAGTCTTGGGAGGGGAAGACCTTCCCCTATATAAACCCGGGGCTGAAGCAGGGTTAGTCAGTCAAGGAGAGTAGAGACAAGAAACAGTCACAGGAAGAAACAGCAGAAGCTCAGTGGGAGCAATACTACTACAAGTCAGGGGCTGGCAGCTGCAGAGCTCGCCCTGACTGAGAAGCTTTCTTACCGGACCCGGCGTCCGAGGCTGTGGGGACTAACTCCTACCCAGCAGCAGAAGTCGACCGGCAGGGGATTTCAGGTCCTCAGGCCCAGAAACCCGAAGGCACGGTCACACGCGTGGGACCAGCGCCGCCATCGTGGAGCGGAAGCCATTAGAAGGCCCCGAGTCACCGGCCATACGGGTGAGCACCACACGGTACACTCAGGGACGTGGGCTACTTATATCCGCTTCTAGCAAGGTAGCCAGAAGAGTACAGTCAGTTTGGGAGGCCTACAACTCCGCCTGGCCAGGGGAGATCCCATCTGCTCAAGGACTGACCAGGCCCCGTTCGCTAGCAAGTACTCCGGGAGGGTCTATCGTTGTTACCAGTAAAGACCCTGAATTACACCGCACCGTCTCTGAGTGGTTCCTGCTACCCTCATCTTCCACGTCGGCTGCCCTGAGGCTATACCCCTCCCGTTGGGGGTTATACTATCACGCTGCACAATTCTACACCGGCCTCAGCGGTCTGCCCTGCAGCGGCAGCTCCATAGCTGCAAATCAACGGGTGGCGTAGTCGGCACTCAAATAACATCTATCAAGACTGCCACACACTGAGTTGACTCCCTGGGCACGGACCGGGTCCCCGCCACTCGGAGACTACAACCCTCATCTGATCCGGTTCCGGGTAAGCCCCCGTGCGCGAGACGCTGCGCGACACAGCAGGCCCAGGGGCGCGTCAACTTTGGCGTAGTCGGCAGGATTTCGTGCCCGCAACCACCGGGTACTGCGTGCCTGAAAAAGAGACTTTTAAAACTTACCATCCGTGAAGTTTTCCCGCCATCGGTGAAGATTCCCGCCATCCGGCGCCATCTTCAGCCTTCTTCCCGCCATCCGTGGAGTTTTCCCGCCGTTGGACGCCATCTTGAGGACGCCGCGCGGGAAGAAGAGGGGCGTGGACTCCGAAAGCGCGCGAGAACTGAAGCCCCGCCTCACGTCCGGACGTTGCGTAAGGTCCTGGAAGGAGCCCAGCAGACGCCGACGTCACCGGAGCGCGACGGAAGGTCCTCAACCCTGACGATCTACTGCGGAGCCGCGGCCTACGGAACAGGATCATCGCAAGGTAGGCCACAGTCCACTAGGGGGGAGGAAGATGTCGGATGCGGAGGAGAGCTTCATTGCCTCAACCCCCGCCAGCGCCACCGCTGCTGCAGTTATGCCCTTCACCATGCCCTATATCCCGGGAGCAGCTTGGCTACCCCAGTACTCAGGGGAGTCACATACCCTGCATGACTTTAGAGAAAAGCTGGATAGCCTCTTCCAGGTGTACCCCCTCACAGAAGAGCAAAAAGTGAGCATCCTGGTGGCCCAACTAACCGGGGCAGCCAAAAGGGAAGTAAAATCCTGGCCACCTGGGAGGAAGACTGTCGCAGGGATACTAACCCGGCTGAAGGATACCTTTGATACCCGCACCTCAGCCGAGATTAAGCTTAGATTCTACGGGTGCAAGCAGCGAGCGCATGAGAGTATAAGGGACTATGCACTAAACCTACAAGAGGCCCTGAGGGCCATTAAGCAGACCGACCCTGATGGAGTGGGAAACGAGGACAGGCTGTTGACCGAACAATTTATAGAGGGACTATATTGTAATGCCCACCGAACCCAGTTGCGGGCGATGGCCTTACAGGATCCCCATCTGGGCTTTGCACAGTTCAAGGACAGAGCCATCCGGGTGCTCCGAGAACCGGCACCGGGTGGCGTTGTGACCCACAGGCGCCCAGCTATCACTTACCACCAGGAGGCGGCGCCCTTGTCGGCAGGGCCTGTGGGAGCTGATGCGCAGGCTTTGGACAATGACCCGGCTCCAGACCTACACCATCAGGTCCAAGAGCTAGCTAAGAACGTTGCTGCGCTAACCCGAACTGTGCAGTCTTTACAGGTTTCCACCCCAGGGAAGATCCAGCTGGCATCCGGACCGGAGGACATCCCGTGGCGTCGACCAAGGAGGACCCCACCGGCCAGAGGAAGACCCAGTGACCGATACAGCGAAGACGGACGACCCATCTGCCGCCGCTGCAATCAACCCGGACATATGGCAAGGTACTGTTCTTTAAACGGGCACAACCTGGGGTAGAGGGCCAACCCCCAGGAAAAAGATCACCAGGCCCATCGAACTGGCGCGACAGGTATGTGGGAGGACGTCCAGTCTTGCCTGTGGTACTGGATGGCATTCCCATGAGTGCCCTACTGGACACCGGGTCACAGGTCACCACCATCCCGTACGTGCTCTTTAAGCAGTACTGGAATGACTCGGATATTACCCGCTACCCTGACGACGACTTGAGTATCATCGCCAGCAATGGCCAGCCCGTGCCACAGATCGGATTTAAAGAGGTGACCATCAAAATCGGTAGAGTCGAACTGGCAGCACAGGGACTGATCATTGTAGATATTGACAAACATGAGAGTCACCCAAAAATAACTCTAGGAACTAATGTAATTGAAAATTGTCTTGCAGAGGTGATTTTCCTTTTACAGCAGGTTGCCAAGAACGCCAGCTCCGGCGAGCAGCGGGTGCTCCAGAAAGAGATCCGGGCACTGATGCGACGGCAACAGGTGGAACTCTCCGGCGGTGAGATTGGTAGCGTAAGAATGTGTGACCCTTTTCCTATTGCCATGCCCCCAAAAAGTGAAATGATGATTTGGTGCCGGGCAGCTATTGGTCTGAGAGGTAGGGATTACCAGGCAATGGTAGAACCAGTTTACTCAGACAGTAGGCCCACCATTTTGACAGCACGGGGGGTGGTTGATGTACGCCATGGGAGGGTGCCCGTTCGCATAATAAATATCGGGGAGAGGGAAGTGTACCTGCCCCGGTATGCCACGCTAGCCAAATTATATACCATTAACCAAAATTCTATACAATCTGTGGAACCCTTGCCTCCATCTCACCCGGAGGAAGGTAACGGCTCTAAGAAAAACATGGAGGACTGGTGTCAGCAACTACATCTGGGTACTGACTCCACTCCCTCACACCAGAAACAAGGAGTCTATCGGGTGGTTCAGGAGTACGAGAGAGTGTTCAGTAAACACCCGTTAGACTTCGGGCGAGTCAAGGGGGTAGAACACCACATCCCCACGGGAGACCATCCTCCTATAAAAGAGAGGTATCGACCCGTACCCCCTGCCCACTACCAACACGCCAAGGGGATGCTTAGAGACATGAAGGAGGCTGGGGTGATCAGGGATAGCTGTAGCCCCTGGGCAGCTCCACTAGTCTTAGTCAGAAAAAAAGACAACACCATGAGGATGTGTGTAGATTACCGGAAAATCAACCGTATCACACACAAGGATGCGTACCCCTTACCAAGGATAGAGGAGTCATTGGCTGCTTTAAGATCTGCTAACTTCTTCTCTACCTTGGATCTCACTAGCGGGTACTGGCAGGTTCCTGTAGCAGAGGCGGACCGGGAGAAGACCGCATTCACCACCCCGATGGGACTTAGCGAGTTCACCTGCATGCCGTTCGGACTCTGCAATGCACCAGGAACCTTCCAACGACTAATGGAGTGTTGTCTGGGCCACAGAAACTTCGAGACGGTCCTGTTGTACCTGGACGATGTCATCGTATATTCCAAGACGTATGAGGACCACCTGAAACACCTGGCGGAAGTGTTCGAAGCTCTGGCGAGTTACGGCCTAAAGGTGAAACCCTCCAAGTGTCACCTCCTGAAACCAAAGGTGCAGTACCTGGGACACGTGGTGAGCGCTGACGGAGTGGCTCCCGACCCTGATAAGATCACCGCAATTAAGGAATGGCCAAGCCCCTCCAGCGTAAAAGAAGTGCGGCAGTTCCTCGGGTTGGTAGGCTACTACCGAAGGTTTATTCCCGGTTTCACCAAAAAGGCAGCACCTATGCAGGACCTCCTGATAGGCCAGTCCCGGAAGGCCAAGAACCAGAAGCCGCCCTTCAAATGGGAGGAGCTGGAAGAAGAGTCCTTCCGCCAGCTGAAGATGGCCCTCACGGGGGACGAAATCCTGGCGTACCCGGATTATAGCCAGCCCTTTATCCTCTACACCGACGCCAGTAACATCGGGCTAGGAGCCGTACTGTTCCAGATCCAGCAGGGGAAGGAACGAGTAATCGCCTACGCCAGCCGAAAACTGCGACCCACCGAAAGGAACCCCGAGAATTACAGCTCATTTAAGCTAGAGTTCCTGGCCGTAGTATGGGCAGTCACCGAGCGCTTTAAGCATTACCTCGCTTCTTCCCGGTTCACCGTGTACACGGATAACAACCCGTTGACACACCTGGACACGGCAAGACTCGGTGCCCTGGAGCAGAGGTGGATGGCCCGTCTGTCCAACTACGAGTTCACAATCAAATACCGGGCCGGACGCTCCAATACCAACGCGGATGCCCTGTCCAGGATGCCCAACCTGCCGGACGAAGGAGAAGATCCGGAGGGACTGGAAGAAGTTGAACTCCCTGCGTTCCACCGTCATGGGACTATCCAGTATTCCCACCGGGTAAGGAGTAAGCAGGCTGCTACGTTGAACCCCTTACCTCACTACAACTGGGCGGAAACGCAAGACAGCGACCCTGCCGTCCGACTGGTGAAGGAGATGCTGACTCGCCCGGAGGCTTGCCTTGAACCAGACGCTCCGGAGGAAGCCAAACAACTATGGGCAGAGAAGAGTCGACTGTTCCTTTACAAGGGGAAGTTGTGCCGCAGAATGGTTAACTCCCGGACGCATGAACTACTCTGGCAAGTAGTGGTGCCACGAAGAGACACAGCCATGGTGATGGAGGCATACCACGACGGAGCTGGACACTTCGGGTGGAAGAAGCTGGAGTTCCTGCTGCGCGAGCGGTTCCACTGGGTAGGCATGAGGGGAACCATCGAGAAGTGGTGCAGAGACTGTGGCCCGTGCAACCTGAGAAGGAAGGACCGTGCCAGCCAGAAGACTCCCCTGCAGTCCATCGTCACCCGGCAACCGTTGGAACTGGTAGCCTTGGATCATGTAAAACTGACCCCAAGCAGAAGTGGCTACGTCTACGCGTTAACCATCGTGGATCATTACTCCCGGTTCTTGGTTGTCGTCCCCGTCAAGGACTTAACGGCTCAAACAGCAGCTAGAGCCTTCCAGCAGCACTTCTGCCGTCCACACGGGTACCCGGACCAAGTGCTGACGGACCAGGGACCTGCCTTTGAAGCAGAGGTCTTCCAGGAATTTTGCAATCTGTATGGCTGCCGGAAGATAAGGACGACACCCTACCATCCGCAAACTAATGGACTTTGTGAAAAAATGAACCAGGTGGTAATGGATCTTCTAAAAACGTTGCCCCTGGAAGAACGCAGTCTGTGGCCTGAGAAGTTGCCCGATCTGGTGGACCTATACAACCACATCCCGGTAGGTTCCACCAACTGTACCCCGGCTTACCTAATGAGGGCGAGACCTGGTAAGTTACCTGTTGACCTGGAAATGGGAGTCCTGACACCCGAGGACACTTCACCAGAAACAGACTGGGACACAGAGAGGCAGCAGCAGTACCGGAGAGTACAGGAGAGCATGGAGCGAAGTCTCTGTCAGGCTAGGGAAAGACAAGAGAAAACTTACAACCAGTATGCTCCCGCTGTTCCCCTGGTACCCGGAGAGCAGGTCTTGAAGAGGAAGAGACGGCTCCACAAGTTGGACAACCAGTGGGAGAAGGACCCGTACACCGTACTGCCCTCAAGCCACGAGAACCCGAAGGTTTGTACCATCAGTAAAGACGGAGGGGAAACCACAGCCATCGTATCCCGGGACCACCTGAAGAAGTGTCCCGAACAACTGAGGAACCCTGAAGAGGAACAAGAAGACCATCGACCCGTAGAGGAAAGGGAAGATATGGTTAGTACTGTGCTCGGGGACTTCCCTCGGTCTTGGACTCAAGTCAATGGTGCAGTTGTGGTACCCGTACTCACCTTCCTCCAACCAGCATCCCAAGCACCTACGGAGCAACAGGTAGAGCTGGAAGAACAGCCGGTCCAGGAGGCAGAAGACCCCACACCCGCAGACCAGGAGGGTCAACCCTCTGCTTGCAGTGAGCCTGCCATATCCCTAGTGAGCCAGGGAACTCGTAGACAGCTGCCCAGTTTACCCTTGACAGCTCCTACACCCTGTAGTTCGGGGCCAGACAGTCAGCTCCGTAGGTCCACTAGAGCCACTAGAGGCCAGTTACCCGCACGCTGGAGGATTTGAAGTGTATAAATTGTTTTATTTATGTTTACCTGTGTATTGTTGCTTGTGTATAATTTTGTGTTTCCAGTTATTTTTAGGAGTCCTTGGTGGATTTACCGGGAATCCTTGTACATAGTTGGAGCGTAACCCAGGATGGACTAGAGACTGTTAAGGACTCGGGGTAGGACAGACCCCTACCTGGTTACGTCTCCCTGTTTTGGTGAAATGGACACCTTGCTTTCTTCAAAGACTGCACCCGGTTACGGACATGCCGTGACCACCTTTATGTGTTTCTTTATTGTATTGTTATTGTTATATCTTGTTATGTTTTTCTAAAATATGTTTAGTCCCGGAGTACTAAATTTCACTAGGGGGGAATGTGGCACCCCAGGGGTCTGGTTTCCACAGTAACAAGCAATGTTATGTCTGAGAGCAGGTGGGAGGTCTCTTGGCCAGGGATCCTGTGCATGCCACACCTCCTGCCCAGTCTTGGGAGGGGAAGACCTTCCCCTATATAAACCCGGGGCTGAAGCAGGGTTAGTCAGTCAAGGAGAGTAGAGACAAGAAACAGTCACAGGAAGAAACAGCAGAAGCTCAGTGGGAGCAATACTACTACAAGTCAGGGGCTGGCAGCTGCAGAGCTCGCCCTGACTGAGAAGCTTTCTTACCGGACCCAGCGTCCGAGGCTGTGGGGACTAACTCCTACCCAGCAGCAGAAGCCGACCGGCAGGGGATTTCAGGTCCTCAGGCCCAGAAACCCGAAGGCACGGTCACACGCGTGGGACCAGCACCGCCATCGTGGAGCGGAAGCCATTAGAAGGCCCCGAGTCACCGGCCATATGGGTGAGCACCACACGGTACACTCAGGGACGTGGGCTACTTATATCCGCTTCTAGCAAGGTAGCCAGAAGAGTACAGTCAGTTTGGGAGGCCTACAACTCCGCCTGGCCAGGGGAGATCCCATCTGCTCAAGGACTGACCAGGCCCCGTTCGCTAGCAAGTACTCCAGGAGGGTCTATCGTTGTTACCAGTAAAGACCCTGAATTACACCGCACCGTCTCTGAGTGGTTCCTGCTACCCTCATCTTCCACGTCGGCTGCCCTGATGCCATACCCCTCCCGTTGGGGGTTATACTATCACGCTGCACAATTCTACACCGGCCTCAGCGGTCTGCCCTGCAGCGGCAGCTCCATAGCTGCAAATCAACGGGTGGCGTAGTCGGCACTCAAATAACATCTATCAAGACTGCCACACACTGAGTTGACTCCCTGGGCACGGACCGGGTCCCCGCCACTCGGAGACTACAACCCTCATCTGATCCGGTTCCGGGTAAGCCCCCGTGCGCGAGACGCTGCGCGACACAGCAGGCCCAGGGGCGCGTCATATGTATTTACAATGAGATGTCATAGTAGCTTTTGAGGATGTAATGTGCAGGTGTTCCAATATTTTTGTCCATATACTGTATTATAGGGGCAAGGAAACAGTGTTTGTAAGTTTTAGAGCACCAACATACTCCTCAGCACTGTATAAAGACTGAAAAATCTTCAATCAGTCCCTTCCACAATGGGACTCCCAACCTAATGTCCTACCCCAGGCACAAGAATGGTCTAGGGACAATTTCATTGGAACCCCAGGTGTGTTTTTAGATTGGGGAAGGAAAACATTGTAAACCCAATTGGTCAGGTTTGATCCCAAACCCTAGTAATGGAAGCCAGCAATGCTAACAACTGAACCACCATACTGCATTAGTTTGGTTAGTGTATTATTAAAGAGAACACTTGACACTTGCTATAAATATGTTATTTTTTACCTGGTACAAATGCTTCTGTTCTCCTGAATCTGGCAGTATTTCTCTTTTGTTCTCACAATTTTTCATCCCTGAGATATGGTCTCTTGCCTGAGTATAAATTGGACTTGATCCTCAAGAAGACTCCTATAGAAAAGAATTGAGGACCATGCCCACTTGGGTAAACAGACAAGATTTACTTACAAGGAAGATGGGGGCCATATCACAGGAAGGGAGAAAAATATGCCAAATTTATGTGAAAAGCGACATTCCACCTTAAAAATAGACAGATTTATGGCAAGTTCTGGGCTCTTTTTAATTCTGAGAATCTCTGCTAATCTATTTAAGAGTCTTTACACATCATAAGGTTCAAAACTATGAGGAATATGTACAAAGGTTTACTACGGTCCATCCCAACATAAATCTTAAAAAGTAATCTAAGTGAGGACGTGAGAACTTTATTATATGTTATTTCTATGGATTTACCTTTGTAACCTATAAAGTGTATTAGAACCTAATGTTACTGTGTCAGTGAGCACAGCTAATCTGACAATCCCAACTCAGTGAAGAAAAGGAGTTGCTTATCTTGGCCAACTGACCAGAGGAGATGTCTTACTGATATAACAATGATCCATAGCAGCCTTAAACATTCGATTAATTCATTTCCCTTCATGGATATCCAGAAGATGACTGAAATAGTGAGAAAATGTTCTAGGTTATTATTGTAGCGGATGAAGATATAAGATATTCTGCCCAGCGTGTTTTATTTATATTATCTCTGAATATTGGCATGGTCTAAGGACATTTAATATACTGAGGCACTGTAGCGAGATAACTCTTCTCTTTCCCAGGATTTCTGCTGCTGCATTCTTCACATCCTTTCGCCAGTGTTATGTAATTCAGACATGTTTCGTGGAAATATACAAAGATCGGAACGAGTCAGTCACTGAATTCTGTAGCCTTCATTCACTACTGGGAAACTTTGGCTCAGCTAACTATAAAAGGGCAAGGTCAGAGAACATATTAGAAAAAAAATATAAAAATAGTATAGTTATTAGGGTGGTGATCCTCAGTGGACTGTGCAATTTTAGGGTGCCAACATCTGAGGTCACGCAGGGAAAAATCAGGGTCAGGTTAGGGATTGCCTAGTCTGTATACGAACCCGTGGTTTGTAGATTTAACATCTCCCCTGGTTTGTTCATCCCTGTGTGAGAGTTAGACCACGGCCCCACTATCAGTATTTGGTCAGTATTCGATAAGTATTTTTTCTCAGGAGTGGGAGCCCAAACCAGGGCCTTAGGGCTCAGTCATAACAAATATATGACAAAGTAGAGGGTCCAATACTGACCCCCGTAGTACCCCACTGTTAACTGTGACCCAATCCGAGTCTGTTCCATTACTAACCACCCTCTGCTTCCTATATCTGAGCCAGTTATTAATCCAATTACACATATTTTCCATAAAAAGTCCCATTTCACTTATTTTATGTGCAAACTTTATTTGTGGCACTGTATCAAATGCCTTTTAAAAGTCCAGATTAGTGAACGTCGACGGCTTTACCTCACCCAGTCTGGAATTTACCTCCTCATAGAATCTGATCAGATTAGTCTGATAAGACCGATCCCTCATAAAACCATATTGATGTTGGGTTGCAAAGTTATTTTTAAATTATATATTCCAGGATAACACCTCTTAGAAAACCATTAAAGATTTTGCCACAATTGAGGTTAAATTTACTGGGTTATATTTTCCAGGCTCAAATTTTGTCCTCTTTTTGACTATTGGCTCCATATTTGCTATACGCCAGTCCAGTGGTACAGTTCCTGTTATTTTGGAATTCTTGAATATTAGAAATAATGGTCTGTACATAATTCCTGCAGTCCTCGGGGGTGTATGCCATCTCGGCTGGTGATTTGTCTAATTTAGTGTTTTTGAGGCAGCACCGTACTTCTTCCTGGGTTAACTTATGGTATACTTGATCATGTCAACTGTCATGGGATTTTTTTTCTATGTAAATATTGTAGAAAGAGGGTAATTAGTAAATCCTTTTTCAAACAGTTGGAAACTAGACTTTTGTTAGACCCCAACTCCAATAAAATAGTAGGGGGTGACTTCAATTCAGTAGTGTCTGTACATGAAGACAGGAAAAATACTACAGGCATCATACAGTCAACAACTACACATGACAACAAGCTATCCACCTCTCATGTGCACATGTCACTTAGTGACTCGTGGAGGTTCCTTAATCCTAGCAATGGAGAATTTACACATTTCTCACACGCCAATGATTCATGGTCTCGAATCGATTATACAGTGCATTGTGAAAGTATTTGGCCCCCTTGAACTTTTCTACCTTTTGCCACATTTCTGGCTTCAAACATAAAGATATAAAATTCTAATTTTTTGGGGAAGAATCAACAACAAGTGGGACACAATCGTGAAGTGGAACGAAATTTATTGGATATTTTAAACTTTTTTAACAAATTAAAAACTGAAAAGTGGGGCGTGTAATATTATTCGGCCCCTTTACTTTCAGTGCAGCAAACTCACTCCAGAAGTTCAGTGAGGATCTCCGAATGATCCAGTGTTGTCCTAAATGACTGGTAATGTTAAATAGAATCCACCTGTGTGTAATCAAGTCTCCGTATAAATGCACCTGCTCTGTGATAGTCTCAGGGTTCAGTTTCAAGTGCAGAGAGCATCATGAAGACCAAGGAACACACCAGGCAGGTCCGACATACTGTTGTGGCGAAGTTTAAAGCCGGATTTGGATACAAAAAGATTTCCCAAGTTTTAAACATCTCAAGGAGCACTGTGCAAGCGATCATATTGAAATGGAAGGAGTATCAGAGCACTGCAAATCTACCAAGATCCGGCCATCCCTCTAAACTTTCATCTCGAACAAGGAGAAGACTGATCAGAGATGCAGCCAAAAGGCCGATGATCACTCTGGATGAACTGCAGAGATCTACAGCTGAGGTGGGAGAGTCTGTCCATAGGACAACAATCAGTCGTACACTGCACAAATCTGGCCTTTATGGAAGAGTGTCAAGAAGAAAGCCATTTCTCAAAGATATCCATAAAAAGTCTCGTTTGAAGTTTGCCACAAGCCACCTGGGAGACACACCAAACATGTGGAATAAAGTGCTCTGGTCAGATGAAACCAAAATCGAACTTTTTGGCCACAATGCAAAACGATATGTTTGGCGTAAAAGTAACACAGCTCATCACCCTCAAAACACCATCCCCACTGTCAAACATGGTGGTGGCAGCATCATTGTTTGGGCCTGTTTTTCTTCAGCAGGGACAGGGAAGATGGTTAAAATTGATGGGAAGATGGACGGAGCCAAATATGGGACCATTCTGGAAGAAAACCTGTTGGAGTCTGCAAAAGACCTGAGACTGGGACGGAGATTTATCTTCCAACAAGACAATGATCCCAAGCATAAAGCAAAATCTGCAATGGAATGGTTCAAAAATAAACGTATCCAGGTGTTAGAATGGCCAAGTCAAAGTCCAGACCTGAATCCAATCGAGAATCTGTGGAAAGAGCTGAAAACTGCTGTTCACTTACGCCCTCCATCCAACCTCAATGAGCTCGAGCTGTTTTGCAAGGAAGAATGGGCAAGAATTTCAGCCTCTCAATGTGCAAAACTGATAGAGACATACCCCAAGTGACTTGCAGCTGTAATCGCAGCAAAAGGTGGCGCTACAAAGTATTAACTCAAGGTGGCCGAATAATATTGCACGCCCCACTTTTCAGTTTTTAATTTGTTAAAAAAGTTTAAAATATCCAATAAATTTCATTCCACTTCACGATTGTGTCCCACTTGTTGTTAATTCTTCCCAAAAAAATTAGAATTTTATATCTTTATGTTTGAAGCCAGAAATGTGGCAAAAGGTAGAAAAGTTCAAGGGGGCCATATACTTCCACAATGCACTGTATGTCTGTCTCCCCTTCCCTGTTGGCCAAATTTATCTCTGTACACATAGACAATATCGCTATTTCGGACCATGCTCCAGTAATTCTGGAACTATCACAGTTTTTTCCCAGAGGCACAGATTTTCTATGGAGATTTCCCAATTACTTCTGTAAAGATGACTCTTTTACCTTCTCCCTCAAATTATGGTGACAAGAATTTATTTCAGACAACGCGGAACACCAAAATGACCCAATATTACTGTGGGAGTCGGCCAAGGCGGTGCTCAGGGGAAAAATTTTGGCATATACATTTTCCCATAAAAAAAAGTTCTAAAGAGATATGGAGAACTCTCTACTGACTTAAAACAAGCCTACACCAAATTCTTGCTTGACCCATCCATCATAAATAAAAACCACTGGTCGCAAAAACAAGTAGAATTCAATCAATACGCAGACTTGAGGGAAAAATTTCACTTATCCAAATCTGAAGCTTATTTTTATAGGTTTGGAAATAAATTGGGGTGGATGTTGGCTAATTTAGCTAAGGGGATGAGAAAACCACAGGGAATTTTTCAATTAAAAAGTACCAACGGGGAAATCCACACCAACCCTGAAACAATATACGAGATATTAGGTTATTTTTATAAAGACCTCTACAAAAATTCAAATCAAACCCCTTCCTCCTCAGTTACACTTTTAGAAAAAGTTAAGCTACCCATCTTCTCAGAGGAACAAAAAGCTATTTTAAACAAACCTATCTCTTTGGAAGAGGTCACGAATACAATTAAGAACCTAAAACCGAACAAAGCACCCGGCCCAGACGGTTATACAAATTAATTTTTCAAATCTCTGAGAGAGGAAATTTCCCCATTATTGGAATCAATTTTTAATAAACTATCTCAAGGCGACTCAATTTTTCCTTCTGCAAACACAGCGTATATTAAATTACTACTAAAACCGTGATAAAGACCCACTATTCCCTAGCTTATACAGACCAAACTCTCCCATTAATACTGATATTAAGATCATATCTAAAATAATGGCTGACAGACTGGCCTCCATCTTACCCCATCTCATTTCCCCTGCCCAGGCGGGCTTTGCAAAAGGTCGTTCGGCCTCTCTAAATATCAGAAAAGTACTACTGATACTAGATAAAATTCACTCTTTACCAGATTTAAAGGGCTCCCCAGCGATTGTTTCCTTGGATGCGGAAAAAACTTTTGATAATATAAATTGGGAGTGGCTATATATGGTCTTAACAAAAATGTCATTAGCAGGCCCTTTCTTTAACTACATTCGTAATCTATATTCATCTCCAAGGGCTTAGGTTTACACTCCGGGTTTCTTGTCCACTCCATTCCCCCTTGAGAAAGGAACGAGGCAAGGTTGTCCTTTGTCCCCCCTCCTCTTCAACTTAGCTCTGGAGCCCGTAGTCTGCATTTTGTCTGATCCAAGCACTTTCACAGGCATTCAGTTTACTAGGAAATCAATTCAGGTGGCTTTTTTTGCTGACGATGTCATTTTATTTGTGTCTGACCCCACCCAATATCTACCTATAGTATTAGACTTACTTAAAATATTTGACTCTTACTCAGGGTTTAAAATCAATGTTAAGAAATGTGAAATACTCCCATTAACCGAAAAGGGAACAAAACTCTGCTCAGATGGATCCTTAGATGGTATACCCCTAGCACCCTCACATATCACCTACCTGGGAATTGAAATAGGCCGTTTGCCTTCATCTATATACACCTTAAACTACCCTCCTCTTCTTAAAAAAATCGTCAATCAATTAAAGTCATGGCAAGATTTGCCTCTATCTTTTATGGGTAGGGCAAATGATCAGTACAGTAAAAATGATCAGTATAGCCAGGATTATGTATCAACTACAAACCTTACCATTACTCCTGAAACACACGGACGTAACTATTAGTGTTGAGCCACCCCTGTAGTGTTCGAGTTCGGTTCGGTTCGTCGAACACCCGTGTGTTCGCCGAACTGTTCGTCGAACTGTTCGTCGAACACCTTCGAACACCGTTAAAACCAATGGCAGGCAAACAAAAACACATAGAAACACATAGAAAACACCTTCAAAGGTGTCCAAAAGCTGACAAACTGCTCAGAAGACACAACTAACACATGGAAAAGTGACAAGTACATATAGTCATGCGAAAAGAAAAGAGGTGGAGGAGTAAAAGGAGGGGGAGACACAGATATAGGCATGTCATGCCCTTCTAAAATCCAAAAAGTGAGAAGCCGAGACGGCCAGTCCGCTCCTGCCCGTGCCACCTCCGTGTCGCCGGGTTTGTGCCAGAGCCGCGGTGAACCCTGACGGCCAGCCCCCCTCTCCCAATACTGGTGCCTGTCCGCTGGTGGGTCGAGAGAGCCCCCCTGTGGTGGAGGCAGCTCTAAGCTTTTTAATTTAAATTGTCCCTCTAATTTGAATGAATACACTTTAAATCCATTTACAAGGATCTATTGGAGGGCAAGTCTCATGCCAGCAGCCGCGTAATTCCAGCTCCAGTAGCGTCCACTAAAGCTGCTGCAGTTAAAAAGCTTTTATAAGGATCGAGCTCGGCTGTCCACCGCAAGGCATCCTAGTGCCAGTCCCAGCCCCTATGCCTTGGGGTGCCTCCTGATGCTCTTCACTGAGTATCCCGTGGTCCCGAAGCATTTCCTTTGAAAAAATTAAGTGTCCAAACTACAGGTGGTGTAGCTTGCTTAACAGCCGGGATAATCCGCTGACTAGCAGACACTGCTACTAGGCACAAAGTATTTTCTGGGCTAGATGCAGTTAAAAATTTGTAAGTAGATACTCTCGTTGGATGCTGAGAAAGCATTCCATAAGGTCTCCTGGCACGCCATATATGATTCTCTTAAAAAGCTTGGGGTAGGGGTCTAGGGGACCCTTTTATAGCCAAAATCACGGCCCTGTATCACAATACGTCACCTAGGCTGAAGATAAATGGAACTGTAGCACCGAGGGCTCGGTTGCTACAGACGTATTGCACCTCACCCAGAGGTGTGATATCTCACTCTCAGATAAGGATGGAGTGTGGATCAGGACCCGACACCTGCATGCATTACACCACATTGCCGTGGGGCAGGGCGACCAATATGCCCCTGAGATGGGCACGACAGTCCCTGTCCCTGGCTGGAGTAGGGGGAGGGAACACTGAGGAAGGGGAACCCTGCAGTGCAGGAGCAGGGAGGAAGCAGTTCCTGGGTGCATTGAGAAGGGAGTATAAAAGGTGGGCACCATCTTAGTTCAGTGCAGAGAAGTCTGAGCAGAAGTGGCAGGGAGCAGGGCCTCTGCATGAGCTCTGCTCCGGAGGCGGGCCTAGTAACAGAGGCCCAGGCCTGCAAGAGGGAGAAGGAAGGAAGAGGAGCGGAGAAGGCTCCAGGAACGAGGAATGAAGGGATCCCAGGGGTGCGGACGGGCGAGTCGCCACCGCACGCCCGAATCCACCTGCGTGGAGGGGTCAGGCCAAAGGGGGAGACCGGTCCCCGAACTAGTGGAGGCAGGAAACGACCCTCAGCTAGAAACCGGAGGCTCTGACATTTTATGTGGCGCAGCCCCTTGCTCCACCCGCTAGGAAGGCACCACATAGGGTCAGGGAAACTGGCGCCAAGTTTACCAAGAGGAGGCCCGAGGCAGCCGGACAGAAGTGTTGGTAAGAAAGGCCAGACAAAGGACACACAAAGGGGGTCCTGTGAAGCGTTCCAAAGTTATCTGGGAGTTGTCTGAGCCCCTCACCTGGTGAGCACAGTACGACGTGGGCAGCCGTTACCTGCAGACGTGGTCTGGATAATAAGAACTGTGAGTAAAGGCCCTGAACTGCATCACTGACTCCGTGTCGTTACTGCTGCTGCCCTGCACCATCACCCCCATCCTCCGCATACACTGCCCTGAGGCTATACTCCTCCCGTGGGGAGTTATGCTACGCTCTGCTGCACCCACAACACCAGCCTTAGCGGTCTGCCCTGTAGCGGCGGTTCACTCTGACCGCAATCCACGGGTGGCGTAGTCGGACATTTAAACATCAAAACCACATAAATAGTTCCGCCACTGGTTTGACCGCCCTGAGCCACGGAACCGGATCGCCGCCACGAAGACTACAACCACCAGCATCCACCAAAAAGGGTCCGGCTCCGGGTGTCCCAAGGCCCAGGGGGTGCGTCAGAACATTTTCATCACCTTTCACAATCACCAATGGGACAAGGCAGGGATGTCCTCTGTCCCCTCTCTTATACATCCTAGTGACGGAGCACCTGCTCTCATCAATTCGCCATAACCCCAATATTAGGTGGATTGAGGTGGGAGGCACCGAGTACAAGTGCTCTCTATTTGCTGATGATGTCCTAGTATATATCACTCAATCACATATATCCATCCCTGCTGTTATGGCTGAAATAGATCACTTTGTTACATGGTAAAATTTTAAAATCAATGCAGCGAAGTCTGAGGCCCTCGATGTCTCCCTCCCTAAATCCATATAGGATTCCATCCAGTCCAACTTTCCCTTTGCCTGGCCCTCACAGGGTATCAAATACTTAGGAATTCCTATTCATAGAGACCTCTCCCATCTATGTTATCTTAATTTTGGGCCCTTTATTGAACAATTCCATACAGACCACGGTTGGCAAGTTAGAACTGTAAGATTCACTACGTGAACCACTGGTGTTTTGTGGAAAAGCACATGTACACCGCGTTCCAAATTATTATGCAAAAAGTGTTTAGGAGTGATAAGGGAAGAATTTGTTTGTTTGTCAGTTAAACTCATTGATGGTGATGTGTGTCAGGGCTCTTTATATCACTGTAAGCAATTGCAGACACCTGTGCTAATTAGTTTGGCAGGTGTGTCCAATGAAAGGCAAGACTACTTAAGAAGGCTCTCTCACATTATTAAGCAGCCTACATTTTCTGCCAAAATGGGAAAGAAAAAGGATGTGTCGGCTGCTGAGAAGCAACAAATTGTGGAGTGTTTAGGTCAAGGCATGACTACAATCAACATTGTGCGATGATCAGGATGAAGTGTCTTGGCAATCAAGAAGTATGTAGCTGATTCACAGTACACACGTGTGCGTGCTGATAAGGGCAAATTGAGGACTCTTTCCTACAGGCAATTACGTCAGGTTGAAAGAGCAGCGGCAAAAAAGCCTTGTCATAGCAGCAGACAAGTTTTTGAAGCTGCTTGTGCCTCCAACGTCCCCCGAACAACAAGATGCAGGGTCCTTCAGAGGTTTGCAGCTGTGCATACGCCATCCTGTCGACCTCCTCTATCCACTTCACACAAGCAGAAACGGCTCCAGTGGGCCAAACATTACATGAAGACTGATTTCAAAACTGTTTTGTTCACGGATGAGTGCCGTGCAGCGCTCGATGGTCCAGATGAATGGAGTGGAGGATGGCTGGTTGATGGACACCCCACGCAAACACGGCTACAGCGCCAACAAGGAGGAGGTGGAGTAATGTTTTGGGCTGGAATCATGGGGAGAGAGATTGTCGGCCCCTTTAGGATCCCTGAAGGCGCTAAAGATGAACTCCATAATGTATGTGGATTTTCTCAAACAGCACTTCCTGCCATGGTTCAAGAAGAAGAACCGTGTATTTCACAGCAAGATCATTTTTCTGCATGATAATGCACCATCTCATGCTGCACATAAAACATCTGCATCTCTGGCTGATATGGGCATAAAAGGGGACAAACTTATGGTGTGACCCCCATGCTCCCCTGACCTCTACCCCATTCAGAACCTTTGGAGCATCATTAAAAGGAGTGTCTATGATGGCGGGAGGCAGTTCACATCTAAGCAACAGCTCTGGGAGGGTATTCTGTCCTCATGCAAAACAATTGAAGCAGAAACCATCCAAAACCTGACAAATTCAATGGACGAGAGAGTTCAGAAGCTCCTTTCGAACAAGGGGTCCTATGTGAAAATGTAACATCACCTAGAATAAAGTTTTGAGTTGAAAACTGTGTGATTTCAGTTTCTAACAACCTGCTAATGCTTATAATTTCAAAAATGACCATTTTTTTGGTCTTTATTAAAATGAAAAGGTTGATCGAAAAGTTTGGGGGATCTAAGAGTGTGGCAACCCAGTAGTCATGATTACTTCGAATTCTGACAATATGAGGGTCATGCTGCAGGTAGTGCAGCAAGAAGGCACTTATGTGTCTTGCGCATCTCGGAGCCCCAAAATTATTTTCCGGGCTAGATGCAGCTAAAAATTATTTTTAATTTTAAATCTGGTGAAGCTTATTATAGATGGCCTAATAGGATCAGTGCTGCACACTGCTACAAAGCCCAAATTATTTTCCAGTCAAGATACAGATAAACATGATTAGTAATTTGAAAGCTTAAAACGGTTGGTAGGGTGATTTTAACCAATCATCAAGCTTTTACTCTCCCCAGGATGACACAGGGGTAGAAAAGTCGTTTCGGATCCATGATTTGTTCATCTTTATGAACGTGAGTCTGTCTACATTATCAGTGGAGAGCCGCGTGCGCTTATCTGTCAGCACACCACCAGCAGCGCTGAACACACGTTCAGACAGAACGCTGGCTGCGGGGCATGACAAGATCTCCAAGGCGTAAGTGGCTAGCTCCGGCCATTTATCCAGATTGGAAGCCCAAAAAGAGCAAGGGTCCAGTGACACAGTCGTGGCTTCAATGTTTACTTGGAGATACTCCTGTACCATCGTCTCTAGGCGTTGACTATGTGTCAGACTTCTTGTCTCCTGTGGCCTTGCAAAGGATGGGCTAAAAAAGTGGTGAAATGATTCCGCAAAATTGATGTTACCAGCAGATACTGTGGTTCTGTTACGGTTTGAGTGCTGAACACTTGACGGTCCCACGGTTGGCAAGTTGGAACTGTGAGATTCACTACGTGCACCACTGGTATTTTGTGGAAAAGCACATGTAAGATTCTGCAACAGTCTCTGCTGATACTCCTGCATGCGTGCATCCCTTTCTATGGCAGGAATAATTTCTGCAAATTTACTTTTGTACCGGGGATCTAACAGTGTGGCAACCCAGTAGTCAGGATTATTTCTAATTCTCACAATTCGAGGGTCATGTTGCAGGTAGTGCAGCAAGAAGGCACTCATGTGTGTTGCGCATCCAGGAGCACCAAGTCCCTGTTGTGTTGGTGGCGAGGTAACAATCATGCTTCCTTCCTCTGTCCTCTCCCCCCAACCTCGCACAACAGAAATGTGATCAAGGTCTCCCTCATCTGATGAGTCTTCCATCAGTTCGTCCTCCACTTCTTCCTGGGCTCCTGCACCTTCCTCACTAGTTTGGCTGCTACCATGCGCCCTGGTAAAATCATCTCCCCCACCCTCACATGCCTGCCGCCCTGGTGCTGCCGACTGTCTGGACCTTGCAGATGTTAGCCCTTCCGCATACAACTCCTCCTCCTCTACTTCCTCCACCTCCTCTTGTGCCACCACCTGACTCCGAATTCTGTTTAACATGTGCTCCAGCATGTAAATCACCGGAATAGTCATGCTGATAATGGCATCGTCAGCACTAAACATCTTCGTCGCCATTTCAAAACTGTGCAGAAGGGTGCATAGGTCCCTGATCTGAGACCACTCCTCCAGCGTGATTTGCCCCACCTCTGAATCTCGTTGGCCCAGGCTATACGTCAGAACGTATTGCACCAGGGTTGTCGGTGCTGCCATAGTCGCTGCAACATGTGCAGAGTTGAATTCCACCGGGTAGGCACATCGCATTTTAGCCGGTGAAGTGGCAGGCCCAACGACTTCTGTAGAGATGTAAGTCGCTGAGCTGCGGGATGCGAACGGCGGAAGTGAGCACACAGCGACCGTGCCCTCTGCAGAAGGCCATCTAGTCTGGGATAGTGGGCTAAAAATTGCTGGACAACCAGGTTCAACACGTGAGCCATACAAGGCACGTGTGTGACATTGCCCCGGCGAAGGGCCGCACCCAGGTTTGCAGCATTGTCGCACAATAACCAGCCCTCGGTCCCTCAGATGTGGACAAGTAAAAGACCATTTCCTCCTAGCCATGAGAAAGCTAAGAGGTTGAATTTCACCATCTGCAAGCTCTTGGCTACAGAAATGCTGCCTTTCCGCCTGGTGGACACAGAGGATTTTCGAGACCTTATGTCCGTCGCAGTGCCCCAGTACCAGATGCCCAGTCGGCACTACTTCTCAAAGAAAGGTGTGCGATTGGGGTGACACCTTTGAGGACTGGAGTATTTGTGATGTTGAAGTTGATGTGGAGGAGAGCCCACTTAAAGGAGCACTTGATATCCGTTGAAGCACCTGCTGTTTTTGTGCCTCATCTGGAATTTGTAGCGATTGGCGTGGCCGTAAGAAAGGGATCTTATCACATTGTCCGCTAAAAGAAGTAGACATTTTAGTTTGGCTGGAAGATGGTCTTTCTTCTGCACCTACCCCACGGACACAACCTTTTTTCCCCTTCCCAACACGCCTATTCCCCTTTCCACCAGCAGCAGGCCTTTTTCCACTCATTTTGGTGGTTAACTAATTCACAACTCTGGAGTTGTTTGCACAAAAAAACAATGGATGGTAACCGAGCAGAGCTGAGTGGCCAAACTGTGGTATTAGGCCAAAACTATTGGCTGGGTTAGATGCAGAAAAAAATTATTTTTAATTTGCAACCTGATGGAGGTCAGTATAGATGGACTAATAGACCAAGTCCCACACACCGCTAGAAGCCCAAATATTTTTTCAGAGCTAGATGCAGAAAAAAATTATATTCAATTTGCAACCTGCTGGAGGTCAGTATAGAAGGACTAATAGAACAAGTCCCACACACTGCTAGAAGCCCAAATATTTTTTCAGAGCTAAATGAAGAAAAAAATTATTTTTAATTTGCAACCTGATGGAGGTCAGTATAGATGGACTAATAGACCAAGTCCCACACACTGCTAGAAGCCCAAATATTTTTTCAGAGCTAGATGCAGAAAAAAATTATATTCAGTTTGCAACCTGATGGAGGTCAGTATAGATGGACTAATAGAATGATGCTATGCCCAAAAGATTTTACTTCACTAGGTGCAGTAAAAAAATTGGTATTCTATACACAGGTGGTATATCTTGCAACACAGATAGGCTACTCCACTGACTAACACACTCTGCAATAGGCCAAAAAGGATTAGCTTTGCTAGATTCAGCCAAATGCTGTGAAAAAAACTTGCACAGCACTGGCACAGACCTGCCTGGCAAAAACTGATAGGAACTGATGTAACCTAGTCCTGAAAAGGACTCCAATTACAATTAGTCTTTACTCCCACAATCTATCTATTTAAGAGCACAGACCTGCCTGATAAAAGTCGTAGGAAATGCTGTAACCTAGTCCTTAAAAGGACTGCAATCACAACTATTCCCTACTCCCAAGCTATCTGTATATTTGTGCGAAAATTGGCTTGAAATTAACAAGGTATAGCGCACACAGCAACAGCGGTGCCGTCTAACACGCAGCTGCAGCAGTGAGAAAATGGTGGCGACGGGGAAAATGGCTTGGTCTTATAGGGCAAGGACATGTGACATACACTGCCAATCACACATGCCCTTGCTTGTGTGAAAAAAAGCACTTCGCTCCGTGTGTGCGCTGCTGATAGGCTGACAGATTGCACCTCCCCACTGCAAATGCGGGAAAGAGAAAAAAAAATGGAGATCTTCATTGTTCCTGCAGAGATCCATCCCCTGCCTCTCCCCCCGCCCCGCTGTACACTCAAACTGCGTATTAACATTAATTTTCATCATTACTGAGAAAAAATCCAGTTATGATTTTGGTGCACGAACAGTTATCGAACATAACCTCGAACAGCCGAATTTTTCTCAAATTGTTCGTGTTCGCCGACCGGCTCGAACACCGCCCAAAACAGCTCGAATTTGAGATTGGCGAACAGTTCGAGTAGAACAACGCTCATCTCTAGTAACTATACTCAATAGAGCCTTCAGTCACTTTATTTGGAAAGGAATTAGTATGAGCAAACTTATGGCTTCCAAAGACGACGGAGGCATTAATTTCCCAAGCATCAGAGATTACAATCTTGCTTGCCTTTTACGGTATATAATAGACTGGTTTAATAAGAGACGTACATATTCTGACTACTCGCTGGAAGCAGATTATGCATACCCCCTTGACCTGGTTGCCCTCCTTCATTCTCGATTTACCTCTCTTCCCTTGGCAGTTAAAAAGTCAACAATCCTTAGGGACACTATTTCTGAATGAAAGGCAGTCAGAAAAAAATACGGTCTTTCTTTCAGAATTTCAAAGCACCTCCCGATATTGCAAAACCCAGAATTCCCCCAGAGTAATGAAAATAAACTATTTCTGAAATGGCGACAAGCAGGTGTAGACAACGCATCCCATCTTCTCCACTCAAGTGAGCAAAGATGGATGACATGTATCGAGTGTTTAGACAGATACAATCTACCTCCCCAACACTATTTACAATATGAACAAATTAAACTATCCATTATGGCCAATTTAAAAGATGCGACCTTTGAGGTCTCTCAAAATGTCTTGGATGTCATTCTGTTGTCTCCAATGGGTACCCCTTAAATTTCTGTCCTTTATTCTGTAATGAGATCCAATCTACTAGGAGTTCACCCAGATACTTTCTTCAAATATTGGAGACAACAGTTGGAGGATGTGGAAATCTCTGATAAGATCAGGTCAGGCTGGAATTTAATAAGAAAACACATTATAAACGAAGCATGGAGAAAAGGCAATATAAAATAATGCATGGCGCCATCTATGCATTTAACATACCTAAAAAAGATTTGCTTTCAAACAGGCTAACAACCTGCCCTAAATGCCACCTTCCACTCTCCGACCTCATGCACGGCCTATGGTCATGCCCGGCTTCAGTTTCATATTGGGGACAAGTATCAGCTATGATCGACACCATATGGGGTCCGGGTTATACTCTTTCCCCTTATCTAGTCTTGTTACATTTTTGGAACAACACAGAAAACCCTGAGGGGAAAAGTGGAAACCCTCCGAAATTGCCCCACACCCTACTTATCCTGGCAAAAAAACAATTACTTAAATATTGGCTAGAACCCAACACCCCCCCATTGAAGAGTTAACAGCTCAAATGAAACATTTTATGGAAATAGAACAAGAAGACGCCCTTAGCAATAAGGAAGCACAAGCTGGCAAATTTCTTCCGAAATGGAAACAGTTTATTGTAAATTGCTGCTCATTAAATGAAAAAAAGAAAATGGTGGAACCCTTCACTTCCACAGCGTGGTACATTCTGGAAGATCTTGAGTATAGCCTAGGTCCATTATGCCTGGATTGAGGGGGGAAGGGGAAAGAGTGGAATGGAGGGATCATTTGGTGAAGGTCTATAATACTAACATAGGTGGTCTAATCTAACAAGAGGGCTTCAATAAATCAGAGTATCAACTGGATTGCATGTTAATTAAACTGATGTAAGTTAGATTGTTATTAAGTTCTTATATTATATTGTTTTGCTTTACCAATCAAATATGTAAGAACTATCTCTTTATACCCTGTCTGCAAACAGGTATCTGATTATCACCTTAATCTGGTATGTTTTGTTTCTTTTTGAAAAGTTAATAAAAATTATATATTAAAAAAAAAAAGAACTAATAAATTAATTTTCACTCAGCTTCAAAATCTCCAAATGGCGTATTGATGATCAGATTGTGTTAGACTAATCCCAGTGGAGTATTCAGGGATACACAAACTCTAAATGATGTTGAATATGAATGTGGGAAAACTTATTACCAAAATGTCTAAGTCTATTAATTTTATTCAATGGATCACTTTTTATTTAAAAGTTTACGGAAGAAGCTATAGCCCCCATCTATACGACCTCTTCCAAAGATCAAACTTTCTATGACTCTGCTCTTTCTCTTCACCTCTTAATATTTAGGAACAGTAAGAGCTTTGAATGAGAGACAACAGAGTCTAGACAGATGTGTACCTGGTGATAACTGAGCTCCATGATTCATCTGAATAGTCAGCACTGCCCATCAGCCTACTCCTGTTGTGAGGCCCAAGAGATCAGTAAAATGATATTAGCAAAATGTTATTCCTAAAATGTAGGTGATATTTTCACATAATTGTAAAAATTGAGTAAAGGAATCATACTGCATGAATGTAATACTAACATTACTTTCCCACTATCTGTGTCAAGAAACATAGTACAGACCTTTGAGGCAGTATACAGTACAGACCAAAAGTTTGGACACACCTTCTCATTTAAAGATTTTTTCTGTATTTTCATGACTATGAAAATTGTACATTCACACTGAAGGCATCAAAACTATGAATTAACACATGTGGAATTATATACTTAACAAAAAAGTGTGAAACAACTGAAAATATGTCTTATATTCTAGGTTCTTCAAAGTAGCCACTTTTTGCTTTGATGACTGCTTTGCACACTCTTGGCATTCTCTTGATGAGCTTCAAGAGGTAGTCACCGGAAATGGTGTTCCAACAATCTTGAAGGAGTTCCCAGAGATGCTTAGCACTTCTTGGCCCTTTTGCCTTCACTCTGCGGTCCAGCTCACCCCAAAACATCTCGATTGGCTTCAGGTCTGGTGACTGTGGATGCCAGGTCATCTGGTGTAGCACTCCATCACTCTCTTTCTTGGTCAAATAGCCCTTACACAGCCTGGAGGTGTGTTTGGGATCATTGTCCTGTTGAAAAATAAACGATGGTCCAACTAATTGCAAACCGGATGGAATAGCATGCAGCTGCAAGATGCTGTGGTAGCCATGCTGGTTCAGTATGCCTTCAATTTTGAATAAATCCCCAACAGTGTCACCAGCAAAGCACCCCCACACCATCACACCTCCTCCTCCATGCTTCACGGTGGAAACCAGGCATGTACAGTCCATCCGTTCACCTTTTCTGCGTCACACAAAGACACAGTGGTTGGAACCAAACAAGTCTTTTCTGCTTGTTGCCTGTCCTTAGCAGTGGTTTCCTAGCAGCTATTTTACCATGAAGGCCTGCTGCACAAAGTCTCCTCTTAACAGTTGTTGAAGAGATGTGTCTGCTGCTAGAACTCTCTGTGGCATTGACCTGGTCTCTAATCTAAGCTGCTGTCTTCCTTTCCTGGGGCGGTACTCATGTGAGCCAGTTTCTTTGTACCGCTTGATGGTTTTTGCAACTAAACTTGGGGACACATTCAAAGTTTTCCCAATTTTTCGCACTGACTGACCTTCGTTTCTTAAAGTAATGATGGCCACTTGTTTTTCTTTACTTAGCTGCTTTTTTCTTGCCATAATACAAATTCTAACAGTCTATTCAGTAGGACTATCAGCTGTGTATCCACCAGACTTCTGCACAACACAACTGATGGTCCCAACCCCATTTATAAGGCAAGAAATGCCACTTATTAAACCTGACAGGGCACACCTGTGAAGTGAAAACCATTTCCGGTGACTACCACTTGAAGCTCATCAAGAGAATTCCAAGAGTGTGCAAAACAGTCATCAAAGCAAAAGGTGGCTACTTTGAAGAACCTAGAATATAAGACATATTTTCAGTTGTTTCACACTTTTTTGTTAAGTATATCATTCCACATGTGTTAATTCATAGTTTTGATGCCTTCAGTGTGAATATACAATTTTCATAGTCATGAAAATACAGAAAAATCTTTAAATGAGAAGGTGTGTCCAAACTTTTGGTCTGTACTGTACATATAGTTTCCAATCTGTCTCTGTATTACTCTGTACCAGTGTACGGGGGTGGAAAGCAGAAGATGTGGTTCATTAACATCCTAGCCACTTACAACCAAATGTCACCATCTGTGGAGCGAACCGAGTAGGCAAGAACTAAAAGATGGAGGGAAGAACTTAAAGGGGACGCCGGGTCAGGTGGTGGCTGTGGCGCAGTTATCAAATATAAAAGGCTGTAGTAGGAGGGTGGGAAAGCAGTTGGCACCAGCAAGTGAGACAGAGAAGATGTGTGAGCAGTGGAATGCAGATGCATAGCAACTGAAGAGTGTCTGGAGACCGGGACAGGCGAGACATTGTTGGTCAAGACCCGAAGCCATGTCTCCACCAGTCAAGACCCAACATCCAAACGCCACCAGTCAAGCACTGAAGGTTGGACGCCTGCTGTGGTGACGAGGACACTAAAGTGAATCGGGCCTTTTCTTTCAGCGTAGATGTATGGTACAGGGTGTGGGCTGTGGTCGCGCTCCAGAAGGACTTGCAGCCAAGCGGGAAATACCGGTGACCCCCGTTAGTGCCAGTATAACAATCAAAAGTGCTTGAAGAGCATATTATGGTGATGGGCCTATTGTTGGGAGTGACACCGTTGAGCTAAGACAGAAAGATACTAATAGTCATTTAACTGGTAGCTACAGTCATGGCAGAAAGTGTTGTCACCCTTGAAATTGTTCCAGAAAATGAAGTATTTCTCCTACAAAATTATTGTAAGTACACATGTTTTGTTATACACACAAAACAAATAAAAATGTGTATTAGAACAACACAAAAAAAACAGAGAAAAAAAGGCAATCGGACATAATTTTACACAAAACCCCAAAAATGGGTCAGACAAAAATGTTGGCACTTTTCCAAATTTGTGGGTAAACAACTTTATTGTTTCAAATATGTGATGCTCATTCAAACTCACCTGTGGCAAGTAACAGGAGTGGGCAATGTGAAAATCACACCTGAAACCAGATAAAAAGGGGAGAAGTTGACTCAATCTTTGCATTGTTAGTCTATGTGTGCGCATGGAGAACAGAAAGAGGAGAAGAAAACTGTCTGAGGACTTGAGAACCTAAATTGTTGAACAATATCAAAAATCTCAAGGTTACAAGTCCATCTCCAGAGATCTTGCACAACATAATCAAGATTTACAAGCCTTGGCATTGAAGCTAATCTCCCTGGACATGGATGGAAGAGAAAAATTGATGAAAGGTTCCAACGCAGGATAGTCCAGATGGCAAATAAGCAGCCCCAATCAAGTTCCAAAGAAATTGAAGCTGTCCTGCAGGCTCTGGGTGCATCAGTGTCAGTGTTCACTATCCGTTGACATTTGAATGAAATGAAACGCTATGGCAGGAGACCCAGGAGGACCCCACTGCTGACACAGAGACATAAAAAACCTAGACTGAAGTTTGGCAAAATGTATGTGACTAAGCCAAAATCCTTCTGGGAAAGTTTATTGTGGACAGGTGAGACTAAGATAGAGCTTTTTCATAAAGCACATCATTCTGTTTAATGAAAATGAGGCCTACAAAGAAATGAACACAGTACCTACAGTCAAATATGGTGGAGGTTCAAAGATGTTTTAGGGTTGTTTTGCTGCCTCTGACACTGGGGCCTTGACTGTATGCAAGGCATCATGAAATCTGAAGATTACGAATGGATTTTGGGTCGCAATGTAGTGGCCAGTGTCAGAAAGCTGGTTTTGCGTCCTCGGTCATGGGTCTTCCAACAGGACATTGACCCCAAACATACTTCAAGAAGCACCCAGAAACGGATGGAAACAAAGCGTTGAAGAGTTCTGAAGTGGTCAGCAATGAGTCCGGATCTAAATCCCACTGAACACCTGTGGAGAGATCTTAAAAATGCTGTTGGGAAAAGGCACTCTTCAAACATGAGAGACCTGGAGCAGTTTGCAAAAGAAGAGTGGTCCAGAATTCCAATTGAGAGGTGTAAGAAGCTTGTTGATGGATGTGAGAGAAAAAAATCTGACAGCACATGGACCGTGCGTATGCCGCCCGATTTTTATGTACACATCTCAGAGGAAACCTGAAATTTCATCAGCCGAGTACAATAAATTCACAGCCCGAAACATTAGAATAGAGACAGAATAGATTGGATAGATGTCTTGTAACTATTTAATGTCACAAGCTCCCTACATATAAAAGCCTTTCATGTGGCACTAAAGGGTGTTTATCCTGGTTTAACCTATTAAAGAAATAATTTTTAATAAATGATTTGAGGTCCCTCCTATTTTTTATAACCAGCCAAGGTAAAGCAGACAGCTTTGGTAATATATTATCAGGCTGAGAAGGTCCCTGGTTATTGGGCCCTTTCCAGCCTAAAAATACTAGCCCGCAGCCACCCCAGAATTGGCGCATCACATGAGGTGCACCTGTGGCACCCCAGGGGTCTGGTTTCCACAGTAACAAGCAATGTTATGTCTGAGAGCAGGTGGGAGGTCTCTTGGTCAGGAATCCTATGCATGCCACACCTCCTGCCCAGTCCTGGGAGGGGAAGAACTTCCCCTGTATAAACCTGGGGCTGAGGCAGGGTTAGAGAGTTGAGAGGGAGAGTTCAGCCAGGAGGGCTGACAGGGAGCTGTGGCTCCGGCTGGGCCCAGCTCCTGGGCCATGCCAGAAGTAGAGACAGAGAAGAGAAGCAGATATAGGAAAGAACATCAGGAGCTCTGTGGGAGCAGTGCTACAAGGAGTCAGGGGCTGGCAGCTGCAGAGCTCGCCCTGACTGAGAAGTTATCACCGGACCCGGAGTCCGAGGCTGTGGGGACTAACTCCTATCCAGCAGCAGAAACCGACCGGCAGGGGATTGCAGGTCCTCTGGCCCAGAAACCCGAAGGCACGGTCACACGCGTGGGACCAGCACCGCCGTCGTGGAGCGGAAGCTACTAGAAGGCCCCGAGTCACCGGCCATACGGGTGAGCACCACACGGTACACTCAGGGACGTGGGCTACTTATACCCGCTTCTAGCAAGGTAGCCAGAAGAGTATTGTTAGTTTGGGAGGCCTACAACTCCGCCTGGCCAGGGGAGATCCCATCTGCTCAAGGACTGACCAGGCCCCAATCGCTAGCAAGTACTCCGGGAGGGTCTATCGTTGTCACCAGTAAAGACCCTGAACTACACCGTACCATCTCTGAGTGGTTCCTGCTACCCCCATCATCCACGTCGGCTGCCCTGAGGCCATACCCCTCCCGTTGGGGGTTATACTATCACGCTGCACAATCCTACCACCGGCCTCAGCGGTCTGCCCTGCAGCAGCAGCTCCTTAGCTGTACTCAACGGGTGGCGTAGTCGTCCAACATCTACCGCTAATACAGCGCCACTTAGTCTGACTCCCTGGGCACGGACAGGATCACCGCCACGAGACTACAACCCTCAAGAAATCCGGCTCCGGGTAAGCTCCCGCATGCGCAACGCAGCGCGACACAGGCCCAGGGGCGCGTCAACTTTTGGCGTAGTCGGCAGGATTTCATGCCCGCAACCACCGGGTACTGCGTGCCTGAAAAAGACTGTTCAAACTTACCTGTGGTGAAGATTCCCGCCATCCGGCGCCATCTTCGGCCTTCTTCCCGCCATACGTGGAGTTTTCCCGCCATTGGACGCCATCTTGAGGACGCCGCGCGGGAAGAAGAGGGGCGTGGACTCCGAAAGCGCGCGAGAACTGAAGCCCCGCCTCACGTCCGGACGTTGCGTAAGGTCCTGGAAGGAGCCCAGCAGACGCCGACGTCACAGGAGCGCGACGGAAGGTCCTCAACCCTGACGATCCACTGCGGAGCCGCGGCCTACGGAAGAGGATCATCGCAAGGTAGGCCACGGTCCACTAGGGGGGAGAAGGATGTCTGATACGGAGGAGAGCTTCATCGCTTCAACCCCCGCCAGCGCCACCGCTGTTGCGGTCATGCCTTTCACCATGCCCTATATCCCGGGGGCAGCCTGGCTACCCCAGTACTCAGGGGAAGCGCATACCCTGCATGACTTTAATGAAAAGCTGGATAGCCTCTTCCAGGTGTACCCCCTCACAGAAGAGCAAAAAGTGAGCATCCTGGTGGCCCAATTAACCGGGGCAGCCCAAAGGGAGGTAAAGTCCTGGCCACCTGGGAGGAGGACTGTCGCAGAGATACTAACCCAGCTAACCGAGGAGGAGCTGCAGTACTACCAATACGAGGAAAGCCAAGAGGACCCGGACGGGTCTGAGGACTACCCTCAGGAGGGAGCACAAAGAGGACATAGCTACTGAAGGGAAGTAGCGTGAATAAAGAGCTGTAAATAGTTACCCGTAAGGGTACAAGGACTGCTGCTAATTAAAATATGGTCCCCGTTGGGATTAGTGAATTGTTCCCCGTGTGTCCCTATCCCTTACCAGGCTGAGGACTGTGAGCAGCCATCCCCTATCCCTTACCAGGCTGAGGACTGTGAGCAGCCAATCCTTATCCCCACTGGCCGAGGACTGAGAGCGGCCATATCCTGTAAATAATTATGTGTTTCTAGTAATTTATAGGAGTCCTTGGTGGATTTACCGGAAATCCTTTGTACAGTTAGTGGAGCGTAACCCAGGATGGACTAAAAGACTGTTAAGGACTCGGGGAGGACAGACCCCTACCTGGTTACGTCTCCCTGTTTTGGTGAAATGGACACCTTGCTTTTCTTCAAAGACTGCACCCGGTTGCGGACACGCCGTAACCATCTTTATGTGTTTTTCTTATTGTATTATTATTGTTTATACCTTGTTATGTTTTTCTAAAAATATGTTTAGTCCCGGAGTACTAAATTTC
Source organism: Phyllobates terribilis (assembly GCF_046119375.1). NCBI lineage: Eukaryota > Metazoa > Chordata > Amphibia > Anura > Dendrobatidae > Phyllobates > Phyllobates terribilis. The sequence continues at coordinate 878,760,791 of NW_027362762.1, forward strand.
ACTAGGGGGGAATGTGGCACCCCAGGGGTCTGGTTTCCACAGTAACAAGCAATGTTATGTCTGAGAGCAGGTGGGAGGTCTCTTGGTCAGGAATCCTATGCATGCCACACCTCCTGCCCAGTCCTGGGAGGGGAAGAACTTCCCCTGTATAAACCTGGGGCTGAGGCAGGGTTAGAGAGTTGAGAGGGAGAGTTCAGCCAGGAGGGCTGACAGGGAGCTGTGGCTCCGGCTGGGCCCAGCTCCTGGGCCATGCCAGAAGTAGAGACAGAGAAGAGAAGCAGATATAGGAAAGAACATCAGGAGCTCTGTGGGAGCAGTGCTACAAGGAGTCAGGGGCTGGCAGCTGCAGAGCTCGCCCTGACTGAGAAGTTATCACCGGACCCGGAGTCCGAGGCTGTGGGGACTAACTCCTATCCAGCAGCAGAAACCGACCGGCAGGGGATTGCAGGTCCTCTGGCCCAGAAACCCGAAGGCACGGTCACACGCGTGGGACCAGCACCGCCGTCGTGGAGCGGAAGCTACTAGAAGGCCCCGAGTCACCGGCCATACGGGTGAGCACCACACGGTACACTCAGGGACGTGGGCTACTTATACCCGCTTCTAGCAAGGTAGCCAGAAGAGTATCGTTAGTTTGGGAGGCCTACAACTCCGCCTGGCCAGGGGAGATCCCATCTGCTCAAGGACTGACCAGGCCCCAATCGCTAGCCAGTACTCCGGGAGGGTCTATCGTTGTCACCAGTAAAGACCCTGAACTACACCGTACCGTCTCTGAGTGGTTCCTGCTACCCCCATCATCCACGTCGGCTGCCCTGAGGCCATACCCCTCCCGTTGGGGGTTATACTATCACGCTGCACAATCCTACCACCGGCCTCAGCGGTCTGCCCTGCAGCAGCAGCTCCTTAGCTGTACTCAACGGGTGGCGTAGTCGTCCAACATCTACCGCTAATACAGCGCCACTTAGTCTGACTGCCTGGGCACGGACCGGATCACCGCCACGAGACTACAACCCTCAAGAGATCCGGCTCCGGGTAAGCTCCCGCATGCGCAACGCAGCGCGACACAGGCCCAGGGGCGCGTCACACCAATTCTGGTGCTTTGTTCAGCTCTACCTGATTGCCCTGGTGCAGTAGCAATCGAGGTAATGGTAGTTGGGGATGAATACAGCTGTGATTTGTTAAAAATCCCAGCTGCCAACAAACCCTGGGGTTAGTAATGGAAAAGTGTCTATAAGACATGTGAGCGAGCCCTAAGTCTCTCTCTCCTGTATAGTGTAAGCTCTTATGGTCAGCGGGGTCTTCTCTCTCTCCCTCTCCACCATTTTAGAATATTGAGATATGCACTAATACATTTGCCGCAAATCACATTTTTGGAGAAAACGCAATGAAGACGGTGAATTACAATATCCAAAGATACACTCATCTCTACTCATAACAATTTCAGTGTGCAAATACATTCTCAACTGACCATAGAGCGTGAAACATCGTTGTACATTAGTGATCAAATATTTGTTGGTCAGGGATGTAGGAGAAAGACTAAAGACTGAAAGGTTGAAAAACTCGTAAGTTTGAAAATTTATTTATCAAGAGGCAGAAATCAGACATAAAAAAATGTAAAATGTTCAAAGACATAATACGCTGTAACCTAAGGGAATATGATGCATGGATTACATGTGTGATTTCCTTGCATTTCTTCATGGAGGTCTGAGAAGTATCTGAGGGACATTTCTTTCTTTCTAACAAATTCCACAAATAGCAGTAGTTCTATTAAGAGGCGACTTAATAGCGGTCTACAAATATCTGAAGAGCTGTCACAGTGTAGAGGGATTATCCTTATTTTCATTTGCACATGGAAACACGAGAACAATGGAATGAAACTAAAAGGGAGAAGATACAGATTCGATATTAGAAAAAAACTTTTTGACAGTGAGGGTGATCAATGAGTGGAACAGACGGCCACGAGAGGTGGCGAGTTCTCCTTCAATGGAAGTCTTGAAACAGAAGCTGGACAGACGATATCTGTCTGAGATGGTTTAGTGAATCCTGCATTGAGCAGGGGGTTGGACACGATGACCCTGGAGGTCCCTTCCAACTATAACATTCTATGATTCTGTGATTCTATTTTGTGTCTCCTTCCCGGTCTGAGCATGTGATGATAATTTTCACATATTTTACACTTAAAGGGGTTATCCAGTCTTTAAAAAATGGATGACCTATCATTGGGATAAGCCATCAATATTAGATTGCGGGGTTTCCAAATTTTGGCAACTGTCCCTAATCAGCTGTTTGAAAAGTTTGCAGGTCTCACAGCCGCATTTAAAGTTCACATTGGCTGCAGGCTGGTACGTGCATTCAAGATATTGCTGCTTGGTTAAATTTGCTTTAACGTTGCAATATCTTAAAGGGCTGCTATAAAAATATATAAGTACAAATCAGCTTGCAGCCAATGTTGACCGGCCATGGTTACAAGTCTGAAGTCACTCTATGTGACTGCAGACCTGTGAATTATGACATCTTGCGCACTGTACACTGTGAGGATTCTCTAGTGTTGGTGCTAGTAGCGTGTGACCGCAAGTCTGTGATTTGTATACATGCCGATTTGTCACATGCAGACTATGGAGAACTATGTGGAGACCATTAAACTATATGGAGGACTATGGGGAATGCATTATACTATATGGAAGGCAATTTGGGGCCCATTATACTATATGGAAGGCTATGTGGGAGACATTATAATACTTACAGGGCTATATGGATGCCATTCTACTATTTGGAGAGCTATGCGGGGGCCTTTATAATATTTAGAGGACTATGAGCGAGTCTTTATACTTTATGGATGGCTATTTGAGGGCCATTATACTGTATTCAAGCAATTATACAGTGTGAAGGATTGTTTGCGTTCCATCATACTGTGCGGAGGGCTATGTGGGGTCCATTATACTGTTTGGAGAGCTAGTGCCTTTATACAGTATGGAGACATGTGGGGGACTTTTACTGTAGGTAGGCCCATTATACTGCATGAAGGGCTGTGTTTAGGTCACAGTTGGGAATTATATTGTTTTGGGGTCACCATACTTTGATGGGGTAGTTGAAGGGGAGTACAGTGGGTTCATCATGCTGTGTATGTGGAGGGTACTGTGGAGGAATTCACTGTGGAGATATAGTGTTTGTGAGGCACTTTTGTTGTCATCATACTTTATGGGTGCAATGAAAGCGAAATCTAGGGGCTTCAATAGGAGGAGAATTACTTTGATAGGGCTGAAAAATTGTGACCCAGTCACATTTTTTTTTTTTTTTTTTTGGGGGGGGGGCCCAATTAGAACTTCTGTTACGGGGCCTCATGACTTCTATGTATGCCCCTAGTAACGGGGATAAAAGTTCCCCATCACTGATACAAATTCCCTGTTCTACCCAGCAGTGGGACTCTCACCAATCATCACATTATCACCTATCCCACTGCGTCCAGTCATTAATTTCCCATAAGATCCATAATATCACATGCCAACAAAATCTAATAAATACATGGTAAGGCCAGATCCGCCAGAACAAAAGTAATGGTTCCTTAGTGTCTTTTTCTCTAGTAATAAGGCATTTGTAAAGTAGTTTTCTTTATGAGATAGTCCTTTAAATTAAAAAAATATATAGTTTAACAAATACAGTATATGTAAAATTTAGGTATAACAGGAAGGAGAACACTATTATGCCCGTCTCCTTACATCAAGTTTTGGCTAAGAAAATGCACCTAAATGCAAAGAACAAACACAGCCTTACATATCATTGTGGGGTACAAAGTTCCAAAAGTGTATTATGTCCTTCAGTTTGTTCTTTGGTCTTTCAGATCCAGACTGCCGAAATTCCAATGTAAGTACTAAGCGGCCGAACATGAGACATACAGACGCTCTGTTCTATTGATAAGCTGCGTGGTTACCATCCTCTGCTTATTTATATACAGTCTGAGATCACAACTGCAACCAAAAAGCCAATGTAAAAGTTTCACCACACAAGAAAATGAATAGGTAAACAGTGAAGCTATGGTACGGCAAATCCTCAGCTTAACACTTAGTCCTTCTCTGGTCCTGAAGAATTTCCTTGTAATTGCTGTTTATTAAGGTAGATGATGTTACTTAGCTGTATATTGTAGGACGGTAGAGGCCACCATCCACACACGTCAGTCTAGAAAACCCCGTAATGTACAATGTCACCGACATGGAAATACATGACTGACATCTTTTCCTGCTTTGATCGCCATGTTAAGAAGAGTGATTATATGAGATGTGAATTAACTAGTGTTACTTATAAGCAGACATACAGAAACAGCTTTATAAGGGCACATTACATTGTAACATCAGGAAGATGTCAAGTAGAATATTTTATTTTACTATTTATATCATTAAAACTTAGCGGAGATACATAGATCTCGGTAAAACTAAAATATTTTAATTGTATTAATAAATGAAAGGAGCTGTCCACTACTCGGAAACCCCCTTATTCACCCCTATGTTTCCCCCTTGTAAAATAATAACACCTATTCTCACCTCCATTGCCCGCACTGTTCCAGCGGTGTCGGCACTGGCTCTCCCGGGGATCGCATGGCTGCTGCTCTCTCACTTCCTCTGGATGGATGTGATTCATCCAAAGACAAGGAGAGTGAAGCCAGGAATGATTTTCTGCAGGGATCTCGTGAATTTGTTATGTCCCCGGGAGAGCCTGTGCCGACTCCATTGAAATGGTGCCGGCACTGGAGGTAAGTATAAGGCTACGTTCCCACGATGAGCTTTTGGTGAGTTTTTTATGCTGTGAATTTTTAAAAAAATGTAAGTAATCTATTTTACTTAATGGGTGCAGAAATAGTGCAGAAAAGATGCAACATAATAAACTCATCAAAAGCTCATTGTGGGAACATAGCCTAAGTATTATTAGTTTACGAGGGGGAAACATAGGGATTGAGAAGGAGTTGTTCAAGTAGTGGCCATCCCCTTTAACCATTATGTTGTGTTTGGTGGAAGTAATATTTGCAATAGTAATGCATTTAGTTTATTGAAAAACTAACATATTCTCCACATCTGTATAATACTTATTGTCAAATACTTTGTGGCTTTGTGTATATTTGCACATGGAGGTAACAGTGCCATTATCATACCACAAAGCATGGCAGTTGTAGTTTTGCTAAGCTACTGTTTCTAATATTTCTAAAAACTAGATTCACACTATTCTAGATAAATAGATTCCCACCATTAACAATGATGAGAATAGAATAAGCTTCTAGGACACCACTAAAATAATGTATGTTATTGACTAATTCAATAGGACTTAAATCAGTGTTTCACTACTATGATATTGATTATCTAAATCCAGAATAGGTCATCAGTATCAGGTTGATGACCGTGGATACAACACTTGGTTCTTTTGAATAGGAGCTGGTCTGACGTGCTGTAATTTTGAGGTCCTAACCATATATGTGCAATCAAGGGTAAAATGTAGAGGAGCTGCATGGAAAAAAATCATGGATGAGTGATATGGAAGATGTGGATAACTTGCTGATTGCTGGGAGAACCCCTACGATTCTGAGCATGGACCTCTGCAGAACATGTCTTGTATGGAGCAGAGGTGTGCATGCTCAATCTATGCTCCATTTATTGTCCACTTGACTTATGGACAAAGCCGAGCACAACATTGTCATTTCTGGCAATCACATTGACAATGAATGGAGCAGAAGCCGAGTAGAGCCCTGTTCTCAAGATCCATTGGAGGTTTTCTTACACACAAATTTAACCATAATACAGCAGAATGCATAATCATGGACCTAAAATATAGTCTCATATTCTGGAAATCCAGGTTCATGCTTACAGCTGAATTATGGTTTAGTGTTTGCAATCTACCATAGGTCCATTCTGATCCTCTGTGTCAGCAGGACAGGAATCTTATTCCAGAAATTCCTTACAAGGGTATGGAGGCATGTAGAAAATTACAACTATACTTAAAAAGAGGAAAATACAAAAAAAGGAGAGAGTTAACAGAGAAATCTCTTTGGAAACAATGCTCGAAATCCTCCAGGCAGGTGTCCTTGCATGAAAAGTTGAACATAGAAGAAAAGTTGCACTATAGCTGTCACGCAAGGTGTAGGAAAGACTAAGTGCAACACAAAGGGAAGACGGAGAGGAAGCCCAAACACTAGGGAAAAGAGGAGTGGAGACCCCAAGGCAGATCTAACATCACCCTGTCTACCCTACCATTCCTATATAGGTTCCACACCTATTGCCGAGCAGGAACCTAATCCCTGGATTACCCTAGATCTCGGCCCTAGATAGAGAGGGGGAGGGGTGAACACTGGTCAGTCCCCACTACAAACTAAAGACAACAAGGTAGACAAACAAAGGGGATAAACTTAGCTTGAGCAGACACCAAAGCAGTAACGCCAACTGTCCTCCAAAGGCACCAGAGAAGAAGCTAGCCGACTGCTAGTGCTCCAAGCCTGCACAAATGTACATAGAAGTATCACAGCCGATTCCCTGGAGCAAACTGAATGTTTTTAACTCCCAGGCAAGGGTGTGTCAATCAGAAGCTGAAGGGAGGTCGCTGCTGGGTCCTAAAGGCAGAAGGATTAAGAAGGCGTCTATAATGCCAAGTGCAGTGACCTTCAACAGCCAGATCCAGAGTGATTGTCTATTACACCTGACATAACCGTGACAATAGCACCATGAAAATTAAAATTCCATTTTATTCAAAAAACTTTCTTCATAATAGCATGAATAAAAAAATTCAAAATACAAATGGGAAATGAAAGAACATAAATGATAAACCTTATGTGTTTCATACTACCACGAGCTCTTAGTCATAGGTGATCATGGTTTAGTGTCTGAAGTCTACCATAGGTCCATTCTATTCCTCTGAGTCGGCAGGAAAGGAGTCTTCTACCGGAAATTCTTTACAAGAGTGTTAGTTAAAAACAATAAATAAAAGTAGCATCAAGAAAATATCAACTGTGTTTAAAAAACAGGGGCGACTAAAATTTGTCTAAGGTTCCCCTACACCAGTCTTCTTCATTTAACTGACATGGGTAGAGGTAGGATTTGGAGATGTCTGGGAAGCTTGAATACACAGGCAAGTGAACTTACTTCTGCACACCAAAGATTTCTAACAAAATCATTTTTGATACATCTTTTCTTTAACTTTAACATAACAATTCTATTATAAGACAACTCCTAGTAAGAAAAAGCAATATTCACACCACAAAGTTCCCTTATAGGTAAACCACCCTAAATTGTTTATATGGTCATGTTGTTCTTTTAAATATGTCAGCCACACCTTTACCTATGTAATTTGTTGTTCCCTTACTGAAAAATTGTTGTTTTAATGCATATGCAAATGGAACTTAAGTGCTCCGGGAGTGTCAAAGCACTTCTCAAATCTCTGCCTCCCTGGCTCTATTCCGTGTCCAGCCCCTTTCTCTGATTGACCCACAGCTCACCGTTTATTTAGTTAAGCCAGGGAGCTCTCAGTCAAGCAGAAGAAGGTGGGTCTGGGTGGAGAATAAAGCTAGGGAGGCAGAGGTTTGGAAAGTGTTTGACACTCCCAGAGCACTTAAGATGCATTTAAATATGATATGATTTAAAAAAGTGATTTTTCAGTCAAGGAAAAACAGATTGTATAAGTAAAAGCGTAGATGACATTAATCTTTCTTAGAGCATTATGACTAAATAAACAGTTTGGGTGGTGCGGGGATTGTGCTGACAGATTCTCTCTAACACATCAAATTACTAATGTCTCACTTTTAAGCTAATTACCCTGAAATTCATTATACAGTAGTTTCTGGTTATAAATGCCCTTTAAATATGTCTAACAAAGGAAAGATGATTTTATATATCATATACAATTAGGAAAACAAGGTTGTAATATGCATCTGGTTGTCATCAACATATTTCTACCCCGGATATGCTGGGAAGCTGGTTTACAACCTGGCAGAACCTCTGTTGTGTGCCGACTGTCTACATGCAAACATCAGTCTATTTTAGGGCTGTGATAAACTGAAGAGTACAGTAATATCCTTTGTATCTTTATCATGTGCAGACCAATCCTCTGGGACATACAGCAGTGAATTTTGGCGATCTAGTGGCATGATTTTCCTAAATGGTCTATGTCTAGGTTGCTTTGCAACCTTCTCTGAACATATCATCGGTATCCTCCATGCCAATGGTGTGCCAAGCCAGTCTGGTTGCAAGCACATCAAGTAGAATATATGCGAGTTGTGAGAACTTTTAACAACAAACATTGCAAGGTTCAAATATTTCATAGATCTGCTAACTCCTGCCTGAAGAAAACTGGCATGTTTAATTGAATCGCCTTTATTGTCTAACCCTTCAGATCTTGGTGCCAACAACAGCTGTTTAAGATTGCCTCTTCATAGGCGCACCCCTGGCTCTGGCATTTATATTGGACTGTCCTTCATTCTTCTAGGTTTGTGTAATATTCCTATCAAGTATTAGTTCATACAATTATTTTTTTTATATTTCTTTTAACATATTTTATAAGGTTTCTCCCCAATACTTGTCCTCTACTTTTCAGTTTTGCAAGTGAAGATAAAAAAATACTAGTCTTTAAAATATTGATGGCTTACCCCAATGGCTTGCTCATACATGCAGCTGTGCCTGGCACTGTAGGTCTACACATTAAAATTGGGGGTCACTGAGAAATCATTCATGGGCTTATTCTAAAGATAGGCCATTCATTTTTTTTGTTCTGAAAACCCCACTTAAGTCTCCAACGAAATCCATATTCCATTCCTTCTTATGTTAAATGTTACTTGTAATTGAACATGTTGTTGCCGTCATTATCTTGTGCCTCCATATTGTTTTGAGAATCATTAAGGGGTCATTCAGATGATCTCGGTCCGATCAAGGACCACAATGCATGGACTGGCTGCGGGTCTCCTGACCCAAGCGTGACAGCCTCATAGAAATATACAAAGCTGTAATGCTTCTGCCTGGAGACCCATGGCCATGATTGATCCATAGAGGTCTTCATGAACCCTTAGCCCTCATGTGTAGAGGACCGGTAAGCCCCTCTAAGAAGAATCAAGGAAATATACCCCTGTCCAATTTCATCAATCCAACTATCTTTTGAGTGATAATGGAAGGATTTCGTGTGGCCTCTCTGTATTCAAAAAAGGCATTACTCATGTGTTTTACATAATATTTTGGGGTATTTTTGTATATGAATTTTAACAAGCATTAATAAATTCTTGTATTTTAACCCCTTCCCGACATAGCGATTTTTCCTGATTGAATTTTTGTTTTTTTCCTCCATTTCTTCCAAGATCCATTTTTTTCAATTTTTCTATCAACATAGATATATGATAGCTTGTTTTTTTTTTTCAGGAGGATTTGTAGTTTTGAATGGCACCATCCGTTTTACCATTCAATGTGCTGGAAAATGGGAAATAAAAATTCAAGTGTGGTGAAATTACAAAAAAAAATGCAATTCCGCTATTGTTTTGGGCATGTGATTGCCGAGCTGCTGCAGGAACTGTGGCTCTTGCTGGCATTGTGCATGCTATTGAGAGTGAATAGTCACTGCTCCCCACATCCATAGTCCTGGCATGGAGAGCAGTGACTATTCCGGCAGCTGATCTCAGTGTCTGAGAGCGCATGGCAGTGACGTCATGTGCAGCTCACACACTGAGATCAGCTCCTGGCAGCAGAACAGGACGCAGAGCTGAAACAGAGGGAAGGAAGGTGAGTAACATCCTTTATCTTTTGTATGCACGGTGATGAGGATGGGGTGCCATGCATACCAGGATTGGGGTGCCATGCATACCAGGATGAGGTTGCCATGTATACCAGGATGGGGGTGCCATGCATACCAGGATGGGAATGGGGGTGCCATTCATACCAGGATGAGAGGGCCATGCATACTAGGATTGGGATGGGGGTGCCATGTATACCAGGATAGGGGTGTCATGTATACCAGGATGTGGGTGCCATGTATACCAGGATGGGGATGCCGCCATGTATACCAGGATGGGGATGGGGGTGCCATGCATACCAGGATGGGGGTGCCATGCATACCAGAATTGGGATGAGGGTACCATGCATACCAGGATGGGGATGAGGGTGCCATGCATACCAGGATGGGGACTATGTATACTAGGATGGGGGGCCACGTATAACAGGAAGGGGGGCCATATATAGCAGGATGGGGGCATATATATACCAGGATGGGGTATATAAATACAGAATTACAGGACATTATCTCAACAACAGTGTCAGCAGAAGACCCCCTCCACGATAACAGTGCATCATGACCATATTTTTTGCTTCGATTTTTTTTCTATTTTCCTCCTCTAAAACCTAGGTGTGTATTATGGTCCAATGCATCTTATAGTCCAAAAAATATGGTAAACAAATTATAACATATATCCACACGCGTTGCTGCCATCAGTTTCTATATGACTTAATCCTTTCTAACTTTCACCTTCTGGTATGTGATCTACGTTCTAGTGTGAATGAAATATGGCTATAAGAGATTTTCAAATTATTGCGTTCTTGTTTTCTCTACATTTTACACTGTATCCCAACTTTTTTGGAATTGAGGTTGTACATGCTTAGGATCCATCACTCGATAGCCAAAAACTGGAGTGAGTCAACTATTCATGAAATAAGATAGCAGCGAATGAATAAATGTTCCTTGTGCAAGTTATCAGATGCTAGTACCAATCAAAAAAGATTGGCTGCAATGATCCATTTTGATTCCACAATTAGTCGTCAGTACAAAAGGTGGTGTCATTATTAGCCTTTTCTGCTTCTATACTTAGCATACCATTTTCTCATACTGAGTCCCAGTTGTATATTGTGTTCATATTCAAATTGGCCTTTTTTTTTATAGAATGCCTTAATTCCAAAAAAGTTGGGACGCTGTGTAAAATGTAAATAAAACAAGAATGTAATGATTTGGAAATCTCTTACCATAATTCTACATTTCAACTTCTGTCATATGATCTATGTTCTGCTGTGAATAACATTTAAAGGACAATACCTAGTCTCAATTAAATCCTTGCAACCCATATTTCTCACTCTCAAAGGATATTAATTCTTAAATCTTGTTGTTAGCTTAGATGATTCCTCCAAAAAAATACTTAATTGCTTCAGTCACAAAAATCCACCCACAAGTATAACAGTTCTCTTATGATAAGGGTGATGTGACGCCTCTTCTGGGAAGCCCTTTTCTTTACCCTGGGAGATGGGGGACTCGGAGTCGGGTCCTAAGATGGAGAGATGGGGTGCAGCCGTGGCCCGGACCCGCTCCGTGCTCAGGGCCATCACAATTTAAAAAGGATGGTATGGGCTTATCCGGGTTGAGTGGCTGATCTCGACTACGCCACCTGTGGCACCTGGTGAAGGCCACCAGTGCTGCCGCAGTCCGCTGAGGCCTGGTGTTAGGGCAGCCGGCATTGTTACTACTCCCCAAAGGCGGAGCAAGGCCTCAGGGCAGAGGGACAGGACGGAGGGGGGGCAGTAGTCTAAAAAGTCTGTGTCGTGCGGTGTAGCGCCGATTAAAGAAAGTCCGGAGGCCATAGGGGTGAACTTCCAAGGCTTTACTCACATAAGACATGGCAGAAGGAAGGCGACTCCCTGCTCCTCGCTGAGTTCTGAGGCCACCAGAGACGAAGGGGGTCCAACAACCTCTGAGTAAGTCCAGTGTTAGATCAGGACCCTGCACCAGAGCATTCCTAGACTTCAGACCGGGTCCTTTCCTGTCTGTGTGTGTGTGTAGATAGGCCGGGTCTCCCTCTGAACTCCTCTCAGGAAAAGGGCTCGGGTGGCAGCTCCGCTCCTTCCGATACCCAGTGGGATCCTCAGGGCCTACCGGGCTTTCCCGACCAGGACATGGAGTTGCAAGGTCGGGTGTGGGGGGCCGGTACCCCTCTTGCAGCTGGACTCCCTCTGAATATATCAGGTCGGCGAGGACAGGTGGCGTATACCGCTCCGTCTGCATCCTCCCTGGGATCCATTTGCTATGGAGCTACACTCCTAAGCTCCGGGCCTTCTTGATCGTCGTCTTTGACCGGGTTGAGACATTCCTTGTCTGCAACCTGCCCCTCGACCCAAGGCCAAGGCACGAGGGCTGTGTCTCCATCCGTTGCGGGTCCACACAGGATCCACGTTCAGGGTGGGAGATCACAGTACTTCACAGTCCAAAGACAGTCAAAGACACATCAAAAGACTAGACTAAAAAGGACCAAGAACCAAGATGGCTTTTTATTAAATATGATATTTATAGTGTCACTAAAATGTGAGTCCTCCGCCCTCACCCACTACATGGTTCCCCTAACTCTTGGTTCCCCAATCTCCCTGTAACAAGGAGGGCAGCACCTAGTGCATTCTAGCCCCCTCTGGTGGGGAAATGTGGTGTTGGATGTGGAGGTTTGGTCCTGACCATCACACTGTTCTTACCTCAGAGGAGGAACACTACACTCCATTAGAGAAGTGCAGCATCCCTGTGGCGGTCTAACCCTCAGGGGCGCCACAGTGAACGCTCACAAAGTGCTGAAGTCTGTTAGTAGCCAATATAGTTGAAGTTTTACTCTTTTTTCAAGCACAAACCATTTCAAATCCCCAAATATCGATGCAGGTAGTGGAAACATGGTGTGCCTGCTTGCTACTGCAACTTATGTCATTTTGACCCAGATTCTTTCTGTTTATATGTGTATATCTGATGAAGGTCAGTTAGACCGAAACGTCAACCTGCTTGTACATAGCTCACTGATTCAATAAAATATGTAAAAAATATGTAATTTTCACTTTAAATGCTGGATTCCTTGTTGAATACATTGGATTTGCCAGTCAGAGTTGAGCTTGTTGTTTTGACCACCTTTTAAGGATTTACGTTTTCCATTCTTTGTCCTATGTTGCTGTTTTCAGAGGCTAAGTAAGAAATGTTACTATGATCACTTGTGCTTGAATATACATTATTACACTTTTTACCTTGAGCAACCTTGTGACTGTTCCCCTGCTATTTCCATCTAAAGGCGCACCTTGTTTTCACAATCTGTTTTATCAGAAATGACTTTTTGTTTTGTGTTTTTTTTTACCGGACTTAATGTCTCTTTCATAGTTTTCTATATCCAAATTGCCTCTTCAGAGGCCTAGAACTCTATAGCGCCACCCGTTGGAAGCAGCGATCCTACAAGTCACTATCAACCCTTTAATGAGGGTTAGTCTGAAAGGAGTTAACCATCGTCTCCTTATCAAATACAACGTATCTCCTATCGCAGGTCTTTCTGTTTCTACTTTTTTCTCTCATGTTGATGTGTCTAATTTACATCATTTCTCAGGTTCTGATTTACCTTGTTATTTAGAATCCTGGATTATGACTGCAATTGGCATTTTTTCGGTGGATGTAAACATGGAGTTTTATATCGCCACTTTATGTATGCCATTCTGTGGTTTATGCTGACAGCACCTGGGCTGGGCTTGAGGGAATTAACAATCCTCAAGGGGATGAAAGTAAGGTTTTTATTGCCGAAACACGTTAATTTTATACCATAATCCTTAATTTTATACCATTGATGATTCTTCACTACCACATTCGCAACTCAGGTACCTTGATATCTCCACTACAGTGAATTCTGTGGTTTATGGGTTTTATGATCAAAGCACATTTACCCAGCTAGTGGATTTATTTCTTAGATGTTTTTATCTACATATTTTTAAACTCATAAATTACTATTAAAAATCATATATTTTCAATGTTGTACTGTGTTGTGACTGGGACTGGACCATATTTATTCTTTAAATCTTTAAGTGACAAAACAAAAAAGCCACATACCATAAAGCATTTTGTATTTTGTATTTCACTATAGACTTTATTGTAACATCTGACCAAAATGTTCTTGGCCCCAAAAATAACACAAAGAAAGATGCTATAAAAAGCTATTTTTATGCAAAAAATATGTCTTCATTATGTCTGGAAAGAGTTTTCACATATCCAAAATATGCTATTTTGTAATTTGGAGAGTAGCAAACATTATTCAAGGGGAGATTCTACTATGGAATATTTTGTACAGATAACGTCATAACAAATGGTCTTTAGGAAGAAGTGAGAGCATTTCACAATAGTAATTTGGCTGTATTCAGTAGCACATAGGTCTTCCCATTGCAGACAGAATATTTTTTACTCATAATAAAAACGAAAAAGAACATTCTTAAGCTACAAAAAATGTAAAACATCAGACATGGAAAATCTGTTTTCTAATAATCCTTCTTCTACAGAAAAATTCTGGATTGTTATTTTCTGAAAAGACGCTATTGCCATAAATAGAGTGGTGACACATAGCGTCTGAGGAGCTCAAGGCCAGTAAAATAAAAGTCAGCAGTCTGGTTCAAATAAATGCAAGCCCTCTCCATGTTTGCACAAAGAAATACACACAATGGAATAGTAAAAAAAATGTATGGAAAAGTGACATTCTTATATTAGAATGATTAATAATCATTACAACCATCTGCAAATAAAATTGTACATTAATAGGACTAACGCAAGGCTGGATAAGAACAGGTTGTATTTGGAGAAGGAATAAAGATATGTGAGTGGGGCTTTCTCTATGGTTAATTCTCTAGTGTGAATTCACATGCTGATTTGTTGGAAGAAATTTCAGTGATTGCCTTGTTCTACTGATTGCGATCTGAAGAAATCCATGCACATGGGCCAGAAACAAGAAACAAATTTTCATTTGCAAAAACCAATATTACAAATTTGCCATAGATGAACATTACCTGGGATTAAAGGTGTTTTCCACTACTCGGACAACCCCTTCTCAATCTGTGTGCTTGCGCCACTAAAATAATAACACTTATACTCATCTCCGTTCCAGCAGTGTTGGTGCCGTTCCAGCGATGTTGGCACTGTCTCTCCTAGGGATAACGTGACATTGCAGCTCTGATTTTGTCCAGATGTATGTCATTTGTCCGAAGGAGAGAGGAGTGAAGCGTCTGCTGATTGGCCGCAGGCATTGCGTGACATAACAATGTCACGTGATCCCTCAGAGAGACAATGCCAACACTGCTGGAACGGCACAGCCACTGGAAGTTACTATAAGTGTCATTATTCTAATGGGTTAAACATATGGATTGAGAAGAGGTTGTCCAAGTAGTGGACAACCCCTTTAAGTTCACATTAGTGTGATGTAAAGTCGATTTCGGTGGGGGAATCTGTGTTGCATATTATAGTATCAGCTTTGTGGATGAAATTTTATGAAATCAACTAAATTGACTAGTGCTGTGATTGTCCTGTTGAATAATGCCGTGGATTTTCTCCTTGCATTTCTTTGTCCAATTTTGTTCTTTTCTGCAGCTGAATCTGCAACAAACTTTGCACGATTTGGCGTGGATTCATTTTCCTCAGCACATATGTCCAGTGTCTTCTTTTGAGGTCAAGCTCAAAATTTACTTTTACCCTAACATTTTGCCTTAAAGGAGTAATGCCCAGAGGAACTCCAGGCGAGGGTTACTTCACTGGCTGGGTGTGTTTGCTGTTACCTTTAAGATAAGCCACTGCAGACCGCATGCTGCCACTTGACATGGCAGGTTAAAACCCAACAAAATAAAGATGAATGAGAGAGACCAGAGTGCAAAAATAAACTTCTTTTTACTAAATGAACTGATGAAACGTACATACATCAGACAGCAGACATGACACTTAGAGAATACATCTTCTGCACAACTCAGAGGCAGGAACTCCATAGTTATATGTGGCAGTACATTTCATCTGTTACATATTGCACTAAACAAGCAGATCATTATGGGAGCCTTAGTCTTCCCTTGTGCGGGCCGCATGGGTAGAGGTGGGTCACTATGGCCCCATACAGCTATTCCCATCTTCCAATTCGTATATACTGCACACCCCTTGGCGTGCCACTGCATCTTTGTAACTGTTGACACTTGTTACAATCCCCTTAGGAGAACACGTGTCCCAGCCTGTCCGCTCTTCACTATGACCCTCAGGTCTGGCTACACTTCCACGTCTTATCTAGTATAGATAACACTTGCTGTAGGCCCTCAGTTGCCTGAGATAAAGAATCCTTCTGCCACTTGTTACTTGTTCACTTCAGAATGGTCACTTGAGTATGGTCTCCTCTCTAGTGATGAGCGAGCATGCTCGCTACTGCTCGGTGCTCGCCCGAGCATCTCACTGCTCGAGATGCTCGGCGCTCGCCGAGTATTTCCGGGTTGCTCGGGCGGGAACTCGGGTCCCCTCCCTGCATGTTTGGCGCTCTTTAGAGAGCCAATGAACATGCAGGGATTGCCTGCCACTCACTGCAATTCCGTAGCCATGTTGGTTGTGGGCATTACAGTGATTGGCTGGCAGCACAGCGTCATCAGGTTTATATCAGACCTGGCGCCCCCATGCTCGTCACAGTCACTCCGGATCAGACAGTGTAGGTAGAGCTGCTGCTGTGTCAGGGAGAGATTTGATCATGTATTAGGTAGTGTAGGGAGAAAAACCGTACATTACACATATCCATCTAAACAAACAGTCCTTCTGAGGACTAATCCATCTGCAAAGGTATCAGGCAGGCAGGGAGGCAAGGTATATAGCAGACTGCAGTGCATATAGCACAAGAGGCTCCATTCCAATTCTGCCTTCTGCTGCTGTTAGATATTTCAATACAAAGGCCCAGGTCTCAGGGGCCAGGAATACTTTTCTTTGGATCTTAATCCTCATTATTTGCTTAAAAAGCAATCCGGAGAACACCATTTTTTCTGCGCCATTTGCTTGTTGGCACTGCAGAATACAGCCAGGTCCTTTCCATAATAGAGCACTAGAAATCCAGCTATTTAAAATTATGTTTTCTCCGTCAAACGGATCACATATACGTTGTCAGAAAATACTGCCATTTCTGGCCTCCATTAAAAATTTCCTTTAGTGTGTCATTGAAGCAATTCACCGCAGTTTGCTGTTCAAACTACTTACCTACAGGCCAGGTATTTAAAACTCTTTTTTCTCCGTCGAACGGATCACATATACGTTTAAAGAAAATACTGCCATTTCTGGCCTCCATTAAAAATTTCCTTTAGTGTGTCATTGAAGCAATTCACACCAGTTTGCTGTTCAAACTACTTACCTACAGGCCAGGTATTTAAAACTCTGTTTTCTCTATCACATGGATCACATATAAGTTCGCTCCAAACTCAGTCATTTGTAGTGAGCATGGCAGATACTGTCCTCCATTTAAAATGGGAAAGGCACGTGGCAAGGGATGGGGAACTGCACGTGATGGTAATGGTGCATGCAGATGTAGCACCCTGAGGACTCGGCTGCTACAGGGGTATTGCACCTCAAACCAGAGGTGTGGTATTCCACTCCCGGGTAAGGATGGAGTGTGGAACTGAGCTCAGTAGGCTGCATGCGCTACATACATCCCATTTCCGGGGGACAGAACAATGGTACTCCCACCAGTATATGTGCAGGTACGACAGCGTCTGTCCCTGGCTGGAGTGGGGGGGGGGTGGAACATCCCAGTAGTGTAGGGGCAGATAGGGGGAGTAGTCTGGGTAAATGTAGGAGCTCATTGGGTGCTGGTCACCTGAGCTCACACATAGAGGGAGTATATAAGGTGGGCACCATCTTAGGACAGGGTCAGTCAGTCAGTCAGTCAGTCAGTCAGCAAGTCAGCAGTAACTCCAGGAGAGGAGAAGGAAGAGGGACCCAGAGGCGCAGGACGAGAGGGGACCCCAAGATCCCAGAATAAGGACAAAAGGGTGAAGGGTCGGCAAAAGGGTACCGGATCCCAAGCTGGCGGAGGCCAAAGCAAACCTTAGCCAGGAACCGGAGGTCGTGGGCAAGATTTGCCACGACCCTCACCAAATCCACCAGAATGGCACACCGAGCATAGGGTCAGGGAAGCCAGAGAAGGTTCAACCACCAAGAGACCCGAGGGAGCCGGACATAGGTGGATCCCTGGTGAGAACAGCCAGAGAGAGAGAGAAGAAGGGAGCTCAGGACCATACTCAGGAATTGCCCGGGAGTTGACCGAGTCCCGCACCTGGTGGACGCAGCACGGCTTGGGTGGTCACTGCTGTACAGAGTGACCCGAGCAACACCAGTGAGTAAAAACCCTGAAACTGCATTTCATGCCTCTGAGTCTCCTTGCTGCACCTTCACAACCACCATCCTCCACGTCTGACCCCCTGAGGCTATACCCCTCCCGTTGGGGGTTATACTACCACAGCTGCACACACACCACCAGCCTCAGCGGACCATCCTGCAGCGGCGGCCTTTTGACCGCAAATCAACGGGTGGCGTAGTCGACACAAAGAACATCTGCAAGGACTGCCGCACACTGAGTTTGACACCCTGGGCACGGACCGGGTCACAGCCACTCGGAGACTACAACCCCCATCTGATCCGGCTCCGGGTATCCCTAACAACATGGCCCAGGGGGCGCGTCACAGAGGCCGAAGACAAGGCTGTGGGCAAGTCGAAATTGTGCCACTACAAACACCCACATCTTCTCACCTGACCTTCCTGTCCCAATTTCTAGGGGACCGCAGCACACCACTATTGAACCCAGAGCAGTGTCAAAAGGTTGTTGGTTGGACAGCAGATAATGCTTCCAGTCACTTAGCCACCACCACCACCACCCTGTCTTCCACACGGTCAAGTCTCAGTAGCCGTGAGTCTGGACCGCATATTCCTCACCCTGATCCTCCTTCCTTCCACCATGCCGAGTACCCAGAGACAACTGATCCCACCCTTGGACACTCTGAAGAGCTGTTCACTTTTTCATTTATAGATTCGGGCCTCTTGCCCAGTCCACTTGAAGCTGGGCAAGAGGAGATCGTGTGTAGCGATGCCCAAATATTTGAGCAGCCACGGTCACACGAAGGCGACGGTGGGAAAGTGCCACAAGAGGTGGAAGATGAAGAGACACAATTGTCAGAAAGTCAGGAGGAGGACAAGGGTGCGGAAGTGGAAGACGAGGTGGTGGATGATATAGTAACTGACCCAACCTGGCAGGAGAACATGCAGAGCGAGGACAGCAGCACACAGGGGGAGGGAGGTAGAGCACACCAACAGACAGGAAGAAGCAGTGTGGTGGCCGCAGACAGAAGGCAGGAAACCGTTCCCCGTAACACCAACACGAAGGAAGTTGCCAGTACAACTGTTATGTCTTCCCAAATCTGGTTGTTTTTTAAAGACTCTGCCGATAACCCCAAAAAGGCCACTTGCACCACCTGCCAGGCCAGCATCAGCAGGGGTGGCAAAATGTCCAGCCTGACCACCACCAGCATGATCAGGCACATGGGAGTGTAGCACCCCGAGGGCTCGGCTGCTACAGGGGTATTGCACCTCGAACCAGAGGTGTGGTATTCCACTCCCGGGTAAGGATGGAGTGTGGACCAGGACTCAGTAAGCTGCATGCACCACACACACCCCATTTCCGAGGGACAGCTCAACGGTGCTCCCACTAGACAGAAGTGCAGGCACGACAGCATCTGTTCCTGGCTGGAGTGGGGAGGGGGAGGAAAACCCAGTGGTGTAGGAGCAGATAGGGGTGGGTCTCTGGGCATAGGTAGGAGCCCATTGGTTGCTAGTCACCTGGGCTCGGGTGTTAGAAGGAGGTATATAAGGTGGGCACCATTTTAGAACAGAGTGCAGTCCAGTCCAGTTCAGTTCAGTGGAGACAGTCTGAGGAGAAGACGGGAAGCAGAGCCCCTGCATGGGCTCTGCTCTGCAGGCAGGCCTTGTCAGGAGGCCGGAGCCTGAGAGAGAGAGAGAGAGAGAGAGAAGAAGGAACAGAAAGGAAAGTAGGAAAGGAACTGGAACAGAGGAGAAAGGAAGCAAGGAACACAGAGAAAGGCCCAGAGACACGAAGGCAGAAGGAACCCCATATGCCCAGGAGATACAGGGTGAAGGGTTGGCAGAGCAGGGTACCGGAACCCGAATTGGTGGAGGCGACTAATCCTCAGCCAAAACCGGAGGTTGTTACCACATCTTGGTGCGACCCCTCACTACATCCACCAGAAAGGCATACCGTATAGGGTCAGGGAAACCGGAGAGAGGTTTCGCCAACAGAAGGCCCGAGGAAGCTGGACAAAGGTGGGTCCCTGGTGGGGACGGCCAGTAGAAAGGAAGAGAGGGGAGCTCTGAACCACACTCTGGAATTGCCTGGGAGTTGACCGAGTCCCTTGCCTGGTGAACGCAGCACGGCTCAGGCGGTCCCTCATGTGCACAAGGGACCAGAATCACAACCGTGAGTAAAGCTTTGGAAACTGCAATTACAAGTCTCCGTGTTTCATCGCCGCACCAGCACCATCAGTACTGGGACGCTCACACCATCACTCCCATCATCTACTCTAGCTGCCCTGAGGCAATACTTCTCCCGTGGGGAGTTATCCCATACTCGGCTGCGCAAACAACATCAGCCTCAGCGGTCGGCAGCGCAGCGGCGGTCCCCACTGACCGCAATCCACGGGTGGCGTAGTCGGACAATTACAATACCAATAGAAAGCCACTGGTTTAACCACCCTGGACACGGACCGGGTCACCGCCACGGAGAACTACAACCCCCAGCGATCCGGCTCCGGGTATTCCCCCTGCACAGCAGCAACAGCATAGGCCCAGGGGGCGCGTCAACTTTTGGCGTAGTCGGCAGGATCATTACCAACCCGCCACAAGCGGGTAGTGCGTGCCTGGAGAAAACTGCACATGTACCTTAAAAAGAAGTCTCCCGCCATTTCCAGAAGTTTCCCGCCGTCCGGAGTCGTTTCCCGCCATCCGGAGCCGATTCCCGCCATCGGACGCCATCTTGGACCGTTTCCCGCCGTCTTCATCCGTTTTTTCCCGCCCTGGCAGAGCGGACGCCATTATGTGCGCACCAAAGGACAGCAGGAAGCCACCTCCCATCGTGGGCCAGGTCCCAGAATGGCGCCAAAGAAGGAGCCCGCCCCCACCAGCCATGAGTGCAGCAGTGGAGATGTCCATCAACGTGGGGGGGCTGCCCCTGAGGGTGATTGTCAGCAGATGCCCCCAAGACCAACCCCCATGGGGGCGGATAGGAAAGAAAACTGAGGGGCTGGGTGCGGCCTTGATCAGTCTGGACCTGCTGCACCCGGAGATGGAAGGAGCAGAGAACTCCACCAGCACCCTGGCCCGCAGCCTGCTGCAAGCTGAGCCACCCTGCAGCCTGACTGAGTTGCTGGCCCAGCTGCCTAGAGACCCGGACAGTGCGCGCGCAGCGCTGGAAGACCTAAACAGAAGAATGGTCCGGGCGCAGCGGGATGTGTTTGCCGGGTGGAAGGAGGAGATGACCCGGCAGCACGAAGGCAGCCAGCGGAGGACTCCGCCGGGACCTGCAGCTGCAGACGACGCCGCAGAGGAGGCCATGGAGACCGAGGCAGGTAATGGGGTCTCCACCACCCCAAGCCCTGGGAACACCAGCCTGCCCTCACCCTCCGTTGCGGGACCCAAAGCCCCGGGGACCGTACCTGACACCACGCCTCCACCGCCGCCAGCTAGGCCTCAGGCAGTGAGAACCGTCATTACGCCCCGCCCCGCGCTGTGCCCTCTGAACCCGGGCGCCGTAACGCGGGAGACGTCACAGGCCAGGACGCAAGGCCCAGCACACCCGAGCGCCGCTGCCTCACCAGCGCCCCCTACCTTGGCGGTGCCACCCCCGGGCGCGACCAACAAGCGACCACCGGCCTGGTCGCAAGGCCGAGTGACCCCGGGCGCTGCCACACGTCCGAAGCCCGCGGTGCCGCCCCTGAGCGCGGACCTGTACGCCCAACATACCAGCCCGGACGGGCTGCCCTTTGAGTGGCCACCAGAGTTTGACAACCCCCGTCTCCGGGGAGAACAACCCCTGAGCGAGCCTCTGATCCCGGCCCCGGAGCCCGCCAACATCGCTCCACCCCCGCTGGAGGATGCCCAGTTTGCGTGGGACCCCACCGGCGAGAGTCTCATGGGGTTCACCCAGGAGACCCGGGCGGAAGCAGCCCAGCGCCTGGATTCCTGTCGTCAGCAGCTGGCCACCTATGAAAGAGAGCGGCGGCAGAGGCGCATCAGGGAGGAGCGACTCCAGGCCAGGAGCGCGGAACAGAAGAGGAGGGCCCGACAAGACACCCACGCCATCTGCGGTCCCAGAGCCACCAGGACCGTAGTCAAGTTCCAGCTAGAGCATGGCTGGGGCTTCATCAGAGACCCGGAGGCTGACACCAACGTCTTCGTCACTAGAAGGGACGTTGAAAGCCACCTGCCAGAGGGACATCACGGCCGTGACCTGTACCCCGGTGACTTGGTCACCTACACCCGGCACAAGGGCGCAAAGGGACTGTACGCCCTCCACATTCACCGGCTCACAGAGGAGGAACTGCAGTACCGCCCAGACACGGAATACACTGAGGATCCGGACGGACCAGAAGATTACCCGGAAGAGCGAGAAGGACACCGTTACCAGTAAACGGTAAATGGAACTGTATATAGTTACCCGTAAGGGTATAGAAACTGTTGCTGAGTGGAGTGTGGTCCCCGTTGGGACTGATGTGGAACTGTGTGGAAGTTACCCCCTATATCCCTTATCTGGCTGGGGACTGAGAACAGCCATCCCTTTTTCCTAATCTGGCTGGGGACTGAGAGCAGCCATTCCCCTAAGAAGAAAGAACACCTGGTCGCAAGTCGCACCACGGCCAGAACTCAAGAATGTGTTTTTGAAAAAAAATGTTTTACTTAAGAATGTCTTATACTGAAAAAGTTTAATTTGCTGCTAAAAGAGCCTATAGTATTTTCCGTGTATGAAGAAAGTCTTATAATGTTTATACCAGTAACGTTGGAAAGAAAAGAGTACCTCCCATAAAGGGATGATTTTTTTGGTTAAATGTCTTATATGCGAATGCATTCTAAAAATTTTGTATGTTGAAAATTGTTTTATTCTTTTCCAGCCCGAGGACGTGCTGTGATTTACCAGGGGGGAATGTAGCACCCCGAGGGCTCGGCTGCTACAGGGGTATTGCACCTCGAACCAGAGGTGTGGTATTCCACTCCCGGGTAAGGATGGAGTGTGGACCAGGACTCAGTAAGCTGCATGCACCACACACACCCCATTTCCGAGGGACAGCTCAACGGTGCTCCCACTAGACAGAAGTGCAGGCACGACAGCATCTGTTCCTGGCTGGAGTGGGGAGGGGGAGGAAAACCCAGTGGTGTAGGAGCAGATAGGGGTGGGTCTCTGGGCATAGGTAGGAGCCCATTGGTTGCTAGTCACCTGGGCTCGGGTGTTAGAAGGAGGTATATAAGGTGGGCACCATTTTAGAACAGAGTGCAGTCCAGTCCAGTTCAGTTCAGTGGAGACAGTCTGAGGAGAAGACGGGAAGCAGAGCCCCTGCATGGGCTCTGCTCTGCAGGCAGGCCTTGTCAGGAGGCCGGAGCCTGAGAGAGAGAGAGAGAGAAGAAGGAACAGAAAGGAAAGTAGGAAAGGAACTGGAACAGAGGAGAAAGGAAGCAAGGAACACAGAGAAAGGCCCAGAGACACGAAGGCAGAAGGAACCCCATATGCCCAGGAGATACAGGGTGAAGGGTTGGCAGAGCAGGGTACCGGAACCCGAATTGGTGGAGGCGACTAATCCTCAGCCAAAACCGGAGGTTGTTACCACATCTTGGTGCGACCCCTCACTACATCCACCAGAAAGGCATACCGTATAGGGTCAGGGAAACCGGAGAGAGGTTTCGCCAACAGAAGGCCCGAGGAAGCTGGACAAAGGTGGGTCCCTGGTGGGGACGGCCAGTAGAAAGGAAGAGAGGGGAGCTCTGAACCACACTCTGGAATTGCCTGGGAGTTGACCGAGTCCCTTGCCTGGTGAACGCAGCACGGCTCAGGCGGCCCCTCATGTGCACAAGGGACCAGAATCACAACCGTGAGTAAAGCTTTGGAAACTGCAATTACAAGTCTCCGTGTTTCATCGCCGCACCAGCACCATCAGTACTGGGACGCTCACACCATACTCGGCTGCGCAAACAACATCAGCCTCAGCGGTCGGCAGCGCAGCGGCGGTCCCCACTGACCGCAATCCACGGGTGGCGTAGTCGGACAATTACAATACCAATAGAAAGCCACTGGTTTGACCACCCTGGGCATGGATCGGGTCACCGCCACGGAGAACTACAACCCCCAGCGATCCGGCTCCGGGTATTCCCCCTGCACAGCAGCAACAGCATAGGCCCAGGGGGTGCGTCAGGAGCAAAGCACCTGACTTTGTGGGCCAAACCCCAGCGTCCAGATAGAGGGTCTGCGTGTGGCACCATTGCTTCTTCCGCTGTTGTGCATGCAAGCCAATCCCCTGTCCATGGTGCATGCGAAGAAGCCTCCTGCCCTGCACCTGTCGTTGCACACTCTCAAGTAGCAGCATCAGGAAGCACGTCCATGTCCTTGTCCCAGCGCAGCGTTCAGTTGGAACGCAAGCGCAAATATGCAGGCAACGCCCCACAGGCCACACTACTAAATTCTCCCATTTCACGACTGCTTGCGCTTGAAATGTAGCCTTTTAGGCTCGTGGAGACGGAAGCACTCCGCAACCTGATGGAGGCGGCCGTCCCTCGGTACTCGGTCCCCAGCTGCCACTATTTCTCCCGGTGTGCTGTCCCCGCATTACACAAGCACGTGTCCTAAAACATTAGCCGTGCTCTCAACAACGCAGTTACCGATAAAGTCCACCTAACCACGGACACGTGGACAAATGCTTGTGGGCAGGGACGGTACATCTCGCTGACAGCACACTGGGTTAACATAGTGGAAGCCGGGATCCAGTCGGACCTTGGGACGGAACAAGTCCTCCCGACGCCAAGGGCCCTAGGTTAATCAGCGTTGCCCCCACGGTCTACAGCTCCTGTTAGAACTCTCCTGTTAGGTTTTTTCTATTTTGCTGGTCACATGACCTTTTTGCCTATTTAATCCTCCTCCGCCCTTCTGGTCATGCTGGACTGCATTGTAATTTCTACTCTTAAGCTAGCCAGGTTCTTTGTAACTTTTCTCAGTCAGTTTAGCTAGGTCTTTTTGACCTTTATGTTCTATGTTGTGTGTAGGGATCCCTCCCTCACATCTATAGGTCTTCGTTCAGACTAGCTGAGGACTTTAGTGGGTCTGATCGCAGGATCTGGTTCCCCGTTACATCGTAGGGATCTAGCTTAGTTCTATTGTAGGGACAGATCTCCTGTCTTTCCTTAGTGCTTCTAGCCTATCATAACGGTAAGTCCAGCCCAAAAATATCTCTAAGGAAAGACCTCCAGTTTCCATCATGGTGTCGGTTCAGGATTTGGCTCAACGCCTACAGGGACTCTCTCTGGAGGTGGCCAAGCTCCAACAACACATGAGTAGCTGTTCTGGAGCACATTTTGTGGAGCCATAGGTACGATTGCCTGATTTATTTTTTGGTGAACAACAAGATTTTTTTTTCTTTAAAAATGCTTGTTTACTGTATTTTCGTTTGAGACCCAGATCCTCTGGGGATGAATCACAGCGCATAGGGTTCATAATGTCACTTTTGCGCAAAGAACCTCAGGGATGGGCCTTTTCTCTCCAACCTAGTGATCTGTGCTTTAGATCAGTGGATAGTTTTTTTTCTGCTTTGGGGTTGTTGTATGATGATCCGGATCATGTCTCATCAGCTGAGACGGAATTGAGACTTTTGAGACAGGGATCAGGTAATGTGGAAAATTATTGTACTCACTTCCGTCGGTGGTCTGCTCAGGTGGGGTGGAACGATTCAGCTCTGAAAAGTTTGTTTCTTGCTGGGCTAGGTGAAAGGGTTAAGGATCTGCTTATTGCTTATCCTACACCTGGGAACTTGCAGGAGGCAATGCAATTAGCTATACGGGTGGACAGGAGACTGCGTGCAAGGGTTAATGAGAGTAAATCCTTTGCCATGTCAGCTCCTAGTCTTGAGAGGGTCTGTACTGACATTGGAGAGCCGATGGAGATTGGGGCGATGTCACCCCGCTCTCAGGAAAAAGACCGCAGGTTTTCTGAAGGTTTGTGCTTTTATTGCGGAAAATCTGACCACTTTATTAAGAACTGTGAGCTTCGTTTGAACAAAGAAAAAAAAAAGGTCAGTTACGCCCGTATTGCCTGTTTAAATTCTAAGGGGGTATTTCTTTCTGGAAGCACCTCAGTCCAGGAGGAATTGATTGAATTTCGGGTATTTGTGGATTGTGGTTCTACACTCAATGTGATTGACAAGGGATTTTTGGAAAAACTTAAATTAAAACCCAAACCTTTGTCATCCCCTATTGCCGTGGTTTCTGTCGATGGCTCTCCCTTGAAATGTGTTACTCACAAGGTTTATGAATTTCCCCTCACTATTAATGGTATTCACCAAGAAAATTTGGATTTGATAGTATTAAATAATTTGCCTTCTCCAGTAATTTTGGGGTTACCCTGGTTAAAATTGCACAATCCTGTACTGGATTGGTCTACTAATGAAATTAAGTCCTGGAGCCCTAAGTGTTATGACAAGTGTTGTAACGGGCCCATTGCTGCTGTGGATAAAGGGGATTTACCTGTACCTATTCAGGATTTTTGGAAATTTTTTTCTGAGGAGGAGTCGCAAATTTTGCCTCCCCATAGAGACTATGATTGTACCATTGAATTTGTCCCTGGAGCGACTCTTACTAAAAGTCGTTTATTTAATCTTACTATTCCTGAGAGAAAGGCTTTGGAGGAATACATACAGACGAGCTTGGCCGCCGGTCATATCAGACCCTCTAAGTCACCTGTGGCTGTTGGATTTTTTTTTGTTAAAAAAAAGGACGGCGGTTTACGTCCTTGTCTGGACTTTCGCGAGATTAATAAAATTACTGTACGTAATCCCTACCCACTGCCATTGATTCCTGATTTGTTTAACCAGTTAGTGGGGGCCAAGTGGTTCTCTAAAATTGATCTCCGGGGTGCATACAATTTGTTGCGCATGAAGGAGGGTGATGAATGGAAGACTGCTTTTAACACTCCTGTGGGTCATTTTGAGAATCTGGTTATGCCTTTTGGTCTTACCAATGCACCAGCATTTTTTCAGAATCTTATTAATGACATCCTTAGACCTTTGATCGGCAAAAATGTGGTTGTGTATTTGGATGACATTTTGATTTATTCGCCTGATCTGGAGTCTCATTGGCGGAGCGTACGTGAGGTATTACAGTTATTAATTGACAATTCGCTTTTTGCTAAGCTAGAGAAATGTGAGTTCGCTGTAAAGAGAATTAGTTTTTTGGGCTACATTATCAACAGTGAGGGCTTTGAGATGGACCCGGTGAAGGTTCAAGCTGTGCAGGAATGGCCTAGGCCTATTGGTTTGAAATCGATACAGAGGTTTTTGGGTTTCACCAATTATTACAGAAAATTCATTAAAAATTTTTCTATTATTGTTAAACCACTGACCGATCTCACCAGGAAAGGTGCTAATACGGTTCAGTGGACTACTGAGGCCATTGAGGCATTTGTGTTTCTAAAGGAGAGGTTCAGCTCTGCCCCCATCCTTATGCAGCCTGATGTGACTAAGCCGTTTTTGGTTGAGGTTGATGCTTCTTCTGTGGGGGTCGATACGGTGTTGTCTCAGGAAAACAAGGATGAAGTACATCCCTGTGCCTTTTTTTCAAAAAAAAATTTCTGAGACTGAACTTAATTACAATATTGGTAATCGGGAATTGCTGGCTATTAAACTCGCATTTGAACACTGGCATCATCTCTTGGAAGGTGCTGAATCTCCCATTCAGGTTTTCACTGATCATAGAAATCTGATCTATCTTGATGCTGCCAAGCGCTTGAATGCCCGTCAGGCTAGGTGGGCACTTTTTTTGGGGGGTTTAATTTTTCCGTTACTTACATCCCGGGTACCAAGAATGTTAAGGCTGATGCGTTGTCTCGCAGCTTTTCTCCCATGGTCGGTGCTGAGGAGGAGAGCATTTTACAAGAAGGTGTTGTGATTGCTGCATTGGACTCCGTTTTGGAAGATGAGATTCTTAAAGCACAGGAGAATGCCCCATCTAACACTCCCCATGGGAGGTTGTTTGTGCCTAGGACCTTTAGGAGAGATTTGTTTGTTGAGTGTCATGAGTCTCGGTTGGCAGGTCATCCAGGAATTTCTGAGACCAAGAGACTTGTGGGTCGCAGTTTTTGGTGGCCTGGATGGCAGAAGGAAGTCATTAAGTGGGTGCGTCAATGTACTGTGTGTGCTAGATCTAAGTCTACTCATACTCCTGCTGCGGGGTTGCTTTGCCCTCTGGAGGTTCCTAGTGCACCTTGGACACATCTGGCTATGGACTTTATTACTGACCTTCCCTCCTCTGAGGGTTTCACGGTCATCTGGGTGGTCGTGGACCGTTTTAGCAAGATGTGTCACTTGGTTCCCTTCATCAAACTGCCCTGCGCTAAGACACTCGCTAAGGCCTTTGTCAAGGAAATTGTCAGACTCCATGGTGTTCCTACTGACATTGTTTCTGATAGGGGACCTCAGTTCGTGGCTCATTTTTGGCGTGCCTTTTGTGACAGGTTGGGAGTTCATTTGTCGTTTTCATCTGGATATCATCCTGAGTCTAATGGCCAGACAGAAAGGAAGAGTCTGGATGTTGAGCAGTTCTTGCGTTGTTTTGTGGCAGACAATCAAGAGGAGTGGTCTGAGTTTCTGCCGCTTGCTGAATTTGCTCTTAACAACCATACATCCTCTTCTGCTGGGTGTTCGCCTTTTTTTTGTTGTTCTGGGAGACATCCGTCTTTTGGGTCATTCTTCAAATAGGTATCGGCTGTGCCTGAGGAGGAGAGTTTTTCCGGTGATTTGGAGAGAGTTTGGACGTGCGTGGTAATCTTCAGGAGGCTAACAAAAAATCTAAGAGGTACTTTGACAGGAAATGTCAAGAGGTTTTGTTTACGGTTGGTGACATGGTTTGGTTGTCCTCTAAGAATCTGCGGTTGAGGATTCCTTCTAAAAAATTGGGTCCCAAGTTTGTAGGGCCCTTTAAGGTGCTTCAGGTAGTTAACCAATCTGCTGTTAGGTTGGAGGTTCCTACCTCCTGGAATATTAATCCGGTGTTTCATGTTTCTCTATTGAAAAAAGCTGATGTATCAGATAGAGACGCCACTGCCACTGTTCCTCCGGTGGTGGAGGACGGGGAATATGAAATTTCCCGCATCCTTAATTCTAGACGGTATAGGGGGAGTTTGCAGTATCTCGTTGCTTGGAAGGGTTTCGGTCCCGAGGATAACTCATGGGTGAGGGCGGATGATGTTTCTGCTTCCAGACTTGTCAGAGAGTTTCACAAGAGGTTTCCTGATAAGCCTGGTCCTAGGGGATCCGGAGGATCCTCTTAGAAGAGGGGGTACTGTTAGAACTCTCCTGTTAGGTTTTTTCTAATTTGCTGGTCACATGACCTTTTTGCCTATTTAATCCTGCTCCGCCCTTCTGGCCATGCTGGACTGCATTGTAATTTCTACTCTTAAGCTAGCCAGGTGCTTTGTAACTTTTCTCAGTCAGTTTAGCTAGGTCTTTTTGACCTTTATGTTCTATGTTGCGTGTTTGTCTTTTACTGCTACAATTTCTGCTAGGAGGTGTCCATCTTTCTCCCAGTCCCTAGTTCTTGTAGGGATCCCTAGTTCTTGTAGGGATCCCTCCCTCACATCTATAGGTCTTCGTTCAGACTAGCTGAGGACTTTAGCGCGTCTGATCGCAGGATCTGGTTCCCCGTTACATCGTAGGGATCTAGCTTAGTTCTATTGCAGGGACAGATCTCCTGTCTTTCCTTAGTGCTTGTAGGCTATCATAACAGCTCCTGCACCTCATCCTCCTCAGCTTCCTCCTCTTCAGCCTCCATCTCTGAAATGACCACATCAGTCACAAGCTGGAAACACTGCAGCACTGCCTCGGCCAAGAGGCAACAGGCTATGCTGAAACTAATATGCTTAGGTGAAAAACCGCACAATGCTGAAGAGTTGTGGACAGCTCTGAAAGAGCAGGCAGATCTGTGGCTCACACCGCTGAACCTACAGCCAGGCATGGTCGTGTGTGACAATGACCAGAACCTGGTGGCGGCTCTGAGGTGAGCTCACACACGTACCATGCCTGGCCCATGTGCTTAACCTCGTGGTTCAGCGGTTTCTCAAATCCTACCCGGAGCTGCCGGATCTGCTTGTTAAAGTACGCAACCTGTGTGCTCATTTTAGAAAGTCAGCTACAGCTTCTGCCGCCCTTGCAGTGTTTCAGCAGCGTTTGCAGCTTCCGCCTCACAGACTAGTGTGTGATGTCCCCACGTGTTGGAACTCTGCACTGCAGATGTTGGGAAGGATTTATGAGCAGAAGAGGGCAGCATCAACAAGGCCATCGGTATTCAGTTCAGACTCCACACATAAGACCTCAGGAGTGGACATTGGATGTCAGACATATGTACCATCCTCCAAAACTTTGAGGACTCCACCAAGATGGTGAGCGGCAATGACGCCATAATTAGCGTCACCATCCCGCTTCTCTGTCTTCTGAAACACTCTCTGCTCACAATCAAAGAGGATGCATTGCAGGCGGAGCACGATGAGATGGAGCAAGGAACCATACAGGGTGATTACACACAGCAAAGCCTCATCTCATCCCAACGTGGATTGGGTGACAATGAGGAAGAGGAGGAGGAGGAAGGACAGAAGCTAGTTTCATGCACTATAGACGGTACTACCTGCACAGCTGTCATACCATCTGTTCAGCGTGGATGGCCAGAGAACAGAGAGGAGGAAGAGGAGGAGGAGAGCATGGTCAGTCATCCTCTTGGTGAGGACACGGAAGTCTTGCTTGTTAGTAGTCTGGCACGCATGGCTGAGTTTATGTTACGCTGCCTTTCCCATGACCCTTGCGTTCTCAAAATTTTGGGTGACAGTCATTACTGGTTGGTGACACTTCTAGACCCACGCTACAAGGAGAACTTTATATCTCTTATTCCTGAGGCGGACAGGTCTACAAAAATGGGGCAGTACCAGAAGGCCCTTGTAGCGGAACTATTAAAAAAATTCCCTTCTGAAAACGCTGGCGGCAGAGGGCACACTTCGTTGGACAACCAAGGAGTACAGGCGAGAGAGACACAACTTCAATCCAGCAGAGGCAGGGGAACACTGTCAAAGTTCTGGGAGAATTTTCTCAGACCCTCCCATCTCACAGGCCCTGAGGCGCAGGGTACTCTCACAAGGAGTGCAAAGTTTGGGAAGCTGCTGAGGGAGTACCTTGCCGACCGTACCAACATCCTCCGTGATTCCTCTGTGTCTTATAATTATTGGGTATCCAAGCTGGATACGTGGAATGAACTGGCTCTCTATGCCTTGGAGGTCCTTGCCTGCCCTGCTGCCAGCGTTTTATCAGAGCTGGTTTTTAGTGCCGCTGGTGGAATTATAACTGATAAGCGCATCCGCCTGTCAACTGAAAATGCTGACAGGCTGACTCTTATAAAAACGAACAAGGGCTGGATTGGGCCAGACTTCTCAACACCACCGAATGATAGCAGCGTAACATAAACTCAAATCCAGTGTCTTTTCTTGGGAGGTGTATTCCCATGCACCTATTCACACCCACACATGGGTATACGCTTCCTGATTTTGTCTATTTGCTCTTGTCCTCCTCCTTCTCCTCATCCTCCACTGCCATATCACCAGTGTGACTGTGGTCCGTGATGCAACACCCACATAATTTTTTTAAAGGGTGTTTATGATGCCCGTGAAATTTTTTTTTTATACAGTATGTTCATGTATACCCCCCAGGGGTAAATGTTTGTCAGCCCATACACTTAGTGCATGGGCATTACAAGTATAGGAGGCCCGCTCCTTTCTAATGGGAACATTATTTCTGAGGCCCTCCTCCATGTCTCTTCCAAGGGGCATTGAAGTGCCTCCAAATTTTTGGCAGCCCTTGCATTCACTGCAAATGCCAACACTATGGGAGACTCTCTCATTTCTAATGGGAATTTGTCATTATTGTGGCCCTGCTCTGTGTGTCTTTAAATTCTTAGTGGGATTTTTCCTAAATTGGTCAGCCGTTAGACTCACTATATACCCTATAACTGTATAGCAGAACCTCTCCTTTCTAATGGGAACATTTCGTACCTTGTTACTGTGGCCCTGCTCTATGCTTTTTTAAATTCTTAGTGTTTTTTTTCCTAAAATTGGTCAGCCGTTGGACTCACTACATACCCTATAACTGTATAGCAAACCCTCTCCTTTCTAATGGGAACATGTCGTACTTGTTACTGTGGCCCTACTCTGTGTGACTTTAAAATCTTAGTGGGGTTTTTCCTAAAATTGGTCAGCCGTTGGACTCACTGTGTGGCACCCCATGGGTCCGGTTGCCACAGTGGCATTGCCTCCCTCACTAGAGGTGATGCCATGCCTGGAAGCAAGCAGGGGTCCCCTAGTCATGTATACTAGCATGCAACACTTTCCTGGCTCCAGACCTGCAAGGGGAGCTCCTCCCCTTAGCAACTGGAAACTGGAGGCGGGGTTAGTTAGAGTTAGTGAGAGAAGTTGAAGACAGGACAGCGAAGAGGAAAGACCTGGGGAGTGGAGCTCAACGGCAGCTCACCCAAGAGAGGAGCGTAGAATAACCGGACACCGGAGTCCGAGGTGGTGGGGCACTGAAGGCCCAGCAGCAGAAACCGGAGGGTAGAAGACTACTGGTCTCCTGGCCCCATCAGACGCCCGGAGGCTCCGCAGCACATAGGGCCCAGCACCGCCACGTGGGAGCGACACTCCAGGAAGGCCCGAGCTGCCTGCCATACGGGTGAGCACAAAGACGTTTTACTCAGGGACTAGGGCCATAGCACAGCTATAAGCAGCAGGGCCAAAGAGATTAGTGCAAAGGGAAGGCCTCCAACTTCACCTGGCGAGGTGGATTCCCAACTTGCTTCCAGGCCACCCAGATCTTTA
The DNA here is from genome assembly GCF_046119375.1 of Phyllobates terribilis. Taxonomy (NCBI): domain Eukaryota; kingdom Metazoa; phylum Chordata; class Amphibia; order Anura; family Dendrobatidae; genus Phyllobates; species Phyllobates terribilis. Next base: position 878,793,711 of record NW_027362762.1, read on the forward strand.
CTACCAGCTAGTACCCGTGCCCCGGTCTGCCTAACCACTGCAAGTAAAAATAAAAGGAAACCGCCATTAAGTTGTGGACTGATTATTAACTGCGCCATCACCTGCACTACACTGCACAGCAACATCTATAACATCACCACTTCCTGCCCTGGAGCTAACCTCTGCCTGTGGAGAGCTGAACCAACTCTGCTGAGTCGCCATCAGCTCCAGAGGATCTGCACCGCAGCGGCGCCTCCACACTAAATTCTTAGTGGGGTTTTTCCTAAAATTGGTCAGCCGTTGCGATCACTACATACCCTATAACTGTATAGCAGATCCTCTCCTTTCTAATGGGAACATGTCGTACCTTGTTACTGTGGCCCTGCTCCGTGTGTCTTTAAATTCTTAGTGGGGTTTTTCCTAAAACTGGTCAGCCGTTGGACTCACTGCATACCCTATAACTATATAGCAGACCCTCTCCTTTCTAATGGGAACATGTCGTACCTTGTTACTGTGGCCCTGCTCTATGCGTCTTTAAATTCTTAGTGGGGTTTTTCCCAAATTTTGACAGCCCTTGCAGTCACAGCATGGGCATTACCACTATAGGAGACCCGCTCCTTTATAATGGGAACATTTTTTTTACTGAGACCCTCCTCTATGTCTCTTCAAAGGGGTATTGGGTTGCGTCCAAATTTTTGGCAGCCCTTGCAGTCACTGGATACGCAATAACAGTATAGGAGACCCACTTGTTAATAATGGGAACAACAAAGCATAGCCGGCTGATGGCTCTCTAACAATAGCTACGGCCGACTGCTGGCCTTTTAAGAATAGTAAGGGCCGTCTGATGTCCCTGGAAAAATAGGCTTTATGACTTTCACAGTCCCTCCATCATAAATAAAAAAGGATGTGTCTGATGATGTGTCACACACCACATTGCCAGATAAGGTTGTAAAATGTTAAAATGACATTTCCCGGTGAATACATTTGTCTTAAAAAACAACGTAAACAAAACAATAGGATCTTTCTTTAGTATAAAAAACAGCGTCACCAATTTAACCTTAATGTAATCACATTGTTCAGCTCATGTACCTCCTCCTCCATCTCCGAAATGATCACATCAGTCACAAGCTGACAGCACTGCAGCACTGCCTTGGCCAAGCGGCAACAGGCTGTGCTGAAGATAACATGCTTAATGCTTAATTGACAAACCGCCCAGCACTGCAGAGTTGTTGAAAACTGTAACACAGCAGCCTGATCTGTGGCTCTCACCGCTGAACATACAGCCAGGCATGGTCGTGCGTGACAATGGGCGGAACCTGGTGACGGAGAAATGACAGCCGTGGTAGATACGGCTTCCCTCTATGCCAGCCCTTTCACCGAGCTAAAGAATATGGCTGTGGTGAAATACAACTCCCACTGACAAGCTGTTTCAGATTGAAAAACATTGTGCCCACCAGAGGATTTGATTCTGAGGGCTAACCTTTCTCACCTGCTCAAGAGCCCCATAGCAGCTGAAAAGTTAGCGCTATCATGAACTCTCCTGAGGTAGAAGCCAAGGCACACCAGAGGATTCTCTGGTGGGACCGTCCAACCCTGCTGAGAAGCAGTCCTGGCTAAGAAAAGTGTGTGGGAAGGTTCCCGGACACTCTATGGCTGCTTTTTTACTGAGGAGGAAACACACGCAAAGATGGGGAGAACATACAAAGTCCTTGCAGATGTTGTCCTTGCTGGGATTTGAACCTAAGATCCCAGCTCTTCAAGGCTTCAGTGCTAACCACTGATCCAATGTGCTGCCGTTCACCCTCTAATATCTAACAGGCTGGAGAAACTTGCACCTACTGCCACTCTATCTTCAGCTCCTTGGTGAGAAAATGTATTTGGGCAGCCACTCAGTCTACCAAATAAAATTCCTGAGAAGGAAATTGGGGATGGCTTTGCTACTGGTACTGGGGGCAGTGCTAATACCATGGCGTCGTACCATAGTTTGCTGGAAATATTCCAGGCTGGTAGGAGGCAAGCAAATTCCCACAGAAAAGTACCAGCAGTAATGTTCAGGCCACATTTTAAGTGCAAGCAGATTTAGAAGACTTCCTGGGAGAAATGACACACAGGGTACATACGGTTTCCCTCTATGCCAGTCCTATCACCGAGCTAAATACAACTGTCAGCAAAAAAAGTTGTGGACTGGCTCCGTACCGTCCCTGGCCACATTCACCTGTCCACGTGTTTGTGGTTAGGGGGTCCTTCCCAGTAAGTGCACTGGGGAGGGCACGGGTAATGTTGTGGGACCCGTGCTTGTGGAAGGCGGAGGCGATACCGGGAAATATAGTGACGGCTAAGGACCGAGTATGGACACCTGGCCGCCGCCGGCATGAGTGTGTGAAAAGCTTCCGCCTCCACGAGCCTAAAAGGCCATATTTCAAGTGCAAAGTGCTGCCCAGAAATCTAGCAGTATAGTGTTGCGGCCTGTGGGTGGGTGGGTGTCTGGCTGCATACTTGCACTTGCATTCCAAGTAACAGAAAACTAAGCAGATGGTGGCCTCTATCATCATCATGGCCTCACCTTGGCACTATGAACTCTCCTGAAGGAGAAGCCAGGGCCCGCCGGAGGAGTCTCCGGTTCTCTGGTGGGCCCGTCCAACCCTGCCAAAAAGCAGCCCTGGCTAAGAAAAGTGTGGGGGAAGGTTCCCGGACACTCTATGGCGGCTTTTTTAATGTGTATCGGCCATGCTTATGCATGTTATTTCTCAAAACGCATTACAGATCAGGCCATTGTCCAACTCTGTATACAATAAATTAAATGCGCAAAGAAAGATGTGTGTGTGTGTCAAAGCACCACCGACAAGTGCGAGTTGATGTTGGACGGGCTGCCATTGCTTCTGCAACAAGCTCAATTACAGGACTTCCTGGGAGAAATGACACACAGGGTACATACGGTTTTCCTCTATGCCAGTCCTTTCACCGAGCTAAATACAACTCTTAGCAAAAAAAGTTGTGGACTGGCTCCATACCGTCCCTGGCCACATTCACCTGTCCACGTGTTTGTGGTTAGGCGGTCCTTCCCAGTGAGTGCACAGGGGAGGGCACGGGTAATGTTGTGGGACCCGTGCTTGTGGAAGGTGGAGGCGATACCGGGAAATATAGTGGCGGCTGGGGACCGAGTATGGACACCCGGCCGCCGCCGGCATGAGGTTGTGAAAAGCTTCTGTGGCGCCCCTGCGGGTTCAGTCACCACAGAGGTACTGCATCTCACCCAGAGGTGTGGTATCTCACTCTCAGATAAGGATAGAGTGCTGCCCGGGACCCTAACACCTGCATCCAACACTACACTACTCCAGACCAGCAGGAGGGGCAAGATGCGTCGCTTTCCTGCTGAGCCTTGTCCCTGGCTGGAGTGGGGGGAACCAAAGTAGGGGGAACCATGTAGTGCTCATAAATATATGAGCACTTCACAGTACGTGCAGCAGTTTCTTCATGCTATCACAAGAGCTTCCAACTCTCCAAATACCAAAAATCCATGCGCACAAATGTAAACTAGTGTTCAGAGCTATCATCATTGTTGTTTTACTGACAGTTTTTATTTATGCTCAAAGTTTGTTTCCTTGTTAAATCAAGAAAAGAACAATCATCAATCAATAAAAATAGAACTACTGGCTCGGTGCTGTAAATAACTCAGAAAGCCAAAAATTAAAAAGTTTTTCAAAAACTTAGTTTTAGTTAGACATTAATAAATAAATACGCCCACATAAAACTAGGATGCCGCTTTGATTATTTCACCAATATGATAAACAATATACACATTATTACTGTGCCATCCAATATTAGTACGTAATCGCCAAAAACTTTGTAACAAAACAGCCTTAGGCAAAGATACAGACAAACCCATAATATCCAATAACATCTGTTTGTGAGTATGACCTTATTCTATTTGGAATTTCCACTAAATAATGAGGACAACCCATGAACCTATAAATATAGGACTGCGCCGGAATGAGGATATTAAAGATGTTCAGTGCTAGACACTAGAGATGAGCGTTGTTCGACTCGAACTGTTCGCCAATCTCAAATTCGAGCTGTTTTGGGCGGTGTTCGAGCCGTTCGGCGAACACGAACGATTTGAGAAAAATTCGGCTGTTCGAGGTTATGTTCGATAACTGTTCGTGCACCAAAATCATAACTGGATTTTTTCTCAGTAATGATGAAAATTAATGTTAATACGCAGTTTGAGTGTACAGCGGGGTGGGGGGAGGGGCAGGGGATGGATCTCTGCAGGAATAATGAAGATCTCCATTTTTTTTTCTCTTTCCCGCATTTACAGTGGGGAGGTGCAATCTGTCAGCCTATCAGCAGCGCACACACGGAGCGAAGTGCTTTTTTTCACACAAGCAAGGGCATGTGTCATTGGCAGTGTATGTCACATGTCCTTGCCCTATAAGACCCAGCCATTTTCCCTGTCGCCACCATTTTCTCACTGCTGCAGCTGCGTGTTAGACGGCACCGCTGTTGCTGTGTGCGCTATACCTTGTTAATTTCAAGCCAATTTTCGCACAAATCTACAGATAGCTTGGGAGTAGGGAATAGTTGTGATTGCAGTCCTTTTAAGGACTAGGTTACAGCATTTCCTACGACTTTTATCAGGCAGGTCTGTGCTCTTAAATAGATAGATTGTGGGAGTAAAGACTAATTGTAATTGCAGTCCTTTTCAGGACTAGGTTACATCAGTTCCTATCAGTTTTTGCCAGGCAGGTCTGTGCCAGTGCTGTGCAAGTTTTTTTCACAGCATTTGGCTGAATCTAGCAAAGCTAATCCTTTTTGGCCTATTGCAGAGTGTGTTAGTCAGTGGAGTAGCCTATCTGTGTTGCAAGATATACCACCTGTGTATAGAATACCAATTTTTTTACTGCACCTAGTGAAGTAAAATCTTTTGGGCATAGCATCATTCTATTAGTCCATCTATACTGACCTCCATCAGGTTGCAAATTGAATATAATTTTTTTCTGCATCTAGCTCTGAAAAAATATTTGGGCTTCTAGCAGTGTGTGGGACTTGTTCTATTAGTCCATCTATACTGACCTCCATCAGATTGCAAACTGAATATAATTTTTTTCTGCATCTAGCTCTGAAAAAATATTTGGGCTTCTAGCTATGTGTGGGACTTGTTCTATTAGTCCATCTATACTGACCTCCATCAGGTTGCAAACTGAATATAATTTTTTTCTGCATCTAGCTCTGGAAAAATATTTGGCCTTCTAACAGTGTGTGGGACTTTCTCTATTAGTCCATCTATACTGACCTCCATCAGGTTGCAAATTAAAAATAATTTATATCTGCATCTAGCTCTGAAAAAATATTTGGCCTTCTAGCAGTGTGTGGGACTTTCTCTATTAGTCCATCTATACTGACCTCCATCAGGTTGCAAATTAAAAATAATTTTTTGTCTGCATCTAGCTCTGAAAAAATATTTGGCCTTCTAGCAGTGTGTGGGACTTTCTCTATTAGTCCATCTATACTGACCTCCATCAGGTTGCAAACTGAATATATTTTTTTTCTGCATCTACCTCTGAAAAAATATTTGGGCTTCTAGCTGTGTGTAGGACTTTTTCTATTAGTCCATCTATACTGACCTCCATCAGGTTGCAAACTGAATACAATTTTTTTCTGCATCTACCTCTGAAAAAATATTTGGGCTTCTAACTGTGTGTGGGACTTGTTCTATTAGTCCATCTATACTGACCTTCATCAGGTTGCAAATTGAATATAATTTTTTTCTGCATCTAACCCAGCCAATAGTTTTGGCCTAATACCACAGTTTGGCCACTCAGCTCTGCTCGGTTCCCATCCATTGTTTTTTTGTGCAAACAACTCCAGAGTTGTGAATTAGTTAACCACCAAAATGAGTGGAAAAAGGCCTGCTGCTGGTGGAAAGGGGAATAGGCGTGTTGGGAAGGGGAAAAAAGGTTGTGTCCGTGGGGTAGGTGTTAAAGCAACAGTAACATCTGCAGAAGAAAGACCATCTTCCAGCCAAACTAAAATGTCTATTTCTTTTAGCGGACAATGTGATAAGATCCCTTTCTTACGGCCACGCCAATCGCTACAAATTCCAGATGAGGCACAAAAACAGCAGGTGCTTCAACGGATATCAAGTGCTCCTTTAAGTGGGCTCTCCTCCACATCAACTTCAACATCACAAATCCTCCAGTCCTCAAAGGTGTCACCCCAATCGCACTTGCTTCCTCACAGCTCCCAAATCTCCAGCTGCCCGTCTGAGTATGAGGTAGAACAGATGGTTGAGTCTGCAGAGCTGTTTACTCATACTATAGCCTGGGAATCAGAGGTCGACTCCAGCGCTTCTGTGAATCCAGACGAGGAAATGATCAGCACTGATGCCCAGAATCTTTATGAGTCGGATCCAGGACCAGACGCAGAAGGTTCTGACCATAATGTAGACCCTCATTCCCAAACTGTAACTCCTGTTGGTGGAGACAATGAGGAAGACGATGATGAGACTCAAATACCTGATTGGAGCGACAACTTTAGTTTTTTGTCAGGGCAGGAACAGGTTGGCTCTGAGGACGACGGGTGTGATAACGCACAGGGTGGTGATGATGAGGTTGGAGATCCCACTTACTGTCAACCCACAGTCAGCCAAGAGATGAGGTCAGCAGAGGAGGTGGAGGAAGATGCTAGTGATGACGAGGTCAGGTTGCGCCTTCCTGGACAGAGACGTAGTACTGGAAGCACGTCAACAACTGCATCCTCAAACACAACTCTGCCTCTCACCACAAGTCGTGGTGGCTCTTCAGGTCGCATGGGTGCTAAGCCTTGCATAGCCTGGGCATTTTTTCAGATCGATAAAGATGACCCAACTCGTGTTATCTGTAACATTTGTCAGCAAAAGCTAAGTAGAGGCCAAAAAATACATAGTTTGAGTACTTCATGCATGAACCGGCACATGGACATGAAGCATAAGTTGCAGTGGGAAGCTCAGTGTGCTACAATGCGGCCTAGCCGGCCGGGCCAACCACCGTCTGCCATATCTTATGCATCCGCGGCCTCTTCATCCTCTGTGACTGGGGGGACAGCAGTCACACCTGTTTTGGGGCGCAGACCTGCCACCTCTTTACCCGCAACAGCCAGCGTGATTGGCAGGTCATCATTTTCTTTGGAGGTGGTAACACCAGCTGGTGTTGAGCGCTGTCCAACATCGATAGCACCACCTTTGGATCAAGGCAACCTAACATGTCCGCCTGCATCTTCCTCACAGACCGGCAGTTTGCCGGGGACACCCTTATCAACCCCGTCTAAGCACAATAGCCAGCCCTCGGTCCCTCAGATGTGGACAAGTAAAAGACCATTTCCTCCTAGCCATGAGAAAGCTAAGAGGTTGAATTTCACCATCTGCAAGCTCTTGGCTACAGAAATGCTGCCTTTCCGCCTGGTGGACACAGAGGATTTTCGAGACCTTTTGTCTGTCGCAGTGCCCCAGTACCAGATGCCCAGTCGGCACTACTTCTCAAAGAAAGGTGTGCCTGCGCTCCACCAGCATGTCGCACACAACATCATCGCTTCTTTGAGAAACTCTGTGTGTGACAGGGTGCATTTCACCACAGACACTTGGACGAGTAGGCATGGACAGGGGCGTTACATGTCGCTGACTGGGCACTGGGTAACTATGGTGACAGCAGGACAAGGGGCTGCTGTCCAAGTCTTGCCGTCCCCACGAGTTGTGCGTCAATCCTCTTTATGTCAAAGTTCCTCCACTGCTTCTGCCTACTCAACCTCCTCTCGGTCTTCCACCTGCACCCAAAGCCTGTCTGGTCATGCCACAAGCTTTCTAACTGCGCAGAAGGGATCCTGCACACCTCCTTACTATGCTGGCAGTAGGGCTCAACGTCATCAGGCGGTTTTTACTTTGAAATGTCTGGGAAATGTGAGTCACACAGCTGAGGAGTTGTGGTCAGCTCTGGAGAACCAATTTCATGAATGGTTGTCTCCACTGGACCTGAAACCAGGGAAGGCCGTGTGCGACAATGCTGCAAACCTGGGTGCGGCCCTTCGCCGGGGCAATGTCACACACGTGCCTTGTATGGCTCACGTGTTGAACCTGGTTGTCCAGCAATTTTTAGCCCACTATCCCAGACTAGATGGCCTTCTGCAGAGGGCACGGTCGCTGTGTGCTCACTTCCGCCGTTCGCATCCCGCAGCTCAGCGACTTACATCTCTACAGAAGTCGTTGGGCCTGCCACTTCACCGGCTAAAATGCGATGTGCCTACCCGGTGGAATTCAACTCTGCACATGTTGCAGCGACTGTGGCAGCACCGACAAGCCCTGGTGCAATACGTTCTGACGTATAGCCTGGGCCAACGAGATCCAGAGGTGGGGCAAATCACGCTGGAGGAGTGGTCTCAGATCAGGGACCTATGCACCCTTCTGCACAGTTTTGAAATGGCGACGAAGATGTTTAGTGCTGACGATGCCATTATCAGCATGACTATTCCGGTGATTTACATGCTGGAGCACATGTTAAACAGAATTCGGAGTCAGGTGGTGGCACAAGAGGAGGTGGAGGAAGTAGAGGAGGAGGAGTTGTATGCGGAAGGGCTAACATCTGCAAGGTCCAGACGGTCGGCAGCACCAAGGCGGCAGGCATGTGAGGGTGGGGGAGATGGTTTTACCAGGGCGCATGGTAGCAGCCAAACTAGTGAGGAAGGTGCAGGAGCCCAGGAAGAAGTGGAGGACGAACTGATGGAAGACTCATCAGATGAGGGAGACCTTGATCACATTTCTGTTGTGCGAGGTTGGGGGGAGAGGACAGAGGAAGGAAGCATGATTGTTACCTCGCCACCAACACAACAGGGACTTGGTGCTCCTGGATGCGCAACACACATGAGTGCCTTCTTGCTGCACTACCTGCAACATGACCCTCGAATTGTGAGAATTAGAAATAATCCTGACTACTGGGTTGCCACACTGTTAGATCCCCGGTACAAAAGTAAATTTGCAGAAATTATTCCTGCCATAGAAAGGGATGCACGCATGCAGGAGTATCAGCAGAGACTGTTGCAAAATCTTACATGTGCTTTTCCACAAAACACCAGTGGTGCACGTAGTGAATCTCACAGTTCCAACTTGCCAACCGTGGGACCGTCAAGTGTTCACCACTCAAACCGTAACAGAACCACAGTATCTGCTGGTAACATCAATTTTGCGGCATCATTTCACCACTTTTTTAGCCCATGCTTTGCAAGGCCACAGGAGACAAGAAGTCTGACACATAGTCAATGCCTAGAGACGATGGTACAGGAGTATCTCCAAGTAAACATTGAATCCATGACTGTGTCACTGGACCCTTGCTCTTTTTGGGCTTCCAATCTGGATAAATGGCCGGAGCTAGCCACTTACGCCTTGGAGATCTTGTCATGCCCCGCAGCCAGCGTTCTGTCTGAACGTGTGTTCAGCGCTGCTGGTGGTGTGCTGACAGATAAGCGCACGCGGCTCTCCACTGGTAATGTAGACAGACTCACGTTCATAAAGATGAACAAATCATGGATCCGAAACGACTTTTCTACCCCTGTGTCATCCTGGGGAGAGTAAAAGCTTGATGATTGGTTAAAATCACCCTACCAACCATTTTAAGCTTTCAAATTACTAATCATGTTTATCTGTATCTTGGCTGGAAAATAATTTGGGCTTTGTAGCAGTGTGCAGCACTGATTCTATTAGGCCATCTATAATAAGCTCCACCAGATTTAAAATTACTAATCATGTTTATCTGTATCTTGACTGGAAAATAATTTGGGCTTTGTAGCAGTGTGCAGCACTGATCCTATTAGGCCATCTATACTAAGCTCCACCAGATTTAAAATTAATAATAATTTTTAGCTGCATCAAGCCCGGAAAATAATTTTGGGGCTCCGAGATGCGCAAGACACATAAGTGCCTTCTTGCTGCACTACCTGCAACATGACCCTCATATTGTCAGAATTCAAAGTAATCATGACTACTGGGTTGCCACACTCTTAGATCCCCCAAACTTTTCGATCAACCTTTTCATTTTAATAAAGACCAAAAAAATGGTCATTTTTGAAATTATAAGCATTAGCAGGTTATTAGAAACTGAAATCAAACAGTTTTCAACTCAAAACTTTATTCTAGGTGATGTTACATTTTCACATAGGACCCCTTGTTCGAAAGGAGCTTCTGAACTCTCTCGTCCATTGAATTTGTCAGGTTTTGGATGGTTTCTGCTTCAATTGTTTTGCATGAGGACAGAATACCCTCCCAGAGCTGTTGCTTAGATGTGAACTGCCTCCCGCCATCATAGACACACCTTTTGATGATGCTCCAGAGGTTCTGAATGGGGTAGAGGTCAGGGGAGCATGGGGGTCACACCATAAGTTTGTCCCCATTTATGCCCATATCAGCCAGTGACGCAGATGTTTTATGTGCAGCATGAGATGGTGCATTATCATGCAAAAAAATGATCTTGCTGTGAAATACACGGTTCTTCTTCTTGAACCATGGCAGGAAGTGCTGTTTGAGAAAATCCACATACATTATGGAGTTCATCTTTAGCGCCTTCAGGGATCCTAAAGGGGCCGACAATCTCTCTCCCCATGATTCCAGCCCAAAACGTTACTCCACCTCCTCCTTGTTGGCGCTGTAGCCGTGTTTGCGTGGGGTGTCCATCAACCAGCTATCCTCCACTCCATCCATCTGGACCATCGAGCGCTGCACGGCACTCATCCGTGAACAAAACAGTTTTGAAATCAGTCTTCATGTAATGTTTGGCCTACTGGAGCCGTTTCTGCTTGTGTGAAGTGGATAGAGGAGGTCGACAGGATGGCGTATGCACAGCTGCAAACCTCTGAAGGACCCTGCATCTTGTTGTTCGGGGGACGTTGGAGGCACCAGCAGCTTCAAAAACTTGTCTGCTGCTATGACAAGGCTTTTTTGCCGCTGCTCTTTTAACCTGACGTAATTGCCTGTAGGAAAGAGTCCTCAATTTGCCCTTATCAGCACGCACACGTGTGTACTGTGAATCAGCTACATACTTCTTGATTGCCAAGACACTTCATCCTGATCATCGCACAATGTTGATTGTAGTCATGCCTTGACCTAAACACTCCACAATTTGCTGCTTCTCAGCAGCCGACACATCCTTTTTCTTTCCCATTTTGGCAGAAAATGTAGGCTGCTTAATAATGTGAGACAGCCTTCTTAAGTAGTCTTGCCTTTCATTGGACACACCTGCCAAACTAATTAGCACAGGTGTCTGCAATTGCTTACAGTGATATAAAGAGCCCTGACACACATCACCATCAATGAGTTTAACTGACAAACAAATTCTTCCCTTATCACTCCGAAACACTTTTTGCATAATAATTTGGAACACAGTGTACATGTGCTTTTCCACAAAACACCAGTGGTTCACGTAGTGAATCTTACAGTTCTAACTTGCCAACCGTGGTCTGTATGGAGTTGTTCAATAAAGGGCCCAAAATTAAGATAACATAGATGGGAGAGGTCTCTATGAATAGGAATTCCTAAGTATTTGATACCCTGTGAGGGCCAGGCAAAGGGAAAGTTGGACTGGATGGAATCCTATATGGATTTAGGGAGGGAGACATCGAGGGCCTCAGACTTCGCTGCATTGATTTTAAAATTTGACCATGTAACAAAGTGATCTATTTCAGCCATAACAGCATGGATGGATATATGTGATTGAGTGATATATACTAGGACATCATCAGCAAATAGAGAGCACTTGTACTCGGTGCCTCCCACCTCAATCCACCTAATATTTGGGTTATGGCGAATTGATGAGAGCAGGTGCTCCGTCACTAGGATGTATAAGAGAGGGGACAGAGGACATCCCTGCCTTGTCCCATTGGTGATTGTGAAAGGTGATGAAAATGTTCTGATGCACCCCCTGGGCCTTGGGACACCCGGAGCCGGACCCTTTTTGGTGGATGCTGGTGGTTGTAGTCTTCGTGGCTGCGACCCGGTTCCGTGGCTCAGGGTGGTCAAACCAGTGGCGGAACTATTTATGTGGTTTTGATGTTTAAATGTCCGACTACGCCACCCGTGGATTGCGGTCAGAGTGAACCGCCGCTGCAGGGCAGACCGCTGAGGCTGGTGTTGTAGGTGCAGCAGAGCGTAGCATAACTCCCCACGGGAGGAGTATAGCCTCAGGGCAGTGTATGCGGAGGATGGGGGTGATGGTGCAGGGCAGCAGCAGTAACGACACGGAGTCAGTGATGCAGTCCAGGGCCTTTACTCACAGTTCTTATTATCCAGACCACGTCTGCAGGTAACGGCTGCCCACGTCGCACTGTGCTCACCAGGTGAGGGGCTCAGACAACTCCCAGATAACTTTGGAGCGCTTCACAGGACCCCCTTTGTGTGTCCTTTGTCTGGCCTTTCTTACCAACCCTTCTGTCCGGTTGCCTCGGGCCTCCTCTTGGTAAACTTGGCGCCAGTTTCCCTGACCCTATGTGGTGCCTTCCTAGCGGGTGTAGCGAGGGGCTGCGCCACATAAAATGTCACAGCCTCCGGTTTCTAGCTGAGGGTCGTTTCCTGCCTCCACTAGTTTCGGGGACCGGTCTCCCCCTTTGGCCTGACCCCTCCACGCAGGTGGATTCAGGGGTGCGGTGGCGACTCGCCCGTCCGCACCCCTGGGATCCCTTCATTCCTCGTTCCTGGAGCCTTCTCCGCTCCTCTTCCTTCCTTCTCCCTCTTCCAGGCCTGGGCCTCTGTTACTAAGCCCGCCTCCGGAGCAGAGCTCATGCAGAGGCCCTGCTCCCTGCCACTTCTGCTCAGACTTCTCTGCACTGAACTAAGATGGTGCCCACCTTTTATACTCCCTTCTCAATGCACCCAGGAACTGCTTCCTCCCTGCTCCTGCACTACAGGGTTCCCCTTCCTCAGTGTTCCCTCCCCCCACTCCAGCCAGGGACAGGGACTGTCGTGACCATCTCAGAGGCATATTGGTCGCCCTGCCCCACGGCAATGTGGTGTAATGCATGCAGGTGTCGGGTCCTGATCCACACTCCATCCTTACCTGAGAGTGAGATATCACACCTCTGGGTGAGGTGCAATACCTCTTTAGCAACCGAGCCCTCAGGGTGCTACAGTTCCATTTATCTTCAGCCTAGGTGACGTATTGTGATACAGGGCCGTGATTTTGGCTATAAAAGGGTCCCCTAGACCCCTACCCCAAGCTTTTTAAGAGAATCATATATGGCGTGCCAGGAGACTCTATGGAATGCTTTCTCAGCATCCAACGAGAGTATCTAATTACAAATTTTTAACTGCATCTAGCCCAGGAAATACTTTGTGCCTAGTAGCAGTGTCTGCTAGTCAGCGGATTATCCCGGCTGTTAAGCAAGCTACACCATCTGTAGTTTGGACACTTAATTTTTTCAAAGGAAATGCTTCGGGACCACGGGATACTCAGTGAAGAGCATCAGGAGGCACCCCAAGGCATAGGGGCTGGGACTGGCAGTAGGATGCCTTGCGGTGGACAGCCGAGCTCGATCCTTATAAAAGCTTTTTAACTGCAGCAGCTTTAGTGGACGCTACTGGAGCTGGAATTACGCGGCTGCTGGCATGAGACTTGCCCTCCAATAGATCCTTGTAAATGGATTTAAAGTGTATTCATTCAAATTAGAGAGACAATTTAAATTAAAAAGCTTAGAGCTGCCTCCACCACAGGGGGGCTCGCTCGACCCACCAGCGGACAGGCACCAGTATTGGGAGAGGGGGGCTGGCCGTCAGGGTTCACCGCGGCTCTGGCACAAACCCGGCGACACGGAGGTGGCACGGGCAGGAGCGGACTGAACGTGTCGGCTTCTCACTTTTTGGATTTTAGAAGGGCATGACATGCCTATATCTGTGTCTCCCCCTCCTTTTACTCCTTCACCTCTTTTCTTTTCGCATGACTATATGTACTTGTCACTTTTCCATGTGTTAGTTGTGTCTTCTGAGCAATTTGTCAGCTTTTGGACACCTTTGAAGGTGTTTTCTATGTGTTTCTATGTGTTTTTGTTTGCCTGCCATTGGTTTTAACGGTGTTCGAAGGTGTTCGACGAACAGTTCGACGAACAGTTCGGCGAACACACGGGTGTTCGACGAACCGAACCGAACTCGAACACTACGGGGGTGGCTCAACACTACTAGACACCACCAAATTGGCACACGAGAATCATGAGAACAATATGATACATTTCTGTTCCACGCTCCTATTCCTGATTTTGTGTAAGGTTAAGAATATGGACTCAATGACATTAAACCCTTTGCAAAACACCACCTCTTTATGAAGACCACCCCTTTATGAAGACCACCCATTTGTTCAGACCGGATTCCAGTGCCAGATTTTCATATATTTTGCACATCAGACATAGTCTTTGAGAGAACAACATCTCTGGAAGACTATTTTACATTGCAATTCTGGATGGTCATCTCAAACAGTACTGTACTTATTGGTGTGGCATAGGAACAAATATTAACCCTCATTCTTACCTATAATTATTACCATGGAAAAGGTTTGCTTTCCTTTGTATGGTGAAAGTCAAATATTCCTTTTATAAAATATATATAACAGATTGGTTCAGTAGGAATTCAGGCATATCCAGGTGACAGTTCAACAACTTTACTCAAAAGGAGCCAAAATACTTATGGAGTTATTCAAAAGGCAACGTGCTTGGGGGTTACATAATCTTACACTAGGCAATACTCCTTAACAGATGAAGACAGATGGCAGTACAACAGGCTCACACATGTGTATTTGAGACACTTTACTCGTGCTTGGAACAGCCTACTGGCTCAGCAGCACCTACCTGTCTTATAGCTTTTGTATACTAATTTGAACACTCTTGCAGGCTACGCTTTCAGTTACTGTGTTTCAGTCACCAGTCTTAAGTCATCTCTGGTGTGGCAATTCTCTTCACAGTCAAGCATCAACACTTAGACTCCTCTGGAGTTGCAACCATCACAGACAACAAAAGGCCTATTTGTTAATGTTCGGAGAAGTCTGGTCAAAAGTGGTCTTCATGGAGGGATTGCAGCCAAAAAGCCATGCCTTCAACATGAAAAGAAGGTCAAGCAACTCAGCTGTGCATGAAAATGTTGGAATTGGGGTTCAGAAACTGACAGCTAGTGCTCTGAAAACTGATGGATCTCAGCAAATGGAGTAGGGGATTTGGTAAGGACTAATTTCTATCACCTGTATGCCCATATTAGAGGTCTGATAGGTCCCAGTGGGGTGACAGATTCCCTTTAAGCTGAATTTCCCCCTTTTGCACTGAAGACTGGTTGTGATATTACTGGCTGCTATTTACAATCAGAGCCAAAAGCAAAGATGTTAACAAAGGAGACTAAATTCTCAGCATTTTCTCTACATTCCTACTGCATCCTAAATGAGTGTTTTATGGTAGTCTGTAGATTTTGTTCTATAAGTTGTATATCACCTAAAACCGGAGTGTATAGTATGTCAATGGGATCTAGGGCAACCTTTGGAATTTATTATATTTGGCTACATACCTCCAAACTTGTATACATAAGAGGAATTCTATGGTGTTATCACATTGTATGGTTGTTATGCTTTTTCCATTGCAATTTTTTTTCCATAAGGATGAGTTACATGCATTGATATCATAGATATGAGAACATCGTACATAGATATCAATTCCATCTAGGCAACAGCATGGGAAAGCATAGCTATGGCATTTTACACTGATTATGTTGAACCCCTTAAAGGGACTGTTTGGAACTAGCATTCATAACCTAGCTTTAGGTCATCGATATTTTTCGTCCAACACTCAGCAGGCACCCCTGATTAGCTGTTAACTAGAGATGAGCGTTGTTCTACTCGAACTGTTCGCCAATCTCAAATTCGAGCTGTTTTGGGCGGTGTTCGAGCCGGTCGGCGAACACGAACAATTTGAGAAAAATTCGGCTGTTCGAGGTTATGTTCGATAACTGTTCGTGCACCAAAATCATAACTGGATTTTTTCTCAGTAATGATGAAAATTAATGTTAATACGCAGTTTGAGTGTACAGCGGGGCGGGGGGAGGGGCAGGGGATGGATCTCTGCAGGAACAATGAAGATCTCCATTTTTTTTCCTCTTTCCCGCATTTGCAGTGGGGAGGTGCAATCTGTCAGCCTATCAGCAGCGCACACACGGAGCGAAGTGCTTTTTTTCACACAAGCAAGGGCATGTGTGATTGGCAGTGTATGTCACATGTCCTTGCCCTATAAGACCAAGCCATTTTCCCCGTCGCCACCATTTTCTCACTGCTGCAGCTGCGTGTTAGACGGCACCGCTGTTGCTGTGTGTGCTATACCTTGTTAATTTCAAGCCAATTTTCGCACAAATATACAGATAGCTTGGGAGTAGGGAATAGTTGTGATTGCAGTCCTTTTAAGGACTAGGTTACAGCATTTCCTACGACTTTTATCAGGGAGGTCTGTGCTCTTAAATAGATAGGTTGTGGGAGTAAAGACTAATTGTAATTGGAGTCCTTTTCAGGACTAGGTTACATCAGTTCCTATCAGTTTTTGCCAGGCAGGTCTGTGCCAGTGCTGTGCAAGTTTTTTTCACAGCATTTGGCTGAATCTAGCAAAGCTAATCCTTTTTGGCCTATTGCAGAGTGTGTTAGTCAGTGGAGTAGCCTATCTGTGTTGCAAGATATAACACCTGTGTATAGAATACCAATTTTTTTACTGCACCTAGTGAAGTAAAATCTTTTGGGCATAGCATCATTCTATTAGTCCATCTATACTGACCTCCATCAGGTTGCAAACTGAATATAATTTTTTTCTGCATCTAGCTCTGAAAAAATATTTGGGCTTCTAGCGGTGTGTGGGACTTGGTCTATTAGTCCATCTATACTGACCTCCATCAGGTTGCAAATTAAAAATAATTTTTTTCTGCATCTAGCTCTGAAAAAATATTTGGGCTTCTAGCGGTGTGTGGGACTTGGTCTATTAGTCCATCTATACTGACCTCCATCAGGTTGCAAATTAAAAATAATTTTTTTCTGCATCTAGGTCTGAAAAAATATTTGGGCTTCTAGCAGTGTGTGGGACTTGGTCTATTAGTCCATCTATACTGACCTACATCAGGTTGCAAATTAAAAATAATTTTTTTCTGCATCTAGCTCTGAAAAAATATTTGGGCTTCTAGCGGTGTGTGGGACTTGGTCTATTAGTCCATCTATACTGACCTCCATCAGGTTGCAAATTAAAAATAATTTTTTTCTGCATCTAGCTCTGAAAAAATATTTGGGCTTCTAGCAGTGTGTGGGACTTGGTCTATTAGTCCATCTATACTGACCTCCATCAGGTTGCAAATTAAAAATAATTTTTTTCTGCATCTAGCTCTGAAAAAATATTTGGGCTTCTAGCAGTGTGTGGGACTTGGTCTATTAGTCCATCTATACTGACCTCCATCAGGTTGCAAATTAAAAATAATTTTTTTCTGCATCTAGCTCTGAAAAAATATTTGGGCTTCTAGCGGTGTGTGGGACTTGGTCTATTAGTCCATCTATACTGACCTCCATCAGGTTGCAAATTAAAAATAATTTTTTTCTGCATCTAGCTCTGAAAAAATATTTGGGCTTCTAGCAGTGTGTGGGACTTGGTCTATTAGTCCATCTATACTGACCTACATCAGGTTGCAAATTAAAAATAATTTTTTTCTGCATCTAGCTCTGAAAAAATATTTGGGCTTCTAGCGGTGTGTGGGACTTGGTCTATTAGTCCATCTATACTGACCTCCATCAGGTTGCAAATTAAAAATAATTTTTTTCTGCATCTAGCTCTGAAAAAATATTTGGGCTTCTAGCGGTGTGTGGGACTTGGTCTATTAGTCCATCTATACTGACCTCCATCAGGTTGCAAATTAAAAATAATTTTTTTCTGCATCTAGCTCTGAAAAAATATTTGGGCTTCTAGCAGTGTGTGGGACTTGGTCTATTAGTCCATCTATACTGACCTATATCAGGTTGCAAATTAAAAATAATTTTTTTCTGCATCTAGCTCTGAAAAAATATTTGGGCTTCTAGCGGTGTGTGGGACTTGGTCTATTAGTCCATCTATACTGACCTCCATCAGGTTGCAAATTAAAAATAATTTTTTTCTGCATCTAGCTCTGAAAAAATATTTGGGCTTCTAGCAGTGTGTGGGACTTGGTCTATTAGTCCATCTATACTGACCTCCATCAGGTTGCAAATTAAAAATAATTTTTTTCTGCATCTAGCTCTGAAAAAATATTTGGGCTTCTAGCGGTGTGTGGGACTTGGTCTATTAGTCCATCTATACTGACCTCCATCACGTTGCAAATTAAAAATAATTTTTTTCTGCATCTAGCTCTGAAAAAATATTTGGGCTTCTAGCAGTGTGTGGGACTTGGTCTATTAGTCCATCTATACTGACCTCCATCAGGTTGCAAATTAAAAATAATTTTTTTCTTCATTTAGCTCTGAAAAAATATTTGGGCTTCTAGCAGTGTGTGGGACTTGTTCTATTAGTCCTTCTATACTGACCTCCAGCAGGTTGCAAATTGAATATAATTTTTTTCTGCATCTAGCTCTGAAAAAATAGTTGGGCTTCTAGCGGTGTGTGGGACTTGGTCTATTAGTCCATCTATACTGACCTCCATCAGGTTGCAAATTAAAAATAATTTTTTTCTGCATCTAGCTCTGAAAAAATATTTGGGCTTCTAGCAGTGTGTGGGACTTGGTCTATTAGTCCATCTATACTGACCTCCATCAGGTTGCAAATTAAAAATAATTTTTATCTGCATCTACAGTACCTCTGAAAAAATATTTGGGCTTCTAGCAGTGTGTGGGACTATTTGTGTTAGTCCATCTATACTGACCTCCATCAGGTTGCAAATTAAAAATAATTTTTTTCTGCATCTAACCCAGCCAATAGTTTTGGCCTAATACCACAGTTTGGCCACTCAGCTCTGCTCGGTTACCATCCATTGTTTTCTTGTGCAAACAACTCCAGAGTTGTGAATTAGTTAACCACCAAAATGAGTGGAAAAAGGCCTGCTGCTGGTGGAAAGGGGAATAGGCGTGTTGGGAAGGGGAAAAAGGTTGTGTCCGTGGGGTAGGTGTTAAAGCAACAGTAACATCTGCAGAAGAAAGACCATCTTCCAGCCAAACTAAAATGTCTACTTCTTTTAGCGGACAATGTGATAAGATCCCTTTCTTACGGCCACGCCAATCGCTACAAATTCCAGATGAGGCACAAAAACAGCAGGTGCTTCAACGGATATCAAGTGCTCCTTTAAGTGGTCTCTCCTCCACATCAACTTCAACATCACAAATACTCCAGTCCTCAAAGGTGTCACCCAAATCGCACTTGCTTCCTCACAGCTCCCAAATCTCCAGCTGCCCGTCTGAGTATGAGGTAGAACAGATGGTTGAGTCTGCAGAGCTGTTTACTCATACTATAGCCTGGGAATCAGAGGTCGACTCCAGCGCTTCTGTGAATCCAGACGAGGAAATGATCTGCACTGATGCCCAGAATCTTTATGAGTCGGATCCAGGACCAGACGCAGAAGGTTCTGACCATAATGTAGACCCTCATTCCCAAACTGTAACTCCTGTTGGTGGAGACAATGAGGAAGACGATGATAAGACTCAAATACCTGATTGGAGCGACAACTTTAGTTTTTTGTCAGGGCAGGAACAGGTTGGCTCTGAGGACGACGGGTGTGATAACGCACAGGGTGATGATGATGAGGTCGGAGATCCCACTTACTGTCAACCCACAGTCAGCCAAGAGATGAGGTCAGCAGAGGAGGTGGAGGAAGATGCTAGTGACGACGAGGTCAGGTTGCGCCTTCCTGGACAGAGACGTAGTACTGGAAGCACGTCAACAACTGCATCCTCAAACACAACTCTGCCTCTCACCACAAGTCGTGGTGGCTCTTCAGGTCGCATGGGTGCTAAGCCTTACATAGCCTGGGCATTTTTTCAGATCGATAAAGATGACCCAACTCGTGTTATCTGTAACATTTGTCAGCAAAAGCTAAGTAGAGGCCAAAAAATACATAGTTTGAGTACTTCATGCATGAACCGGCACATGGACATGAAGCATAAGTTGCAGTGGGAAGCTCAGTGTGCTACAATGCGGCCTAGCCGGCCGGGCCAATCACCGTCTGCCATATCTTGTGCATCCGCGGCCTCTTCATCCTCTGTGACTGGGGGGACAGCAGTCACACCTGTTTTGGGGCGCAGACCTGCCACCTCTTTACCCGCAACAGCCAGCGTGATTGGCAGGTCATCATTTTCTTTGGAGGTGGTAACACCAGCTGGTGTTGAGCGCTGTCCGACATCGATAGCACCACCTTTGGATCAAGGCAACCTAACATGTCCGCCTGCATCTTCCTCACAGACCGGCAGTTTGCCGGGGACACCCTTATCAACCCCGTCTAAGCACAATAGCCAGCCCTCGGTCCCTCAGATGTGGACAAGTAAAAGACCATTTCCTCCTAGCCATGAGAAAGCTAAGAGGTTGAATTTCACCATCTGCAAGCTCTTGGCTACAGAAATGCTGCCTTTCCGCCTGGTGGACACAGAGGATTTTCGAGACCTTATGTCCGTCGCAGTGCCCCAGTACCAGATGCCCAGTCGGCACTACTTCTCAAAGAAAGGTGTGCCTGCGCTCCACCAGCATGTCGCACACAACATCACCGCTTCTTTGAGAAACTCTGTGTGTGACAGGGTGCATTTCACCACAGACACTTGGACGAGTAGGCATGGACAGGGGCGTTACATGTCGCTGACTGGGCACTGGGTAACTATGGTGACAGCAGGACAAGGGGCTGCTGTCCAAGTCTTGCCGTCCCCACGAGTTGTGCGTCAATCCTCTTTATGTCAAAGTTCCTCCACTGCTTCTGCCTCCTCAACCTCCTCTCGGTCTTCCACCTGCACCCAAAGCCTGTCTGGTCATGCCACAAGCTTTCTAACTGCGCAGAAGGGATCCTGCACACCTCCTTACTATGCTGGCAGTAGGGCTCAACGTCATCAGGCGGTTTTTACATTGAAATGTCTGGGAAATGTGAGTCACACAGCTGAGGAGTTGTGGTCAGCTCTGGAGAACCAATTTCATGAATGGTTGTCTCCACCGGACCTGAAACCAGGGAAGGCCGTGTGCAACAATGCTGCAAACCTGGGTGCGGCCCTTCGCCGGGGCAATGTCACACACGTGCCTTGTATGGCTCACGTGTTGAACCTGGTTGTCCAGCAATTTTTAGCCCACTATCCCAGACTAGATGGCCTTCTGCAGAGGGCACGGTCGCTGTGTGCTCACTTCCGCCGTTCGCATCCCGCAGCTCAGCGACTTACATCTCTACAGAAGTCGTTGGGCCTGCCACTTCACCGGCTAAAATGCGATGTGCCTACCCGGTGGAATTCAACTCTGCACATGTTGCAGCGACTGTGGCAGCACCGACAAGCCCTGGTGCAATACGTTCTGACGTATAGCCTGGGCCAACGAGATTCAGAGGTGGGGCAAATCACGCTGGAGGAGTGGTCTCAGATCAGGGACCTATGCACCCTTCTGCACAGTTTTGAAATGGCGAAGAAGATGTTTAGTGCTGACGATGCCATTATCAGCATGACTATTCCGGTGATTTACATGCTGGAGCACATGTTAAACAGAATTCGGAGTCAGGTGGTGGCACAAGAGGAGGTGGAGGAAGTAGAGGAGGAGGAGTTGTATGCGGAAGGGCTAACATCTGCAAGGTCCAGACGGTCGGCAGCACCAAGGCGGCAGGCATGTGAGGGTGGGGGAGATGGTTTTACCAGGGCGCATGGTAGCAGCCAAACTAGTGAGGAAGGTGCAGGAGCCCAGGAAGAAGTGGAGGACGAACTGATGGAAGACTCATCAGATGAGGGAGACCTTGATCACATTTCTGTTGTGCGAGGTTGGGGGGAGAGGACAGAGGAAGGAAGCATGATTGTTACCTCGCCACCAACACAACAGGGACTTGGTGCTCCTGGATGCGCAACACACATGAGTGCCTTCTTGCTGCACTACCTGCAACATGACCCTCGAATTGTGAGAATTAGAAATAATCCTGACTACTGGGTTGCCACACTGTTAGATCCCCGGTACAAAAGTAAATTTGCAGAAATTATTCCTGCCATAGAAAGGGATGCACGCATGCAGGAGTATCAGCAGAGACTGTTGCAGAATCTTACATGTGGTTTTCCACAAAATACCAGTGGTGCACGTAGTGAATCTCACAGTTCCAACTTGCCAACCGTGGGACCGTCAAGTGTTCAGCACTCAAACCGTAACAGAACCACAGTATCTGCTGGTAACATCAATTTTGCGGAATCATTTCACCACTTTTTTAGCCCATCCTTTGCAAGGCCACAGGAGACAAGAAGTCTGACACATAGTCAACGCCTAGAGACGATGGTACAGGAGTATCTCCAAGTAAACATTGAAGCCACGACTGTGTCACTGGACCCTTGCTCTTTTTGGGCTTCCAATCTGGATAAATGGCCGGAGCTAGCCACTTACGCCTTGGAGATCTTGTCATGCCCCGCAGCCAGCGTTCTGTCTGAACGTGTGTTCAGCGCTGCTGGTGGTCTGCTGACAGATAAGCGCACGCGGCTCTCCACTGATAATGTAGACAGACTCACGTTCATAAAGATGAACAAATCATGGATCCGAAACGACTTTTCTACCCCTGTGTCATCCTGGGGAGAGTAAAAGCTTGATGATTGGTTAAAATCACCCTACCAACCGTTTTAAGCTTTCAAATTACTAATCATGTTTATCTGTATCTTGACTGGAAAATAATTTGGGCTTTGTAGCAGTGTGCAGCACTGATCCTATTAGGCCATCTATACTAAATCTTCACCAGATTTAAAATTAATAATAATTTTTAGCTGCATCTAGCCCGGAAAATAATTTTGGGGCTCCGAGATGCGCAAGACACATAAGTGCCTTCTTGCTGCACTACCTGCAGCATGACCCTCATATTGTCAGAATTCGAAGTAATCATGACTACTGGGTTGCCACATTCTTAGATCCCCCAAACTTTTCGATCAACCTTTTCATTTTAATAAAGACCAAAAAAATGGTCATTTTTGAAATTATAAGCATTAGCAGGTTGTTAGAAACTGAAATCAAACAGTTTTCAACTCAAAACTTTATTCTAGGTGATGTTACATTTTCACATAGGACCCCTTGTTCGAAAGGAGCTTCTGAACTCTCTCGTCCATTGAATTTGTCAGGTTTTGGATGGTTTCTGCTTCAATTGTTTTGCATGAGGACAGAATACCCTCCCAGAGCTGTTGCTTAGATGTGAACTGCCTCCCGCCATCATAGACACTCCTTTTAATGATGCTCCAAAGGTTCTGAATGGGGTAGAGGTCAGGGGAGCATGGGGGTCACACCATAAGTTTGTCCCCTTTTATGCCCATATCAGCCAGAGATGCAGATGTTTTATGTGCAGCATGAGATGGTGCATTATCATGCAGAAAAATGATCTTGCTGTGAAATACACGGTTCTTCTTCTTGAACCATGGCAGGAAGTGCTGTTTGAGAAAATCCACATACATTATGGAGTTCATCTTTAGCGCCTTCAGGGATCCTAAAGGGGCCGACAATCTCTCTCCCCATGATTCCAGCCCAAAACATTACTCCACCTCCTCCTTGTTGGCGCTGTAGCCGTGTTTGCGTGGGGTGTCCATCAACCAGCCATCCTCCACTCCATCCATCTGGACCATCGAGCGCTGCACGGCACTCATCCGTGAACAAAACAGTTTTGAAATCAGTCTTCATGTAATGTTTGGCCCACTGGAGCCGTTTCTGCTTGTGTGAAGTGGATAGAGGAGGTCGACAGGATGGCGCATGCACAGCTGCAAACCTCTGAAGGACCCTGCATCTTGTTGTTCGGGGGATGTTGGAGGCACAAGCAGCTTCAAAAACTTGTCTGCTGCTATGACAAGGCTTTTTTGCCGCTGCTCTTTCAACCTGACGTAATTGCCTGTAGGAAAGAGTCCTCAATTTGCCCTTATCAGCACGCACACGTGTGTACTGTGAATCAGCTACATACTTCTTGATTGCCAGGACACTTCATCCTGATCATCGCACAATGTTGATTGTAGTCATGCCTTGACCTAAACACTCCACAATTTGTTGCTTCTCAGCAGCCGACACATCCTTTTTCTTTCCCATTTTGGCAGAAAATGTAGGCTGCTTAATAATGTGAGAGAGCCTTCTTAAGTAGTCTTGCCTTTCATTGGACACACCTGCCAAACTAATTAGCACAGGTGTCTGCAATTGCTTACAGTGATATAAAGAGCCCTGACACACATCACCATCAATGAGTTTAACTGACAAACAAACAAATTCTTCCCTTATCACTCCTAAACACTTTTTGTATAATAATTTGGAACGCAGTGTACATGTGCTTTTCCACAAAACACCAGTGGTTCACGTAGTGAATCTTACAGTTCTAACTTGCCAACCGTGGTCTGTATGGAGTTGTTCAATAAAGGGCCCAAAATTAAGATAACATAGATGGGAGAGGTCTCTATGAATAGGAATTCCTAAGTATTTGATACCCTGTGAGGGCCAGGCAAAGGGAAAGTTGGACTGGATGGAATCCTATATGGATTTGGGGAGGGAGACATCGAGGGCCTCAGACTTCGCTGCATTGATTTTAAAATTTTACCATGTAACAAAGTGATCTATTTCAGCCATAACAGCATGGATGGATATATGTGATTGAGTGATATATACTAGGACATCATCAGCAAATAGAGAGCACTTGTACTCGGTGCCTCCCACCTCAATCCACCTAATATTGGGGTTATGGCGAATTGATGAGAGCAGGTGCTCCGTCACTAGGATGTATAAGAGAGGGGACAGAGGACATCACTGCCTTGTCCCATTGGTGATTGTGAAAGGTGATGAAAATGTTCTGACGCACCCCCTGGGCCTTGGGACACTCGGAGCCGGACCCTTTTTGGTGGATGCTGGTGGTTGTAGTCTTCGTGGCGGCGACCCAGTTCCGTGGCTCAGGGCGGTCAAACCAGTGGCGGAACTATTTATGTGGTTTTCATGTTTAAATGTCAGACTACGCCACCCGTGGATTGCGGTCAGAGTGAACCGCCGCTACAGGGCAGACCACTGAGGCTGGTGTTGTGGGTGCATCAGAGCGTAGCATAACTCCCCACGGGAGGAGTATAGCCTCAGGGCAGTGTATGCGGAGGATGGGGGTGATGGTGCAGGGCAGCAGCAGTAACGACACGGAGTCAGTGATGCAGTTCAGGGCCTTTACTCACAGTTCTTATTATCCAGACCACGTCTGCAGGTAACGGCTGCCCACGTCGTACTGTGCTCACCAGGTGAGGGGCTCAGACAACTCCCAGATAACTTTGGAGCACTTCACAGGACCCCCTTTGTGTGTCCTTTGTCTGGCCTTTCTTACCAACACTTCTGTCCGGCTGCCTCGGGCCTCCTCTTGGTAAACTTGGCGCCAGTCTCCCTGACCCTATGTGGTGCCTTCCTAGCGGGTGTAGCGAGGGGCTGCGCCACATAAAATGTCAGAGCTTCCGGTTTCTAGCTGAGGGTCGTTTCCTGCCTCCACTAGTTCGGGGACCGGTCTCCCCCTTTGGCCTGACCCCTCCACGCAGGTGGATTCGGGCGTGCGGTGGCGACTCGCCCGTCCGCACCCCTGGGATCCCTTCATTCCTCGTTCCTGGAGCCTTCTCCGCTCCTCTTCCTTCCTTCTCCCTCTTCCAGGCCTGGGCCTCTGTTACTAGGCCCGCCTCCGGAGCAGAGCTCATGCAGAGCCCCTGCTCCCTGCCACTTCTGCTCAGACTTCTCTGCACTGAACTAAGATGGTGCCCACCTTTTATACTCCCTTCTCAATGCACCCAGGAACTGCTTCCTCCCTGCTCCTGCACTACAGGGTTCCCCTTCCTCAGTGTTCCCTCCCCCCACTCCAGCCAGGGACAGGGACTGTCGTGCCCATCTCAGGGGCATATTGGTCGCCCTGCCCCACGGCAATGTGGTGTAATGCATGCAGGTGTCGGGTCCTGATCCACACTCCATCCTTACCTGAGAGTGAGATATCACACCTCTGGGTGAGGTGCAATACGTCTTTAGCAACCGAGCCCTCAGGGTGCTACAGTTCCATTTATCTTCAGCCTAGGTGACGTATTGCGATACAGGGCCGTGATTTTGGCTATAAAAGGGTCCCCTAGACCCCTACCCCAAGCTTTTTAAGAGAATCATATATGGCGTGCCAGGAGACTCTATGGAATGCTTTCTCAGCATCCAACGAGAGTATCTAATTACAAATTTTTAACTGCATCTAGCCCAGGAAATACTTTGTGCCTAGTAGCAGTGTCTGCTAGTAAGCGGATTATCCCGGCTGTTAAGCAAGCTGCACCACCTGTAGTTTAGACACTTAATTTTTTCAAAGGAAATGCTTCGGGACCATGGGATACTTAGTGAAGAGCATCAGGAGGCACCCCAAGGCATAGGGGCTGGGACTGGCAGTAGGATGCCTTGCAGTGGACAGCCGAGCTCGATCCTTATAAAAGCTTTTTAACTGCAGCAGCTTTAGTGGACGCTACTGGAGCTGGAATTACCGCGGCTGCTGGCATGAGACTTGCCCTCCAATAGATCCTTGTAAATGGATTTAAAGTGTATTCATTCAAATTAGAGAGACAATTTAAATTAAAAAGCTTAGAGCTGCCTCCACCACAGGGGGGCTCTCTCGACCCACCAGCGGACAGGCACCAGTATTGGGAGAGGGGGGCTGGCCGTCAGGGTTCACCGCGGCTCTGGCACAAACCCGGCGACACGGAGGTGGCACGGGCAGGAGCGGACTGGCCGTGTCGGCTTCTCACTTTTTGGATTTTAGAAGGGCATGACATGCCTATATCTGTGTCTCCCCCTCCTTTTACTCCTCCACCTCTTTTATTTTCGCATGACTATATGTACTTGTCACTTTTCCATGTGTTAGTTATGTCTTCTGAGCAGTTTGTCAGCTTTTGGACACCTTTGAAGGTGTTTTCTATGTGTTTCTATGTGTTTTTGTTTGCCTGCCATTGGTTTTAACGGTGTTCGAAGGTGTTCGACGAACAGTTCGACGAACAGTTCGGCGAACACACGGGTGTTCGACGAACCGAACCGAACTCGAACACTACGGGGGTGGCTCAACACTACTGTTAACTGCTTCAATGGCAGCAGGATGTAAACAATGTATGGAGCTGCCACAGTCTGTCTCCATGCACTGTTTAGAGGCCATTCCCATATACTGCACCTTGCCTCCCATTCAGTTAAATAGGAGATGAGGTGCAATATCTGTAAGTGTCCGCTAAACAATGTATGTAGCCGCACTGTTCTGGCTTCTTACATTGTTTATGTCTGGCTGCTGTTTACCGCTGATCAGTGGTGGTGTTGGGTGTTGGATCACCACTGAGCTGATATTGATTCACCGGTTAGGTCAACAATATGTTAGTCCTGGAGAACCCCTTTAAACTCTGGTACTTAGCTTATAATAGACACTTTAGTTGCACTACACAAAATATTATACAATGAAATGAAATCACTCTCGCTCTGAGAAATGGAAAAAGTAAACTAATGAAGAATAGAATAATAATTGATACATTAAATACATGTAAATTGTGAATTTTCCAATTTTCCATATGTAACACAATGAGTTTTTCAATTCTTAAACCACAACCACACAGTATTCCTAATCCAAGTTGGGTGCAAGACAAGGGCTATAAATTATGTTATAAACTGAGACATCATGACTATATTATAATGATCCACTGCTCATTAAACTCATGTGGTCACTCACCAAATATGAGCAAACAATGCAGACACAATAGACAATGAAATGAAGCTAGAACACCCTCAATCAGCCACTGCATGGGAGGAGCGTTATATGAATTTTTGAGAAATAATATTTTAATTAGGAAATGTATTTTCTGTGGTAAGAAAAACCCACATTGTTGGCTTACCTGGACCAGTGGCTGTATTAAAAAAAAATCCCGCCATGGTCTCACTAACAGTATTGTACCCTCAAACTTCACAAAGTGTGTAATGAAATATTGGGTTAAGAGAAACAAGTTTATACAAGAAACACTAGTGCACACCCTTATCATCTCCTGCCTCAACTACTGCAACCTCCTACTCTGCGGCCTCCCTTACAACACTCTTGCACTCTTCCAATCTATCCTAAACCCTGCTGCCCGACTAATCCACCTGTCCCCCCGCTATTCCCCGGCCTCTCCTCTCTGTCAAGCGCTTTACTGCCTCCCCATTGCCCAGAGACTCCAGTTCAAAACCCTAACCATGGCATAAAAAGGTATCCACAACCTGTCTCCTCCATACATCTGTGACCTAGTCTCCCAATACATACCTACACGCAACCTCCGATCCTCACAAGATCTCCTTCTCTACTCCCCTCTTATCTCCTCTTCCCACAATCTCATACAAGATTTCTCACGTGCATCTCCTCTACTCTGGAACTCTCTACCCCAAAGCATCAGACTCTTGCCTACCTTGGAAACTTGTAAACATACAAGATTTCTCCCATGCATCTCCTCTACTCTGGAACTCTACTCCAAAGCATCAGACTCTCGCCTACCTTAGAAACTTGGAAACCTTCAAAATGAAACTGAAGACCCACCTCTTTCGACAAGCCTACAACCTGCAGTAACCACTTGTTCCACCACACCGTTGCACGACCAGCTCTACATCCCTTGTAGAATGTGAGCCCTCGCGGGCAGGGTCCTCTCTCCTTCTGTACCAATTTGCCATTGTGTTTTTGTTCAAGATTATTGTAATTGTTTTTGCTATGTATACCCCCTTTTTCACATGTAAAGCGCCATGGAATAAGTAGCGCTATAATAATAAATAATAATATGTTTTAAATGAAATTCTCATTAACCATAATACTTTACCATTAGAAGAACTTAAAAGCATACTTGTCCTTTCGTCAAAAAAACCTTGTGTAAAATCATGGTCTTAGTGCTCTCATCCTCCACTAGTGTGACAAACAGAAGAACAGTAGCTGGGAGACAAAGACTCGCTCCTGTAATCTATCATAGGCCACGGCACCACTATCAGTATTAGGTCAGTATTCGGTCAGTATTTTTTCTCAGGAGTGGGAGCCAAAACCAGGTGAGGAACAATCAGAGAAAAGGTATAATAGAAACAAGTGCACTAATTCTGCATTTATCACCCATTCCTGGCTTTGGCTCCCACTCCTGAGAAAAAATACTGACCGAATACTGACCAAATACTGATAGTTGGGCCGTGGCCTAAGCGACTCTGCTGCTGGAGACGATTACTCCTGAAAGAAAGGTTGTGGAAGCAAGGTAGACAGAAGGTAGACACATGGTGACCGGTATTTTATACAGATTTTTTTGTGGGTAAGACAACATAATTTCGAAAGAGATATTCTCATCTTATTAAGTTTGAAAAATTAATTGTGAAAAGAAACAACTATGCAATTTATTGCTTGTTAAAAATCCACTTTTTTGTTAACCTCTTTGCAAGCTCTGCACTGAATAAACCAATGTACAGCCAATATATGACTTGAAGGTGTCCAAAACAACTAACAAATTAAACCAATCCAAAACAGGAGACAATGCCAAAGCTAAAAGAAAAAACATATAAATATCTTTCTAAATTCATTAATAAATAATTAAAAAACACATAAAAAAAATCCATAGGACATAGTGACCCCAGCTGAAAGGTACCCAGGATCATTGGCTATACAAGTAAGAATCTAGTAATCAGGCACAGTCAGTATTATATGTAGAAAATATAAGACCAAGTGAAATACCATACAAAAAACAAAGCAGCTGACACTCAAACTATAAATGATATCACCATGTGGGAGGGCAAATTGGACACTCACATAAAATATTACCAAAAGTGCATCAGATACTAATCAAATGGAGTCCTCTGCAGAACAATCAGTAATTATCAGAGTAACAAGCAGGACACAGAACCAGTCACAACATGCGTTTCGCTTTACCTTCTTCAGGGGACCTGCTAGCCTCAGTGGTCAATCTTCAGTAAACTGGGAAACAGGAGAGTGATAAGCTCCAAAAAATGATTATTTGTAAATTATCTGTTTAGCACATTAACTATTAAATCATATCAACTTGTCTGAAGGTACACAAATTTAAAAGGAGAGATGCAAAAAGATGACTACACATATTCTGATGTAGGTATATGGCATTGTAGGCATAGAAGGTTAATTAAATGCTCATGGGCTCTGATACAATATCTGTAACAGGATCCAACTATACCACATAATATATAGTGCCGGTCTTCTTATATTGATAGAGGAACCTTTTTAGCACAACTCAGGGGCTCAGGTGCAATCACAACCTCTGTAGCTTCTATAGTCCTCCTTTCAAAAATGGCAATCTTTATTGTCACTGTTAGTCTATGAGCTCTCCTTTTATGTTTCATTGTTCTCTAATACAAACAAAACAAAGAAATGGTGTCTTCTAAATTGAAAAATGTGATGACATAGTTTTACGCAGTATCAATACTAATATATTGGAATGTGTTGGGTTTATTTATTTATATGACTATTTCTCCGCAGACATATCATCAGAAAGACGAGACATATCATATGACACCAGAGCACTGCGGATGACATTGAGATGAAATAATCAGTAATAAATATATTTGTTAACATTATCACTCCATTACATAATTACTTCCATAAACATTTAGAGTGGCTCTTGGATGGATGCAGATTTGACTGTATATGTGATAAGAATATTTTTCCCCGAAAAGGAGGATCCCAAATTCGATGTAAACACCCTCGGCTAATGATACTGCCAAGAAGTCTTTATGAATGTGTGCCGTGGGAGCAGTAGAGGGATCATTTAAAATTCTTAATAAGTGTTATAACTTAATATATGTGCCAAAAATAAACATGCGTAGTGCTTCAATGAGACGTACTTAATGGAATTTTCCATGTACCGTAAGTGTCTGTTAATATCTTATTTCTTTACCATGTACTATTATTGACACTTATTCGTTTTACATACAGAAAAGATCATTATTCATATTGTGTTTGTAAAAAAAATATGCAAATATTTAAGACTCCACATAGGTCCCAAAATTGACTAATGTGGCATATTTCAATATGAAATTCATGGAACAGATAAAAAAGAAGAGGAATGAAAATGCTAATACTGTCATGATCTGTATAACGACCTATACAGAGACCTAAAGACAATTCTTGTTGCTTGTTGCCAGTTGACATACCAATATAAATCTCAAAAAGAGCTGCACTCTAAGCCGTGTTTACATGGAGTTTTTTTGACACATTCAAAAATGTTACGCTCGCGCCCGGACTGAGCGTGACTAGTGATCCCACTGTACCATGAACCAAGGAGTTCCTGGAGGGGCATAACTAAGTATCAACCTGATCCAACCAAGGTCGCATGGCGGCTCAGTCGACTCCGTGAACCAAGGAGGAACCAAGCAGAGGGACCAGGTGCGACTCCAGGTCAGACCCCGGTCACAGTTGTTGACCCACACAGGGGAATGCAGGAACAGGCAAGTTAGACTGGCATACAGGCAGGTGGGTCTTGGCAAGTACGGCTGGTATGCAGACAGGTGGGTACTGGCAAGTAAGGCTGGTATGCAGACAGGTGGGCACTGGCAAGCACGGCTGGTATGCAGACAGGGAGACACTGGCAAGCACGGCTGGAGTGCAGACAGGGAGGTACTAGCAGGTTGGAGCGCAGGCTGGATAGGGTCCAGTACAGACTGGGAGACAGGTATAGAGCCGCAGATGCGGTAGACAAGCAGAGTAAAGCGAAACCGCCGGAGCGGAGGACAAGGCAGAGCAGAGAGGAACTGCTGGTGCGGTGAGCAAGCAGAGCGGAGAGAAAACCGCAGGTGCGGTGGGCAAGGCAGAGCAGAGCGGAACCACCGAAGCGGTGGACAAGGCAGAGCAGAGAGAAACCGCAGGTGCAGTGGACAAGGCAGAGCAGAGCGTAACCGCCGGAGCGGTGGGCAAGGCAGTGCAGAGAGAAGCCGCCGGAGCGGTGGGCAAGTCGGAGCAGAGAGAAACCACTGGAGCGGTGGGTAAGACAGAGCAGAGGGAAGCCACCGGAGCGGTGGGCAAGTCAGAGCAGAGAGAAACCGCCGGAGCGGTGGGCAAGACAGAGCGAAGCGAAACCGCAGGTGCGGTGGACAAGGCAGAGAGGATAGGGCTCTGTTCACATGGAAGAGACTGGAAAATACAGGAAGATGGCTAGAACACAGGAGGAAGATACGGAGGAAGGGAAAAGGGACAAGCAGAACCAGATACACACAAGGTACTTCCTATGAAGTAGCGAGTGGACACAAAACTCACAAACAGAAGTACAGAGACAACGAGTTGGAGTTAGGTGCAGGTTCAGATACTGCAGGAAAAGGGAAGGTACGGACATAGAGACAAACAGGTAACAGGCTAGGATACAGTTCAGACAGGAACTGCTACTGCAATAAGATACTGTTAGAACCCTCCTGTTAGTTTTTGCTATCTTGTGTTTTGCGGTCACGTGACCAGCTGCCTATATATTCCAGCTCTGCCGTTCTGGCTTTGCTGGACTTCAGTGTTTTTTGCCTGTCACTCTAGCCAGGTGCTTCGGTGCCTATCTCTGTCTAGTTTGCTTGGTCCTCTGGGACCTCTAGTACTTTTTGTCAGTTTGTCTTTTTGCTCTGCAACAACTTCTGTTAGGAGGTGTCCCATTTTTGTCCCAGTCCTTAGTTATTTTAGGGACCCCTCCCTTTATTCTATAGGTCTCCATTCAGACTAGCCGAGGACGAAGGCAGGTCTGTTCACAAGGAACAGGCTGCGCGCTACATCGTAGGGATTCAGCTTAGTCTTACTGTAGGGACAGCTTTTCCCATTCTTTCCTTAGTTTATGTTGGAGATCATAACAGTAAGTCCAGCCCAAAAAAAACTAAAAGGAAAGAAATTCGGGGATCAATATGATTTTCATCCAGGAGTTGGCTCAACGCCTGCAGGGATTGTCTCTGGAGGTGGCCGAGCTTCAGCAACACGTGAGTAGCTGTCCTGGAGCGCATTTTGTGGAACCGAAGGTAGGACTGCCTGATATTTTTTATGGTAAACAGCAAAAAATTTTTTCCTTTAAAAATGCTTGTTTGTTATATTTTCGTTTGGGACTGAGGTCCTCTGGGAATGAATCACAGCGCATTGGTTTTATTATGTCACTTTTGCGCAAAGAACTACAGGGGTGGGCCTTTTCTGTCCAACCTAATGATCCGTGTTTAAGTTCTGTTGAGGAATTGTTTTCTGCTATGGGGCTATTATATGACGATCCTGATCGAATCTCATCTGCTGAATCAGAACTTAGACGTTTGAATCAGGGGTCTGATGATGTTGAAATTTATTGCACACACTTCAGGAGATGGGCTTCAGAAGTTAAGTGGAATGATTCGGTGCTGAAAAGTTTATTTCTTGCTGGTCTGAGTGAAAGGGTTAAGGATTTGCTAATTGCATTCCCTGCACCTGAGACTCTGCAGGAAGCTATGCAGTTAGCTGTGGACAGGAGAATAAGGTCCAGGGTCAATGATGTAAAAACTCCTGTAACTTCAGGTCCTAGTTTCCAGAAAATCTGCTCTGACAGCAGAGAACCAATGGAGGTTGGGGCGATGTCACTCCGCTCTCAAGAAAGAGATCGGAGATTCGCCGAAGGTTTGTGTCTTCATTGTGGTAAAGCTGATCATTTGATTAAGTATTGTGAGCATCGTTTAAGTAAAAAAAAAAAAAAGGTCAGTTACGCCCCTATAGCTTGTTTACGCTCTGCAGGAGTG
Source organism: Phyllobates terribilis (assembly GCF_046119375.1). Classification (NCBI taxonomy): domain Eukaryota; kingdom Metazoa; phylum Chordata; class Amphibia; order Anura; family Dendrobatidae; genus Phyllobates; species Phyllobates terribilis. The sequence continues at coordinate 878,827,563 of NW_027362762.1, forward strand.
TTCTTTTCTGGGTGTACTACTCTGCAGGGAGATTTGATTGAATTTCAGGTATTTGTGGATTGTGGTTCAACACTTAATGTGATTGATAAAGGGTTTTTGGAAAAACTTAAATTGAAATCCAAACCTTTGTCATCTCCTATTTCTGTGGTTGCAATTGATAACACTCCTTTGAAATGTATTACTCACAAGACTGCTGCATTTCCTCTCACTATCAATGGTGTTCACCGAGAAATTTTGGACTTGGTTGTTTTGGATAATTTGCGCTCTCCAGTTGTTCTAGGATTGCCTTGGTTAAAACTGCACAATCCTTTGTTGGACTGGTCTACTAATGTGATTAAGTCTTTGAGTCCGAAGTGCTATGATAAATGTTGTAATGGTCGCATTGCGGCTGTGGAAAAAGGGGAATTACCGATACCTATTCAAGATTTTTGGAGGGTTTTTTCGGAGGAGGAGTCGCAAGTTTTACCTCCTCATAGGGATTATGATTGCGCCATTGAGTTTGTTCCAGGTGCTACTCTTCCCAAAAGTCGCTTGTTTAATCTTACTATCCCTGAAAGAAAGGCCTTGGAGGAGTACATAGAGACTAGCCTGGCTGCTGGTCACATTAGACCTTCTAAGTCGCCTGTGGCAGTCGGATTCTTCTTTGTTAAAAAAAAGGACAGCGGTTTACGTCCATGTCTGGATTTTCGAGAAATTAATAAGATTACGGTACGCAATTCCTACCCATTGCCGTTAATTCCTGACTTGTTTAACCAGTTAGTGGGAGCCAAGTGGTTCTCAAAAATTGATCTCCGAGGGGCATACAATTTGTTTCGTGTGAAGGAGGGCGATGAATGGAAAACTGCTTTTAACACTCCGGTAGGTCATTTTGAGAATCTGGCGATGCCTTTTGGTCTTACCAATGCACCTGCATTTTTTCAGAACCTTATTAATGACATCCTGAGACCTTTGATTGGTAAGAATGTGGTTGTGTATTTGGATGACATTTTGATTTATTCACCAGATTTAGAGTCCCATTGGCAGAGTGTACGTGAAGTTTTGCAGTTATTGAGTGATAATTCACTCTTTACTAAGCTGGAGAAATGTGAGTTCGCTGTGCAGAAAATTAGTTTTTTGGGCTACATTGTCTCCAGCGAGGGCTTTGAGATGGACCCTGTGAAGGTTCAGGCTGTGCAGGAATGGCCTAGGCCTATTGGTTTGAAATCTATACAGAGGTTTTTGGGTTTTGCCAATTATTACTGGAAATTCATTAAGAATTTTTCTGTAATTATTAAACCTCTAACCGATCTCACCAGGAAAGGTGCGAATACGACCCAGTGGACTACTGAAGCCATTGAAGCGTTTGAGTATCTCAAAGAGAGGTTCAGTTCTGCCCCTATCTTTATACAGCCTGATGAGACCAAACCTTTTTTGGTCGAGGTCGATGCTTCATTGGTGGGGGTCGGAGCAGTTTTGTCTCAGGAGAACAAGGGTGGAGTACATCCTTGTGCCTTGTTTTCGAAAAAAAAATTGGAAACCGAACTGAATTATGATGTTGGAAATCGGGAGTTGCTGGCTATTAAACTTGCGTTTGAACACTGGCATCATTTTTTGGAAGGCGCTAGATTTCCTATTCAGGTTTTCACAGATCATAAGAATTTGATCTATATGGATGCTGCCAAGCGCTTGAATGCCCGTCAAGCTAGGTGGGCACATTTTTTTTCTCGGTTTCATTTTTCTGTTACCTATATCCCTGGTACTAAGAATGTTAAAGCCGATGCTTTATCTCGCAGCTTCTCTCCTACGGTCGGTACCGAGGAGGAGGAGAGCATTTTGCAGAAAGGAGTTGTGGTGGCGGCATTGGACTCCGATTTGGAGAATGGGATTCTGAATGCTCAAGATGATGCTCCATCTAACACTCCCCATGGGAGGTTGTTCGTGCCTAGAGCCTTTAGGAGATATTTGTTTGTGGAGTGTCATGAGTCTCGGTTGGCTGGTCATCCAGGAGTTTCGGAGACTAAGAGACTTATCAGTCGCAGTTTTTGATGGCCTGGATGGCCGAAGGAAGTCATCAAGTGGGTGCGTCAGTGTACTGTGTGTGGTAGGGCAAAGGCTTCACATACTCCTGCTGCGGGGTTGCTTTGCCCTCTGGAGGTTCCTAGTGCGCCTTGGACGCATCTCTCTATGGATTTTATTACTGATCTTCCTGTGTCTGAGGGTTTTACTGTCATCTGGGTGGTCGTAGACCGTTTTAGTAAGATGTGTCATTTGGTTCCATTCATTAAGTTGCCCTGCGCCAAGACACTCGCTAAGGCGTTTGTTAAGGAGATTGTCAAGCTCCATGGCGTTCCCACGGATATTGTTTCTGATAGAGGACCTCAGTTTGTGGCTCGCTTTTGACATGTTTTTTGTGACAGGTTGGGAGTCCATTTGTCATTTTCGTCTGGTTATCATCCTGAGTCTAATGGACAGACTGAAAGAAAGAACCAGGATGTTGAACAGTTTTTGCGTTGTTTTGTGGCGGACAATCAAGAGCTGTGGTCGGAGTTTCTGCCTCTCGCAGAATTTGCTCTTAACAATCATACATCCTCCTCTGCTGGGTGTTCTCCTTTTTTTGTTGTACTGGGAGACATTCGTCTTTTGGTTCATTCTCCAAATTGGGGTCGGCGGTGCCGGAGGAGGAACATTTTTCCGGTGATTTGGAGAGAGTTTGGACTAATGTACGTTGTAACCTGCAAGAAGCTAACAAGAAGTCCAAGAAATATTTTGACAGGAAACGTAAAGAGGTTTTGTTTACTGTGGGTGACATGGTTTGGTTGTCCTCGAAGAACTTGCGGTTGAGGATTCCCTCTAAAAAACTGGGTCCTAAGTTTGTGGGTCCATTTAAAGTGCTTCAGGTTGTTAACCCATCTGCTGTCAGGTTGGATGTCCCTACTTCCTGGAAGATTAATTCTGTGTTTCATGTTTCCTTGTTGAAAAAGGCTGACGTTTCTAATAGGGACGCCACTGTCACAGTTCCTCCTGTGGTGGAAGACGGGGAATATGAAATTTCTCGTATTTTGAATTCAAGATGGCATTGAGGGATATTACAGTATCTTGTCTCCTGGAAGGGTTTCGGTCCCGAAGACAACTCCTGGGTAAGGACGGATGATGTCTCTGCTCCTAGGCTTGTTAAAGCTTTCCACAGGAGGTTTCCTGATAGGCCTGGGCCTGGAGGATCCGGAGGATCCTCATAGAAGAGGGGGTACTGTTAGAACCCTCCTGTTACTTTTTGCTATCTTGTGTTTTGCGGTCACGTGACCAGCTGCCTATATATTCCAGCTCCGCCCTTCTGGCTTTGCTGGACTTCAGTGTTTTTTGCCTGGCTCTCTAGCCAGGTGCTTCGGTGGCTATCTCTGTCTAGTTTGCTTGGTCCTCTGGGACCTCTAGTACTTTTTGTCAGTTTGTCTTTTTGCTCTGCAACAACTTCTGTTAGGAGGTGTCCCATTTTTGTCCCTGTCCTTAGTTCTTTTAGGGACCCCTCCCTTTATTCTATAGGTCTCCATTCAGACTAGCCGAGGACGAAGGCGGGTCTGTTCACAAGGAACAGGCTGCCCGCTACATCGTAGGGATTCAGCTTAGTCTTACAGTAGGGACAGCTTTTCCCATTCTTTCCTTAGTTTAGGTTGCAGATCATAACACATACAAGAAAAAGCCTGGGTATACAGCCCCCAGAGTGGTGGAAACAGACTAGAAGTCACAGGTAACAGGCCTGGGTATACAGCCCCCAGAGTGGCGGAAACAGACTAGAAGTCACAGGTAACAGGCCTGGGTATACAGCCCCCAGAGTGGCGGAAACAGACTAGAAGTCAGAGATAACAGGTCTGGGTATGCAGCCCCCAGAGTGGCGGAAACAGATTAAAAACAGGACAAGACCTGGCAATTCAGTAGCAAAGACTAACTGAGTGAAGGTGTTGCTCAGGCACCTCCTTCTGGGTGGAGGGGGTTTAAATATCCAGTGACTCACAGCAATAGGCTGGAGACAGCAGCTATAAGAATCAGGAAGTAACCGGGCCGCCGCCCTAAGCAGTCAGTCAAGAGACATGCACACAGCATGAACTGGAGCAAGGTTTGTAGGCTGGACAGACAGGTAAGATTACGGTCTTGCATAGTGGGAGGTGGTGCACTATGCAAGCACTCCGCCACAGATGTTACAAAAAACAAGTTCTTCTAGTAGAAATGCTCCTTTTATGTGGATTTTTTAAGAGCTTTTAATTTCCCAAAAGATTTTTTTAACTCCTTCATGACATATGACATAAATATACGTCATATCTCATGTTTCTGACTTTCTTACTTTGACTTTGATGTGGGCTTGCACGCCAAGCCCGCATCTTTCCAGGAAGATGATGGCTGAATTATTCAGCAATCATGTGCCTTTAACAGCCATGGATGGAGCTGCTGTTAACCTGTGAAATGCCACTGTAAACCTCTGATAGCGACATTTAACATGTGCAGAGATGGAGCGTGTATCATTCCATGCTCCCATCGGCGCACTCGTGATCATAACAATTCTCCTGTGAAAGCCAGCATTTAGCTGACATTCATAGGAGACTGTGATTTTAGCATACATAGAAGTGCTGATGTACTGCTATGTATAGCATAAGAGATCAGACAATTGTAGCTTCAAGTCCCCTAAGGGGACTAACAAATACAGTAAAAAGTGAAAAAAGTTTTTAAAAAATATGAAAGAAATAAAAAAAAACACAAAAGTTCACATCATTCATCTCCCTTTTGCCCGATTAAAAAACAAAAGCAATAAAAAAATACACATATTTTGTATATTTGTGTTCATAAAAGTCTGATGTATCAAAATATGATAATAAATTAATCTGATCGGTAAACGGTGTAACAAGAAAAAATATATAAATGCCAGAATTATGTTTTTTGGTTGCCGGAACATAAAATGCAATAGGGGGTGAGTAAAACATTGTATCTACCCCAAAATGGTATCAGTAACAACTTCAGCTCAGAGCGCAAAAATAAGCCTTCCCCCAGCCCCGTATCCCAAAAATTAGTTTTTTTACAAATTTCAGAATTTTCTTTTTACCACTTAAATGAAAAAAAACAATGCAAGTTTGGTATCTGCATAATTGTAATGACCTGGAGAATCATATCGTCGGCTTCCTTTTAACGTATAGTGAATAAGGTAAATAGAAAAAAAAAAATTGTAAAGTTGCACTTTTTTGCAGTTTCAACTCGCTTTCCAGTTCATCACATGATAAAATCAATTATGTCATTCAAAAATATAACTCGTCCCGCAAAAAAAAAACAAGCCCTCATAAGGCTATGGGGACTGAAAAATAAAAATTTATGGCTTTTGGAAGAATGGGAGAAAAAAATACAAAAACAGAAAATTGCCTGTGATTGAAGGGCTTAAACAATTATTTAAGTGTTTTTATCCCTAAGGTCACGGCACCACTATCAGTATTTGGTCAGTATTCGGTCAGTATATTTTCTCAGGAGTGGGAGCCAAAACCAGGTGAGGAACAATCAGAGAAAAGGTATAATAGAAACAAGTCACCAATTCTGCATTTATCACCCACTCCTGGTTTTGTCTCCCACTCCTGAGAAAAAATACTGACCAAATACTGATAGTGGGGCCGTGGCCTAAGTGTTTTATTCAGTCTTTTTGACTTGGTATGTCAAATGGGGGAGAAGATACAACTCTGCCTCAAAGGAGGTATTTTTAATAACATGAAGAAGAAAAACTGCTGAAAAAATGAACAAATGAACAGCAAAGTAGATTAACACTGGAATGAATAGGAAGCCTTCCAAACATTTTTGTATCTACTTTTAAGGTGTTCTTCTAAGCTGATTCCCCCCCCCCAATTCCCTCCCAAAAAAAAAACTCCTCAAAAAACTCTTAACATAGAATTCCAATGCAAGCAAACGCAACTGTTATGGGTGATTTATAGATTTCCTCTATGAATGAGCGGCGGTTAAACTATAATTAGCTGATTAGCGCTTGTTTAAAATCCCTTTCACAATACAGTTCTCATTTTGTCAACAGCACATCCACACAGGCCAAAGATTAGGTACAAGTAATTATCGGCATCCACCTTACAGAAAGAGTGGATAATTACACCGCACTACAATTTTGGATTGCTACTAGTGATTGTCGTATTTTTTAAGTTTACGGCAACATCAGACAGTTGTGGTTGAGGTACCACTCTGTTCCTACATTCTGCATTATTATTATACAATGTTCTGTGCTATACCCTGTTTATGTGTACATGAGTTTGGGAGCTCAAGTACAGTGAGGGATTACGTGTTATCTAAAGAGAAAAATACCATATGGTTGAAAGAGTCTTGGTTAGTATGCCTGGCAGAGTATTGGCATGACTGATGAGATCTGAAATGCTGCCCTTTTGGTAGAAGAATTGCAGCAGATGTGAGTAAAGGGTTAATGTACTTTCTTTTTACTGGTGGGTCATGGAGTCTGCAATACAATGCACTTGCTCCATCCCTTAGTGTAGCAAAATGTTTAAAAGCCTCCTCTGTTTTTCTGTCAGAAGGAGTCAGTAGCAGAGGGCAGAAACTGCCAACCTAAGAGTAGGAAAATCCACAGAAGGGCAAAGAAATTTTGCACAGTTAGGCACGTATTAAACAGTGAAGCACTCAATGCCCAAACTCCAAGATATACAAGTAGAGATGAGCGTTGTTCTACTCGAACTGTTCGCCAATCTCAAATTCGAGCTGTTTTGGGCGGTGTTCGAGCCGGTCGGCGAACACGAACAATTTGAGAAAAATTCGGCTGTTCGAGGTTATGTTCGATAACTGTTCGTGCACCAAAATCATAACTGGATTTTTTCTCAGTAATGATGAAAATTAATGTTAATACGCAGTTTGAGTGTACAGCGGGGCGGGGGGAGGGGCAGGGGATGGATCTCTGCAGGAACAATGAAGATCTCCATTTTTTTTTCTCTTTCCCGCATTTGCAGTGGGGAGGTGCAATCTGTCAGCCTATCAGCAGCGCACACACGGAGCGAAGTGCTTTTTTTCACACAAGCAAGGGCATGTGTGATTGGCAGTGTATGTCACATGTCCTTGCCCTATAAGACCAAGCCATTTTCCCCGTCGCCACCATTTTCTCACTGCTGCAGCTGCGTGTTAGACGGCACCGCTGTTGCTGTGTGCGCTATACCTTGTTAATTTCAAGCCAATTTTCGCACAAATATACAGATAGCTTGGGAGTAGGGAATAGTTGCGATTGCAGTCCTTTTAAGGACTAGGTTACAGCATTTCCTACGACTTTTATCAGGCAGGTCTGTGCTCTTAAATAGATAGATTGTGGGAGTAAAGACTAATTGTAATTGGAGTCCTTTTCAGGACTAGGTTACATCAGTTCCTATCAGTTTTTGCCAGGCAGGTCTGTGCCAGTGCTGTGCAAGTTTTTTTCACAGCATTTGGCTGAATCTAGCAAAGCTAATCCTTTTTGGCCTATTGCAGAGTGTGTTAGTCAGTGGAGTAGCCTATCTGTGTTGCAAGATATACCACCTGTGTATAGAATACCAATTTTTTTACTGCACCTAGTGAAGTAAAATCTTTTGGGCATAGCATCATTCTATTAGTCCATCTATACTGACCTCCATCAGGTTGCAAACTGAATATAATTTTTTTCTGCATCTAGCTCTGAAAAAATATTTGGGCTTCTAGCAGTGTGTGGGACTTGGTCTATTAGTCCATCTATACTGACCTCCATCAGGTTGCAAATTAAAAATAATTTTTTTCTTCATTTAGCTCTGAAAAAATATTTGGGCTTCTAGCAGTGTGTGGGACTTGTTCTATTAGTCCTTCTATACTGACCTCCAGCAGGTTGCAAATTGAATATAATTTTTTTCTGCATCTAGCTCTGAAAAAATATTTGGGCTTCTAGCGGTGTGTGGGACTTGGTCTATTAGTCCATCTATACTGACCTCCATCAGGTTGCAAATTAAAAATAATTTTTTTCTGCATCTAGCTCTGAAAAAATATTTGGGCTTCTAGCAGTGTGTGGGACTTGGTCTATTAGTCCATCTATACTGACCTCCATCAGGTTGCAAATTAAAAATAATTTTTTTCTTCATTTATCTCTGAAAAAATATTTGGGCTTCTAGCAGCGTGTGGGACTTGTTCTATTAGTCCATCTATACTGACCTCCATCAGGTTGCAAATTAAAAATAATTTTTTTCTGCATCTAGCTCTGAAAAAATATTTGGGCTTCTAGCAGTGTGTGGGACTTGGTCTATTAGTCCATCTATACTGACCTCCATCAGGTTGCAAATTAAAAATAATTTTTTTCTGCATCTAGCTCTGAAAAAATATTTGGGCTTCTAGCAGTGTGTGGGACTTGGTCTATTAGTCCATCTATACTGACCTCCATCAGGTTGCAAATTGAATAAAAAAAATTTCTGCATCTAGCTCTGAAAAAATATTTTGGCTTCTAGCGGTGTGTGGGACTTGGTCTATTAGTCCATCTATACTGACCTCCATCAGGTTGCAAATTAAAAATAATTTTTTTCTGCATCTAGCTCTGAAAAAATATTTGGGCTTCTAGCAGTGTGTGGGACTTGGTCTATTAGTCCATCTATACTGACCTCCATCAGGTTGCAAATTAAAAATAATTTTTTTCTTCATTTAGCTCTGAAAAAATATTTGGGCTTCTAGCAGTGTGTGGGACTTGTTCTATTAGTCCTTCTATACTGACGTCCAGCAGGTTGCAAATTGAATATAATTTTTTTCTGCATCTAGCTCTGAAAAAATATTTGGGCTTCTAGCGGTGTGTGGGACTTGGTCTATTAGTCCATCTATACTGACCTCCATCAGGTTGCAAATTAAAAATATTTTTTTTCTGCATCTAGCTCTGAAAAAATATTTGGGCTTCTAGCAGTGTGTGGGACTTGGTCTATTAGTCCATCTATACTGACCTCCATCAGGTTGCAAATTAAAAATAATTTTTTTCTGCATCTAGCTCTGAAAAAATATTTGGGCTTCTAGCAGTGTGTGGGACTTGGTCTATTAGTCCATCTATACTGACCTCCATCAGGTTGCAAATTAAAAATAATTTTTTTCTGCATCTAGCTCTGAAAAAATATTTGGGCTTCTAGCAGTGTGTGGGACTTGGTCTATTAGTCCATCTATACTGACCTCCATCAGGTTGCAAATTGAATAAAAAAAATTTCTGCATCTAGCTCTGAAAAAATATTTGGGCTTCTAGCGGTGTGTGGGACTTGGTCTATTAGTCCATCTATACTGACCTCCATCAGGTTGCAAATTAAAAATAATTTTTTTCTGCATCTAACCCAGCCAATAGTTTTAGCCTAATACCACAGTTTGGCCACTCAGCTCTGCTCGGTTACCATCCATTGTTTTTTTGTGCAAACAACTCCAGAGTTGTGAATTAGTTAACCACCAAAATGAGTGGAAAAAGGCCTGCTGCTGGTGGAAAGGGGAATAGGCGTGTTGGGAAGGGGAAAAAAGGTTGTGTCCGTGGGGTAGGTGCAGAAGAAAGACCATCTTCCAGCCAAACTAAAATGTCTACTTCTTTTAGCGGACAATGTGATAAGATCCCTTTCTTACGGCCACGCCAATCGCTACAAATTCCAGATGAGGCACAAAAACAGCAGGTGCTTCAACGGATATCAAGTGCTCCTTTAAGTGGGCTCTCCTCCACATCAACTTCAACATCACAAATACTCCAGTCCTCAAAGGTGTCACCCAAATCGCACTTGCTTCCTCACAGCTCCCAAATCTCCAGCTGCCCGTCTGAGTATGAGGTAGAACAGATGGTTGAGTCTGCAGAGCTGTTTACTCATACTATAGCCTGGGAATCAGAGGTCGACTCCAGCGCTTCTGTGAATCCAGACGAGGAAATGATCTGCACTGATGCCCAGAATCTTTATGAGTCGGATCCAGGACCAGACGCAGAAGGTTCTGACCATAATGTAGACCCTCATTCCCAAACTGTAACTCCTGTTGGTGGAGACAATGAGGAAGACGATGATAAGACTCAAATACCTGATTGGAGCGACAACTTTAGTTTTTTGTCAGGGCAGGAACAGGTTGGCTCTGAGGACGACGGGTGTGATAACGCACAGGGTGATGATGATGAGGTCGGAGATCCCACTTACTGTCAACCCACAGTCAGCCAAGAGATGAGGTCAGCAGAGGAGGTGGAGGAAGATGCTAGTGACGACGAGGTCAGGTTGCGCCTTCCTGGACAGAGACGTAATACTGGAAGCACGTCAACAACTGCATCCTCAAACACAACTCTGCCTCTCACCACAAGTCGTGGTGGCTCTTCAGGTCGCATGGGTGCTAAGCCTTGCATAGCCTGGGCATTTTTTCAGATCGATAAAGATGACCCAACTCGTGTTATCTGTAACATTTGTCAGCAAAAGCTAAGTAGAGGCCAAAAAATACATAGTTTGAGTACTTCATGCATGAACCGGCACATGGACATGAAGCATAAGTTGCAGTGGGAAGCTCAGTGTGCTACAATGCGGTCTAGCCGGCCGGGCCAACCACCGTCTGCCATATCTTGTGCATCCGCAGCCTCTTCATCCTCTGTGACTGGGGGGACAGCAGTCACACCTGTTTTGGGGCGCAGACCTGCCACCTCTTTACCCGCAACAGCCAGCGTGATTGGCAGGTCATCATTTTCTTTGGAGGTGGTAACACCAGCTGGTCTTGAGCGCTGTCCGACATCGATAGCACCACCTTTGGATCAAGGCAACCTAACATGTCCGCCTGCATCTTCCTCACAGACCGGCAGTTTGCCGGGGACACCCTTATCAACCCCGTCTAAGCACAATAGCCAGCCCTCGGTCCCTCAGATGTGGACAAGTAAAAGACCATTTCCTCCTAGCCATGAGAAAGCTAAGAGGTTGAATTTCACCATCTGCAAGCTCTTGGCTACAGAAATGCTGCCTTTCCGCCTGGTGGACACAGAGGATTTTCGAGACCTTATGTCCGTCGCAGTGCCCCAGTACCAGATGCCCAGTCGGCACTACTTCTCAAAGAAAGGTGTGCCTGCGCTCCACCAGCATGTCGCACACAACATCACCGCTTCTTTGAGAAACTCTGTGTGTGACAGGGTGCATTTCACCACAGACACTTGGACGAGTAGGCATGGACAGGGGCGTTACATGTCGCTGACTGGGCACTGGGTAACTATGGTGACAGCAGGACAAGGGGCTGCTGTCCAAGTCTTGCCGTCCCCACGAGTTGTGCGTCAATCCTCTTTATGTCATTTTTCCTCCACTGCTTCTGCCTCCTCAACCTCCTCTCAGTCTTCCACCTGCACCCAAAGCCTGTCTGGTCATGCCACAAGCTTTATAACTGCGCAGAAGGGATCCTGCACACCTCCTTACTATGCTGGCAGTAGGGCTCAACGTCATCAGGCGGTTTTTACATTGAAATGTCTGGGAAATGTGAGTCACACAGCTGAGGAGTTGTGGTCAGCTCTGGAGAACCAATTTCATGAATGGTTGTCTCCACTGGACCTGAAACCAGGGAAGGCCGTGTGCGACAATGCTGCAAACCTGGGTGCGGCCCTTCGCCGGGGCAATGTCACACACGTGCCTTGTATGGCTCACGTGTTGAACCTGGTTGTCCAGCAATTTTTAGCCCACTATCCCAGACTAGATGGCCTTCTGCAGAGGGCACGGTCGCTGTGTGCTCACTTCCGCCGTTCGCATCCCGCAGCTCAGCGACTTACATCTCTACAGAAGTCGTTGGGCCTGCCACTTCACCGGCTAAAATGCGATGTGCCTACCCGGTGGAATTCAACTCTGCACATGTTGCAGCGACTGTGGCAGCACCGACAAGCCCTGGTGCAATACGTTCTGACGTATAGCCTGGGCCAACGAGATTCAGAGGTGGGGCAAATCACGCTGGAGGAGTGGTCTCAGATCAGGGACCTATGCACCCTTCTGCACAGTTTTGAAATGGCGACGAAGATGTTTAGTGCTAACGATGCCATTATCAGCATGACTATTCCGGTGATTTACATGCTGGAGCACATGTTAAACAGAATTCGGAGTCAGGTGGTGGCACAAGAGGAGGTGGAGGAAGTAGAGGAGGAGGAGTTGTATGCGGAAGGGCTAACATCTGCAAGGTCCAGACGGTCGGCAGCACCAAGGCGGCAGGCATGTGAGGGTGGGGGAGATGATTTTACCAGGGCGCATGGTAGCAGCCAAACTAGTGAGGAAGGTGCAGGAGCCCAGGAAGAAGTGGAGGACGAACTGATGGAAGACTCATCAGATGAGGGAGACCTTGATCACATTTCTGTTGTGCGAGGTTGGGGGGAGAGGACAGAGGAAGGAAGCATGATTGTTACCTCGCCACCAACACAACAGGGACTTGGTGCTCCTGGATGCGCAACACACATGAGTGCCTTCTTGCTGCACTACCTGCAACATGACCCTCGAATTGTGAGAATTAGAAATAATCCTGACTACTGGGTTGCCACACTGTTAGATCCCCGGTACAAAAGTAAATTTGCAGAAATTATTCCTGCCATAGAAAGGGATGCACGCATGCAGGAGTATCAGCAGAGACTGTTGCAGAATCTTACATGTGCTTTTCCACAAAATACCAGTGGTGCACGTAGTGAATCTCACAGTTCCAACTTGCCAACCGTGGGACCGTCAAGTGTTCAGCACTCAAACCGTAACAGAACCACAGTATCTGCTGGTAACATCAATTTTGCGGAATCATTTCACCACTTTTTTAGCCCATCCTTTGCAAGGCCACAGGAGACAAGAAGTCTGACACATAGTCAACGCCTAGAGACGATGGTACAGGAGTATCTCCAAGTAAACATTGAAGCCACGACTGTGTCACTGGACCCTTGCTCTTTTTGGGCTTCCAATCTGGATAAATGGCCGGAGCTAGCCACTTACGCCTTGGAGATCTTGTCATGCCCCGCAGCCAGCGTTCTGTCTGAACGTGTGTTCAGCGCTGCTGGTGGTGTGCTGACAGATAAGCGCACGCGGCTCTCCACTGATAATGTAGACAGACTCACGTTCATAAAGATGAACAAATCATGGATCCGAAACGACTTTTCTACCCCTGTGTCATCCTGGGGAGAGTAAAAGCTTGATGATTGGTTAAAATCACCCTACCAACCGTTTTAAGCTTTCAAATTACTAATCATGTTTATCTGTATCTTGACTGGAAAATAATTTGGGCTTTGTAGCAGTGTGCAGCACTGATCCTATTAGGCCATCTATAATAAGCTTCACCAGATTTAAAATTAAAAATAATTTTTAGCTGCATCTAGCCCGGAAAATAATTTTGGGGCTCCGAGATGCGCAAGACACATAAGTGCCTTCTTGCTGCACTACCTGCAGCATGACCCTCATATTGTCAGAATTCGAAGTAATCATGACTACTGGGTTGCCACACTCTTAGATCCCCCAAACTTTTCGATCAACCTTTTCATTTTAATAAAGACCAAAAAAATGGTCATTTTTGAAATTATAAGCATTAGCAGGTTGTTAGAAACTGAAATCAAACAGTTTTCAACTCAAAACTTTATTCTAGGTGATGTTACATTTTCACATAGGACCCCTTGTTCGAAAGGAGCTTCTGAACTCTCTCGTCCATTGAATTTGTCAGGTTTTGGATGGTTTCTCCTTCAATTGTTTTGCATGAGGACAGAATACCCTCCCAGAGCTGTTGCTTAGATGTGAACTGCCTCCCGCCATCATAGACACTCCTTTTAATGATGCTCCAAAGGTTCTGAATGGGGTAGAGGTCAGGGGAGCATGGGGGTCACACCATAAGTTTGTCCCCTTTTATGCCCATATCAGCCAGAGATGCAGATGTTTTATGTGCAGCATGAGATGGTGCATTATCATGCAGAAAAATGATCTTGCTGTGAAATACACGGTTCTTCTTCTTGAACCATGGCAGGAAGTGCTGTTTGAGAAAATCCACATACATTATGGAGTTCATCTTTAGCGCCTTCAGGGATCCTAAAGGGGCCGACAATCTCTCTCCCCATGATTCCAGCCCAAAACATTACTCCACCTCCTCCTTGTTGGCGCTGTAGCCGTGTTTGCGTGGGGTGTCCATCAACCAGCCATCCTCCACTCCATTCATCTGGACCATCGAGCGCTGCACGGCACTCATCCGTGAACAAAACAGTTTTGAAATCAGTCTTCATGTAATGTTTGGCCCACTGGAGCCGTTTCTGCTTGTGTGAAGTGGATAGAGGAGGTCGACAGGATGGCATATGCACAGCTGCAAACCTCTGAAGGACCCTGCATCTTGTTGTTCGGGGGACGTTGGAGGCACAAGCAGCTTCAAAAACTTGTCTGCTGCTATGACAAGGCTTTTTTGCCGCTGCTGTTTCAACCTGACGTAATTGCCTGTAGGAAAGAGTCCTCAATTTGCCCTTATCAGCACGCACACGTGTGTACTGTGAATCAGCTACATACTTCTTGATTGCCAAGACACTTCATCCTGATCATCGCACAATGTTGATTGTAGTCATGCCTTGACCTAAACACTCCACAATTTGTTGCTTCTCAGCAGCCGACACATCCTTTTTCTTTCCCATTTTGGCAGAAAATGTAGGCTGCTTAATAATGTGAGAGAGCCTTCTTAAGTAGTCTTGCCTTTCATTGGACACACCTGCCAAACTAATTAGCACAGGTGTCTGCAATTGCTTACAGTGATATAAAGAGCCCTGACACACATCACCATCAATGAGTTTAACTGACAAACAAACAAATTCTTCCCTTATCACTCCTAAACACTTTTTGCATAATAATTTGGAACGCGGTGTACATGTGCTTTTCCACAAAACACCAGTGGTTCACGTAGTGAATCTTACAGTTCTAACTTGCCAACCGTGGTCTGTATGGAATTGTTCAATAAAGGGCCCAAAATTAAGATAACATAGATGGGAGAGGTCTCTATGAATAGGAATTCCTAAGTATTTGATACCCTGTGAGGGCCAGGCAAAGGGAAAGTTGGACTGGATGGAATCCTATATGGATTTAGGGAGGGAGACATCGAGGGCCTCAGACTTCGCTGCATTGATTTTAAAATTTTACCATGTAACAAAGTGATCTATTTCAGCCATAACAGCAGGGATGGATATATGTGATTGAGTGATATATACTAGGACATCATCAGCAAATAGAGAGCACTTGTACTCGGTGCCTCCCACCTCAATCCACCTAATATTGGGGTTATGGCGAATTGATGAGAGCAGGTGCTCCGTCACTAGGATGTATAAGAGAGGGGACAGAGGACATCCCTGCCTTGTCCCATTGGTGATTGTGAAAGGTGATGAAAATGTTCTGACGCACCCCCTGGGCCTTGGGACACCCGGAGCCGGACCCTTTTTGGTGGATGCTGGTGGTTGTAGTCTTCGTGGCGGCGATCCGGTTCCGTGGCTCAGGGCGGTCAAACCAGTGGCGGAACTATTTATGTGGTTTTGATGTTTAAATGTCCGACTACGCCACCCGTGGATTGCGGTCAGAGTGAACCGCCGCTACAGGGCAGACCGCTAAGGCTGGTGTTGTGGGTGCAGCAGAGCGTAGCATAACTCCCCACGGGAGGAGTATAGCCTCAGGGCAGTGTATGCGGAGGATGGGGGTGATGGTGCAGGGCAGCAGCAGTAACGACACGGAGTCAGTGATGCAGTTCAGGGCCTTTACTCACAGTTCTTATTATCCAGACCACGTCTGCAGGTAACGGCTGCCCACGTCGTACTGTGCTCACCAGGTGAGGGGCTCAGACAACTCCCAGATAACTTTGGAGCGCTTCACAGGACCCCCTTTGTGTGTCCTTTGTCTGGCCTTTCTTACCAACACTTCTGTCCGGCTGCCTCGGGCCTCCTCTTGGTAAACTTGGCGCCAGTTTCCCTGACCCTATGTGGTGCCTTCCTAGCGGGTGGAGCAAGGGGCTGCGCCACATAAAATGTCAGAGCCTCCGGTTTCTAGCTGAGGGTCGTTTCCTGCCTCCACTAGTTCGGGGACCGGTCTCCCCCTTTGGCCTGACCCCTCCACGCAGGTGGATTCGGGCGTGCGGTGGCGACTCGCCCGTCCGCACCCCTGGGATCCCTTCATTCCTCGTTCCTGGAGCCTTCTCCGCTCCTCTTCCTTTCTTCTCCCTCTTGCAGGCCTGGGCCTCTGTTACTAGGCCTGCCTCCGGAGCAGAGCTCATGCAGAGCCCCTGCTCCCTGCCACTTCTGCTCAGACTTCTCTGCACTGAACTAAGATGGTGCCCACCTTTTATACTCCCTTCTCAATGCACCCAGGAACTGCTTCCTCCCTGCTCCTGCACTGCAGGGTTCCCCTTCCTCAGTGTTCCCTCCCCCCACTCCAGCCAGGGACAGGGACTGTCGTGCCCATCTCAGGGGCATATTGGTCGCCCTGCCCCACGGCAATGTGGTGTAATGCATGCAGGTGTCGGGTCCTGATCCACACTCCATCCTTATCTGAGAGTGAGATATCACACCTCTGGGTGAGGTGCAATACGTCTGTAGCAACCGAGCCCTCGGTGCTACAGTTCCATTTATCTTCAGCCTAGGTGACGTATTGTGATACAGGGCCGTGATTTTGGCTATAAAAGGGTCCCCTAGACCCCTACCCCAAGCTTTTTAAGAGAATCATATATGGCGTGCCAGGAGACTCTATGGAATGCTTTCTCAGCATCCAACGAGAGTATCTACTTACAAATTTTTAACTGCATCTAGCCCAGGAAATACTTTGTGCCTAGTAGCAGTGTCTGCTAGTCAGCGGATTATCCCGGCTGTTAAGCAAGCTACACCACCTGTAGTTTGGACACTTAATTTTTTCAAAGGAAATGCTTCGGGACCACGGGATACTTAGTGAAGAGCATCAGGAAGCACCCCAAGGCATAGGGGCTGGGACTGGCACTAGGATGCCTTGCGGTGGACAGCCGAGCTCGATCCTTATAAAAGCTTTTTAACTGCAGCAGCTTTAGTGGACGCTACTGGAGCTGGAATTACGCGGCTGCTGGCATGAGACTTGCCCTCCAATAGATCCTTGTAAATGGATTTAAAGTGTATTCATTCAAATTAGAGGGACAATTTAAATTAAAAAGCTTAGAGCTGCCTCCACCACAGGGGGGCTCTCTCGACCCACCAGCGGACAGGCACCAGTATTGGGAGAGGGGGGCTGGCCGTCAGGGTTCACCGCGGCTCTGGCACAAACCCGGCGACACGGAGGTGGCACGGGCAGGAGCGGACTGGCCGTCTCGGCTTCTCACTTTTTGGATTTTAGAAGGGCATGACATGCCTATATCTGTGTCTCCCCCTCCTTTTACTCCTCCACCTCTTTTCTTTTCGCATGACTATATGTACTTGTCACTTTTCCATGTGTTAGTTGTGTCTTCTGAGCAGTTTGTCAGCTTTTGGACACCTTTGAAGGTGTTTTCTATGTGTTTCTATGTGTTTTTGTTTGCCTGCCATTGGTTTTAACGGTGTTCGAAGGTGTTCGACGAACAGTTCGACGAACAGTTCGGCGAACACACGGGTGTTCGACGAACCGAACCGAACTCGAACACTACGGGGGTGGCTCAACACTACATACAAGTTTACTGACCCAAAAGCACAGTAAAATTTGGCTCCAAGATGCTTAAAACCATACAAATAGGTCACAGAAGTTTTGGGATTCTGTTCTGTGGAGAGATGAATGAAAACTGGAACTTTTCACTCCTATAGATAAGCAGTATGTCAGGATAAAGAAGAATGAAGCATATGCTCAAAAGAACACCGTGCCTACAGTGAAGTATGATGGTTACTCAATGATGCCTACAGTAAAGCATGGTGCTTGCTCAGTAATGCTGAGAGTTAAAAATGGATGTGACTCGGTGATGTCTACAGTACAGCATAGTGGTGGCTTGGTGAGTCCTACAGTGAAGCATGGTGGTGGCTTGGTGATAACTACAATAAAGCATGACGGTGGCTCGGGGATGTGTACAGTGAAGCATGCTGATAGCTCAGTGATGCTCTGTTACTTTTCTTTGTCTGGCACTACAAACTTGCAGTGTATGGAGGGCATGATGAACCCAATCATGTATTGGAAAATCCTTGGAGAAAATATCATGCCTTCTGTGAGGAAGCTGAAGTTTGAGCATCAATGAGCTTTACAATAGGAGAATAACCCCAAGCATACCTCAGAGTCCACCAAGACTTGGTTTTAGAAGAAGTCCTACAAGATTCTGGAGTGGCTTCACAGTCATCTTACTTGAAGCCCAAAGGAAATCTTTGGTAGGGTTTGAAGAAGATGATTGCAGCATGCATACCCAAGAATATTAGTGAACTGTAGGTCACTGCCTATGAGGAATGGTATGGTGCAGATTTCTAACATAAGAAGCTTTAAAATTGTTATTTCAAGAGGAATACAAGTATTTACTAAACCAGACATGTCAGGAGAGCTGGCGGCTCCTGTTTATGTAGGTAATGTTAATATACATCACATCCTCTTCTATATTACCTTGTCATCTAGTCTCACTAATTATGCTGTCAGCAAGAAAAATAAAATACTCCATATAACTTAGAGGAAAGATATGAAATGACGTTATGGTTGGTAAACTTCTAGGGCTGCTACTGAAAGCCACATTTCTTACTTTGATAGAGAAGTGACAGGTTGAGATATAGCAGTATGATTACTCATCGTAGAAAATCACCCATTACATTCTTTTTAGTGAAAGAAAGATTAATTCATATTACAAAGCCAAGATCTGTGCCGCTCTGCATGGTTTTAATTTAATGTTGAGGAGATTTCATTCTTAAAGTCAAAATTATGCCTGTGTTTAATAGAGGCCAATCTCTTGGCAGCTTTAAACTAATAACATTTTTGTCAAAAATGTCCGGCATCTTCGTTAGGTGCCAAATATTCATGAGACTCAATTTATTAATGTAGGGAAAAAAATTGCCATGTAATGTAAAACTATGGGCTAATTTGTCAAAGTTCTCTAATGAAAGCTACAGAGACCCACAATCATTATGAAACATACCAGAGTTGCCATAATGTTCCTTTATGATCGATGTAATAATGTCCTGCTATTATAAAGTATCCCTGAAGGGCATTCAGTTAAAGCCTATACTCAGTCATGCACATAGCGGATTAGTATTATAGGGCAGAGCTAAAAGGAAAAGTAATTTTCAGCTGAGAAATGTTTGGCCTCCTATATTCATGAGAAACTAAAAGAAATATATTGTGGTTTTCATATAAGAAGAACACATCTAAAAAGTTAGATAACCAAGTGTTATGGTCTCACCGTGTGCGGGGGATCCTCTAAGCCCAGATCTGGGTGCGCACACGGATCCCAGGGCATTGATGCAAGCGGCAGGTAAGGCACGCGAGAAAGAAGGACTAGAAATACTGGAGGCTGCAGGCCGACAGGACACCAGAAAACTGTAATGGAGTAGGTACTAGAAATACTGGAGGTCGCAGGCAGACAGGAGACTGGAAAGCAGGTATGGAGCAGGTACTGGAAGCCGCAGGCAGACAGGACACAGAGAAACAGGTATGGAGTAGTTAGTGGTGCACAGTCAAACTAAGAGTGTTAATACCAAAACACAGATGTGTGTCTTGGTGGGCTTCATATAGGCTTAGGCTGATAACCATATGGGAGTACGCCGGGCCACTTGCAAAACCTGGCGTGGAGCACAGCAGAGAGCAGAGGCAAAAGGAGATGGTAAAAAGCCCTGCCGACCCGGGGCAGATAAGTAACACTAAGATGTTTTTTTTTTCGCGCCAGTGGGCCTCTGTCCTAACTAATTACACATGCCTACCAGTTTTTGCCCCTATTTTTTTCCTGCTATTCCCTTGATTATTCCATTTTTTTTTTAATTCACTACATGGTTCCAGAGATAAGGGACTTTTTATCTAGTGCTACTTTTTACTGTCTTTTCCAAGGGGGCATGGCTCACAGGATAATAATGCAGAGAATCCTGTGAGGCACACACCATATAAATTATCATTAAACCATATGCCGGATGTCTCAAAAGAAAAAAATATATACAGGGGGGCAGTGGAAATAAAATAAAAGCAAAAACTGGCCATTTTTGACTTAGTGACAGGTCCTCTTTAAAGCCCAAAATCTGGAAGCTTAAGTCCTTTCTGGAACCACCCAGGAAATGCTCCCAAAATATCTAGTTATAGTCTCAAAAAGTTCAGCAGGGAGATGTGTGCCAAAAACTAGGCCCTTTTTTAGCAAAAATCACACCATTATGTAGGCAAGATCTGGATTGTTGCAAAGTGTGGACCCTGCGAAACGGCAAATAATAATGAAGATTAGTAACAGAAACAACAAAAACAGAGACAATCAGTTCTCCTCGAGTTATCAGGTGTCTGTTCCTTGGTGCACAGAACCCTCACTGACCAGACGTCCATACTAGTAAAAAATATCAAAAATTGTTCCAATCTCACGAGGATTAGAAGCATCCAAATTTATTATAATATTTAAAACTCCATCATCCAAACAAAAATAAAAACTGAACAGGAAAAAACAATGTGTTTTAAATGCAGCAGGTGTTCCTAGTCATGGCATCCATATCACTTTTTACAGGAGATACTGATGAACCTACTGTTCAGGGAAGTGATGTCTAAAGGCCCCATCACACATAACGAGATCGCTAGCGAGATCATTAGTGCGTCACGGTTTTGGGATCGCTGGAGAGTCGTTTCATGATCGCTGGGGAGCTGTCAAACATGCAGAACTTCCCAACGATTTCGGCCGCCCCAGCGATCTAACTAACGATCTCGGCGGTCGTTGGGACGCTTTCACACAGCAGCTATTTCAACGATCCACACCTTGATAGGGACTGTACTGTGTCACAAAGGCGTGCATAAAATCACTTTTCCGCGCCCCCTCATCTCCGATTAGTGGACACTACTGCTTTCTGATTGGGCGGCCTTGGTTAACATCGCTACTGCGTCTCCGGTCAGATGGGATTGCTAATGCGTCTCCGGTCAGACGGGAACACTGGTGTGTGCATTGTTCCTGCACAAATGTATGGATGTCCATATATTTATATGAATATATATATAGAGATGTAAATGGCCATTTATGTGTATGCATATCTGTATGTTTGTGAGTATGTATGTGTATATATAGTTATCTGTATACGTATGTGTATATGAGTGTGTGTGTATATATTTATGTACTTAAAAATATGTATGAGTACATGGATGAATCTGTTTACATACGAGTACACGAATGTATATGCATGTGTGTATGTATGTATGTATGTGTGTATGTATGTATGTATCTGTATACGCATGTGTATACATATGTATATATATATATGGACTGCTTACTGCGGTGACTACTGCTACTACTGAAAGAATGAGAAACAAAGCTTTTGCATAGTAGAACACACAGTTTATTAGACACATCAGTACAGAAATGTCAGTAGTGTAGAAACATGAGTAGTTGCCCACTACAGCATCAGGACCGTTAAATTACTGGCAGTAGTTGTCGCGGCTGGTCTTCGCATCATGGGTGTTTCTGCCATGTCCCACTGGTTGAAGGCCTGCAATTGCAGGATCGTTTGCACGCCATTCACCGAGCTCCACTTCCCCATTGGCTCGGTCCACAGAGCCCACAAAGCCAGGCGGACAGTACGTAATTGCATCACGTCGACGAAGAAAGTTGTGAAGCGTGCAACAGGCCAAAACAACAGAGTCTATTGATTTAAGCTTCATGTTAATTGGCGTGTGAAAAACTCTGAAGCGGTTGGCCAGGACAGCGTGTCAGAAAACGTGCTGTGTGGGTGTGTGTGCACGAGACCCCTAAAATATCTGCCCATGCAAAAGCATATATATACAGATAGAAGCCAAGCCCTCCCTCCCTGAAGAGCAATGATAGCAGATAATTGGTAGATGTCCTATAAATGAATTAAAAATGGAAACTCATTTGAGACCCCAAACAATACCTACCTCACTAAAGATGTCTGATTTCTTCAAAGTGGAGTCACAGCCGGAGAACGCTGGTGGGATCCGGAAAACAAGGATGCAGTAGCGACCACCAATCGGGGACGAGGGGCGCGGAAAAGTCCAATTTATGCACGCCTACGTGTCTCAGTTCTGAATCGCTAACGAGGTCATTGATAAGGTGTCAAATACAGCGATGCACACTGCCCAGCGGGAGCGCAACGACCCAGGAATGGTCCAGGAAGCTTTGTAACTATCAGCGATTTCACAGCAGGGGCCTGATCGTTGCTACCTGTCAGACATAACGAGATCACTAGCTAGATCGCTAGCGATCTCGTTATGTGTGACGGGGCCTTAAGTGCGGATATACAAAATTTGCAACCTATGCAGGTATTCAGGGGATTAGTAGGTAAGGTGAGCAGCTATCACTGTAAAAACTTCTTTATATTTTTATTAGATTACATGTACAAGACTGAGCTAATTAATTTCATGGCTCATAATAACTGGTGGATTGTTAAAGAGTTTGTAAGGTTTAGGCCACGGCCCCACTATCAGTAATTGGTCAGTATTTTTTCTCAGGAGTGGGAGACAAAGCCAGGAGTGGGTGATAAATGCAGAATTGGTGACTTGTTTCTGTTATACCTTTTCTCTGATTGTTCCTCATCTGGTTTTGGCTACCGCTCCTGAGAAAAAATACTGACTGAATACTGATAGTGGGGTCATGGCCTAAAGGTGCCGAGCAGCTCCAGAATGCTATTAACTTGCAGATTAACCCCATATATGCATGTTAATGGAATTTTTTTTTACATAACAGGTTCCCTTTAACTGATTTTGTGACTTTTTTCAGTACAAAAAGTCGCATTTTCTGCTAAACTGTTGTAAAATTTGTGACAAAATTTCAGATGTACAAAAAATAACTCCAGGGGGGTGGGGTGAAGTACATTTATGGCAAAAAAATTCTACTGTACTTTTTAAAAAGTTCCAATTGATGAATTAACTGAAAACATCTGGAAAGCCTAAACTCCTGTCATAATGGTCTACATAAAAAAAAAGCAGGTGAACAAATAGATAGACTTAAAAATAATTAATTGAAAGAAGACTGCATCAAGTGTAAATGAAAAAAACACATGAAAAACATCAAATTCTAGACAAAAAGAGGCAAAATGCAATAAATAATTGGCCCCATAGTGTCCATCACACGATAAGGTAGCTAGCTGCTGAAACCATTGGTGATAAGTTGTTAGAGAAGGGGACACTGTGGGCCACGACTGAGGAAGAAATGTGGCATTAAAACAACTTTGATGGACCCAGGGAGGACGTAGGGCTGCATCCTACAACCTAAGACTCTACAGCTGATGGATAACCACAGCTGTCACCTTGAAATTGTGGTATGAGCCCCTGGCCCATGCCTGTAAATTAGTAAGACTTGTGCCTCCTTGTGCTCAATAATGCATGTTCCAAATATATTGTAGTCTCTTTTAGAGCTTAGAACCTTAAGGTGTTGTCCAACTCATAAACAACATTTGTTACCTATCCACAAGATAGAAGATAAATGTGTGATCACTGAGGGTCCAGCTGCTTAGACCACAACCATTCATGAGAACCAGTGGCCTAAATTTTCCAGTGTGGAGTGGTAGTAGCATGTCCTACAAGTTCTCCTATGCACAGTGAATGGAGCAGTGGTTGCACATGCTCACTATCACTCCAATAATTAATAATGAGGACCTTATGACCCCCATTTTTATGATCAGTGGGGTTCCTAGCAGTCATATTCCCAGAAAATCTAGTTCTCTGTTACCCATCACTCGGAGTCAGCTGCACAGGGCAAATTTGAGGGTTGGACCTTATGCTGCCCAAATAGCCTACATCGAAGTAAAGTGAGGGGCAGGCTCATGTCTCTGTGCCTCCCCAGAGGGGTGAACTGTCTCCATGAACTGTCACAGATGTGGAAGTGTGACCAGCCTGTAGGAAAGGAGGACGACTAGCCTTCTGAGATTGAGAGGATGACTTTTAGTTGTAGCTAAAGAAAGAGTAGTGCCTGCAGAAGAGTGAGAGTGTGAGGTGTAAACCTAGGACTCTGTTTACACCATAAATAATTATAAACATATGTACACTTCTTTTAACAGGATCCCATTGTATTAAAGAGCATTATTGACGATGTTTTCAAAATACAATTGTTTTAAAAGAAATATATGCTGCCCCAGACCACCAGAGTGTACTGTATGTGGGCATTCTGTTGTTATACACCGAGGCCATAGAAGTCTATGTATTAATATACATGAGTTTCCTGGCATATAATTCACACATATACCATGCGTTGTGTGAACAGAGCCTGATAAGTCAGCCTAGCACCACATGAGTAAAAAAATAACGAATCTTGTGGATTATTATTCACCCCATTCTGACAGCTGGTATATAAAATTTGAGGACACTTTTTTATTCTCTAGCAATTATTTTTCTTACAATTATTTTTCTTCGAAACAGTACGGCTGTTCCCAGCACTTCAATTTTTCTTTATACATAGTCGTCATTCATGGGAACGCATAACTTTGCCAAACTGGGTGTGAGACTTAGTAGTATGAACATTTTCTATTCATTTCTCACCACATAGATTTTATCCATTCCCTACCATAAAAAGGCACATAAACCAACAACCACAGCGTGTTAGGAACTGGTTGGAAGACGGCATAGGGGACGATCTGAAGCCACTTTCTAGCACACTTTGTCACTTTATTTCATTTTTATGGTTTATTATGTTATATGGGGAGACAAAACTTTAAATACAGCAGTAAAATACGTTAATACCTGTCAGTGTGTGTTAAAGCTTAGTATGAAGCGAGAGAGGACGGAATTCACATGGGCAGAGGATTTAGCAAGGATATTTCCTAATTCTTTCATACTGTACATCATGTAAATTCACATGTCCTAGAACAGGGGTCCTCAATCTGGCGGCTGTCTGCCAGTTTGGTGCATTAGCATAAGGTCTAGCGCACAACTATGAAGGGTCTCCAGATGGTGACTTTTGTGTGTGGCCCTACGCAGAAGAGCAGATCTGCATGCTCATATACTGGCCTTGGTGGTTTAGAGATAAATTAAGTATAGTATAAGTATAGTAATCTGGAGAAATGATGATATTGCCAGTCAGAGTAGGTGATTGAAGCTGAATGCAATAGTATGATCGAAGTACTTGGGGTGGGCCGGCACGCCTTCAGTCACTGCTCAGTGCATAATGAGTGGTGGCTGTAACCACGCCTGTGACACTGACTGACAGTATCAGTATTAGAGACGGCTGACAGTCAGTGCCGGGGCATGGTTTCAGTCACCGCTCACTATGCACTGAGCAATGATTGAAGCCGTGCCGGCCCACCCCCATGACTGAAACCCTGAGGCTGCCTGGAGAAATCAGGTTCATTTCTTCCCGGCAGCAGGACTCTCAGTAAAGGAGCCGAGCAGCTCCAGAACGCTATTAACCTGCAAATTATCCTCATATCTGCATGTTAATAGTTATTTTTTTTTTACATAACAGGTTCCCTTTAACTGTTTTTGCCACTTTTTTGCACAAAAACTCGCATTTTCTGCTAAACTGTTGCAAAATTTGTAACAAAATTTCAGATCAGCAGAAAACATCTGGAAAGCCTAAAATCGAGCCATAATGGTCAACATAGATAAAACAAACAAAAACAGGTGAACACATAAAATAGACTTAAAAAAATTAATAAAATTAAAAGAATACATAAAGTGTAAATGAAAAAACTGATTAAAAACTTCAAATTCTAGACAAAAATAAATAAAAATGCAATAATGAATTGGCCCCATAGTGTTCATGTGCATGATAAGGTAGCTATCTGCTGAAACCATTGATGATAAGTTGTTACAGAAGGGGAAACGGTGGACCATGACTGAGGAAGTAATGTGGCATTAAAACAACTCTGATGGACCCAGGGAGGACGTAGGGCTGCATCCTACAACCTAAGTCTCTACAGCTGGTGGATAACCACAGCTGTCCCCGTGCAATTGTGGTATGTGCCCTTGGCCCATGCATGTAAATTAGTAAGACTTGTTCCTCCTTGTGCTCAATAATGCATGTTCCAATATATTGTAGTTTCTTTTAGAGTTTTTTGCCTTAGGTACGGCAGTGCACATCTCTGGGTTTATTCTTTTGCATAACTATTTCTGTGACACAGAGACGACTGAATGGATATCAGGTTCCTCTATGGTGTTGGGCCTCTTGTAGTCTGCCCTGTAAGTACATACCTCACAACTTTTGAAGAATGTAAAGAGGGACAGATCATGTGGCACGTGCAGTGCACCCTGACAAGTTCTAACCACGCCCCTGGCAACACCCCAATCCACGCCCATTACCATTTCTTTTATACCCTGGAGGAGATGTCAAAGGGGCGGTGGTATTGAGGGAAATTCAGCAGACGCCCAAGTCTGTAGGGTGTAGACCCAAATCCGGGACTGTCCGCTGTATCCAGGATGGTTGGGACTAGAGATGAGTGGATGGATTCACGGGTCTCTGGTCCAGAGTGCAGTATTATCAGATTGTAAATGGAAACAAATTTATAATAAAACCGTGTCATAGAGTTTATGTAACTCTAGTGTTTACCTTGAATGTTACATTTTTTTATATATCTGTGGCTATCCGAGAGCTGCCTTTCAATCTTAATTTGAGCTTCATCCAATGAACAGTGGGTGCTTTGGACTGGCTCACCATAGCACCAGAGGATCCTTTAGTGGGCTCTGGTAATGACAACAATATGCCCTTAATACATGAGAGCCCAATATTTTTAGCAAAGGAAAATCCTATTTGGAAAAGATTTTGAAATTATCACTATCTAGAGGTTTTTTTTTAATTAGTGAGTCACAAAAAAACAATTTAGACCATATTGAAATATGGTTCTTAGATTACTTTTTTTTGGAGGTCTATAGGTACTGGAATCCAACAATGAATGCCTTAACTTAGTCTACTCTGTCCGAATTAACTTATTTTAGAAGGTAATTTGGGAATGTATGAAGGGTTTTATGCCACTTTTATGCCAAAAAAATAGAAAATTTTGGCGTCAGGCTTTTTTGACCCTGAACTCTCAACTTTTTTACTCTCAACATTTTTTAAAAGCAAGAGGTGCACCAAATATATTAACGGTTATGTGTCTTTTAAAAGAATCATAGAATCATAGAATGGTAGAGTTGGAGGGGACCTCCTGGGTCATCTGGTCCAACCCCCTGCTCAAAGCAGGATTCACTAAATCATCTCAGACAGATTTCTGTCCAGCCTCTGTTTGAAGACGTCCATTGAAGGGGAACTCACCACCTCTCGTGGCAGCCTGTTCCACTCATTAATCAACCTAACTGTCAAAAAGTTTTTTCTAATATCTAATCTGTGTCTCCTCCCATTTAGTTTCATCCCATTGCTTCTAGTCTTTCCTTGTGCAAATGAGAATAAAGATGATCCTTCTACAATGTGACAGCCCTTGACATATTTGTAGACAGCTATTAAGTCTCCTCTCAGTCTTCTTTTTTGCAAGCTAAACATTCCCAAATCCTGCAACCGTTCCTCATAGGACATGGTTTGCAGACCAGTCACCATTCTGGTCGCTCTTCTCTGAACTTGCTCCAGTTTGTCTATGTCTTTTTTAAAATGTGGTGCCCAAAACTGTACACAGTATTCCAGATGAGGTCTGACCAAAGAGGAGTAAAGACTGATAATGACTTCACGTGATCTAGACTGTATGCTTCTGTTAATACATCCCAGAATTGTATTTGCCTTTTTTGCTGCTGCATCACACTGTTGACTCATGTTCAGTCTATGATCTATTAGTATACCTAAGTCTTTTTCACATGTACTGTTGCTTAGCTCTATTCCTCCCATTCTGTATATGCTTTTTTCATTTTTATTGCCCAGATGTAGTACTTTGCATTTTTCCCTGTTAAAAACCATTCTGTTGGTTGCTGCCCACTGCTCCAGTTTATTTAGGTCTTTTTGAATCTTCCCTCTCTCTTCTCTAGTATTAGCTATCCCTCCTAGCTTTGTGTCATCAGCAAATTTAATCAGTTTACCCTCAATTCCTTCATCTAAATCATTGATAAAGATGTTGAACAATACAGGTCCCAGGACGGAGCCCTGTGGTACCCCACTTGAGACATTCATCCAGCTGGATGTGAAGCCATTTACAACCACCCTTTGAGTCCGATCACTAAGCCAGTTATGAATCCACCTAACAGTTGCCTGGTCCATTGCATACTTGGTAATTTTTTCAATAAGGATGGTGTGAGATACTTTGTCAAATGCTTTGCTGAAGTCAAGATATACTATATCTACAGCATTTCCCTGATCCACCCAGTCAGTGATTCTGTCATAGAAGGAAATTAAGTTAGTCTGACATGACTTGTTAGTTACAAACCCATGCTGACTCTGGTTAATCACTTCATTCTTATCCAGGTACTTACATACATGTTGTTTAATAATTTGTTCAAAGATCTTTCCTGGTATAGAAGTCAGACTCACCGGCCTATAGTTCCCTGGGTCCACCTTCTTCCCCTTTTTGAAGATAGGAACAACATTTGCTCTTCTCCAGTCTTCTGGGACTTCTCCTGTTCTCCAAGAATTTTCAAAGATTATGGAGAGTGGTTCTAAAATTTCTTCTACGATCTCCTTCAGTACTCTGGGGTGTAATTCATCTGGACCTGGAGACTTGAACTCATTTATGTTAGCTAAATATTCCCTCACAATCTTTCTGTTTACAGATAACTTGGATTCCTCTATTCCTTTAAAAGGACAGTGAAGATTAGTTGATGTTACATTTTCTTTCTGAGAGAAAACAGATGCAAAATAGGAGTTAAAAAGTTCGGCCTTCTCAACATCCTCTCTTACCATTTCTCCATTTTCATCCTGTAAAAATCCTATAGCATCTTTGACTTTTCTTTTACTTTTGACATACCCCCAAAATCCTTTTTTATTGCTTTTGACATCTCTTGCAAGCCTTAATTCATTGTCAGCTTTAGCTAACCTGATACGTGCCCTGCAGGATCTGCAGACTGCATTATAATCTTCTTTAGATATGCCTCCCTCTTTCCATTTAATAAACATTTCTTTCTTTCTTTTTAGCATGTGTTTAAGTTCTGTGTTCATCCATCCTGGTTTCCTTAAATGCTTCCCATTCTTCCTACTTTTCGGGATTGTTAACGATTGTGCTTTGAGAATCTCATTTTTAAAAATTTCCCATCCTTCCTGGACATTTTTGTCCTTAAGGACATCCAGCCATTGGATCCCTCCTATTCTCTTTCTGAGTCTCTTAAAATCTGCCTTTCTAAAATCTAACCTTGAAGTTTGAGTCTTCACATGTCTTCCTCCTCTAGTTATCCAAAATTCTATAATAGCATGATCGCTGCCTCCTAGGGTCCCAGCCACCTTTACCTCCTCAACCATTTCCTCCCTGTTTATAAGGATTAGATCCAAAGTAGCAGATCCCCTTGTTTTCTCCCCTACCTTTTGGAAGATAAAGTTGTCAGCAAGAGAGGATAAGAATTTGCTTGACCTGTTAGTTTTACTTGAGAGAGATTCCCAACAAATGTCTGGATAGTTGAAATCTCCCATGACCACTACGTCATATTTTTTGGAGAACTTGGTCATTTGATACATAAAGAGTTCATCCATATCTTCAGCTTGCCCAGGTGGCCTGTAGTAAATGCCTACAATGGTGTCCTTTCCGTTGTTCTCTCCTTGTATTCTTACCCAAACAGTTTCCACAGAACTCCCAGTCTCTGAAGCTTCAATCTCTGTGCAGATATACGCTTTTCTAACATACAATGCGACACCTCCTCCTCGTTTATCAAGTCTGTTTCTTGCAAATAAGTTGTATCCTTTTAGCCTTGTATTCCAATCATGTGTATCGTCCCACCAAGTTTCAGTGATTCCAATGACATCACATTCCTTTTCCTGCATTAGTAGTTCTAATTCTCCTTGTTTGTTGCCCATGCTTTGTGCATTTGTATAAAAACATTTTAGTTTGTGATTGGTTTCTCTTCCTCCCATATTTTTATTATTTAAATTGTTTTGTCTTTGTTCTTCCTTTCCACTTCCAGTAGCAGAGATCTCAATAGTATTTGTCAGCTGTATGGCTTTTTCTGGCCTTTTGCTTCCCTTCCCACATTGTTCTAGTTTAAAGCTCTCCTGATGAGTGTAGCAAGGCGACTTCCAAATACACGTTTTCCAGTCTTCGTAAGGTGCACCCCATCTCTAGCAAGTAGTCCATCGTATAGGTAATTCATTCCGTGATCCAGAAATCCAAATCCTTGTTGACGGCACCATCGACGTAGCCAGTTGTTCACCTGTAGAATCTTATTCCACCTCATTGTTCCATGGCCATCCACTGGGAGGATGGATGAGAAGACCACCTGCGCTCCCAATTCTTTCACTTTCTTGCCTAAGTCTTCAAAGTCACTGCAGATGGTTTCCAGGTCTTTTCTTGCGGTGTCATTTGTCCCCACATGTATTAGCAGGAATGGGTAGTGATCTGTAGGTCTGAAGAGTCTTGATATCCTGTCAGACACATCTTTAATTTTTGCTCCTGGAAGACAGCACATTTCTCTTGAGGTTATGTCTGGTCTGCAGATAGCGGCCTCTGTTCCTCTTAGCAGGGAATCCCCCATGACCACCACTCTCCGTTTTTTCTTCACAACATTCTTCTTTCTCCATCCAGGAGGATTCTGAGGGCTTACAAGGTTATTCATTGCTGGCAAAGTCTTATTTTGCGGTATTTCTTCATGGTTCTCCTGCGTGAGAGACTGGTACTGGTTCCTGAGCAGTATGGGTGCTGACTGCCTCTCGATCCTCCGGCTTCTGTGGGTCACATGCTTCCATTCCTCTGTTTCGTCAGGTGCAGTTCGAATTTTTTCTCTTTCTGAATCATGAAGAGATAATTCTGCTCTGTCTAAGAACTCTTCACCTTCCTTAATGATTTTCAAGGTAGTTAACCTCTCTTCTAGATTTCCCAACTTTTCCTCCAACAGGGACACAAGCTTGCATTTCTGGCATGTGAAGTTTGGCTTTTCCACTGGCATGTCTGTGAACATGTAGCAGGATATGCAGCTCACCAAATGGCTCCTGGACTCTTCCATGTTCTTCCTGTTAATGTTCTGAAAACAGTGAAAAAAGCTTCAAAATGCGCGCGCCGGGAGGCTTATCTTACTCCACCCAACATTGGTTTCAGTAAATCTTCCTCAATATTTTTGGAGAAGTAGATTTTCAAAAACATACTTTCTGCCGCACAGAAATGTAGAAAATCCTGTCTTTTTTATACAGTAATTGAGCAGCAATATCAGCAGCTATTAATATAGTAAAAACATAAGAGCATAAGCAAGATTCAATATTTAATGTCTTGAAGGTTAATATATCTCCTCACATAAAAATTATACTAAGAGATGAGATGCTTGCTTTCTAATTGTACCATTTGGCCTGTGTGAAGCAGCCTAGAATAAACTATATTGGGTACAGTGAGTCATCCAGACAGTTAATTACTTGCCAAAAACATCAAAGCTTGACTGAGGTTAGACCAAAAAACATTAGCTCCAGACCAAAACATTAACCACATTTCATCCACTACTCTTCTGCTCTCAAAAGCTGGCATTTGCATTGACACTATTTAGAAATGTCTATATTTAAATGAATTTCACCACAAGACTAAAATTGGCATGAATGACTCTTAACGATGCCATTTCTAAAACTCAAGGGTCTGGAAGATTTTGATCATATTTAGGAATGCCTGGAAATAAAAGGTCAATTTTATACAATGATGCTAGTGAGGAGAGAAGGCCATCCCAAATTATAGTACTGTGGGAAATCCATGGCCTAGATATAAAAATATTAAAATTTGAGAGTCCTCAGTGGTTGCTACCTTTTAATGGCTAACTGAAAAGATGGTAACAAATAGCAGATTTCGAGACTATTCAGGTCTCTTCATCAGGCATAGTATACCACAAAATCTGAAGAGTCACATATTTATATACAGCAGGACATAGAACTAAGGCAGTAATAAGACAAGTGACATGAAGCAGAACTATCAATATGGGAAGGGGAGAAACTGTTGGGGCAGTAAATATTGGAGGAGTATATAGGTAAAAGTTTTATTGTTCTCTGATTGAGGTCTGGTCCATGGTTGTGATGCCCCCACGAGGTGCCCTCTGCTTGACCCGGCGACTTTCATGATGTAACGTTAATGATGTCACAGCTCAGAACAAGGCTCCATAGTCTTTGCACGGAAGATTCGATGGACTTTGCTTGATTCTCTAGGACTACGTCGGATTCGGTGGACTATGTGGGACCTGTATGGGAACTTTTTTTTTTTTAATAAATTGGTGAACAAGGGAAAGTGTCTTTGTTTTATTTCTCTGTGTTTTGCGTGTATGTTCTTTTCAGGTTTCCATTCACTGGACAGACTTTCCCATTACTGAGATAGGAGATGGCAGTTACGGCTGATGAGATTCTAGCTCCACCTTCCTCAGTTTACATAGAATTGTATCCATAGCAACTATCATCTCTTATCTCAGTAATGGGAAAGTCTGTCTTCACTAAATACAGATTTTACCTCAGAATTGAGAATTTTGATAATGACTGATCAATTTTGGCAGTGAAAGAAGCAAATTTCTCTGATAAGATATACTACAAGGTTGCTTATTTTCTTGTGTACTATTGATTTATGAAATAAAAATTAAAACGACGGTTATGCTTTAAATCTTTCCAGAATCTGTGACTTTTCCTTTTATTCTATAAAACCCACAATCTACATATAGATGCCATTCTTCATGTCTAGCTACATTCAGCTCTAAAAATGCCAAAAATTAAGGTCCCAGGAGGACAGAAATATATTCTGATTGACGATATCTTGATGACAATTCATGTTCAAGTCTATTACATTGAATCTTTGCAAAATAAACACAGTTTTTTTATTTTTTTTTGCCATGGATTCTTAAAATGATCCTTTTTCGAAACTGACTTTTTCACAGCTCAAAGACTTTCTCTATCCATAAAAATTACTGTATAAATAATAATTTAGATTTCGAATTTTCTTTCTTATTCTAAACAATATATTAAAAAAAATCCTAAAAATTGCAAAAATATTGCCTCCACGTGGTAATCATTTTTATATAAATTATCCTTTATTTTTTCAGCTCAGAACTTGAAATTTCAGCTGTCAAAAAATAGCTTCAAGAAAAAGTAAGCAATAATTTATTATAAGTCCAATAAAAGCGTAAAAAAAACCCCGATATGAACTTAATTCATAGTCCCAAAAAATGTATGTTGTAGAATGAAAGTCAAAGAGGCTCAGCTTCGTAGAAAATACATTGGTGCTTAGATTGCTACAGTACATTTCTATATTTTTTTTATACTATCAGGCAATTAAAGGTGTAAAATTTCAGAGAAGTTTATGGAACTTTTCGGAATTGCAAACGATTATAAAGTATTAATGGTAGAATGGCATGCACAGCCATGTACCAAGTATGCCATGATTAGCTGCCTGACTTTGTAGCTATATAATAATACACAGCTGTACAAACAAACATATTTTTATAGACTTTACTTATATTCAGAGAAAGGGGCAGTTAGTAAAACATAAAAAGATTTTATATTTTCTAAAGTGGTGATTTTAAGATTGTTTAAGACTTTTTGTTTATTTAGCGTAACCATTTTTTACAATGGTTCTACTATGCAAGTGGTAATCTGTGCATGCTGTCTGGCCTGCATATTGATTTATTATATTTATGTGCAGTAAATGTATTCATTTTGTCTAGACTGATTTTTTTTTCTGTGATTCACTTTTTAAAGGTCTGAGCTTGTCTCTTTACACCAGCCTGAGATGATTTTACATTAGTTATTTTTCATCCATTCCTTCGAATACAGAGGTAGTCACTTGTCAGACAGGTGGATGCCAACACATTTTCAGACTAACCTAAAGCGGGAAACCAGACAATGAGGCTAAATGGATGTAGTCATAACATGCCCACTCACCTTGGCCAACCAGTGCATGATTTAATGTATGCCCCGGGTCCAGCTCCTAGTACCCCTAGTAAATATCAGACATTGTCATAAAACGGCAGTGTCAGACATTTTTTCTGCAGCAACCACATTATGCTACAGTTAGGGTGTGTGCACACTGAGGGCCCGATTCTTCAAATATGCATAAAACATGTTAAAAAGTCTCAAAATGTTGATGTAATGTGAAGTTATGCAAACATTTTGCAAATTTTGTCAGTTCTGGGCAAATCCAATAAAATAGGTGGAGATGGGGAGGAACAGGGGCTGGATGGGTTATGGCTATACCCGCCCAACAAATTCACGAAAAGTAGCAGTTTTTTATGCCAGAAATGTAGCTCCAGTCCCTGACAGAGGTGCACACCACTAATAAGATGCACCGAATTCATTAAATGACATGTGCCTCTTAATTAATTTGACACGTTATTCCTGAAAGAGCATTAAGACTGATATACAAAACATCTTAATGAATCAGAACCATCTATTAGTCATTTACCTTCAATTGTGGGTGGTCTTCGAGCCCTACTAGAGGCTGAAACCTGGAACCTCAATATCTTTGATCAGTTTTAATTATTTTTAGATGTCTATGTTACGGGGACAAAGGGGCATCATCTACATCTAGAGGAAAGAAGCTTTAATCATAATCACAGACGCAAATTCTTTACTGTAAGAGCAGTGAGATTATGAAACTTTCTGCCACATGATGTTGTAATGGTTGATTGACTACTAAATTTCAAGGATGGTCTGGATGCCTAACATGATAAATATAATATTACAGGTGATGGGCACTAGATTCTGTGACGGAACATTGATCATTTTCTAGCACGCTTTAATCCCTCATTTTCTATACATATATAATTAATCTATGTGTAGCATGTTATAGAGCAGGAGAAGCTGCGCAGATTGATATATAAGTTTGTAGAAAGATTGTACATAAATTATATTTTATTCATTGACTTCACCGGTGATTCTGGGCTTAAGAGTCAAGGCGGGTGGTCCCAATCAGTAGAACCACCCACTTGACTACTATTTCAAAAATATGCATGGATTTCAGTAAATAAAATATGCTAAGTAGCTCCTAACAGCTAAATCAGACACCCATCTGTTGACAGCACTTTTTGGGTGTTCTTGCCTCTCATTAGTACAGTGCAGGGTACTGGTTTGCTGAATTATTTATTAACAATTATACTTTTGCTTATATAGCATCATCATATTCTGCAGCGCTTTACAGACATTATCATCACTGTCCCCATTGGGGCTTACAATCTAACTTCCCTATCAGTATGCCTTTAGAGTGTGAGAACCCGGAGGAAACCCACGCAAACACAGGGAGAACATACGAACTTCTTGCAGATGTTGTCCTTGGTGGGATTTGCATCCATGAGATGCTTTGGATGCCGCTCTATGAGGGAACCGACTGACTAAATAAAATACAAATTGCATTATAAACCTATATATCAATCTGCTCAGGTCCTTATAACCTATAACATACTGCTGGCAGATCAGACTGCATGTAAAAAGTGACAGGTTATCTTTATGGCTATCTGAGCAAATATGTTACTCAAAATTCAGGGCATTTGTTACAGTATAACTTTATTATACAGTATCTTCAGAACAATATTTGGACATATGATGCTGTTTGGAGGACACTATTAATTAGATGGGTCAGATATTTATAATCAACACTATATATATGCTGTATGTTTATATATATATATATATATATATATATATATATATATATACTATATATACACACACATACATACATACATACATATATATATACAAGCTATTGAACACGTTCTACGCCCGGGTGGCGAGCATTTTTATTGGTATATGGTCTCCCATGCTGGTATGTGCTGCCCCCCATCCTGGTATTTGTGCTGCCCCCATATTGATATTTGTGCTGACCCCATCCTATCCTGGTATGCATGGCACCCCTCATCCCTAGCCTATTATGCATGGCACCCCTTATCCCTATCCTGGTATGCATGGCACCCCTTATCCCTAATCCTGGTATGCATGGCACCCCTCACCCCCAATCCTGGTATGCATGGCACCCCTCACCCCCAATCCTGGTATGCATGGCACCCCTCATCCCAATCTTGGCATGCATGGCATCCCTCATCCCTTATCCTGGTATGCATGGCTCTCTCATACCCAATCCTGGTATGCATGGCCCCCTCAGCCTTATCCTGGTATGCATGGGATCCTCACCCCCATCCTAGTATGCATGGTACCCCATCCCTCATCCCTATCCTGTATGTATGGTACCCCTCATCCTGGTATGGAAGACACCCCTCATCCCTATTATGGTATGCATGGCACCCCATCCCTCATCCTGGCATGCATGGTACCCCTCATCCCTATCCTGGTATGCATGGCCCCCCCACATCCCTATCCTGGTATGCATGGCACCCCCACATCCCTATCCTGGTATGCATGGTACCCCTCATCCCTATACTGGTATGAATGGCACCCCTCATCCCCAATCCTGGTATGCATGGCACCCCTCATCCCCAATCCTGGTATGCATAGCACCCCTCATCCCCAATCCTGGTATGAATGGCAATCCTCATCCCCAATCCTATTATGCATGGCATCCCTCATCCCCAATCCTGGTATGCATGGCACCCCACATCCCCAATACTGATATGCATGGCATCCCTCATCCCCAATCCTGGTATGCATGGTACCCCTCATTCCCAATCCAGGTATGCATGGCACCCCTCATCCCCAGTATGCATGGCACCCCTTATCCTCAATCCTGGTATGCATGGCACCCCTCATCCCCAATCCCCAGTATGCATGGCTCTCCTCATCCCCAATCTTGGTATGCATGGCACCCCTCATCCCCAATCCTGGTATGCATGGCACCCTTCATCCCCAATCCTGGTATGCATGGCACCCTTCATCCCCAATCCTGGTATGCATGGCACCCCTCATCCCCAATCCTGGTATGCATGGCACTCTTCATCCCCAATCCTGATATGCATGGAACCCCTCATCCCCAATCGTGGTATGCATGGCACACCTTATCCCCAATCCTGGTATGCATGGCACTCCTCATCCCTAATCCTGGTATGTATGGCACTCCTCATCCCCAATCCTGGAATGCATGGCACCCCTCATCCCCAATCTTGGAATGCATGGCACCCCTCATCCCCAATCCTGTTATGTATGGCATCCCTCACCCCCAATCCTGGTATGCATGGCACCCAGGGGTGGATTAAGAGTAGCAAGGGCCCCGGGCAGTTTAGAAGGCGCGGGCCCCCCCCCCACACACACACACACCTGATGTATCACATGTCACATGATCCCCTGTGATGGATCATGTGATAGTTCACGTGAAATTAATTTGGCACAATATTAATATATTAATTATAATTTTTTTTAGGCTGTGTGCCCACTATGCGTTTTTTAAGCGTTTCCGCAGCAGCAATTCCACTGCAGAAACGCTTAAAAAACGCTTGGTAGAAGGTCTGCCATGTTCCCCAATGATAATCCGCATGTGCTGCGCACATGCTGCGGAAATTTCCGCTGCGGATTATCATTGCGGAAAAATCCGCAGCACTACCAATTATTTTGCGGAAGCGCGGCGTTTTCGCCATTGACATGCATTGGAACGCATGGAATCTGCATCACTGCATCTGTACATGCGGATTCCATGCGTTTCAATGTGCAGATGGCACCCAGGTCTGGAGAAGAGGAGACTCTCCTCCGGACCTGGGTACCATAGTACCTGTAAAAAAAAGAATAAAATAAAAAATAAATATTATACTTACCTTCTGATGGCCCCCGGTGTCTTTATCCGATGCGTCCTGACTTGCCGGCAGCTCGCGGTAGACTAAAGGACCTGTGGTGACGTCATTTAGTCATGTGATGGGTCACACGGCTGCTGATGTCGGCAGGCCATCAGAAGGTAAGTATATATTTATTTTTTATTTTTTACCATTCTTTTACGGTCACACTATATAAATCCATGCCGGTTGCATGAATTTATATAGTGTGACCAAGTTGTCAAGCACTTTCCAAGTGATGCTAAAATCGCTTGGAAAGCGCTTGACAACCCGCATGGGGAAATGCATGTGAAGAACGCTTCACTTCCGCTTGTCCCTGGCAGGAAAAACGCATGTAAAATCCGCATGTACAATCCGCATGCATTTTTTCTGCCAGGGAGATACAGAAATGCTCAAAAAAAATCCGGAGCATTTCTGCATCGTGGGCACATAGCCTTACATTAATTGTATGACTTAATATTGAGCACACGTAGCCATCTATACTCAGCAGAAGGCCGCACGTAGCCATCTATACGCAGCAGGAGGCCGCACGTAGCCATCTATACACAGCAGGAGGCCGCACGGTGCCATCTATACACAGCAGGAGGCCGCACGGCGCCATCTATACACAGCGGGAGGCCACACGTAGTCTTCTATACACAGCGGGAGGCC
Source organism: Phyllobates terribilis (assembly GCF_046119375.1). Classification (NCBI taxonomy): domain Eukaryota; kingdom Metazoa; phylum Chordata; class Amphibia; order Anura; family Dendrobatidae; genus Phyllobates; species Phyllobates terribilis. The sequence continues at coordinate 878,865,974 of NW_027362762.1, forward strand.
GCACGTAGCCATCTATACACAGAAGGAGGCCGCACGTAGCCATCTATACACAGCAGGAGGCCGCACGGTGCCATCTATACACAGCAGAAGACCGCACGGCGTCATCTATACACAGCGGGAGGCCGCACATAGTCTTCTATACACAGCGGGAGGCCGCACGTAGCCATCTATACAAAGCGGGAGGCCGCACGTAGTCTTCTATACACAGCGGGAGGCTGCACGGTGCCATCTATACACAGCGTGAGGCCGCACGGTGCCATCTATACACAGCGGGAGTCCGCACGGTGCCATCTATACACAGCGGGAAGCCGCACGGTGCCATCTATACACAGCAGGATGAAGCATGTAGCCATCTATAACACCGTGGGAGGCCGCACCTAGCCATCTATACACAGCGGGAGGCCGCACGTAGCCTTCTATAACACAGCGGGAGGCCGCACGTAGCCATCTATACACAGCGGGAGGCCACACGGCGACATCTATGCACAGCAGGAGGCCGCCCGGTGCCATCTATACGCAGCAGGGGGCTGTACGGTGCCATCTATACACAGCAGGGGGCCACATGGTGCCATCTATACACAGCAGGAGGATGCACGGTGCCATCTATATGCAGCAGGAGGCCGCACGTAGCCATCTATACACAGCAGGAGGCCGCACGGTGCCATCAATACACAGCAGAAGGCCGCACGGCACCATCTATACGCAGCAGGAGGCCGCATGTAGCCATCTATACACAGCAGGAGGCTGCACGGTGCCATCTATACACAGCAGAAGGCCGCACGGCGCCATCTATACACAGCGGGAGGCCGCACGTAGCCATCTATACACAGCAGGAGGCCGCACGGTGCCATCTATACACAGCAGGAGGCCGCACAGCGCCATCTATACACAGCGGGAGGCCACACGTAGTCTTCTATACACAGCGGGAGGCCGCACGTAGCCATCTATACACAGCGGGAGGCTGCACATAGCCATCTATACACAGAAGGAGGCCGCACATAGCTATCTATACACAGCAGGAGGCCGCACGGTGCCATCTATACACAGCAGAAGGCCGCACGGCGCCATCTATACACAGCAGGAGGCCGCACGTAGTCTTCTATACACAGCGGGAGGCCGCACGTAGCCATCTATACAAAGCAGGAGGCCGCACGTAGTCTTCTATACACAGCGGGAGGCCGCACGGTGCCATCTATACACAGCGGGAGGCCGCACGGTGCCATCTATACACAGCGGGAGTCCGCACGGTGCCATCTATACACAGCGGGAAGCCGCACGGTGCCATCTATACACAGCAGGATGCCGCATGTAGCCATCTATAACACCGCGGGAGGCCGCACCTAGCCATCTATACACAGCGGGAGGCCGCACGTAGCCTTCTATAACACAGCGGGAGGCCGCACGTAGCCATCTATACACAGCAGGAGGTAACAAGGCGCCATCTATGCACAGCAGGAGGCCGCCCGGTGCCATCTATACACAGCAGGGGGCCGCACGGTGCCATCTATACACAGCAGGGGGCCACATGGTGCCATCTATACACAGCAGGAGGACGCACGGTGTCATCTATACACAGCAGGGGGCCCCACGGTGTCATCTATATACAGCAGGAGGCCGCACGGTGCCATCTATACACAGCAGGAGGCCGCACGTAGCCATCTATGCGCAGCAGGAGGCCGCACGTAGCCATCTATACACAGCAGGAGGCCGCACGGTGCCATCTATACACAGCAGAAGGCCGCACGGCACCATCTATACACAGCGGGAGGCCGCACGTAGCCATCTATACACAGCAGGAGGCCGCACGTAGCCATCTATACACAGCAGGAGGCCGCACGTAGCCATCCATACACAGCGGGAGGCCACACGTAGTCTTCTATACACAGCGGGAGGCCGCACGTAGCCATCTATACACAGCGGGAGGCTGCACATAGCCATCTATACACAGAAGGAGGCCGCACGTAGCCATCTATACACAGCAGGAGGCCGCACGGTGCCATCTATACACAGCAGAAAGCCGCACGGCGCCATCTATACACAGTGGGAGGCCGCACGTACTCTTCTATACACAGCGGGAGGCCGCACGTAGCCATCTATACAAAGCAGGAGGCCGCACGTAGTCGTCTATACACAGCAGGAGGCCGCACGGTGCCATCTATACACAGCGGGAGGCCGCACGGTGCCATCTATACACAGCGGGAGTCCGCACGGTGCCATCTATACACAGCGGGAAGCCGCACGGTGCCATCTATACACAGCAGGATGCCGCATGTAGCCATCTATAACACCGCGGGAGGCCGCACCTAGCCATCTATACATAGCGGGAGGCCGCACGTAGCCTTCTATAACACAGCGGGAGGCCGCACGTAGCCATCTATACACAGCAGGAGGCCACACGGCGACATCTATGCACAGCAGGAGGCCGCCCGGTGCCATCTATACACAGCAGGGGGCCGCACGGTGCCATCTATACACAGCAGGGGGCCACATGGTGCCATCTATATACAGCAGGTTGCAGCACGGTGCCATCTATACACAGCAGGAGGCCGCATGGTGCCATCTATGCACAGCAGGGGACCGCACGGTGCCATCTATACACAGCAGGGGGCCGCACGTAGCCATCTATACACAGCAGGATGCAGCACGGTGCCATCTATACACAGCAGGAGGCCGCACGGTGCCATCTATACACAGCAGGAGGCCGCACGTAGCCATCTATACACAGCAGGAGGCCGTACGTAGCCATCTATACACAGCGGGAGGCCGCACGTAGCCATCTTTACACAGCGAGAGGTCGCACGTAGCCATCTATACACAGCGGGAGGCCACGCGTAGCCATCTATACACAGCAGGAGGCCGCACGTAGCCATCTATACACAGCAGGAGGCCGCACGTAGCCATCTATACACAGCGGGAGGCCACACGTAGCCATCTATACACAGCTGGAGGCCGCACGTAGCCATCTATACACAGCAGGAGGCCGCACGTAGCCATTTATACACAGCTGAAGGCCGCACGTAGCCATCTATACACAGCGGGAGACCGCATGTAGCTATCTATACACAGCGGGAGGCCACATGGCGCCCCCCAGATACAGCGGGAGGCTGCACGGCGCCATCTATACACAGCGGGAGGCCGCACGGCATCATCCATACACAGCGGGAGGCCACACGTAGCCATGTATACACAACAGGAGGCCACACGGCGCCATCTATGCACAGCGGGAGGCCGCACGGCACCCCCCCAAGACATCGGGAGGCCACACGCAGTGACGTACACACACACAAACATATACAGACATATACATACACACATAAACACATTTGAAACACAAAACTACATATAAACAGACATCACACAATGATATCTGCCTGCACACACACACACTCACTCAATCACACACACACTCACACACACACACTCACACACACACACACACTCACACACTCACTCACACACACACTCACACACACACACTCACACACTCACCATCCCCCTCCTCGGCTCCAGTCGTCCAGCTTCTCTCCAGTGCAGCAGTGCAGGCCGGGGGCGCACTGCGTGACGTCACACTACCAGACACAGCCACGCACAGGGCCGTGTCTCCTAGCTGTGACACGGCAGGGCCAGCAAACAGGGAAGTTAACAGGTGCAGTGCTGGCCCAGCCGAAGAAGAAGCAGCGGCCGTGCGCCGCTGCTGGGGGAGCGGTCCGGGGGCCCCCCCACCACTGTCTGATGGTATGTGTCGCTGCACCGCACATATTATAATGAGGGCAATCTGGCCATGGACCCCCCGGAGCCCCGGGGCCCCAGGCGGTAGCCCAGATTGCCCTCATTATAATCCTGGTATGCATGGCACCCCTCATCCCAATCCTGGTATGCATGGCACCCTATCTCTCATCCTGGTATGTATGGCACCCCTCATCCCCCAATTCTGGTATGTACAGTATGGTACCCAATCCCTCATCCTGGTATGCATGGCACTACTTATCCCCCAAACCTGGTATGCATGGCACCCCATCCCTCATCCTGGTATGCATGGTACCCCTCATCCCTATTCTGGTATGTATGGTTCCCCTCATCCTGGTATACATGGCACCCTTCATCTCAATTCTGGTATGCATGGCACCCCACATTATCCAATCCTGGTATGTAAGGCCTCCTCACCCCCAATCCTGGTATGCATGGCACCCCATCCCTCATCCTGGCATGCATGGCACCCCTTATATCTATTCTGGTATGTATGGTACCCCTCATCCCTATCCTGCTATGTATGGTACCCATCATCCTGGTATGCATGGCACCCCATCCCTCATCCTGATATGCATGGTACCCCGCATCCCTATTCTGGTATGTATGTTACCCCTCATCCTGGTATACACGGCACCCCTCATCCCAATTCTGGTATGTATGGCCTCCTCATCCCCCAATCCCGGTATGCATGGCACCCAATACCTCATCCTGGTATGCATGGCCCCCTCATCCCTATCCTGGTATGCACGGTACTCCTCATCCCCCAATCCTGGTATGCATGGCACCCCATCCTGGCACCCCATCCCTTATCCTGGTATGCATGATACCCCTCATCCCTATTCTGGTATGGATGGTACCCCTCATCCCAATTCTGGTATGCATGGTACCCCTCATGCCCAATGCTGGTATGCATGGCACCCCTCATCCCCCAATCCTGGTATGTATGGCACCCCTTATCCCCAATCCTGGTATGCATGGTCCCCTCACCCCTAATCCTGGTATGCATGGTCCCCTCACCCCCCAATCCTGGTATGCATGGTATGCAAATGTGTCTTCAGTAAAATGGCTCCGGATAGCGCTATGCGCATGTGCCGATTCTGACGCCTTCACTCCTGCACCATTCTCTGGCGAGAAGAGAGGCGCCGCAGCAACGCTCCTCTCGGTCAGGTAAGTATGTAAGTATGGAGCCGGAGATCACGGTATGAATTCAGTGTCTACGCATACCGCGATCTCCGGTGCCATACACACTCCTCTTACCTGTAACGGCTCCATGCGTTCTTCTGTCTGGAGCCAGGCGTGTCGCACTTGCACAGTCTATAAAGGCGTCAGACAGAGGGACGCTTGTAGCGTTATATTATAGATATATATATACATACAAACATACATGTATATGTATATTTTAGATATATACATATATATATATACTGTATATATATATATATATATATATATATATATATATATATATACAGTCATGGCCAAAAGTATTGAGAATGAGACAAATAGTAATTTTTCCAAAGTTTACTGCTTCATTTTTTGTAATGGCAATTTGCATATACTCCTGAATGTCAAAGAGTGATCAGCTTAACAGCAATTACTGTACTTGCAAAGTCAATATTTGCCCAGAAAATGAACTTTAACCCCCAAAACACATTTCAACATCATTGCAGTCCTGCCTTAAAAGGAGCAGCTAGCATCGTTTTAGTGATTGATCCATTAACACAGGTGTGGGTGTTGATGAGGACAGGGCTGGCGATCAATCAGTCATGATTAAGTAAGAATGACATCACTGGACACTTTAAAAGGAGGCTGGTTCTTGGTATCATTGTTTCTCTTCAGTTAACCATGGTTATCTCTAAAGAAACACGTGCAGCCATCATTGCACTGCACAAAAATGGCCTAACAGGGAAGAGTATCGCAGCTACAAAGATTGCACCTCAGTCAACAATCTATCGCATCATCAAGAACTTCAAGGAGAGAGCTTCCATTGTTGTCAAAAAGGCTCCAGGGCGCCCAAGAAAGACCAGCAAGCACCAGGACCGTATCTTAAAACTGTTTCAGCTGCGGGATTTGACTACCAGCAGTGCCGAGCTTGCTCAGGAATGGCAGCAGGCTGGTGTGAGTGCTTCTGCACGCACTGTGAGGCGGAGACTCTTTGAGCAAGGGCTGGTTTCAAGGAGGGCAGCAAAGAAGCCACTTCTCTCCAGAAAAAACATCAGGGACCGACTGATATTCTGCAAAAGGTACAGGGAGTGGACTGCTGAGGACTGGGGCAAAGTCATTTTCTCTGATGAATCCCCTTTTCGATTGTTTGGGACATCTGGAAAACAGCTTATTCGGAGAAGAAGAGGTGAGCGCTACCACCAGTCTTGTCTCATGCCAACTGTAAAGCATCCTGAAACCATTCATGTGTGGGGTTGCTTCTCAGCCAAGGGAATCGGCTCACTCACAGTCTTGCCTAAAAACACAGCCATGAATAAAGAATGGTCCCAGAATGTCCTCCAAGAGCAACTTCTCCCAACCGTCCAAGAGCAGTTTGGAGCCCAACAATGCCTTTTCCAGCATGATGGAGCACCTTGCCATAAAGCAAAGGTGATAACTAAATGGCTCATGGAACAAAACATAGAGATTTTGTGTCCATGGCCTGGAAACTCCCCAGATCTTAATCCCATTGAGAACTTGTGGTCAATCATCAAGAGACGGGTGGACAAACAAAAACCAACAAATTCTGGCAAAATGCAAGCATTGATTATGCAAGAATGGACTGCTATCAGTCAGGATTTGGTCCAAAAGTTGATTGAGAGCATGCCAGGGAGAATTACAGAGGTCTTGAAGAAGAAGGGGCAACACTGCAAATATTGACTTGCTGCATTAACTCATTCTAACTGTCAATATAACCTATTGGTACTCATAATATGATTGCAATTATATTTCTGTATGTGATATAAACATCAGACAAACACTAATAAAAACCAGAGGCCAGCAGATCATGTGAAAATATAATTTTGGTGTCATTCTCAATACTTTTGGCCATGACTGTATATATATATATATATATATATATATATATATATATATATATATATAGAATTTAGCACAGATTATTTTCCTTTAACCAAATTATATTTTATATATTTTGTATTTAACTTTACTTAGTTGTTATCCATTAGCTGGAGCAGAGAGAGAATATAAAGAGTATCTTTCACTTTGGAGAACTGAATTAAGCTTTACAGTCACATGCAAATGCTATAGTTGTATGTTAATGTACTGAGTTGCAAAACTTGATATGCTTATCTATCCACAGGGCAAGTGATAGATGTCTTATTAATAATGGGGGCCCCACTATTAATTAGTAGTGATGAGCGAGCATACTCGCAAGTACTCGGCCGAGCATCTCAGTACTCGAGATGCTCGGAGCTCGCCGACTACTTGCGAGATGCTCGGGCGGATGCTCGGGTCCCCTCCCTGCATGTTTGGGGCTCGCCAATCAACATTCAGGGATTGACTGCCACTTACTGTAATGCCGCAGCCACGTTGGTTCTGGCATTACAGTGATTGGCTGGCCGCACAGCGTCATCAGGTTTATATCAGACCTGGCGCCGCTGTGCTCGTCAGTCTACTCCGCAATCAGGCAGTGTAGGGAGAGGTGCTGCTGAGCTAGGGAGAGATTTGGTTGTGTATTAGGTAGTGTAGGGAGAAAACAAGTACATTACACATATCCATCTCAACAAACTGTCCTTCTGAGGACTAATCCATCTGCAGAGATATCAAGCAGGCAGAGTATATAGACAGGCAGACAGGGTATATAGCAGACTGCAGTGCATATAGCACAAGAGGCTCCATTCCAGTTCTGCTTTCTGCTGCTGTTAGATATTTCTAGACAAAGGCCCAGGTCTCAGGGGCCAGGAATACTTTTCTTTGTATCTTAATTCTCATTATTTGCTTAAAAAGCAATGCAGAGAACACCATTTTTCTGCACCATTTGCTTGTTGGCACTGCAGAATACAGCCAGGTCCTTTCCATATTACAGCGCTAAAAATCCAGCTATTTAAAACTGTGGTTTGTCCCTCACACAGATCACATATAATTACGCTGAAAATACTGCCATTTTTGGCCTCAAATCAAATTTTTTTTTAGTGCCCGCAAAGTTTTTGGCACCGGTTTGCTGTTCAAAATAGTTACCTAAAGGCCAGGTATTTAAAACTGTGGTTTCTACATCATACGGATTACATATAACTTTGCTCCAAATTCAGCCATTTGTAGTGAGCGTGGAAGATATTGTCCTCCATTTAAAATGGGCAAGGCGTGTGGCAAGGGATGGGGAACTGGACGTGATGGTGATGGTGCATACAGAGGCCGAGGCCGTGGGCAAGCTGAAATTGTGCCACAACAAACACTCACATCTTCCCGCCCGACCTTCCTGTCCCAATTCCTAGGGGACCGCAGCACACCACTATTGAACCCAGAGCAGTGTCAAAAGATTTTTAGTTGGATAGCGGATAATGCTTCCAGTCACTTAGCCACCACCACCACCCTGTCTTCCACACGGTCAAGTCTCAGTAGCCGTGAGTCTGGACTGCATAATCCTTACCCTGATCCTCCTTCCTCCCACCATGCCGAGTGCCCGGAGACAAGTGATCCCACACTTGGACACTCTGAAGAGCTGTTCACTTTTCCATTTATAGATTCGGGCCTCTCGCCCGGTCCACTTGAAGCGGGGCAAGAGGAAATCGCGCGTAGCGATGCCCAAATATTTGAGCAGCCACAGTCACACGAAGGCGACGGTGGGAAAGTGTCACAAGAGGTGGACGATGAAGAGACACAATTGCCAGAAAGTCAGGAGGACGACCAGGGTGCAGAAGTGGAAGTCGAGGTGGTGGATGATATAGTAACTGACCCAACCTGGCAGGAGGACATGCAGAGCGAGGACAGCAGCACACAGGGGGAGGGAGGCAGAGGCAGGAAGAAGCAGTGTGGTGGCCGCAGACAGAAGACAGGTAACCATTCCCCGTAACACCAACACGAAGGAAGTTGCCAGTAGAACTGTTAGGTCTTCACGAGTCTGGTTGTTTTTAAAAACTCTGCCGATAACCCCAAGAAGGCCATTTGCACCACCTGCCAGGCCAGCATCAGCAGGTGTGGCAAAACGACCAGCCTGACCACCACCAGCATGATCAGGCACATGGCAGCAAAGCACCCGACTTTGTGGGCCAAACCCCCGGGTCCAGGAACAGTGTCTGCAGGTGGCACCATTTCTTCTTCCGCTGTTGTGCATGCAAGCCAATCCCCTGTCCATGGTGCATGCGAAGATGCCTCCTGCCCTGCACCTGTCGTTGCACACTCTCAAGTGGCAGCATCAGGAAGCAAGTCCAAGTCCTTGTCCCAGCACAGCGTTCAGTTGTCCATACCCCAGTTCTTGGAATGCAAGCGCAAATATGCAGCCAACGCCCCACAGGCCACACTACTAAATCCCCACATTTCACGACTGCTTGCGCTCAAAATGTTTCCTTTTATGCTCGTGGAGATGGAAGCATTCCGCAACCTGATGGCGGCGGCCGTACCTCGGTACTCGGTCCCAAGCCGACACTATTTATCCCGGTGTGCTGTCCCCGCATTACACAAGCATGAGTCCCAAAACATTAGCCGTGCCCTCAACAACGCAGTTACCCGGAAAGTCCACCTAACCACGGACATGTGGACAAGTGCTTGTGGGCAGGGACGGTATATCTCACTGACGGCACACTGGGTTAACATAGTGGAAGTCGGGATCCAGTCGGACCTTGGGACGGAACACGTCCTCCGGACGCCATGGATTGCGGGCCCTAGGTCAATCAGGGTTGCCGCCACAGTCTACAGCTCTGGCACCTCATCCTCCTCAACCTCCTCCTCCTCTTCAGCCTTCATCTCCGAAATGACCATATCAGCCACAAGCTGGAAGCACTGCCTCGGCCAAGCAGCAAAAGGCTGTGCTGAAGCTCATATGCTTAGGTGACAAACCGCACAATGCTAAAGAGTTGTGGACAGCTCTGAAAGAGCAGGCAGATCTGTGGCTCACACCGCTGAACCTACAGCCAGGCATGGTCATGAGGGACAATGGCCAGAATCTGGTGGCGGCTCTGAGGCGAGGCGAGCTCACACACGTACCATGCCTGGCCCATGTGCTTAACCTCGTGGATCAGCGGTTTCTCAAATCCTACCCGGAGCTGTGTGCCCATTTTAGAAAGTCACCTACAGCTTCCACCGCCCTTGTCGTGTTTCAGCAGCATTTGCAGCTTCCGGCTTACAGACTGGTGTGTGATGTCCTCACACGTTGGAACTCTACACTGCAGATGTTGGGAAGGATTTGTGAGCAGAAGAGGACTGTTGTTGACTACCAGCATCAACAAGGCCATCTGTATTCAGTTCAGACTCCACACATAAGTCCTCAGGAGTGGACATGGATGTCAAACATATGTACCATCCTCCAAAACTTTGAGGACTCCACCAAGATGGTGAGCGGCGATGATGCCATAATTAGCATCACCATCCCGCTTCTCTGTCTTCTGAAATGCTCTCTGCTCACAATCAAAGAGGATGCATTGCAGGTGAAGCACAATGAGATGGAGCAAGGAACCATACAGGGTGATTACACACAGCCCAACCTCATCTCATCCCAATGTGGATTGGGTGACAATGAGGAAGAGGAGGAGGAGGAAGAACAAACAGGAGCTAGGTTCATGCACTATAGACGGTACTACCTGCACAACTGTCATACTGTCTGTTCAGCGTGGATGGCCAGAGGACAGAGAGGAGGAGGAGGAGAGCATGGTCAGTCATTCGCTTGGTGAGGACACGGAAGTCTTGCTTGTTAGTAGTCTGGCACGGATGGCTGAGTTTATGTTACGCTGCCTTTCCCATGACCCTCGCGTTATCAAAATTTTGGGTGACAGTCATTACTGGTTGGTAACACTTCTAGACCCACGCTACCAGGAGTACTTTATATCTCTTATTCCTGAGGCGGACAAGTCTACAAAAATGTGGCAGTACCAGAAGGCCCTTGTTGCAGAACTATAAAAAAAATTCCCATCTGAAAATGCTGACGGCAGAGGTCACAGTTCGTTGGACAACCAAGGAGTACAGGCGAGAGAGACACAACTTTAATCCAGCAGAGGCAGGGGAACACTGCCAAAGTTCTGGGAGAATTTTCTCAGCCCCTCCCATCGCACAAGCCCTGAGGCGCGGGGTACTCTCACGAGGAGTGCAAAGTTTGGGAAGATGCTGAGGGAGTACCTTGCCGACCGTACCAACGTCCTCCGTGATTCCTTTTTTCAGGAGGCCCTCCTCTACGTCTCTTCCAAGGGGCATTGGAGTGCCTCCAAATTTTTGGAAACCCTTGCATTCACTGCATAGGCAAACACAAAGGGAGACCTACTTCCTAATAATGGGAACATTGCTTTCAGGAGGCCCTCCTCTAAGTCTCTTCAAAGGTTTATTGGGGTGCGTCTAATTTTCAAAGGGGTATTGGGGTGCGTCCATATTTTGGGTAGCCCTGCCACTCACTGCATACACAATAACAGTATAGGAGACCCACTCTTTAGTAATGGGAACAATAAAACATAGCCGGCTGATGGCTCTGTAAGAATAGTGAGGGCCGACAGCTGGCACTTTAAGAATAGTAATGGCCGCCTGATGGCCCTATAAAAATACTCTTTGTGACTTTCAGAGTCCCTCCTTCATCAATGAAACACGATGTGTCTGATGATATGTCACACACCACATGGCCAGATAAGGTTGTAAAATTTTAAAATGACATTTCCTGGTGAATGCATTTGTCAAGGTTGAAAGCAATGCAAAAGTGCAAAAACGCATCAAAAACGCTATGTGTGAACATAGACCAAGGTGTGGAGGAGCATTTTTGTTTTTGGTTATTTATTTTGCTTTATATGCAAGTCATTACCCTGGAAAGGATGTTCCTTAACATATTTCCCAGGAAAATTCATTTTGGTTTTGTTTTTGTATGTTTTATTGTGAATCCGTAAAAGTGGTGTAATACCTCTGACAACGTTGTTGACAGAAGTGACCTGGGAGTCTGAAATGCTTTCAGGGGTCTTCCCCATGCTGTTCCCATGTCATTCGCCCATCACTATTAATTAGAATGATTAATTGTGTAGTGAGGTGGAAGAAGTGCTGAGGGCCCCCTTTTTAAGCACTGGTGGGGTTCCATCGATCAGACATTTATCACCTATCGTGTGGGTAGGTGATAAATGTCAAAAGTGGGAAAACCCTCTTAAAGAGAAATTAAGTAACAAAGGTGCTCCAATCTCATACAATTGTAGCAAATCCACAGAATATTTCATAAATGTCTAAAAGATGTGGGTCCCACTAGTAGAATTCGCACCTCTCTGAAGAATGGGGTCCTGACACGTGCCGCTGTTAGTGGAGAGGTGAAAAATGCATTTATGGTATATCATGGATATTATATAAGTATATGAGATGGAATTACCTCTTTTATGAACATTTTTGATGTTGATGTGATACATTCTGCACAATTAACACTTCACAAATTGCAAGTTAGTGTAAATTTAGGACCTTAATATAAACCATGAAAAAAAACATTAGGGTTTCTTCAAAGTGCAGTAAATGTTGTAGTGAGAAAGGCACTGTACTCAGAGTGTAACATGAATAGCAGAGGTGGTACCTTTCCCTGTTAATGAATAATGCACTGTTTAAACCCCTGACAAACAAGGCTGTGCATGTGTAATAGCCAAGCATAGTGTCCAGGGCAGGTATTCGCTTTTCCGTCTAATTGAATTGTTTGTATGTTTTCTCAGTAAACCTCTAAGAAAGCATATTTATTCTGCTGGTAAACTAGCAATCCAATGAAAATAACCAAGTCCAGATGGGAAAACAACACCTATGTCACAAACTACTGCAGAGTGTGGTCAATGTGTCCCGAAAGCTAAGCAAATGGCATCAATCACCCAGAAGGAAAATGTAAATGAGCAGCAAGTCAGAAAAGCCTGATGGTTTATTATTCAATGGGTCTATTGACAAGAGACTGTAAACCAGGACCTGCAATGCTTTTCTTTACTGTCATTCAGTAACTTACTGAAAAGTCTGCTTACAGTATATAATGTACTGTGTGTAAGGGACACACCTAGCACACTGGGGCATAGATTTATCTCCTGGTTCTGGTCACCTCAAAAACGCCAGATGGACTTTTTAGATCCTCTTAGACTTCAGGATTTTATTGTGCCCACAACTTCTGTACCCCTTATCATTGCACCTTATGTTATTTATTAATGTGTCTCCTTCATAGTAAGTGGGTAGAAAAATATACTCAAAGGTTCACAAATATGTTAAATGAGTTTTCTCAAGATTGTAAGACATGCCCCTTTTCTATAGGATGTCTCAGCAATTAAATACTAAGGCCATGTTCACATATCATGTTTTTTTCAGCGTTTTTTGATACTTTTTATGCAAATTTTCAGCTGCGTTTTACAGTACCAGCAAAGTCTATGAGATTCCAGAAATCTCATGCACACATCATGGTTTTTCGTTCAGGATTTTGTGATTTGCATGTTTTTTTTTTGCAAAATAGAGCATGTCATTTCATTCAGCGTTTTTTCACCCATTGGAAGTAATGGGTGGTGACAAAAATGCTGAAAAAATGCACCAAAAACGCAGGTGTCAGGTTTTTCAGCATTTTTTCAACGTTTTTTATGCCAAAGCCAGAATGAGTTTTTTTTTTTTCACTGAACTTTATGTACATGCATAAAAAAGACAAAAGGACAGTGAAAAAAAACGCACCAAAAAAAACAAACAAAACAAAAAACAAACGCTGAAAAACACATGATGTGTGAACATAGCCTAAGCAATCAGGTAGTTATCCCCTATCTAAAAATGAGGAATAACTCACTGATTGCTTGGGTATAATTGCAGGGATGTCCAATGAGCCCAGGAATGAGGCTCTGAGGTGCGCCGTCGGAATGTGCGACAGTCAAACCTCCCCATCAACTCATTGTCTATGGGACTGTTGGAGATAACAAAGTATAGCACTAAACAATGAAAGAAGTGAAGTTCTGCCTGCTTGACCTTCTTTCCATTCTCAGGATCACTGGGGGGTCCAACCGCTGGAAACAGTGAGTTAGCCCCTGTCCTTTGAATAGGGAATATATTTCAATATTGGGAAAGCCACTAGGTGTTGCTTCCAATCTCCAGTTTAATTTAAAAAGACAGTGGTTCGGATTCATCAAACAATTTTTGCCAGAATTTTGGTGTAAAACTGAATGACATGTTGCTAAATATTTGCATAGATCCTACTTATACAAAAATTTTGCAACTTTTGGTTGTTTTACGCCAGTCTCCACAAGCTTTTTGAAAAGTGGGCAAAGTTTAGTTATGAGGGGGCATGGCACAGCATTGCCATGGAATTCATCAAAACTTAAACCACAACAGTGGTATAAATTATGACAGAAATGTACTCCAGACCTTGAGGTCAGTAAAGTACATGTAGTACTGGAGTACATGTTTACATTTGTTGTGGTGATGCAAATCAGTGGAAATGTTTTAATAATTTTGGCACATTCTGGTGCAGCCCTCATCAAGACTGGTGTACAATGCTCAATGCAAGCATACTTCGAACCCTGTAATGTCCCATTCACTGAAGTTATGGGATTCCTTACAATTCTCTTCTGCCCTTATCTCTCCTTTTCTGCCACTAGCAGCCCTATAGGGTAGCATTCAATTCCTTTCACGCAAAGAATCCCTTCTAGGGTTCTGAGCATGAATCGTGGAGGATGTCACTAGGTTTCATCAATATAGATGGAGTTATTTCTTTCTCTATTCTTCAGGAAAAAATACATCTCCCCTCTAATGAAGTCTTCTGATACCTACAGCCTAAACTAGGACTAGACCTCATGGAAGTGAAGAAACGGATCTACTGGTAAATGTTCAGCGAGAAACAGCAATAATATTTGACAAAGTAGATAAATTTGAGAAAATCTGGTCACCCTGGGCAGAGTACAGCAGCCATACTCACTTCCCTATACCACCCCTGTGCTTACGAGTAGCTTCCACTTCTACTGAACAAGCCCCATCTCTTAAGTAGGATTTGTCTACCTCTTGGGAACTATTCTCTCCCCTTCTTACCTTTCCCTCATCTATCCCCCTATATGATCTTCTATTGCATTTATTGTAATCAGACTTTTGTACTTTTGTTATTTTGAGATGTTAGTCCTATGTTCGTTTCTAAAACTCTCCATAAAAATTAGCAGTGTAAAAAATACAGTACAGACCAAAAGTTTGGACACACCTTCTCATTTAAAGATTTTTCTGTATTTTCATGACTATGAAAATTGTACATTCACACTGAAGGCATCAAACTATGAATTAACACATGTGGAATTATATACTCAACAAAAAAGTGTGAAACAACTGAAAATATGTCTTATATTCTAGGTTCTTCAAAGTAGCCACCTTTTGCTATGATGACTGCTTTGCACACTCTTGGCATTCTCTTGATGAGCTTCAAGAGGTAGTCACCGGAAATGGTCTTCCAACAATCTTGAAGGAGTTCCCAGAGATGCTTAGCACTTGTTGGCCCTTTTGCCTTCACTCTGCGGTCCAGCTCACCCCAAACCATCTCAATTGGGTTCAGGTCTGGTGACTGTGGAGGCCAGGTCATCTGGCGTAGCCCCCCATCACTCTCCTTCTTGGTGAAATAGCCCTTACACAGCCTGGAGGTGTGTTTGGGGTCTTTGTCCTGTTGAAAAATAAATGATGATCCAAATAAACGCAAACCTGATGGAATAGCATGCTGCTGCAAGATGCTGTGGTAGCCATGCTGGTTCAGTATGCCTTCAATTTTGAATAAATCCCCCACAGTGTCACCAGCAAAGCACCCCCACACCATCACACCTCCTCCTCCATGCTTCACGGTGGGAACCAGTCATGTAGAGTCCATCCGTTCACCCTTTCTGCGTCGCACAAAGACACGGTGGTTGGAACCAAAGATCTCAGATTTGGACTCATCAGACCAAAGCACAGATTTCCACTGGTCTAATGTCTATTCCTTGTGTTCTTTAGCCCAAACAAGTCTCTTCTGCTTGTTGCCTGTCGTTAGCAGTGGTTTCCTAGCAGCTATTTTACCATGAAGGCCTGCTGCACAAAGTCTCCTCTTAACAGTTGTTGAAGAGATGTGTCTGTTGCTAGAACTCTCTGTGGCATTGACCTGGTCTCTAATCTGAGCTGCTGTTAACCTGCGATTTCTGAGGCTGGTGACTCGGATAAACTTATCCTCAGAAGCAGAGGTGACTCTTGGTCTTCCTTTCCTGGGGCGGTCCTCATGTGAGCCAGTTTCTTTGTAGCGCTTGATGGCTTTTGCAACTGCACTTGGGGACACTTTCAAAGTTTTCCCAATTTTTTTGACCGACTGACCTTCATTTCTTAAAGTAATGATGGCCACTCGTTTTTCTTTACTTAGCTGCTTTTTTCTTGCCATAATACAAATTCTAACAGTCTATTCTTTAGGACTATCAGCTGTGTATCCACCTGACTTCTGCACAACACAACTGATGGTCTCAACCCCATTTATAAGGCAAGAAATCCCAGTTATTAAACCTGACAGGGCACACTGTGAAGTGAAAACCATTTCCGGTGACTACCTCTTGAAGCTCATCAAGAGAATGTCAAGAGTGTGCAAAGCAGTCATCAAAGCAAAAGGTGGCTACTTTGAAGAACCTAGAATATAAGACATATTTTCAGTTGTTTCACACTTTTTTGTTAAGTATATAATTCCACATGTGTCAATTCATAGTTTTGATGCCTTCAGTGTGAATGGACAATTTTCATAGTCATGAAAATACAGAAAAATCTTTAAATGAGAAGGCGTGTCCAAACTTTTGGTCTGTACTGTATATCTTTGTACTGTGTTAGCCAGAAGATAGAAACATATTTAGATTTGAGAGTCCTCAGTGGTTGATACCTTTCAATGGCTAACGGAAAAGATGGAAACAAATTGCAAGCTTTCGAGACTACTCAGGTCTCTTCATCAGGCATAGTATAACACAAAATCTGAAGAGTCACATATTTATACCCAACATGACACAGAAATAATGCAATAGATGAGACAAGTGACGTAAAGCAGAACTATTACCCCCCAAGTAACAACCATCAGTCAGGGAAAGTAAATTAAAGTTAAAAAGCATTTGTGTGATATGTGAACATGACATCCACCAAAGGGACATTATTTCAGAGGCAATCTTTAGAGCCATTTTTTGCACCAGTCCCACATTGTATTTATATTAGGCTTTTTTTATCCTCTATTATCTTGATAGATATGAAAATAAGTTGTCCAAATATAGTTATGGATGTCTGCCCAACCAGGTGGTTTTACCGAGCCAAAGTGCAGAAATCTGCACAGGGATGCCCAGGAAAATGTAAAGAATCCAGAGAAAAATGTCAAGCAGCTAGAGTATGATGATGGAGCTGGATACATTAACTTTAATGACAGCAGCTCCTTCCTCTGCGATCACAGCTGTGATTACAGAGCAATTTACTTTACAGTCATTAAAGTAAGGAGCACACATTATAGAAAATTGAGGCAAAGACCCCAGAACAAAACAACTTCCAAATTAACCAGTGGAGAGACAAAGACAATCCATTAAAGCTTGTTCTCTTCAAGGTTGGAAACCATCACCTATTCTTCTGCTAAGAGAATCTTGCAATTCAGGGCTGCTGTATTCTAGTAAGGACCAAGGTTAGGATACTTTAGACATAAATAATCATTTCTTTAATACAAGCTGAATATACAGTTTACATTAGACCAATCTTAGTCAATGGAGTCATTTATACTTAAAATTGGTGTAAACCTATTAATCCATAGGTTTCATCTTCCCTTCCCCATATACAGTGCTGGCCAAAAGTATTGGCACCCCTGCAATTCTGTCAGATAATACTCAGTTTCTTCCTGAAAATGGTTGCAATCACAAATTCTTTGATATTATTATCTTCATTTAATTTGCTTGCAAGGAAAAAACACAAAAGAGAATGAAAAAAATCAAATCATTGATCATTTCACACAAAACTCAAAAAAAGGGCCGGACAAAAGTATTGGCACCCTCAGCCCAATACTTGGTTGCACAACCTTTAGCCAAAATAACTGCGAACAACCGCTTCCGGTAACCATCGAGTTTCTTACAATGCTCTGCTGGAATTGTAGACCATTCTTCTTTGGCAAACTGCTCCAGGTCCCTGATATTTGAAGGGTGCCTTCTCCAAACTGCCATTTTGAGATCTCTCCACAGGTGTTCTATGGGATTCAGGTCTGGACTCATTGCTGGCCACCTTAGAAGTCTCCAGTGCTTTCTCTAAAACCATTTTATAGTGCCTTTGGAAGTGTGTTTTGGGTCATTGTCCTGCTGGAAGACCCATGACCTCTGAGGGAGACCCAGCATTCTCACACTGGGCCCTACATTATGCTGCAAAATTTGCTGGTAGTCTTCAGACTTCATAATGCCATGCACACGGTCAAGCAGTCCAGTGCCAGAGGCAGCAAAGCAACCCCAAAACATCAGGGAACCTCCGCCATGTTTGACTGTAGGGACCGTGTTCTTTTCTTTGAATGCCTCTTTTTTTTTTCCTGTACACTGTATGTTGATGCTTTTTCCCAAAAAGCTCTATTTTTGTCTCATCTGACCAGAGAACATTCTTCCAAAACGTTTTGGGCTTTCTCAGGTAAGTTTTGGCAAACTCCAGCCTGGCTTTTTTATGTCTTGGGGTAAGAAGTGGGGTCTTCCTGGGTATCCAACCATACAGTCCCTTTTCATTCAGACGTCGACGGATAGTACAGGTTGACACTGTTGTACCCTCGGACTGCAGGGCAGCTTGAACTTGTTTGGATGTTAGTCGAGGTTCTTTATCCACCATTCGCACAATCTTGCGTTGAAATCTCTCATCAATTTTTCTTTTCCGTCCACATCTAGGGAGGTTAGCCACAGTGCCATGGGCTTTAAACTTCTTGTTGACACTGCGCACGGAAGACACAGGAACATTCAGGTCTTTGGAGATGGACTTGTAGCCTTGAGATTGCTCATGCTTCCTCACAATTTGGTTTCTCAAGTCCTCAGACAGTTCTTTGGTCTTCTTTCTATTCTCCATGCTCAATGTGGTACACACAAGGACACAGGACAGAGGTTAAGTCAACTTTAATCCATGTTAACTGGCTGCAAGTGTGATTTAGTTATTGCCAACACCTGTTAGGTGCCACAGGTAAGTTACAGGTGCTGTTAATTACACGAATTAGAGAAGCATCACATGATTTTTCAAACGGTGCCAATACTTTTGTCCACCCCCTTTTTTAGGTTTGGTGTGGAATTATATCCAATTTGGCTTTAGGACAATTCTTTTTTTGTTTTTTTCATTGAAGACAAATTAAATGAAAAGAATTTGTGATTGCAATCATTTTCAGGAAGAAACTGAGTATTATCTGACAGAATTGCAGGGGTGCCAATACTTTTGGTCAGCACTGTATAAATATGTCTCCATTTACTACCTCTTTTTTTTCCAATGTTTCTCCATTTTTACCCTTTTTCCCCATTATATTATAAAACCAATACAAATATTGGAACAAGGATACTTTAGACATCACATATCAACTCTGTCTAGGGATATATTTTCTATAGGCAGGAATTGCAAAACAAACTGTTAAAGGGACATAATATTTTTAAAACATATTTTAGAGAACACTAGTGATGAGCGAGCACTAAAATGCTCGGGTACTCGTTGCTCGGGTCGAGCAAATTGGAATACTCGAGTGCTCGACCCGAGCAACAAGCCCAATGTAAGTCTATGGGAAACTCGAGCATTTTTCAGGCGGCTCCCCCCGGCGGTCTGCAGAGGGCCTAAAAATTGCCCAAATCGATGGGAACAGTGCTCAAATGACATGGGAACAGCATGGGGAAGACCCCTGGAAGCATCTCTGACTCCCAGATCACTGCTGTCAACAACGTGGTCAGAGTATTACGCCACTTTTACAGACTCACAATAAAACATACAAAAACGAAACCAAAATGGATTTTACTGGGAAATATGTTAAGGAACATACTTTCCAGGGTAATGACTTGTATATACGGCAAAATAAATAGCCAAAAACAAAAATACTCCTCCACACCTTGGGCTATGTTCACACGTAGCGTTTTTGATGTGTTTTTGTACTTTTGCATTGCTTTCAACCAAGAGAAATGCATTCACTGGGAAATGTTATTTTAACATTATACAACCTTATCTGACCATGTGGTGTGTGACACATCATCAGACATATGCATACAGTGCTGAAAAGACATGGGAACATCATGGGGAAGACCTCTGGAAGCATCTCTGACTCCTATGTCACTGCATAAAAGTGTGCCCATCATAAGTGATCCTTGGCGCATGCGAAGATGCCTCCCGTCATGCCCCTGTCATTGCAGACTTGCAACAATCACCGTCCACGTCCTTGTCCCACTGCACCGTTCAGTTGTCCCTACCCCATTCCTTGGAATGCAAGCGCAAGTATGCAGGCAGCCACCCACCCACCCACAGGCTGCAATACTATACTGCCAAATTTTTGACAGCTGCTTGCACTTGAAATGTGGCCTTTTAGGCTCATGGAGGCGGAAGCTTTCCAGAACCTCATGCCGGCGGCGGCCGGGTGTCCATACTCGGTCCTCAGCCGCCACTATATTTCCCAGTATTGCCTCCACCTTCCACAAGCACGGGTCCCACAACATTACCCGTGCCCTCCCCAGTGCACTTACTGGGAAGGACCGCCTAACCATAAACACGTGGACAGGTGAATGTGGCTAGGGACGGTACGGAGCCAGTCCACAACTTTTTTTGCTAAGAGTTGCATTTAGCTCGGTGAAAGGACTGGCATAGAGGGAAACCGTATCTACCCTGCGTGTCATTTCTCCCAGGAAGTCCTGTAATTGAGCTTGTTGCAGAAGCAATGGCTGCCCATCCAACATCAACTTGCACTTGTCGGTGGTGCTTTGACACACACACATCTTTCTTTGCGCATTTAATTTCTTGAATACAGAGTTGGACAATGGCCTGATCTGTAATGCGTTTTGAGAAATAACATGCATAAGCATGGCCGATCCACATTAAGAAAGCAGCCATAGAGTGTACGGGAACCTTCCCCCACACTTTTCTTAGCCAGGGCTGCTTTTCGGCAGGGTTGGACGGGCCCACCAGAGAACAGGAGACTCCTCCAGGGGGCCCTGGCTTCTCCTTCAGGAGAGTTCATAGTGCCAAGGTGAGGCCATGATGATGATTGAGGCCACCATCTGCTTAGTTTTCTGTTACTTGGAATGCAAGTGCAAGTATGCAGCCAGCCACCCTCCCACCCACAGGCCGCAACACTAAACTGACAGATTTCTGGGCAGCTGCTTGCACTTGAAATATGGCCTTTTAGGCTTGTGGAGGCAGAAGCTGTCCACAATCTTATGGCGCCGGCGACCGGGTGTCAATACTCGGTCCCCAGCTGCCATTATTTTTCCCGGTATCGTCTCCGCCTTCCACAAGCACGGGTCCCACAACATTACCCGTGGCCTCCCCAGTGCACTTACTGGGAAGGACCGCCTAACCACAAACACGTGGACAGGTGAATGTGACCAGGGACGGTACGAAGCCAGTCCACAACTTTTTGTGGTGAGAGTTGTATTTAGCTCGGTGAAAGGACTGGCATAGAGGGAAACCGTATCTACCCTGCGTGTCATTTCTCCCAGGAAGTCCTCTAAAGCTGCTTGCACTTGAAATGTGGCCTGAACATTACTGCTGGAACTTTTCTGTGGGAATTTGCTTGCCTCCTACCAGCCTGGAATATTTCCAGCAAACTATGGTACGATGCCATGGTATTAGCACTGCCCCCAGTACCAGTAGCGAAGCCATCCCCAATTTCCTTCTCAGGAATTTTATTTGGTAGACTGAGCGGCTGCCCAAATACATTTTCTCACAAAGTAGCTGAAGATAGAGTGGCAGTAGGTGCAAGTTTCTCCAGCCCGTTAGATATTAAAGGGTGAACGGCAGAACATTGGATCAGTGGTTAGCACTGAAGCCTTGCAGCGCTGGGATCCTGGGTTCAAATCCCAGCAAGGACAACATCTGCAAGGACTTTGTATGTTCTCCCCATGTTTGCATGTGTTTCCTCCTCAGTAAAAAAGCAGCCATTGAGTGTCCGGGAACCTTCCCCTTCCCACACACTTTTCTTAGCCAGGACTGCTTCTCCGCAGGGTTGGACGGTCCCACCAGAGAATCCTCTGGTGTGCCTTGGCTTCTACCTCAGGAGAGTTCATAATAGCGCTAACTTTGCAGCTGCTATGGGGCTCTTGAGCGGGTGAGAAAGGTTAGCCCTCAGAATCAAATCCTCTGGTGGGCACAATGTTTTTCAATCTGAAACAGCTTCTCAGTGGGAGTTGTATTTCACAACAACCATATTCTTTAGCTCGGTGAAATGGCTGGCATAGAGGGAAACCGTATCTACCCCGGCTGTCATTTCTCCGTCACCAGGTCTCGCCCATTGTCACACGCGACCATGCCTGGCTATATGTTCAGCGGTGAGAGCCACAGATCAGGCTGCTGTGTTACAGCTTTCAACAACTCTGCACCGCTGGGTGGTTTGTCAATTAAGCATTAAGCATGATATCTTCAGCACAGCCTGTTGCCGCTTGGCCAAGGCAGTGCTGCAGTGCTGTCAGCCTGTGACTGATGTGGTCATTTCGGAGATGGAGGAGGAGGTGCATGAGCTGAACAATGTGATTACATTGAGGTTAAATTGGTGACGCTGTTTTTTATACTAAAGAAAGATCCTATTGTTTTGTTTTTTTACGTTATTTTTTAAGACAAATGCATTCACCGGGAAATGTCATTTTAACATTTTACTACCTTATCTGGCAATGTGGTGTGTGACACATCATCAGACACATCCTGTTTTATTTATGATGGAGTGACTCTGAAAGTCATAAAGCCTATTTTTATAGGGACATCAGACGGCCCTTACTATTCTTAAAAGGCCAGCAGTCGGCCCTAGCTATTGTTAGAGAGCCATCAGCAGGCTATACTATGTTGTTCCCATTATTAACAAGTGGGTCTCCTATACTGTTATTGCGCATCCAGTGACTGTAAGAGCTGCCAAAAATTTGGACGCAACCCAATACCACTTTGAAGAGACATAGAGGAGGGTCTCAGTAAGAAAAATGTTCCCATTATAAAGGAGCGGGTCTCCTATAGTGGTAATGCCCATGCTGTGATGGTAAGGGCTGCCAAAATTTGGGAAAAACCCCACTAAGAATTTAAAGACACATAGAGCAGGGCCACAGTAACAAGGTACAACATGTTCCCATTAGAAAGGAGAGGGTCTGCTATACAGTTATAGGGTATGTAGTGAGTCCAACGGCTGACCAATTTTAGAAAAAAAAACACTAAGAATTTAAAGACACACAGAGCAGGGCCACAGCAACAAGGTACGACATGTTCCCATTAGAAAGGAGAGAGTCTGCTATACAGTTATAGGGTAGGCTGTGAGTCCAACGGCTGACCAGTTTTAGGAAAAACCCCACTAAGAATTTAACGACACATGGAGCAGGGCCACAGTAACAAGGTACGACATGTTCCCATTAGAAAGGAGAGAGTCTGTTATACAGTTATAGGGTATGCAGTGAGTCCAACAGCTGACCCATTTTAGGAAAAACCCCACTAAGAATTTAAAGATACACAGAGCAGGGCCACAGTAACAAGGTATGACATGTTCCCATTAGAAAGGAGAGAGTCTGCTATACAGTTATAGGGTATGCAGTGAGTCCAACGGCTGATCAACTTTAGGAAAAACCCCACTAAGAATTTAAAGACACACGGAGCAGGGCCACAGTAACAAGGTACGAAATGTTCCCATTAGAAAAGAGAGGTTCTGTTATACAGTTATAGGGTATGCAGTGAGTCCAGTGGCTGACCAATTTTAGGAAAAACCCCACTAAGAATTTAAAGACATATAGAGCAGGGCCACAGTAACGACAAATTCCCATTAGAAAGGAGAGAGTCTCCCATAGTGCTGGCCTATGCAGTGAATGCAAGGGCTGCCAACATTTGGAGGCACTTCAATGACCCTTGGAAGAGACGTGGAGAAGGGCCTCATAAAAAAATGTCCCCATTAGAAAGATGCGGGCCTCCTATACTTGTAATGCCCATGCACTAAGTGTATGGGCTGACAAACATTTACCCCTGGGGGGTATACATGAACATACTGTATAAACATTTTTTTTAAGGGCATCATAAACACCCTTTAAAAAAATTATGTGGGTGTTGCATCACGGACCACGGTCACCCTGGTCATATGGTGGTGGAGGAAGAGGAGAAGGAGGAGGACAAGAGCAAATAGCCAAAATCAGGAAGCGTATACCCATGTGTGGGTGTGAAAAGGTGCATGGGAATACACCTCCCAAGAAAAGACACTGGATTTGAGTTTATGTTACGCTGCTATCATTCGGTGGTGTTGAGAAGTCTGGCCTACTTCAGACCTTGTTCATTTTTATAAGAGTCAGCCTGTCAGCATTTTCAGTTGACAGGCGGATGCGCTTATCAGTTATAATTCCACCAGCGGCACTAAAAACCAGCTCTGATAAAACGCTGGCAGCAGAGCAGGCAAGGACCTCCAAGGCACAGAGAGCCAGTTCATTCCACGTATCCAGCTTGGATATCCAATAATTATAAGGCACATAGGAATCACGGAGGATGTTGGTACGGTCGGCAAGGTACTCCCTCAGCATCTTCCCAAACTTTGCACTCACTCCTTGTGAGAGTACCCCGCGCCTCAGGGCCTGTGCAATGGGAGGGTCTGAGAAAACTCTCCCAGAACTTTGACAGTGTTCCCCTGCCTCTGCTGGATTGAAGTTGTGTCTCTCTCGCCTGTACTCCTTGGTTGTCCAATGAAGTGTGCCCTCTGCTGCCAGCGTTTTCAGATGGGAGATTTTTTTAATAGTTCCGCAACAAGGGCCTTCTGGTACTGCCCCATTTTTGCACACCTGTCCGCCACAGGAATAAGAGATATAAAGTTCTCCTTGCAGCGTGGGTCTAGAAGTGTCACCAACCAGTAATGACTGTCACCCAAAATTTTGAGAACGCGAGGGTCATGGGAAAGGCAGTGTAACATAAACTCAGCCATGCGTGTCAGACTACTAACAGGCAAGACTTCCGTGTCCTCACCAATAGGATGACTGACTATGCTCTCCTCCTCCTCCTCTTCCTCCTCTCTGTCCTCTGGCCATCCACGCTGAACAGACGGCATGACAGCTGTGCAGGTAGTACCATCTATAGTGAATGAAACTAGCTCCTGTCCTTCCTCCTCCTATTCCTCATTGTCACCCCATCCACATTGGGATGAGATGAGGTGGGGCTATGTGTAATCACCCTGTATGGTACCTTGCTCCATCTCATCGTGCTCTGCCTGCAATGCATCCTCTTTAATTGTGAGCAGAGAGCGTTTCAGAAGACAGAGAAGCGGGATGGTGATGCTAATTATGGCATCATCGCCGCTCACCATCCTGCTGGAGTTCTCAAAGTTTTGGAGGATGGTACATATGTGTGACATCCATGTCCACTCCTGAGGCCTTATGTGTGGAGTCTGAACTGAATACCGAAGGCCTTGTTGATTCTGGTACTTAACAACTGCCCTCTTCTGCTCACAAATCCTTCCAACATCTGCAGTGTAGAGTTCCAATGTGTGGGGACATCACACACCAGTCTGTGAGCCGGAAACTGCAAACGCTGCTGAAACACTGCAAGGGCGGCGGAAGCTGTAGCTGACTTTCTAAAATGGGCACACAGGCAGCGTACTTTAACAAGCAGATCCGGCAGCTCCGGTTAGGATTTGAGAAACCGCTGAACCACGAGGTTAAGCACATGGGCCAGGCATGGTACGTGTGTGAGCTCGCCTCGCCTCAGAGTCGCCACCAGGTTCCGGCCATTGTCACATGACATTACCTGGCTGTAGGTTCAGCAGTGTGAGTCACAGATCTGCCTGCTCTTTCAGAGCTGTCCACAACTCTTCAGCATTCTGCGGTGTTTCACCTAAGCATATTAGCTTCAGCACAGCCTGTTGCCGCTTGGCCGAGTCAGTGCTGCAGCGCTTCCAGCTTGTGACTGATGTGGTCATTTCGGAGATGGAGGCTGAAGAGGAGGAGGCTGAGGAGGATGAGTTGCAGTAGCTGTAGACCATGGGGGCAACACTGATAGACCTAGGGCCCGCAATCCTTGGCGTCAGGAGGACGTGTTCCGTTCCAAGACCCGACTGGGTCCCGGCTTCCACTATGTTAACCCAGTGTGCCATCAGCGGGATGTACCGTCCCTGCTCACAAGCACTTGTCCACGTGTCCGTGGTTAGGTGGACTTTACCAGTAACTGCGTTATTGAAAGCACGGCTAATGTTTTGGGACACATGCTTGTGTAATGCAGGGACGGCACACCGGGAGAAATAGTGGCGGCTGGGGACCAAGTACCGAGGGACGGCCGCCGCCATCAGGTTGCAGAATGCATCCGTCTCATCGAGCCTAAAAGGCAACATTTCGAGCGCAAGCAGTCGTGAAATGTGAGAATTTAGTAGTGTGGCCTGTGGGACGTTGGCTGCATATTTGTGCTTGCATTCCAAGGACTGGGGTATGGATAACTGATCGCTGCACTGGGACAAGGATATGGACGTGCTTCCTGATGCTGCTACTTGAGAGTGTGCAACGACAGGTGCAGGGCAACAGGCATCTTCGCATGCACTATGGACAGGGGATTGGCTTGCATGCCAACAGCGGAAGAAGCAATGGTGCCACCCGCAGACACTGTTCCTGGACCCTGGCGTAAGACCTTAAAGTTGGGTGCTTTGCTGCCAAGTGTCTGATCATGCTGGTAGTGGTCAGGCTGGTCGTTTTGCCACCCCCTGCTGATGCTGGCCTGGCAGGTGGTGCAAATGGCCTTTTTGGGGTTATTGGCAGAGTCTTTAAAAAACAACCAGACTCGTGAAGACCTAACAGTTGTACTGTCAACTTCCTTTGTGTTGGTGTTACTGGGAACGGTTGCCTGCCTTCTGTCTGCAGCCACCACACTGCTTCTTCCTGCCGGTTGGGGTGCTCTGCTTCCCTCCCCCTGTGTGCTGCTGCCATCGCTCTGCATGTCCTCCTGCCAGGTTGGGTCAGTTACTATATCATCCACCACCTCGTCTTCCACTTCCGCACCCTGGTCCTCCTCCTGACTTTCTGGCAATTGTGTCTCATCATTGTCCACCTCTTGTGACACTTTCCCACAGTCGCCTTCGTGTGACTGTGGCTGCTCAAATATTTGGGCATCACTACACGCGATCTCCTCTTGCCCCGCTTCAAAAGGACTGGGCGAGAGGCCCGAATCTATAAATGGAAAAGTGAACAGCTCCTCAGAGTGTCCAAGTGTGGGATCAGTTGTCTCTGGGTACTCGGCATGGTGGGAGGAAGGAGGATCAGGGTGAGGATTATGCGGTCCAGACTCACGGCTACTGAGACTTGACCGTGTGGAAGACTGGGTGGTGGTGGTGGCTAAGTGACTGGAGGCATTATCCGCTATCCAACCAACAACCTTTTGACACTGCTCTGGGTTCAAAAGTGGTGTGCTGCGGTCCCCTAGAAATTGGGACAGGAAGGTCAAGCGAGAAGATGTGGGTGTTTGTTGTGGCACAATTTCGGCTTGCCCACGGCCTTGTCCTCGGCCTCTGATGCACCATTACCATCACGTCCAGTTCCCCGTCCCTTGCCACGTGCCTTTCCCATTTTAAAAGGAGGACAGTATCTTCCACACTCACTACAAATGACTGAGTTTGGAGCGAACTTATATGTGATCTGTATGATGGAGAAAACAGAGTTTTAAATACCTGGCCTGTAGGTAAGTAGTTTGAACAGCAAACTGCTGTGAATGGCTTCACTGACACACTAAAGGAAATTTTTAATGGAGGCCAGAAATGGCAGTATTTTCTGACAACGTATATGTGATCCGTTTGACGGAGAAAACAGTTTTAAATAGCTGGATTTCTAGCGCTCTAATATGGAAAGGACCTGGCTGTATTCTGCAGTGCCAACAAGCAAATGGCGCAGAAAAAACTGTGTTCTCTGGATTGATTTTTAAGCAAATAATGAGGATTAAGATCCAAAGAAAAGTATTCCTGACCCCTGAGACCTGGGCCTTTGTATAGAAATATCTAACAGCAGCAGAAGGTAGAATTGGAATGGAGCCTCTTGTGCTATATGCACTGCAGTCTGCTGTATACACTGCCTGCCTCTACACCCTGCCTGCCTGATATCTCTGCAGATGGATTAGTTCTCAGAAGGACTGTTTGTTAAGATGGATATGTGTAATGTACGGTTTTTCTCCCTACACTACCTAATACACAAGCAAATCTCTCCCTGACGCAGCAGCAGCCTTCCCTACACTGTCTGATCCGGAGTGACTGTGACGAGCATGGCGACGCCAGGTCTGATATAGACCTGATGACGCTGTGCGGCCAGCCAATCACTGTAATGCCTACAACCAACATGGCTACGGAATTACAGTGCATGGCAGGCAATCCCTGCATGTTCATTGGCTCTCTAAAGAGCGCCAAACATGCAAGGAGGGGACCCGAGCTCCCGCTCGAGCAACCCGAAAATACTCGGCGAGCGCCGAGCATCTCGAGCAGTGGGATGCTAGGGCGAGCACCGAGCAGTAGCGAGCATGCTCACTCATCACTAGAGAACACCACATCTTCATAACAAAATGTGCAGAAAATTCAAGAAAAATATTAATCCTTTCAATATTTTTATATACCATATATAAAGTATTTCCAATTACAAAAAGGTAATTGCAAAGTAAGTAAACATCCATAGACTATAAAAGTACCATGGGGTTCAGTTATGATACAGTCATGGCCAAAAGTGTTGGCACCCTTGAAATTGTTACAGAAAATTAAATTTTTCTCCCAGAAAATTATTGCAATTACACATGTATTGTAATACCCATGTTTATTTCCTTTATGTGTATTAGAGCAACACAAAAAAAGAGAAAAAAGGCAAATTGGACATAATTTCACACAAAACTCCAAAAATGGACCAAACAAAATTGTTGGCACCTTTCCAAAATTGTGGGTAAGCAACTTTGTTGCAAGCATGTGATGCTCGTTCAATTCACCTGTGGCAAGTAACAGGTGTGGGCAATATGAAAATCACACCTGAAACCAGATAAAAAAGGAAAAGTTGACTCAATCTTTGCATTGTGTGTCTGTGCTTGCAACACTAAGCATGGGGAACAGAAAGAAGAGAAGAGAACTGTCTGAGGACTTGAGAACCAAAATTGTTGAAAAATATTAACAATCTCAAGGTTACAAGTCCATCTCCTGAGATCTTGATGTTCCTTTGTACACGGTGCGCAACATAATCAAGAAGCTTACAACCCATGGCACTCTAGCAAATCTCCCTGGGCGTAGATGGCAGAGAAAAATGTATGAAAGGTTGCAATACAGGACAGTCCTGATTGTGGATAAGCAGTCCCAATCATGCTCCAAAGAAATTCAAAACTGTCCTGCAGGCTCTGGGTGCATCAGTGTCAGCATGAACTATCCGTCTATGTTTCAATGAAATTAAACGCTATGGCAGGAGACCAAGGAGAACCCCACTGCTGACATAAGACTGGAGTTTGCCAAAATGTACGTGAGTAAGCCAAAATCCTTCTGTGAAAGTGTCTTGTGGACAGATGGGACCAAAATAGAGTGTTTTGGTAAAGCACATCATTCTACTGTTTACAGAAAACGGAATGAGGTCTACAAAGAAAATAACACAGTACCCACAGTGAAATATGGTGAAGGTTCAAAGATGTTTTGAGGTTATCTTGCTGCTTCTGGCACTGGGTGCCTTGACTGTGTGGAAGGAATTATGAAATCTGAAGATTACCAAAGGATTTAGGGTCACAATGTAGTGCCCAGTGCCAGAAAGCTGGGTTTGCATCCTATGTTATGGGTCTTCCAGCTGGACAATGACCCCAAACATACTTCAAGAAGAACCCAGAAATGGATAGAAACAAAGAGCTGGAGATTTCTGAAGTGGCAGAATGAGTGCAGATCTAAATCCCATTGAATACCTGTGGAGACATCTTAAAATTGCTGTTGGGAGAAGGCACACTTCAAATAAGAGGCCTACATGTAGAGAGAAAAATAGCACATGTACTATAGCTAGGAATGAGTACAGTTTATGTAGCACAAACAGTGCAATATAGTACAGTACAAACCAAAAGTTTGGACACACCTTCTCATTTAAAGATTTTTCTGTATTTTCATGACTATGAAAATTGTACATTCACACTGAAGGCATCAAAACTATGAATTAACACATGTGGAATTATATACTTAACAAAAAAGTGTGAAACAACTGAAAATGTCTTATATTCTAGGTTCTTCAAAGTAGCCACCTTTTGCTTTGATTACTGCTTTGCACACTCTTGGCATTCTCTTGATGAGCTTCAAGAGGTAGTCACCGGAAATGGTTTTCACTTCACAGGTGTGCCCTGTCAGGTTTAATAAGTGGGATTTCTTGCCTTATAAATGGGGTTGGGACCATCAGTTGTGTTGTGCAGAAGTCTGGTGGATACACAGCTGATAGTCCTACTAAATAGACTGTTAGAATTTGTATTATGGCAAGAAAAAAGCAGCTAAGTAAAGAAAAACGAGTGGCCATCATTACTTTAAAAAATGAAGGTCAGTCAGTGCGAAAAATTGGGAAAACTTTGAAAGTGTCCCCAAGTGCAGTTGCAAAAACCATCAAGCGCTACAAAGAAACTGGCTCACATAAGGACCGCCCCAGGAAAGGAAGACCAAGAGTCACCTCTGCTTCTGAGGATAAGTTTATCCGAGTCACCAGCCTCAGAAATCGCTGGTTAACAGCAGCTCAGATTAGAGACCAGGTCAATGCCACACAGAGTTCTAGCAGCAGACACATCTCTACAACAACTGTTAAGAGGAGACTTTGTGCAGCAGCCCTTCATGGTAAAATAGCTGCTAGGAAACCACTGCTAAGGACAGGCAACAAGCAGAATAGACTTGTTTGGACTAAAGAACACAAGGAATGGACATTAGACCAGTGGAAATCTGTGCTTTGGCCTGATGAGTCCAAATTTGAGATCTTTGGTTCCAACCACCGTGTTTTTGTGCGATGCAGAAAAGGTGAACGGATGGACTCTACATGCCTGGTTCCCACCGTGAAGCATGGAGGAGGTGTGATGGTGTGGGGGTGCTTTGCTGGTGACATTGTTGGGGATTTATTCAAAATTGAAGGCATACTGAACCAGCTTGGCTACCACAGCATCTTGAAGCGGCATGCTATTCCATGTGGTTTGCGTTTAGTTGGACCATCATTTATTTTTCAACAGGACAATGACCCCAAACACACCTCCAGGCTGTGTAAGGGCTATGACCAAGAAGGAGAGTGATGGGGTGCTACGCCAGATGACCTGGCCTCCATAGTCACCAGACCTGAACCCAATCGAGATGGTTTGGGGTGAGCTGGACCGCAGAGTGAAGGCAAAAGGGCCAACAAGTGCTAAGCATCTCTGGGAACTCCTTCAAGATTGTTGGAAGACCATTTCCGGTCACTACCTCTTGAAGCTCATCAAGAGAATGCCAAGAGTGTGCAAAGCAAAAGGTGGCTGCTTTGAAGAACCTAGAATATAAGAAATATTTTCAGTTGTTTCACACTTTTTTGTTAAGTATATAATTCCACATGTGTTAATTCATAGTTTTGATGCCTTCAGTGTGAATGTACAATTTTCATAGTCATGAAAATACAGAAAAATATTTAAATGAGAAGGTGTGTCCAATCTTTTGGTCTGTACTGTATGTGTAGCATTGGTAGGGAACAGTATAGTACTTATCACAAAGGTAGCAAGTGATGTACCACAGGCAGCAAGCAATACAGGTAGAAAGTAATAAAGTGCATGTACTATGGGTACAGAGAAGTGCAATGCAAGTAGTATAGCTAGAGTGATGTACTGCACATGTAGCACAGTTAGAGAGCAATGTAGCGCATTTAGGGAGCTGTACACTACATGTAGTAAAGGTAGAGATTAGTACAGTATATGTAGCTCAGGTAGAGAGGAGTACAATAAGGCTGTGTGCCCACGATGCAGATTTAATGCGTTTCCGCGGCGCCATTTCCGCAGTGACAACGCATTAAAAACGCATGTTAAGTTGTCTGCCATGTTTCCCAATGGTAATCCGCATGTGCTGTGCACATGCTGCGGAAATTTCCGCTGCGGATTATCATTGCAGAAAAATCTGCAGCACAACCATTTCTTGTACGAAATCGCCGCCATTGACTTGCATTGAACCGCATAACATGTTATTCAGTTCAATGCGCGTATGGTACCCGGGTCTGAAGAAGAGGAGACTCTCCTCCAGACCCGGGTACGATTAGTAAAAAAAATAATTAAAACATAAAAAATCAAAAAAAAACATTATACTTACCTCTCCGGGGGCCCCCGGTCTCCTCTCCAGTGGCTGTCATCGGTGTCCCGCGGTGTTCTGAAAGGACCTGCAGTGACATCATTTAGTCATGTGATGGTCACGCGACCGCTGACGTCGGCGGTTGCGTGACCTGTCAGCTGACTAAATGACGTCAGCGCAGGTCCTTTCTGAACACCGCGGGACACCGAGGACAGAGCACGCCACCAGAGAAGGAGACCAAGGGCCACCGGAGAGGTAAGTATAATGTTTTTTTCATTTTTTACATTTTAATTCTTTTTTTATTTTTTACAATTCATGCTGCATTTAAAGCAGCATAAGTTGGTCACACACTATAAATCCATGCCAGTTGCATGGATTTATATTGCGGGACCAACTTGTCAAGCACTTTTCCAAGTGATGCTCAAAAATCGCTTGGAAAAGCGCTTGAAAAAACGCATGCAGAAATGCATGCAAAAACACTTGAAAAACGCTTATCCCTGGCAGAAAAAATGCATGTAAAATCCGCATGCATTTTTTCTGCCAAGGAGATACAGAAATGCTCAGGAAATTTCTGCTTCATTTCTGCATCATGGGCACATAGCCTAAGCAAGGGAGGAGTACAGCACATGTAGCACAGGTAGAATGCAGTGTAACACATGCAGCACAGGTAAGGAGCAGTACCGTAGATATAGTACAGGTAGGAAGCAGTGTAGCACATGCAGCATAGGTAAGGACTCAGGAGCAGTACAGTAGATATATAACAGGTAGGAAGCAGTGTAGAACATGCAGCATAGGTAATGAGCAGTACAGTAGATATAGAACAGGTAGGAAGCAGTGTAGCACATGCAGCATAGGTAAAGAGCAGTACAGTAGATATAGAACAGGTAGGAAGCAGTGTAGCACATGCAGCACAGGTAAGGAGCAGTACAATAGATATAGAACAGGTAGGAAGCAGTGTAGCACATGCAGCACAGGTAAGGAGCAGTACAGTAGATATAGAACAGGTAGGAAGCAGTGTAGCACATGCAGCACAGGTAAGGAGCAGTACAGTAGATATAGAATAGGTAGGAAGCAGTGTAGCACATGCAGCATAGGTAAGGAGCAGTACAGTAGATATAGAACAGGTAGGAAGCAGTGTAGCACATGCAGCACAGGTAAGGAGCAGTACAGTAGATCTAGAACAGGTAGGAAGCAGTGTAGCACATGCAGCATAGGTAAGGAGCAGTACAGTAGATCTAGAACAGGTAGGGAGCAGTGTAGCACATGCAGCACAGGTAAGCAGCAGTACAGTAGATATAGAACAGGTAGGAAGCAGTGTAGCACATGCAGCATAGGTAAGGAGCAGTACAGTAGATCTAGAACAGGTAGGAAGCAGTGTAGCACATGCAGCATAGGTAAGGAGCAGTACAGTAGATCTAGAACAGGTAGGAAGCAGTGTAGCACATGCTGCACAGGTAAAGAGCAGTGGAGCACAAGTGGGGAGAAATGCGCAGAGTGATATTGTCCTGCTCTCTAAGAGAGTAATTCCCTGGATCTTCTATAACTACTATACAATTTATAGCTTATTGGAGATGCCTTCAGGGAAAACATGTGAACCCATGTTGTGATGATAAGATATAAAATTCAGCCATGATGTAAATGTTTCTTTCCAGGTTTGTAAGGTTCTTTGAAGATTGATATGTTTTTTCCATTATAACTCATTACATTTTGGAAGGTAACGTGTTCTCCATGGTAAACATAAATGCAATTTCCAAAGACAAAGAAGTACAGTCAGAGAAGTGTGTTGGCTGTAGCAATTGTAGAGGCCTGATAGATTGTACAGCTTAATTATGAAGGAAAGTTTGTTTTAGTACTAAACCTACAGGAAAAGTATCTCATTTATGATTTATTGAAGTAAGAGGAAAATATCTTTCGTGAATTTCTTAATAGGGAAGATCGTAGGATTTCTCCAAGTTTTTCAATAGGAAATCTAAATTTAAAATAACAAATACTAACCCGTATCCAGAAAGGATAAAGTTTAATTTTAAGAACTTCATGTTTTTTTTTTCCTGGATACTTTTTAATTATTTTATTTTTTAGAGGTTACATACAGGAATAAGGTTTTGTGCCTGACATTGTTGGAATCCAAAATAAACCCTTTAACACAACATTTTGGCTGTTGCTTAAGATCCTTTTTGCTTTGCATTAGCGAAAACATTGACGTTTCGGGGTGTGCACAGTCCTTTCTATGAAATAGAGCTGTAAGTGGTATTAAACCCAGTGGACAGTAGACAGCATTTATGGAAGCAATGTTCAAATATCTTGCTAGAGAATGTTCAGTAAATAGAGTAGGATTTCCCACTGGAGAAATGCCTTAACAGCAATGTTATTCAATAAAAAAGAAAAACTCAATTTAAACAACAGACCCTGCAGGAAATATGAACAATAGTGGCATTTTCCCATCACAAAAAGTGGAAGCACATAATTGAAATATACCATCACTTTCAGTGGAGTCAAACTGCCAGTCATGGGCCTCAATGATCCCAACAATGAGTGGTCTGGAGTGCTGGCGAAATGATAAGCTAACCTTTCACAGGGCTTCTTGATGCATTGGAGTTACGTTGACAACCTTTCACTCCACTGCGCCATGGGCTGGACTTAGCCTGGAGGGGTGTGACGAAGTGACTACATGGTTTTCACGAGAGCCTCTGGTGATGAGGATAGGCTTGGCTGCAGCAACTGACCCATGGGTCAAAGCAGGAAAGTGGAGCACAGTGGGAGAAGACAGAAGCATATTCTGATGGTCTGAGGTCGGGATAGGCAGCACAGGTTCACAAAAGTAAGCCAAGGTCAGACAGAACAGGTAAATGAGCAGGGTCAGTAACAGGAGAGACAGACAAAAACACTAAACTGAACGCTGGAGACAGACAGGAACAGGAACCTAAGTTCAGGCAGGAAACAGGAGAGGAACAGCCTAATATAGCCCCTTCTGGCAGGGGATATGCTGGGGAACCAAAACCCTGCAGGACACAGCAGGGCTAGATTCCTGCAGGCAGGGGCATACATAGAAACCATGGGGCCCCATAGCAGAACTTCTATTTGGGCCCCCCCCCCAAAAAAAGAAAAAAATTAAATAATCGTCAGTGTCACAGAAGAGCAGATCTCACAACTTTCCAGCCTTTACATAGCAATTTTTCATTACCCCCATAAAATGTAATGCCAACAAGTGTCCCCCAAACACAGTATGATACCCCCATGGTGAATTCCTCCACATGCACAGTGTAATAACCCTGCTGTACCTCACCTCAACTCCCAAGGCAAAGTATGGTGACTAACACAGTATGATCCCCCAACTATGACCCCCACACAGCCCTCCATGCAGTATAATGGGCATACATACAAGATAATGGCCCATACTAGCCTCTCCAAACAGTAGAGGGCTGTGTGGGGGTCATCTTAAACAGCATAATGGCCCATACACAGTATGAAGGACCCCACACAAACCTTTACACTGTATAATTGCTTGCATACAGTACAATGGACCCCCACATATTATAATGGCCCCACATAGCCTTCCATATAGTATAATGCACCCCCCATAATCCTCCATATAGTATAATGAACTCCCCATGGTCCTCTATACAGTATACTGCATTCCCCATAGTCATCCATACAGTATACTGCACTCCCCATGGTCCTTCACAAAGTATAATGTGCCCACCATGATCCTCCATACAGTATAATGCACCCCCCATAGTTCTCCATACAGTATACTGCACTCCCCATAGTCCTCCATACAGTATACTGCACTCCCCATAGTCCTCCATACAGTATACTGTACTCCCCATAGTCCTCCATACAGTATACTGCACCCCCATGGTCCTCCATACAGTATAATGCACCCCAGTGGTCCTCCATACAGTATAATGAACCCCTGTGTTCCTCAAAGCAGTATAATGCCCATGGTCCTCTATGCAGTATTATGCACTCCCATGGTCCTCCATGTAGTATAATGCACCTCCATGGTCCTCCACATAGTATAATGCACTCCTCATACTGTATTATGGCCACCGGTCACTGATTAAAAATAAATAAATACAGTACTCACCTCTCCTGGTTCCAGCCGATGCTCCAGTTCCCTCAGCGTGCAGTGTGAAGCACCGGACATCTCAGAGCAGCGGGCGCCCTGTAATGACATCATACGTCGAGTGAGAATGATGGGAATGGAAATGTCTTCTGACGCTCCCTCCTCCATCATGCTCTCACTGGGCCCCCCTGCGGCCATCAGCGCGAGCAATTATGATGGAGGAGGGACCGTCAGAAGACTTTCCCATTCACATCATTCTGTGCGGACGAGCGGCTGGACAATGCGGGTGCTAACGAGCGGAAGCAGGGGCCCATAGCAGTGGCATGGCCTGCCGCCAATAGCGGTATACCACTGCATATATGCATATATATATATATATATATATATATATATATATATATATATATATATATATATATATATATATATATATACACATACACATATAAGCACACGCACACATATATACACACACATACACTTATATACATACACATATGCATACACATATATACACATCTATGCACACACACACACATTACACATGGACTTACCCTCTCTGCAGATGATTCCACATGATGCATTTCTCTGGTGCAGCCTCCCATCTCCCAGGGCCCGACTGCAGAGCTTTCTTGCATATTGCAGGGCTGAAGGCAGGAGGCGGAGAGCGAACAGGGGAGGCACAAAGAACAGGGGAGGCAGAGAGAGCAGGGAGGCAGAGAGAGCAGGGGAGGCAGAGAGAGCAGGGGAGGCGCAGAGACCAGGGAAGGCGCAGAGACCAGGGAAGGCAGAGACCAGGGAAGGCACAGAGACCAGGGGAGGCACAGAGACCAGGGAAGGCACAGAGACCAGGGGAGGCACAGAGACCAGGGGAGGCACAGAGAGCAGGAGAGGCACAAAGACCAGGGGAGGCACAGAGAGCAGGGGAGGCACAGAGAGCAGGGGAGGCACAGAGAGCAGGGGAGGCACAGAGAGCAGGAGAGGCACAGAGAGCAGGGAAGGCACAGAGAGCAGGAGAGGCACAGAGACCATGGGCCATGCTGGGAGTAGGGAAGGCACAGAGACTAGGGGAGGCACAGAGACCAATGAAGGCACAGAGAGCAGGGGAGGCACAGAGAGCAGGGGAGGCACAGAGAGCAGGAGAAGCACAGAGACCAGGAGAGGCATAGAGAGCAGGGGCCATGTTGGGAGCAGCCCCTCTACTGGAGCTACAGGCCGGAGCTGGTGGGGGGAGCCTCCTCTCCTGCACTTACAAACACTGAGGCATTGTCTGCGCTGACAGACTGGACACAGTGCAGCAGCCACTGCAGGTGTAGAGGTGGGTCATGACTCCGGCCCACCAAACCTATGGAGGTTCTGAATGAGCCTGTTTGTTTTCAACAGTATCTGCATCTTTAGGATGCAGATAGTGTTGAGATTGTGATGCGGGATGGACAGGCCCCCGTCTCACGGGGCCACATAGCAGCTGTGTGGGCTGCCTCTATGTACGGTAGGCCCCTGCCTGCAGGATATGACTGCGCCTCCCTATAGACAGTTTGAGACAACAGGAATATGCAGCAGAGTTGGAAGTTCTGTATGAGGTACTCAGCGAATCGGGCTGACACAGAAAGGAGCAGAGCGGAAAACATAGCACAACGTTGGGAACGAGTGCATGATACCACCTAGACACTACAGGTGAGCTACAATCTGAATCCTTGATTTTTAAGATACAGTAAGATAGCCTCTTAAATGATCCAAAAACATTTCTGTTCCTCTACGTGTTATTATTATGTTACTAAGGATAAGCATGGAATTCTTTAAAGAAGTATTGCCCTATTGGGCATTTATTGCATATCTACAGAACTAGGAGCAATTTCGAGAGCATGTCTCGTGCTGTCACGAATGCAGTCAGGAATCAGGAGGTGGCTGAGCATACATAGCTCTGTATCTTCACTTGATGGGAGTTCCAAAACATGTTGAGGAAAGCACCTCTCTGGATCTGAAGTCTATTGGATGGCACATCAGCATGGTTCAAAGTCCTGGAGATACTCTACAGTGCAAGCAGGTCATGTAGCATAGGAAAAATCTAGGTAGCGCAGTGCCACAGGATTCACAATAGATTCATGATTCCAGGTAATCGCGGACAGATTTTTTTGGACAACAGAGGCGTTTTCGGATTGCTTTTTATGCTGCGTTTTTCAATAAAGTCATAAGTGAATTTAGAAATCATCAGAAAATAAAAAAGGACATCTCATTCCTTTTGGCTTAAATAAAATAATTTAAAAACTGCCACACTCTATGTGATTGCAGACTTGTGAATCTGGATTCTCCGGTGCTGGTGTCAGGGCCGGGCAGATGCGTGATCGTAAGTTTTTGATTTGCATATGTGGCGCCCCTGAGGGTTCAGTCGCCACAGACGTACTGCACCTCACCCAGAGGTGTGGCATCTCCTTCTTTCAGGTAAGGATGGAGTACTGCCCCAGGACCCCAACACCTGCACTCAACACTACACTACTCCAGGCCGACTAGAAGGGAATTATGCACTTCTTCTGCTGCCCTGTCCCTGGCTGGAGTGGGGGGAACCAAAGAGAGGGGGAACCAGTAGTGGGTGTGGGTGGAGGACATAGAACAGGGGAGCACTTAGAGAATAGATATCAAAAGGGAAGCCATCTTAGTTAGTGAGTGCAGTTCAGTCAGTGAGTAGTAAGGAGAGGAGAGGAGGGGAGCAGAGTCTCTTCAGGAGCTCTGCTCCATAATGGGGCCTAGTAAGAGAGGCCCAGGAGAGAGAGGGGAGTCAGAGAGGGGAGTCAGGGAGGAAGGCTCCGGTAACAGAGGGGATCCCAGGGGGTACGGTGAGTGCAGGATGGCACCTGTACGCCCGAATCTGCCAAGAGTCAGAGGGATCAGGCCGCAAGAAGGGAACGGGTCCCTGGACCAGCCGTGTTACTTCAGGTCTCGGCTGGAAAAACTGGAGGCTTCTGCACTTCCATGGTGCATTTGCCACAACCTCACCC
This sequence comes from Phyllobates terribilis, assembly GCF_046119375.1. Lineage (NCBI taxonomy): Eukaryota > Metazoa > Chordata > Amphibia > Anura > Dendrobatidae > Phyllobates > Phyllobates terribilis. The sequence goes on from NW_027362762.1 coordinate 878,905,269, forward strand.
TAGCCGCCGTGAAGGGCACCAAGTAGGTCCGGGAACTCCAGGTTGCCCAGAGGGATCTCAGAGTACCTGATCGGGACTGTGTGTGGGGAGCGCAGGGCAGGAGGGAGAAGACCCACAGTCGGCCAAGGAAGGAACATAAAGAAAGGGGGTCCCGTTAAGTGCTTCTGATACACCTGAAGGAGTGCTGAACCCCTGCCTGGCAAACGCAGTGCGACGCGGGAGTCTGACACCTGGACAGTGTACCTAAGGAACCTTAAAGAACTGTGAGTAAACTCGGATGACTGCACTCCACTGTCTCTGTCAGTTATTTCCACCACGCTACCGCTCCTGCACTACAACGCCCAGGATCACCATCTGCAACTGCACTGCCCCGGGGGCCCGCTCTGCCTGTGGGGAGCAGAAACATCCCAGCTGCCATCCCATCACCCCCGGAGGTCTACAGCAGCACCAGTACTCATTACCGGGAACCACAGGTGGCTTCAGGAGACAAAAACTGTTAACAAAACCCCCCTTTTAAAGAGTGACCCCAGGGTACGGGCCCTGGAGCCGACTGCCGTGACATCCCACAGAAGGTCAAGGCCCGGGTACCGAGTCTCCCCCCATATTCCCCTGGGCGCATCACATACATGCGGTCACACACGCCAATTAGATGTGATCGGCTTCGTCCAATGCAAGGAAATTGAGCGAGGTCGGGCATGTCTAGTCAGAATATGGCCATAAGTAGGAGGTGACAGATTCCCTTTAAATAATATTTAGGCAAGTTAGTAAATGTTGATAAATACAATTGACTAAACTTTTCTTAAAAAATAAATTTACTCTTAGTAAAAAGCTGGACATTAGAGGGTAATGGAATTTGGAGTTAAACAAAAGGTTTGAGAAGATGCAATGGTGGTGTGAGGCAGTGAGAGGGGTCGTCATATGCGAGGGATGGTATGTGTCTCCTGGGACGTGCATAGAGGCATATTGAACCCACTGGAGTGCATTGCTATCACAGACGCAGCTGTGATTGCAGTGCAGAATAAAAGTAAAGTTTGAATTTGGTCAAGCTATTGGGCTAAGTTGGATTTAAGAAAACCCGGCATGGGCTTTTATTCTTGGAGTGGACAAAAGGATGGCAGTGGGATGGTCCACTCCCTCCAGCCCGGGTCTTACAAGTGGCTCATGGCCATAGATTCCATTTAAAAATCTGCAGCAAAGGTTTGGGTGTGTCAGTGTTGGGATTGCTAGCAGCAGAGCAGGAAGCTCTGTAAGCTTGTGTGAAGCTGAACACATGCCTATGAAGGCAACGTATCTGATGCCCCCTACATGACACGGCGCGGCTGTCTCCCACGGCAAAAGGTTTACACGGACTGTGTGGATATTCCGGCTGCGATCCAGAGAACAGCTTTTGCATTTGAGTTGTAACTTTCTGCAAATAAAGACGTTTAAGTTGGACTTTCCTTGGGTCACTGCCTTATTACCACACAGTGTGAACACCACCGCACTACAATGGGTAAGAGTTAATGAGATTCTGAAATGGTTAATGTTTGTATGTTTGGGGCTGTTCCTAATTCCTCTTGTAATATGACAGTGGATCAGTGGTTGTACTGAAAGGGCTAGATACTCACCCAATGTGCCTTTTCATTGTGTTTTATCTCATAATAAGGCGGGTTTGTTTGCAGCGCAATTGGTTTTGTTGTTATATATCCTGTAAAGAGAAATATATAAAGGATGTGCTGGTAGTGGGGGACTCAATTATTAGGGGAACAGATAGGGCAATCGGTCACAAAGACAGGGATCGTCGAACAGTGTGCTGTCTACGTGGCGCTCGAGTCCGACACATCGCTGATCGGGTTGACAGATTACTGGGAGGGGCTGGTGAGGACCCAGCGGTCATGGTGCACATTGGCACAAATGACAAAGTTAGAGGTAGGTGGAAGGTCCTTAAAGATGATTTCAGGGAATTAGGCTGCAAGCTTAAAGCAAGGACCTCCAAGGTGGTATTCTCTGAAATACTACCTGTACCACGTGCCACGCCAGAGAGGCAACGGGAGATTAGGGAGATAAATAAGTGGCTCAAGAACTGGTGTAGGAAGGAGGGATTTGGGTTCCTGGAGAACTAGGCCGACTTCTCAGTTGGCTACAGACTCTACGCTGGGGACCAGCTGCAACTCAATGAGGAGGGTGCAACTGTGCTGGGGGAGAAAATGGCTAGAAGGTTGGAGAAGTGTTTAAACTAGGGATTGGGGGGGAGGGTATTCATTTTATAGGTGGGGAAGATAGTGCAGATAGTGACCTGGGCACAAATAAAGAAATTGGGGGTGGGGTTTGAACAGTCAATAAAGTAAGAAGGAATAGAGGTACAGAGAGATATATAAAATGCATGTACACTAATGCCAGAAGCCTCACCAACAAAATGGAGGAATTAGAAATAATTTTGTTGGAAAATATCCCCACCATGTCATAATTATTTTCCAACAAAATTATTTCTAATTCCTCCACTATCTTCCCCACCTATAAAATGAATACTGGGCCGACTTCTCAGTTGGCTACAGACTCTACGCTGGGGACCGGCTGCACCTCAATATACCCATCTTGCGGGAGGATATATGTGAATCTAATGGAAATGTAGAGTCCCTGTGGGTGGAGATAAGGGGAGGGGGAAAAAATAATAAATTACTGATAGGCGTTTGTTATAAGTCTCCAAAAATAATGGAAGCAGTGGAGAATATCCTCATAAATCAAATAGATGAAGCAGTGACACAAGCAGAAGTCATTATTATGGGGGACTTCAACTATCCTGAAATACATTGGGGGACAGAAACCTGTAGTTCAAACAAAGGTAATAGGTTTTTGACAACTATGAGAGACAATTACCTTTCACAACTGGTTCAGGACCCAACAAGAAGGGGGGCACTGCTAGAGGGGGCACTGCTAGACTTAATATTAACCAATAAGCCAGATCGCATATCAAATATACGAGTTGGGGGTCACTTGGCTAACTGTGATCACAAAATAATACGTTTTCATGTAACCTTTAATAAGATGTGTAGTAGAGGGATTACAAGGACACTAAACTTCAGGAAGGCAAATTTCCAACGGTTGAGAGATGATCTTAGTGCAATAAACTGGGACGATATCCTGAGACATAAAGCTACCCAAAGCAAATGGGAGACATTTATTAGCATCCTGAATAGGACCTGTGCACAATACAGTATATACCCTATGGAAATAAACATGCTAGAAATAGGAGGAAACCACTATGGCTAAATAGAGCTGTAAGGGGCGCAATAAGTGACAAAAAGAAAGCATTCAGAGAACTAAAGCAAGTAGGTAGTGATGAGGCACTAAATAAATATAGAAAATTAGATAAATTCTGTAAAAACCAAATCAAGGCAGCAAAGATTGAGGCAGAGACTCAATGCCAGAGAAAGTAAAAATAATCCCAAAATATTCTTTACATAAATAGTAAAAAACTAAAAAAATGATAGTGTTGGCCTCCTTAAAAGTAGTCTGGGTAAAATGGTCCATGAGGATGAGGAAAAAGCCAATATGCTGAATAATTTTTTTTCAGCCGTATTTACACAAGAAAATCGCATGACAGAAAACATGATTAGTAATAACAAAAATTCTCCAGTAAATGTCACTTGCTTAACCCAGCAGGAAGTACGGCGGCGTCTAAAAATCACTAAGGTTAACAAATCCCCGGGCCCGGATGGGATACACCCGCGAGTACTGCAGGAACTAAGTAACGTCATAGATAGACCATTATTTTTAATCTTTAAAGATTCCATAATAACAGGGTCTGTACCACAGGACTGGCGTATAGCAAATGTGGTGCCAATATTCAAAACGGGGACAAAAACTGAACTTGGAAATTATAGGCCAGTAAGCTTAACCTCTACTGTGGATAAAATCCTGGAGGGTTTCCTAAGAGATGCTATACTAGAGTATCTGAAGAAGAATAACCTCATGACTAGTGTTGAGCGATACCTTCCGATATCGGGAAATATCGGATCGGATTGGATCGGACCGATACCCAAAAGGTATCGGATGTCGCCGATTCCGATGCCGAAACCCAATGCAAGTCAATGGGACAGAAATATCGGAATAAAAATAAACCCTTTCTTTCCTTGGAGGTTAATTCTACATGAAGGAAAACAACTAAGAATAATGTAGAATGTATTGGGGGAGGTGGGGGGACAATAAATGCATAGAGGTTTAGCCCAATCAAATGGAATAGCAGGAATTAATATTTTTTTTAATACGTTCTGAGTTACGGAAATATTGACTATGTTAAGTTTTTTTATATTTTGCCAGATATTTATGTTTCACTACTTCCATGCTCTTCACCTTCTTTTATACTTCTCCCACACTTTCTCCTTCATCATCCTCAGCATCAGCATCTTTTTCATCAACATCTTCTTTATCTTCTTCATATTATTCTTTTTTTTTACATTCTTCATACTATTATTCTTCTTCATATTCTACTTCTTCATCTTCTTCATATTCTTCTTCTTCATCATGTTCTTATTTGTGACAGGCATTCCTGTAGTTATCTATAAAAGTTTGAACATTACACCTTTCGTTCTGCCCGTCACAAAAGATTTACAACAGGATTTGTCTGCGTTCAGTTTGGCCTGCAGCAGCAGGTCTTTTCCAGGGGCACCACGAGGAGGAACAGACTCACCCCCATACACTGCTTAGTCATCTTCTGCTTATAATTTAGATAATATATTTTGCTCTGATTTTTAGTCTTATGCTTAATGTTCTTCCTCTTTTTGTTCTGCAGCTTCTTGTACTTCTGCTTCTTGGTTTTCTGTCTCTTGTTCTTCTGTATCTTGGTGGTTGTCTTCTTGTTCTTTGTCCTCTTGGTCATCTTCTTCAGGGTCATCTTCTTGGTCTTCTTCGGGGTGGTCTTCAGGGTCGTCGTCTTCATGGTCGTCGTCTTCGGGGTCCTCGTCTTCTTCGGGGTGGTCTTCAGGGTAGTCGTCTGCAGGGTCGTCGTCTTCGGGGTCCTTGTCTTCTTCGGGGTGGTCTTCAGGGTAGTCATCTTCAGAGTCCTCATCTTCAGGGTCGTCGTCTTCGGGGTCCTCGTCTTCTTCGGGGTGGTCTTCAGGGTCGTCGTCTTCAGGGTCATCGTCTTCGGGGTCCTTGTCTTCTTCGGGGTGGTCTTCAGGGTCCTCGTCTTCAGGGTCCTCGTCTTCTTCGGGGTGGTCTTCAGGGTCGCAGTCTTCAGGGTCGTCATCTTCGGGGTCCTCGTCTTCTTCGGGGTGGTCTTCAGGGTCCTCATCTTCAGGGTCCTCATCTTCGGGGTCCTCGTCTTCTTCGGGGTGGTCTTCAGGGTCCTCGTCTTCAGGGTCCACATCAGGGAGATCCAGAGTGATTACCAAGAACCATTTCAAAAAGCTTGAACTTGGAAATGTAGCAGAAGGTACAAGAAGGCTGAGGAACTGCCGAGAACCAGTTGATGGTACTGGAACCCGGATGGGTAGCAGCGGGTACAAGAGCCAATGGAACTACCGAGGACCAGCTGACAGTACTGGAACTCAGTTACTAAGCAGGAGGTACCTGTGCCAGAAAGCACTACCAAGGACCAGCAGACGTTGGTGGAACTTGGATACCGAGAAGGAGGCACCTAAGCCAAAGGCACTGCCGAGAACCAGCTGACGGTACTGGAACCCGGATGGGTAGCAGAAGGTACCCATGAAAAAAAAAGTTGCAAGGCCGCGAGCCGGCCGCAGTTACCGAAACTCACAGTCCTACAGGGGGTGCTTGTCTTATTGGCACTATGGAACCAGCCTTCATTGCCAGATCGCGCAGCCCACATAGGAGTCGCCTAAACTGCAGGCACCATAGAGTCGGCTAACCCGACCGCAACACGACAGGACAACGCATTGGAGGCAAAGTGACGTTAACACTACCCGGAAACAGCTGGCGTGCTGGAACCAGGCTGGGCAGGAGGGAGTACCCGTGCCAAAGACACTGCCGAGAACCGGCTGATGGCACTGGAACCCGGATGGGTAGCAGAAGGTACAAGAGCCAATGGAACTACCGAGGACCAGCTGACGGTACTGGAACTCGGTTACTAAGCAGGAGGTACCTGTGCCAGAAAGCACTACCAAGGACCAGCAGACGTTGGTGGAACTTGGATACCGAGAAGGAGGCACCTAAGCCAAAGGCACTGCCGAGAACAAGCTGATGGTACTGGAACCCGGATGGCTAGCAGAAGGTACAAGAGTGAATGGAACTACCGAGGACCAGCTGACGGTACTGGAACCCGGTTACTAAGCAGGAGGTACCTGTGCCAGAAAGCACTACCAAGGACCAGCAGACATTGGTGGAACTTGGATACCAAGAAGGAGGCACACAAGCCAAAGGCACTGCGGAGAACCAGCTGACGGTACTCTAACCTGGATGGGTAGCAGAAGGTACCCATGAAAAAAAAAGTTGCAAGGCCGCGAGCCGGCCGCAGTTACCAAAAGCCACAGTCCTACAGGGGGTGCTTGTCTTATTGGCACTATGGAACCAGCCTTCATTGCCAGATCCCGCAGCCCACATAGGAGTCACCTAAACTGCAGGCACCATAGAGTCGGCTATCCCGACCGCAACACGACAGGACAACGCATTGGAGGCAAAGTGACGTTGACACTACCCGGAAACAGCTGGCGTGCTGGAACCAGGCTGGGCAGGAGGGAGTACCCGTGCCAAAGACACTGCCAGGAACCAGCTGACGGTACTGGAACCCGGATGGGTAGCAGAAGGTACTAGAGCCAATGGAACTACCGAGGACCAGCTGACGGTACTGGAACTCGGTTGCTAAGCAGGAGGTACCTGTACCAGAAAGCACTACCAAGGACCAGCAGACATTGGTGGAACTTGGATACCGAGATGGAGGCACCTAAGCCAAAGGCACTGCCGAGAACCAGCTGACGGTACTGGAACCCGGATGGGTAGCAGAAGGTACAAGAGCAAATGGAACTACCGAGGACCAGCTGACGGTACTGGAACTCGGATGGGTAGCAGAAGGTACAAGAGCCAATGGAACTACCGAGGACCAGCTGGAACTCGGTTACTAAGCAGGAGGTACCTGTGCCAGAAAGCACTACCAAGGACCAGCAGACATTGGTGGAACTTGGATACCGAGAAGGAGGCACCTAAGCCAAAGGCACTGCCGAGAATCAGCTGACGGTACTGGAACCCGGATGGGTAGCAGAAGGTAAAAGAGCGAATGGAACTACCGAGGACCAGCTGACAGTACTGGAACCCGGATGGGTAGCAGAAGGTATAAGAGCAAATGGAACTACCGAGGACCAGCTGACGGTACTGGAACCCGGATGGGTAGCAGAAGGTTCAAGAGCCAATGGAACTACCGAGGACCAGCTGACGGTACTGGAACTCGGTTACTAAGCAGGAGGTACCTGTGCCAGAAAGCACTACCAAGGACCAGCAAACATTGGTGGAACTTGGATACCGAGAAGGAGGCACCTAAGCCAAAGGCACTGCCGAGAAACAGCTGACGGTACTGGAACCCGGATGGGTAGCAGAAGGTACCCATGAAAATAAAAGTTGCAAGGCCGCGAGCCGGCCGCAGTTACCGAAACTCACAGTCCTACAGGGGGTACTTGTCTTATTGGCACTATGGAACCAACCTTCATTGCCAGATCCCGCAGCCCACATAGGAGTCACCTAAACTGCAGGCACCATAGAGTCGGCTAACCCGACCGCAACACGACAGGACAACGCATTGGAGGCAAAGTGACATTGACACTACCCGGAAACAGCTGGCGTGCTGGAACCAGGCTGGGAAGGAGGGAGTATCCGTGCCAAAGACACTGCCGGGAACCAGCTGACGGTACTGGAACCCGGATGGGTAGCAGAAGGTACAAGAGCCAATGGAACAACCGAGGATCAGCTGACGGTACTGAAACTCGGTTACTAAGCAGGAGGTACCTGTGCCAGAAAGCACTACCAAGGACCAGCAGACGTTGGTGGAACTTGGATACCGAGAAGGAGGCACCTAAGCCAAAGGCACTGCCGAGAACCAGCTGATGGTACTGGAACCCGGATGGGTAGCAGAAGATACAAGAGCAAATGGAACTACCGAGGACCAGCTGACGGTACTGGAACCCGGATGGGTAGCAGAAGGTACAAGAGCCAATGGAACTACCGAGGACCAGCTGACGGTACTTGAACCTGGTTACTAAGCAGGAGGTACCTGTGCCAGAAAGCACTACCAAGGACCAGCAGACGTTGGTGGAACTTGGATACCGAGAAGGAGGCACCTAAGCCAAAGGCACTGCCGAGAACCAGCTGACGGTACTGGAAACCGGATGGGTAGCAGAAGGTACCCGTGAAAAAAAAAGTTGCAGGGCCACGACCCGGCCGCAGTTACCAAAACCCACAGTCCTACAGGGGGTGCTTGTCCTATTGGCACTATGAAAGCAGCCTTCATTGCCAGATCCCGCAGCCCACATAGGAGTCACCTAAACTGCAGGCACCATAGAGTCGGCTAACCCGACCGCAACACGACAGGACAACGCATTGGAGGCAAAGTGACGTTGACACTACCCGGAAACAGCTGGCGTGCTGGAACCAGGCTGGGCAGGAGGGAGTACCCGTGCCAAAGACACTGCTGGGAAACAGCTGGCGGTGCTGGAACTCAGGGTAAATACTAAAAACAGAGTGGAGCCAGAGGCCTAATTGGAGCAAGTTTAAAATCTGTAGTAGTGTGAATGTGGACAGAGCAGGAGAAATTGCCGGACACACAGCAGGGGAACAGCTGATGTTACTGAACCCCAATAACATGGCAGCCAGTGTTGACTGTGCAGACGGCACCTCTGAGCGCCAACTGGCGGTGTTGGAGCTCAGGGATAATACTGAAAACAGAGGAGCCGGAGGTGTAATTGGAGCAACTTTAAAATCTGTAGTAGTGTGAATGTGGACAGAGCAGGAGAAATTGCCGTACACACAGCAGGGGAACAGCTGACGTTACTGAAACCCAATAACCCGGCAGCAAGTGTTGACTGTGCAGACGGCACTTCTGAGCAGCAACTAGCGGTGTTGGAGCCCAGGGTAAATACTAAAAACAAAGGAGCCAGAGGTCTAATTGGAGCAAGTTTTAAATCTGTAGTACAGTGGATGTGGACAGAGCAAGAGAATTTGCCGGACACACAGCTGGGGATCAGCTGACGTTACTGAACCCCAATAACACTGGAGCAAGCGTTGACTGTGCAGACGGCACTCCTGAGCAGCAACTAGCGGTGTTGGAGCCCAGGGTAAATACTAAAAACAGAGAAGCCAGAGGTGTAATTGGAGCAAGTTTTAAATCTTTAGTACAGTGGATGGGGACAGAGCAGGAGAATTTGCCGGACACACAGCTGGGGATCAGCTGACGTTACTGAACTCCAATAACACTAGAGCAAGCATTGACTGTGGAGACGGCACTTCTGAGCAGCAACTAGCGGTGTTGGAGCCCAGGGTAAATACTAAAAACAGAGGAGCCAGAGGTGTAATTGGAGCAAGTTTTAAATCTGTAGTACAGTGGATGTGGACAGAGCAGGGGAATTTGCCGGACACACAGCTGGGGATCAGCTGACGTTACTGAACCCCAATAACACTGGAGCAAGCGTTGACTGTGCAGACGGCACGTCTGAGCAGCAACTAGCGGTGTTGGAGCCCAGGGTAAATACTAAAAGCAGAGGAGCCAGAAGTGTAATTGGAGCAAGTTTTAAATCTGTAGTACAGTGGATGTGGACAGAGCAAGAGAATTTGCCGGACACACAGCTGGGGATCAGCTGACGTTACTGAACCCCAATAACACTGGAGCAAGCGTTGACGGTGTAGACGGCACTTCTGAGCAGCAACTAGCGGTGTTGGAGCCCAGGGTAAATACTAAAAGCAGATGAGCCAGAGGTCTAATTGGAGCCAGTTTTAAATCTGTAGTACAGTGGATGTGGACAGAGCAGGAGAATTTGCCGGACACACAGCTGGGGATCAGCTGACGTTACTGAACCCCAATAACACTGGAGCAAGCGTTGACTGTGCAGACGGCATGTCTGAGCAGCAACTAGCGGTGTTGGAGCCCAGGGTAAATACTAAAAACAGAGGAGCCAGAGGTGTAATTGGAGCAAGTTTTAAATCTGTAGTACAGTGGATGTGGACAGAGCAGAAGAATTTTTCGGACACACAGCTGGGGATCAGCTGACGTTACTGAACCCCAATAACACTGGAGCTAGCGTTGACTGTGCAAATGGCATGTCTGAGCAGCAACTAGCGGTGTTGGAGCCCAGGGTAAATACTAAAAGCAGACGAGCCAGAGGTGTAATTAGAGCAAGTTTTAAATCTGTAGTACAGTGGATGTGGACAGAGCAAGAGAATTTTCTGGACACACAGCTGGGGATCAGCTGACGTTACTGAACCCCAATAACACTGGAGCAAGCGTTGACTGTGCAGACGGCACTTCTGAGCAGCAACTAGCGGTGTTGGAGCCCAGGGTAAATACTAAAAACAGAGGAGCCAGAGGTGTAATTGGAGCAAGTTTTAAATCTGTAGTACAGTGGATGTGGACAGAGCAGGAGAATTTGCCGGACACACAGCTGGGGATCAGCTGACGTTACTGAACCCCAATAAATCTGGAGCAAGCGTTGACTGTGCAGACGGCACTTCTGAGCAGCAACTGGCGGTGTTGGAGCTCAGGGTAAATACTAAAAGCAGAGGAGCCAGAGGTGTAATTGGAGCAAGTTTTAAATCTGTAGTACAGTGGATGTGGACAGAGCAGGAGAATTTGCCGGACACACAGCTGGGGATCAGCTGACGTTACTGAACCCCAATAACATGGCAGCAAGCATTGACTGTGCAGACGGCACTTCTGAGCAGCAACTGGCAGTGTTGGAGCTCAGGGATTACAGTTCAGGTGGTAGAAACATGAACACAACAGGAGACCTGGATACTGTTGCCAACCAATTATTTATTCTGGAAGAGGACTGGCAAATTCATGCAAGATCCAGGCCTTGTTCATTTTCAGAAAAGTAAGCCGGTCAACGTTATCTGAGGATAGGCACATGTGACGGTCTGTTAGTACACCACCTGCGGTACTAAAGACGCGTTCCGATAATACACTAGCAGCAGGGCAAGTCAGCACCTCCAATGCATACTGGCTAAGCTCTGGCCATGTATCCAGCTTAGAGACCCAAAACTTGAAGGGGGAAGAGCCATCTGGGAGTACACTGAGAGGGCAAGACATGTAGTCTGTCACCATCTGACGGAAACGTTGCCTCCTGCTGACTGGAGCCGTCTGTGATGGTGTAGACATTTGTGACGGCGGGGACACAAAACTTTGCCACATTTGGGCCATACTGGTCTTGCCTTCTGCTGAGGCGCTGCTTCTGCTCCCTCTTTGTGCAGAGCTTCATCCACTGCCTCGAAGCACTGAGCTGCTTTGTAAAGCACTAGCAGCACTGCTCTCGGTTGGAATGGAGAACATGATGGAATGCACCAGTGCGTCTTGGTATTCCCGCATTTTACTCTCCCGGTTCAACTGTGTTATGAGGCTTTGTAAGTTGTCCCGGTAGCGAGGATCTAGGAGGGTGGACACCCAATAATCAGCCGTGTTGAGAATGTGGGCGATGCGGCGGTCGTTTCTCAGGCACTGCAGCATGAAATCAACCATGTGCTGCAGACTGCCAACTGGCCAAGAAACGCTGTCCCCTGCTTGAGGCGTGATCTCTGCCTGCTCTGCATCACCCCACCCTCGCTCTAGATACTGACTACTAGAGCATTGTGTACCTCCCTCCTCTGGACAGATGTCTTCCTCCTCCATTGACTCCTCCTCATCCTCCTCACAAAGTGTCCCCTGCCTAGGCCTTTGTGAGGAACCACGTTGCGCAGACTGTGCAGAAGCCGATGGCATTTGTGACTCCTCATCCTCCACCTCTTCCAAAACCTCCTCCCTTAGTGCTTGCAGTGTTTTTTCAAGCAGGCAGATAAGGGGGATAGTCATGCTGACTAGTGCATCATCTGCACTCGCCATCCGCGTGGAATAATCGAAGGCACGCAAAACATGGCAAATGTCCTTCATAGAGGCCCACTCAGTGGTGGTGAAGTGTGAACGGTGCGCACTGCAACTTGTTTGCGCCTGCTGCAGCTGGTACTCCATTACTGCTGCCTGCTGCTCACACAACCTCTCCAACATATGTAACGTTGAATTCCACCAGGTGGGTAGGTCACATATGATGCGATGTTCCAGAAGACGTAATCGGCGCTGCAGAGCTGCAATGCGCGATCTTGCGTTGCTGGAATGCCGCAAGTGAGCGCACTCTATGCGTACCTTGTGAAGCAGTGCATCAAGATCCTGATAGTCCCTCAAAAAACTCTGCACGACCAAGTTGAGCACATGTGCCAGACATGGGATGTGAGTGAGGTTGCCTAGGCCCAGAGTTGCCACCAGATTTCGGCCATTGTCACACACTACCATGCCTGGCCGGAGATTCGCTGGCACAAACCACACGTCGCTCTGCTGCTTGATGGCATCCCAGAGCTCCTGCGCTGTGTGGCTTCGATTCCCCAAAGAAATTAATTTTAATACGGCCTGTTGACGTTTGGCCACGGCTGTGCTCATATCGATCATCATAACAGGTAACCGTTCACGGGTCGATGTGGAGGTAGACCGTGACGGCTCCTGCAGCGCTGATTCAGAGGAGTATGAGGAGGAGTCAATGTGTATAGACTGGATTCCTGCAATCCTTGGAGTTGGCAGAACACGTACAGCGCCACTCTCAAGATCTGTACCCGGCTCCACAACATTTACGCAATGGGCAGTGAGGGAAAGGTATCGTCCCTGTCCATGCTTACTTGTCCACGCATCGGTGGTCAGGTGGACCTTGCTACTGACGGCGTTTTGTAGCGCATGTTTAATTTTTCCCTCCACATGCTGTTGCAGGGCAGGGACGGCTTGCCTGCTGAAATAAAAGCGGCTGGGCACGTTGTATTGTGGGACTGCCAATGCCATAAAGTTACGGAAGGTGTCAGTCTCCACCAGCCTGAATGATAGCATTTCAAGCAGTAGTTTAGCAATGCCAGCATTCAGAGCCTGTGCTCGGGGGTGGTTTGCTGAGTATGGGCGCCTTTTCTCCCATGCCTGTGCTAACGATGGCTGTAGACTGGCCTGGGAGTGTGAGGATGACAGGGAAAGTGGTGCTGTGGGTGGAATTACACTGTGTCTCTGTACAACAGTGCCAGAGGTTCTTCCATGGCAATCCTGTGAGGAAGCCGAACCAGCTGTGTGTGAGCTGGAGGAAGAGGCTACAATATGAGCTGAAGAGGTGGTAGGTGGTGCTGTAGGTTGGCCTAGGTCTTCAGTGTGTCTTTGTAACTCCACCACATGCTTGGTTTGCACATGTTTCCACATATTTGTGGTATTGAGGTTGCTGACACTTTTCCCTCTTTTCACCTTCTGATTACACAGCTTGCATTTGACAAAGCAAATGTCATCTGCAACTGTGTCAAAAAAGGACCAGGCACTGCAAGTCTTGGGAGAGCCCGCTTTGGATTTTGGAAGAGCCATGCTCCTAATGGGTGCCGAAGTGGAGGCTACAGGCAACCAAGTCTGCCCCCTCCCTCTCCCTCCTTTTTGGGATGTTCGGGGAATCTCTTCCTCAGAGCTGCTCCCACCACCTTCCTGTCCCTCAAGCCATGATGGGTCAAGGACCTCATCATCTACACCACCCTCTTCAAACAACTGCTTCTACTGGGTAGTCTCAACAGCACAGTACGCACCAGAAAGTGGCACCTGAGTCTCATCATCAGATGCGTACTGAGGTGTGCTGCTGACCATAGGCACTGGCCCACCCGCCTCTTCAGATTCAGAGAGACAAAACGGTTGCGCATCACTGCATACTACCTATTCTTCAAATTCTCGAATTAAGCTTGGCTGGCCCCCTCTTTCCAAGCCAAGAGATTCAGAGAACAGAAGTAGAGATGGCTCCTGTCCAGGGCTCTCTGACTGCCTGGGCAATTTGGCAGGTGGTGAAGAGACAGATGGGTGCTCTTCAGTGCTCAGGACCTGAGAGGATCTGGAACTAATTGAAGTCGATGCGTTAGCTGCCATTAATCCGACAACAGCTTCAATTTGGTCCTCCCGCAGCAGTGGGGTACGGCTAGCTCCTACAAAGCTGTGCATAAAGGACTGTTCCCTGGTAATACTGGGGGATGCTGAGTCACTGGTGCCCGCAGCAGGCACAGAATCCCCACGTCCTCTCCCTGCAGGCACAGAATCCTCACGTCCTCTCCCTGCAGAAACTCCACGCCCACGACCACGACCACATGCCTTACTCCCTGCCTTCTTTGTCTTGGTAGACTGGTAAAGATAGGCAGAAAAGTACTAAGGGCTTAGTGTGCTTATTCCTGAACAGCTGCTAACAAGTATAAGAAACACTAATTTTATAAAGTGTGGACTAGACTTTAATATGAGCTAATGTGGCCTACACAACTGTAAAGTGGAGTGTTTGGTGAACTTTATTTAGGTTTCTTTTGTCACAAAAAGACACTAGATGTGCCCAAAGATGTGACGCGCCCCCTGGGCCGAGTGTACACGCGTGTGGGTTACCCAGAGCCGGGTCTCTGGGGGTTGTAGTCTCCGTGGCGGCGACCCGGTCCCGTGGCTCAGGGTGGTCAAACCAGTGGCAGTCTTTATAGGGTTTTTGTGGTTTAATGTCCAACTACACCACCCGTGGATTGCGATCAGGGTGTACCGCCGCTGCGAGGCAGTCCGCTGAGGCTGGTGTGGTGTGCGCAGCTAAAGATGGGATAACTCCACACGGGATGAGTATGGCCTCGGGGCAGGGAATGTGGATGATGGGAGTGATGGTGCGCTGGCATCCCAGTACTAGTAGTGCTGTATGCGGTGAGAAAGCAGGAACGACTCAGAGTCTTTGCAGTGCAGTTCAGGGTCTTTACTGATGATATTAAGGCAGACCCTCCCGGGAGTACTGGCTAGTATAAGGGGCCTGGTCAGTCTGTGAGCAAGCAGGAGTTCCCCTGGCCAGGTGGAGTTGTAGGCCTCCCCGTCTATCTGCACTCTTCCTGGCTATCTTGCTGTAAGCGAGTGAAAGTAGCCCACGTCCCTGAGT
The DNA here is from genome assembly GCF_046119375.1 of Phyllobates terribilis. Classification (NCBI taxonomy): domain Eukaryota; kingdom Metazoa; phylum Chordata; class Amphibia; order Anura; family Dendrobatidae; genus Phyllobates; species Phyllobates terribilis. Next base: position 878,920,376 of record NW_027362762.1, read on the forward strand.
ATACCGTGTGGTGCTCACCCGTATGGCTGGTGACTTGGGGCCTTCTGATAGCCTCCGCTCCTCGATGGCGGTACTGGTCCCTTCCTTGTGACTGAGCCTCCGGGCTTCTATGGCCAGAGGACCTGGAATCCCCTGCCAGCGGGTTTCTGCTGCTGGACTGAGAGGTTCCCACAGCCTCGGACTCCATTGTCCGGTCGTAGTCTCTTCAGCCAGGACGAGCAATATCTGCTTCCAGTCCCTGGCACTCAGCTCCTGCTCCTACAGAGCTCCTAGCTGTTTCTCGCCCTGTGTCTGGAACTTCACTCCAGGCTCTGTCTAACTAACCCCGCCCCAGATCCAGTTTATATAGGGCAGGTTCCTCCCCTATGTGGCCTGGGACAGGAGCTGTTGCATGTTTAAGGGTTCCTGACCAGGAAACCTCCCACCTGCTCTCAGACGTAATATTTCTATTACTGTGGTAACCAAACCCCTGGGGTGCCACAGATGTAATACCGATAGTATCACAAACTTTTTGTAGCTATTACAATGCAGGAAGGTAACCTACAATGCAATAGATGAGGCTACAAAAAATAGGCTAATACTAATCTGGCTGGGGCTGCAGGGCACAATGCTGCAGAAAGGCTCCTCTATCTACTCCTATATAGTGTGTTTGGAGCCAATGTAGCTGAATACGGATGGAACCACCACACTAATAGGAGAAATCAGGAAAAATGATAAATTAGCAAAAAAGGACAATGTATGAGGCAGTGACGCACGCTGAGCGCACTACAACCAGACGTGGCTGAAGCACATGACTCGCCCCCTGGGCCACGTGGGAAACCCGGAGCTGGGCCTCTGGTGGGATGCTGGGGGTGGTAGTCTCAGTGTGGCGGCGACCCGGTCCGTGGCTCAGGGTGGTCAAACCAGTGGCACCCGTGGATTGCGGTCAGTGGGGACCGCCGCTGCGCTGCAGGCCGCTGAGGCTGATGTTGTAAGCGCAGCCAAGTATGGGATAACTCCCCACGGGAGAAGTATTGCCTCAGGGCAGCTAGTGTGGATGATGGGAGTGATGGTGTGAGCGTCCCAGTACCAATGGTGCTGGTGCGGCGATGAAACAGAGACGTGTGGTGCAGTTCAGGGTCTTTACTGATGGTATAAAGCAGACCCTCCCGGGAGTACTGGTTAGCAGTAGAGGCCTGGTCAGTCTGTGAGCAAGCAGGATGTCCCCCTGGCCAGGTGGAGTTGTAGGCCACCCCGTCTATCTGCACTCTTTCCTGGCTACCTTGCTCTATGCGGGTAGAAGTAGCCCACGTCCCTGAGTATACCGTGTGGTGCTCACCCATATGGCCGGTGACTTGGGGCCTTCTGTTAGCCTCCGCTCCACGATGGCGGTGCTGGTCCCTTGCTTGTGACCGTGCCTCCGGGCTTCTAAGGCCAGAGGACCTGGAATCCCCTGCCGGTTGGATTCTGCTGCTGGACCTGGATGTCCCCACAGCCTCGGACTCCGTGTCCAGGTTTAGTGCCTTCAGCCAAGTCGAGCTATCTAGCTTCCAGCCTCTGGCACTCACTCCTGCTCCTACAGAGCTCCTGCTGTATCTTTCCCTCTCCAAGCTCTGACTCACTTAATCCCGCCCCAGACCCAGTTTATAAGGGCAGATTCCTCCCCTCCCAGGCCTGGGCGGGCAGTGTTGCATGCTTAGGGCTCCTGACCAGAGAAACCTCCCACTTGCTCTCAGACATAATATTTCTATTACTGTGGCAACCAGACCCCTGGGGTGCCACACACACACTACAGCATGAGCTGCACTCACACACAGAGACCTTGCAGACAGGCGTGAACAGTGCAGATGCAGAGCACTGTGCACTAGCGCTGCAAGACAAAAAAAATTCTCTATCTACTCCTATATAGTGTGTTTGGAACCAATTTAGCTGAATACGGATGGAACCACCACACTAATAGGAGAAATCAGGAAAAATGATAAATTAGCAAAAAAGGACAATGTATGAGGCAGTGACGCACGCTGAGCGCACTACAACCAGACGTGGCTGAAGCACACACTACAGCGTGAGCTGCACTCACACACAGAGACCTTGCAGACAGCCGTGAACAGTGCAGATGCAGAGCACTGTGCACTAGCGCTGCAAGACAAAATAAAACTTCTCTAACTACTCCTATATAGTGTGTTTGGAACCAATGTAGCTGGATACGGATGGAACCACCACACTAATAGGAGAAATCAGGAAAAACGATCAATTAGCAAAAAAGGACAATGTATGAGGCAGTGACGCACGCTGAGCGCACTACAACCAACTTGGCTGAAGCACACACTACAGCGTGAGCTGCACTCACACACAGAGACCTTGCAGACAGCAGTGAACAGCACAGAGAACTGTGCACTAGCGCTGCAAGGCACAGCGGTTTATAAAGTAGCTTGGGTAAAGCAGAATAGAGCAAATAGGTAGCTAAAACTGTCCCTCAGAACAACAGAGTCCTATCCCTAACTGAATTCACAGCAGAGTGAGCTCAAAATGGCGGCGGCGGCTTTTATAGTGCATCATGACATCATTTCAGCAGCCAATCACAGCCATGTCATTAGTTAACATGCCTACATGCCTAACAGGATGTGCCCACACTTCTTAGGATCCTCATTGGCTGAATAAAATGAAACTGGCTCATTGCATTATGGGAACTTCCGTTTCCGGTATACGATATTCTAAAAGTATCGGAATTAAGTATCGGAATTTCGATACCACGAATATCGGCCGATACCCGATATTTCAGTATCAGAATGCTCAACACTACTCATGACCCAATATCAACATGGGTTTGCGAGGAACCTTTCCTGTCAAACTAATCTGATCAGTTTTTATGAGGAGGAAAGTTCCGGACTGGACCAAGGAAATGCAGTGGATGTTGTGTATATGGACTTTTCAAAAGCTTTTGATAGGGTTCCACACAAAAGGTTGATACATAAAATGAGAACAATGGGGATAGGGGAAAATACTCAGTTAACAGTGGGGTACCACAGGGGTCAGTATTGGGCCCCCTTCTTTTTAACATATTTATTAATGACCTTGTAGGGGACATACAGAGTAATATTTCAATATTTGCAGATGACACTAAACTCTGCAGGGTAATCAATAGAGATGAGGAGTGTTCGACTCGAACTGTTCGCCAATCTCAAATTTGAGCTGTTTTGGGCGGTGTTCGAGTCGTTTGACGAACTCGAACGATTTGCAAAAAATTCATCTGTTCGAGGTTATGTTCGATAACTGTTCGTGCACCAAAAGCGCAACTGGATTTTTTCACAGTAATACTGTTAATCAATGCTAATAGAAAGTTTCAGTGTAGAGTGGGCGGGGGGAGGGGCAGGGGATGGATCTCTGCAGAAATAATGCCGATCTCCATTTTTTTTCCTTTCTCGCATTTACAGTGGGGCAGTGCAGTCTGTAAGCTTATGAGCAGCGCACACACGCATCAAAGAGCTTTTTTTTCACACAAGCAAGGGCATGTGTCATTGGCTGTGTATGTCACATGTCCTTGCCCTATAAGACCCAGCCATTTTCCCCATCGCCACCATTTTCTCACTGCTGCAGCTGAGTGTTAGACGGCACGGCTGCTGCTGTGGGCACTATACAGTATAACTGTGTGAATTGCGAGCGAATTTCCAGTTACATAGAGAGATAGGTTTAGGGAGTAGGGACTAGTTCTAATTGCAGCCCTTTTGAGGGCTAGGTTACAGCAGTTCATAGCATTTTTTGCCAGGCAGGTCTGTGCCAGTGCTGTGCATGTGTTTTTCACAGCATTTGGTGAAATGTAGCTCAGCCAATCCTTTTGGGCCTGTAGCAGTGTCTGTTAGTCATTGGAGTAGCCTATCTGTGTTGCAAGCTACACCACCTGTGTACCTAATACCAATTTTTTACTGCATCTAAGCCAGCCAATCCTTTTGGGCCTGTAGTAGTGTCTGGTAGTCAGTGGAGTAGCCCATCTGAAGCAAGCTACACCACCTGTGTATCTAATAACAATTTTTTACTGCATTTAACCCAGTAAATCCTTTTGGGCATAGTAGCAGTGTCTCGTAGTCAGCGGAGTAGCTCACCTGTGAAGGAAGCTACCCCGCCTGTGTATCTAATTCTAATTTTTTACTGCATCTAACCCAGGAAATCTTTTTGGGCCTAGTAGCAGTGTCTGGTAGTCAGTGGAGTAGCCCACCTGTGAAGGAAGCTACACCACCTGTGTATCTGACGCGCCCCCTGGGCCGTGTGTGCGTGAGGATACCCAGAACCGGATCTGTTGTGGATGCTGGGGGTTATAGTCTTCGTGGCGGCGACCCGGTCCGTGCCCAGGGCGGTCAAACCAGTGGCAGTCTATTTATGTGGTTTTTATGAAATTAAATGTCCGACTACGCCACCCGTGGATTGCGGTCAAAGTGAACCGCCGCTGCAGGGCAGACCTCTGAGGCTGGTGTTGTGGGTGCAGCAGAGGGTAGTATAACTCCCCACAGGAGGAGTATAGCCTCAGGGCAGCAAGTGCAGATGTTGGGGGTGATGGTGCGCGGGAGCAGCAGTAACGACACAGAGTCCTGTAATGCAGTCCAGGTATTTACTCACAGTTCTTTATCCACGTTACTACAGCTGGTCATAACGTCCCACGTTGCACTGTGTTCACCAGGTGAGGGGCTCGGCCTACTCCCAGTTAACTTTGGAGCGTTTCACAGGTCCCCCTTTGTGTGTCCTTTCTCTGGCCTTTCATACCCCGCCAGTGACCTCGCTTCTGTCCGGCTGCCTCGGGCCTTCTCTGGTAAAACTTGGCGCCGTTTCCCTGACCCTATGTGGTGCCTTCCTAGCGGGTATAGCGAGGGGCTGCACCACATAAAATGTCACAACCTCCTGGTCTAGCTGGGGGTAGTTCCCCACCTCTACTAGTTTCGGAGACCGGTCTCCCCCTTTGGCCTGGCCCTTCTACGCAGGTAGATTCGGGCGTGCGGTGGCGACTCGCCAGTCCACACCCCTGGGGTCCCTTCCTTGTTCCTGGAGCCTCCTCCGCTCCTCTTCCTTCCTTCTCCTTCCTTCTCCTTCCTGCAGGCTCCGGCCGCTCTCTCCGGCCCATGCAGAGCCTCTGCTCCCAGCCTCCTTCTCTCCCAACTACTGAACTGAACTCAACTCCACTGAACTAAGATGGCTCCCACCTTTTATACCTCCCTCTAGGTGCGCCCAGGAACTGCCCTCTCCCTCCAATGCACTACAGGGTTCCCCCTTCCTCGGTGTTCCCTCCCCCCACTCCAGCCAGGGACAGGGACTGTCGTGCTCTACTTGGAGCATATTGGTCGCCCTGAACCCCGAAAATGTGGTGTAATGCATGCAGGTGTCGGGGTCCTGATTCACACTCCATCCTTACCTGGAAGTGAGATATCGCACATCTGGTTGAGATGCAATACCTCTGTAGTGGCCGAACCCTCGGGGCGCTACATATCTAATTTTAATTTTTTACTGCATCTAACCCAGGAAATCTTTTTGGGCCTAGTAGCAGTGTCTGGTAGTCAGCGGAGTAGCCTACCTGTGAAGGAAGCTACACCGCCTGTGTATCTAATTCTAACCCAGGAAATCTTTTTGGGCCTAGTAGCAGTGTCTGGTAGTCAGTGGAGTAGCCCACCTGTGAAGGAAGCTACACCGCCTGGGTATCTAATTCTAATTTTTTACTGCATCTAACCCAGGAAATCTTTTTGGGCCTAGTAGCAGTGTCTGGTAGTCAGCTGAGTAGCCCACCTGTGAAGGAAGCTACACCGCCTGTGTATCTAATTCTAATTTTTTACTGCATCTAACCCAGTAAATACTTTTGGGCATAGTAGCAGTGTCTCGTAGTCAGCGGAGTAGCCTACCTGTGAAGGAAGCTACACCGCCTGTGTATCTAATTCTAAATTTTTACTGCATCTAACCCAGAAAATCATTTTGGGCCTAGTAGCAGTGTCTGGTAGTCAGTGGAGTAGCCCATCTGAAGCAAGCTACACCACCTGTGTATCTAATTTTAATTTTTTACTGCATCTAACCCAGTAAATCATTTTGGGCATAGTAGCAGTGTCTGGTAGTCAGCGGAGTAGCCCACCTGTGAAGGAAGCTACACCACCTGTGTATCTAATTCAAATTTTTTACTGCATCTAACCCAGGAAATCTTTTTGGGCCTAGTAGCAGTGTCTCGTAGTCAGCGGAGTAGCCCACCTGTGAAGGAAGCTACACCGCCTGTGTATCTAATTCTAATTTTTTACTGCATCTAACCCAGGAAATCTTTTTGGGCCTAGTAGCAGTGTCTGATAGTCAGCGGAGTAGCCCACCTGTGAAGGAAGCTACACCGCCTGTGTATCTAATTCTAATTTTTTACTGCATCTAACCCAGGAAATAATTTTGGGCCTAGTAGCAGTGTCTGGTAGTCAGTGGAGTAGCCCATCTGAAGCAAGCTACACCACCTGTGTATCTAATAACAATTTTTTACTGCATCTAACCCAGTAAATCCTTTTGGGCATAGTAGCAGTGTCTCATAGTCAGCGGAGTAGCCCACCTGTGAAGGAAGCTACACCGCCTGTGTATCTAATTCTAATTTTTTACTGCATCTAACCCAGGAAATCTTTTTGGGCCTAGTAGCAGTGTCTCGTAGTCAGCGGAGTAGCCCACCTCTGAAGGAAGCTACACCGCCTGTGTATCTAATTCTAATTTTTTACTGCATCTAACCCAGGAAATCTTTTTGGGCCTAGTAGCAGTGTCTGGTAGTCAGCGGAGTAGCCCACCTGTGAAGGAAGCTACACCGCCTGTGTATCTAATTCTAATTTTTTACTGCATCTAACCCAGGAAATCCTTTTGGGCTAGTAGCAGTGTCTCGTAGTCAGCGGAGTAGCCCATCTGAAGCAAGCTACACCGCCTTTGTATCTAATAACAATTTTTAACTGCATCTATCCCAGGCAATACTTTGGGCCTAGTAGCAGTGTCTGCTAGTCAGCGGAGTAGCCCAGCTGTTAAGCAAGCTACACCGCCTGTAGATCTAATTACACATTTTTAACTGCATCTAGCCCAGGCAATACTTTGGGCCTAGTAGCAGTGTCTGTTAGTCAGCGGAGAAGCCCAGCTGTTAAGCAAGCTACACCACCTGTGCTTTGGACACTTAATTTTTTCAAAGCAACTCTTCGGGCCCCCGGGACACTCAGTCAAGAGCATCGGGGAGGTGCTCCAAGGCAAAGGGGCTGGGACCGGTGGTAGCACGCCTTGCGGCGGACTGCCAAGCTCGATCCTTATAAAAGCTTTTTAACTGCAGCAGCTTTAGTGGACGCTACTGGAGCTGGAATTACCGCGGCTGCTGGCATCCGACTTGCCCTCTAATAGATCCTTGTAAAAGGATTTAAAGTGTACTCATTCAAATTACAGAGCCAATTTAAATTACAGAGCTTAGACCTGCCTCCACCGCGGGGGGTCTCGACCCACCAGCGGACAGGCACCAGTATTAGGAGAGGGAGGCTGGCCATAAGGGTCCACCGCGGCTCTGGCACAAACCCGGCGACACGGAGGTCGCACGGGCAGGAACGGCCTGGCCGTGTCGGCTCCGCACTCCAGCGTAGTCCCTCTGCCCGTTCGCGCCCGTAACCTCAAAGGGATGCGCAAGCGGCTTTTCTTCCCAGGGCTGTTCCCCACCCAGCAGGAACGTGGGGGAGCTCAGGTCGGCCTTCCACCGTACTCCCTTACCTCCCTCGCCCTCTTTCCTTCTTCTGTTCTCCATCTAACCCCTCGGCTCTGTGGTGTCAGCTCTCCCTCCAGCTCTCTCCTTCTCACAGGTGGACTACTGCGTGTATTCACACTGTGGCGAATCTTTTGGGCCCAGGCATAAGAAGTCGTCGAGGTAATGGATAATATGTGCCCCCTTAGAAAAGTCCATGACGACCAATTCGAGGAAGCAACTAAACGCCTCAAATAGTGAGCAGGATATGGAGCACCCCATGGGCAAACAGCGATCTAAATAGTATGCTCCTTCCCAGAAGCAGCCCAATAGGTGGACACTATTCGGAGGCACAGGTAGTAAGTAACCGGAACGCCTCCTCAATGTCTGTTTTGGCCATTAGGGTACCCCTTCCCAACTTCTTGACCCGCCTGATTGCCTTGTCAAAGGAGGTACAGTATATACTACTGTACTTGGTTCCGCGTCGATGTTTTCGTTTACTGACCTGCCCCTTGGATATGACAAATGGTGGATTAGTCCGAATGTATTGGGTTCCGTTTTTGGCACGACTCCCAACTGGGATACCACTACGTCTTGTAAGGAAAGTGTTCTGAATGGAACCGCCATTCTACCTAAAGATATTTATTTTTTTAATTTTCTTGTCACGACGTCTGGGTGTTGGTAGGCTGATTTTAGATTTTTACTCCAGCCTTTCTTGATTTTAGAAGGGCAGGACATGCCTATATCTGTGTCTCCTCCTCCTTTTACTCCTCCACCTCATTTCTTTTCGCATGACTATATGTACCTGTCACTTATCCATGTGTTAGTTGTGTCTTCTGACCAGTTTGTCAGCTTTTGGACACCTTTGAAGGTGTTTTCTATGTGTTTTCTATGTGTTTCTATGTGTTTTTGTTTGCCTGCCATTGGTTTTAACAGTGTTCGACGAACCGTTCGACGAACCGTTCGGTGAACATGCCGGTGTTCGATGAACCGAACCCAAACACTACGGGGGTGGCTCAACACTAGTAATCAATACAGAGGAGGACAATTTTATATTACAGGAGGATCTATGTAAACTAGAAGCTTGGGCTGATAATTGGCAAATGAGCTTTAATGGGGATAAATGTAAGGTAATGCACTTGGGCAGAGGAAATAAAATGTATAATTATATGCTTAATTGTAAAACACTGGGCAAAACTGTAACTGAAAAAGACCTGGGTGTATTGGTGGACGACAAGCTCACAGATGGGGATTGTGGAACTCTCTGCCGCACGATGTTGTAATGAGTGATTCACTACTAACATTTAAGAAGGGCATGGATGCCTTTCTTGAAAAGTATAATATTACAGGTTATATATACTAGATTCCTTGATAGGGTGTTGATCCAGGGAACTAGTGTGATTGTCGTATGGAGTCGGGAAGGAATTTTTTTCCCCAATGTGGAGCTTAGTGTTTGCCACATGGGTTTTTTTTGCCTTCCTCTGGATCAACATGTTAGGCTATGGGTTGATCTAGATAGACTTAGTCTTCCTTCAACCTTAAAAACTATGTTACTATGTTACTATGTTTTATATACACATTTTATGGTGCTAAATCATCCCTCTAGCATCAACAGTGTTAGCTAACTAAAGATTGTATGTGACATTTACATGGCACGAAAGAGAATTGGGTGACAGGTATTTGGGCGGCACATATCAATATATTGAAGTAGTGTGTAAAAGGCCTGATGTATCGTAGTTCCAAATATGGGTGGTTGTTATCTGAACACGCTTGAGTCCTAACCGAATATCTTCGGAATGCTCGTTAAATATGTTTGCGTTGCCGTGGCTGCATATCTTGCGGCTGTTAGATAGCCACAACACATGCAGGGATTGCCTAACAAACAAGCACTCGGTTAGGACTCGGATATCACCTTATCCGAGAACATTCGTGCGTCACTAGAAACAGCACATCGCATACATGCGGTCACGTGACAGCATGCATGAATCGGGAATACCGTGGAATTGTGAGAGCATGCGCACCTCATGCTGTCACAATTTGACAGTCTGCAGTCACTTAGAGTAACTGCAAATTTTGTCTCAAGCCTGGACAACCACTTTAAGATGCATTGACTTTCTGGTCAGTTTATGTGGAACCTGTGAAGTGGAGATTTCAAATAGAGGAGACTGGTCACAGAAAAAGCAGTGACCTGTCATTCACAGACCAGAGGCAGGCAAAGGAGCTGAGGAATCACAGATGGGGAAGAGAAGACCCGAGTGCACAGTTGAGCCCCTATGCACCGAAATCTAATTAGCAGAAAACTACATGCTATCATGATTCAGAGGTCTGCAGTCACATACAGTGACTTCAGACTTTTATCAGAAGACAAACCTCTTTAAGGGAAAGTCAACCTGGAGAAAAAAGGAAGCCATATTTACCATCATAGTATACTCCCTACTCCAGCAATGCTGCTCCAACAGTCTTAGCTGGACAAATAGAATTACTGCAAACTTTTAATAGAAGGGTGGACAACCTCTTTAAACCTCTGTGATATTAAAAGAATCATTTTATAAATGAGAATTATCACAGGGATGTATCTGTGTGGAAGCAGGCGTGACATTTGCCCCAGCTGCAGCTGGCAGGAGGGCGTCGTCGTGGCACCTTATGCAGCAATCCAAGTTATCTTTCGCGCAGCTGCATTATGCAACCCCCCTGGAGAGGGATTTGGCCATTCTCTGAACCTCAGAGAAGGTGTTACATGCCATCTTTTTTCATTAAACTGTACTTGCGTCTTTCAGAAGTATGTACAATTGAAGACCTGACTACTGAAACTTTTGGGTCAAAGTAACATCAGCAGCATGACCAGGTCAGCTGATCACACTGCTGACAACACTCCGCACAGGAGGAGCATATATGGCTATAAGTTAAGTATGACCAGAGACACAATAGTCAGGGGGCGGAAGAAATGTGTGAAGAGAAAGTATGGGTGGGGAGATTTGAAGGTGGAAATATGTGAAGAGACAGTATGAGCAAGAAGGAGAATGTGTGCAGAGACAGTATGGGCAAATGGGCGGAATATGTGTGCAGAGACAGTATGGGGTGGGGAGAAAATGTTTAAAGAAACAGTATGGGCATGGGGGAGAGTAAATGTATGAAGAGACAGTATGGGCAAGGGGGATGTGTGAAGAGACAGTATGGTCAGTGGGGAATGTGTGAAAAGACATTATGGGCACGGGGGTTGAAATGTGTGAAGAGACAGAATGGGTGTTATGCTTGTGTAGCAACTCACTTGGGAAAATAGGTTAAATATTAAAATAAACTACTACTGACCCTGCCATTTCCTGTTCAGACTAGATATCCTGACACCACAGTCCCTGCGGATGCAGAGAAAGCTCTAACCACAGACTAGGAGGGCAGAGCAGAGTGTGAATTAGCTACAAGTGGAGCAGTGTGTTGAACAAAGGAAAGATCCCAGACTGGCTCCAAACATCAATAGAATGTCAGAACATCTAAATGAATCTATCACCAGCAGGAAACGCCAGCAGGAGCACAGAACATAAAGCTGCACCCAACAGGTGATATGCAGAGAAGTGAAAACACCTCTGTTAAGATAGACAGACTGCAGCCAGAATAGCAGAACCCAAACACCCAGTGAAAAGGTGTGTCTCCTGTGGCTCGGCAGAAACAGAAGCCAACCACAGAACATAAACTCAAGGGATCGAATCCAGGAGCATGACAGTACCCCCTCCATCTAAGAAAGGCCACTGAACCTGAAGAGAGTCCCAAACACTGATGCCGTTGACAGAACTCCCTCACTAGGCGGCCCGCATGCAAATCTTTTGCATCAACCCTGGCAATATCCTGTGGACCGAAACCTTTCCATCTAACTTGATGTTGTCGCTGATTTCTGACACATCTGGAACCCAACACCTGCTCCCACTCATACTCCTTGCTCTTAGTACCAGGAAGATATGTCCCAGAAAAATCAACATCAGGTTGACTGAGGACAGGAACGTTAGAGAAAGCTGTCTTGAGGGCAGCAAATGCATCAACAGCCTCAGTAGACCAAGAGGTAAAATCACTGATGACTGAAAAGTTCTTAATGAACCTACGATAAAAATGAGCAACTTCCAAGATTAATCTGAGCACAATCAAAAGATCTATACGAGGAGAAGAACTTCACCCTCAGTCTCAGAAAAAACATCCTCAGAATCCTGAGCCAAATCAGGAGGAGGAGATCTCATAGATGACAAAGATTTATATAAACAATTGGAGAAACAGTTATAACCCCAAGATTTACCCTTGCGAGTCTCCCAATTGATGGTCGGATTGTGCTTCAGTAACCAGGGCATACCCAACACAATTTTAGCTGGCAAAGGGAGAACCATGAATGAAATAGATTATGTGTGTAACACACCCACTATCACGCACACATTCACAATCTATCAATTGTGGCTACTTAAACAGGATGGCTAAAAGTTGCAACTGTATACTCACATTCGCCAGCAAAATCACTGTGACTGAGATCTAAGGCAGAACCCAAGTTAACAAGTGAAGAGGTAACTATGACTCCAGATTTGGTAGCCAAAGATACTTGTAAAAAACAACAAGTAGTCTGCATGTGAGATAACCTCACACCTTTAGAATCTGTTTACTTACATATTAGTGACTCTTTTCTTTCCTTCTTAACTTTAAGAAATTCAGTATTGAATCTGAAACACTAAACCATTACATGTTATTCCACAGTATAGACAGAAAGAGCAGATGTTTCAAGTTTTACTCCCTCCTTTGAAGCTCTGCAGGCCACAATATACATCGGTTCTCCTGCCTCAGTAGGATGAGAGGGAGGAATCACAAAACACCCTCAAATGTTTTCTTATTTCTAAGACGTCTGTCCAAACGCACTGCAAGTGACATGGTCTCATCAAGTGAATACAGGGATAAACCATCATATCTTGTATCTGGCTGGAAAGACCCTGGCAAAATTGACTGCGGAGAGGAGGTCTCCACTGCGCACCGTCTGAACGGAGAGCAGTACTATTCCACACTACGTTTTCCATGAACCAACCTGCGGATCATTAATTCAGCAACCGCCACTTTATCGGCGTCATCATAAATAAGCCCCAGAGCAGAAAAAAAACATCTACTGAGGAAAGCACTGGAAAATCCTCAGGCAGAGAAAAGACCCAAGCCTGAAGATCTCTACAGAGCAACAACAGAACAATACCCACACATTGACTCTCACTTCCAGATAAAACAGTACGGAGATGAAAAAACAATTTACATGAAGAAAGAAAAATGGAAAACTTACTTTGGTCCCCGTCAAAACAATCCAGCAAATTTACTTTGTGCTCAAAAGGCGGCTTTAGGTGTTGCAGAACCTGCATAGCAGTGGTTAACACATGCTGATATTGCTGCTTGACATCTGCATGTGTTCATAAAGGCTTCTTAGCACATACAAATAAAGGAGTGGGATGGTGATAATGTTATGTCTGTGTAGCAACTCACTCGGGCAAATAGGTTAAACACTAAAAAACTGCAACTGATCCTGCCGGTTCCTGTACAGACTAGATATTCTGATACCACAGTCCCTAGTGGTGCCTGCGGATGCAGAGAGAGCCCTAACCACAGACTAGGAGATGGCAACTCGGTCCTAACCTGCCTAAAATGTCATCGATTTGCTTCATGTTCCTCCTAAAGAACTGGAGGGCAGAGCAGAGTGTGAATTACCTACAAGAGGAGCAGTGTGCTGAACAAAGGAAAGATCCCAGAGTGAGTAAAGAAAATAACAAAATACCGAACAAAGAATAAAGCAAGTACTGTTAATAAATATACTGCCTACTTCCTAATGATGAACAGAAGATAGGTGCAAAGAAACAGCAAAGTGAAAATCCTTAGCTGGCTCCAAACATCAATAGAATGTCAGAACATCTAAATGACTCTATCACCAGCAGGAAATGCCAACAGGAGCACAAAATATAAAGCTGCACTCAATAGGTGACAGGCAGAGAAATGAAAACACCTCTGTTAAGATAGACAGACTGCAGCCAGAATAGCAGAACCCAAACACCCAGTGAAAAGGGGTGTCTCCTGTGACTCAGCAGAAAGAAAAGCTGACCACAAAACATAAACTCAAGGGATCGAATCCAGCAGCATGACAATGGGCAGGGAATGGAGGAAATCTGTGAAACAGTATGGGTGGTGGGTGATGTATGAAACACTAGCATGGGTAAGTGGGAATGTGTGAAAAGACAGTATAGGCAGGGGAGTAATGTGTGAAGAGACATTATGGGCAGGGAGGTTGGAGAGTGTGAAGCGACAGCATGAGCAGAGAGGAAGAAATGTGTAAAGAGATAGTATGAGTAAGTGGAAATGTGTATAGAGACAGTATGGACAGGGGAGGAATGTGTGAAGAGACAGTATGGGTGGGGATGTAAGAAAAGACAGTGGGGGGATTATATGAAAGGACGTTAGCAGGAGCAGGGAGGAGAGAAGATGTGTGAAGAGACAGTATTTGAGGGGGGAGAATGTGTGCAGACATAGTAAGAGTAGGGGGGAAATATGTGCAGAGACAGTATGGGCAGGGGGGAATGTGTGAAGAGGTTGTATGGGCAGGGAGGAATGTGTGCAAGACAGTATTGGTGAGAGGGAGGAGATGAGTGAAGTATGGCCATAGGTGAGAAATATGTGAGGAAACAGTATGGTAAACATGAGGGAGAAAGTATGTAGACAAGGATGGGCAGGGAGTAGGAATCTGAAGTGACAGTATTGGCAGAGAGGTGAAGAAATGTGAAGAGACGGTACGAGCAGGGGGGAATGTGGGAATGGAAAGTATGGGTAAGGGGCAATGTGTGCAGAGACAATATGGGCAAGGAGTGTGGTGAAATGTGTGCAGAGACAGTATGGAGAGGGTAGAAAATATGTAAAGAGACAAGGAGAATGCGTGAAAAGACAGTATAGGTGAGAGGGTAATGTGGACATTATAAAGAGACATTATGGACAGGGGGTTGGAATGTGTGAAGTGACAGCATGGACAAAAAGAAAAGAACAGAGTAGCATCCTGTATTGGCCAAGATATATACTAACACTGGAAACATGAGATCTAAACTGCATTGTTGCTAAATAAAATGTACTTACAAAAAATGAAGGTTCTTAGCTCATAAATTGGCCAATTCATGTATGCCCATCAACCACGGCAAAGTGACCTCCTTCTGATGGGTACCTATCCTTATGCCACTCTTGGTCTACAAGTAGTGATCAGCGAGCATACTCGCAAGTACTCGGTACTCTCCCGAGCATCTCAGTACTCGAGATGCTCGGAGCTCGCCGAGAACTTCCGAGATGCTCGGACGGATGCTCGAGTCCCCTCCCTGCATGTTTGGTGCTCTTTAGAGTGCCAATCAACATGCAGGAATTGTCTGCCACACACTGTAATGCCGCAGCCATGTTGGCTGTGGCATTACAGTGATTGGCTGACCGCACAGCGCCATTAGGTCTATTATCAGATCTGGCGCCGCCGTGCTCATCACAGTCTACTCTGCAATCAGGCAGTGTAGGGAGAGGTGCTACTGAGCTAGGGAGAGATTTGGTTGTTTATTAGTTAGTGTAGGTATTCCACAAGATTCTCTACATATCCAGCTCAACTAACAGTCCTTCTGAGGACTAATCGAGCTGCAGAGATATCAGTGCTAGGCAGGTAGGCAGGGTATATAGCAGACTGCAGTGCATATAGCAAGAGGGTCCATTCCAGTTCTGTCTGCTGGTGCTTTTACAGATATTATATTTGTAAAAATAGCCCCAGGCATCAGGGGCCAGGAATAATTTTTTTTTTATCTTAACCCCTTTCCAACCAGGTCAGTCATAGTACGTAGCTGCGCCCTGGGACTTATGGACCAGCTACGTACTATTACGCGTGCGGCGATCGCGCCCGCACACAAGCGTCACAGCTGACACCCGGTGCTATGTGCAGGGCGTGGTCCCGCACCACTCCCTGCACATTAATCCCCGCAATGCTGCGATCAAAGTCGATCGCAGCATTGTGGTGGCAAGGGGGGAGGTGATCGCTATACTCACCTCTCCTGCCGGCATCCAGCGATGTCTGCGGCAGCTTCCGGATGTTGTCATGACAACCCGATGAGTAAACGTACTGACCCGAAGAATAAATTTGCCTTATCAATTTTACCACAAGCGGAGCAGCATAAAAAAAAAACATAAAAACAATTCTGGAATTGCTGTTTTTTGTTTATTCTGCCTCCCAAAAATTGGAATAGAAAGCGATCAAAAATTGTCACATGCCCGAAAATGGTACCAATAAAATCGTCAACTGGTCCAGCAAAAAACAACAAGCTGTCACATGACTCTGTCGGCCAAACTATGGAAAAATTGTAGCTCTCAAAATATGGCGATGCAAAAACTAGTCTTTGCAAAAAAAAGCGTCTTTTAGTGTGTGACAGCTCTCAATCATAAAAACCCAATATGAATCTGGCATCGCTGTAATTGCACCAACCCGAAGAATAAAGACATCTAATCACTTATACCACACGAGGAACGGCGTAAAAAAATAAACTTTAGGGTTAGGGTTGTGCCAGGGTTAGGGTTGTGCTAGGGCAAGGTTTGGGCTAGGGATAGGGTTGGGGTAGGGTTAGGGTTGGGGCTAGGGTTGGGGTAGGGTTAGTGTTGGGGCTGGGGTTAGGGTTGGGCTGGGGTTAGGGTTGGGCTGGGGTTAGGGTTGGGCTGGGGTTAGGGTTGGGCTAGGTTTAGGGTTGGGCTAGGTTTAGGGTTGGGCTAGGTTTAGGGTTAGGGCTGGGCTAGAGTTGGGGTTAGGGTTGGGACTTTTTTCAAAAGTAAAGAAAAAAAAATGATAGTGCTATGGCGACCAGCGCTTCGCGGCCAAAAAAACCCGTTGCTCGGATCGCATGCCATGCACGAGGAATCCCCGCATGTTTTTTGGGGGGTGTCTAACAACAGTGAAACATGCGGGGCAGGGCATCGAGCACCCGTGATACATGGTGCATACCCGAGTACCCGATGCAAACTCAAGTAGCGAACACTTACGCACAAGACTAATGACAACTTATTCAGTATGATGACCTAATGTTATCAAATTCTGTTCTAGGTTCTATTTTCTCCTCTTACCCTTGTGAAACTAAAAAATTTGGGGCTAAAAGATTATTTTTGTGTAAAAAGTTTTTTATGTTCACAGCTTTATGTTATAAACTTCTGTGAAGCACCTGGGGGTTAAGGGTGCTCACCACACATCTAGATAAATTCCCTGAGGGGTGTAGTTTCCAAAATAGTGTCACTTGTGGGGGGTTTCCACTGTTTAGGCACATCAAGGCCTCTCCAAACGCAACATGGCGTCCGCTAATTATTCAAGCAAATTTTACATTCAAAAAGTCAAATGGCGCTCCTTCCCTTCCAAACCCTGTCGTGCGCCCAAGCAGTGGTTTTCCCCCACATATGGGGTATCGGCTTACTCAGGAGAGATTGCACAACAAGTTTCATGGTGCAATTTCTCCTGTTACCCTTATGAAAATGCAAAACTGGGGACTGAAAAACATTTTTGTGGGAAAAATGTGAAAATTTTATTTTCACGGCTCCATGTTATAAACTTCTCTGAAGCACCTGGGGGTTCAAGGTGCTCACCATACATCTATATAAGTTCCTTGAGGGGTCTAGTTTCCAAAATGGTGTCACTTGTGGGGGATTTCCACTGTTTAGGTTAGGCACATCAGGGGCTCTCTAAACTCAACATAGCGTCTGCTAATTATTCAAGCAAATTTTACTTTCAAAAAGTCAAATGGCGCTCCTTCCCTTCTGAGTCCTGCCATGCACCCAAATAGTGTTTTTTCCCCACGTATGGGGTATCTGCGTGCTCAGGAGAATATGGCAACAAATTTTGGGGTCCAGTTTTCCTGTTACCGCTGCAAAAATAAAAAAATTGGGGTCTAAAGTAACATTTTTGTGGAAAAAGTTAAATGTTCATTTTTTTTCTTCCCCATTCCAAAAATTCCTGTGAAGCATGTGAGGGGTTAATAAACTTCTTGAATGTGGTTTTGAGCACCTTGAGGGGTGCAGTTTTTAGAATGGAGTCACTTTTGGGTATTTTCTGTCATAAAGACCCCTCAAAGTCACTTCAAATGTGATGTGGTCCCTAAAAAAATGGTTTTGCAAATTTTGTTGGAAAAATGAGAAATCGCTCTTCATTTTTAAGCATTATAGCTCCCTAATAAAAAAAATGTTGGTTCCAAAATTGTGCTGATGTAAAGTAGACATGTGGGAAATGTTATTTATTAACTATTTTCTGTGATATATCTCTCTGATTTAAGAGCATAAAAACTCAAATTTTGAAAATTGCGACATTTTCAAAATTTTCACCAAATTTCCGATTTTTTTCACAAATAAACACAAGTGCTGTCGAAGAAATGTTATGACTAACATGAAGTACAATATGTCACGAAAAAACAATCTCAGAATCAGTTGGATCCGTTGAAGCGTTCCAGAGTAATTACCTCATAAAGTGACAGTGGTCAGATTTGTAAAAATTGGCCCGGCCATTAACGTGCAAACCACCCTCGGGGGTTAAGGGGTTAATCTTGATTATTTGCTTAAAAAGCAATCCAGAGAACACAGTTTTTCTGCGCCATTTGCTTGTTGGCACTGCAGAATACAGCCAGGTCCTTTCCATATTACAGCACTAAAAATCCAACTATTTAAAACTGTGGTTTGTCCATCACACGGATCACATATAATTGCGCTGAAAATTCTGCCATTTCTGGCCTCCATTAAAATTTTGTTTCAGTGTGTCAGGGAAGTTATTAACCCCTTTCTGGCCCAGGGCGTACTAATACGTATCTGTGCCCTGGGCCTTATGGGCCTGATACGTATTAGTACGCCTTGGCGATTTCGCCCGCACCGCTTGTGTGAGATCGCCGCCGGGTGTCAGCTGTAACAATGTGCCAGGAGCGGTCCCGCACTGCTCCCGGCACATTAACCCCCGAAATGCTGCGATCGAAATCGATTGCAGCATTCCGGTGGCAAGAGGAGGTAAGAGCGATACTTGCCTTCTCTGCCGGCGTCCCGTGGCGTATGAGTCCGGTCCCGGATGTTGCCTTGGTGACCCGATGTCATCATGACAACATCCGGGTCACCAGGAGGCAGGAAGTTGCTTTGGTCATGCGCAGTGCGTGACCAAAGTAACTTTTCCCTGTGCAGCGCTGACAGGCTGCATAGCACAGGGATGGTTCTGCATTCCTGTGCTATACAGTCGATCAGGCTGCAAAAAGTAAAAGTCCCATAGTGGGACAAAGTGTAAAAGTAATAAAAATGTCAGAAAGTGAAAAAAAAATTGTAAATATATTTTTTAAAAAATGAAAAAAATAATAAAATATATATATATATACAGTATATATATTGTACCCATAAATAAATAATCTTATGAAACAAAAAATAAACCAATAAAAGTACACATATTTGGTATCGCAGCATCTGGAACAACCTGACCTATAAATATGTCCCACTAGTTAACCCCTTTAGTGAACACAGTAAAAAAAAAAAATAAAAAACAAAACATAAAACGATGTTTTATCATCATATCGCCAAACATAAAATGGAATAAAACGCGATAAAAAAGACGAATGTAAATAAAAATGGTACCGCTGAAAACATCATCTTGTCCCGTAAAAAACAAGCTGCCATACAGCTCCAACGGCCGAAATATAAAAAAGTTATAGCTCTCAGAATAAAACGATGTAAAAACAATTCTTTTTTTCTATAAAATAGTTTTTATTGTGTAAAAAAAAAATATATATAAAATAATTCTAAATGCGGTACCGCTGTAAACGTACTGACCCAAAGAATAAAGCTGCATTATCAATTTTACCACACGCGGAACGGCATAAAAAAACCCCCAAAAAACAATTCCTGAACTGTTTTTTGTTTATTTTGCCTTCTTAAAATCAGAATAGAAAGTGATCAAAAAATGTCACGTGCCTGAAAATGGTACCAATAAAAACGTCAACTTGCCCGCAAAAACAAGCCGTCACATGACTCTGTCGGCCAAAATATGGAAAAATTATAGCTCTCAAAATATGGCGATGCAAAAACTAGTCTTTGCCAAAAAAAGCGTCATTTAGTTTGTGACAGCTCTCAATCATAAAAACCCAATATGAATCTGGCATCGCTGTAATTGCACCAACCCGAAGAATAAAGACGTCTAATCACTTATACCACAAGAGGAACGGCGTAAAAAATAAACTTTAGGGTTAGGGTTGTGCTAGGGTTAGGGTTGTGCTAGGGTTAGGGTTGTGCTAGGGTTAGGGTTGTGCTAGGGTTAGGGTTTTTCTAGGGTTGGGCTAGGGTTAGGGTTGTGTTAGGGTTGTGCTAAGGTTAGGGTTGGGCTAGGGTTAGGGTTGGGCTAGGGTTAGGGTTGTGTTAGGGTTAGGGTTGTGCTAGGGTTAGGGTTGTACTAGGGTTAGGGTTGTACTAGGGTTACGGTTGTGCTAGGGTTAAGGTTGTGCTAGGCTTAGGGTTGTGCTAGAGCTAGGGTTAGGGTTGGGCTACGGTTAGGGTTAGAGTTGGGCTAGGGTTAGGGTTGGACTAGGGTTAGACTAGGGTTAGGCTAAGGTTAGAGTTGAAAAAACCAGACAATGTGAACTGAGGTCTAAGATGGCAGACATACAAGAAACAGAGGCATGTTCACACTAGCAAAAAAAGAAGCAAGACAAAAATATATCTCATACCCTACCATAATTATATATAAATGTAAAGCAAAGTTGCATAATAAATATAGGGTACTTAGTGAACTATTTTTGATCAAAAAAAGTATACAAGCCGTCCCACCAGCGGCAAGGTGACCCTAAATTGGGACGGTACCTATACTGCCTATATTAAAAACCTTACTGTATATCAAAGTTGAAGTAATGCATATAAAAGGGTAGACAAATAGGACCGGGTCCCAACTCCAGACCACCTAGGCCCGTGGTAAGCTACATATATACCAATCAGCTCAACAAAGGGCATGCCACACCCTTAAATTGCACAGAATGCAAACAAGTAAAAAAACCAGACAATGTGAACTGAGGTCTAAGATGGCAGACATACAAGAAACAGAGGCATGTTCACACTAGCAAAAAAAGAAGCAAGACAAAAATATATCTCATACCCTACCATAATTATATATAAATGTAAAGCAAAGTTGCATAATAAATATAGGGTACTTAGTGAACTATTTTTGATCAAAAAAAGTATACAAGCCGTCCCACCAGCGGCAAGGTGACCCTAAATTGGGACGGTACCTATACTGCCTATATTAAAAACCTTACTGTATATCAAAGTTGAAGTAATGCATATAAAAGGGTAGACAAATAGGACCGGGTCCCAACTCCAGACCACCTAGGCCCGTGGTAAGCTACATATATACCAATCAGCTCAACAAAGGGCATGCCACACCCTTAAATTGCACAGAATGCAAACAAGTCAAAAAACCAGACAATGTGAACTTAGGTCTAAGATGGCAGACATACAAGAAACAGAGGCATGTTCACACTAGCAAAAAAAGAAGCAAGACAAAAATATATCTCATACCCTACCATAATTATATATAAATGTAAAGCAAAGTTGCATAATAAATATAGGGTACTTAGTGAACTATTTTTGATCAAAAAAAGTATACAAGCCGTCCCACCAGCGGCAAGGTGACCCTAAATTGGGACGGTACCTATACTGCCTATATTAAAAACCTTACTGTATATCAAAGTTGAAGTAATGCATATAAAAGGGTTGCATTCTGTGCAATTTAAGGGTGTGGCATGCCCTTTGTTGAGCTGATTGGTATATATGTAGCTTACCACGGGCCTAGGTGGTCTGGAGTTGGGACCCGGTCCTATTTGTCTACCCTTTTATATGCATTACTTCAACTTTGATATACAGTAAGGTTTTTAATATAGGCAGTATAGGTACCGTCCCAATTTAGGGTCACCTTGCCGCTGGTGGGACGGCTTGTATACTTTTTTTGATCAAAAATAGTTCACTAAGTACCCTATATTTATTATGCAACTTTGCTTTACATTTATATATAATTATGGTAGGGTATGAGATATATTTTTGTCTTGCTTCTTTTTTTGCTAGTGTGAACATGCCTCTGTTTCTTGTATGTCTGCCATCTTAGACCTCAGTTCACATTGTCTGGTTTTTTGACTTGTTTGCATTCTGTGCAATTTAAGGGTGTGGCATGCCCTTTGTTGAGCTGATTGGTATATATGTAGCTTACCACGGGCCTAGGTGGTCTGGAGTTGGGACCCGGTCCTATTTGTCTACCCTTTTATATGCATTACTTCAACTTTGATATACAGTAAGGTTTTTAATATAGGCAGTATAGGTACCGTCCCAATTTAGGGTCACCTTGCCGCTGGTGGGACGGCTTGTATACTTTTTTTGATCAAAAATAGTTCACTAAGTACCCTATATTTATTATGCAACTTTGCTTTACATTTATATATAATTATGGTAGGGTATGAGATATATTTTTGTCTTGCTTCTTTTTTTGCTAGTGTGAACATGCCTCTGTTTCTTGTATGTCTGCCATCTTAGACCTCAGTTCACATTGTCTGGTTTTTTGACTTGTTTGCATTCTGTGCAATTTAAGGGTGTGGCATGCCCTTTGTTGAGCTGATTGGTATATATGTAGCTTACCACGGGCCTAGGTGGTCTGGAGTTGGGACCCGGTCCTATTTGTCTACCCTTTTATATGCATTACTTCAACTTTGATATACAGTAAGGTTTTTAATATAGGCAGTATAGGTACCGTCCCAATTTAGGGTCACCTTGCCGCTGGTGGGACGGCTTGTATACTTTTTTTGATCAAAAATAGTTCACTAAGTACCCTATATTTATTATGCAACTTTGCTTTACATTTATATATAATTATGGTAGGGTATGAGATATATTTTTGTCTTGCTTCTTTTTTTGCTAGTGTGAACATGCCTCTGTTTCTTGTATGTCTGCCATCTTAGACCTCAGTTCACATTGTCTGGTTTTTTGACTTGTTTGCATTCTGTGCAATTTAAGGGTGTGGCATGCCCTTTGTTGAGCTGATTGGTATATATGTAGCTTACCACGGGCCTAGGTGGTCTGGAGTTGGGACCCGGTCCTATTTGTCTACCCTTTTATATGCATTACTTCAACTTTGATATACAGTAAGGTTTTTAATATAGGCAGTATAGGTACCGTCCCAATTTAGGGTCACCTTGCCGCTGGTGGGACGGCTTGTATACTTTTTTTGATCAAAAATAGTTCACTAAGTACCCTATATTTATTATGCAACTTTGCTTTACATTTATATATAATTATGGTAGGGTATGAGATATATTTTTGTCTTGCTTCTTTTTTTGCTAGTGTGAACATGCCTCTGTTTCTTGTATGTCTGCCATCTTAGACCTCAGTTCACATTGTCTGTTTTTTTGACTTGTTTGCATTCTGTGCAATTTAAGGGTGTGGCATGCCCTTTGTTGAGCTGATTGGTATATATGTAGCTTACCACGGGCCTAGGTGGTCTGGAGTTGGGACCCGGTCCTATTTGTCTACCCTTTTATATGCATTACTTCAACTTTGATATACAGTAAGGTTTTTAATATAGGCAGTATAGGTACCGTCCCAATTTAGGGTCACCTTGCCGCTGGTGGGACGGCTTGTATACTTTTTTTGATCAAAAATAGTTCACTAAGTACCCTATATTTATTATGCAACTTTGCTTTACATTTATATATAATTATGGTAGGGTATGAGATATATTTTTGTCTTGCTTCTTTTTTTGCTAGTGTGAACATGCCTCTGTTTCTTGTATGTCTGCCATCTTAGACCTCAGTTCACATTGTCTGTTTTTTTGACTTGTTTGCATTCTGTGCAATTTAAGGGTGTGGCATGCCCTTTGTTGAGCTGATTGCTATATATGTAGCTTACCACGGGCCTAGGTGGTCTGGAGTTGGGACCCGGTCCTATTTGTCTACCCTTTTATATGCATTACTTCAACTTTGATATACAGTAAGGTTTTTAATATAGGCAGTATAGGTACCGTCCCAATTTAGGGTCACCTTGCCGCTGGTGGGACGGCTTGTATACTTTTTTTGATCAAAAATAGTTCACTAAGTACCCTATATTTATTATGCAACTTTGCTTTACATTTATATATAATTATGGTAGGGTATGAGATATATTTTTGTCTTGCTTCTTTTTTTGCTAGTGTGAACATGCCTCTGTTTCTTGTATGTCTGCCATCTTAGACCTCAGTTCACATTGTCTGGTTTTTTGACTTGTTTGCATTCTGTGCAATTTAAGGGTGTGGCATGCCCTTTGTTGAGCTGATTGGTATATATGTAGCTTACCACGGGCCTAGGTGGTCTGGAGTTGGGACCCGGTCCTATTTGTCTACCCTTTTATATGCATTACTTCAACTTTGATATACAGTAAGGTTTTTAATATAGGCAGTATAGGTACCGTCCCAATTTAGGGTCACCTTGCCGCTGGTGGGACGGCTTGTATACTTTTTTTGATCAAAAATAGTTCACTAAGTACCCTATATTTATTATGCAACTTTGCTTTACATTTATATATAATTATGGTAGGGTATGAGATATATTTTTGTCTTGCTTCTTTTTTTGCTAGTGTGAACATGCCTCTGTTTCTTGTATGTCTGCCATCTTAGACCTCAGTTCACATTGTCTGTTTTTTTGACTTGTTTGCATTCTGTGCAATTTAAGGGTGTGGCATGCCCTTTGTTGAGCTGATTGGTATATATGTAGCTTACCACGGGCCTAGGTGGTCTGGAGTTGGGACCCGGTCCTATTTGTCTACCCTTTTATATGCATTACTTCAACTTTGATATACAGTAAGGTTTTTAATATAGGCAGTATAGGTACCGTCCCAATTTAGGGTCACCTTGCCGCTGGTGGGACGGCTTGTATACTTTTTTTGATCAAAAATAGTTCACTAAGTACCCTATATTTATTATGCAACTTTGCTTTACATTTATATATAATTATGGTAGGGTATGAGATATATTTTTGTCTTGCTTCTTTTTTTGCTAGTGTGAACATGCCTCTGTTTCTTGTATGTCTGCCATCTTAGACCTCAGTTCACATTGTCTGGTTTTTTGACTTGTTTGCATTCTGTGCAATTTAAGGGTGTGGCATGCCCTTTGTTGAGCTGATTGGTATATATGTAGCTTACCACGGGCCTAGGTGGTCTGGAGTTGGGACCCGGTCCTATTTGTCTACCCTTTTATATGCATTACTTCAACTTTGATATACAGTAAGGTTTTTAATATAGGCAGTATAGGTACCGTCCCAATTTAGGGTCACCTTGCCGCTGGTGGGACGGCTTGTATACTTTTTTTGATCAAAAATAGTTCACTAAGTACCCTATATTTATTATGCAACTTTGCTTTACATTTATATATAATTATGGTAGGGTATGAGATATATTTTTGTCTTGCTTCTTTTTTTGCTAGTGTGAACATGCCTCTGTTTCTTGTATGTCTGCCATCTTAGACCTCAGTTCACATTGTCTGGTTTTTTGACTTGTTTGCATTCTGTGCAATTTAAGGGTGTGGCATGCCCTTTGTTGAGCTGATTGGTATATATGTAGCTTACCACGGGCCTAGGTGGTCTGGAGTTGGGACCCGGTCCTATTTGTCTACCCTTTTATATGCATTACTTCAACTTTGATATACAGTAAGGTTTTTAATATAGGCAGTATAGGTACCGTCCCAATTTAGGGTCACCTTGCCGCTGGTGGGACGGCTTGTATACTTTTTTTGATCAAAAATAGTTCACTAAGTACCCTATATTTATTATGCAACTTTGCTTTACATTTATATATAATTATGGTAGGGTATGAGATATATTTTTGTCTTGCTTCTTTTTTTGCTAGTGTGAACATGCCTCTGTTTCTTGTATGTCTGCCATCTTAGACCTCAGTTCACATTGTCTGGTTTTTTGACTTGTTTGCATTCTGTGCAATTTAAGGGTGTGGCATGCCCTTTGTTGAGCTGATTGGTATATATGTAGCTTACCACGGGCCTAGGTGGTCTGGAGTTGGGACCCGGTCCTATTTGTCTACCCTTTTATATGCATTACTTCAACTTTGATATACAGTAAGGTTTTTAATATAGGCAGTATAGGTACCGTCCCAATTTAGGGTCACCTTGCCGCTGGTGGGACGGCTTGTATACTTTTTTTGATCAAAAATAGTTCACTAAGTACCCTATATTTATTATGCAACTTTGCTTTACATTTATATATAATTATGGTAGGGTATGAGATATATTTTTGTCTTGCTTCTTTTTTTGCTAGTGTGAACATGCCTCTGTTTCTTGTATGTCTGCCATCTTAGACCTCAGTTCACATTGTCTGGTTTTTTGACTTGTTTGCATTCTGTGCAATTTAAGGGTGTGGCATGCCCTTTGTTGAGCTGATTGGTATATATGTAGCTTACCACGGGCCTAGGTGGTCTGGAGTTGGGACCCGGTCCTATTTGTCTACCCTTTTATATGCATTACTTCAACTTTGATATACAGTAAGGTTTTTAATATAGGCAGTATAGGTACCGTCCCAATTTAGGGTCACCTTGCCGCTGGTGGGACGGCTTGTATACTTTTTTTGATCAAAAATAGTTCACTAAGTACCCTATATTTATTATGCAACTTTGCTTTACATTTATATATAATTATGGTAGGGTATGAGATATATTTTTGTCTTGCTTCTTTTTTTGCTAGTGTGAACATGCCTCTGTTTCTTGTATGTCTGCCATCTTAGACCTCAGTTCACATTGTCTGGTTTTTTGACTTGTTTGCATTCTGTGCAATTTAAGGGTGTGGCATGCCCTTTGTTGAGCTGATTGGTATATATGTAGCTTACCACGGGCCTAGGTGGTCTGGAGTTGGGACCCGGTCCTATTTGTCTACCCTTTTATATGCATTACTTCAACTTTGATATACAGTAAGGTTTTTAATATAGGCAGTATAGGTACCGTCCCAATTTAGGGTCACCTTGCCGCTGGTGGGACGGCTTGTATACTTTTTTTGATCAAAAATAGTTCACTAAGTACCCTATATTTATTATGCAACTTTGCTTTACATTTATATATAATTATGGTAGGGTATGAGATATATTTTTGTCTTGCTTCTTTTTTTGCTAGTGTGAACATGCCTCTGTTTCTTGTATGTCTGCCATCTTAGACCTCAGTTCACATTGTCTGGTTTTTTGACTTGTTTGCATTCTGTGCAATTTAAGGGTGTGGCATGCCCTTTGTTGAGCTGATTGCTATATATGTAGCTTACCACGGGCCTAGGTGGTCTGGAGTTGGGACCCGGTCCTATTTGTCTACCCTTTTATATGCATTACTTCAACTTTGATATACAGTAAGGTTTTTAATATAGGCAGTATAGGTACCGTCCCAATTTAGGGTCACCTTGCCGCTGGTGGGACGGCTTGTATACTTTTTTTGATCAAAAATAGTTCACTAAGTACCCTATATTTATTATGCAACTTTGCTTTACATTTATATATAATTATGGTAGGGTATGAGATATATTTTTGTCTTGCTTCTTTTTTTGCTAGTGTGAACATGCCTCTGTTTCTTGTATGTCTGCCATCTTAGACCTCAGTTCACATTGTCTGGTTTTTTGACTTGTTTGCATTCTGTGCAATTTAAGGGTGTGGCATGCCCTTTGTTGAGCTGATTGGTATATATGTAGCTTACCACGGGCCTAGGTGGTCTGGAGTTGGGACCCGGTCCTATTTGTCTACCCTTTTATATGCATTACTTCAACTTTGATATACAGTAAGGTTTTTAATATAGGCAGTATAGGTACCGTCCCAATTTAGGGTCACCTTGCCGCTGGTGGGACGGCTTGTATACTTTTTTTGATCAAAAATAGTTCACTAAGTACCCTATATTTATTATGCAACTTTGCTTTACATTTATATATAATTATGGTAGGGTATGAGATATATTTTTGTCTTGCTTCTTTTTTTGCTAGTGTGAACATGCCTCTGTTTCTTGTATGTCTGCCATCTTAGACCTCAGTTCACATTGTCTGGTTTTTTGACTTGTTTGCATTCTGTGCAATTTAAGGGTGTGGCATGCCCTTTGTTGAGCTGATTGGTATATATGTAGCTTACCACGGGCCTAGGTGGTCTGGAGTTGGGACCCGGTCCTATTTGTCTACCCTTTTATATGCATTACTTCAACTTTGATATACAGTAAGGTTTTTAATATAGGCAGTATAGGTACCGTCCCAATTTAGGGTCACCTTGCCGCTGGTGGGACGGCTTGTATACTTTTTTTGATCAAAAATAGTTCACTAAGTACCCTATATTTATTATGCAACTTTGCTTTACATTTATATATAATTATGGTAGGGTATGAGATATATTTTTGTCTTGCTTCTTTTTTTGCTAGTGTGAACATGCCTCTGTTTCTTGTATGTCTGCCATCTTAGACCTCAGTTCACATTGTCTGGTTTTTTGACTTGTTTGCATTCTGTGCAATTTAAGGGTGTGGCATGCCCTTTGTTGAGCTGATTGGTATATATGTAGCTTACCACGGGCCTAGGTGGTCTGGAGTTGGGACCCGGTCCTATTTGTCTACCCTTTTATATGCATTACTTCAACTTTGATATACAGTAAGGTTTTTAATATAGGCAGTATAGGCACCGTCCCAATTTAGGGTCACCTTGCCGCTGGTGGGACGGCTTGTATACTTTTTTTGATCAAAAATAGTTCACTAAGTACCCTATATTTATTATGCAACTTTGCTTTACATTTATATATAATTATGGTAGGGTATGAGATATATTTTTGTCTTGCTTCTTTTTTTGCTAGTGTGAACATGCCTCTGTTTCTTGTATGTCTGCCATCTTAGACCTCAGTTCACATTGTCTGGTTTTTTGACTTGTTTGCATTCTGTGCAATTTAAGGGTGTGGCATGCCCTTTGTTGAGCTGATTGGTATATATGTAGCTTACCACGGGCCTAGGTGGTCTGGAGTTGGGACCCGGTCCTATTTGTCTACCCTTTTATATGCATTACTTCAACTTTGATATACAGTAAGGTTTTTAATATAGGCAGTATAGGTACCGTCCCAATTTAGGGTCACCTTGCCGCTGGTGGGACGGCTTGTATACTTTTTTTGATCAAAAATAGTTCACTAAGTACCCTATATTTATTATGCAACTTTGCTTTACATTTATATATAATTATGGTAGGGTATGAGATATATTTTTGTCTTGCTTCTTTTTTTGCTAGTGTGAACATGCCTCTGTTTCTTGTATGTCTGCCATCTTAGACCTCAGTTCACATTGTCTGGTTTTTTGACTTGTTTGCATTCTGTGCAATTTAAGGGTGTGGCATGCCCTTTGTTGAGCTGATTGGTATATATGTAGCTTACCACGGGCCTAGGTGGTCTGGAGTTGGGACCCGGTCCTATTTGTCTACCCTTTTATATGCATTACTTCAACTTTGATATACAGTAAGGTTTTTAATATAGGCAGTATAGGTACCGTCCCAATTTAGGGTCACCTTGCCGCTGGTGGGACGGCTTGTATACTTTTTTTGATCAAAAATAGTTCACTAAGTACCCTATATTTATTATGCAACTTTGCTTTACATTTATATATAATTATGGTAGGGTATGAGATATATTTTTGTCTTGCTTCTTTTTTTGCTAGTGTGAACATGCCTCTGTTTCTTGTATGTCTGCCATCTTAGACCTCAGTTCACATTGTCTGGTTTTTTGACTTGTTTGCATTCTGTGCAATTTAAGGGTGTGGCATGCCCTTTGTTGAGCTGATTGGTATATATGTAGCTTACCACGGGCCTAGGTGGTCTGGAGTTGGGACCCGGTCCTATTTGTCTACCCTTTTATATGCATTACTTCAACTTTGATATACAGTAAGGTTTTTAATATAGGCAGTATAGGTACCGTCCCAATTTAGGGTCACCTTGCCGCTGGTGGGACGGCTTGTATACTTTTTTTGATCAAAAATAGTTCACTAAGTACCCTATATTTATTATGCAACTTTGCTTTACATTTATATATAATTATGGTAGGGTATGAGATATATTTTTGTCTTGCTTCTTTTTTTGCTAGTGTGAACATGCCTCTGTTTCTTGTATGTCTGCCATCTTAGACCTCAGTTCACATTGTCTGGTTTTTTGACTTGTTTGCATTCTGTGCAATTTAAGGGTGTGGCATGCCCTTTGTTGAGCTGATTGGTATATATGTAGCTTACCACGGGCCTAGGTGGTCTGGAGTTGGGACCCGGTCCTATTTGTCTACCCTTTTATATGCATTACTTCAACTTTGATATACAGTAAGGTTTTTAATATAGGCAGTATAGGTACCGTCCCAATTTAGGGTCACCTTGCCGCTGGTGGGACGGCTTGTATACTTTTTTTGATCAAAAATAGTTCACTAAGTACCCTATATTTATTATGCAACTTTGCTTTACATTTATATATAATTATGGTAGGGTATGAGATATATTTTTGTCTTGCTTCTTTTTTTGCTAAGGTTAGAGTTGGGCTAGGGTTGGGCTTGGGTTAGGGTTGGGGTTGGGATTTTTTCAGAAGTAAAGAAAAAAAATGATGACGATATGGCGACTAATGTTGAGCGCAAGTGCTCGCTACTTGAGTTTGCATCGGGTGCTCGGGTATGCACCAAGTATAGCGGGTGCTCAAGTGACATGCTCGAGTCTCTGCTCCAACTGTTTTGCAGCTGTTATACAGCCAAAAAAACTCGCGGGGATTACCTGCCATGCAGGAGCGATCCCCGCATGGTTTTTTTTGGGTGTCTAATAACTATGAAACATGCGGGGCGGGGACTCGAGCATGTTACTTGAGCACCCGCGATACTTGGTGCATACCAGAGTACCCTATGCAAACTCAAATAGCGAGCATTTGCACTTAAGACTAATGACAACTTATTCAATATGATAACATTGGGTCATCAAAGTCTGTGTCGTACCTCTGGGTTCAAATTGTTCACTATACCACTTGATAAAATCCTGGAGGGGTGTAGTTTCCAAAATGGAGTCACTGATGGGGTGGTTTCCACTATTTAGGCACATCAGGGACTCCCCAAACGCAACATGGCGTCCGCTAATTATTCAAGCAAATTTTACATTCAAAAACTCAAATGGCGCTCCTTCCCTTCCGAACCCTACCGTGCTCCCCAACAGTGGTTTTCCCCCTCATATGGGGTATCTGCTTACTCAGGAGAAATTGCACAGCAAATTGCATGGTGCAATTTCTCCTGTTACCCTTATGAAAATGCAAAATTGGGGGCTGAAAAGCATTTTTGTTGAAAGAATGTGAAAATTTTATTTTTACGGTTCAATGTTATAAACTTCTGTGAAGCACTTGGGGGTTCAGGGTGCTCACCACACATCTAGATAAGTTCCCTAACGGCTCTAGTTTCCAAAATGGGGTAACTTGTGGGGGGTTTCCACTGATTAGGCACATCAGGGGAAATTGCACAACAAATTTTGGGGTCCATTTTTTCCTATTACCCCTGTGAAAATAAAAAAATTTGGGTCTAAAGTAACATTTTTGTGAAAAAAAGTTAAATGTTCATTTTTTTCTTCCACATTCCAAAAATTCCTGTGAAACACCTGAAGGGTTAATAAACTTCTTGAATATGATTTTAAGCACCGTGAGGGGTGCAGTTTTTAGAATGGTG
Source organism: Phyllobates terribilis (assembly GCF_046119375.1). Taxonomy (NCBI): domain Eukaryota; kingdom Metazoa; phylum Chordata; class Amphibia; order Anura; family Dendrobatidae; genus Phyllobates; species Phyllobates terribilis. The sequence goes on from NW_027362762.1 coordinate 878,951,765, forward strand.
TCACTTTGGGGTATTTTATGTCATAAAGGCCCCGCAAAGTCACGTCAAATGTGATGTGGTCTCTAAAAAAATGGTTTTGTAAATTTTGTTGTAAAAATGAGAAATCGCTGGTCAACTTTTAACCTTCATAGCTCCCTACTAAAAAGAAATTTTGGTTCCAAAATTGTGCTGATGTAAAGTAGACATGTGGGAAATGTTATTTATTAACTATTTTGTGTAACATATCTCTCTGATTTAAGTGCATAAAAATTTACATTTTCAAAATTTTCACCAAATTTCTGATTTTTTTCACAAATAAACGCAAGTGATATCGAAGAAATTTTACCACTATCATGAAGTACAATATGTCACGAAAAAACAATCTCAGAATCAGTGGGATCCATTGAAGCGTTCCAGAGTAATTACCTCATAAAGTGACAGTGGTCAGAATTGTAAAAATTGGCCCGGTCATTAACGTGCAAACCACCCTAGGGGGTAAAGGGCTTAACACCAGTTTGCCGGTTAAAAATAGTTACCTACAGGCCAGCTATTTAAAAATGTGGTTTGTCCGTCACACGGATCACATATAAGTTCTGCATGGAAGATATTGTCCTCCATTTAAAATGGGCAAGGCACATGATTGTGATGGTGCATGCAGTGGGCAAGTTAAAATTGTGCCACAACAAACACCCACATCTTCTCGCCCGACCTTCCTGTCCCAGTTATTAGGGGACCGGAGCACACCACTATTGAACCCAGAGCACTGTCAAAAGGTTGTTGGTTGGATAGCGGATAATGCTTCCAGTCACTTTGCCACCACCACCACCGTGTCTCCCACACGGTCAAGTCTCAGTAGCCGTGAGTCTGGACTGCATATTCCTCACCCTGATCCTCCTTCCTCCAATCATGCCGAGTGCCCGGAGACAACTGATCCCACACTTGGACACTCTGAAGAGCTGTTCACTTTTCCATTTATAGATTCGGGCCTCTCGCCTCGTCTACTTGAAGTGGGGCAAGAGGAGATCAAATGTAGCGATGCCCGAATATTTGAACAGCCACGGTCAAACAAAGACGATGGTGGGAGAGTGTCACAAGAGGTGGACGATGATGAGACACATTGAAAGAAAGTCAGGAGGAGGACCAGGGTGCAGAAGTGAAAGACGAGGTGGTGGATGATATAGTAACTGACCCAACCTGGCAAGAGGACATGCAGAGTGAGGACAGCAGCACACAGGGGGAGGGAGGCAGAGCACCCCAACAGGCAGGAAGAAGCAGTGTGGTATCCACAGACAGAAGGCGGGCAACCGTTCCCCGTAACACCAAAAGGAAGTTGCCAGTACAACTGTTAGGTCTTCCTGAGTCTGGTTGTTTTTTAAAGACTGTGCCGATAATCCAAAAAAGGCAATTTGCACCACCTGCCAGGCCAGCATCAGCAGGGGTAGCAAAACTAGCAGCCTGACCACCACCAGAATGATCAGGCACATGGGAGCAAAGCACCCGACTTTGTGGGCTGAACCCCAGGGTCCAGGAACAGTGTCTACGGGTGACACCACTGCTTCTTCCGCTGTTGTGCGTGCAAGCCACCCCCTGTCCATAGTGCATGCGAAGATGCCTCCTGCCCTGGACCTGTCATTGAACACTCTCAACTAGCACCATCAGCAAGCATGTCCTTGTCCCAGCACAACATTCATCTGTCCATACCCCAGTCCTTGGAACGCAAGTGCAAATACGCAGCCAATGCCCCACAGGCCACACTACTAAATTCCCACATTTCGCGACTGCTTTGGTGCTCGAAATGTTGCCTTTTAGGCTTGTGGAGACGGAAGCTTTCTGCAACCTGATGGCGGCGGCTGTCCCTCGGTAGTCTGTCCCAGCCGCCGCAATTTTTCCCGATGTGCCGTCCCCGCATTACACAAGCACGTGTCCCACAACATTAACCATGCCCTCAACAATGCAGTTACTGGGAAAGTCCACCTAACCACGGACACGTGAACAAGTGCTTGTGGGCAGGGACAGTACATCTCACTGACGGCACACTGGGTTAACAAAGTGGAAGCCGGGACCCAGTCGGACCTTAGGATGGAACACATCCTCCCGATGCCGAGGATTGCGGGCCCTAGGTCAATCAAGGTTGCCCCCACAGTCTACAGCTCCTGCACCTCATCCTCCTCAGCCTCATCCTCCTCTTCAGCTTCCATTTCCGAAATGATCACATCAGTCACAAGCTGGAAGCCCTGCAGCACTGCCTCAGCTAAGCGGCAACAGGCTGTGCTGAAGCTAATATGCTTAGGTGACACACCGCACAGTGCTGAAGAGTTGTTGACAGCTCTGAAAGAACAGGCAGATCTGTGGCTGACACCACTGAACCTACAGCCAGGCAATGTCATGTGTGACAATGGCCGGAACCTTGTGGTGGCTCTAAGGGTGAGGCGAGCTCACACATGTACCATGCCTGGCCCATGTGCTTAACCTCGTGGTTCAGCGGTTTCTCAAAACCTACCCAGAGTTGCCTGATCTGCTTGTCAACGTATGCCGCCTGTGTGCCCATTTTAGAAAGTAAGCTACAGCTTCCACTGCCCTTGCCGTGTTTCAGCAGCGTTTGCATCTGTCCAGTGTTTGATGTCCCCACGCGTTGGAACTCTACACTGCAGATGTTGGGAAGGATTTGTGAGCAGAAGAGGTCAGTTGTTGACTACCAGCATCAACAAGGCCGTCAGTATTCAGTTCAGACTCCACACACAAGACCTCAGGAGTGGACATGGATGTCAGACATATGCACCAACCTCCAAAACTTTGAGGACTCCACCAAGAAGGTGAGCGGCGATGATGCCATAATTAGCATCACCATTCCGCTTCTTTGTCTTCTGAAATGCTCTCTGCTCACAATCAGCGAGGATGCATTGCAGGCAGAGCACGATGAGATGGAGGACGGAACCATACAGCCTCATCTCATCCCATTGTGGATTGGGTGACAATGAGGAAAAGGAGGAGGAAGAACAGGAGCTAGATTCATGAGCTATAGACAGTACTACCTGCACAACTGTCATACCGTCTGTTTAGGGTGGATGGCCTGAGGACAGGGAGGAGGAAGTGGAGAGCATGGTCAGTCGTCCTCTTGGTGAGGAACTCTTGCCTGTTAGCAGTCTGGCATGCATGGCTGAGTTTATGTTACTCAGCCTTTCCCGTGACCCTTGCGCTCCCCAAATTTTGGGTGACAGTCATTACTGGTTGGTGACACTTCTAGACCCACGCTACAAGGAGAATTTTCTATCTCTTATTCCTGAGGCGGACAGGTCTACAAAAATGGGGCAGTACCAGAAGGCCCTTGTTGCGGAACTTTTAAAAAATTCCCATCTGAAAACGCTGGCGGCAGAGGACATACTTCGTTGGACAACCAAGGAGTACAGGCAAGAGAGACACAACTTCAATCCAGCAAAGGCAGGGGAATACTGTCAAAGTTCTGGGAGAGTTTTCTTAGACCCTCCCATCGCACAGGCCCTGAGGCGCGGGGTACTCTCACAAGGAGTGCAAAGTTTGGGAAGATGCTGAGAGAGTACCTTGCCGACCGTACCAACGTCCTCCGTGATTCCTCTGTTCCTTATAATTATTGGGTATCCAAGCTGGACACGTGGAATGAACTGGCTCTCTACGCCTTGGAGGTCTTGGCCTGCCCTGCCGTTAGCGTTTTATCAGAGCGGGTTTTTAGTGCCGCTGGTGGAATTATAACTGATAAGCGCATCAGCCTGTCAACTGAAAATGCTGACTGGCTGACTCTTATAAAAATGAACAAGGTCTGGATTGGGCCAGACTTCTCAACACCACCGAATGATAGCAGAATAACATAAACTCAAATCTAGTGTCTTTGTTTGGGAGGTGTATTCCCATGCACCTTTTCCCATCCACACATGGGTATAAGCTTCCTGATTTTGGCTATTTGCTCTTGTCCTCCTCCTTCTCCTCATCCTCCACCACCATATCACCAGGGTGACTGTGGTCCGTGATGCAACACCCAGATAATTTTTTTAAAGGGTGTTTATGATGCTCGTAAAAAAAAAAAATGATATACAGTGCTGGCCAGAAATATTGGCACCCCTGCAATTCTGTCAGATAATACTCAGTTTCTTCCTGAAAATGATTGCAATCACAAATTCTTTGGTATTATTCTCTTCATTTAATTTGCTTGCAAGGAAAAAACACAAAAGAGAATGAAAAGAATGAAGCAAAAATCAAATCATTGATCATTTCACACAAAACTCCAAAAAAGGGCCAGACAAAAGTATTGGCACCCTCAGCCTAATACTTGGTTGCACAACCTTTAGCCAAAATAACTGCGAACAACCGCTTCCGGTAACCATCAATGGGTTTCTTACAATGCTCTGCTGGAATTGTAGACCATTCTTCTTTGGCAAACTGCTCCAGGTCCCTGATATTTGAAGGGTGCCTTCTCCAAACTGCCATTTTGACATCTCTCCACTGGTTTTCTATGGGATTCAGGTCTGGACTCATTGCTGGCCACCTTAGAAGTCTCCAGTGCTTTCTCTCAAACCATTTTATAGTGCTTTTGGAAGTGTGTTTTGGGTCATTGTCCTGCTGGAAGACCCATGACCTCTGAGGGAGACCCAGCTTTCTCACACTGGGCCCTACATTATGCTGCAAAATTTGTTGGTAGTCTTCAGACTTCATAATGCCATGCACACGGTCAAGCAGTCCAGTGCGAGGCTGCAAAGCAACCCCAAAACATCAGGGAACCTCCGCCATGTTTGACTGTAGGGACCGTGTTCTTTTCTTTGAATGACTCTTTTTTTTTCCTGTACACTCTATGTTGATGCTTTTTCCCAAAAAGCTCTACTTTTGTCTCATCTGACCAGAGAACATTCTTCCAAAAAGTTTTAGGCTTTCTCAGGTAAGTTTTGGCAAACTCCAGCCTGGCTTTTTTATGTCTTGGGGTAAGAAATGGGGTCTTCCTGGGTATCCTACCATACAGTCCCTTTTCATTCAGACGCCGACGGATAGTATGGGTTGACACTGTTGTACCCTCGGACTGCAGGGCAGCTTGAACTTGTTTGGATGTTAGTCGAGGTTCTTTATCCACCATCCGCACAATCTTGTGTTGAAATCTCTCGTCAATTTTTCTTTTCTGTCCACATCTAGGGAGGTTAGCCACAGTGCCATGGGCTTTAAACTTCTTGATGACACTGCGCACGGAAGACACAGGAACATTCAGGTCTTTGGAGATGGACTTGTAGCCTTGAGATTGCTCATGCTTCCTCACAATTTGGTTTCTCAAGTCCTCAGACAGTTCTTTGGTCTTCTTTCTTTTCTCCATGCTCAATGTGGTACACACAAGGACACAGGACAGAGGTTGAGTCAACTTTAATCCATGTTAACTAGATGCAAGTGTGATTTAGTTATTGCCAACACCTGTTAGGTGCCACAGGTAAGTTACAGGTGCTGTTAATTACACGAATTAGAGAAGCATCACATGATTTTCAAAGTGTGCCAATACTCTTGTCCACCCCCTTTTTTAGGTTTGGTGTGGAATTATATTCAATTTGGCTTTAGGACAATTCTTTTTGTGTTTTTTTCATTGAAGACAAATTAAATGAAGAGAATAATACCAAAAAATTTGTGATTGCAATCATTTTCAGGAAGAAACTGAGTATTATCTGACAGAATTGCAGGGGTGCCAATACTTTTGGCCACCACTGTAGTATGTTCATGTATACCCCCCAGGGGTAAATGTTTGTCAGCCCATACACTTAGTGCATGGGCATTACAAGTATAGGAGACCAGCTCCTTTCTAATGGGAACATTTTTTTATGAGACCCTCCTCCACGTCTTTTCCGAGGGGCATTGGAATGCCTCCCAATTTTTGGCAGCCCTTGTATTCAATGCATAGGCCAACACTAATAATTCTAAAAACACTTCCTAATAATGGGAACATTTTTTTCTGGTGGCCCTTCTTTACGTTTCTTCCAAGGGGCATTTGAATGCCTCCCAATTTTTGGCAGCCCTTGCATTCACTGCATAGGCCAACACTATGGGAGACCCACTTCCTAGTAATGGGAACATTTTTTCATGAGGCCCTCTACGTCTCTTCCAAGGGGCATTGGAGTGCCTCCCAATTATTGGCAGCCCTTGCATTCACTGCATATGCCAACACTATGGGAGACCCACTTCCTAATAATGGGAACATTGTTTTCAGGAGGTCCTCTGACCTCCACGTCTCTTCCAAGGGGCATTGTGAACAGACATTATGGGGAGGGGGGTTCGAATGTGGGAATTGACAGCTTGGATAGGGACGACTGGAAGTGTGTGACGAGACAGTATGGGCAAGTGGAATAATGTGTGCAGACATAGAATGAGTAGTGGGAGATATGTGCAGTGGCAGTATGGCCAGGTGGTAATGTGTAAAGAGACAGTATGGGCAGGTGGGGGGAATGGGTGCAAAGACAGTATGGGTGAGGGGAGTAGATGTGTGAAGTATGAGCATAAGTGGGGAATATGTAAGGAAACAGTATGGGCAAAAGGGGGAAATGCATGCAGAGACAGTATGGGTGGGGAGGGGAAATGTGTGAAGTGACAGCAAAGGCAGGGAAGGGAAGAAAATTGTGAAGATGGGGGATGTCTACAGGGACAGTATGGGAAGGGGGGATGTAAGAAAAGACAGTATGGGCAGGTAGGGAAGAAAATGTGTGAAGAGACAGTATGGGCAGTGGGCAATGTGTGAATAAACAGTATGGGCAGGAAGGGGAGGAAATGATTGAAGAGACAGCTTGGGCAGGTGGGGGGAATATGTTAGACAGTATGGGCAGAGGTAATGTGTGAAGACACAGTATGGGCAGGGTGGAGGATGTGTTCAGAGAGAGTGTTTATTTACTTATATTTATTTATTTTACTCACTTATATAGCGCCATTAATTCCACAGCGCTTTAGACATTATGGGCACTGTCCCCATCGGGGCTCAAAATCTACATTCCCTGTCAGTATGTTTTTGGAGTGTGGGAGGAAACCAGAGAACCTGGAGGAAACCCACACAAACATGGGGAGAACATACAAACTCCTTGCAGATGTTGTCCTTGGTGGGATTTGAACCCAGGACTCCAGCTCTGCAAGGCTGCAGTGCTAACCACCGAGCCACCGCATGGGTGGAAAGGAGGAAATGTGTGAAGAAAAGTATAGGCTGGGGGAAAGGAAATGTGTGAAGTGACAGTATGGGCAAGGGGAGAGAAATTGTGTGAAGAGATAGTATATGTTAGGGGGGAAATGTGTGAAGAGACAATATGGGCAGCGGAGATGTGTTCAGAGATAATATGGGCATGGGGGAAGGTGTGAAAAAACAGTATTGGAAGAAGAATGTGTGAAGAGACAGTAGGAGCAGAGGAAATGCAAGCAGAGAAAATATGGGTGAGGGAAATGTGTGAGGAAACAGTATGGGCAGGGGGAATGTGTGATGAGACAGTATTGGCAGGGGGGAAATGTGTGCAGCTATTGTATGGGCACAGTATGAAAGGTACAGTATGGGATAGGTAGGGAATGAGTGTGACGAGGGGGCACAGTAAAGAGACAGGGCAGTATAGGGGACACAGTGTGAAGGGACAGTGTGAAGAGGAAGCCCAGAATGAAAAGAGAGGAGAGTGTGGAGGTCATGTGCAAAAAGAGAGACAGTGTGACTCATATTTTGTGCAGCACGAACAATGAGGGCAATTATTCAGGGACACAGTGTCAGGATGAGTAGCAGAAGACTGAAGAAGATTAGAGTTTACTGAGATGAGCTGTGAATGTGAAATGTCATCATGGTATCTGAACCAGATGGAGAAGAAAAGGAAGAGAACGACTCCAATCAGAGAAGACGTCACTTATAGGGTACCTTGGTTGTATAGAGTGGGTGAAATAAGTATTGAACACATCACCAATTTTCTAAGTAAAAAATACTGACATGAAATTCTCACCAGATGTCGGTACCAACCCATCCAATCCACACAGGCAAAGAAATCAAAACCTACTGTAAATGTCCATAAATTAAGTTAGGTGTAAAAATGAGAAAAGACACAGGAAAAAAGAATTGAACATGCTTACTGAAATTTACTTAATACTTCGTAAATAAGCCTTTGTTGGTGATAACAGCTTCAAGACGCCTCCTGTATGGAAAAACTAGTCGCATGCATTGCTCAGGTGTTATTTTGGCCCATTCTTCCACACAAACACTCTTCAAAACCTGAAGGTTCCGTGGGCTTCTTTATGAACTTTGAGCTTTAGTTCCTTCCATAAATTTTCCATTGGATTCAGGTCAATTGATTGGCTGGGCCATTGTAGCAGCTTTATTTTCTTTCTCTGAAACCAATTTAGAGTTTCCTTAGCTGTGTGTTTGGGATCATTGTCTTGCTGAAATGTTCACCCTTGTTTCATCTTCATTATCGTGGTATGGCAGCAGATTTTTATCAACAATGTCTTGGTACATTTGTCCATTCCTCCTTCCTTCAATTATATGAAGTTTGCCAGTGCTGTAAGCTGAAAAACCGCCCCACACCATGATGTTTCCACCTCCAAACTTCACTGTTGGTATGGTGTTTTGATGATGATGATATCCAGTGCCTTTTGGCCTCCAAACATGATGTGTATTATGGCATCCAAAGAGTTCAATTTTGGTCTTAGCTGACCAGACTATATTCTCCCAGTTTTTCACATGCTTGTCTAAATGTTTTTGAGCAAACTTTAAATGCGCTTGAACATGCGTTTTGATCAACAATGGAGTCTTGCATGGTGAGTATGCATACAGGTCATGGAGGTTGAGTGTGTCACTTATAGTTTTCTTTGAAACAATTATGCCTGATGATTCCAGGTTTTTCTGTAGCTCTCCACAGGTGGTCCTTTGCTCTTGGATAACTTATCTGATAATTATTTTCACCTCTCTGTCTGAAATCTTGCGAGGAGCACCTGGAACCTTCAGTAGTTTAGAAATCCTTCTGTAACCAATGCCATCAGTATGTTTTGCAACAAGGTTGCAAAGGTCTTGAGACAGCTCACTGGTTTTACCCATCATGAGATGTTTCTTGTGTGGCACCTTGGTAATAAGACACCTTTTTAGGTTAGCTGATCTTATTTTTCACTAAGTGGTAGGATTGTCCTCTAATTACTGATAGATTTCAGCTGGTGTCATGACTTTCCACAGCTTTTTGCACCTCACTTTCTTTGTATGCTCAATACTTTCTCCCTGTACCATTTCTCATTATTACACATAATTTAATTTATAGACATTTTTTTTGTTTGTTTTTTGTGTGGATTGGATAGGTTGTTGCCGACATCTGGTGAGAATTTCATGTCAATATCACCTTTAGAAATACATTTATTTACTTAGAAAATTTGTGACGTGTTCATTACTTATTTCTCCCGCTGTATGTTTATTTGTGATATTGCCTGTATCTGATCAGTTCTGTGGTTCCTGTATGGTCTGTAGTCTGATGATGACTGGTAACGACAACTCCCAGTATCTCCTTACCATTGTTATGGACATACTGATAGTTGAAGATTCATGCTATGCAATTGTTTATGGGGCTGATCTGACATTACAATTGATCGCTGTACTAACCTTGGTTCTGTATTCCTGTACCGATGGTGGTTGTGATGCTGCATTTCTGTACTGATGGTGGTTCTTGTGATGTATTCCTGTAATGATCGTGGTTGTAATTCTGTACTGATTGTGGTTGTGGTTATGTATTATTGTACTAATGGTGGTTCTGGTGCTGGATTTATGTACTGATGGTGGTTCTGCTAATGTATTTCTGTACTGATAGTGGTTCTGGTGCTGTAATGGTGATGTATTTCTGTACTGATAGTGGTTCTGGTGCTGTATTTCTTGTCTGGTACTGTATTTCAGTACTGCTGGTGGTTCTGATTATGTATTTCTGCACTGATAATGTTTCTGGTGACACTCGTGTACTGATGCTGTGATACAATATTTCTGTACTGATGGTGATTCTGGTGCTGTACCTCTGTACTGTTAGTGGTTCTGATTATGTATTTATGTACTGATGGTGGTTTTCGTAATATATTCTTGTACTGTTATTAGTTCTAATCCTGTACACACGTAGCAATCCATAACTTGTCAGATAACTTGATACATGGCTATGTTAATAAAGTATTGTGTCATCTGCCAAGTTAAGGATTATTACATCTGTATTTATGTTAGGAGTATTAGTTATAAAATTAAGCCCTGTTGTATGCCCAATACTAACAGCATGCAATGTACTCACTTCAGGATTTGGCTCCGTTTACCTTTTTCAGCGGTTATTATGTGACCACTCACATGCGATTTTCATACTTATGACCACGTGACAACTAGCTTCTCTTCCTGCATCTCTGAATAAAGCAGAGGCTATAGTATTTCAGGGAACATTGAGAGAATCAAGAAGAGCAGCTCGTTGGCACGTGACTGTAAGTATGCAAATCACATATGAGCGGTCACATACCCATTACTCACACCGCTTATAGGAGGTGATGCCAAACTGAATTTTTGCCCCGAGTGCAGAAAACCTAGGTCAAAAGTGGAACAAGGGTCCATGAGGACTGAGCTCCAGCACCAATGAGAAATTGTTAAAACATAACTTTTACTTTGTAATGAAAAAAAGCAAAAAGGGTGGTGAAAAAAAGCAAAAAGGGTGGTGAAAAAAAGCAAAAAGGATAAAAAAGATTAAGGAAGATTAAGGATTAAGAATAAGAGTTGCTAACCCGAAACGCGTAAGCTTATGGATCCGTAATCTTTTTTTATCCTTTTTGCTTTTTTTTTTACCTTGTTTTTAATTGCACAGTAAAAGCTATGTTTTAACATTTTCTCATTGCTGCTGGAGCTCAATTTTCATGGGCCCTTCTTCCATTTTTGACCTAGAAACCAGCCTGGTGTGTTCTTACACTCCATGCACCACATCCTGACCAAACAAGGTCTACCAGGGTTCCTATGTGTATGTAGTGACCGGAGGTCTGAGAGAGATCCAGTGAGTCACAAACTGAGACAGAGACAGAAATAAACAACACTTTCTTTACTAGAACAGGGATTAGACTAAAATTCAGTATTGCATTAATCAGTCTCAGGTTCTACCTGGGACACTGTCTCTACTAAATACACACAATCAGCAAAAGCTGAAATTAATGTGCCAATCTCAAGGTTTCCAGTTTATGTGAATTATTCTAAAGATCTGGAACAATTTTACCTAAACACTGTGTCAATCTAGTGAGGGTGTTCTATAGGGACCCCTGAGATGGCACACTGAGTACAATCCTACCACTATTAACAATAACAATGCATGAAACTATACCAATTGCTCTTATTCCCCTAGTATAGGGATACCCCGGTATCTTAAAGTTACGGTACTGTTAACCTCAGATGTGGTCTATCACAGACCTGTGAATCGCGAAGGCTGCAGCTAGTACCTAGAAAACTTTGGTGCCAAAGAAAAGCAACGTTCACAAAAAAAGCAAAGGTTCCTTGTCTTGTCGGCCGATGCCGAGCCCACACGCCGGGGACTTTAGTCCTGTAGCCTCAGGTTATGGTCTGGGAAGAACTCTTCACAAGGCTTATCAGTATCCTCTCAATGTGGATGGCACCGGACCCCTTCTCTCTTCTCGCAGTCACTCACTGTTTTCCAGACCACGCGCTCCGTCACAGAGATGATATTCTCAGTCTCTTTTCCTCTCACTCGAAACTTGGCTCCTACAGCACAAAGTCTCTAGTCACTCAGCATGGACTTCCAAAAAACTCCAAAGAGCCACACAGCTTTCCCCAGCTCAGCACTTGTTCTTAAGCAGGGACACAACTTCACCAGGGCCAGGGGTTATCAACCCCCACAGGAAAGCTTGTAAAGAGAGAGTCTTATTGCAGTTCAGTCCTTGCAGTTCTCCTCAGATGCCCCATCCAGCATCTCACACAGCAGACACCCTCAGAACATACAGGGTCTCCTGCTCTGCCTCTGCTCTGAGCTCAGCCAGGCAAAACTCACAGGGTCCTAATGCTCTCCTGCTGCTATCACAGTTCACACTCTCACATGTATACAAGTGTTTTTCACACTGAATTGTCCTCCATGGAAGGTGAGCTGATTACCATTTTTTTCTCCTTCGCAAAAAATCCTAGATTCGCCTTAGCTTATCATATTTCCTTATCTTTAATATGGTCAACATCTGATTGGACCTTTATGGAAAAATCTATAGGAAATGCAAAAACATAAACTTATATGGAGCAGACTACAAGCATGCTCAGGCACCACCGCATCGACCACGGACGTGGTCGTACTGCTCTTATTTCCATTGATCTAATGTTTATCTCCTATCCAATAGATTGGTGATAAATGTTATTTATGGGGAGAATTTTTTTTAATACTCACCTATGTTTAAGTTCATCTTTACAAGAAATGCTGATAGCTATAAGGGAAAGTGTGAGTTAATCTAAAACATTTCAAAATATGAGCAAGCCCTCAAAAATGTTTAGTAAATCCTCATTTATATTCATTGCCCTTCAATTCAGAATCTATGACATATGTGCTGAAAATGTCCTAAGAGAAAAGAAAACTAACATTAAGGACACATTCAATTACAATCATAGTCGTCCTTCTTTACAAAGATCACATATTGAAAAAAGTCAAAAATCCAAAATAGCACCTGCATGAAAGTCACATACTGATTGGGTGAAAGTATGTTCCCCTCCTCCACTGCATCTGGTACCTGCTTGTTACAAGAAAGAGACTGCACTACTGAACTGTATAAAAATGACACAATAGTTGTAGTGCAATCTTCCAATGTCATCTGTGCATTTTTTCTTTTCTTTTACTGGACCTTTTTTATGTAATTACAGTTATTGTAACTGTAAAACAAACATCCCAGTAAAATAAAACTGTACTTTGTAGCTTCTGTTCCTCTCCTCCCTTTACAGAACTTTTCAGCATTTGCTGAGTTAGGAGATGACAAGCTGTTCCAGGGGATGGATGATTTTTACATGCCTTTTCTTCCACTTGCACATTCTTTTTCTTCTTCTGCAGCCCATATGACTTTGCTTTTCCCTTTCTCATTTGCTCCCTGGTAAACAGACTGCTGGGTGAGTGTGCCTGCCTTGTCTGAATGCTACATTCTCAGCCCACCTACTACAGGAGAACTCTCCTCCCACCTGCAGATAAAAGCCAAGTGAATGTTAACAGCAGCTGATCAGAGCACTTTCTCAGTCCCTCACTGTCACGTCTGCATCATACCTTTCTCTTGGATCTTGCATTTACTAAGGTAAGATGATGACATCCTTCCCTTGTCTTATATCTACCTGCTCATTCAATAGGAAAAAGTTTTTGAAAAGTTCAAAAAAACTTTTTTTTAACTTTGCAGCAAAAATATCACCAAATCTTTCCCATTTTTTTGATGTTGCATTTAATCAAGTGACGTAAGCTCAGGATTCTGCTGAAGGTATTTTATAATACACTTATATGTTTTTGTTACTATTGCTTTAGTGGAATTCTTAGATGGTGCAATGAATAGACTCCAAATATTACACTTTGATGTGGAACAAACTATCACTGCTGGGACTGGTAGCAGGTGTACATGAGCTTCCTAAGCAGCAATGTGTGAAGCTTCATCTTCTCTGCAGGGATGTGTCAGTATAGACAGAAAGCAGGTGGACAGTAACTCAAGAACTGGTATTCTACTCCCTTTGGCTGCTAATCTTCTGATACTCCAAAACTAGGGCACTGTGTTGTGCAGAAAAGACTTTCTGTTGGAAAATCCTGGTTATTAAAATTAGGAAGAAGTTGAACTAGTTTCACAGATGGTCATAAGAAACCAATGTAGAAGTAGAAATCGAGACGTCTATTTCTTCTCATTATTGTATGATTTGTCCATAGGAATAGTACATCCATATAACGGCATTGCCTTGTGTAAATACATGTATGTCTCGGAATGGTATGGTCCAGTGGAAGTATGTAGTGTCTCCTTTCTACATATATTGAAAAAAATATTTCGAAATGGTCTCTACTCTCTATTGAAAACAGCAATTAAAATGCCTGGCAATAAAAACATGCGGATGATTATAGTCCCAGCACATTCGGAGAAGTTTCAACTTGAAACTACTTAGGGTTTTTTTGTATAATTTGTTATTAATATTTCTTTAATTGGGATTACCTAGCAAAGCGGAGAGCATTCTGCACTTGATTCATTTTGGATGGTCCATTAGGATGGATCATAGAAAATTAAATGGTTGATGTTAAACTTTAAAGGAATGAAAAGCGTTCTGCGTGACTAGACTATGAAAGGTCTTATGGAAGCTCTCTTTAGATCATTAAAAAGCTATATTTAAGTCATTTAAGAAAAATATAGGATTGAAAACATATGTGACTGCATTTATAATGTATTCTGTGCAGTTTCTATCAGTAACATCTGTAATGATGTATATGGTGCACATGGAACTGTACTTGTAATTGTCCTTGAATCTTGGTGATACACTTAATTTCATGGTCCTGAAGATAGATTGGCCATCAGGGGTAGATTTTTACTTACCCCTTAACGGTATTGAAACCATAGAAATTACATTAGACAGTAAAAGTAATATGGCAGCCATGGCAATTTTATGATGGGTTTAAAGACACCTGATGACACTCAAGGCATAAATATGGCGGTCTGTGGTCAACATGAATTTCTCAAGAAGCACCCGTTCAGAGGCTTACAAAGAAGTGAAGGAACCTCATTGCAAAGATTGAAATGTAGACCCCTTCTGGTGGTGGTGAACACTGTCACACCCCTAGCCACCTGGGATATGGTTATTTTTGAACACCCTTGAGTTTTATAGGGCTGACAGAAACAGACAAGCGCTCTACTCATCTGTCTCCATCAGTCTCATAGACTTAATATTGATTTATAGGAAACATTCTTTACTGCTCTCATTAGTACAATGGGCAGAAACAGTGGGGGTCAGGACCATGTCTTAGTGATCGTTTGGGGTCCCAGAGATGAGGCCCTATGAATCAAATATTTATCATTAATCCTGTGGATGGGTTAAAAAATATCCATTGTAGGAACCATTTTTTCCCTAAAACCTTGTACAACATCTATGCACAGGTTCAGCTTGCTAACTTGAAAATAAGAGATGCAGCCCACATGGGACTCTCTTCTCCAGGGTTCATATATCAGCCAAACACATGATCTGTCACATTAATACTGCCATCAAATTTTAGAATTCATCATTTGGTCAAAAGTTTATTACGGATGCACATATCCCATTACTTGGCATTTTTACTGGACAATAAATAAAATACAAGCCAACGAAGGACACTATATTTATATAATATGGTTTGGTTAAATTCTTTATCTGGTCATATTTTGATGAAATTGCGGTTTACTTGTTGACCAAGCCTTCTTTCTGATGTATTTTTACAAGAAAAGCTTCTTAAAAAAACTTTGCACTCTATTCGTTGGCAGTACATGTAATATACACCAAAAAAGACAAAAAAGTATAAGAACCTGAAATGAAAAAAAATTGTTTTTAAAAAAACCCTTGATTTCTAATTCTGTTTTTTTAAAGGGTTATCCAAGACTTTGCTTTTTTTCCCTACAGGGCTGAGAACCTACACACAGGTAGTTGCTAACTTCTGCCCAGCACTGAACTCTGTTGGCACAGAACGGTCACGAACCACTCCTGCCAGCAATTTTGCTGCTTCATTTGACCTCACGTCAACAGAGTAGCTCTACCTCTTCCGGGCTGCTCTGTTGATAGTGCATCAATGCCGACATTATGCTGATTGACAGCCGGCTTCCCGCAGTTAGGTAGATGGCGGGAGCTGGCTGTCAATCAACATGACATCAGCAGTGATGCCCCATCAACAGAGCGGAGCGGAAGAGAAGAAGCTGCTCTGTCGACATGAGGTTACCAGAAGCCGCAGAATTATGCTTTGCTTATATAGTGCCATCATATTCCACAGTGCTTTACAGACATTATCATTGCTGTCCTCATTGGGGCTCACAATCTAAATGTCCTATCAGTACGTCTTTGGAGCATGGGAGTAAACCGGAGAAAGCTAAGGAAACCCACGGAAAGGACATACAAACTTCTGCAGATGTTATCCTTAGTGGGATTTGAACCCAGGATCACTGGCAGGAGCGGTCCATCACTGCTCTGAGCTGGTAGAGATTGGCACCAGACAGAACAGGAGGTAGTTAGCAACTACCTACCTATAAGTTCTTAGCCCCATATGGAAAAATAAACAAAGTCCCTGATAACCCCTCTAATACTTTTTCCTTGTAAGAGCTCTATCCCATCTCTGACATGTATTATACTATTATGTATATTGTGTTTTCTGACACATTGTCAAATCAAAGTGAATCTAGAAAAAAAAGGGACTTTAACTTTTGATGTTATCAAATTGTTCTTTCAGTTCTTATATAAATACTGATGTTGATATTTTCCACTAAGAAGGAGTTCTGGCGGAGATGGGTCAAATCTCTGCTTTATATTAGTAAGTTACATTTCTACACAGCATTTATATAATATCCAGCTCCTGACATTGAAGCAAAACCATAACAACATTTAGCTTTGGGGCACCGTAGTATGGAGAGTCTCCCACAAAAGGATAATACAGCGGAAATTTCTTACAATATCTGTGCTAGCGAATACTGAGATTTCATGGATGTTAAATGAGACTTCAGCTACTGTAACCCATCTGTTATTGATGTTTTCTTGAATTCTAATACTGTTAGTCCAATGACGAACCAACATTTTTTGTATTAGTTTTATAATTGCCTTTGTTATAATAAAATAGACACCATTTGTTAATATCACTGAAATAATACCAAATACATTATTGGATAATTATATACATTATTGTAATTCTAGGTTTTAGAAAACTATAAAAAACATAATACTTCAGGAGTAGCTTTATGGGGTGCAAAGGTAGAAGTCCACCAGAGTTCTGGTACCTTATAGGCCTCTTCACCACCTAGAAAGTTACCAGTAGTATGAATAGCACATGGTCGGTGGGGGTTCTTCTCCAGATTTTGCTTCATTGTAAGGAAATGACTAGGGAACAAAGAAAGCACAATAGGGTGTTCTATCCAGATTAACGTGGTGATCAGAGGTGGTTCCGCTCATCTGATATGGTAGCGTGAGACACAACGCTGAAATGACATCAAATATGGTTCCAGCTGCTGCAGCCCCTCAGGTTGATAGATCCAAAGTGGTAATGGTAGTAGTAGAAACATAGCCGGTGATCTGAGCTGCTGGTGTACATCCGATCAAGGCGTCAGAATCAGATGAAGATATTGACAATGCGGTTTATACTCTACGCGTTCTGAAGTATTACAGCTTTCCTTCAGGAGAACCACAGAGCGTGGTTCTCTGCGGTTTTCCTGAAGAAGACGTTGTAATACTTTGAAATGCATAGATAATAAACCACATTGTCAATATCTTTGATTCGGAGTCCTTGATCGGATGTACACCAGCTGTGCAGGTCTCCCGCTATATTCCTACTACTATTACCAGATTCTTCTTTATGGCTTAGCACATCTGATGCCATTGTTCTTTATTTAACTTGTACAATATAATTCAATTACCTGCTTTTTTCACCCAAGATGAAGGTTCAATTGGCAGCTCTTGTATGGTATCTAACTACCCTAGGCAAAGCACAGTGATTGATGTCCTCCATGTTACTCAATATCCAAGGCACATGCCCTGGATGTTACAGTATCTCTCTGGCTTTACCACATCATTAAGGACCCCTTCTTTTCAGAGTTTCTTGAACTTTTTATTTATAGAGTGATTGTGTGAAGTTTAATCAAATTTGTGTCAAAACCTTGGTGTTAGGAACCACTGGTATGGACAATCTCATCATTTCTTCCTTGTCCTCATAGCTTTATGTACAAGCCTGTATTGAAATAAAGACAAAATAACTAGGTGTAGAGAAAATGAAGCACTTTTTACCTAATTTTTACTTTGTTGGGAAGAGTTTATGTTATATTTGTCCAAGTGTGGTCACCCAGTACCTGTGATGTGATCTGCCACCTGCTGACAGTTTTGCTAGTATGTTGCATTAATGTAGTGAAATTGTATAATGAGAAATTGGAGTTCTCAACTACTGGCAGACCGCTTAATGACTTAAAACTACCCTCGGTAAAACAAAGTGTTGATGTCACCCATGTTACTCAATATCCATGGCACATGGCCTGGTTGTTATCTTCCCGGCTTTGCTACATTATTAATGACCCCTTCTTTTCAGAGTTTCTTGAACTTTTCGTTCATGGAATGATTGTGTAAAGTTTGATCAAGTATGTGTCCAAGACTCACTGTTAGGAACCATTCATATGGACAATCTCATCATATCTTCAATGTTTTCATAGGTTTATGCACGAAAACTATGTGAGAAAAGTGTAAATATGTGTTCCTTACCTTATTTTTGTTCTGTTGGGAGCTGTGCCATATGTGTCCATGTGAGGTCATCCAGTAGTTGTGATGTTATCTGCCGCCTGTTGACAGTTTTGCTAGTATATGACATTAATGTAGTGAAAATGTATAATGGGAAATCAGAGTCCTTAAGTTCTTGCGGACCACGTAATGACTTAAGACGTCAGACAGGTCCACATAGTGGTCTGCAATAATGTTTTTGAACGTCATTACTGAGTCCGCAGTTGCAGGAAATGGAAGTTGGCTGTCATTGATGTCTGTGGCTGGACTCCTCATATTGAAGGCAGAGATAGTTTAATGTGTACACTGTTCTGGAAGCAAAAACATCACTTCCTTCTCCCGCTCTGGCAATCATGTGATCGCCCGATGCCAGGAGGAATGGTTGCAGACCCACATAAGCTGTACAGTTCAGGTGGGAGGCTGAACTTGCCCTGTAACTGGGACTAATAAGCCAATCCCAGTTGCAAGGGAAATGCAACAAAAAAACAACAACAAATGTCTGATATATAAAAATAATTGTTACAGAAATGGGAAAACAATTGAAAATATACGTTAGCAATCCTTTGTGGTTATAAAACAAAACTTCTTTACATCTCCCCCACTTCCCCGATAGAGTCCACAAAAAAAAGACAAATGTAAAAATGACTTCAAAATTATGCTCCGTGTATCACAAAAAAGAGGCAAAAAGAGAAGATTTTAGAGCTCTTATGTATAAAAAGAAACAGAAATGTCACTGGTCATGAAGGATGAAAATGATCTGGTCTTTAACTGGTTACCCTAATTCGCACAAAGGTAAGGGTTGATTGATTCAGTTAGGGGTCCAACAAGGCCCTTTGCTGTGGCTAAAGAAATAGGGATACAAAGCTAGGGGCAGCAATCCTTTCCTAGTTGATAAACCCTAGTAACAGCTCTGTTCTAGCTATGACCAGTGCTGATGAAGGGTAAGACCTTTTACCCAGCTGTCTGCAGATGGGTGTCTGGTTTGGCTAATTGGAGTTTTCTTTCTCCTGGAGGAGAACTAATTTGATTATTTGTCCAAGTGGTGCTTTTCCTGTAAAGTCTCCATACACCAGTCAATTCTTTTAAAGAAGAACCAGTACCCCCAGAGTTGTGTGTAAACTAACTCTGTTCACTTCAAGTCTAGGAATTTTGGCTCTTCTTGCATTTGTGGCTTTCTTTGTTAACGTTAGATTGAAATAACTTGTATTTAAATCTATTGTTTTAGGGCCATGTAGCAAGTCTTGACGCTATGTAACTTTTTTTTTTCTATTAATGTTCCAGTAAAGATCCATCTTCCACTCCTTCTCACTTTGGAAACATTCACTGCTTCTTGTTAGATTGCGGTATTACAGCCTGCCTAAAATATGTCTGCTAATGGCATCAAAACCCTGCCCCTTTGCCAACAATAGCACATTTTTGATACTGTACACTATAGTAAATTCAACTCCTGTTTAAGCCATTTTAGCCAAAAATCCACAGCTTATTGCAGGACATCACTTTTTTGCGCCTCTATAGAAGTTAGGCACGTTGTGATCGTTCTGTGAAGATTTTCACTTTTATTCCAGTCGTGTTAAAAGCTTCTGCACCTTTCTTAAATTGCGTCAAACTGTTATGGTTTCCTGCTCTTAGAGACTTCAAGGCAGAAAAGAAATATTCAAGACATTAAAGATGTGGCTCTTTAATTGCTGCCATGGTAGTGCTAGCTTTTCAGAATTAATTTTACAACATTATGTAATTGTTGTTCCCCAGTAATGTTGCTTTCATAAACTATTTATGCATTAATACACTGATGGAATATACCTGTTATTTGCATTCTTCCATATTCAGTTTAATATATGATACTTATCAAGTCATTTTTCTAAAACATTTTTTAAAAGAAAATGTCCACCTATGAACACTTATGAAGAGGTGAGCGAACCTCCCCAAATTCAATTTGGGTAGATTTTCTCAATTCAGGGTAGTGAAGGTGTTGGGGGGAGGATTCGATTCACAAAGAAAACATTTCTTTTGAATTTAATAAGCCTTGAAGGAGTTAAAAAATTACTCACTTTACTTTGGCCCACCCCGTACCTTGCCCAACACCCCCAATACTTTTCTTTTTGTGCGGGTGCAATGCATGTCATTGACAAGCATCGCTCTTCATGTTATAGCAAGGGGCCTAAAGAATGGAAGAGCCGGCCAGAAGGAAAATCAAAGATACGATATGACGTCCAGCAGTGGTGGACAACTATGGGGGGTGGCGGACAGAGGTGAGTTAAAAAAAGGGGTTTTAATCACCTTTCCAGCTCTCTGGACTTGCTCAATGCAAATTGCCAGAAATTCGGATTCAGATGAATCTGAATTTCAATTTAAAAATTTAAGGGGGATTAATTTTGCTCTTTTTCTACTATTAGTTTTTTTGTTTTTTTTTTCAAAATACAATACTGTGCAAAAATTTTAGGCAAGTGTGGAAAATAATGCTGCAAAGTAAAATTATATTAAAAATGGAAATGTTAGTTTATTTTTATTTATTGGCAAAAAGCAAAGTGAATGAACAAAAGAGAAATCTAAATGAAATGATATTTAGTGTGATCAACCTTTGCCTTCAAAACAGTACCAATTCTTTTAGATACACTTAGTCAGAGATTTTGTAGGATAAGTCAGGTGTGTGAAAAAACAGATACAGTGGTGGCCAAAAGTATTGGCACCCCTGCAATTCTGTCAGATAATACTCAGTTTCTTCCTGAAAATGATTGCAATCACAAATTCTTTGATATTATTATCTTCATTTAATTTATCTTCAATGAAAAAACACAAAAAGAATTGTCCTAAAGCCAAATTGGATACAACTCCACACCAAACCTAAAAAAGGGGGTGGACAAAAGTATTGGCACTGTTTGAAAAATCATGTGATGCTTCTCTAATTCGTGTAAATAACAGCACCTGTAACTTACCTGTGGCACTTAATAGGTGTTGCAATAACTAAATAACACTTGCAGCCAGTTAACATGGATTAAAGTTGACTCAGCCTCTGTCCTGTGTCCTTGTGTGTACCACATTGAGCATGGAGAAAAGAAAGAAGACCAAAGAACTGTCTGAGGACTTGAGAAACCAAATTGTGAGGAAGCACGAGCAATCTCAAGGCTACAAGTCCATCTCCAAAAACCTGAATGTTCCTGTGTCTTCCGTGCACAGTGTCATCAAGAAGTTTAAAGCCCATGGCACTGTGGCTAACCTCCCTAGATGTGGACGGAAAAGAAAAATTGACGAGAGATTTCAACGCAAGATTGTGCGGTTGGTGGATAAGGAACCTCGACTAACATCCAAACAAGTTCAAGCTGCCCTGCAGTCCGAGGGTACAATAGTGTCAACCCGTACTATCCGTCGGCGTCTGAATGAAAAGGGACTGTATGGTAGGATACCCAGGAAGACCCCACTTCTTACCCCAAGACATAAAAAAGCCAGGCTGGAGTTTGCCAAAACTTACCTGAGAAAGCCTAAAACGTTTTGGAAGAATGTTCTCTGGTCAGATGAGACAAAAGTATAGCTTTTTAGGAAAAAGCATCAACATAGAGGGTACAGGAAAAAAAAAAAGAGGCAATCAAAGAAAAGAACACGATCCCTACAGTCAAACATGGCGGAGGTTCCCTGATGTTTTGGGGTTGCTTTGCTGCCTCTGGCACTGGACTGCTTGACCGTGTGCATGGCATTATGAAGTCTGAAGACTACCAACAAATTTTGCGCATAATGTAGGGCCCAGTGTGAGAAAGCTGGGTCTCCCTCAGAGGTCATGGGTCTTCCAGCCGGACAATGACCCAAAACACACTTCCAAAAGCACTATAAAATGGTTTGAGAGAAAGCACTGGAGACTTCTAAGGTGGCCAGCAATGAGTCCAGACCTGAATCCCATAGAACACCTGTGGAGAGATCTCAAAATGGCAGTTTGGAGAAGGCACCCTTCAAATATCAGGGACCTGGAGCAGTTTGCCAAAGAAGAATGGTCTACAATTCCAGCAGAGCATTGTAAGAAACTCATTGATGGTTACCGGAAGCGGTTGTTCGCAGTTATTTTGGCTAAAGGTTGTGCAACCAAGTATTAGGCTGAGGGTGCCAATACTTTTGTCTGGCCCATTTTTGGAGTTTTGTGTGAAATGATCAATGATTTGATTTTTGCTTCATTCTCTTTTGTTTTTTTCCTTGCAAGCAAATTAAATGAAGATAATAATACCAAAGAATTTGTGATTGCAATCATTTTCAGGAAGAAACTGAATATTACCTGACAGAATTGCAGGGGTGCTAATGCTTTTGGCCACCACTGTAGATATATGAAACAGGTGATAAAACTCGTCATTTTCATATTTAGGTAGAAACAGACATTGATTGAAGCAGAAACTGCTATGTAGATGGCTTAAAGCTGGGTGAGGAATAGCCACATTTTGCTATAAAGGTGAGGATGTGGAAGACAGATTCATGTTAGAAGTCATACACAATGGCAAGACTTCTTGGTGGTTATACTGCATCAGCAAGGTCTCTCCCAGGCAAATATTTCAAAGCAGATAGAGGTTTCAAGATGCAATGTTCAAGCTCTTTTCAGTAGATGCTATGGTCAGCGAAGGAAACTTAGTATAGCAGAAGAGAGATACATCACACTTCACTTTGATATTGGAAAATGTCCAGCAGTGCCATCAGCTCAGAATCAATAGCAACCAGTGGGATCCAGATACACCTATCTACTATTCATAGAAGTCTGGCTAAAAATGGTCTTCATGGAAGAACTGCAGCCAAAAAATCATACCTTCTACGTGGAAACAAGGACAAACAACTCAGATATGCATTGGCTCCAAATTTATATCCCCTACAAGGCGAAGTGCTTACTTTATATTGTCAGTTTGGGCAGACAGATCCCCGTTAATATGCATTTGCAGTAATTTTTTATGTTTTTCTTATTGCTTCAATTTTTCTTAACACTGTCTATATTAAAAAAGGAAATCTTGCAGTTTTTACACTGCCACTAGGCCTATTATTAAACTCACACTTTCTGTTCTGTACAGACGACTTTTCAGTAGTCTTATTATCCTTACAAATAGGATTACAATGACAGATAACACCTACATATCAAGTAGATAATCCAAGATTGACCGTTAAGGGTGTATTCTCAAGACTGGAAGTTATTCCCTATCCATGGGAAAGAGGATAACCTTTTTGATCGCTCGGGGTCCGACCACTGGGACCCTCACCAATCCCAAGAACTGGGACTCTGAAGAGCCCTGTGAGAATTAAACAATTGTCAATCATGCACACTGTCTTTGGAAGTGCAATTAAGAATGAATGGAGCTGCATTGTCCATGATTGACCACTGCTACATTCACATGGGGTTCTACCGAGCCCAATATTCAGGATCGATGGGGTCCTAGCATCATACCGCCCGTGATCATGTAGTTATCCCCTACCCAATGAATAGAAGATAACTTCCAATCTACAGAATACCAATTTAACTATAGGTGATGACACAGGTCACCTCCTCCCCCACCCTGCACTTTTGCTCAGATCAAAGCATGCCCAGAAAATACTTATATAGAAGGCAATAGTGAGAATCTGTCTATTGCTGCCAATGGCCATGTGCCTGCTGTATAGAACCAAAAGGATGAGTTTTATTTTAGCTTAGTGTGAAAATTGCAAAATATCTATTTTTTAATATATAATCTTAAGAAGAGGCTGCAGAGCCTGCAGGTGGACAAATCCTCCAAGAGTTTCCAGCTCAGTATTCTATCCACAAATATCCAGAACTAAAATTAGGCGGCACATCCAATGGGTAAAAAAGGAAAAATGATCCTTTATTATCCCATAAAAGTTACGCTTTAGCTCTATTTGGAGCCTTTCTCAAACCTTGTGTGCTTACTTTGAAAATCCGTGGCTGATTGACTGTATAATCCTGATATTAAAACAAGCACTTAATGCATCTATATAGAACTTTAAGCAAGAAAACCTTTATAAAAGATGAATTTTGTATTATTAAATCAGGCAACAGATCCTCCATTAGGTAAGATATAAAATTATAGACTGGATACTCTCACATGTTGTTAAAGGAGCCATTCTGTCATTGTTATGTTCTGCTACCAGAGCTAAGGAAAGAGAGGAGATCTGTCCCTACGATAGAACTCAGCTTAATCCCTATGATGTAACAGGGAACCTGATCCTGCGATCAGACCTGCTAAAGTCCTAAGCTAGTCTGTACGGAGACCTATAGATGTGAGGAAGGAATCCCTACAAGTACTAAGGACTGGGAGGAATATGGGACACCTCCTAACAGAAATAGTAGCAGACAGACGAACAAACAAAATATATAGAACATAGAGGTCAATAGACCAAGCAAACTAACAGAGCAAGACACAGAGCACAGGCTAGCTAGAAAGTAGATATACAATGAAGTCCAGCAAAGCCAGAAGGGCGGAGCAGGATTAAATAGGCCAACAAGGTCATATGACCAGCAAAGGAAAAAAAACTAAGAGCAAGGTTCTAACAGTACCCCCCCTTCTAAGAGGATCCTCCGGATCCCCTAGGACCAGGCTTATCAGGAAATCTCCTGTGAAACACTCTGATAAGTCTGGACGCGGAAACATCATCCGACCTCACCCAAGAGTTATCCTCGGGACCGAAACCTTTCCAGGCCACAAGATACTGCAAACTACCTCTATACCGTCTAGAGTTAAGGATGCGAGAAATTTCATATTCCCCGTCCTCCACCACCGGAGGAACAGAGGCAGAGGCGTCACAATCCGATACAACAGCTTTTTTCAACAGAGAGACATGAAATACCGGATTAATTCTCCAGGAGGTAGGAACCTCCAACCTAACAGCAGATTGGTTGACAACCTGAAGCACCTTAAAGGGCCCTACAAACTTGGGACCCAATTTCTTTGAAGGAATCCTCAACCGCAGATTCCTAGAGGACAACCAAACCATGTCACCAACAGCGAACAAAACCTCCTGTCGTTTCCTATCAAAGTAGTCTTTAGATTTTCTGTTGGCCTCCTGAAGATTACCACGCACATCCGTCCAAACTCTCTCCAAATCACCGGAAAAATTCTCCTCCTCAGGCACGGCAGATCCCAACTTGGAGAACGACCCAAACGACGGATGTCTCCCAGAACAACAAAAAAAAGGCGAACAACCAGCAGAAGAAGATGTATGATTGTTCAGAGCAAATTCAGCAAGTGGCAGAAACTCAGACCACCCCTCTTGATTGTCTGCCACAAAACAACGCAAGAACTGCTCAACATCCTGGTTTTTCCTTTCTGTCTGGCCATTAGATTCAGGATGATATCCGGACGAGAACGACAAATGAACTCCCAACCTATCACAAAAGGCACGCCAAAAACGAGCCACGAACTGAGGACCCCTATCAGAAACAATGTCAGTAGGAACGCCATGAAGTCTGACAATTTCCTTGACAAAGGCCTTAGCAAGAGTTTTAGCGCAGGGCAGTTTGACGAAAGGAACCAAGTGACACATCTTGCTAAAACGGTCCACGACCACCCAGATGACAGTAAAACCCTCAGAGGGGGGAAGGTCAGTTATAAAGTCCATAGCCAAATGTGTCCAAGGAGCACTGGGAACCTCCAAAGGACAAAGCAACCCCGCAGCAGGAGTATGTGAGGACTTAGATCTAGCACATATAGTACATTGACGCACCCACTTAATGACTTCCTTCTGCCATCCAGGCCACCAAAAACTGCGACCCACCAGTCTCTTGGTCTCAGAGATTCCGGGATGACCTGCCAACCGAGATTCGTGACACTCAACAAACAAATCTCTCCTAAAGGTCCCAGGCACAAACAACCACCCATGAGGAGTGTTAGAAGGGGCATTCTCCTGTGCTTTAAGAATCTCATTTTCCTAAACGGAGTCCAAAGCAGCTATCACAACACCTTCTTGTAAAATGTTCTCCTCTTTCTCAGCACCGACTATGGGAGAAAAACTGCGAGACAAGGCATCCGCCTTAACATTCTTAGTACCAGGGATGTAAGTAACGGAGAAATTAAACCGCGAGAAAAACAGTGCCCACCTAGCCTGACGGGCATTCAGGCGCTTGGCAGCATCAAGATATATCAGATTTTTATGATCCGTAAGAACCTGAACGGGAAATTCCGCACCTTCCAAGAAGTGGCGCCAGTGTTCAAATGCGAGTTTAATAGCCAATAATTCCTGATTACCAATATCGTAATTCAGTTCAGTCTCCGAAAATTTTTTTGAAAAAAAGGCACAGGGATGTAATCCATCCCCGTTATCCTGAGACAATACTGCGCCAACCCCCACAGAGGAAGCATCAACCTCAACCAAAAACGGCCTAGTAACATCAGGCTGCATAAGGATGGGAGCAGAGGTGAACCTCTCCTTGAGATACACAAAAGCTTCAATGGCCTCAGAAGACCATTGAACCGCATCAGCACCTTTCCTGGTGAGATCAGTCAGAGGTTTGACAATACTAGAAAATTTTTTTATGAATTTTCTATAGTAATTGGCGAAACCCAAAAACCTCTGTATCGATTTCAAACCAATAGGCCTAGGCCATTCCTGCACAGCCTGAACCTTAACCGGATCCATCTCAAAACCTTTGCTGGAGATAATGTAGCCCAAAAAACTAATTCTCTGTACAGCGAACTCACATTTCTCCAGCTTAGCAAAAAGCGAATTGTCCATTAATAACTGTAATACCTCACGCACGCTCCGCCAATGAGACTCCAGATCCGGCGAATAAATCAAAATGTCATCCAAATACACAACCACATTTTTACCGATCAAAGGTCTAAGGATGTCATTAATCAGATTCTGAAAAAATGCAGGAGCATTAGTAAGACCAAAAGGCATAACCAGATTCTCAAAATGACCCACAGGAGTGTTAAAAGCAGTCTTCCATTCGTCACCCTCCTTCATGCGCAACAGATTGTATGCCCCCTTAAGGTCAATTTTAGAGAACCACTTGGCCCCCATTAACTGGTTAAACAGATCAGGAATCAATGGCAGTGGGTAAGGATTGCGTACAGTAATTTTGTTAATCTCACGAAAATCCAGACAAGGACGTAAACCGCCGTCCTTTTTTTTTACAAAAAAAAATCCAACCACCACAGGAGACTTAGAGGGCCTAATGTGACCGGCGGCCAAACTTGTCTGTATGTATTCCTCCAAAGCCTTCCTCTCAGGAATAGTAAGGTTAAATAAACGACTTTTAAGAAGAGTCGCTCCAGGGACAAATTCAATAGAACAATCATAGTCTCTATGGGGAGGCAAAACCTGCGATTCCTTCTCAGAAAAAACTCTCCAAAAATCCTGAATAGGAACAGGCAATTCTCCCCTATCCAAAGCTGCAATACGCCCATTACAACACTTGTCATAACATTTATGGCTCCAGGATTTAATTTCACTGGTAGACCAATCCAGTACAGGATTGTGAAATTTTAACCAGGGCAATCCCAATATTACTGGAGAAGGCAAGTTATTCAACACTACCAAATCCAATTTCTCATGGTGAACACCATTAATAGTGAGAGGAAATTCACAGACCTTGAGAGTAATATTCTTCAAAGGGGAACCATCCACAGAAACCACAGCAATGGGGGATGATAAAGGTTCAGGTTTTAAATTGAGTCTTTCCACGAATCCCCCATCAATAACATTCAGAGTAGACCCACAATCGACAAACACCCGAAATTCCATTAATTTTTCCTGAGCAATCGTGGAAGCAGCTAAAAATACACCCTTGGAATTTAAACAGGCAATACGGGCATGACTGACCATTTTTTTTTCTTTCTTCATACGAAGCTCACAGCCTTTAATCAAATGACCAGATTTTCCGCAATAGAAACACAAGCCTTCAAAAAATCGACGGTCTTTTTCTTGAGAGCGAGGTGCCACCGATCCAATCTCCATCGGTTCACCACTGTTAGTACACACATTCTCATAACCAGAAACTGACATAGCAGAGGATTTGCTCTCATTAACCCTTGCACGCAGTCTTCTATCCACCCGTATAGCTAATTGCATAGCCTGTTGCAAATCTTCAGGTGTAGGATAAGCAATTAGCAGGTCTTTAACCCTTTCACTGAGCCCAGCAAGAAATAGACTTTTCAGAGCAGAATCGTTCCACCCTGTTTGAGTAGACCAACGACGGAAATGAGTACAATATTTTTCCACATTACCTGATCCTTGTTTTAAACGTCTCAACTCAGTCTCAGCTGATGCGACACGGTCAGGATCATCATATAATAGTCCCAAAGCAGAAAAAAAACTATCCACTGATCTGAAGCATGTATCACTAGGTTGCAAAGAAAAGGCCCACTCCTGAGGCTCTTTGCGCAAAAGTGACATTATGAACCCTACGCGCTGGGATTCATCCCCAGAGGACTTAGGTCTCAAACGAAAATACAATAAGCAAGCATTTTTGAATGAAAAAAATTCTCGGTGTTCACCAAAAAATAAATCCGGCAAACATACCTTAGGCTCCAAGAAATGTGCTCCAGGACAGTTACTCACGTACTGACGGAGCTCGGCCACCTCCAGAGAGAGTCCCTGCAGGCGATGAACCAAATCCTGAACCGACACCATGATGGAACAGAAAAATCTTTCCTTAGAGAATTTGCTGGCTGGACTTACTGTTATGTTCTGCTACCAGAGCTAAGGAAAGAGAGGAGATCTGTCCCTACGATAGAACTCAGCTTAATCCCTACGATGTAACAGGGAACCTGATCCTGTGATCAGACCTGCTAAAGTCCTAAGCTAGTCTGTACGGAGACCTATAGATGTGAGGAAGGAATCCCTACAAGTACTAAGGACTGGGAGGAATATGGGACACCTCCTAACAGAAATAGTAGCAGACAGACGAACAAACAAAATATATAGAACATAGAGGTCAATAGACCAAGCAAACTAACAGAGCAAGACACAGAGCACAGGCTAGCTAGAAAGTAGATATACAATGAAGTCCAGCAAAGCCAGAAGGGCGGAGCAGGATTAAATAGGCCAACAAGGTCATATGACCAGCAAAGGAAAAAAAACTAAGAGCAAGGTTCTAACAGTCATGACTTTACTCTGAACTTTTGGACCCATATTGTTGAGGAGGTTAATCTGAGAGCAATATTCAGAATCCTTTTTTAAAAAAAATTGTATTGTACATAATTACAGACATTTTCATTAATATGGATACACTAAATAATGGATACATTTTGGACAGATAAATGTAGTCAATCCATTGGTTGCGGTCTACCTTATATGACATGACTTGCCTTGCTGTGCTTGAATGTAAGGGTAAAATAACAGACTGGAGGACTTCAATGTAAAAGAACTTCATGTTAGAAGTCAAGTTTTCACTAGCTACTGATATAATTCCAAATTTAGTAATTGACTTTAGATGTACAACATGGCGGTCACCCAGATGGCATGAATAGGTGGGTCAGTCTAAGCTCTCCAACTCTCTACTTTGGTTATTAAAGGGAGTAAACTATTAGGATCTAGGCTATATGCCCACGATCAGGCTAAAGCAGCGCTTTGGATGCAGAGTATTTTCGCTGCGTCCAAAACGCTGCGTCCCATCATGCAGGTAAATCTACATGTGTTCATTGAGGAATGTGGAGTTACCGCACCCAATACGTTCTATTGTGGAGATTTTTGTTGCAGAGACTAGCGTCCCCGCAACATAAATTGTCATGCTGCGGCTCATAAAGCCGCGCTGCCGGTGAGTTTACGCAGCATCAAATAGAACCACAGTGGTCATGGGATTTCTATAAATCCATCCACTGTGCTTCTAATGTATAACGCAGCATTTTGGACGCTGTGTGGGTGAGCTGCGTCAAAAACGCTATTATGGATCATGGGCACATAGCCTTATGGTATGTAGGATATGTAGACTAGCATTATGCAAACCCTAAGCATCACTCTGCAAATAATGAATATATGAATTCCATTATTCTATACATGTAAAAAAATATGCTATATTTAGGTAATATTTCTTTTAATCAAAAAATGTTTAAGCAATCCATACCCCAGGAACAAGGTGGCATTATTGGATGGACCCAACACTAGTGACCTACCTCTCTATGTATTTATAGGGGTTGTCCAGAACTTTGACATTGATGGCCTATCCTTAGATAGGTCATCAAAGTCTGATTGGTGAGGGTGCGACATCCGGCACCCTGGCCAATCCGCTATTCCCGGTGATGGCGGCAACCAGAGCTGCTCATTTACAGACCTGCATAGTGCAGCTCCATGGACTGTATAGTGGCCATGGTCGGGTATCTCAGATCCGCACCCAATTGATTAGAATAGACGGCGGATGCAAACTACTGGACCGCGGCCACTATACTATCGATGGAGCTGTGGAGCTCTGTAACTGAGCAGTTCTGTCTGCCGCTGACACTGGGAACAGCTGATCAGCGGGGGTGCCGGGTGTCGAACACCCACCGATCAGACATTGATGATCTATCCTAAAGATACGCCATCATTGTTCAAGTCCTGGACAACCTCTGTAATCAAATATCAAATAAACTAAATAAGAGATAAGATCCGACTTAACATTTATTATAACCTGTCTGGGAAAGATGGGTAGATAAGAAAGCACTGCCCATTTTTTCCTGTTTTTTTTCCCAGTTTCTTTAGCACAAGACTTGCACTCATATTTGGAGATATGAATCATTTCTGAAGTATATTTGAAGGATTTAACCTGAGTAAAGTTAAACTCATCCCTGATCTTTATTAAATCTGTTCTGGATGGGTAACATAAGGTTATATATTCAAATATGGAATGCTCCATGTTCCTTGAGATATTATTCGCCACAGTAAAATATAGTAGAGATAACTTAAAAAAGGTCATGTAGTCTTTTTATTTCTGCCTATTTATCAGCTTAGTACCTTGCTTTATCCTGGATTGTAATGAAGTGTCACTTTACTTCTTCATGTTTTCAGATTTGATGCACTTACATTTTTACCAGAGAGCAATCACTAGAATGAAACATGAAAAGCAAAAATAAAACAGATGACTCCGTTGTAAGATCAATGGGGGCATGTGATAATTAAAATCAATGCCTAAGCATATGCTGCGTTTTTTTTAACTGCTGCATTGGTAAAGCCCTGCTGTTAAAAATCAGAAGCCTGTAAAATCTAATAGAGCTAGCTAATGTAAACCCTTTAAAGCAAATCTATCATTAAAAAATAACTTATTGTTTAAATCAGGTTTTTGTGTTAGATGTATTAAAAAAAAAAATTGTCAATTTTATTTATTTTTCTTACATATCACAATCTGTATTAAAAATACAAAAATAAAAATCTTGCAATTTTCGCACTGGCTACTGTGGCTTTTTTAGACTCTAACTTCCTGTTGTTTCAGGAAACAGCACATGTACATAGCTACAATGGTCAGCTATTGCTTATTGTGATTGGTGGATCCTGTAATCAGAGGTGTATAGAGGCGTTCCTTGTTATTTTAGCCCTGCCTCTGCTGATAAGGAAGATATTTTAAACTCTTCCTGAAATTACAGGAAGTATGAGTCTAAAAATATCTCCAGTGGCTAGTTTAAACATTTCAATATTACAAATTTTTTTTTTATAAAGATCGCAATCTGAAAAAATAAAAACATTCCCATAAATTTTTGTAAAAATACATATAAAAAAATGTGATTTAAACAGTAGGTGATTTTCTGATGATAGCTTCCCTTTAAGTAAGGCTATGTTCACACCAAATGCAAAAAAAATACTTCTTTGATAATTGAACAGAACAGGCTTTTCTTCTCCAGCTTCAGTCCTGCAACGTGCTCAGTCAATCTTAGTGGTCTGCTGTAAAGTTATTCCACTGACTCAACAAACTGGGGTTACAAATGAGCACAGAGCAGGACTGAAGCTAGAGAAAAAAAGTCTGTACTGCTCAATCAGCTGAAGAGACTTTTATTCTCCTGTTACAGCACTGTTCCGCAACTGAGTGAGCAGATCAGGTTTTTTGAAGATGCTGCTGTTCTGACAGTTGAGACACAGATCTTGAGAAGTGTTTCTTCATGCTGCAACCTGTAGTGAAATGTGACTAGGACAAATTGCAGCTTGAAATATGTGAGGCCGGCCATTTTTCTCAAATTATCAGAGAACTTCTTTAAGTTTATTTAGACTCTGTAGTCTACCATTTTGCTTGGCCTTCTAATGAATTTGTAGACCAACAAAAGGGAATTGTGTGCCATCAATTTTCTTTCAATGTTCATACTGACCAAAAGTGCCTAGTGATAAGTTGACATTTTCTATCTTGGAGAGATCAGTTTTCAGAACTTATCATAAGATTGTAATAAAAGATAACACTACTATATAGCTAAACAGAATCTACCATTAATATTGACTGATGGTCACTGTTATCTCCTCCCTGCACAATGACGTCTGCACAGATCACAGAGCAAGCCTAGAAAATGCTACTAATGAACTCATGAAACCTCTTGAGATTAGGGGTTTTGGTATTGTCCATGCTGTACAGCACATCTCAGTTAAAAGCAGGCAAGATTGCTGCCTCCCCCCCCCCCTTAATCATGTACGGAAAATAGAATAAAAATAAATATAAAATCAGAAAAAAATCAATTACAAGAAAAGAATAGGTATTGCTGTCTGGCTTAACTTTTACTAAAAATATACAGTAAGTGCTTTTGTCATGATGTGCAACCCTGGATGTACAACCCCTTATGCCCTGATAGAATATATACATGGAGTAATTCTACATGTACACTATTAAACACGCGGGCTGAAGAATAATCATTATGGTTTGTGATTTAGGCTCCATTTGCCTTAGGCCTATGTGACACAGCAAATTCATGATAAAATATAAGGTATCGAACTTTCAGATTAGTGTTTAGAGAACTGTTATTGTAGTATTTATTGTTCCCAATAGTAGTATTCTGTTATCCTTAGTACATCTATATTAATAAGGGTTGACATACCGTCTCCATAAACTGTCTTCCTTGGTATTGATTACCTTTTTGAAGTTATGTTCATATATTACTACAGCCAATTTCTTTTATCCAAGACTTGTAAATGTCTGTTAACCTCCTTGACCTCAGTAAGTAACACATTCAACTTTAAGATCAGTCCCCATAAAGAATTTTACTTGATAAAGTCTTCCGTCAAAGAGCCATTTTCAAAGGTGCAGAATTTGAAACTCTGGTGTGGTCTTCCAGCAGATGTACTGTCTGGGGAGTCAATTTCCTCTGGAATTTTGCAGTTAAGCTCCTACATCTGCCGTGTGTGAATTTGGAACCTTCCTTGACCACAAGTCCACAGATACCAGTATGTGAGAAATGAAAGTATTGTCCCAGAGCATAATTCAGACGCCAAGATTACAAACTACTCTTTTTCTTACACTGAAACTAATTTTATTTGTTAAAGAGACTTACTAGGATGATATTTGTTTAAACCTAAAAATTTATTATAACGCCTTCTGTGACATAAGATTATGCTACTTTTTATGTGCCATTTTTGTATCTAATCCACAACAAAAATATTAGTTCCTATAATCCGACAACAACAGAACATAAAATGTGCTGGATTGTCAGATATTCTCCAATATTCAAAATACCTTTCAGCATAGAAAAGTATAAAAATCACATCTGTATATTTGCTTTCAGGAACAAAGCTCAAAATAAAATATTTCCACACCAAAACCTGTTACTGTTAGGCCTCATTCAGACTTCCTTTTTTTTTTGCTTACGAAAAAAAAAAAAAATGTTTTTCATAAGTGTGTTTGATTTGATTTTCATTTATTTTTGGTTTATGTGTCTATTTTCTACCAAAAAAGTGGCATTTGTTTTTCACATATGCAAAAACAAGAAAAAAAAGTTAAAATGTGAAACTACTTTAGTAGGATGTGCCGAATTCATTAAGAGACGTAACTTTTCATGACTTGACTGAGTGGGTGCCGCCATGTCCCGTCCCGTCCATGCTCCTCCAACTATGGCTGGGCCGGCTAGGATTGAGGTGAAAACACCAAAAGTCGAAGATTTTGCGACTTGTCAAAGTGTTTTATGCCAGTTTCTGGCATAAACACTTTGATGTATTGGTCCCAAAGTTCTTTGAGGAGATTTTTGAAGCAGGTCTGCTTTTAAAAAAAAATCACTTCAAAACACTTGAAAAGACTCTTCCTCTTCACTTCTATTGTAAGAAGACTTTCTGGTTGAATATACAGTTTTTTGTGAACTCTTGTTCAGCTTCAGGTTTTGAAACAAGTAGGTTGCAGAAAAGAAAGTGCATGTTACTTACTTGAAATGTCTCCCAATGAAATCTGCCCCAAACTAGGCACTGTTCAAAAGGCTGCAAAAACGCTTCAGTAAAAAAAAAAAAGCTATTCCAAAACGTTTCAAAGACCCTATGTACACACAGAATTTCTGTTTGCCAAAAACTATGAGTTTTTCAAGTGGAAACCATGTCAGGAAACGCTCCTTCCATTGGGCATTTTCTAGGCTTGTTTTTTGTCAATGTTTTGTTAACATGTCTTGAGGCGCATTGTTAATGCCTGTGTTCACACATAGCGTAAATGCTGCTTTTTTACAGCAGTTTTTTAACCACATGTTTTCGCACCACAGTATAATTCTTTTCTGATTACTGCATTGTTGCTTTGTTTTGTTATACGTTTTTCCCTTCATGGCGCTTAAAGGGGTTGTCCACTACTAGGACAACCTCTTCTTGAACTAAATGTTTGGCCCCGATAAAATAAAGAAAAAACATATTCACCTCCCGTGCTGGTGCCATTCCCACGGTGTCAGCACTCACGGTACTGGAAGTCCCGAGCTGTTGTTGTGATACGTGACGCCGACGCTCAATCAGCTCTGGCGTCACTGTCCCCGCCTATGTACGGATTGAACATGAAGAGTAAGTCCAGGCTGCTGCTAAACTCTGACTTCCTCTTCATGTTCAATCTGTACGTAGGTGGGGACAGGGACGCCAGCGCTGATTGGACGCCGGGCACCACGTGTCATTCCACCGCATCAGAGCTCCGGGACCTCCAGTGCTGACACCGCTGGAACGGCGCCGGCACTGGAGGTGAGTATAGTTTTTTTCATTTTATCGGGCCCAAACATTTAGTTCAAAAAGGGGTTGTCCTAGTAATGGACAACCCCTTTAAAAACACAGCTGTTTTTTATATTTGATTTTTCAGGCTCCTCATAGAAGTCTATAGAGAAAAGTGCACAAAAAATGCACTGTTCTACAGCATCTTTAAACGCACAGCAGGCATGAGTTTTCATGAAATTGGATGGTTAAATGCAAAAGATTCTCTACACAAAAGACAAAGTGGCAAAAATGCAGTATTTATGCTTTGTGTGACCAAGGTGAATGCGTTTCCTGTAAACGGTATTTCATTATTTTTTGCGTTTTTTGTTTTTTCTTGGTGATTTTCTAATGTTTTTGAAATCCATTGAACAATGAATAAAATACTACCATTTATTGAAGCAAGAACTGATTCCAGCATGGGCTACTTATTGTAGTTTTGGTAAAAACTGTTTTTTCAGCAAGAAATCATCATTAGAGGACTGCTGCTGCCATTTAGTCCAACCCCACCCTCTGCTACTGATTGGCAATTTTCTGCCTATGCACAGTGTTCACAGTGGTGTGGGTGGGGTTATGCAGAGCTCAGCATCCATTTGATCAAAACTGCAGCAAGAAGCCCGCTAAGTGATAAATCACTGGAATCTGTATCTCTTCCCCTACATCATGCTGCTCTCAGATGTGGTAGGAAAAACCTAGTGACAGATTCCTTTTAAAAAATGCCTAGGCCTCACCATGAAAAAAGCATTAAAAATTGTCTGGTGACTTCTTTTAGACGCTTGGTGTTTTTTGGAAACCTGAAGCTTCCGTAATTAAAAATACTCAACAGACTGAACATATGAACAGCGAGTTGATCTTCAATAACCATAAATAGGAAGAGTCTTTCAAGCGCCATTTGAGCGATTTGTCTGGCCCTCTAAAAGACTTTTCAAGAAATTCTATGAACATGCCTTTAAAAAATGTTTCAGGAAACGAAAAACTTCGGAAAGAAGGAGCAATTCAGAAGTGGTTACCACTAGATAGCTTGTCCTTATATGATCACCTCAAAAAAACTTGATTGTACAAACCCTATAAGTGTCTGTGCACATGGCGCCCTTTAGACACCGGTGTGCCCGCTGAGTTTGAAGCAAAAGACAAGGTGTTTTCTTGAAGTGATTTCTTCGGCATCCTTTTGGTAATTTTTAACTGTATACAGTATGCAAACAAGTGAGCGACTTTTGCTGAAGAATGGACTGGTCACTTCTTTGAACCATTTAATGGCTTTTAAAGCCTGAATAGCTTAAAATAAGCTAAAAAAAAGACTGAATATATGTGCATGAAGTTGTCTTTACATTGCTGTGCATATGTTAATTATTTTAGTATTTTTAAAGTGCTGTTTCAGGAAGCTTTCAGACAGAATCCACCTGAAAAAGACGTTATGTGCTCAAACCCTAAGAGGACTTACCTCCAAAGATTTGCCTTCAGATTTTGTTTCTATCTTTCATCTTTTCATTTTTATCTTTATCCTCCAATCCTCATTTAAGTTATTCCGCTTAGATATATTACCGTCATTATTGTCTGAGCAATAGATACATTCTCATCTCTGTTAAATTGTCATGAATTTTCTTGTTGGAAGACAATTTTCCAATGTAAGAATTTTTTCCTTCCACAATATTATGTAAGATGTAAGAAAATCAATGGGACTTCTCAGAAAAATGTCTTACCCAGGCATTTCTTACTCTAGTGCAAATGTGTGATAATTCAATGCTTAATTACAGGAGTTGTCCAGATTTCAATAAAAGTAGAAAAATATGAATATCACATGCAGAATCTGACTATAAGATTTTTGTAGTTTCTAACTTTGGAGACATATAGATCTGGATCTGTAAACAGTGAACAGTAGGACTTTTCAGACCATTGTAAAATGAGTTTATTTTCAATACGTAAAATGTGAAAAAATGGTGGTAAAAGGATGAAAACCTATTAAGAAAAGAAAGCATGAATGTCATTAAAAGTAATGCACTATAATTTTTTTACCTTAATGAATACACAGGGTGCAGTCAGACGGCCGTATAAATCGGAACGAGATCGGAATGCAGTACACGGACTGGCCGGCAGCTCTCCCGACTCGAGTGTCACAACTTCATGTATTTCTATGAAGCTGTCACGCTCTGCTCGGGCGAGCCGCAAGCCAGTCCGTGTACTGCGTTCTGATCTCAATCTGATTCATATGGCCGTCTGACTGTACCCTAAGGCCATGTTCACACGCTAAGTATTTGGTCAGTATTTTACATCAGTATTTGTAAGCCAAAACCAGAAGAGGAACAATCAGAGGAAAAGTATAATAGAAACACGTCACCACTTCTGCATTTTTCACCCACTCCTGGTTTTGGCTTACAAATACTTATGTAAAATACTGACCAAATACTGAACGTGTGAACATGTCCTTGTCCATGTCAGCACAAAATGACTATTCAAGCCAAGCACAATTACTTTGTGCCCCCTTGGTGTGACCAAACAGTTCAGAGTATCTTCCCACCTACTTGCTTTCCATCTATCTATGCCCATCTCTCTCGTGTAAAACCAGAGTTGTCAATCAAGCAAGAGAAAGATGGAGAACTGCCAAGTCAAGCATGCATCAAGCCATTTTGTGCTGAGACTGCCTTTAAATGCAAACCATTCACCTTTACGCATTACCAAATAAAATGTTATTCTTATTGGACACAAGAGACTCAATAGACAGATGGCTCACTGCCATAGCAAGGAACCTTTCATCATTGCCGAGACCAATGTGTGAAGCACTCAGATAGTATAGAAAACATTTCAGGATATTAACTAAGCATTTTCAGAACTCACAGGTATTGTCTCAAGATAATCTGTCACATGAAGGACTCTGAACACAAATCTTGGAGTGGGTCGGAATACCATGGGAAAAGCAATGTAATCTCCACTGTTCCCAGCAAAGTTTGCTAAATGTCCTTCATGATGATCTGGAATGCTGTTAGAGGAACATTCTGTGGCCACATGAGAAAAGTTTGGAACATTTCGATATGTATGAATAAACATTAAAAAAAATAAACTCATGCCAGCAATGAGATAGATTTACTGCTGCCTCACAAACAGTTCAACAAAGAATTCAACATCTATCAAGAAGGGTACATATGTCACCCATCAAAAGGGGCTTTCAACAAATACTATGTTATTCCATTTCACCTTGTAAAATGTTTTTTCTAAGTAAAAAACATTGGTGGCACATCACTAGGACATGTAATCTGTATCAGATGCAGGGCAAACTGATGTAACTACCCCTGATCGCTAGAGTAAAGTGGCATTGGCGTTTGGCTTTTTTTTTTTTTTCAGAGGCTGCATGTTGGTCACATTATAGTCAATTGTCGACCATTTTTACCTAAAAAAAAAAGGTCAAATGTATGCAGCCCTTTCACCGAGCCGCTTCAAATTCATCCTAGCACATCAGTCAGAACATAGTGATTGAACATTGAAGGCATATGCTAGTGACATACCACCAATATTTAAAGTGACTTATAGCCAGTGTACATACTATTCTCACTCCATAACTAGGCTGCAAATGTTGGGTGCTTGAGACATCATTAATTGGCTGTCTATGTACATTACTCACACAAAGAGATTTCATCAGATAGCTTGACTCAACTGCAAAGGCATGTATGAAGATTCCAGAAGAAGGTTTATTTTCAAGCTGAATTCTTGTACTTGTGCGCAATTACAGTAGCTGTATCAGCTACAGTAGTAAAAAAAAACTATTCTGAACCAGAGCTGAAAAACACGTGGCTTCTTAAGATGGCAGACATACAGAGAATGAGGAAAAAGAAGGTTGTGATAATGTTCTTAGGGTTGTACTCATCCTTCTTCTTCCTCCTAACACGGCGAGTTGAGTTAATGCCAAAAAGCTCAATTTTTGTCTCATCTGACCACAGCACCTTCTCCCAATAACTCACAGAATCATCCAGGTGTTCATTGGTAAACCTCAGACGGGCCGACACATGTGCCTTCTTGAGCAGGGGGACCTTGCGGGCACTGCAGGATTTTAAACCTTTAAGACGTAATGAGTTACCTATAGTTTTCTTGGTGACTGTGGTCCCAGCTGCGTTGAGATCATTAACAAGTTCCCTCCGTGTAGTTTTAGGCTGATCTCTTACCTTAATCATGATCAAGGATACCCCACGAGGTGAGATTTTGCATGGTGCTCCAGATCGATGTCGATGGTTTTGTAGCCAATTCCAGCTTTGTGCAGGTCTATGATATTGTCCCTGACATCCTTAGAAAGCTCTTTGGTTTTGCCCTTTTTGGAGAGGTTAGAGTCTGACTGATGAATTGAGTCTGTGGACAGGAGTATTTTATTCAGGCGACTATGTAAGACTGCTGTCTTTAATGCAGGTAACGAGTTGATTAGGAGCGTCTAACTGGTCTGTAGGAGCCAGAACTCATAATGGTTTGTAGGGGATCAAATACTTATTTCTCACTGAAAAATGCAAAAAATGTATCTAATTTATACAATGTGATTTTCTTGATTTTTTTTTTTTTGGATATTCTATCTCGCAATATTAAAATTAACCTACCCTTAAAATTATAGACAGCTCATGTCTTTGTCAATGGGCAAACTTACAAAAACAGCAAGGGATCAAATACTTATTTCCCCCACTGTACATCCTCAATAGCATAGCACAAATATATATGGATTATATACTGGCTTCATGATTGCTGATGCCTCTCAGAGGATCATCCTCTGCAGCATACTTGATACTGATTAAATTTTATTTCATTTTTTTCATTTGCAGATCAGTAACATGTCTATCCATCCTGTGATTTGCATAATTCCACAACTTTTCCTTTTTGGCGTTGGTGTTGTAATTTCAATGTTGCGGAGTAGAAAAATGTTACGATTTGAAAGTCCTCAGTGGTTGATACCTTTTAATGGCTAACTGAAAAGATGGTAATGTAGCACCCCGAGGGTTCGGTTGCTGCAGGGGTATTGCACCTCAACCAGAGGTGTGATATTCCACTCCCAGGTAAGGATGGAGTGTGGACCAGGTTTCAGTTAGCTGCATACACACACTCACCCCATTTCCGGGGGACAGCTCGACGGTGCTCCCATTTATGCAGGCACGACTGACTAGGCTCGACGGTGCTCCCATTTATGCAGGCACAACTGACCATGTCCCTTGCTGGAGTGGGGAGGGGGGAGAGAACCCAGTGATGTAGGAGCAGTAGGGGACGGTTTCTGGAGCATAGGAAGGAGCTCATTGGGTGCAGGTCACCTGAGCTTAGACACAGAGAGACAGATAAAAGGTGGGAGCCATCTTGGGAGTTCAGTTGAGAGAGAGCTGACAGGG
This sequence comes from Phyllobates terribilis, assembly GCF_046119375.1. Taxonomy (NCBI): domain Eukaryota; kingdom Metazoa; phylum Chordata; class Amphibia; order Anura; family Dendrobatidae; genus Phyllobates; species Phyllobates terribilis. Next base: position 878,992,538 of record NW_027362762.1, read on the forward strand.
AGCTGTGGCTCAGCCTGAGCTCAGCTCCACGAGGCAGGCCTGGAGAGAAGGCCGGGGCCAGAGAGGAGAAGAGGAGAAGGAGAAGGAAGAAAAGACAGAGGAGTAGAAAGGCTCCAGAAACAAGAAGGCAGAAGGGACCCTAAGAGAGCAGAATGGACAGCAACCGTTGCAAGCCCGCATTATATCGGGTGAAGGGTCAGGCCGTGGAAGGGTATCGGATTCCCAAGTTGGTGGAGGTAAATCATCCCTCAGCCAAGAACCAGAGGTCGTGATCATTTATTGGTGCGACCCCTTGCTACACCTGCTAGGAAGGCACCACATAGGGTCAGGGAAACTGGCGCCAAGTTTTACCAGAGAAGGCCCGAGGCAGCCGGACAGAAGCGTGGTCACTGGTGGGGCACGAGAGGCCAGAGAAAGGATAGAAGGGGGTCCTGTGCCACACTCCTGAGTTGCCTGGGGGTTGATCGAGCCCCTCACCTGGCGGATGCAGCACGGCTTGGGCAGTCATTGCTGACAGAGGTGACTTGGATATCAACTGTGAGTAAAAGGCCTGAACTGCACCATTGGACTCTGTGTGATTTATGCTGCGCCTGCACCATCACCCCCAGCATCCACCTACATTGCCCTGAGGCTACACTCTTCCCGTGGGGAGTTATCTTATCCCTGTGCTGCACAACAACATCAGCCTCAGCGGTCTGCCTTGCAGCAGCGGTCATCCCTGACCGCAATCCACGGGTGGCGTAGTCGGACATTCAAAACACTGATAAATAGACTGCCACAATTTGGTCTGACCACCCTGAGCCACGGGATCGGGTTGCCACTACTACCCCCATCAGCACCGTACACCAGAAGTCCCGGTTCCGGGTACCCCACGGCCCAGGGGGCGAATCAGTAACAAATTGCAAGCTTTCAAGACTACTCAGGTCTCTTCATCAGGCATAGAATAACCCAAAATCTGAAGAGTCACATGTTTATGTGACGCGTGCCCTGGGCCGTGGGGTACTTGGCAGCCGGGCCTCTGTGGATACCGGTGGGGGATATCACGGTGGCTGGCCCGGTCCGTGACCCAGGGAGGTCAGTAAAAAGGGGGAGATATTTATAGGGGAATTTTGGGAAAGTTCATGACGCAACCTGTGGATTGCGGCTAAAGGGTGCCGCCGTTGTGGAGCAGTCCTCTGGAGCTGGTGTTACGGCAGCAGGGATGGTGTGGCTCTCCACAGGTAGAGCTAGCTCCAGGGCAGTGTAGTGGTAAATAGTGGATGCTGGGGAGAGACGGCAGGACGGTCCCGGAGGAATGATGGACACTCACACGGGGGTAAGCTTCAGTACCTTTACTGGTGATGATGCAGGCACGGTCCAGGGTACTCCAGATGAAGGGCGCACTTTTGGACTCTCCCCAGTGAGCGGGTATAGGGCCTCCTGATCCGTGGCTTTACTCGCTAAGCTTCTGGCCTGCCTGGAACTAGGCCTAGCTTGGTTACTGTCTCTCTTTCCCTTGCACCTGCTGACCTGGTGGTAAGGCCTTCTTTTGGAGATCACTCTCCCTGGACGCTGGGGCCTCTGTGACTCCTAGCCCTGGTATTGTAGTCAGCGTTTGGTAAACCTGGGACCTGTAGTCCTCCGGGGGTTCCGGTGGTCCCTACTGGGTATAAAGGGTCCACGTAGGCGCGGGCCCGGTGTCCGGTATATATCTCGGGGTGAGCCTGGTATGCTCCTCTGCCCCCTCGCTACTTCTTCCTTCTCCTCTCGCCTTCGGCCCGCTCAAGGCCCTCACTAGGTCTTCACACGTGCTGTAGGCCTTGGCTCGCCTAAGCACAGCAGCCAGCGTGCAACTCTCTGAGCGTCAGCACACTCTCAGCTCAACTCTGAGCTCTGTCCCTTTCTGTGTCTGAGTCTAAACTCTCACTAAACTGAAACTGAGCTGCCTGGCTCCACCCTCCCTATATATATCCCTAACGGGCTCCCTCTGCTGGTCTGAGGTGGTAGGGAGGAGGTGTGTGAATGTGTGAGGGCCTCTTGTGGAGAAGTCCATCCATGCACCCTTCTGGGTTCTGTGGCACCAATGTGCAGCAGGGCGCCACATTTGCACAACAATGTACAAGAATAATGCAATGACTCTTCAGATTTTGTGTTATTCTATGCCTGATGTTGAGACCTGAGTAGTCTCGAAAGCTTGCAATTTGTTACCATATTTCCAGCTAGCCATTAAAAGGTATCAACTACTGAGGACTCTCAAATCTTAATATTTTTCTATCAACTAGCTAACACGGTGCAAAGATATATATTTTTCCTGTATCATAATGTTGAGGCGTGTAACTTCAGTCTTATGTTTGTCCCTAAGCATGAATTTCTGCAAATTAAATAGCTATTTTAATTTAATCCTAAAATAACTATTTTAGAAAGAGGTCAAAAATTGTGTCATGCTCCATTGGATGCCATATGTGTTGGGATATTCTCCCATGAAACAGAGGCAGTACAACTAAGGACTGCTGTACAAGCTTGGTGCACATAGCTCTTCAATACAGTGATAGGGCTCTGAACACAGCAATGGTATGTGCACATGGCTTTTTCCACCCCAAACCCCACTAGAAAATTCACAAAAGAATGAACATATGCATTTCTTTGTAAAAAACGACTTCATAATTTTTTGAGTGTCTTCTAACCACTTCAGATTTTCAAAGATGCCGAGCGGTTCTTCTGTTGTTTTCTGCTCTGGAGACATTCTATACTTAAGAATACAAGTCAATGGGAAGGCTCAAAAGATGCCTGGGCTTCTCTTTCAGTGATTTTGCTTGAAAAACTGTTTGTGGTTTTCTTGATTGCTGAATGGAATTTAAAAAAAAACCTCCAGAAATTGCCAGTTAAAAAAACTCCAAGAGAATGTTGGGGAAAAAAACCACTCAGGAAATGACCAAAAAAAAAACGATAAAAAAAAGATGCATCAGGGAAAAAAATGCATCTTCCCCTTTAAAAACATGGCCTGTTTGCCTGCCTCACAAAACATGTGCACATAACATAAGGGCTTGTTCATACTCTGCATTTTTCCTTGTGTTTTTCAAGAATAAAATGTGCAACATATTACAGAAGTGGCAAATTGAATGAGATCTCTGGAATCTCATGTACATGCTTCTCATTATTTCCTTGCAGATTTGAACCATCAAAGAGTTCTATTAAGTCTGCAGCAATTATAACAATGCATAAAAAATGCACGTAAGAGAAGTAAAAAATGTGTGTATTTTACGCAATGCTTTTCCTGTCAACGCTCTGGTGTTTGGTGCAGAAAAATCAGCTGCAAGTACTCATGGGTATGTACACAAGGGGTCTTTTTCAGGTGGATTCCCCCCAAAGTCCACCTGAAAAAAAGCATTGCAAAAGTGTCCCATAAACCGACACTACTGTGTACATGTTCTGTCTTATTTCACTTCTTTTAACCCTAAAGGAGTTAAATGAAGTGACGTGATCATTCTTAATAGTATAATTCTTAATAATATAGAGTAAGAGATGATGGCGGCTCCACCTGGGAAATCCCAGCAGCTGCGCCAGCATCTAAAAGACATTGTGTGCACATACGCCAAGCAAGATTTAGAAAAACAAATAAAAAAAGAAAGACTCTTTGTTGCCTATAGCAACCAATCATAGTCCAGCTTTCATGTCGCCGGAGCAGAGTACAAAATGAATGCTGTTATGAGATTGGTTGCTATTTTAGAAAGTTCCTCTGCTAAATTACAGGTGTAACCCAAGACAGAAACAAAATGAGCATCTACCCTGCTGTAAGTAAATAAGTAAAAGCAATAGTACATATAAATAATGTAGGGTACTTCGTAAACACCGTTTTTGATCAAAAAAATCATAAAAGCCATCCCACCAGCGTCATGATGTACCACAATCGGGATGGTCCTAAGTTACCTCTAGTTTTAAAACCTTACCATATGTCAATGTGAATAAGGACAGAGCAGGATCGAATCCAGAATGGATACCCAGCAAATGGGAAGCTATATAAACGTTATTTCCAGCTCAAAGAAAGGGAGGCCACACCGTTACCTGCTCTAAATACAGAAACCTGAAACTTAACTGAAAAAAAAAAATGAACCGGAGTATAAGTTGGTATGTATGAAAAATAGGAGCATGTTCACACCGGCCATTAAACAGACAAAACCCAAGACAGAAACAAAATGAACATATTCCCTGCTGTAAGTAAGTACGTAAAAGCAATAGTGCATATATAACATAGGGTACTTAGTATACACAGTTTTTGACATAAAAAAAAAAGTGTAAAAGCCATCACACCAGCGTCAAGGTGTAGAAACAAAATGAACATATATCCTGCTGTAAGTAAATATAAGTAAGAGCAATAGTGCATATAGACGCTTGACGCTGGTGGGATGGCTTTTACTCTTTTTTTTTTTTCATCAAAAACGGTGTTTACTAAGTACCCTATGTTATATATGCACTATTGCTTTTACGTACTTACTTACAGCAGGGAATATGTTCATTTGGTTTCTGTCTTGCGTTTTGTCTGTTTAATGGCCGGTGTGAACATGCTCCTTTTTTCAGTTACATTACAGGTGTATATAGAATGAAGAATACGGCTCCAATTCGCAAATAGTTTTCATTAACACTTGTAAAACCATGAAGAATTGAGCTTAGTGCGGAGGTGGCATGGCCAAATGGTACCAACAAATTCATCATAATTTATGCCGCCGCAAAAGTGACGTAAATTATGGCGCAGATGTCCTTGCCATTTCTTCCACTGGCGCACAGAGGCTGAAAGCAGGCCTCTTAATGAGTACGGCACATATTACTCCATCATCAAGAATGGCGACCACAGAGCAAGTATACAGTGTAGTATGAACTATAGCCTACGGCATATCATAAATGACATGACTGGTCGATTCCAGTCCACCGAGTCAGCCTTGCCTTATATATGTAAAGCTTTGAAAAAGGCCACGTGCAAACGTTGAGTGTTTGGTGAGTTTTGTACCTCGGTATTTGACGGCCAAAATCAGAAGTGGGCAAAAAATGCAGATGTGGTGACGTGTTTCTATTATACTTTCCCTCTGATTGTTCCTCTCCTGGTTTTGGCTTACAAATACTGATGTAAAATACTGACCCAATACTCAACGTGTGCACGTGGCCTGAACGAGCAAGTTCTCCCCTTAATTTTGGCAGTTTCTGAAAACATTGTATTTCCTCGTTCCAAAGGGCGGTTCCACTTTTTTCAGTGAAAGTTCTTTGCTAAATCTTATTAACAAAATAGATGTACTTGGTTGTGGTTTTGGAAGGCTTTACTGAGAAATTGACATTAAAAGCAGGATTAAGGCAGAAATGTAAACCATTTTTGTATGAACATAGATGACTGTGGAATGCAGCACTGAGCCAGATGTCAGCATCCACTTATTGTGCTGGAAATGACAATGTCTATATAATGGCTGCTGTAAATCCATGTAATTTAGGGAACATATTACTGATTAATGATGGTTCAAACACTATGGACACCTTTGATATGGAAAAATGTTTTGTTTGTTTTTTACATATGTTAGTAATGAAATTTAGTCAATAAAATTGCACTAAGTTTCAGTCTGAAATCTGCATTCCTTCATTCATTATCAAACACCATAACATTCAGTTTTGCCGCCTGATACATGTTTAAAGGAGTTTTCCCATGAACAAAAGTAAGAGAAATTGACATGTTGCAGATGAGAAACAAGCACCGCAGGTCACTTTATGCTGGGGACAGGAGATTTCTATGAATCCCATCTGGAACTGTAAGACGCTGCTATTTTTTGATGCAGCAAAAATACACATTGTCAAAAACTTGACAAAAACTCATCGTGAGCACACAGCCTCAAATTTTTTTTCCGCTTTCCGTCAATATAGCCATATGAGGGCTTAGTTTTGGAAGGTGAGTTGAAGTTTTGACACTATTCATTTTACCATTCAATGTATGGAAAATGGGGGGAAAAAAGTATAAATGTAGTAAAATTGTAAACAAAAAAAATGCTAATCCGCCATTGTATTTTGGGTTTTGTTTTTACAGCATTCAGTGTGTAATAAAAATGACCTGGCAATATGATATTCCAGACCAGAATAATTACAGAGAGACTATATTTGTCCAGTATATTTGTGTTAGTAATGAAAAAAAATTCTTAAATTTGTTAAAAAAAATACATTTTGTATGTCTCCATATTTGGAGACTCGTACCATTTTTCTTTTTTGCGCTTGTAGAGCAGTGTGAAGGTTTGTGATTTTTGTGCCTTGAGCTGACATTTTCATTCATACAAATTTTGAATCTTGTGAGATTTTGTTCGCTTTTTATTGCTTTTTTTTTGGGGAACGGATGGTGAACAAAAAAATGTCAATTCTGGCATTCCAATAATTTTTCTTTTTGCCATTTAACATAACTTTTAAATATATTTGTTTTGAAAGATCGAAATTTGGATTTTTTGGACATCACAATACCAAATTATTTTTTTAAGGGAAAATGAAGAAATTGAAACTTTAATTTGTTTTATATGTTTTAAAAAAATGTTTTTTTTGTATAACTTTTTTTTTTAGCTCCCTAGGAACTTGAACCTGCGATTGTTTGATCGCTTATACTATATACTGCAATACCATAGTATATATTAAATATACATTTAAATTATGGCTCACCTATGAATATCATCCCATGGCTGAGCTTCACAGGAGGACTAACCTGGCATTTACAGGGGCCTTCATCAGGCCCCTGGCTGCAATGGTAATCAGTTTCCCTTAATCACAAGTGTGATGGGAACTGGTGCACATGAACACTGGCAATGATATCTTTTAAATGCCGCTTTTATATGGCTAAACTGCAGATAATTTGGTTGGGGACATTTAACAGATAGTGATGAAGGAAAGAAATATCGAGAATATTATTTTTTTTTTATTCTCTTGTTCCCAAGAGAGAGAATTTGGCACCAGGGGTTTGGCATGGTTTACCCCTTTTCCTCCTTTGTCCAAACAGAACGCATGAACACTGTGCTGTAACCAGATATGCATGACTATGGGAAACAGGTGGGTTGGAGAGAGAGAACTGTATCAGCAAACAGCTATCTGACAAGTATGACAAGTTTAACCCCTTAGTGACCAAGCCAATTTTAACCTTAATGACCAGGCCAAATTTTTTAAATCTGACCAGTGTCAATTCATGTGGTAAGAACTCTGGAACACTTCAACGTATCCCAATTATTCTGAGATTTATTTTGTGATACATTGCACTTTATGTTAGTGGTAAATTTAGGTCAATATGTTTTGCATTTATTTGTGAAAATATTGGAATTTTGGTGAAAATTTTGAAAAATTTGCAATTTTCAAACGTTCAATCTTTATACCCTTAAACCAGTTAGTCATGCTGTACAAAAAAAATGAATAACATTTCCCATATGTCTACTTTAAATTTGCATCATTTTTCGAATATCACTTTATTTTCTTAGGATGTTAGAGGGGTTAAAAGTTTAGTAGCAATTTCTCATTGCACAAAAATATAGACCCCACAATTTGTTACCTAGTTTCTTATGAGCACGCTGATACCCCACATGTGGGCAGAAACCTCTGGACAAACGGCAAGGCTCGGAAGGGAAGGAACACCATTTGAATTCTTGAACACGAATTTGGCTGAAATAGATTGGAGATGCCTTGTCACATTTGCACAGCCCCTAAGGCACCCGAACAGCAGAAACCCCCACAAGTGACATCATTTTGGAAACTACAACCCCCAAGGATTTTATCCAGGGGTATAGTGAGCATTTTCAACTCACATGTACTACACATAATTTGATAACATTAGGTCATCATATTGAAAATTATCTTTTTTTTTGCAAAAAAAAAAGTTGCTTTAGCCTCAAACCACACAGTTTGTTACCCACTTTCCTCTGAGTTTGGTGATACCCCACATGTAGTCGAAAAGTTCTGTTTGGACACATGGCAGGACTTGGAAGGGAAGAAGCGACATTTGGTATTTGGAATATAAATTTGGCTGGAATAGATTGCAGATACCATGTCTCAATTGCAACACCTTGCCCCAAAACAGCAGAAACCTCCACAAGTGACCCCATTTTGGAAACTAGATCCATCAAGGAATTCATCTAGGGGGTGTTGACCTTTTTGATCATGTAGGTGCTTCACAGAACTTTTTAAAATGTGCATGTGAAAACAACAATTTTTTTTTTTTCAGCTAAAATGTTATTTTAGCCCCAATTTTGTAAGTTTCACAATGGATAATCGAAAAAAGGACTTCATAATTTGTTACACAATTTCTTCCGAACATGAGGAAACCCCATATGTGGTCAAAAACTACTGTTTGGGCACATGGCACAGCTCAGAAAGGAAAGAATGCTATTTGATTTTTGGACAGTAAATTTGGAATAGATTATGATTCCATGTCCCATTTGCAGAGCCCCTGGCATGCCAAAACAGCAGAAACCCCCCACATTTGACCCAATTTTGGAAACTAGAACCCTCAAGGAATTCATCCAGGGGTGAACTGACTCAACTTTGGAAACTTCACTTGGCTTTTAAAATGTAGATTCCATTTGAACAAATTTTGGGCTCCATTAGCCGAGCCCATGTGGTGCCAGATCAGCAGAAACACCCCCAGGTAACGTAGTTTTGGAAACTTCACTGCTTAAGGATTTCATATGGGGGTGTAGTGAGTATTTTGAACTCACGAGTGCCTCACAGAATTTTATATCATTGGGACGAGGAAATATAACATTTTTGTGGTGAAAATATAATTTTTGTAATTGCTGAAAATGTGTCAGTTACACAAGGGTTAATAGGTGAAACTGGACCCCACAATTTATTTTTCTATTTTAGGTTTCTCCCCATGTGTCATCAGAAACTACTGTTAGGCCACATGTCAAGGCTGAGAAAGGATTAGTGCTATTTGGCTTTTGCAGCACAGATTTTAGTAGAATAGTTTGTGGGCGACAAATTGCAAATCTGCCAGTTTAGTGCCCATATATTGTAAATTGTTATGTGCGCTCCCCTCACTACAATAATGCCAAACATGTGGCAGCTTACTGAGGTTTAGGCACAGAGGGGGTCAGAAGGAGGGAAGTATTTGGATTTGAGAGCCCAGATTTCACTGGATTTTATTTGGGGGGTGGGAGCTGTCGCTTTTCCAGAGTATTTGTTCTACCAGTAACGTGCGAACCCCCTATATTTCCAGTGACAGACAGTGACAGACCTGAGTGTGGGGCTGGTTTTGTGTGGGATAAATTAGGATTTTTATTGGTAACATTTTGGGGTACATAACATTTTTCGATCGCTTCCAGTATAAGGCTGGGATCACATTCTTGTGTTCTACATTGAGCACCTATGCCAGGATTTCCATGTATATCCCACAAAAATGTGATTCAGACCCACAGACAGAACCACCCACCACAATGAGGCAGAATGAGAAACTTTGGAGTCCGTTTGACGTCGACTCCTGTGGTATCCATCTTTTTATGCGTTCACAGAACTGTGGTCATACACACTTGTGCACTAAAGACGCCTAGAAAGATGGTATACTGCTGGAACAGAGACCAGACGGAATCCAAAGGGACTCCATCTGCCTCATAAGTGAGTGATTCTGTTGGGGGTTTTGCCTGAATCACAGTTTTGTGGATTTACACAGAAATCCCAATGTAAGCGCTCAGCGGAGAGCGCAGGATAAATGTGACCCGAGCCTTGTTCTGATTTTTGGGAGGTAGAATGAACAAATAGACAACAGTACAAGAATAGTTTTTATTTTTAATTTTGCGTGGTTCACCGTGCGGTATAAGTGATGAGGCATATTCGGGCTGGTGCGATTACAGCTATACCAGATCTATTTGTTTTGCTGCTATCACATAGTAAAAATATTTTTTCTAAAAAATCTTTTTATCGCCATATTGTGAGAGCTGTAACTTTTTTATTTTTTGGCAAACAGAGCTGTATGAGGGCTTATTGTTTGCATGATGAGTTGGAGATTTTTTTGGTACCATTTTGGTGTGCATAACATTTTTTGATCACTTGTTATTCAGATTTTTCAAACACAAAATGAAAAAAAAACAGTAATTCAGTTGTTGTTTTTTATAAAAAAAATTTTTGCGGCGTTTTGCGGTAAAAGTGATAAGACCGATTTGTTCTTCGAGTCGGCGCAATTACAGCGGTACCAGATTTATATTTTTTTTATGCTTTGCTACTTTTACAGACTAAAAGCAATATTTTATGAAAATGAATATGTTTTTGCATCACCATATTCTGAGAGCTGTAACTTTTTTTTATTTTTTACCCGAATGAGCCACATTAGGGCTTGTTTTATGCGGGACGATTTGACATTTTTATTTATACCTTTTTTTTTTTTACATATGACAATTCGATCCATATTTATTAATTTTTTTGTGTGTCAGTATGATGAAAAAGCAGCATTTTTTGGTGTTTTTTTTTTTTTTTTTATTGTGTTCGCCGTACAGAATAAATAACATGACAGTTTTATAGATTGGGTCGTTACGGACACGACAATGCCAATTATGTGTACATTTTTTGTTTATCTTTGATTTATCACAAACGCTGTGCTTTTAGTGGTGAAATGGCTTTTTGTGATTTTTGGGCTCTCTTTTTTTTTTTACTTTTTTACACTTTTTTTTTTTGCTTTTTTTACTTTTTCATTAAGTCCCACTGTGGGACATGTATATTTTTTACTTTGATCACTGGTCTCATACATTGCAGTACTCACTGACTGTGCCTGTGAGACCCGGCTTATAGCTGGATCTCACAGCCGCCATACCCTGGGATCATCAGATGACCTCAGGGTATCATGGCAACGATTGGCACCCGCCATTACGATCACAGGTGGTCTGTCCTGCCATAGTGGATCTTTTAACCCCCTTTTAAGCACTTAGACAAGCGGTTAACCGGCCCCGATTAGCTTCAAAACTGGCTGGAGCCAATACCACAGGGTGTCATCTGTCATATACAGCTGTCAGACACTGGAATTGTGCCCGCGGGGGGTCCTACTCACTTATTCCTGACCGCTGTTTTAAAACGGCGATCAGAAATAAGACCCCTTAACGACCGCCGTTTTAATGCGTATTGGCAATTGTTAAGAGGTTAAGGCAGCCATTCTATTGACTACATCTTAACCCCAAATTAATTTTGTAGGCTTATTGCTTCAGTTTCTAAAAATTAGCTTTATGACATATTCAGAAGTCTGCACATTGAAGACTTTAACTTTTAGACTTCCACCATTTCCGAAAATGTTATATCCCCCATTTTTGACAGAAAAATCAATATACAATATATGTGCTGCCATTTTTTAATGTAGTAGGTGAAATGTGTTGAGTTTTCATTGTATCTTCTGAGGCACTATGTTAGCCACATGGATCTTGTCTTATGGGATCAGAAGCGGTAGACTGTACCGCCGAGGAACACACACTTCTTGATCTTCATTATGAAAATATGTTATATAACAACGCACTCATACGCTAAGTGTTCCTGATTGTTTAGTCATGTACATCACTTTTGACACTAATATCTAATCAATTAATGAACACGGCTCAAACAAAAGTAGTCTCCCGGAAATCCCAAGTCATTGTCATTCTTTCCGTACCTCCACATCCTTTGCCTTGTCATGAACAGTTCTGTTTGACATCAAAGTAAGAAACTTTCCAGGCAGAAGGTACAGTATAATCCAGTCCAGCAATCACGTCTAAGATGTTACAGTTCCTGTGATTAAGAAATGAGCTAGACAAATGTGCCAAGGTATTTGGAGAATGTGGCTAATATGACAGTTATAGTTCTGCATAGTTTTTTTTTCATTGATCTTAGCGTTGGTGTTTTTAACTGAAGCGAATACTGGATATACTTATAGTCCCAGACATGGCATTTATCATAACATTTCTATAATTGGCGATGTATGTTAGACAACACAATACTGCCTGTTTTATCTGATACGACACTTACCCTATAAAAGAATAAATTCCCCAAACTGCCATATCTGGCAATGACTCTGAATGAGCATACACATATGGAACATTAGCATATAACAATATAGTGAATAGCTGAAAACTCCACCAAAACCAGGTCTTCAGCTTTTTAGTTGAGCTTTGTTTCTTTGTTTTTGGTGGGATTACTTCTCGTAAAAAAAAGCCACATACACTTTATATGGCAATGGGCCAAAACCAACGATTTCATCAGGATTGGCCCACGATCTGTAATGTATGAACCAACCATCTGTGATGTGTGGGGTCCTCCTGACAGATGATATTAGGGAAAAGAAGGATTAAGCTGTTGGAACTTCCTCATCTGATCCTATTTTTTTTCAGGAAGCCACTGCCAGAGTTGTCTGACAGCACTTTTCTCTCCTCCGGCCACTGAAAACACATGAACGCTTTGTTGAGCCTAGTACTGATGTGTATGGGGGAGTGAGGAGAGATGGCTGTCTGCCGAACGTTCAGCCAACAGATGTCTAAAGTGTATGATCAGCACTACTCTCCCCCTGTTCATATATGTTTTTATCTATTGGAAAGTCATCACCTGCTGTGTTACCTTACCAAATTGTCCCAAACGTTCCCTTAATTTTTTTTCTTTTTTTATACTGTACATATGAACCAACATGGTGAACGTGCACTTTTTGGGCTCATATAAATGGCAAAGTTGTGTGCACAGACCTTGTATTCCCACTCACATAGTCCCTACAAGTGGGGACATTTCTTGTTGTGTATGCTACTAAATTTTGCACAAAATACAATATTTCATTGTTAAAAATGACTAAACCAGATTTATCAATCTTTTACAAATGTTACAATATTTACGACACCATTTTAGTAACTATACTAAAACTGAAAAATGACAAAAAAATTTGGTTCACCTTTTCGCATTAAAGGACTATTTGATTTTCTTACTGTGGGCCTATGAACTAATAGGCTGATAATTTCTAACTTCCTGCCTGTTCTGCCCAGCGCAGATCTCAGCCGGCACAGAGTTGCCCAAAAGATGGGAAATTAGGTTTGCCACTGGGGTTTCCAAAAGTTTTTTTTTCCTGATTTAACTCAGTTTAGATCTTTTATGTAGCAGACAGAATGTCAAATCAGTCCTTGCATAGACCTTCACCTGAATACTAAAAGGGACAGTCTGAAAACTTTAATAATAACAAGAAAAATGTCAAACATTCTTTATTTCCTCTTACATTTGTGTTTTTCAGAAACACAGGTATTGCTGTTGGAATGCTGGTTGCTTGCAGAAATAATGCTACTTTCTTATTTTGGCAGCTCATCACTTCTAGATTTGTTTTTATGAGAAAAATAATACTGCAGGGATTTTGTCAAGTTTTTTCTGGCATATTGTCAGGATGATGATTTTTCTGCCCCCAGATCAGATCCACAAATAGCGCCCCACATATGCGATAGTGAATGTAATAGAAAGGGGAATCCAGCTCCAAAAATCAGTCATCAATGATGGATTACTACCTGGTATTCTTTATAAAGTTTATTAGTGTCACCACTTTACCATTACGGTACAAGACTCTAGATGAGCAGATTAGAAGAGGGCATAGTTCTGATTTATTGTGTTTGCCAAATGCAAACAATAGTCTGATATGGCTAAATACAAAATTTTTATTTCTTTGCAGGCATTTTTTTTTTTAATTTATATGTATTATGGTATCCGGTTGATCTGTAGGCACCATTGGTGGAGATTTTTAAGTGACTCTAAGGCCAGGTGCACACTAGCGTATTTTCGGATCAATGTTAGGTTCCGTCTGATTTTTTTCCCTTGGACTAAGCCAATCCCAGGAAAAAAATTGCAGAATGTCTGAGTTTGATTCGATATTCGGATTGCACTCGGCCATACAAGTCATTGACTGAGTGGAAATCTTAGGAATGCACTCAGATAACATCCGATTTCTGTTCACTTACACAATGTAGAAGATGGAGAAATTTTGTTCTCCATCTTCTTCTCAGTGTGCTCCAATTCTATCATCTAAGAGAATTGAATCACACTATGATGACAATCTGATCAAACTTTAATGTCATATGCTTAATCAGCCCGAGAGAATCTATGGCCATCTGACCATAGCCTAAAATTGAAACTATATGTAAAATATATTTTTGAATGTTTAAAATTATCAGTTACAAATTTAAAAATAGTGAAGTTGATCACTGTAAATCACTTTAAAATCTCCAGTGATTAGCTGATATTGTTGGGGGAAGTTGTGGGCCTTCACAAGTTCAAGAAAAGAGGCAGCCTTGTAATAAAATGGTCATCCTAAGACTTACAGCCTCAAGATTGGGGAGCTACTTTTTCCAGGTAAATGAAGCGATTTCTTTACGAGGCATAACAGGATCTGAAAATAGGTTGTCTTGTTGGGAGAACACACCTTAAATGCCCAATGTTAATTAATTGTGTTTTGGAATAAGATGCGCTTAAAGGGGTTGATCCATGTTTTTTCTTCAGGAACACACCAACCTCCAGTCTTTCCACTTCCTGCTTTCTAGGGCGGTGCGTTCCTACTTGATTGACAGTTTGGACCATCAGCATCATCATGCTTCTGTCCTATTCTCAGGCAGAAATGGGGGAAAAGTGCAAATGTGCAGGTAGCTGTGTGCACATGGGACGCACAACAGTGGAGCTATAGTACATTTACAATAGGATGACATAAAATATATTATATCTGCATTTCTGCTATACAAGGGCAATAATTGTGCATATGAATCCTATATTTTACCCCTATCAGACATACATAATATATGCATAAAAATAAATCAGTCCTATAGATATTATACCTGTGCAGCATGATTATAAGTCTGAATAAGCACCCCCATGGGTAAATTAATATTGGCCAGTAAAACAAAATGGCAATTAATCATAAAGAATTGTATTACCTGGTGTGCAGGGGGAAAGAGAACGCTAGGGCCTCCACTGTCAGCACGTCCGCCCCGATGCGCATTTCGGTCTCACCTTCATCAGGGGGCATGATTTTTCTATGAATTGTAATATTTTATCGATTTTTGATCGTCTATGTTTTGCTGTAGTTTCTAATGTCCATGACGATTGCCAGGTGAAGTCTAATAATGGGTAGCGAATGCAGTTTCTAATATATTCAGTTCATGTCTATATGTAATTACTAAACTGCTATCGTCCCTATGAATTGTTTTTAGTGTCCTGTTCTGTGGTCTCTCCATTACTGCAAGCAGATACATTTATGCCTCTGCCACATTAGAGGCATAATTTTTTTTGGACACAAGTGAATTGCAAAGTTGCTTTTTTAAAAAAAAAAAACAAAAACAAAACTTTGCAATTCTATTAGAATGCTTTTTTTTCTGGTTGTAGCAGGTTCAGCAAAAACATGCTTGGATTGGACTACCTTGTGGTTCTGACACTATTATAGTTACCAGAGGTCCAGCAAAGGTCGACCCCATTTGTTGCTGACTTTGGCACCAGTCACTTGCCAGAGGAATTTTTTCTTTTTGGATAACTCTTAATTAACCTATTGGATCCGTAGTTATACGTTCTTTATGTCTGATGATGATATTTACGATGTGATGAAAAGTGGATATGCACATATTCAATATAGTTAGAGAAAACAATATTATTATTATTACACCTACTACATATTGGGATAGGATCTTGGAGATGGGAATACCCCTTTAACTATTTTTACAGCACTTTATTTGATTGTTCATTATGTTTTCTTGCAGAAACCTTATTTGCACTTTGTGACTATATTACTTGCGACATTATCTTTTCTTGTTAGCCTCATTAGGGTATGTGTAGTCGTAGGTCCTTTTTCATCATTGCATTTGTGCCTTTTTTATCTAGTCTTGTGCTTTTTGTGCCTTTTTTGTTTTCATATATTTTATATGTGCTCCCTTTTTTATTTATTGATTGTTTTCCGCTTTGTGGGTGGAGTTTAGTGCTTCCAAATGCTTTCACCTGATTCATCAATTGTGACTTTTTAAAAAGTCACAAAACTTTGCTCAACTCTTCTCCAGTCCCCCACTGGTGTATTTTTGAGTATGCCAGTATTTTGGTGCAATTTTTGTGTCATTTTGGAAAATAGGTGACATTTGCTGGCAAAAAAGTCACAGAACCAGTTTAAGAGAGAAAAAAGACCTTTTTTGACTTTGTTCTAAATTCATAAAATGGCTGCAATGCAACATTTTGTATAATTTGATGCTAAAACCAGCAAGTTTTTTTTTATTTTTTAGAGGTGTTAGAAAATGGGGAATTTTTCAAGTGGGAAACCGATTCAGAAAATGGTCCTAATTTGGAGAGTTTTGGGTGGAGTTTTTTGGATTTTCTGAAGCAGTTTTGAGGAGCTTTTGCAGAATATTGAAATAGTTTTTACCCTAAAGCATTTTTTCTTAATATATAAGCACTTTCTTTTTTTCCACCATATTTTCAAAACTTGATGTGGAAAAAACATTGAACATATGAACAGCAAACTGGATTTACAATAGAAATGAATAAGCATAATTTTTCAGGCATTTTTTTGGAGCAGAATCACTCCAAAAAGCACCTAAAAAGCACAGTGCTCACATTGCCTTAATGTATTAATTTCAGAAGTTTTATTAATGATTTACATTTTAATATGAGTTTTTATCAGTTAACACTCTGATTTGTAGGTGGTTACTTCTTCATGAAATGCAAAGAAAGTGAGCGAATGAGGTTTGGGTTTATGATTTCCACTGTAAATTGTAAGGATTGATGTGATGTTTCCATTTTTATTATTGAAGGACACTTGGGTACACATCATTCTGCAGCAGCCATGTCTTCCAATCTGTAAAAGGTCTTGCAACAAAAGGGACCCAATTCATTATTGAATTTTAACCAGTTTTTTTGTTATGAACAATTCTCAATTTGTGACTTTTTGATTATGCAACACATTTATGAAAGGATTTGCACTTTTTTAAAGCTCTCTTTTGTTGTGTAATCAATTTTCTGACTTTTACATAAATGTGGCCTATACAGATGTTTTAGGGCTCATACTCATCTGCGTTTAAAATGGATAAGTGCAATCCAATAAAAAATCGGATTGCACTCTGACTAATGTTAGTCAATGAATCTGTGTCCATCTGTGATTTTTTTTTTCCAGCTCGGATTGGACTGAGAAAAAAATCGCAGCATGCTGCGAGTGGCCGCATATATCGGACGAGACTACCAATGCAAGTCAATGGGTGCAAGAAAAAAATCACACGGCACCCTGACCATGAGTGTGCTGTGCGATTTTTACGCACCCATCTCATAGGAAGCCTGACATTTAATCAGCCGAGTACAGTAAAATCACAGCGTGAACCGTCAGAATAGAATCGATATAGATAGAATAAAAGAAAAAAGTGGTATGGGGTCCCCCATATTATTCTTAACCAGCTGAGGGAAAGCGGACAGCTGAGGGCTGATGTTTATAGTGTGGGAAGGGGATAATAAATATGGATCTTCCCAGGCTATAATATCAGCTCACAACTGTGTACTTATTCTTTACTGGTTATTAATAAGGGTGGACCCCACAAAGAAAATTACAAGGGGGTTCCCTGTATTTTTAATAACCAACAAAGGCTAGGCAGACAGCTGCGAGCTCGTATTAATAGGCTAGGAAGGGGCCATGGATATTGGCCCCCTGCCAGATTAAGAACATAAGCCCTCAGCAGCCCCAGAAGAGGTGCATCCATCAGATGCACCAATTCTGGCACTTAGCCTCCGCTCTTTCCACTTGTCCTGGCGCGGTGGCAAGTGGGGTAATAGTTGTGAGGTTGATGTTTTATGACCGATGACATCAAGCCCAGGTTTTAATAATGGAGAGGCGTCTAAAAGACACCCCCATTACAAACCCCATAGTCAAATTTAATAAACATACAGAGTAAAGGCCTTTGTATAAGTAGTCCTTCAAGAGCATAACAGGTGGTTACCACATGGTCATTTGAGAGAATGTTAAGCATTTAAAGGGAAAGGGTCGTTATTTTAAATATCCTAAAATATTAGTTTTGATTTGTTTTAGATTTACCTATATTTATATAATTATAGCTGTATAGTTTTTGCATAGGTGAATGTAGCCATTTTACCAATGGTATAATGGGGCTCTTATTCCACTTAAAGGGAATCTATCGCTAGGATTTTGCTACCACATCTGAGAGCATTTTTAAGAATTTTTTTAAGATGCTTTTCTTTTTTTGTCTTGTATTGTTTTTTTTTTGCGCCAAATTCATCAAAATAGTAAGTGAGGTTCATAAATTTTGCACAAAGTCAAAAATGGTCCTTTTTCTGTCTACCGGCTTTTGCAACAGTCACAAAAACTGCACAAAAATTACGGACGTACATAAAATGACTCCAGTGAGACCTGGAGCAGATTTGAAACTAATTTTGTGACTTTTTGAAAAGTCGCAAATGATGAATCAGGCAAACACATCTGTGAACCCTAAACCGAGCCCTCAATGGCGAAGTGAAAAACAAACAAACAAGTAAACACAAAAAAAAAAACTTCAAAAAAAGGAACAAATGGAAAGATTAATTTGTTGCAAAAAAGGCGCAAAACACTACGCGCTGATGCAGGAGATGCGAAAAGGAGCAAGCAAAAATAATCTCCTGCAAGTGTATTTCAAAAGATTGGCAGGTATATTGTAGGCTGCTTATGCCTAAATATTATTTCAGCTGACAGAACTGCTGTCCCTTATTTGTGTGGTAATAAATGTGTTGCACTTATCATGAGAGTGCAATTTGATATTTTATTTAAAAAAAAAAATCTTATCAACACTCCTACAAAACAGACAATTGTTATTCGGGTTGTGGATGTATGTTGTGAACAGACATTCAGACTATGGATATTTTCCAAGTTATTGTTCCAGGTTCTAGCCCTGTTCTCTATTAAGCCGAGCCGTCCTAATAAAATGTTGATTACACTGGGGGGATGCAGTCATTGGAGGTTTTATTCGTCCAGGTGCGTAAATTGGCCAACTAGGACAACGTCTTATTTCATCTTTGATTCATGACTTAAGATAAAAAATTTACGAGCACATTAATGTCAATATGGTTCATTAATGGATTCATATCCACATTTTTTTTTACCTCTTTCATATTTTAATAATCCCAATTATTTTATTTCTCGGTCCTTAATCTTCTTTAATTCTTTTGTTAGACTGTGGATGTTTCCATTCTCTAAATGGAAATTGGACTGAAGATTTTACTTTGGAAAATAGGAGAATTAATCAGTTTCGGCACTGGTTTGGCAAATCAGTGGAAGCTCAATATTGTCTAATGAAAGCTTTGAACTCAATTACATTTTTGCAATGAAGAAAATTGATAAAAACAAGAACAGATTTATCTAAACATAACTAAATATCAATGCTAGATTTTTTTTCTTCATAGTGATTTCTAGACTAGTCCTTCTCAGCCTTTCACTAGCCAGAACATAGTGATGCCTGGATATCACCAGTAGTTGGAGTTCATGACAAAATTGAAAAATGTATCTAAATTTACTTAGAATTTGTCTCCTGAATCCAGTATTTCATAATAGGAAGAACAACATTTTGGTAAAAAACTAAAAATTGTGGCAGCCAAAGTTTACAAAACCCGTAGCGTCTCCATTTTTCCAGCTCTGGGGCTGTTTGAGGGCATATTTTTTGTGCGCCAAGCTGCCGTTTTTATTGATATGATTTTGGGGTAGATACGATGTTTTGATCGCCTGTTAATGCATTTTATTGCAATGTTGCAGCGACCAAAAAAACATAATTCTGGTGTTTTTTTTTCTCATTACGCCATTTACCAATCCGATTAATTCTTTTTATATATTGATAGATCCGGCGATTCTGAACGCCGCGATACCAAATATGTGTATTTTTGATTTTTTTTTAGTATTATTATTATTTTATTTTGAATGGGGCGAAAGGAAGGTGATTTGAACTTTTATATATTTTTAATTTTTTTCATATTTTTAAAAACATTTTTTTTTACTCGCTTTAATAGTCTCCATGGGAGACTAGAAGCTGCGATAGTCTGATTACCTCTGAGTAACAGAAATGCTCACTTGCTATGAGCGCTGACCACTCGGCGGCGCTCACAGCCTTTCGGCAATGACAACCACAAGGGTCTCCTGTAGACACTGGGTTGTCATGCCAACCCATCAGTGATCCGCGGTCATGTGACATGGGCGCCTATGGGCGGGACTAGTGATGTCCTTCTGCCGCGGCCATGTTAAATGCCGCTGTCAGAGATTGACAGCGTTATTTAACAATGTTTATAACCGCGGGTGGATCGCGATTCCACCCATGGCTGTGAGAGGCACATGACAGCTGATTAGATCAGCTGTCATGTGCCCGGTAACATGCGGGCTCAGCGCCAGAGCCTGCATGGAGTGCAGGGATACCATCTTGGATGTACTCATACGTCCAAGGTGGTAAAGGGGTTAAGTGTCATCCTGCCAGTAAGGCTAAGTCACTTCTTTAAATCGTAACCATCCAAAATATCTTCTGTTTTCTAACAAGGGCTTCAGTTTTTGTTTTTTTCATTTTACTGGCATAGAGCCTGAAGAAACAGAAGTAAAGTAGACGAGGGTGTCATTGTCTTCCGTTGCCCAGTGTTGCATGTAGAACATTTCTTTAAGGACTATGAATCCAATTATGAAAACATTTCTTGGAACATAGTAAAGTCCTGTTTTCCCATCTTCAGCAAACTTAGCCTATGGCCAAAAAGTCTACATCATTACTGTTGAAATCTGTTTATTTTTCAAAGCAGAAAACTGCAATTCTCTCTTCCCAACACTTTAATCTGTTTTCTTACATCTACTTCAAATTTTGTTTATTAACATGTAAATTCGACACAGTCAAAACAGTCCAGATTTGGATTAATGGTCCAAACAGACAGAGAAAAATCCAGACTAGTAATTAAAGACAGAATCTAGCTGATTAGCTTGTCTCGGATTATTGTCATTGATTTCCAGTATTTTATTCTCCTGCGGTTTCCAAACATTTGGTGATATTTATGAACATCTGTAAACCTGATGTCGGTGCTCTGATCCAATCTGATGATCATCCAGTCTGGTCTCCATCTCCGCCAGAAAAAAAACTAAAATCAGATATAACTTCAGAGCTGATGTGATTGATAGATATCTAAATAACATATCTTTTTTAATTAGTGTTCATTTTTAGAGAATTTTTAGCGTAGCAGGGTTGTTGATACAACAATAGAAAAGAAGAAGGATGAAACAATGATTGAAGCATAGGGCATCCATTGTGGACAACCAGTTACCATGACCTTGAAGACCTACAAATTAGACCTTGGCACTAGAGAACAGCCAATAAGGAGGTGCTACTGGATTTGTAGATAGTTTTCAACTGTACAGATGATTTGCTGAAGTTGCTGCAATTAAAGACTGAGCCTTAGACCACGTTCGCACGTTCAGTATTTGGTTAGTATTTTACATCAGTATTTGTAAGCCAAAACCAAGAGTGGGTGATAAATACAGAAGTGGTGACGTGTTTCTATTATACTTTTCCTCTGACTGTTCCACTCCTGGTTTTGGCTTACAAATACTGATGTCAAATACTGACCAAATACTGAACGTGTGAACGTGGCCTAACTAAGCAACCGCCACATGTAACGTGCCTGTCTTGCTCGAGTAGGTTTACCTTTTACAAAGTTTCAAAAATGTGATTCTGTGGTAGCAGTCCGGCTGTTACTAAGTATTACAGAAAGTATGTGACCTCACATTGAGAGACTGTGATCAGATACTTCTGTGTTAATAAACACAGTAATTAGTTACTGACAGCATCTAAGTGCCTGACAGTAAGAGGTGACACAGTCGGCTGCGTCTTGGAGCATGCTTCAAATAGGCAGGTAATGACAGAAATCACATCCAACAGAGCACACAGCGACTCCGTGTTCATCATTACAGTCAATGGCCCCGTACAACAAATGTCCGGACCGAATCCCATTTTCCAAGTCTTCAGTTGTAAGCATAAGCAACTTTGGAGCTACTGACCATAGGCTAAAACACTATATGAACATAGCCTTAGACATTCTAACTGGGAATTTAAAGGGGGCGGCACTACTTTTTTATTGCTGGCTTCTCTTCAGGATAGGCCATCAATATCTGATCATTGGGGGTGCGACACCCCCACTGATCAGCTGGTACGGGGCTGACCAGAAGTTCTTGGATGCTGCTGGAACACAGCAGCTCCGTCATTTCTATAACCACCAGAGTGTTGACAGAGCTACTGTGTTCTGGCAGCATCCAAGAATTTCCAGGTACAGCTGATTGGTGGGGCTGTTGAGTGTTATACCCCACTGATGAGATAAGCCATCAATAAAAAAGTAGTGGCAAACCCCTTTAACAACCAGACTGAAGATGCTAGACCTTGTAGATGCGGGTATGGGTCGCTAAACTAGTGTTGTTCATGGTGGTTAGCTACTATATGGTGGATACTACAATTATCACCTAAAAGCTAGTTTACGATGTTCTTAATGTAAAAACAACAAAAGTCAAGGAAACAAATATCTCAGATGCAGTATTCTTAGGTATGCCTGCCTGTGACTGCGAGCAAGTAGACACTAATGACCTAATACTACGTCATAGTACAGATTCATATTGCATGTAATGAACAAGGCATAGACACCACAACTATTCATGTCACAAACTCAATTGTTGTCAAATTGTACAACGCGCAGTAGTGTTTTACCTGTTACAATACTAGGAGTTACTTATTCTTGATGGCTGCAATATAGCTACACAAACAATCTATAGCAATACTGGGGTATCGTCATGGTCATTAGTAGTCCTCTTAGCTTGCAGTACAATGGACGGTTCATCGACGATCACTCAGTCTATCCCTCTGAATATGTGCTCGTTCAGACGAGCGTATTAAATGTCCATGTGCTGTCCATATGCAAAACTGATAGAATCCAAACCACACAAGGACCAATGCAAATCAACGGTATAGTTCACATGACTGTTTTTACACATGAAAAATGGTCTTCATGTAAAAAATCATAGCATGCACTACTTTGATCCGTATTTCAGCCAATTGGGTGTGCAAAAAACTCATCATGTATGGGTTACCATCCGTATGTCATGTCTCCTGATACATACCTACATGCAACCTCCGATCCTCACAAGATCTTCTTCTCTACTCCCCCTCTTATCGCCTCTTCCCATAATCACATACAAGATTTCTCCCATGCATCCCCTACTCTGGAACTTTCTACCCCAACATATCAGACTCTCGCCTACTGTAAAAATCTACAAAAGGAATCTGAAGACCATCCTTTTCCAACTAGTCTACAACGTACAGTAACCACCACTCCACCACACCGCTGCACGATCAGCTCTGCCCCCACCTCCTGCATCCTCACCCATCCCTTGTAGATTGTGAGACCTCGCAGGCAGGATCCTCTCTCCTCCTGTACCAGACAACGACTTCTATGGTCTAAGCTTATTGTACTTGTTTTTATTATGTATACCCCTTTTCACAAGTAAAGCACCATGGAGTAAATGGTGCTATAATAATAGGAAACTGTGCTTGGCCTTTTATTACTCAATTTTTCTTGTAAAAAAAAAAAGTGCATATAGATGCAGAAAGTAGACATTCTAATGGAACATGGGTGTTAAAAACGAACATATGGATTTGGATTGTATACGGATGATAATTCGTCTGGATGAAAGATGGATGATTTTGCATGCGCTCATCTGAACCCAGCTTAAGGCCCATCTCCATTTTCCACTGCCTGCATTCCCCCTTGCAGCATCCAGACATCTCATCTCGGATCTCTTTACATCAGAAGCTTGCATCATTGCATTCTATTGTATAAGACAGTCAGAGATAACTGAATGCTGTACTCTGCTTTCTTTGCCGGTTTCCATTGACAATAAATGGACCAAATTTGCACATTCTTGACCTCTACTCCAGGAGCAGACACAGACAGAAGAGGGTCCTTGTGTAAAAACAATATATGAGCCCATTGCAGTCCAATAGCTCATCATAATGTACAATTCCATCTGCTTTTGAGGTGGTAGAGGCCCCTTTACCTCATTGGCCTTTCTGCGGCTGTATATGTTGCACTAATGGTATGTCCGAACCTGCTCCACTCTGCAGAACCCCATTTTTGGAATTGGAGGTGATCTTAGCAGATTAACCCCCATTGATCAGTAAGTAATTATATACACAATATTAGGAAAAGCTCTTTAAAGTAACAGATCATCACTACTCTTTACCAGCAGTTTGGATGGCTTCTTCTTTTCCTCTCCCTATTAGGTCACACGACTGTCTGTTCTCCATCCAAGAAAAACGATCCGATTATGCTAATCACAGTCTGAGCAGAGTGGGAACTGTTTTTCTCGGTTGTGGAGAATAAAAAAAAATCTACCTCTTCTCCATCCTGTCAGTCCTTGGAAATCTGACCGCACTCGGATGTCATTCGAGTGCAATAGAATTTTTTCATAGACCCATAGAGTTGAATGGGCGAGTACGATCCGATAATCGGAGGCAAATTGTGCATGCTGTGATTTTTTCCTTGGACCTTACAGTCCAAGGAAAAAATCGGACATGTGCCCTGCCTCCTTGAATAACGTTAGTCGGAGTGCGATCCTATGTTTTGATGGATCACACTTGGAGCTAAATTACAGTCATTTGTACAAGCCCTAAAGAATACAGAAATGCCCAAGTAAACCAAATCTGCATGGACTTGGGAGAAGTGGGAGGAATAGCTGTTAACCAAATGAGTGCAAAACCAACAGCTTTTGAAAATGTATGACCACCTTCAGTGTATGAGAATCTCTGAAAACATCAAATTTCATCCAGAGATCAGGCTTTATATTAACAGAAGTTCCGAGCGTCTACAGTGGAGTTTGCAGTAAGTGTGAGATGTAAGCGCTCTGGCAGACTACAGAAGTAAATGGTTACCTAATTCCCGGCGAAATAAAAAGGTGTTATTGTTTCATAAGTAGCTACTGTGGTAGATTTGCAGATATTTTAAGAGCATTAGTTGATGTAGATTTCAAGAAAGGCGGTAGAGACAATAATTCAATACAAGCTGTAAGAGGAAAAAATATTACAAAAAGGATTACGTAGCACAGGACTGGTCTGTTCCTTTCTATACCTCATTTGTGTTATTAGAATTAGTCATAGTTGTACTTAGTTACTTTTAATGTCATGTTTAGACTTGTTTGCAAGTTTAATATTTATATGAAAAATGTACTAACATTTAGTCGGCAAATCATAAAATGAGCTCAACTGAAGCGAGGTGAGGAGAAGCAGAAGCTGGCCGGGACTGTCTCTGCCCACAATGACTGGACCCTCAAATCCTCTTATCTACAGAATAGTGACTAAACTCCAGTTGCATGACAAAAGAAGGTGTCCATACACATTATACAGTGGTGGCCAAAAGTATTGGCACCCCTGCAATTCTGTCAGATAATACTCAGTTTCTTCCTGAAAATGATTGCAATCACAAATTCTTTGGTATTATTATCTTCATTTAATTTGTCTTCAATGAAAAAACACAAAAAGAATTGTCCTAAAGCCAAATTGGATATAATTCCACACCAAACCTAAAAAAGGGGGTGGACAAAAGTATTGGCACTGTTTGAAAAATCGTGTGATGCTTCTCTAATTCGTGTAATTAACAGCACCTGTAACTTAACTTTGGCACCTAACAGGTGTTGGCAATAACTAAATCACACTTGCAGCCAGTTAACATGGATTAAAGTTGACTCAACTTCTGTCCTGTGTCCTTGTGTGTACCACATTGAGCATGGAGAAAAGAAAGAAGACCAAAGAACTGTCTGAGGACTTGAGAAACCAAATTGTGAGGAAGCATGAGCAATCTCAAGGCTACAAGTCCATCTCCAAAGACCTGAATGTTCCTGTGTCTTCCGTGCGCAGTGTCATCAAGAAGTTTAAAGCCCATGGCACTGTGGCTAACCTCCCTAGATGTGGACGGAAAAGAAAAATTGCCGAGAGATTTCAACGCAAGATTGTGCAGATGGAGGATAAAGAACCTCGACTAACATCCAAACAAGTTCAAGCTGCCCTGCAGTCCGAGGGTACAACAGTGTCGACCTGTACTATCCGTCGGCGTCTGAATGAAAAGGGACTGTATGGTAGGATACCCAGGAAGATCCCACTTCTTACCCCGAGACATAAATAAGCCAGGCTGGAGTTTGCCAAAACTTACCTGAGAAAGCCTAAAACGTTTTGGAAGAATGTTCTCTGGTCAGATGAGACAAAAGTAGAGCTTTTGGGGAAAAAGCATCAACATAGAGTGTACAGGAAAAAAAAAGAGGCATTCAAAGAAAAGAACACGGTCTCTACTGTCAAACATGGCGGAGGTTCCCTGATGTTTTGGGGTTGCTTTGCTGCCTCTGGCACTGGACTGCTTGACCGTGTGCATGGCATTATGAAGTCTGAAGACTACCAACAAATTTTGCAGCATAATGTAGGGCCCAGTGTGAGAAACCTGGGTCTCCCTCAGAGGTCATGGGTCTTCCAGCAGGACAATGACCCAAAACACACTTCCAAAAGCACTATAAAATGGTTTGAGAGAAAGCACTGGAGACTTCTAAGGTGGCCAGCAATGAGTCCAGACCTGAATCCCATAGAACACCTGTGGAGAGATCTCAAAACGGCAGTTTGGAGAAGGCACCCTTCAAATATCAGGGACCTGGAGCAGTTTGCCAAAGAAGAATGGTCTGCAATTCCAGCAGAGCATTGTAAGAAACTCATTGATGGTTACCGGAAGTGGTTGTTCGCAGTTATTTTGGCTAAAGGTTGTGCAACCAAGTATTAGGCTGAGGGTGCCAATACTTTTGTCTGGCCCATTTTTGGAGTTTTGTGTGAAATGATCAATGATTTGATTTTTGCTTCATTCTCTTTTGTGTTTTTTCCTTGCAAGCAAATTAAATGAAGATAATAATATCAAAGAATTTGTGATTGCAATCATTTTCAGGAAGAAACTGAGTATTATCTGATAGAATTGCAGGGGTGCCAATACTTTTGGCCACCACTGTATGAATGTAGGCCAAGACAACAGATTTTAACAGGAACCTGTCACTAGATTCATGCTGCCTAAACCATTGGCAGCATGAATCAGGGTCTGGCTTCACAATTGTAGCCAGGGATGTTTTAGTAAGAGATCACAAAGTTTGAAAAGCCATGCGGGGACTATAGGAAGAGATTATCCCTTACCAACTTCTTCTCGCCTCGCTCCAATTGATTGGAAGGATTCCCCCATGTGTGTACATACAGAGAGACCTGTCAATTAACTAGAACAGGACGGGAAGAAGGTGGCCAGGGACCATCTCTCCCTATTGTCTTTGGATGGTGTTTCAAGCTAAATTTTCTCTGAAGCACTGCTGCGTTTCACAGTAAAACATATCTAGCTGCAATCGTGCAGACAGACTATCTTTCATGCTGCCCATGGTTTGGGTAACATGAATCTAATGATGGGTTTCCTTTTGATATGCCCAATGCTTTTTGCCCAAGGTTTATAAGGTGTTACCATAGGAGTTTAGCAACTGCTTATTTTTGTTTCACCATATAAAAAATATATGGAGACCTGTGCAAGCTGGTGGCTGAATTCACAATCAAGTTGGTAGACATAGCCTACTTAAAGGGGGTGGTCCAAAATCCAAATTCATTTTCAACCTAAATCCCTATCTATTTAATGCCACAATCTAAACTATTTTCTAATATACTGCAATAAAAAATTCCCTATCCTTCCATAACTACACTATCTAACTGCTTTTCTCTTTTCTTTCTATTTTCTTTTTTACGACTCTTTATTTGAGAATCCCAATGTATGCTGAGATACTTAAACAAAGCGTCATCAGGGGGCGAAGGCTGCAGTTAATGCCACAGCCTCTGCGTTCTCCCTGAAACGAGGTGTCATCAGTGACATTCGTTTCAGGGCAGGGCTAGTCCCTGTGCGATGTGCGCGATGACAGCGCGCTCTCTCATTGGCTCTAATCAACAGTAAAGAGCCGGCACCAGAGTGCACTGCTAGTGTGTGTTGTCAGAATACCCGGCTTGCAGAGACCAGTGATGCCTCCTTGTGCACATCGTGCAGGCACTATCTTAGCCACTGAAACAAGCGTCACTGATGGCGTTTCGTTTCAAGGAGGGGGTAGGGGCGGTGGCATTGACCGAAGCCTCTGCCCCCGAATAATGTTTTGTTTGCATATCCCAGAATGCAATGGAATTCTCAAACAAAGCATCATAAAAGAAAGAAAAAAAAAGGAGAAAAAAAATAGAATAGCAGTTATACAGTGTAATTAGAGAAGGATGGGTTAATTTTAATTATAGTATATTAGAAAATAGTTTAGATTATGGCATTAAACAGATTTAATTTAGATTAGATTTCAGAACGTTTTAAGAATGACCCGATCATGAAACATAGGGGCTAAGTTAAAATATGAGAAATAAAAGATTAATTACCATTTTTTTTCTTTATTTTACAGCTTACACCTCAGCCATCCCTCATACATGTTGTGGGTTTGCATCAGAAGCACATCAGGATATATGAAAGCTTTCCTTAAACATAGAAATCTTCACGCAATCTGTGGATAACGATATGTGCTTGACATTGATCATTAATTAAGAAGGTAACATATTTATAGACCTCAGTTACAAAGTTCTTCAGTTCTTTCATCTTTTTTTCAGGCTCTTTTCACTCCAGTATTGTGTTTTCTATTTAACACTTTTATTATCCATTATGATCATTATATTTGTGTATTTTTTATTACTAGTATAGCTTTCCATAATACTGATCCCATAAAAAAAACTATATTCAAAGGTAATAAAGACATTATTGCTAAATTATCAGAACCATAAAGTACCAACATTCTGTCAAGTACCTGCTCACTGTGAAGTCTCGTGCACATGACCGATTATAATTGACGAGTGCTATCCGTGGTTTTCATGCACCCATGATATTTTATGGGCCTGTGCATGTCAGATTTTTTCCCTCGGACCGAAAAAACATCAAACAGCACTCGTATGACATCTGAATTTAGTCCAATTTTCATGGACTGACAGAATGGAGAAGGTGAAGAAACTTCTTTTTTTTCCCACCTTCGAGAAAAATGGATCCCAATCTGATCAAACTCTGATCAGAGTCTGATCAGAATAATCGGACCATTTTTCTCGGGTGGAGAGAAAACAGTCATGTGAACCTTTCCTGACACTCGGCAGGCTGATCTATGGAGTCACACTTCTGACTCCTCTATTACTCCACACTCCAGCTCCAACACCTTCATAAATGGATGACATCACTTTCAGGGACTGGGCTGGTCTCTGCTCACCGGATTTTCTCTTTACAATGTTCACAAACAGTTTGCTCTCTCTTGTCGATTTGTCACTTCTCATCAGAGTCGGCGAGGGAACGCACTGTCACTGTGCATTAAAAAGAATATTGCACAGTGACAAGATCCTACTGAGCATACGTCGGAGTTGACAATCGGCGCACGCTCAGTAGAGCAGGGACTAGCTCAGCCCCTGAAACGGATGTCACTGATGGCGCTTTATTTCAGCGTGGGGACAAAGACTGCGGCAGTGACTGCAGTCTCTGCCCCTTGATGACATCTCGTTTTACCATCCCAGCATGCACTGGAGGTTCTCAAATGAAGCATCATCAAACAGGAAGTTGGTAAAAAATAAATAAAACAGATAGAGTAGTGAGGGAACAGTAGGGAATGTTTAATGTTATTAACTTTGCATGGGTTAATCTGCAGGTTAATAGCGTTTTGAACCTGCCTGACGCTGGCACTTTATTCCCCCAGAACCGTTCGGGTTTCAGTCACGGGGGCAGCGCCGGTGCAAGCTCAGTCACCACTCTGTGTATCGAGAGCTGTGGCTGTAACTGCGCTCCCAGGCTCTGACTGACAGCAGCTCGTCATTAGGACCGGCTGTCAGTCAGTGCCGCGGACACGGTTACAGCCACCGCCCTCTATACACAAAGTGGTGACTGATCCCATGACTGAAACCGCATTTTCAGGTGACCGGTTCCCTTTAAATAGATATAGATTTAGGATTAAAATAAATGTTAGTTTTGGACTACCCCTTTAAATTACCGTACTTAACATACATTTATAGGATTAAAATGTCTCAATTTTCCAC
Organism: Phyllobates terribilis; assembly: GCF_046119375.1. NCBI lineage: Eukaryota > Metazoa > Chordata > Amphibia > Anura > Dendrobatidae > Phyllobates > Phyllobates terribilis. Next base: position 879,022,621 of record NW_027362762.1, read on the forward strand.
AAAACTAAATATGCAGTTAATGATAGAATATTATGAATATTAAATATTTTTATTTGGAAGTTGGAGTTCAATTTTCTCAGCTCATTTTGCTCTAAACATGGTACCTGCAGAATATGTCACTTTTTTGGACAAATCTACCAGAAAGCTTGACTGAAACCACCATATGCAAGAATGAACAACCTTGAACATAGATGGAGGGAGATTTACATGAACTACATGAACTTGCATTTCATCAGCAGTCTTAGATCTCATTCAGACATCCATTTTTCATTTGCGTGTTCCATCTGTGTTCTTCACAGAACACACACCTCTTATAATCTACGGAGTTGTTCACATATTTTTGTTTTTTTTTTGCAAATCAAGCGTTCACCCAAAAAAAAGATACATGTCCGTCCTATATCTGAATCAGGGATCAGATTTGGTTATCCACATCAATGGGTCTGTAAAAATAAGTCAAGCACATGGACATCCAAGTGGTGTCCATTTCTTTACTATTTAAGGGGTAGGAGAAGGTAAGATATAAATATTTTTTGCATACAAGAAAAATGGATACCGTACTGAAGGTAAAAATAAACACGGACCAAAAATGGATGAAAATAGGATTCAGCACACTGATGAAAATCTCTGTTTTTTTTTCTCATATGCAAAAAAATAAAACAAAAAATGGATATCTTAAGTGAGAGCTTACACTGTGTCATGCTGGAGTAAAATGCACCAAAATTATTAAAATGTGCATATTTTCATGATGCATATAATGTAGAAGTAGATTGGGACTAATTAATCCCCTCCCACATAAACCCGCCCTTTTTTCTCACTACTTTTGAAAAGTGGCTAGATGAGTAAAAAGTTGCAGATTGTGGCAGAAGTATGATGTGCACCAATGTTCACGACTTTTTTTATGGTAGAAAATTGGTGCAAAGCCGCTAAGAAATCTTCTCTTAAACCTTTACAGAGCATTACATTTTGATACCCATTTGTCAGTATTTATTTTGTATTAATAGATGCCTGGCACCTTTTTTTTTTTGCAGGAACCTATTGGCAACAGACCTACATTTCTACCTACATTTTTATGAAAAAGAAGTTTTTCTTCAGAATCTCAAAGCTTAAATGTAAGCTATATAAATGATCATAGATGGCGATATGTAACCTATGTACAGCCGGGCTCTCGACACTCTTGACAGTTGATTTTTTCCAGGGGAAGCAGCCGCCAGCCTGGCATGATCATTGCACTGCAGGGGAAATGTACTTTTACATGGCATCCATTTTAGCTTATAGAGGGGAGGTGCTGAGAGAGGGACCCCAATACGGCATCCATAAACCCTAGAGCGGTGTTCCCAAAACTGCAGTCCTCAAAAGACAAAAACGGATCATGTTTTCATGATTTCCTTAGAGCATTGCCTAGGTGATGGAAGTATTCTCATGTCACCATAAATTGCTGCAGGTTCTCTCATCTCGGCAATACTAAGGAAATCCTGAAAACATGATCAGTTGGTGGCTCTTCAGAGCTGGAGTTGGGGAACACTGCTCTAGAGGAGCATATGAACAAGGGTAGTCTTCATGAGTCAACTCTATTAATATAAGTATCTTAAAAAAAGGAGTATCTGTGAAGAATTTTCCCCAGTAGATGTATTTTTTCACAGATGGCTTTTGAGTTGAACATACAGTACAGACCAAAAGTTTGGACACACCTTCTCATTTATAGATTTTTCTGTATTTTCATGACTATGAAAATTGTACATTCACACTGAAGGCATCAAAACTATGAATTAACACACGTGGAATTATATACTTAACAAAAAAGTGTGAAACAGCTGAAAATATGTCTTATATTCAAGGTTCTTCAAAGTAGCCACCTTTTGCTTTGATGACTGCTTTGCACACTCTTGCCATTCTCTTGATGAGCTTCAAGAGGTAGTCACCGGAAATGGTCTTCCAACAATCTTGAAGGAGTTCCCAGAGATGCTTAGCACTTGTTGGCCCTTTTGCCTTCACTCTGCGGTCCAGCTCACCCCAAACCATCTCAATTGGGTTCAGGTCTGGTGACTGTGGAGGCCAGGTCATCTGGCGTAGCACCCCATCACTCTCCTTCTTGGTCAAATAGCCCTTACATAGCCTGGAGGTGTGTTTGGGGTCATTGTCCTGTTGAAAAACAAATGATGATCCAACTAAACGCAAAGCGGATGGAATAGCATGCTGCTGCAAGATGCTGTGGTAGCCATGCTGGTTCAGTACGCCTTCAATTTTGAATAAATCCCCAACAGTGTCACCAGCAAAGCACCCCCACACCATCACACCTCCTCCTCCATGCTTCACGGTGGGAACCAGGCATGTAGAGTCCATCCGTTCACCTTTTCTGCGTCGCACAAAGACATGGTGGTTGGAACCAAAGATCTCAAATTTTGACTCATCAGACCAAAGCACAGATTTCCACTAGTCTAATGTCCATTCCTTGCGTTCTTTAGCCCAAAAAAGTCTCTTCTGCTTGTTGCCTGTCCTTAGCAGTGGTTTCCTAGCAGCTATTTTACCATGAAGGCCTGCTGCACAAAGTCTCCTCTTAACCGTTGTTGAAGAGATGTGTCTGCTGCTAGAACTCTGTGTGGCATTGACCTGGTCTATAATCGGAGCTGCTGTTAACCTGCGATTTCTGAGGCTGGTGTCTCGGATAAACTTATCCTCAGAAGCAGAGGTGACTCTTGGTCTTCCTTTCCTGGGGCGGTCCTCATGTGAGCCAGTTTCTTTGTAGCGCTTGATGGTTTTTGCAACTGCACTTGGGGACACTTTCAAAGTTTTCCCAATTTTTCGCACTGACTGACCTTCATTTCTTAAAGTAATGATGGCCACTCGTTTTTCTTTACTTAGCTGCCTTTTTCTTGCCATAATACAAATTCTAACAGTCTGTTCAGTAGGACTATCAGCTGTATATCCACCAGACTTCTGCACAACACAACTGATGGTCCCAACCCCATTTATAAGGCAAGAAATCCCACTTATTAAACATGACAGGGCACACCTGTGAAGTCAAAACCATTTCCGGTGACTAACTCTAGAAGCTCATCAAGAGAACGCCAAGAGTGTGCAAAGCAGTCATCAAAGCAAAAGGTGGCTACTTTGAAGAACCTAGAATATAAGACATATTTGTTAACTATATAATTCCACATGTGTTAATTCATAGTTTTGATGCCTTCAGTGTGAATGTACAATTTTCATAGTCATGAAAATACAGAAACATCTTTAAATGAGAAGGTGTGTCCAAACTTTTGGTCTGTACTGTATATTTTCAAAAAGGTCAATGAATCTAAAACCAAAATATGCGATCAATAAAATTGCTGGTGGATTAATATGAGAACAGTTTGGCAGCATCTTTACAGCTGCAGCTGCGAAGTCAACAGCCTGGACAATAACAAGTACTTCACGTCCAGTGGACAATCGACCTTAGATCAAGCTGCTGAAATGTTTGGCCAGTTTGATGTTCCTCATCTTTAGTCTTTTAATTATTCGGATAGACTATGAGATATATCTTACCGTCTGACGATCAGTCCGTTAATTGTTTATACGCTAAAGAACAAGTGTGCACATAGTCTCCAAAACTTCTGACTGTTTTCCCATTGGAGAGATCATGGGAAGCTGAACCTTATCTTGTGCCAATGTGTCATCAGAAGGCGACTCACAGGTTGTTAAATAGTCATGATGATGTCATTAGATAACTTTGCTGCTACTTAGAATCCCCGGGGGAGATATTATTAGCTTGGATCCGTCTGTTTAAGAAGAAAAAATTATCATTGTAATAATTTTTGAATTCATGTAAAATATAGGACGCTTTATACTGCAAAAAAAATATTGTGTGGCTTAGAAAAGCCATGTTAACCCACTGTCTCCACAGCCAATTTTTGTTTTAAAGTTTGCAGTTTTTTCTACCCTTCTTCCAAGTGCCATAACTTTTATCGACACAGCCATAGCTGTATGAGGGCTTGTTTTTTTGCAGTAGGAGTTTTCGTTTTTAATGTCATCATCCATTTTACCGTACAATATGCTGAAAACTGGGGAAAAAAAATTTCAAGCATGATGAAATGGTGAATAAAAAAATCAATCCTGCCATTACTTTTTGGGTTTTGCATTTTTTCACCATTTCACTGCACTTTTATTCCCGTTTTTGCAGTACATTGTATGGTAAAATGAATGATTTAATTGAAAATTACAATGCATCCAACAAAAAATAGGATTTGTTTTCCCATTCTTCAGTACATGGTATGGTAAAACTAATAATTTGATTGAAAACTACAACACAAGCAGCAACAAAAATAAACCCTCATACAGTTTTGTTGATGGAAAAATAAAAAAGTTATGGCTCATGAAAGAAGGCAAAAACAAGAAAAAAGAAAAATTACAAAAAGTGAAAAATCGCCATTTCTGAAAAAGGGTGAAGGAGGAAAAACAGACCCAGCATCATCAGTGTTTTTCATCCGAGTTTGATCAGTGTTTGGTCAGTTTTTAGCATCAGTGTTTCATCAGTGATTTTCACTTATGGATAAATAATTAAATTATAAAGTTTCTGATACTCATGACATTGTTAATTACGGGCACACACGGACTGTACACTGATGCCATCCATGTGCTGTCTATGATTTTCTTGTATGAGTAATTTTCATCTGTGTCACTGATCCAAAAAAGACTTGTTTCCGTAAGACACGGACATGTGAATAGCACCATAGACTTTCATGAGCACGTGGTCTCTCCGAAATTTGAATGAAGCCTTAGACCAAGACCAATTTCCCGGATAAGCAGCTACTGTATTGTCACTCATGTAAAGTATATAGGCAAAACCATTGGGAATGAGGAAAACCTATTAGGACATTTTTAGGTCACAGAGAAGGATCCTTTGCTCAGAACTACCTCTCTAGGACCATCAGCTGAACCATGGTGGTTAGAGAAGACATGCCAGCTTTGATCTAGAAAGAAATATTTTCTAGATGAGACCTCGAGAAGGTGCCAGGAGGACCTGTTTGTGTCCCAGCAGCGATCGATACCTAGACTATCATGACTCTTCTGATATGTCTGATTGAACTGCAGGAGAACCCTCCTCTGATCAGTAGACACTTGCTGATTCATGCATTTGGAGCATAGCCTTCCTTATGTAAGAAAGAAAAGCCATCTCCTCAGCTCTTATTGATCTGCCTGAATACATTTAGCCATAACAGTAACAACAATCTCTCTATGGAACAAAACTATAAACTGTTTATCTTAAGAATGACAGTATAGAAACAGAAACCGCTTTATGGCAACATTCCTGAAATGTAAGACAAATATCAAACGTGTAAGATTTGTTTTTATTTAACATCCTCAGAATATATTCTGTCTGCCGTGAAGTCCCACATACATATATCTCGGAGTGTTATATAAACACTTCATACTCATACATGTTATGTAGAATTCTTAAAATATTAGCAATGTGCGTCTAGAGTCTTACTTTAAAGGAGGCCATAAACGTCTTCTCCGAATGATGGAGATGGTGTTTCTTTGATTATGTCTACAGACTATGGTGTAAGCTCCAGGAATTTTCACATTCCCGCTAGTCTTTCAGCACACACTGTGAAGTTTGCTTTGCTAGGGCAAGGTAAATTTTGCATTCCTAAATCCTGGGACCCATTCCTTAGTTTATGGCTTTATTTATTTTGGGAATGTTTCCCATGAATAGTGGTCCCCAATCCTCTACTGACAATAGAGGTAAGTAATGGCTGTAATAAAGAAACCCATAGGCCAGAGGTGTAGAGGGTAAATATGATAAAACGCTTGGAATTTGGGCTGAATAGATCGTTGTGTATCTCCAGGTTGGTTTGTAATTACTCAGGTAGAAAGAAAACATGGGGTTGTATGGGGTTAGAGAACAATAGATGCCATCTGTGAGAAATAGTGCCGTTCTTGTCCTTAAGCTGCGTCTGGTTATGTATCTTAGCTCCATTCACTTACAGGAAACCTATCGGATGGATTTAGGCACTGTAACATCTAGCTAATAAGATCTTTGGGTTAGACGGTTGGCGCATGAAGAGCTTTCGGTCCATTTTTACCCATGCACATTAAAGCAATTATATCAAGGTACAAAATAAATCCTTAGGTGTCTGGCCACTAACTAAACATGGAAGCCTTTTCCAAAGTTTGCACATGCGTCTGCTACTCAGCAAATGTACCATGTCCTGCTTCATTGCAATTGCAATATAGCTGGGCACCGTACCCCTCATTGCCCGATGCATTCCCAGCAAGCGCAAAAAAATGGTACATGCACAAGAAAAGGAGAAGGCTGGTCGTAATGTTGAGTGATTGAAGACTAAAGGAACGCAGCAACACTGGTTATTTAAAAGAGAGGGTGACACCGTCCAGATTAATCTTCAGTGATAACTTGCAACCAGCTCGCAGCTTTCTAAAAAGTGATTTTTGTGACTTGGGGGCATCACATTTAGCAAAAAGAGGCATTGACAATTCATGTAAAAAAGTATGGCAGCTGTTTAAGGTCTTGAATGACCTGGAAGACTATTTCACATTTCATCCACATTGCATCCGAATTTTATGGCTACATTGACATTATTAACCTAAGAAACTGTATTTGGTCTTGTAAATGGATGAAAATCAGATGATTTTTCCTAGTTTTTTCGGCCTAATGCTACATTCACAAATCCGTGTGAAATGGCCGAGTGCTGCCCAATTTGTTTTGTGTGTGAATTTAGTCTAAGGATCACATAAGCCTTTTTTGTCTATGTGCTCTCCTTGTGCACAACAGACGTCACGCAGATTAATGTTAGCCTACGCGCTGCTACCTCAGGTCCGATTTATTGACCAACCTGGTGCATGTAAACAGTTGGCAGCTCCTGTATCTGTCATATGCAGACGAGCATACGGAGCTGCTCAAGGAGTCAGGCTGTGTGCCCACAATGCGTTTTTGGTGCGTATTTTGGTGCGTATTTGCAGCGCGTAAACGCTCCAGAAACGCATTGCATACCTTATCCCATGACTTCCTATGACATTCTGCAAGTTCTGTGCACATGGTCCGTATTTTTTCTGTGCAGATTTTGCTCGAAAAAAAAATACGGACATGACCAATTCTTGTGCGTTTCTGCATGCGTATTTGCCTATACAAAGCATTGGAAAAACGCATGGCAAATACGCATGCAAATACACGTCAAATACGCGTCAAAAACGCATGTAAAAAACGCATGCGTTTTTCTGCCAAGGAGATGCAGAAATGCTCAGGAAAATTTCTGCTTCATTTCTGCATCGTGGGCACTAAGCCTCAGTCGTGACGGTTCTGCAAAGTTCAGCACTCATCTGAGATTAACTTAAAGGGGTTGTCCGGCCTTGTGCTACTAGTCTTCAGTCACTCTATGACTGCAGACTTATCATTCCTCACATTACGACTACGTACTGTGAGTATTCTCCGATGTCGATCATACATCTAGTTACATTCCGACTACACTAGCTGGCTTCACTCAATACACTTGCACTGAACGTGGCCATGCCCATCTAGTCGGCATGTGACCGCATTAATGCAAATCACATACTTGTGGTCATATGCCCACCGCTCCCAGCGCTAGCACTGGAGAATTCTCACAGAGCACAGTGCGCTTGATGTGAGGATTCACAAGTCTGCAGTCACATAGAGTGAAAGCACAACCAACATTGAAAAGTGACCAAAACATCAGCCAGAAAGCATTGGTACTGAGATGTGGTCTGTGCTCCCCACCTGCAGAACCACTCCTTTATTGAGGGTGTCTTGATAATTGCCAATAATTTCCATCTATTGTCTATTCCATTTGCACAACAGCATGTGAAATTGATTGTCAATCAGTTTTGCTTCCTAAGTGGACAGTTTGATTTCACAGAAGTTTGATTTACTTGGAGTTATATTCTGTTGTTTAAGTGTTCCCTTTATTTTTTTGAGCAGTGTATATATGCCGGGAATTATATGTTACACCATTGCTGGGCTGGACCTGTGTCACCACATATCTGCATTCATTATGGTGCAGAAATTGTATTAATAAACCATTCACAATTTAAAGAAATGGAACTATTGGATGCATTCATTCCCAGTCTCTATCCGTAGACAAGTTTAAGTCTATACTGCAGTCGGACACCATTTGGATAACTAGCTGCCAAATCAGCCCATGTCGTATGACCCTATTCTGGATCTTAAGGCTATTTTCACTTGTTCCATTTTTGCTGCTTTTATTTCTGCAGACAAAACCTGATCTCTTGGCAGTAAAAAAGCTAAAGCCAAAACGTAGGTTTTGCTGCATTTTTTTGCTGCATTTTTTTTGCTGCGTTTTTCCGGATCTTAAAGTTCAGCTTTGCTTCCACCTTGCAAGCATGAACACTACAAAATGTTAGGCCACCAATGCTCGAGGTATGTGAAACTTAAAACATTTTTGCAAATAAGGGCAATTTGATCAAACTTTTTATGGGGAAAAAGTTTTTTTTATGTATATTAGTTGGGCAATGTTTTACTTTTAACACTTTAATCATCTGTGTGACGCCTCTTCTCGGAAGCCCTTTTCTTTACCCTGGGAGATGGGAGACTCGGAGTCGGGTCCTGTGATGGAGAGATGGGGTGCAGCCGTGACCCGGACCCGACCCGTGCTCAGGGCCATCACAATTAAAAGGATGGTGTGGGCTTATCCGGGTTGAGTGGCTGGTTACGGCTACGCCACCTGTGGCACCTGGTGAATGCCACCAGCGCTGCTGCAGTCCGCTGAGGCCTGGTGTTAGGGCAGTCGGCGTTGTTACTACTCCCTACAGGCGGAGCAAGGCCTCAGGGCAGAGGGACAGGATGGAGGGGGTAGTAGTAGAGGAGACCGGGTGCTGCGTCGTGCGGTGTAGCGCAGAATAAACAGTCCAGAGGCCATAGGGGTGAATTTCCAAGGCTTTACTCACATAAGAGATGGCAGAAGGAAGGCGACTCACTGCTCCCCGCGGAGTCCCGCGGCCACCAGCAACGGGGGTCCGACAACCTCCGAGTAAGTCCAGCGTTCAATCAGGACCCCGCACCAGATTGTTCCTGAACTACAGACCGTATCCTTTCCTGTCTGTGTAGATAGGCCAGGTCTCCCTCTGAACTCCTCTCAGAAAAAGGGCACGGGTGGCAGCTCCGCTCCTTCCGATACCCGGTGGTATCCTCAGGGCCTACCGGGCTTTCCGGACCAGGACATGGAGTAGCAAGGTCAGGTGTCGGGGGCCGGTACCCCTCTTGCAGCCGGACTCCCTCTGAATATATCAGGTGGTGAGGACAGGTGGCGTATACCGCTCCGTCTGCATCCTCCCTGGGATCCATTTGCCTAAGCTCCTGGCCTTCTTGGTCATGGTCCTTGACCGGGTTGAGACATCCATTATCTGCAACCTGCCCCTCGACCCAAGGCTAAGGTACGAGGGCCGTGTCTCCGTCCTCTGCAGGCCCACACAGGATCCACGCTCAGAGAGGGAGATCACAGTAGCTGACAGCCAGAAGACTTGACTAACAAGGACCAAGAACCAAGATGGCTTTTTATTAAATATTCAATTTAAAGCGTCACTAAAATGTGAGTCCTCCACCCTCACCCACTAAAATGGTTCCCCTAGCTCTTGGTTCCCCAGTCTCCCTGTAACCAGGAGGGCAGCACCTAGTGCATTCTAGCCCCCTCTGGTGGAGAAATGTGGTATTGGATGTGGAGGTGGGGTCCTGACCATTGCACTGTTCTTACCTCAGAGGAGGAACACTACACTCCATTAGAGAAGTGCAGCATCCCTGTGGCGGTCGAACCCTCAGGGGCGCCACACAGCACTAATATAATTAAACAATGCTTGGAGTGGGGAGAAACAAAAGGATTGTGTAAATTACAATAAAAAATAGTAACATCAATGCTTATGCGACAATGTCAAGATATTATGATTCATACTTGGGAAAATCAGAAAAATAAATGAGTATCACATCCTGCTGTACATGCGTTTTTTTCACCAAAAATGTTGCAAAAACTGGATTTTTGCTACATTTTTTGCATTTCCTCATTGCTTTCTATGGATGAAAAAACGCTGAAAGAATTGACAGGTTGTAGTTTTTTTTTAAAAAAAAAACAAGCATCTGCATGAGATGTCTGAAATCTGATAGCATTAATCATTCCCTTGATGATGCCTGAGTGGTGAAACATGTTGGGGAGGCTAGTAGCTGATCAATTTTAATCGATTTTAATAGCATATTTTCCATTATTCACCTTAAGGACATGAATTAAAAGTTATGTTTTAAATAGGGTCTTTAGTTAGGGTATTTTTTTGCCTTTGGCAATATGGTAATATAGCAATATAACCCTACACTGACTGCAAAGCAGATCAAATTGTGGTACATTACATAATTGAGGGCACATTTTGAGAACAAAGGAAAGAAGGACTAAGCACATAATTTTTATAGGTGACAAAATTCCTAGAAAGCCCCTTTAATACAATGCTGTCGTGACATGTCATTCTATTAAACAATGAAAGTGTTGGAAAAATAAAAGAAATGTTTTTACTGCCTGAAAGCAATTATATTTTTCCAGCATTCAGACCATTTTCTCCCTTTGACTTTTCATGTTTTTCCTGCATTGCGCTTTCGCGCTTTGTGTTTTTTACAGCAGGAAATCACTAGTGGCATTTACTTAAATATGTCAGTAATTACGTTGATTTGTGTTCAATGTAGAGCGGGAATGTGAAAGCCTGCAGGATCTAGAATCATTAGCATACGTGATTACTCTTAATTATGGTTGTTTAGATCGTACAGACTTGACGTGACTGTTCATTATTGCTGGCGCTTCTACTAAGGGTCGACTTACAGTATGGAGCAATAGCATTAAAGGGATCCAATAGGGAGGTCTAGAAAATCTCTGCCCCATTGGCACCACTTGTTTCTCACACATCACCATCTCCGCATAATCATCCAGGTACATTTGTAGACAACTGTGTGGATGGTATTATCACCCATTATTATTCTGCTTGTCTAGATTTTTGTTCTTACCTTAAATACAACTATTTTCATCACAATTGGTTCAAAATACTTTGCTCATTAATTCAGTAGTTCTATACTTAGGCCAAGATCTGTATGTGCCAAATATTAAAGATCTACCATAATTAAAATTGCTACTTCATAAATCAATAGTACACCTAAACCTAAGCAACTTTGTAATATATCTTATCAGAGAAATCTGCTTCTTTCTACTCCTGGACTGATCTATCACTCTCAATCTATGGGTGAAATCTGTATTCACTAAAGACAGATATTCCTAATACTAAGCTAAGAAATGACAATTGGTGCTTTTAAAATTCTATGGAGAGGGGAGGAGTAAGGAGGAGGGAGGAGCTAGAAGCAGAGACAGACATTCTGCTGCAGGTTTTTCTGAAACCACAGTTATAGTTCTCCATGGAACTTCAGGAGCACCAACTGTCATCTCCTATCTCAGTAATGGGAAAATCTGTAGTCACTGAAGAGAGATTTTAAAAGTGAATTGAGAATTTTGAGACTAAATTATCATTCCTGGAGTAGAAGAAAGCAGATTTCTCTTTTAAGAAATATTACAAAGTTTCTTATTTTCATGTGTACTATTGATTCATGAGAGAAAAAAATGGAATGACCATTAATCCTTGAAGAGTAACTGTCATTTTAATTTTTGTTTTCAGAAATCAATAGTACTCATGAAAATAAGCAACTTTGTAATATATCTTATCAGACAGATCTGCTTCTTTGTCCTCCAGGACTGATCATTCATTCTCAAAATTCTCAATTCACTGGTAAAATCTGTATTTAATGAAGACAGAGTGTTACATTACTGAGATAGGAGATGACAGTTGGTGCTGATAAGATTCTATGTAGACCAGAGAGGGGAGGAGCTCTTCCTGTAGCTCCTCCTCTTTCACCTCCTCCCCTCTCTGGTCTACATAGAATCTTATCAGCACCAACTGTCCTCTCCTATCTCAGTCTCTGATAAGATAGATTACAAATTTGTTTATTTTTACATCTATTATTAATTTATAGAATAAAAATGAAAATGATGGTTACACTTTTAAGTGTGTTTTAGAGTTATTGGCATGGACTAAATAAACTGATTTTATTAGTTAGCATTAAGAAAGCGGAGTCATCAAATGTGGTCCTATCATCAAAAAATCTACACTATATTTTTTATGAGTATAGGAATGACAAAGAAGAGATAAGTTTCTAAGTTGTGTAAGTTTTGTGCCAAAGTAATCATGTAATAGAATCATTCCTGCTAGATAAAATGAAGCAGTAAACAATTACAAATAGCAAAAGTGCTGCCGAACAGCGCCCAGATAACAGCATACCGTGTCCATATCAGTGTGTCATGAATGGACACTTATGAAGGGCGCTGTGGCTGTGGTTTTAAAATAGTCAAGTATTGTTTAGAACAGCGTTTTGCCCCACTGTTGTCACCCTCACCACTTTGCTAAATATTTGGCAAGACTTAAAGGGGCTGTCTGTTTTTTTATTTTTATTTATTTTTTCATACCAATAGCTTTTTGCACATAAAAATAACAAATACAGCTGTACTTGCCCAGAGCCTCTCCAGTATGGACTCTCCGTGCTGCCTCTGACTTTCATTGATATGGCTGTAGCACAACATAACAAACATCATGTGACTGCTTCAGCCAATCACTGAAATACTGATTAAGATGTCACCAGAAGGCTGAGCCTAGACAGATCCTTTAAAGGGATTGTCCGGCCTTAGGTTACAAGTCTGTAGTGATTCCATGTGACCTCAGACAGGTGAATCCTCACACTGCACACCATGAGGATTCTCTGGTGCCGGCGCCAGGATCGGGCGGTCATGTCATTGCAAGTATGCAATCTGCATACTTCCTGTCACATTCAAACTAGACTGTTTTGCATTGAGCGTGGTCGCACCTGTCTAGTTGGCATGTGACTATGAATGCAAATCACATACTTGCGGTCACGTGCCCGCCACTCCCTACGCTGGCACCTGAGAATGCTCACAGTGTGCAGAGCATGCTATGTGAGGATTCACAAGTCTGCAGTCACATGTGTCACTGCACACTTATACCCTAAGGCTGGAAAACCCCTTTAACGACTGATTTGCTGTTATTTACATTACTGGTATACAAGTTTAGTGAAAAGTACAGTTGTCTATGGATTGTGGTCCAAGATGCTTCAATTTTATTCAGAGCTTTTGATTAAAGACTTGCGTATTTACACTGGTCTTAAGTAAATGTCCCCCATAGTGTGACATTTCATACTGTTATAATATAATCGCTCAGTGCCCAAATTACAGTCGAATAGAGTCCTAATAAAAGTGTCACTCAGTTACACTATAACATCATAAAGTGCCCAAATCCTAGTGACGCAGTGTCATAATACATGTCACTCATTATCCGTATACCATTATTGAATAGTGCCCAAACAATGTCACACAGAGCCGTGATCCAAGTATAACAATAAAAGTGCCTCTTATCATATAGTGCCCAAATCCTAGAGCCATAATATCTTACTAAGAGTGTCATTCATTAACCTTATAACATTATCACATAGTGGCCAAATAATATCACAGTGCCCAAATCACAGTGGCACAGTGTCCTAATAGCAATGTATTATTTCAGTGCCATCCACAGACGACACCAGGTAGTAATCGCTCTTAAGAGGGGTCATGTCAGGATTTCTTGTGCTGCATTTTTGTCCAGTTAGTGTAAGAAATAGCTTTGTATTATTACGTCTAAACTACACACACGTGACAGAAGTGACATCTACGTGATACAACTCACAAGTTCCCGGCTTACCTCTGTGTTTGACTTCTATTCTCCTACCCCTGCCCATTTCCAACATGTGTTCCACATACTTTAGTCAGGACAGGATTGTAAGAGCTAAGTTGACTCGTATTGATAATGTAAAAAACGTCATTAATTCACTTATCACAAATCACCATCATAAATATTTGCCCTGCTATATAGTTATACTTTGTACTGCGGCACTGTCAAAAACTTTTTGACAGTGAGGGTGATCAATGAGTGGAGTCTTCATTGGAAGTCTTCACACAGAGGCTTAACAGACATCTGTCTGAGATGGTTTGGTGACTCCTGCATTGAGCAGAGGGTTGCACACGATGACCCCGTTGGTCCCTTCCAACTCTAACATTCTATCATTCTATAATTAATTTTTTTTTTTTAACCCTAGAACGCATGACCATAAAAATCTACACTTTCACATACCTGGGGCCTTTTAGGCCCGTGTGCAAATAACATGGAATAACTCAAACAAAAATGACAAACAACTATATACCTGAGGAATACCTAGAGTTTCAAAATTCTAACTAAAGTAATCTTGCAGAAAATAGAAAACAATTAACAGGGCGGGCCTGCGAGGCCCCAGGTATGCGTTCTAGGGTTAAAAAGAAGAAAGAAAACACAATATATCTGTGATTTAGCAATAGAAAAAAAACAAAAATATATTTTCATTTTATTCGATGGGATAATATTGATAAATTAGGCTTCACATTTTTTCTAATATACAGGTCATTGTCGCCACCTAGTGCCAGTTTAGTAAATGACATCAAGCTCTATAGCAAATTGTGATAAACCAGGTTTGTGAATGTCAAAAAAAAGGTGACTACAGCAAGGAGGGTGGTCAGACAGCGTCCACAGTGACTTCACCAGCTTGAATAAAGTGAAGAGCTCAGTCGGGGCTCCGTCCTGTTTTTCCAGGATTCCGACAGAAACCCCTAATATATTACTCAGCAGAGAGCACTCTACAAGTGTGAACCTATCCTTAGGTTGTAGTCCTATTACAGATCTGTGTTTCACGCACAGAAAAAATGTCAGACATATAGAGGGGAATTTATAAGGAACTCTTCACATATTACATATTTTACCACCTGACATACCCGTTCTTTTCAACCCCCCGTCATATTTAAAAGTGTGCATAAATTAGAGGGAGAGGTGGGGACGCTCAAAGTTGAATAGAATTATTATATATTTCACCAGAAGTTGGCACAAACTTTTAATGTAAATGTAGATTTTGGCTTGTGGAGCATTGACTGCCCAAAATACATAAAAGTTATCAAGAAACCTGCACCGAAATACATTTGATGCAATTTATATGCCCACTCTTTTGATTAGGATGTATTGTTTCAGGGTGAGAATACATTGCCACACAGAGCACTATATGGCAGCACAGAGAGTAACTACGGGCCCATTATACAGGACTATGTATATATTATATAAGGTACAGGAACATAGTAGAACCAACATTTAATGACATTTGATTGATAAATCTGCTCACCAAAGTGAACGTAGCCCCAGATAACCCCACTGACAGACTGTACTGGGGATGAATTAGCAATACTGACAGTTTTTATGCATCATTTTATGGTTCTGTAATGTATTAGTATTGTGGATTTTCATCTCTTTGAGATTATATTTGCTTTAGGCTTAAAGGGAACCTGTCCTGTCAAAAACGCTATTAACCTGCATATTTGGGGTTAATCTACAGATTAATAATGTTTCAAAACCATGTGGCCGTCATACTGAAAGCCTGAATAATGTGAGGAAATGAACTTTATTCCTCCCAGCAGCCTCTGGCTTTCAGTCATAGAGACGCAGCTTCAGTCACCGCTCAGCGCATAGTGAGCTGCGGCTGTAACCACACCCCGTCACTGACTGACAGCCGGCTCTGTACTGATGCACTGCTGAGCTGCTGTCAGTCATTGTCGGGGTGCAGTTACAGCCGCCGCTCCCTATGCACTGAGAAGTGACTGTAGCCCGCCATGCCACAATGACTGAAAGCCAGATGTTACTGGGAGGAATAACATCCGGGTTTTGAGAGCGGCGGCCACGTGGCTTTGGAACCCTATTAACCTACAGATTGATTCCATATTTACAGGCTAAGGGTATGTGCACACGATGCAGAAATGAAGCAGAAAATTTCTGCATCATTTCTGCATCTCCCTGGCAGAAAAAACGCATGCAGATTGTGCATGCGTTTTTCCTGCAGAATACATGCGGATCCACATGCAGATTGACATGCGTTTCCGCATGCAGATTGACAAGCGCTTTCCAGGCGATTTTAGCATCACCTGGAAAGTGCTTGACAACTAGGTCACACTATATAAATCCATGCAAACAGCATGGATTTATATAGTGTGACCCGAGAGAGTGTATATACTTACCTCTGATGGCCCGTGCTGTCCTGCTTTACAAAGTTCCCGGCTGCCGGCAACTTTGAATTGAAAGACCTGCCGACGTCAGCGTCACGTGACCCGTCACATGACTCTGACGTCACCGCAGGTCCTACAACTCACTGCAAGTGCCGGGAACCAAGCGGGAGCGCTGCGCGGGCCGACAGAAGGTAAGAATACATTTATTTTTTATTTTATTCTTTTTTTACAGCTGTTTTAATGGTACCTGGGTGTGGATGAGACTCTCCTCTCCTCCACACCCGGGTACCATCCGCATATTAGAACGCGCCAATAACGCAAGTACAAATGCTGTCTTGCGGAATTGGCGCGTTCTAATGCAAGTCAATGGCGGCGAAATCGCCGCGTTTCCGCAAAATTAATTGACATGCTGCGGATTTTTGACCGCAGCGTTAACGCTGCGGAAAAATCCGCATCATGGGCACAGCACATGCGGATTTCCATTGGGGAACATTGCTTCCCTTCTACCATGCGTTTCCGCGGCGTTTACGCAACTGCAAAAACGCCGCGGAAACGCATGTAATACGCATCGTGTGAACTCAGCCATGCAATAAATGCATAGTGTGTAGCTCTGTTGCTTCTTATTATGTCCTGGTTTTGGAGCATCTGTGTTATTTTTATGCACTGAGTCCTTAGGCTGCTGCACAGTTATTTACTGTACTTTCAGTAGGGAGTTACCTGACCTAAACAGTCTGCCAGGATTATAAATGCTACAAATTCCACCTTTACTGAAGTGACCAGTGAGATACCAGCCCTATACAGAAACCCCTGATCCATGTATTCTTGTATCAGCTGTACCAGAAAAGGTATAGATGGCGCTGACACATAGTAGGATATTGAGAAAGAGAGAGAAGAGATCGAGATAACAGCAGTATTGTAAGAGACCTAGGAGAGATCGAGATGACAGCATAGTAAGAGGGAAACAGCAGCAAAAATGGTTATGGTTAATGCACCCTGCTGATGGTGCAGCTGTGCTGGATTGCAGAAATGGAGGTCAGGAATTATTACTGTGTAGGGAGTAAAGCTTGTGCAGACCTGGTGAAGTTGAGGACAGAATAGGGACCGTTGGTAAGTTGTACATTAATGGCAGATCCCCATCTCTATTTCCTCGGTGTACGGTAGTTCACAACTAGCAGAAGCAGAGCCCGCCATTTTCTTCTGCTTTTTTTTGTTAGTAAGGTTGGATTTCACCTGACACCTGGCAGTGCACAGCAAGTTGCAGAGGAAGGAGGAATCTAGTGGTGGGCATTTTAAGGCATTTCTACAGGGAACGACAACATTTTCTGCAAATCAAGCGATTTACAATTTTTCTATTCAGCCCACTGACTATCAAATGGAGATACATTCGTTGAAACGACAGTGACCAGTTAAAAAATTCAATGAAAAGACTTTACTCAAACCATCAGCTGTGAATTCCTACAGAGCCATTTGATGCAGTTTTTCGATACTTTGGTACCAAATGTTTTATACCTCCAGGCCACGTTCACACATTCAATATTTGGTCAGTTTTATACATCAGTATTCGTAAGTCAAAACAAGGAGTAGTTAAAAAATACAGAAGTGGTGACGTGTTTCTATTATACTTTTCCTCTGATTGTTCCACTCTTGGTTTTGGCTTACAAATACTTATGTCAAATACTGACCAAATACTGAACATGTGAACGTGGCCTTAGGTCCAAGATTTTGCACTGATTGATTTCAGAATATTTCTACATAGGGGAGCTCTATTTTTCTTACTTGATCATTGCTATAAGTTATTCTACAAGCAGCTGCTAAAGGGAGCTAATGGCATATCTGGTACTGTACACAAACACAATAGAAGTTGCATCTGCAGAAAAATTGACTTTTTTTTTTAATATTTGTGATGGACATTTCTAATTCATTTGCATTCTGCGTACCTGTTTTTTTTACCATCCATGTGTCATCTTTTTTTTTTTTAAATATGCTAAAAAATCAGGAGGCTCATTTTGTCCCAGCCCAGTAACAATGCTTATAGAAAGGTAACAGGCCCACACTGTTGCTTTTACGATAGAGAACTTGGTATGTGTGATCATTCCCATGTGTGTGCTAGAAAACGTTCTGTTAAAAATGGACACACACCAATTTCATTGGCTACTGAGTAAAGTATGGGGTTGCTGTGTTTTGCCCTGGACATTATTCTCATATTGATAACTTAACCCACGGATAGGTAATCAGTTGTTAGAGAGGTTTTAGCATATTATATTGGCCACATGATGGAGTAGTGGCTGCAGAGTTGAGTAAACTTTTTTTATTTCTCATCTCTATTGCGGAGATCTTAGCTTGTAAAGTTAATGTGCTAATTTTCACCAAGGCAAAGGGGGCTTCAGCAGAGATTAATCTCTGTGGGCAGTTAGTTTTTTTGCTACATGATGTTGACCAATCATATAGAGGAGGTATCATGCAGGGGGAAAAAAACACGCCCCCAGAGAATGTCAGAAATGGCTTTGTCTGTGTCAGACACTTAATAATACACAGCTCTGCTCTCCTCATTGATCTCACTGCTGTCATCTACCACGATTAAGAGCAGGGGAGTAGAGCAAAGATGTGTCAAGACTTCTGAAAGTGAGATAGACCCACATTCATTAGCAGATGACCAAAACTCCGCAAACTATATGGCTCAATAAATTAAATAGCGCAACACATTATTTTTGGGTTCAAAAGGGCACCTTTTTATTTAAAGGGAACCTGTTGACGCGCCCAGGGGATGGGGATGACTACTCGGCGCCCGGGCCTTGCTGTTAGTTTTGGGGGATGCCGCGGTGGCCGGCTCCCGGGCCCGTACCCTGGGTTCACTCTTAAAAGCAAGGGATAATGGGGGAAAGGTGTATGGGAAAGGGGGAAATGTTCATGACGCCACCCGTGGTGTCTGGTGAGGATCACCAGCGCTGCTACAGTCCTCTGAGGCCGGTGATCAGGCAGCTTAGTTGGTTGCGGCTCCCCACAGGTGGAGCGGGGCCTCAGGGCAGCGTAGGAGAAGGGATGCAGGATAGAGCGTTGGCGGGTTCAGTGCCGCAGAGGAAAGAACAGACAGAGGCAATATTTGAAGTCATCCAAGTCTTTACTCACGGTGGTGCTTTCTCAGCTCAGAGCTTCTCTCTTTCACACGGCGAGCTGAGGCCGCCAGGGTGGGGTTCAGCACACTCCAGGTAGTTCAGGTGCGCTTGGCAGGACTCCCGCTCTAAAGTGTTCCTCTCCTGGTGAACTTCTCCCGCCTCGCGTCCCCCACTGTGTCCCGTACGGGTACTGCGATGTCCTTGATGGGTAGCGTGTAGCTCCCGGACCGACTGGGTGCCCTTCTTGGTTACTAGGGGTGAGAACTTGGCGTAAGGCCGGGTCCCTCTGGATGAACTCAGATTAGGGAATACAGGTGGCGACTCCGCTCCATCCGTATCCCCCTGGGATCCACATAAGCCTCCGAACTTTTCCGACAGAGACGTGAAGTGCAAAGTCAGATAATCGAGGACCGGTACCCCCTCTTGCGGCAGGGTCTCTCTGGCAGGGCCAGAATAAGGTATGCAGGTGGCGACTCCGCTCCGTCCGCACCCCCTGAGATCTTTTCGCCTGTGGAGCCTAACTCCTCTGCTCCCCTCCTGGGCCTTCTTGGTTGGACTCTGACCGGGGACAGAGCCGGTTTTAACTCTACCCCAATCCCCCGTCTCGAGGCCTGAGACCGGGAACCATGGACCCTGAGGCGGCTGCAGCCTTGTGCTGACCTGCCGTCCCATAGACCCACGACTAAAGACCCGGTTATTAAAATGGCCTCCAGTTATATATGATTGTATTAAGTGCTTAAGTAAAGTGCTTCCTCCACCCTCACTCACTATTTGGTTCCCCCTAACTTTGGTTGCCCCCAACTCCTCCATTCCAGACCGGGGAAGCACTATGGTGCTTTTAGGCCCCCTGCAGAACTGGAGTGGTGTAGTGTTGAGTGTGTGGTTGGGGTC
The DNA here is from genome assembly GCF_046119375.1 of Phyllobates terribilis. Taxonomy (NCBI): domain Eukaryota; kingdom Metazoa; phylum Chordata; class Amphibia; order Anura; family Dendrobatidae; genus Phyllobates; species Phyllobates terribilis. The sequence goes on from NW_027362762.1 coordinate 879,042,785, forward strand.
CTGTGTGGTGCTCCATCCTTACCTTGGAGAGGAGATACCACACCTCATTCTGAGGTGCAGTACCCCTGTGGCGACTGAACCCTCAGGGGCGCCACACTGTCATGTCTTCAAATGCTATTATCATGTAGATATATGGTTATTCTGCAGGTTTATAAAATTCTAAAACCGTGCGGCCAGCACACTGAAAACCCGACTGCCGGGAGGAAATGAACTGTATTCCTCCTAGCAGCGTTTAACTTTCAATCATAGAGGCGCGGCCGGTGCAACTTCAGATCAATCTGCTCTGCTCCCCCTGCTCTGAAACATGGTGCCTGCAGATTGAATGGTATTTTCATGGTGACAGGTTCCCTTTAACATGCTGGTGAAAGGTTTTCTTTAAGTAACACACAACTCTAAACAAAATTTGTCAGACACAACATTTCATTTGCTAAAATGCGAACATTTCATTTTCAGATTTTTTTCATTTATATAGTTCATTTAAATATATTGTCAGCATTAATAAACTCTTATTTAACAGATTCTAGCTGCATGGAAAGTTATTTTTCATGTTAACCCCTTGGTGATTTCTGTTGTACATGTATGGCAGAAGTGAACCATCACCCGAGAGTAACTGCTACAACTGTAACAGTATAAACCCTTTAAATTCCATTACCAAGAGTGACAGCCACATTTGAAAGGCCACCAACATTGCAGTTCTCCATTGGCTACCCATGCAAAGCGCTCGCGGGGAGCCATTTGGTTGCCATGGCAGCTAGAGGCCTTCTAAAGGGCTCCATTTCCTCCATGGTATTACTCCTATGAAGCCATGGCAATAATTATTCTGCGGTATTGCAGTGTATTTGAGGGCTAAAAGGGCTAATAAAGGCATAAAAAATATGCTAAAGCAAAATATAAAAAGCTTAAATCACCAAATCACCCTATTTTCCCCAAACATAGTTAGCGAAATCTAAAACATAAAAACATTTACATATTTGCTATTGCTGCCTGTGGTGAACGCTGATAAGAACAAAAATTCAAAATGGCAAAAGAGATTAGAAAGTTATAAGAAACTAAATAGCAATAAAAGCTACAACTTGTCCTGCAAAAAAAAACAAGCCCTCATAGTCATATCAACTGGAAAAAAAACAAATGGCTTTCAGAATATGAGGTCAAATTATTTATTTTTTGCAAGTTTATTTTCTGTAATTTTTTCTTATGATCTATAGCCTCAACACCTTCCCCTTTATGAACTATATATTCCACACTGTCGTCCCTTATGAACTATCACTGTCCTCTCTTATGAGCAATGGCCACTGCATTATCATCCATTATGCACTAAAACTACAAAGCAAAGCAGCAAAGAATTTATTACCTATATCCCAATATCCGCCCTCCACTCCAGCACATCTCTTTCCGACTGTAAGAGATGACGTAATGACTTTCAATGACGGCTGAGGCTGTCTTCGAAGTGTCAGAGCTGGAGTAGAGAGTGGATTACAGAGGTAAGTATGGCTTCTTTTTTTTTCTTTTATAAGCGAGGCTTCCCAATGTTAAAGGTGATTTTCTGCTCTTCATTAAAACTCGAGTGGAACCAAATACAATCATAACAGGTTTTTTTTATACTTTCTCCACCACTGTAGTCCCATGGAGATGCTGGTCCCAGAAACTACTCTGCTTGTACATTTCATTAATTATACTGGTTATTACAGCTGTTTCTTAGTAAAGGAGTTTTGGAAGAATAAATTGATGTTACTCGACTGCAGAATTCTGAGCTTTTTGGATTAAGAGCAGAACTCATTTATCTTCAAAGACAAACTTGTGCATTAAAGAATAATATCTACTGTAGAATAAATTAGGCCACATTACATGCCCACAGAGCTGTATACATAAACCTCCGCTGGCTCATTAGCTGTGTACACATGGCATACTTCAAGTTTACAAAATGTCACCCAAAATCAGGTCTACATATATTATCTTTGGTAGATAAACTGTCCATCACGCCTGTGCTGCACTTATAACAACTGTTGGTCCGACAGCTGTCGCTCTCGGCTTCACACTCAAACACTCTTCTATTCTATTCCCTATGAGAGAGTCCCTTGTGTAGTTCACATAAGCGTATAAAAAAATCATTCAGAATTTCATCCAGAAAAGTGGGACGAGTTTTTTCTCACTTGTCATCTGTATACAATCCATTTTTTTTTTTTTACTCGGCAGCTATTAATCATTTACAGGAACATTTACAGTTTCCTGTTACAGAATTGCAATGTATCCGTAAAAACCAGATGCTATACTGTGGCTCCATGTGGAATTTAATTTTTTGATTTATTTTTTTCCGAACCTATACACATGAATGGGTGAGTCTCATCTGATTTATGGAGCAAACTAGTGCACGCTGCAATTTTTTTTTTCACATGCAGATTTGGTCAGTGAAAAAACTCATTCATCTGCACTGACTCATTGAATACCATTGGTCCGAGTGCTGTCCCTTTTTCTTCCACATAAGCATAGAAAATGTCACCACACACTCAAAAGTTCAATGCCAATATTTTTAATTATTTCTCAAGACAAGTGCAAGTTGCGGACAAGGTAGGGGTATATACGATAGAGGCGACTTAATGTTTCGAACAGCTCGCAGGACTTGTTCACATAGTAGTTGGAAGGTATGCACACAGGAGGCACAGGAGCGCCCTTACAACCATTGCTAACAAGCACTCTGCCATACACTTATCCCTCCAGGGATCTTCATTTGTTGTTTGGACCTTCCAGCTTCACCCAAAGTGACTGTGTGAACAAGGCCTGGGAGCGGGTGGAAACATTAAGTTGCCTCTATCGTATATACCTCTACCTTGTCTGCCACTTGCACTTGTCTTGAGAAATAATTAAAAATATTTGCATTGAAGTTTTGAGTATGCGGTGACATTTTCTATGCTTACCATATAATTTTCTATGCTTTCACCCTACTGCTGTGTCCACGCCATTCTCTTATCTACGACTTGGCCTTTTTTTTCCACAGCACTCGGACCAAAAATATGGTCATGTGAACAAGCCTTACAGGGGTTTTCCCACGAACGAAGTTAAGTTTTAGCAACATTTTAATCAATAGATCTTGGAATAATAATACTTTCCACAATTGGATGCATTTAAATAAAATGTTCCTGTGCTGAGATAATCTTATAAATGTGCCCCTGCTGTGTACTGTGTAATGGCTCTGTCTAACCATGCAGGAACATGGTCTGATCATACCACAGCTCCTGGGCAGGGGAGGATGCAAAAGACATGATACAGATGTTACAGCAGGGGATCACAACTGATTTTTTGAGGTAAAAAGGGAAATGTTTTGCCTCACAAAAAGAATCAACTGTGATCCCATGCTGTCCTGTCTGTATACTCTGTTGCTTCCTCCCCTGCCCAGGAGATGTGGTATGATCAGACCATGTTCCTGCACGGTCAGACACAGCCATTACACAGTACACAGCAGTGGTACATTTATAAGATTATCTCAGCACAGTTAAAAAAAAATGTAACACATCAAATTGTGGAACTTGTTCTTATTCCAAGATCTATTGATTAAAATGCACCGTATTTTTAGGACGATAAGATGCACTTTTTCCCCCCCAAATTTGGGGGAGGGGAGGGGGTGCATCTTATGGTCCGAATGTAGTCCAAATATAATGTCACTCATTAAGTCCATGCCTCAGAGACTGCAAGCTGTTATTAAAGCCAGAGGTGGTGCAACAAAATACTAGTGATGTATTGGAGTGTTCTTTTGTGTGTTTGTTTTTTATGATTTCATAATTTTTTCCTCATAATTGAGTAATTCCATAATTTTTTCCCTCTGCTTGGTCCGAAAAAAACTACCCTTACTGAGTACCACATTTTTTATCTTGATTTCTTTTAGTGTTTCTTAAAGTCATAAAGTTGCCATTTGAAATGACTTTAGTTTTGTCCCATGTCTGTGATCTGCTTTTTTTCAACAACATTAAACAACTGAATGAACATCCTCCGAGCCCGGTGATTCCATAATTTTTGCCAGGGGTTGTAGTTCTCCTCAGGAAAACCACATGACAAATATGGGGTGAGCTATAACTCCCAGCATGCTATAGGAGCTGAAGAACATGTCGGGAGTTACAGTTCTCCTCATTTTTTGCTTCAAAAGTTTTTTCTCCTATTTTCCACCTCTAAAACCTGGGTGTATCTTATGGTCCGGTGCGTCTTATAGTCCGAAAAATACGGTACTTTGTTCATGGGAAAACCTGTTTAATACTGTTCTTCTTACTATGCACTACTAGAGGCATGCAGATTAGTTGTATCAGATGCAAGGGTGGATTAAGAGTAGCCAGGGCCCCGGGCAGTTTAGAAGGTGTGGCCCCTCCCCATGTCACATGATCCCCTTTGATAGATCATGTGATAGGTCATGTGACTAACACACAGATGTTTTGATCACATCTGTAGACGGAAAATGATGGAAATTTTTATCCATTATGTATACAGCCCTATACATAACATAGCGCTATATATAGTAGAGCAGCGGTGGGAGATTACCTTCACTGAGGGGTCACATGAGAGACCATGACTGTTGTGGAGGCCGAACCAATAGGCTGAAATTAATTCTGCTCAATATTAATAATATTAACAAAATAATTAAAAAAATATATATTAATTGTATGACTTAATATTGAGCAGAATTAAGTATGCTGACATCTCCCTATATACAGTATGAGCCCCCACATACAGTACAGACCAAAAGTTTGGACACACCTTCTCATTTAAAGATTTTTCTGTATTTTCATGACTATGAAAATTGTACATTCACACTGAAGGCATCAAAACTATGAATTAACACATGTGGAATTATATACTTAACAAAAAAGTGTGAAACAACTGAAAATATGTCTTATATTCTAGGTTCTTCAAAGTAGCCACCTTTTGCTTTGATGACTGCTTTGCACACTCTTGGCATTCTCTTGATGAGCTTCAAGAGGTAGTCACCGGAAATGGTTTTCACTTCACAGGTGTGCCCTGTCAGGTTTAATAAGTGGGATTTCTTGCCTTATAAATGGGGTTGGGACCATCAGTTGTGCTGTGCAGAAGTCAGGTGGATACACAGCTGATAGTCCTAATGAATAGACTGTTAGAATTTGTATTATGGCAAGAAAAAAGCAGCTAAGTAAAGAAAAACGAGTGGCCATCATTACTTTAAGAAATGAAGGTCAGTCAGTCCGAAAATTGGGAAAACTTTGAAAGTGTCCCCAAGTGCGGTTGCAAAAACCATCAAGCGCTACAAAGAAACTGGCTCACATGAGGACCGCCCCAGGAAAAGAAGACCAAGAGTCACCTCTGCTTCTGAGGATAAGTTTATCCGAGTCACCAGCCTCAGAATTCGCAGGTTAACAGCAGCTCAGATTAGAGACCAGGTCAATGCCACACAGAGTTCTAGCAGCAGACACATCTCTACAACAACTGTTAAGAGGAGACTTTGTGCAGCAGGCCTTCATGGTAAAATAGCTGCTAGGAAACCACAGCTAAGGACAGGCAACAAGCAGAAGAGACTTGTTTGGGCTAAAGAACACAAAGAATGGACATTAGACCAGTGGAAATCTGAGCTTTGGTCTAATGAGTCCAAATTTGAGATGTTTGGTTCCAACCACCGTGTCTTTGTGCGACGCAGAAAAGGTGAACGGATGGACTCTACATGCCTGGTTCCCACCGTGAAGCATGGAGGAGGAGGTGTGATGGTGTGAGGGGGCTTTGCTGGTGACACTGTTGGGGATTTATTCAAAATTGAAGGCATACTGAACCAGCATGGCTACCACAGCATCTTGCAGCGGCATGCTATTCCATCCGGTTTGCGTTTAGTTGGACCATCATTTATTTTTCAACAGGACAATGACCCCAAACACACCTCCAGGCTGTGTAAGGGCTATTTGACCAAGAAGGAGTGTGATGGGGGGCTACGCCAGATGACCTGGCCTCCACAGTCACCAGACCTGAACCCAATCGAGATAGTTTGGGTTGAGCTGGACCGCAGAGTGAAGGCAAAAGGGCCAACAAGTGCTAAGCATCTCTGGGAATCCTTCAAGATTGTTGGAAGACCATTTCCGGTGACTACCTCTTGAAGCTCATCAAGAGAATGCCAAGAGTGTGCAAAGCAGTCATCAAAGCAAAAGGAGGCTACTTTGAAGAACCTAGAATATAAGACATATTTTCAGTTGTTTCACACTTTTTTGTTAAGTATATAATTCCACATGTGGTAATTCATAGTTTTGATGCCTTCAGTGTGAATGTACAATTTTCATAGTCATGAAAATACAGAAAAATGTTTAAGTGAGAAGGTGTGTCCAAACTTTTGGTCTGTACTGTAGCTCCCTAGATGCAGTATGAGCCCTCACATAGCTCCCTAGATACAGTATGTGCCCCAACATAGCTCCCTAGGTACAGTATGAGGCCTCACATAGCTCCATAGATACTGTATGAGCCCCACACATAGCTCCCTATATACAGTATGAGTCCGCACATAGCTCCCTAGATACAGTATGAGCCCACACATAGCTCCCTAGATACAATATGAGCCCCACACATAGCTCCCTATATATAGTATGAGCACCCACATAGCCCCCTATATACAGTAGGAGCCCCACATAGCTCCCTATATACAGTATTAGCCCTCACATAGTTCCTTAGATACAGTATTAGCCCTCACATAGCTCCTTAGATACAGTATGAGCCCTCACATAGCTCCCTATATACAGTACGATCACCCACATATCTCCCTATATACAGTAGGAGCCCCACATAGCTCCCTAGATACAGTATGAGCCCCTCACATAGCTCCCTGTATACAGTATGAGCCCTCACATAGCTCCTTGGACACAGTATGAGCCCTCACATAGCTCCCTATATACAGTATGAGTCCTCACATAGCTCCCTATATACAGTACGAGCACCCACATAGCTCCCTATATACAGTAGGAGCCCCACATAGCTCCCTAGATACAGTATGAGCCCTCACATAGCTCCCTAGATACAGTATGAGCCCTCACATAGCTCCTTGGATACAGTATGAGCCCTCACATAGCTCCTTAGATACAGTATGAGCCCTCACATAGCTCCTTAGATACAGTATGAGCACCCACATAGCTCCCTAGATACACTATGAGCCCTCACATAGCTCCCTAGATACAGTATGAGCCCTCACATATCTCCCTAGACACAGTATGAGCCCTCACATAGCTCCCTAGATACAGTATGAGCCCTCACATAGCTCCCTAGATACAGTATGAGCACCCACATAGCTCCCTATATACAGTATGAGCACCCACATAGCTCCCTGGATACTGTATGAGCCCTCAAATAGCTCCTTGCATACAGTATGAGCCCTCACATAGCTCCTTGGATACAGTATGAGACCTCACATAGCTCCTTGGATACAGTATGAGCCCTCACATAGCTCGTTAGATACAGTATGAGACCTCACATAGCTCCCTATATACAGTATGAGCCCTGACATAGCTTCCTATATACAGTATGAGCCCTCACATAGCTCCCTGTATACAGTATGAGCACCCACATAGCTCCCTGTATATAATATGAGCCTGTATATAGCTCCCTATATACAGCATGAGCATCCACATAGTTCCCTATATACAATATGAGTCCATACATAGCTCCCTTCTCTGATCGACTGTCGGTTCCACAGCCAGCTCAGAGAATGGTCGAATGCAAAATGCAGCTACCTGGGAGACACCTCTGACCACCGCATGAGGTGGCCCGAAGGCACCCCCCTGACGGCTGTACCCCGGTCACATGCCCCCCGATTCCCCTAGGTACATGTATTGTCTATATGACAATACATGACTGGTACCTATAGTATAATCAGGGATGTGTCCTTCTGTCAGAAGCCTCTATAAACTGCGCAAGTGCAATACCTGGGCAGTCTGGCCGCAGACAGAAAGACACATCCACAACCCAGACAGGGATGAGGAGTGTGGCGCAGGAGATCACGATATGCAAAGGCACCATAAACACATACCTGTTCATTCCTGTCATCTCTGGAGAGGCTGGGGGAGGAGTGTGGCGCCCGAGTCGGCGCCTGCGTATACTGTGATTTCCGGCGCTATTATAGTGAAGACAAATATGAACAGTGTCTTCGACAAAATGGACAGCGTGGTATGCGCATGAGCGTACTTTGCGGCCATTTTGTTGAATACACTCTGCACATTTGTATTCATTCAAATGAAACCAGATAGCGCGCTATGCGGACATGGGGAGCATGGACCAGGGTGAGGGGGGAGCATATACCAGGATAGGGGAAGAGGATGGGGGAGCATATACCAGGATGGGGAACCAGGATGGGGGAGCATATACCAGGATGGGGAACCAGGATGGGGGAGCATATACCAGGATGGGGGGAAGCATAAACCAGGATGGGAGAGCATATACCAGGATGGGGAACCAGGATGGGGGAGCATATACCAGGATGGGGGGAAGCATAAACCAGGATGGGAGAGCATATACCAGGATGGGGGAGCATACACCAGGATGGGGAAGCATATATCAGGATGGGGGACCAGGATGGGGGCGCATATACCAGGACGGGGGCGCATATACCAGGATAGGGGAGCACAAACTAGGATGGGGAAGCATATAACAGGATACGGGGCCAGGATGGGAGAGCATATACCAATAAAAAAGCTTGCCATCCAGGCGTAGAACGGGTTCAATAGCTAGTACGATATACTGTGATACAGACATCAGATGTTATATACTATACACATTGTTATATCCCATCTGATGTCTTTACCACAGTATAGCATAAACTAATCTGTACACTGGATGACATTTATTGTACAGGGATATACACTGTACTGATAACACCTGCCTACAGGACCCCACATATTATATATGGATCTGTATAGTATGTGATGTCCTGCAGGTTCAGGGTTGATCACTCAATGCAGGATCTTGTATGTGATGTCTGTGGTCTCTGCTGGGATTCAGTGTGATTTATTGCAGGAGTCCGAATTTTCCTGCATCTGGTGACGATGGAGCCGATGACCTGGCACTGACAGCGCGACCTGATCTGCAACAAGGTCAGACTCCGGCAATAAGTCACACAGAGCCCCAGCAGCGACCCGCCGACCTGACACTAAGGGATCCGTGTGAACTCATCAGGAGGGGAGCAGTGTCCTGCAGCCCCCTCCTCACTCCAGACATCCTGCCCTGGGCTCGACCTCGCATTTACTATTTACCGCCATCCACTGATGCAGGAGCTCCTCTCCGGCAGGCTAAAGTGAAGCAGCTCCAGGCGCCGCTGTGTGACGTCAGTCCTGAAGACACAGCCACAGCCGCAGGGGGCGTTTCTGTCTCCCTGATGCGGCCGGCCAGCGTCTATTGGTACAGTGAGGTCCCCCTGCACCTGCAAAAAACATTATAATGAGGGTGATCTGGCCATGGGCCCTCCCGGAGCCCCCTCCCGGAGCCCCGGGAGGTAGCCCAGATCGTCCTCATTATAATCTGCCTATGATCAGATGAAAGACAGCTGTCTCTCTAGTGCCACTTATAGGTAGCTATCCTATTAGTCAATGACATATGTATAGGGAATGGATTTTAGCAAAACCAGTCTCTGCTAAGATTCTGCGAGAACAACCAATACGCCTGATTTGCTGCTTCAATAACCTCTCACCCTGCCAACCAGTGCCCTGCTCTGTACTGATGAGGGCCCAGAATCCCAAAACAGTTGTCTACAGATGGACTTCTCCTCTTTATAAAAGAGTGACTTACTGGGTTGCTACCTGTAGGTGGCACTAGAAAGACAGTTTTCTTCCTTCAATGTGAGAGAGACAAAGTTTATTCTTTTTTCAAAAGGGAGCATTGCCTATATGACCCTCTACAGGCAATGCACCACAAAAGTACCCTCGAGGCAGAAACCAAGACTCTTGACTCTCCTATTGGACAAAGAAGCTGTGGTTTCATTGAGTGAGAAAGAAGTGTGTACAGGGGAAAGTTCAGGTTCAGACTCACAGATAGTCAAGCATAAGCGCACACATAATTTGCACATGGAGTAATTTAAGGTCAATGTCTACATAACAAAACACATTTACCCATATTAGTGCCAAATATGCAATTTAACAGTACAGGCTACTTACCTCACATTACTGGCAAAAGTTTACACTAATACAGGTGCTTCTCACAAAATTAGAATATGATCAAAAAGTTAATTTATTTCACTTCTTCAATACAAAAATTGAAACTCATATATTATATAGAGTCATTACAAACATAGTGATCTATTTAAAGTGTTTATTTCTGTTAATGTTGATGATTATGGCTTACAGCCAATGAAAACACCAAAGTCATTATCTCAGTAAATTAGAATTAACAAAAAACACCTGCAAAGGCTTCCTACATGTTTAAAAAGGTCCCTTAGTCTGTTTCTGTAGGCTCTACAATCATGGGGAAGACTGCTGACGTGACAGATGTCCAGAAGGCAGTCACTTACACACTCCACAAGGAGGGTAAGCCACAAAAGGTCATTGCTAAAGAAACTGTCTGTTCACAGAGTGCTGTATCGAAGCATATTAATGGAAAGTTGAGTGGAAGGAAAAAGTGTGGTAGAAAAAGGTGCACAAGCAACCGGGATAACCGCAGCCTTGAAAGGATTTATAAGAAAAGGCCATTACAAAAATTTGGGGGAGATTCACAAGGAGTAGACTGCTGCTGGAGTCATTGCTTCAAGAGCCACCACACACAGACGTATCCAGGACATGGGCTACAAGTGTCGCATTCCTTGTGTCAAGCCAGTCATGACCAACAGACAACGCCAGAAGCGTCTTACCTGGGCCAAGGAGAAAAAGACCTGGACTGTTGCTCAGTGGTCCAAGGTGTTGTTTTCAGATGAAAGTAAATTTTGCATTTCATTTGGAAATCAAGGTCCCAGAGTCTGGAGGAAGAGTGGAGATGCCACAATCCAAGCTGCTTGAGGTCTAGTGTGAAGTTTCCACAGTCAGTCATGGTTTGGGGAGCCATGTCATCTGCTGGTGTAGGTCCACTGTGTTTTATCAAGACCAAAGTCAGTGCAGCCATCTGCCAGTAAATTTTAGAGCACTTCATGCTTCCCTCTGCTAACAGCTTTTTGGAGATGGAAATTTCATTCTCCAGCCGGATTTGGCACACTGCCAAAAGTACCAATACCTGGTTTAAAAACAACAGTATCACTGTGCTTGATTGGCCAGCAAACTCACCTGATCTTAACCCCATAGAGAATCTATGGGGTATTGTCAAGAGGAAGATGAGAGACACCAGACCCCACAATGCAGACGAGCTGAAGGCTGCTATCAAAGCAACCTGGGCTTCCATAACACCTCAGCAGTGCCACGGGCTGATCGCCTCCATGCCACGCCGCATTGATGCAGTAATTGATGCAAAAGGAGTGCCGAACAAGTATTGAGGGCATTTACTCAACATACATTTCAGTAGGCCAACATTTCGGATTTTAAAATCATTTTTCAAGCTGGTGTTATAAAGTATTCTAATTTACTGAGATAATGACTTTTGTGTTTTCATTGGCTGTAAGCCATAATCATCAACATGAACAGAAATAAACACTTGAAATAGATCACTCTGTTTGTAATGACTCTATATAATATATGAGTTTCACTTTTTGTATTAAAGAACTGAAATAAATTAACTTTTTGATGATATTCTAATTTTGTGAGAAGCACCTGTAGAAAAAATCCCCAGTTGCAAGAAGAATATATGGGTCATTTGCAGTCCAGTATCTCATCATACTGCAAAATTGCACCTGCCTTGGAGATGGAAAGATAGATATGGGCCCTCTTACCTCTTGGGCCCCTGCAAAGGTTGCACTGATGATATGTCCACGACTGACTGCCAATCATATGCTTTTTTCAGATTGTTAGCCACATCCTCCATACCAATGCAGCCACATGTCTCAAAGACTGGTTGGCCTACAACTATCAGACTGTTGATAGGTCCTTTGAAAATCTTAAGTAGTTGTCAACAAAATTCTTGTGCCCATTGTCAGCCTTACTATTGTCACCCATTTATATGTGGTTGTAAATGTCCAATAGCTGTAAAATACGAGAAACAGATGTACACATGTCAAGATGCAAACTCAATGCTGTAAAATCAGCAAAGTCTGGGAATCCGCCTCACACTGACAATTTCTTATTATCAGAAGCTGGAGATTCCTGCTCTTCTGTAAATGTTCTTTAGGGACGTTTTGTGATTTAACCCTTTCGTGCCAGAGCCTGTTTTCACCTCAGTGACTTGACCAATTTTTACAATTCTGACCAGTGTCATGTTATGTGGAACTCTTCAACGTATCCCAGTAATTCTGAGGTTTTTTTCGTTACAAATTGTAGTTCACGATAGTGGTAAAATTTGTCCGATATGACGCGTTTATTTACAAAAATATTGGAATTTTGGCGAAAATTCTATACATTTTGCAATTTTCTAATTTTTAATTTTTATGCCCTTAAACCAGAGAGTTATGTCACACAAAATAGTTAATAAATAACATTTAGCACATGTCTACTTTACATCAGCATCATGTTTAAACCTTTTTTTTTTTTTGTTAAGAAGGGTTAAAAGTTTATCAGCAATTTCTCATTTTTCCAATATTTACAAAACCAATTTTTTTAGGGACTACACCACATTTGAAGTTACTATAAGGGGCCTATATGACAGAAAATACCAAAAAATGACATCATTCTAAAAACTGCACCCCTCAAACTGCTCAAAACCACATCCAAGAAGGATGCTTCAGGTGCTTTACAGGAACTAAAGCAATGTGGAAGGAAAAAATGAAAGTTTTACTTTTTAACACAAAAATATTACTTTAGCCCCAAATTTTGCATTTTAACAGGAGAAAATGCACCATAAAATTTGTTGTGTAATTTCTTCTCAGTACGCTGATACCACATATGTGATGGAAAACTACTGTTTGTGTGCATGGCAGTTCTTGGAAGGTAAGTAGCGCCATTTAACTTATAGAATGCAAAATTGGCTGAAATTGATAGAGGACGCCATGTCGCTTTTGCAGAGACCTTGATGTGCCTAAACAGTGGAAACCCCCACAAGTGACCCCATTTTGGAAACTACACCCCTCAAGGAATTTATCTAGATGTGTGGTGAGCACCTTGGACTCCCAGGTGCTTCACAGAATTTTATGACGTTGCGCCGTGAAAATTCAAAAACATATTTTTTCCACAAAAAAATGTTCTTTTAGCCCCAAATTTTTTATTGTATCAAGGGTAGCAAGAAAAAATGGACCATACAATTTGTTGTGCAATTTCTTTTATGTACGCCGAGACTCCATATGTGGTGGAAAACTACTGTTTGGGTGCACAGCAGGGCTCGGAAGGGAAGGAGCGCTTTATTGGCTGGAATAGGTTGCGGACACCATGTCACATTTGAAGAGCCCCTGACTCCATTTTGGAAACTACACCTCTCATAGAATTCATCTAGAGGAGTAGTGAGCATTTTAACCCTCAGGCGTTTCACAGACTTGTATCACATTGAGCTGAGTAAAGTAAATATTACCATTTTTTCCACTAGAATGTTGCTTTGACCCTAAGTTTGAGGTTTTCAAAAGGGGTAATAGGAGAAATCGAACAGTACAGTTTTTTACGCAATTTTTCTTGAGTGCACCAATACCCCATAAGTGGTTGAAAACTACTTTTGAGGCACAGTGAAAAGCTCAGAAGGGAAGGAGCACCATAATTTGGTGCACATTTTGCTGTTATGTTTTGCCGGTGCCCCTGAGGTGCCAGGACAGCAGAACCCCTCATAAGTGAACCCATTTTACAAACTACACCTCTCAATGAATTTATCTAGGGGTGCAGTGATCATATTCACACCACAGGAGTGTGACAGAATTTTAACCCAATCTGGAGGGGGGCCACCATATTTCCTTTGTCCATTCTCTTGCACCAGTGATACAGTAGAGCTACTAATTCACTCGATCAGTCCAGCTTTATTTTTCCTGTTCACAGAGTTGAGACAAATTTGAGGCTCGTAGGCTGCACTGACTGCTCCCTTCAGCTCCATGGCTCCTCTCCTGCAGTGTCTGTCAATTTTATACCAGTGAAGAAAAAATAATTACATTTTTACCATTAGACTCAGATTTTTCATTGCACATGTGAAAATGGGTAAAAATGCCACCAAGATGTGTCACACAATTTCTGCTGAACGTGGCAATACCCCATATGTGTATATCCAGTACTGCTTAGCCACACAACGAGACTCAGGAGGGACGGAGCACTATTTGACTCTTGGAGAACAAATTATAATAGTTTGCAGACTCCATATACAGAGCCCCTAAGTGCCAGAAGAGTGGCATCGCTCAATTCACTTGTATTGAGGGAGGCTGTGCACATCTAGTTGGCACGTGACCTCATGTATTCATCTTGTATACTTGCAATCAGGCAACCGTCCACTCCCAGAGCTGGAGAATCCTAACAGCACATAGAGAGCGTGCTGTAAGGATTCACAAGTCTTTAACCACAAGCCTGGACAATCCCATTAATGAATTTATCGCATCTTAACAATGACATGTGCCTCACCGGAAATGTTACTCCAGTTAGTGACTGGAGTAACTTTTGTGATGAAAGAAACGCCACTATTTTCTAGGAACTTGACAAGTGAGTGTTACTTCTCCCGGCTCCTCCTATTTTGATGTTTTCACACATAAAAAGTCACAAAAAATGTTTGTGCAACTTCACGTTAAAAAAGAAAAAAAACTAGTGACTTTCCAAAATGTTTTAAACTAGTTTTCTGACGTAATTACTTTGATGAATCAGCCTCTATGTGTCTACTTCAATTATTGAGGTAGGAGGTGGTACAAATTTATCATATAAGAGGAAACTTTTGTTTGTGAAAGGGTAATTTCCATTAGAACATGACCTATTGTTTCAAGTTTTTAAGTTAAATATATTTAGGTAAATCTGGTGATTTCTTGCTTTATTAATATTCATATCATATTTTATGGTAAAAAAAAATTCTCTTTTGCCACTAAGCCTAACATTAGGCTGATACTCCTTGTTCTGTACAGATCACTTTTCAGTAAATATCTCATTATCATCACTGGCACCATCACAATGTCAGTTATAATCTATATATTGATAACACAGGATCCTTCATTCGTAATAAGTGATGGTCACCATTCACATCGCTCTCCTCCACGTACGGGTCTCAGAGCATGTTAGGGAACTCTCCTGTAGAATATTTTAATTATAAAATAATAAAAGGAATACATTACATTCAGTATGAATGTTTACCATTAACCCCTTTGCAATGACCTCTATACATGTACAGCAGCTGTATGGCGCGAGCTCAGGAGATGAGCCTGTTCCATGCAGTGCGGGTACTGGCTATGTTACAAAGCCTGCACCCGACTGTAACTTATGTGGTTGGTGCCAGCTTTGGTTGCACTAGCTTAACCTCTTAAACGCTGCTGTCAAGTGTGACATCAGCATTTAAAAGTCTTCAGAATGGTGACCATCACATCTAATAGTCACCGGCACCATGCACAATGCTAAGCAACTAAAACCTCATGCTGTCAGGTTAAAACAAAATCCAAGAACCAATGGTGGAATTGCATTTCTTCACTATCCTACGGCACGTTTTCTTGTTTTTTAGTGCACTATATAGTAAAACAAATGGAATTATTCAAAACTGTGCATCCGGCCCTACTATATTGTAGTACTGCATTCCCTTTACCATTTTTTCCTGCACGGCTGCAGCCAAAGTTAATAGTGTCCCTTTTATTCTCCGGATCAGTGGGTGTACTCCCACCCCTGCTCATATCCCATTGCTTCATGGGATGAGTAAACCCCTTTGGAAGATAACACTCTATAACATCATAGCTTCCTGCAGTCATCCGTAGAGGGAATGTAGCAGCTTATCACTTACCATATTTCCAACCGTCCCAGATTCAGTGAGACTGTCCCAAACATCAGAGCTTTGTCCCGACTTCAACTCACTCTCTTCTCTCGGCATCTTCTCTTTATCATTCCACAGCTCCTCCTCAGGGGGCACAGCGGCATCTCTGCGCTGCTCACACTTACATTAAAGGCAATCTTTCACCCCCTTGGGCTTATCTAACCAATTAATATGGGCATTCAGGTTTTAGAATACTTAAAATAGTCATACCTGTATATCTCATATCTGTGGTATTGTTATGCAGAAATCATCTTTTAATCCTTTATGTTAATGTGTTCTTACAGGCTCTGGGGCGCACGGTGCCTGGAAGAAAACTCTGCCTCCGGTCTTCATTAGTGTATCTGTCGCCTCCCATCAGCATCACAGGGCCCTGTGACATCTAGTGGTTGTCCCTTGCCCGCACCCTTAAATTGCAATCTTCCACGTTACTTTTCTGCCCTTCTATGGGCATTGGTTTCTTGTTTCTTCTGCCCTGTGACACTGATGGGCGGCAACAGGCACGCTAATGAAGAACGGAGGCCGAGTTTTAAACCAGGAACCTCATGCCCAAGAGCCTATAAGATCGCATTAATATAAAGGATTAAAAGATGATTTCTGTACAACAATACCGCAGATATGAGCCATACAGGTAGGACTACTTTCAGTATTCTAGAACCTGTATGTCCATATTAATAGGTTAGGTACGTCCGAGAGGGTGACAGATTCATTTTAATTAAATAAACAATTATTTTTTGCTCTGGTTTCTGCTGGAATCGAACCCACAACCTTTATCTTTGCAGGCAGCAGCTAAAGCTATGTTCCACAGCCTACATTGCATTGGATAATTTGGTATACTTGAAGCTTCATTGCAGTGTGAGAGCCCAAAGACAGATTAAAATGGTACATAGAGATACACTGCTGTATACAAATGTACAGTATCTCCATGTCCAAGTATTTAGGAGAGAACATAAAAAGATTTTTTTCTTCCTATAAAATTACTAAAAAATAATGAAAAACAATTACAATAATGTCATTTTTACTGCGCTTTTTAAAAAAAATAAAAATATCCCAAATCAGCAAATAAGAGACATATTTGGTGTATGAAAAAGTCACCTTATCCTAATAAGCAAGCTAACTGTAAAAATAATTTGCAATGCTATACAGTGGGTACGTAAAGTTTTCAGACCCCTTTAAATTTTTCACTCTTTGTTTCATTGCAGCCATTTGGTAAATTCTAAAAAGTTCATTTTTTTTCTCATTAAAGTACACTCTGCACCCCATTTTGACTGAAATAAAACAGAAATGTAGAAATATTTGCAAATTTATTAAAAAAGAAAAACTGAAATATCACATGGTCATAAGTATTCAGACCCTTTGCTCAAACACTCACATTTAAGTCACATGCTGTCCATTTCCTTGTGATCCTCCTTGAGATGGTTCTACTCCTTCATTGGAGTCCAGCTGTGTCTAATTAAACTGATAGGACTTGATTTGGAAAGGCACACACCTGTTTATATAAGACCTCACAGCTCACAGTGCATGACAGACCAAATGAGAATCATGAGCTCAAAGGAACTGCCCAAGGAGCTCAGAGACAGAATTGTGGCAAGGCACAGATCTGGCCAAGGTTACAAAACAATTTCTGCATTACTGGAGGTTCCTAAGAGCACAGTGGCCTCCATAATCCTTAAATGGAAGAAGTTTGGGACCACTAGAAGTCTTCCTAGACCTGACCGTCCAGCCAAACTGAGCAATCGTGGGAGAAGAGCCTTGGTGAGATAGGTAAAGAAGAACCCCAAGATCACTGTGGCTGAGCTCCAGAGATGCAGTAGGGAGATGGGAGAAAGTTCCACAAAGTCAACTATCACTGCAGCCCTCCACCAGTCGGTCCTTTATGGAAGAGTGGCCGGACGGAAGCCTCTCCGCAGTGCAAGACATGTGAAAGCCCGCATAGATTTTGCTCAAAAACACATGAAGGACTCTCAGACCATGAGAAATAAGATTCTCTGGGCTGATGAGATGAAGATAGAACTTTTTGGTGATAATTGTAAGCGGTATGTGTGGAGAAATCCAGGCACTGCTCATCACGTGCCCAATACAATCCCAACAGTGAAACATGGTGGTGGCAGCCTCATGCTATGGGGGTGTTTTTCAGCTGCAGGGACAGAACGACTGGTTTCAATTGAAGGAAACATGAATGCAGTCAAGTGCAGAGATATCCTGGATGAAAACCTCTTCAAGAGTGCTCTGGACCTCAGACTTGGTCGATGGTTCACCTTCCAACAAGACAATGACCCTAAGCACACAGCTAAACTAACAAAGGAGTGGCTTCAGAACAACTCTGTGACCATTCTTGACTGGCCCAGCCAGAGCCCTGACCTAAACCCAATTGAGCATCTCTGAAGAGACCTGAAAATAGCTGTCCACCAACATTCATCATCCAACCTGACGGAACTGGAGAGGATCTGCAAGGAAGAATGGCAGAGGATCCCCAAATCCAGGTGTGAAAAACTTGTTGCATCATTCCCAAGAAGACTCATGGCTGTACTAGCTCAAAAGGGTGCTTCTACTCAATACTGAGCAAAGGGTCTGAATACTTATGACCATGTGATATTTCAGTTTTTCTTTTTTAATACATTTGCAAAAATATCTATATAAATTACTATATGTGGAGGGGACTTGGCTGTTCATACTATGTGTGGGGAAGGGGGGACTTGGCTCTGCATAATATATGTGGGGAAGGGGGGGATTTGGCTGTACATACTATGTGTGGGGGAGGGGAGGCATGGCTGTGCATACTATGTGTGGGGAAGTGGGGTATTTGGCTGTGCATATTATGTGTGGGGAAGGGGGGACTTAGCTGTGCATATTATGTGTGGGGGAGGGGTGCTTGGATATGCATATTATGTTCTACTCCTTCATTGGAGTCCAGCTGTGTCTAATTAAACTGATAGGACCTGATTTGGAAAGGCACACACCTGTTTATATAAGACCTCACAGCTCACAGTGCATGTCAGACCAAATGAGAATCATGAGCTCAAAGGAACTGCCCAAGGAGCTCAGAGACAGAATTGTGGCAAGGCACAGATCTGGCCAAGGTTACAAAACAATTTCTGCATTACTGGAGGTTCCTAAGAGCACAGTGGCCTCCATAATCCTTAAATGGAAGAAGTTTGGGACCACTAGAAGTCTTCCTAGACCTGACCGTCCAGCCAAACTGAGCAATCGTGGGAGAAGAGCCTTGGTGAGATAGGTAAAGAAGAACCCCAAGATCACTGTGGCTGAGCTCCAGAGATGCAGTAGGGAGATGGGAGAAAGTTCCACAAAGTCAACTATCACTGCAGCCCTCCACCAGTCGGTCCTTTATGGAAGAGTGGCCGGACGGAAGCCTCTCCGCAGTGCAAGACATGTGAAAGCCCGCATAGATTTTGCTCAAAAACACATGAAGGACTCTCAGACCATGAGAAATAAGATTCTCTGGGCTGATGAGATGAAGATAGAACTTTTTGGTGATAATTGTAAGCGGTATGTGTGGAGAAATCCAGGCACTGCTCATCACGTGCCCAATACAATCCCAACAGTGAAACATGGTGGTGGCAGCCTCATGCTATGGGGGTGTTTTTCAGCTGCAGGGACAGAACGACTGGTTTCAATTGAAGGAAACATGAATGCAGTCAAGTGCAGAGATATCCTGGATGAAAACCTCTTCAAGAGTGCTCTGGACCTCAGACTTGGTCGATGGTTCACCTTCCAACAAGACAATGACCCTAAGCACACAGCTAAACTAACAAAGGAGTGGCTTCAGAACAACTCTGTGACCATTCTTGACTGGCCCAGCCAGAGCCCTGACCTAAACCCAATTGAGCATCTCTGAAGAGACCTGAAAATAGCTGTCCACCAACATTCATCATCCAACCTGACGGAACTGGAGAGGATCTGCAAGGAAGAATGGCAGAGGATCCCCAAATCCAGGTGTGAAAAACTTGTTGCATCATTCCCAAGAAGACTCATGGCTGTACTAGCTCAAAAGGGTGCTTCTACTCAATACTGAGCAAAGGGTCTGAATACTTATGACCATGTGATATTTCAGTTTTTCTTTTTTAATACATTTGCAAAAATATCTATATAAATTACTATATGTGGAGGGGACTTGGCTGTTCATACTATGTGTGGGGAAGGGGGGACTTGGCTCTGCATAATATATGTGGGGAAGGGGGGGATTTGGCTGTACATACTATGTGTGGGGGAGGGGAGGCATGGCTGTGCATACTATGTGTGGGGAAGTGGGGTATTTGGCTGTGCATATTATGTGTGGGGAAGGGGGGACTTAGCTGTGCATATTATGTGTGGGGGAGGGGTGCTTGGATATGCATATTATGTTTGGGGAAGTGGGTGCTTGGTGGTACATATTATGTGTGGGGGAGGGGGTGCTTGGCTATATGTGGTATGTGTGGGGCAGGAGTATCCTCTATGATTTGATTTTTTAGGAGCAGCTTCATTGTAAATGTATGTTACATGTACTGTATGCAATGTGTGGAGAGGAAGAATATGTAGCACCCTGAGGACTCGGCTGCTACAGGGGTATTGCACCTCAAACCAGAGGTGTGGTATTCCACTCCCGGGTAAGGATGGAGTGTGGAACTGAGCTCAGAAGGCTGCATGCACTACATACATCCCATTTCCGGGGGACAGAACTACGGTACTCCCACCAGTATATGTGCAGGTACGACAGCGTCTGTCCCTGGCTGGAGTGGGAGGGGGGTGGAACATCCCAGTAGTGTAGGGGCAGATAGGGGGAGTAGTCTGGGTAAATGTAGGAGCTCATTGGGTGCTGGTCACCTGAGCTCACACATAGAGGGAGTATATAAGGTGGGCACCATCTTAGGACAGGGTCAGTCAGTCAGTGAGTCAGCAGTAACTCCAGGAGAGGAGAAGGAAGAGGGACCCAGAATCGCAGGACGAGAGGGGACCCCAAGATCCCAGAATAAGGACAAAAGGGTGAAGGGTCGGCAAAAGGGTACCGGACCCCAAGCTGGCGGAGGCCAAAGCAAACCTTAGCCAGGAACCGGAGGTCGTGGGCAAGATTTGCCACGACCCTCACCAAATCCACCAGAATGGCACACCGAGCATAGGGTCAGGGAAGCCAGAGAAGGTTCAACCACCAAGAGACCCGAGGGAGCCGGACATAGGTGGATCCCTGGTGAGAACGGCCAGAGAGAGAGAGAGAAGAAGGGAGCTCAGGACCATACTCAGGAATTGCCCGGGAGTTGACCGAGTCCCGCACCTGGTGGACGCAGCACGGCTTGGGTGGTCACTGCTGTACAGAGTGACCCGAGCAACACCAGTGAGTAAAAACCCTGAAACTGCATTTCATGCCTCTGAGTCTCCTTGCTGCACCTTCACAACCACCATCCTCCACGTCTGACCCCCTGAGGCTATACCCCTCCCGTTGGGGGTTATACTACCACAGCTGCACACACACCACCAGCCTCAGCGGACCATCCTGCAGCGGCGGCCTTTTGACCGCAAATCAACGGGTGGCGTAGTCGACACTAAGAACATCTGCAAGGACTGCCGCACACGGAGTTTGACACCCTGGGCACGGACCGGGTCACAGCCACTCGGAGACTACAACCCCCATCTGATCCGGCTCCGGGTATCCCTAACAACATGGCCCAGGGGGCGCGTCAACTTTGGCGTAGTCGGCAGGATCACGTGCCCGCAACAACCGGGTACTGCGTGCCTGAAGAAAAATTCGCATTTACCTCAAAACGAAGTCTCCCGTCAATTCCAGAGGGTCCCCGCCATCGGACGCCATCTCGGATCAGTTCCCGCCATTTGCCCGTCATCTGCAGTCTTTTCCCGCCATCTGCAGTGTTTCCCGCCACTGGGAAGCGGTTCCCGCCATCTGAGAAGATTTCCCGCCTTGGCAGAGCGGACGCCATTATGGGCGTGCCAGAGGGTGGCAAGAGGCCACCTCCCATCGTGGGCCAGGATCGGAAATGGCACCAAAAGTGGAAACCGCCCCCACCAGCAGAGACTGTGATGATTGATATGTCCATCAGCGTGAGGGAACTGCCCCTAGAACTGGCAATCACAAAGTTGCCCCAGGACGACCCCCAATGTGGGCGGATACAGAACAAAAGGAAGAAGATGGGAGCAGCCTGGAGGAGTCCAGAGAGAACGCACCCGGAGATGGAGGGAGAGTCAGGCAGCACCGACCCTGTGGTCAGGAGCCTGTTGCAGGCCGCCACTCCGGAGGGCCTGCTGGAGATCCTGGCGCAGCTCCCCGGAGATCGGGAGCGTGCACAGACCGCTCTGGAGGGCCTCGCACGAAGGATGGCCCGGGTGCAGCAGGAAACACTGGCGGAGTGGACCCGAGAGATGGCCCTGCAGGCTGGAGCCCGCCAGCGAAGCATGCCACCCGCAGCGAGGAGCAAGTCCACCTCTGAGGACGGCGAAGGAGGGACGACGGCCGGAGACGACGCCGCGGAGGGAGCCGAAGAGATGAAGGCAGGTAATGGGGACGACAATATCCCGTGCCCAGAAGCCGTAAACCTGCCCCAGCTCCCCGTCGCAGAGCCCGAAGCCCCACTCACCGTTCCCGTAGCCGCTGCGTCATCGCTCCAAGCTAGGCCTCAGGCGGCCGGAGCCGCGGCCACGCCCCCTGTGACGTCACTCGCCTCGATCCAGAGCACGGCCAAGCAGGAGACGCCACCGGCCTGGTCGCAAGGCCGAGTGCCCCCGGGCGCCGCAGTGCCAACAGCGCCCTCTACCTCCACTGAGCCACCGGCCTGGTCACTGGGCCAAGTAACCCCGGGCGCCGCCGTCTTCACGGTGCCCTTTACATTCAGGGTGCCCCAGGCCTGGTCGCAAGGCCTGGTGAACCCGGGCGCCGCCACCACAACAGCGCCCTCAACGTCCACAGCGCCACACCTGGGTGAAGACCTATTTGCCCAGCACACATGCCCGGATGGGCAGCCCTTTGTGTGGCCACCGGAGTATTACCATCCCCGACTCCGGAAGGAAAGACCCCTGGATGAGCCCCTGATCCCGGCTCCGGCGCCCGCCAAGATCACCCCACTCTCGTTGGAGGAAGCGCAGTTTGCGTGGGACCCCACCGGAGAAGACCTCATCGGGTTCACCGAGGAGACCCGGGCAGCCGCAGCCCAGCGTGCGGAGTGCTGCCAGCAACAATTGGAGGTTTTTGCTAGAGAGCGACGAGAGAGGCGGGTCCGCGAGGAGCGGCTCCAAGTGAAGAGCGCCGAGCAGAAGAGCCGAGCCCGCAGAGATCCCCGTGCTGCCCACGGTCCCCGTGCCAGCGGGACTGTAATAAAATTCCAGTTGGAGCACGGGTGGGGTTTCATCCGGGACCACAAGACCCCCGGCGACATCTTTGTCACCCGCAGAGACGTTGAAAGTCATCTGCCGGAGGGACACAGAGGTCGTGACCTATACCTGGGTGATGAGGTCACCTTCACCCGGCATCAGTGCGCCAAGGGCCCGTATGCCCTGCACGTGCATAGACTTACTGAGAAGGAGCTACGGGGTGAGGAGGATCAAGAGGACCCGGACGGGTCTAAAGATTACCCTCAGCCAAGAGCACGCCGCCACTGATGAACTGTAAATAGAATATGTAAATAGTTACCCGTGTGGGTACAAAAACTGCTGCTACCAAAGTGTAGTCCCCGTTGGGACAAGTGTGAACTTAAACCCGTGTGTCCCCTATCCCTTAACAGGCTGAGGACTGTGAACAGCCATTCCTTTTCCCCACTGGCCGAGGACTGAGAGCGGCCATATTCCCCTTTGTACATAGTTGCGCTTCTTAAAGCGCCCCCTACCGGTTTTATAGGAAACTGTGTTTTTTCTACAAGAGACTGTTGCACTTTACCCGGTCACAAGTAGCACCGTGGCCGGAGAAACGAGAATGTTTAATATGAAAAGTTTTATATGAAAAGTTTTATGATATATATAGTGTTTTATATGTTTATGATGTTTTGAAAAAATTGTATGTTTTTGGATGTTTGTATTCTTTTACAGCCCGAGGACGTGCTGTGATTTACCAGGGGGGAATGTAGCACCCTGAGGACTCGGCTGCTACAGGGGTATTGCACCTCAAACCAGAGGTGTGGTATTCCACTCCCGGGTAAGGATGGAGTGTGGAACTGAGCTCAGAAGGCTGCATGCACTACATACATCCCATTTCCGGGGGACAGAACTACGGTACTCCCACCAGTATATGTGCAGGTACGACAGCGTCTGTCCCTGGCTGGAGTGGGAGGGGGGTGGAACATCCCAGTAGTGTAGGGGCAGATAGGGGGAGTAGTCTGGGTAAATGTAGGAGCTCATTGGGTGCTGGTCACCTGAGCTCACACATAGAGGGAGTATATAAGGTGGGCACCATCTTAGGACAGGGTCAGTCAGTCAGTGAGTCAGCAGTAACTCCAGGAGAGGAGAAGGAAGAGGGACCCAGAGGCGCAGGACGAGAGGGGACCCCAAGATCCCAGAATAAGGACAAAAGGGTGAAGGGTCGGCAAAAGGGTACCGGACCCCAAGCTGGCGGAGGCCAAAGCAAACCTTAGCCAGGAACCGGAGGTCGTGGGCAAGATTTGCCACGACCCTCACCAAATCCACCAGAATGGCACACCGAGCATAGGGTCAGGGAAGCCAGAGAAGGTTCAACCACCAAGAGACCCGAGGGAGCCGGACATAGATGGATCCCTGGTGAGAACGGCCAGAGAGAGAGAGAGAAGGGAGCTCAGGACCATACTCAGGAATTGCCCGGGAGTTGACCGAGTCCCGCACCTGGTGGACGCAGCACGGCTTGGGTGGTCACTGCTGTACAGAGTGACCCGAGCAACACCAGTGAGTAAAAACCCTGAAACTGCATTTCATGCCTCTGAGTCTCCTTGCTGCACCTTCACAACCACCATCCTCCACGTCTGACCCCCTGAGGCTATACCCCTCCCGTTGGGGGTTATACTACCACAGCTGCACACACACCACCAGCCTCAGCGGACCATCCTGCAGCAGCGGCCTTTTGACCGCAAATCAACGGGTGGCGTAGTCGACACTAAGAACATCTGCAAGGACTGCCGCACACGGAGTTTGACACCCTGGGCACGGACCGGGTCACAGCCACTCGGAGACTACAACCCCCATCTGATCCGGCTCCGGGTATCCCTAACAACATGGCCCAGGGGGCGCGTCAAATACTTTATAAACCATAAAATAGATCATATATGTTCTGGAGGGGGTTTTGCTGTTATTGTTATGTATAAGGTGAGGGCTGCACTTTTATTACTTTTTGTGGGGTAGAGGCCTCAGTTAGACGTCTTGTTATTTAAATCTATGTTCCATTCACGTTTTTCTTATGGACAGAATATGTACCCTTCTTAGACTATGGGGCCGTCCACATGTCCGTATTTTTTATTTTTTTTGCATGCAGTAAAATCTCACACTCTGACCAAACAGTGATAAAAATCTGATCCAGCACTCTGATGCAAATTGTTTCACTTTATTTTTTATGTACCCCAAAAAAAACAGATGTCTACATGAAGCCCAGTCTGTTCAAATGTAGCAGAATTTCTATGGAGAATTTAAATAGCAAATCAGCAAGAACCCAAAAGAAAATCCACACCAAAAAAATCTGCATTGCGTGATTTTTGGTGCAGATCTTTCTGGTAACTCACTATAGAAGACAGCAGCGTGTAAAATAAAGAACTTTTATAATCTTCTCCTCTGGCACATTTGTGTTTCTTTGTAGCCTGAAAGTAAAAAGAAATTATATACTTACAGGACCCCTGTAGTTTCCCAGAACCACTACCCATGTGCCCCACTCGTGTCCTCACTTCCTATTACGACCTGAAGGTCATGTGACCGCCGCAGTCAGTCAGTAGCCATATATGTGATAAAATCATCAACACTGCGGCATCTGCACTTACAGGCTGGGGCAGGGAGTAAGCCGGCATCCCTGCATGGAGGGAGAAGGGGACACCATGCAGGGGCGCCAGGCATAACTCTGCACTTGTAGTGGTGGATGTAAGGTGAAAAATGCGCCAAGTTAATTAAGAGACACACTCTGTTTTAAATGCTGTATGGTGCCTCAATGTGCATGACGTTTGTGTATCAACAGCTACAATTGATATGTAAACTAACAATCAGGTAGGCCCTGTGGGATAAATTCCTCCTGTGGGCCCTAGGCACCCCAGCTCGACACTGGATTAAATTATCTGAGTTTGCTTACAAAAGGAACAAAATCTGCTTAGATAACCTGAATCATGAGAAATACATCGATAGGGGAAGAAGAACAAAACCCCACGCATATCGCCACTAAAGTTGCGGCTTCATCAGGGACAAGGTGCATCATGAGACCATGACTAGTCACCATTGCAGTACTGCCCATTGGAAGGAGCAGCATACAGCAATTCTTGAAGTCCTTTTTCTGCACCATCTTAGGCTGCTACTTCATCCAGGGTCATGTCTCTTTCTATAATAGCATATAGTATAGCAGCATGCCCCTGGCTATGTTTGAATTTCCCGAAATACAGCAGTGTGTTGTAGTGTGTCCACACTTCAAAATCTGCTACTTTAAAACATTACAAGTGTCTAGAAAAGGACCAGAAAGAAATGCATGGAGTGTAAACATCAGTGTCGACATGCCTGTCATCATCACAGCAACTGCAAATGCGATCTGATTTACATTATGGAGTATGAAGACCACATAAAGCAGAATAATGGATTCAGTCCCATGAAGTATGAAGTCATATTCTCCAAACACATTAATCATCTGAAACTTTGAAAAAAATTATTCAAAGCAGCTTGTTTTAAGATTTTCCTTATTCTTTTTCTATTATGATAATGAACTTCTGTGGATCAGAACCTAATCAGAAGCTCGCACTCCAGACTGAGTGATCATCACAGATATTTGAGCACAGGCTTTGGCCCAGAGGAGCTTTCTACAAACGTCCGTATATATTTATGGTATCATTTGTAATTATTATCAACTATATACAGTTGAAACCATTAGTTTACATACACTATATAAAAAAACGCATATGCATGTTTTTCTCAATATCTGACATGAAATCAGAATAAACCTTTCCCATTTTAGGTCAATTAGGATTACCATAATTTTTAATATTTGCCAAATGCCAGAATAATGAGAGAGAGAATGTTTTAAGGCATTTTTATTACTTACTGCAATGTAAAAAGTTTACATACATTTCATTAGTATTTGGTACTATTGCAATTAAACTGAATGACTTGGGTCAAACGTTTGGGATATCCTTCCACAAGCTTTTCACAATAGTTGGTCGAAATTTGGACGCATTCCTCCTGACAAAACTGGTGTAACTGATCCAGGTTGTTACGCTCGCGCCCGGACTGACTGGCGTGAGCGTGATTAGTGATCCCACTGTACCATGAACCGAGGAGTGCCTGGAGGGGCGTAACTAAGTATCAACCTGATCCGACCAAGGTCGCACGGTGGCTTAGTCGACTCCGTGAACCAAGGAGGAACCGAGTAGAGGGACCAGGTGCTACACCAGGTCAGACCCCGGTCACAGTTGTTGACCCATACCGGGGAATGCAGGAACAGGCAGGTTAGACTGGCATACAGGGAGGTGGGTATTGGCAGGCACGGCTGGTATGCAGACAGGTGGATACTGGTAAGTACGGCTGGTATGCAGACCAGTGGGTACTGGCAAGTACGGCTGGTATGCAGACAGGTGGGCACTGGCAAGCACGGCTGGAGTGCAGACAGGGAGGTACTAGCAGGTTGGAGCGCAGGCTGGATAGGGTCCAGTACAGACTGGGAGACAGGTTCAGAGCCGCAGATGCGGTAGTCAAGCAGACTAAAGCGAAACCGCCGGAGCTGAGGACAAGGCAGAACAGAGAGGAACTGCTGGTGCGGTGAGCAAGCAGAGCGGAGCGAAAACCGCCGGAGCGGTGGACAAGGCAGAGCAGAGCGAAACCGCAGGTGCGGTGGGCAAGGCAGAGAAGAGCGGAACCACCGGAGCGGTGAACAAGGCAGAGCAGAGAGGAACCGCCGGAGCGGTGGACAAGGCAGAGCGAAACCGCAGGTGCGGTGGACAAGGCAGAGCAGAGCGGAACCGCCAAAGCGGTGGGTAAGGCAGAGCAGAGAGAAGCCGCCGGAGCGGTGGGCAAGTCAGAGCAGAGAGAAACCGCTGGCGCGGTGAGTAAGGCAGAGCAGAGGGAAGCCACAGGAGCGGTGGGCAAGTCAGAGCAGAGAGAAACCGCTGGCGCGGTGAGCAAGCAGAGCCGAACAGGGCTGAAAGTGCAGGCAGAGAGGACAGGGCTCTGTTCACATGGAACAGACTGGAAAATACAGGAGGATGGCTAGAACACAGGAGAAAGATACGGAGGAAGGGAAAAGGGACAAGCAGAACCAGATACACACAAGGTACTTACTATGAAGTAGCGAGTGGACACAAAACTCACAAACAGAAGTACAGAGACAACGAGTTGGAGTTAGGTGCAGGTTCAGATACTGCAGGAAAAGGGAAGGTATGGACATAGAGACAAACAGGTAACAGGCTTGGATACAGTTCGGACAGGAACTGCTACTGCAATGAGATACAAGAATGAGCCTGGGTATACAGCCCCCAGAGTGTCGGAAACAGACTAGAAGTCACAGGTAATAGGCCTGGGTATACAGCCCCCAGAGTGGCGGAAACAGACTAGAAGTCAGAGATAACAGGCCTGGGTATACAGCCCCCAGAGTGACGGAAACAGACTAGAAGTCAGAGATAACAGGTCTGGGAATGCAGCCCCCAGAGTGGCGGAAACACAAAGACACAGGACAGGACCTGGCAATACAGTTGCAAAGACGAACTGAGTGAAGGTGTTGCTCAGGCCCCTCCTTCTGGGTGGAGGGGGTTTAAATATCCAGTGACTCACAGCAATAGGCTGGAGACGCATTAGGGGTGCGCCCACAGCAGCTATAAGAATCAAGAAGTAACCGGGTCGCCGCCCTAAGCAGTCAGTCAAGAGACATGCACACAGCATGAACTGGAGCAAGATTTGCAGGCTGGACTGACAGATTGCAGTCTTGCATAGTGGGAGGTGGTGCACTATGCAAGCACGCCGCCAGGGATGTTACACAGGTTTGTAGGTCGCCTTGCTCGCACCTGCCTTTTCAGCTTTGCCCATAAATTTTCAATAGGATTGAGATCAGAGCTTTGTGATGGCCACTCCAAAACATTGACTTTGTTATCCTTAAGCTACTTTGTTACTATTTTGGCAGTATGCTTTGGGTCTTTGTCCATTTGGAAGACCCATGTCCGCCCAAGCTTTAATTTCCTGGCTGATGTCTTGAGATGTTGCTTCAGTATTGCCACATGATCTTCTTTTCTCATCATGCCATCTATTTTGTGAAGTGCACCAGTCCCTCCTGCAGCAAAACAACCCCACAACATGATGCTGCTACTCCCGCGTTTCACAGTTGGGATGGTGTTCTAATGCTTCCAAGCTTCTCTCTTTTTCCTCCAAACGTAATAATGGTCATTATGCCCATAAAGTTCAATTTTTAGTTTCATCAAACCAGAGGACAGGTCTCCAAAAAGGTCTTTGTTCCTGTGTGCATTTGCAAACATTAATCTGGCTTTTTTATGTTTCTTTTGGAGTAATGGCTTCTTCCTGGCAGAGTGGCCTTTCAGCCAATGTTGATCCAGTACTCGTTTCACTGTGGTTATTGGCAATATCTTACCAGCTTCCGCCATCATCTTCACAAGGTCTTTTGCTTTTGTCCTTGGGTTGATATGCACATGTCGGACCAGAGCACGTTCATCTCTGGGATACAGAACCCGTCTCCTTCCTGAGCGGTTTTATGGCTGGACATTCCCATCTTCTTTGTACTTGCGTATAATTGTTTGTACAGATGAACAAGGCACCTTCAGGTATCTTGAAATTGTATCCAAGAATGAGCCAGACTTGTGCAAATCCACAATTCTCTTCCTGATATCTTGGCTGATTTCTTTAGACTTTCCCATGATGCTACACAAAGAAGCAGTGTGTTTCAGGTGTGCATTAAAATACATCCACAAGTGTGTCTCTAGCTCAGATGTTGCCAAAAAAACTATCAGAAGCTCCCAAACACATGACATCATCATATGGGCAGTCCAGAGTTGTTTAAAGGCATAGTAATCTTAGTATACTAAACAGAAGAGCAGCTGACCGGCACCAGCTCTGCCTTCAGCCTTTCCCAGTATACAGTCCTGTAATACAGGCAATCCTGAGTCCTTGGCTAATCCACTGCGGGTGGTGCTGCATAGACTGAAGCAGATAATCATGAGGCACACATCAGAGAATAGAAAAGATCGCACTCACCACGGGATACCTTGTAAATGATCCTTTATTTCAGATCTGGCGTGTAATCATAGGCGCAGGTACATGGGTGCGGGGGCGAGAAGGGAGGATGATGGCCATTTCGCTTGTATGTAGCGCTTCCACAGGTCCAGTGTCATATGCGCGAAATGGCCGTCATCCTCCCTTCTCACCCCCACACCCATGTACCTGCGCCTATGATTACACGCCAGATCTGAAATAAAGGATCATTTACAAGGTATCCCGTGGTGAGTGCGATCTTTTCTATTCTCTGATGTGTGCCTCATAGTAATCTTAGTGTATGTAAACTTTTGACTTTACAGTAAGTAATAAAAATGCTTTAAAACATTCTC
This sequence comes from Phyllobates terribilis, assembly GCF_046119375.1. Taxonomy (NCBI): domain Eukaryota; kingdom Metazoa; phylum Chordata; class Amphibia; order Anura; family Dendrobatidae; genus Phyllobates; species Phyllobates terribilis. The sequence goes on from NW_027362762.1 coordinate 879,073,405, forward strand.
TGTTTCTCCTTATTCTGGAATTTGGCATATATTAAAAATTATGGTAATCCTAATTACATAGTAACATAGTTTTTAAGGTTGAAGGAAGACTAAGTCCATCTAGTTCAACCCATAGCCTAACATGTTGATCCAGAGGAAGGCAAAAAAAAACCATGTGGCAAACACTAAGCTCCACATTGGGGAAAAAAATTCCTTCCCGACTCCATACGACAATCAGACTAGTTCCCTGGATCAATGCCCTATCAAGGAATCAAGTATATATAACCTGTAATATTATACTTTTCAAGAAAGGCATCTAGGCCCTTCTTAAATTTTAATAGTGAATCACTCATTACAACATCATGCGGCAGAGAGTTCCATAGTCTCACTGCTCTTACAGTAAAGAATCCGCGTCTGTGATTATGATTAAACCTTCTTTCCTCCAGACGTAGAAGATGCCCCGTTGTCCCCGTCTCAGGCCTCAGAGTAAAAAGATCAGTAGACAGGTCTTTGTACTGTCCCCTCATATACTTGTACATAGTAATAAGATCACCCCTAAGCCTTCGTTTTTCCACAGTAAATAACCCCAAGTGTAATAACCTGTCTTGGTATTGCTGACCCCCCAGTCCTCTAATAACCTTGGTCGCTCTTCTCTGCACCCTCTCTAGTTCAGCTATGTCTTTCTTATACACCGGAGACCAGAACAGTACACAGTATTCTAAGTGTGGTCGCACTAATGACTTGTATAGAGGTAAAATTATGTTCTCCTCATGAGCATCTATGCCTCTTTTAATGCATCCCATTATTTTATTTGCCTTTGCAGCAGCTGCCTGACACTGGCCACTAAACGTGAGCTTGTCGTCCACCAATACACCCAGGTCTTTTTCAGTTACAGTTTTGCCCAGTGTTTTACAATTAAGCATATAATTATACATTTTATTTCCTCTGCCCAAGTGCATTACCTTACATTTATCCCCATTAAAGCTCATTTGCCATTTATCAGCCCAAGCTTCTAGTTTACATAGATCCTCCTGTAATATAAAATTGTCCTCCTCTGTATTGATTACCCTGCAGAGTTTAGTGTCATCTGCAAATATTGAAATATTACTCTGTATGCCCCCTACAAGGTCATTAATAAATATGTTAAAAATATGTTAAAAATATGTTGACCTAAAATGGGAAAGGTTTATTCTGATTTCATGTCAGATATTGAGAAAAACATGTATATGTGTCTTTTTATATAGTTATGTAAACTTCTGGTTTCAACTGTATGCATTATACAGGCAGCACAGGTGACTGCTATGGGCATCTTAGAGAGATAGGATCCAGTCGCTGGGCATGGAGAAAAGGGGTCACGAAAAGAGGATGGAGCAGAAACAAACACTAATTCTTTTTGCCCTGGGGTCAAAATTTGGCATTGTAACCAGGGTACAGCTTGATATTTATTATGGGGCCCCCTCTCTTCTGTGTACAGCACTGGTTATTATTCTTATTCCATTGACTGGCATCTTAGCATCATCTTCACATTGTGGTAGATATTAGAATTGAGCAATCTGATTCGTATTGTCCTGGTCCAGGGTCCAGATGGTCTTCCTCTGCTCCTCGTAAAAGGAGTACTTCTAATTCGATGCTTACTATTCTTCACGACATCATGATGTTGCATGAGGCCTAGTCATTATGTCTCATGCAACGTCATGACATGCTTCATGCTGCAATCTTATGACATTGTGGGGCCTAGTAAGCATCAGAGGCTCTCAGGATGCCTGTCACAGAAGTGATGACTAACTTTCATGGAGAACCGGACTGCTCACTCCTAGTAGGCATCTATGTAATCTTTAAAGTGGTTTTCTTCTACTTTAAAAGTTATTATCAATGGGCCCAGGGTGAGGTAATAAAAAAAAACTTTACTCCCTCCCGATCCAACACCCCTCTTCTGCGCTCCTTCATGTGCCCCCTGCTGGTCTCAGGTCATCAACTTCCAGAGGCGGTTTCAGGTGACCTCTGCAGTCATCAAATTCCATTGAAGCAAACTTCAGCTATTTGTTAATCAACCGTTAAAAAAAGTTAACTTTACAAGCAAGTGCTCGGTGGCAAAGTCACTTCCTCGTGGAGTTGTCTTCTGCTGAAACATTGGGGCACATTATTGTAACACAGAGTAAGGTGCGTACAGGCAGAGTCATGTATTGCACACCAAAACTTCAGTGATAAACATACTTGCAGAAGGGTGAAGTGCTTTACCGTGTTATTACTGCTTCCTTGGTGGCTGGATGTACTGGCATGGTGAATCTCTTGGTTATTGTTACTCTAAGGGCGCAGTCAGACGGCCATATAATACGGACGACGATCGCATCGCAGTGCACATACTGGCCGGCAGCTCTCCTGATCCGAGCATGACAGCTGCATAGAAATACATGTCATCACGCTCAGGTCAGGAGAACCACCAGCCAGTCCAAAGCGATCGTCGTCTGTGCTATACGGCCGCCTGACTGCGCCCTAAAAGGAACAGGAGAGGCCATTGTTGTTCAAAACAGATTTTTTTCTACTGCAGAACTTGCACAGTTGATTTCAGGCACAAATTTTTACATACACAACTTTTGTTGTAGACCGAGATATTGGCTTAAGAGTTTCAGGTGGCGGTACACAGCTTAAAAGTTTCACTTCAGTTACATAGATGAATACATTGGGCACACACATTTTTCTCAGTCTATGGCACAAATAAGTATTGTACCATCAGCTTTTTCGAGTGTCCCTGCTAGACAAGCATTAGGCTGTGTGCCCACAATGCGTTTTTAAAGCGTTTCCGCAGCGGCAAAAACGCTGCAGAAATGCTTAAAAAACGCATGGTTGAAGGCCTGCCATGTCCCCCAATGATAATCCGCATGAGCTGTGCACATGCTGCGGAAATTTCTGCTGAAGATTATCATTGCGGAAAAAAACGCAGCACTAACAATTATTTTGCGGAAGTGCTGCCTTTTCGCTGCCATTGACTTGCATTAGAACACATGGATTACGCATCACTGCATATGTAGATGCGGATTCCATGCGTTCCAATGTGCGAATGGTACCCAGGTCTAGAGGAGAGGAGACTCTCCTCCGGACCCGGGTACCATAGAAACTGTAAAAAAAAAAAAAAAAGAATAAAATAAAAATAAATATGATACTTACCTTCTGATGGCCCCCGGTGCGCTTCTCCTCCCTTGCTGGCAAATCGCAATGGACTGAAGGACCTGCGCTGACGTCATAGTCATGTGACGGGTCACGCGACGCTGACGTCGGCAGGTCCTTCATTGTACCGCGATCTGCCGGCAGTCAGCACCGAGCAAAGTAAGACTGCGGGGGCCATTGGAAGGTAAGTATAGATTTATTTTTTATTTTTTTACATTCTCTCGAGTCACACTATATAAATCCATGCCGGTTGCATGGATTTATATAGTGTGACCAAGTTGACAAGCACTTTCCAAGTGATGCTAAAATCGCTTGGAAAGCGCTTGTCAACCCGCATGTGGAAATGCATGTGAAGAACGTTCACATCTGCATGTCCCTGGCAGGAAAAACACATGTACAATCCGCATGTACAATCCGCATGTGTTTTTTTCTGCCAGGGAGATGCAGAAACGTTCAGGAAAAATCCAGAGCATTTCTGCATCGTGGGCACATAGCCTTAGTATTCTAGCTCTAATCTTCCTCAGCAGGAATGACACTTCTCACAGGTCATTCCACACTGTACACAACTAGTCTATCTCAAACTCGTCTGTACTCTCTTAGCTACAAAATACCTTCCAGTTTGCTCCCAACAGCCTTTCACATGTCAGCTCCATCCCTCTTTTCTCCAGCGGCACTCAGATGTCTCCACTTCTGTCTTCTTCTTCCAGTCATCCACGGCTAACAGCTCCTGACACAATCAATCCAATTCTGGGAGCTTCTAATTCTCAGGTTTCCACTTTAGCAATGCAGCTCAGGGCCGCCATCAGGGCACTAATGCCATTACTGGTGTATGGGGCGCGGTGTGCAGAAGCAAAGAGGGGACTGGGCCCTGGACTGGATGAGACAAGCTGCTCAGCCAAGCCACTGTATAAAACAACCTGGCAGACAGTGTGGCATGCTAAGGTCCGGGCTAATTTCTTTGCTTTATTAACCCCCGGGGCCCCAGTCACAACCGTAGCTACTTAAATTTTATGGCCGCAGCAGAGGTGGCCGGATTGGTCTGACATCAGTGACATCAGATGCTGCAGGCCTACCATCTGTTCCAAAGCTGCCCGTGGGCCCCAGGCCCTTGCGGCACATTATATGCAGGAGTTGTGGGCCCAAAAGTGATGAGGTGCGCAAGCCCCCCCGCCCACTCTCCCATCCTCTCACCAGTCCGACTTTCCATTCACCCACCCGCTAGCCCACCCACTAGTCTTCTTGTATCCTCCTCCCTGCTCTTCCAGTGTGAAGTTGAATGCTGTCTCTGTCTGCTGCCTGCCTACAAACTACTAGCAAGTTCAACCATACTGACTACTGCCTGTCTGCAATTAGGTACAGTTGCCTGTCTTAAAGGGGATATTATACTAACCTAATACTTATCCCCCATACATAACACATGGGTCAATTATTAGGGCCAGTTCACATGGTGGATCTTCAAGCAGAAGTTTGGCGTGGACAGCCACGCCGATATTCACGCCGACATACTGCTGAATATCCATGGCAGGTGCTTCCATCATGCCTCCCATTCATCTCTATAGGAGACAGCGATAAGGATTGCGGAACGGCTGGTTTTAGCCGCTGCCATGTCAAGACAGGACCTGTCCGCAACAAAATTCTGCTTGAAAATGTTCGTTGTGAGCTGGCCCTTACAACTGAGTGGCTGCATGCATGTCCAATCAGATCATATCAGGGGGCATTGAGATTTACGGGGGCTCCGTTCTTGTGATCAATGGGGTTCCCAGAAGTAGAACTCCCACTGATCCCGAGAACAGGGGCCCCGTAACTCTAACCGCCCCTTGAAATGAACGGAGCCACTGGTCAGACATGCGTGCAGTCGCTCGATTCATTTGACTGGTAGTTCTGGAAATAGCTGGAACTCCCATTGAAATGAATGAAGCGGTCACATGCATGCATGTTGAGTACTTTTTTTTGTAATTTCTTCATCGTCATATTTCCATAGCTATAATTTTTTTGCCATTGATGTAGCTGTATGGGCCTTGTTTATTGCGGGACAAGTTGTAGTTTAATATGCCACCATTTTGGGGTACATATAAATTACAGATTAATTTATTAACTTTTACTGAGGGGGTTGGGAAAAACAACAATACCGCCACTGGTTTTTCACATTGTAAAATTTGCAATGTTACGTTATTCTCTGGGTCAGTACGATTATAGTGATGACAAATTAATTTTCCGTTATACTCTTGTGCCCCTTTTCAAAAATAAGAAATTTGTCTTTCTATGGAGCCGTGTAAGGGCTTGATTTGTGTGAGGTAAGAAAGGGAAAAATGGCAATTCTGGCAGTGTTTTTCCTGATGTTGTTTTTATTTTAAATGTCTATGTGACGCCCAGCTGTGCTTGGAATCACAAGTCCTAGAAGGGTGTATTGAAGGATTCCTCCACAAGAGGCCCCCACAACCATTCACACATCTCCACCTTCCACCTCAGACCACCAGAGGGAGCCCGTTAGGGATATATAAGGGAAGGTGGAGCCAGGCAGCAGTTAGTCTAGTCTATTCTGGAGTTAGAATCGAGTTCAGTCTGGTTTAGCAGTGAGTCCAGTGCAGTCTGAGAAGAGTTACCTCAGAGGACAAAAGCCTGTTCCAGCTCCTGCAATTGCTATCCTGCAGTGGAGCTTATCCAGATCAAGACTCCAGGTAGCTCAGAGAGGTGAGCTTTAGGTGTGCCGGCGCCATAAGATCGGTGAAGCGCGGCAAGCTGCCGTTAGTGTGAGTAGCCTAGTGAGGGCCCGAGTAGGCCGAAGGCGAGTGGAGAGTTAGTACATAGGGGGCAGAGGAGCTTAATTGGCTCACCCCGAAGAAGTTACCGGACACCGGGTCCGAAGCTTACCGGAATCTCCACGACTCAGTAAGATAAACATGAATCCCTGGAGAACTACAAGTCCCAGGATCGCTAAAGTGCTGATACGTAACAGAGCCAGGAGACACATAGGCCCCGCAAGCTGAGGAGCGTGTACTCCAAGGAAAGGCCCTACCACAAGGTCAGCCAGCGCAGGACAGAGACAAAATTAGGCCTAGCTCTAGGCAGATCAGAAACTTACTACGCAGAGGCAAGAAGCAGGAGGCCCAAAACCCGCTCATTGGGGAGGATCCTGACATGCTACCTTCACCCTACAGTGCTCCGGGACGTGTCTGAATTTCCATCAGTAAAAGGTACTGAAGTGGCTATCGTGTCTGTCCCTGTTCTTGCTCTGACTCGGCTCGGTCTCACCTGTCCTGCATTCCTCTTCACACACTGCCCTGAGACCTAGCTCCACCTGTGGGGAGCTATACCATCCAGCTGCCTCATCATCGGCCTCAGTGGACTGCCTCAGTGGACTGCCGCAGCGCTGGTGATTCTCACCAGAAGCCACAGGTGGCGTCACAAACTCTTTTATAAACGTAACAAATAATCCACCCTTTTTAAGGAGAGACCCCAGGGTACGGGCCCGGGAGCCGACCACCACGACATCCCTACAAGGCCAGGCTAAAGGTCCGGGTACCGAGTCATCCCCATTCCCCTGGGCGAGTCACCTCCAACTGGCGTCACGAACAGGATAGCATGCCCGCTGCAACGACGCCGTGTTTTGCCCGTTGCCACCAGGTACTGTGCGCCTTTATTCTGAACTGTGTACGTAAAGTTGTGGTGAAGGTTGCCGCCATTGTTGGGCCGCTGAGCGAGAACAATGGCGTAACCGCGGGAAAATAAGGGGCGTACCTGCAAAAGAGCGCGAAGTCCCGGACACACCCCACGCTTCAACGTAGCTGAACGCGCTGACGTAGGACGCAAGCGATGCAAGGTCCTGAAGACGACCATCACCTGCGGAGCTGCGGCCTACCGGAAGAAAGAACTAGAAGGTAGGCCACGGTTAACTAGGGGGGCGCTAAGATGTCCGACGAGCAGCAGAACGCCGACCTGCCGGTCAACGTCCCTGAAGTTCAACCCGCGCCCGATGATGAGCAGGCCGAAGCCGCAGCTCCACCAGCAGCGCCTGTAACACCTGTCATTCCTATGACTTTACCGTACATTCCTGGAGCAAAGTGGCTCCCACAGCACAACGGCAAACCAGATACCCTGTCTGGATTCAAACGGAAGATATGTGGTATCTTGGACATGTACTCTATGACCGGCAAACAAAGAGCCGCCGTTGTATTAGGACAGCTGACCGGTGCTGCGGAACGGGAAGTGGAAACATGGTTGGCCGCAGACCAGGAGTCAGTGTCCGCAATCTTTCAAAAACTACAGACTGTCTTTGAGGACCTTACTGAGGCGGACCTCCGGATGAGGTTCTACAGCTGCTCCCAACAACCAGAGGACAATGTTCGGGACTATGCCTGGCGTCTCCAAGGTGCCCTGCGAGCTCTGAACCAGGTTAGTCCAACCAACGTTGAAAATGAGAACAAGATGCTGAAGGAACAGTTTGTCCGGGGACTAAGGTCCCCAGAGGAAAGCAGGACTGTGCATTGGTGGTCCCTGGATCATCCAGATGCCACTTTTGATAATCTTAAGGACATGGCTATAAAAGGACTGCAGCCCCTGGAAACAAATGCCATCCAACGTTACCAGGGTGGGGTTACCCCAGAGCCTGCAACACCCACCTTTCCCCCCCCCAGTGGCTGCTGAAGCTAAGGTTCCAGCAACGTTCCCTAAAGAACAGGACAGTTTGCGCTCTGAAGTGCGTCAGTTGAGCAAAACCCTGACCACCGTGCTGAGTGCTCTGCAGCTGCGGACGGAGCCTGAGGAAGGAGGGAAGATCCTGCTAGCCGATAGCCCTGAGGATGTCCCCTGGATGCGAAGGAGGAGGAGGCCAACACCGCCCTCGCCAAAGACCAGTGACCAGCACCGTCCACCGAGGGACCCAGCCTGCTACCGCTGCCGCAAGACCAGACACATCGCCCAGAATTGTCCTTTAAACGAGAAAACAGTGGGTCTGAGGGCCGACACCCAGGAGTAAACTCACCAGGCCCATCAGACTGGTACAACAGGTTTGTCGGAGGAATCCCGACGCATGCCCTGCTGGACACAGGATCTCAGGTAACCATCATGCCTGACGCCCTCTACAAGAGGTTCTTGTCCATGGACGACTTATGTCCGCCAGCTCCAAATCTATCAGTACATGCTTCAAATGGACTCCCCCTTAACCTACTCGGGGTTAAGGACGTGACTGTAAAGGTGGGGAGAGTGGAGCTGAAGGACCAGGGACTAATTGTAGTAGAGACTAATCCTGATGACACCAATCCGTATATGGTACTTGGCACTAACATTGTTGGTAATTGTTTGGGAGAAGTTCTGTTCTTGCTCCAACAGATCGCCGACACTGCCAGGCCGAGACAGCGGAGGGCACTGCAAAGGGAGATCCGAGTCCCTATGTATCAACAGCAAGTGAGGTTAACAGACGGTGAAATTGGTAACGTGAGGGTAACAGACCCCATACCCATTGTCATCCCCCCAATGAGTGAAATGCTCATCTGGTGTAGAGCGGCTATAGGTCTTAGAGGACAGAGCTACCAGGCGGTAGTAGAACCCCTTTGCTCCGAGCTCAGACCCACGCTCTTAACCGCCAGGGGAGTGGTAGACGTAAGTAATGGGAGGGTGCCCGTCCGTCTTCTCAACTTAGGGGAAGATGAGGTCAAACTGCCACGTTATGCCACTGTTGCCAAATTACATGCTGTCAATAACAACTGCATCCATGAGGCGGAGTCCTTAACCTCACCAGAGGAAGTAGAGGATAATGACCCTGCAACCCAGGTGGAGGATTGGTGTCAACAGCTCCATGTTGGGACAGACACCACTCCTGCCTATCAAAAACAGGGTGTACACCGGGTGGTACAAGAATACTCTCAGGTGTTCAGTAAACATCCACTTGACTTCGGGAGGGTTAAGGGGGTTCAACATCATATCCCCACAGGCAACCATTCCCCAATCAAAGAACGTTATAGGCCTATACCCCCAGCTCACTACCAGAAGGCAAAAGAAATGCTGCATGATATGAGGAAGGCGGGAGTGATAATGGATAGTTGTAGTCCCTGGGCGGCTCCCCTAGTGCTGGTTAGGAAAAAGGACGGGAGCATGAGAATGTGTGTAGATTACCGCCAAGTAAATCGCATTACACATAAAGATGCATACCCTTTACCACGCATAGAGGAGTCCCTAACTGCCTTAAAGTCTGCAAATTACTTTTCCACCCTTGACCTCACTAGTGGGTACTGGCAAGTAGCTGTGGCTGAGGAGGATCGGGAGAAGACGGCCTTCACTACCCCGATGGGATTCTGCGAGTTCAACAGTATGCCGTTTGGACTCTGCAATGCCCCCGGAACGTTCCAGAGATTGATGGAGCGCTGCCTGGGAAACCGCAACTTCGAGACTGTGTTACTTTACCTGTACGAAGTGATAGTGTAATCCAGAACGTACGAGGACCACTTGAAACACCTGGCAGAGGTATTTGAGTCACTGTCCCGGTACGGGATGAAGTTAAAGCCCTCAAAGTGCCACCTGCTCAAGAAAAAGGTACAGTACCTGGGGCACATTGTCAGTCCGGAAGGGGTAGCACCAGACCCGGAGAAAGTCACAGCCATCCAGAAGTGGCCGGAGCCGAAGAACCTCAAGGAGGTGCGTCAGTTCCTGGGACTAGTAGAATACTACCGGAGGTTCGTAAAGGACTACACTAAGAAAGCAGCTCCTCTGCAAGACCTCCTGGTAGGGCAGTCCCCCAAAGGCAAAACCCCCCGTTCCACTGGGGTAAGGAGCAAGCAGAGTCGTTTCAGGAGATGAAGGAGATCCTGACAGGTGATGAGATCCTAGCCTACCCTGACTACAGCCAACCGTTCCTGCTGTATACAGATGCCAGCAACGAAGGACTGGGTGCTGTTCTAAGTCAGAAGCAGAATGGCCAAGAGAAGGTGATCGCATACGCAAGCAGGAAGCTCCGCCCGACTGAGAGGAACCCAGAGAACTATAGCAGTTTTAAGTTAGAGTTCCTGGCCTTGGTCTGGGCCATCACTGAAAGGTTCAAGCACTATCTGGCCTCCAGCAAGTTCACTGCCTTTACTGATAACAACCCCTTGACCCATCTTGAAACAGCTAAGTTGGGGGCACTGGAACAACGATGGATGGCCCGGCTGTCAAACTACCAATTTACCATTAAATACCGAGCGGGCCGCAAGAACGCCAACGCCGATGCCCTGTCTAGGATGCCTCACCAGTCAGACACAGAGGAAGAAGTGGATGACTTGGAAGAGATAGAGCTACCTGCCTTTCACTGGAGTGGGATTGTCCATGAGCAACGAGCCTCCAGGAAGCAGCGTGGAAAGACGTTAAACCCCCTGCCTCACCACAGCTGGAAGGAGACCCAGGACAGTGACCCGGTTGTCAGCCGCATCAAACAGCTGATAACCCAAGAAGGTGCCTACCTGGAGAAGGATGCGTCTCTCCAAACAAAGCAGCTGTGGAACGAGAGAAGCCGGCTGTTTATCTACCGTGAGAAGCTATGCCGGAGGTACGTCAATCCAAAGACCCATGAGATGGTATGGCAGATAGTGGTCCCGAAGACAGACATCCAAATGGTATTAGAGGCTTACCACGATCAGGCTGGGCACTTTGGCTGGAAAAAGCTAGAGACCCTGCTGAAGTGTGATTCTACTGGGTAGGAATGCGCAGTTCAATTGAACTGTGGTGCCGGGACTGTGGACCCTGTGGCCTGAGAAGAAAAGACTTCAGCAGCCTGAAGGCACCTCTGCAACCCATCAAGACGACTTGGCCCCTGGAGATCATGGCCCTGGACCATGTCAAGCTGTCCCCCAGTAGGTCAGGGTACTCCTATGCTCTGACCATGGTGGATCACTACTCACGTTTCCTGGTGGTCGCCCCCGTCAAAGACCTGACGGCAGAAACAGCAGCAAAGACGTTCCAAGCGTATTTCTGTAGACCCCATGGTTATCCTGAGCAGGTGCTGACGGACCAAGGCCCGGCCTTTGAGGCTGAATTGTTCAAGGAATTCTGCCATTTGTATGGATGTAAAAAAATCAGAACTACACCGTACCACCCACAAACCAATGGTCTCTGCGAAAAGATGAACAACATCATCATCGACCTGCTAAAGACTATACCACTTGAGGAGAGAAACCAGTGGCCAGACCTACTACCAGACCTAGTGGATCTGTACAATCATATACCAGTCAGTTCCACCAATTGCACTCCGGCATATCTCATGCGGGCAAGGCCAGGAAAGCTGCCCATGGATCTGGAGCTTGGTGTCGTTGAGCCTGAAGCTGATATGACCACTGAAGATTGGGACAAGACCAGACAAGAGCAGTACAGAAGGGTACAAGCTTGTGTCAAGGACAGTCTTACTCGGGTGAGAGAAAAGCAGGAAATGCAATACAACAAAAACGCACCCGCAGAACCTTTTACACCAGGTGAAACAGTACTAAAAAGGAAAAGACATAACCACAAACTTGATGACCAGTGGGAAAGAGACCCCTACACTGTGTTACCGTCAAGGTTTGACAACAAGAAGACATGTATAATCAGTCGAGATGGAGGAAAAACATCTACAACAGTGTCCAGGGACCACCTAAAGTTGTGTCCAGAATTACTGAAACCCCAAGAAAATGTAGTGCCTCTCACAATGCCGGAAGAACCTAAAGAAGCGGTGATACACACTGACCTAGGAGACTTCCCAGCAGATTGGCCTCAGATAGGAGGAGCAGTAATTATTCCAGTACTCCAATTCTATGAACAGCCAGAAAACTCTCCACAGCAAGTTGAACCTGTAAGTGCTGCAGAAGAGCCAGGTCAAGAAGTATCCCCGGATGAAGGATCCCCGGTAGGAGCAGAGCAAGAGGGCCCAGCCAATGGTAGACTTGCCAGCCCAAGAGAGAGGTTAAGGCAGTTTTACAACATGGTCACACGTAGAACTGCTAGAGTAACTGAGAATACAGACACTGACACCCCACAAACCACAGCACTACGCAGATCAATACGTAGCACGAGAGGTAAACCCCCTGCTAGGTACACTTTGTAGTTGGTAAAAATTTCAGAAAATGTAGATAGTTACCCCTGGGGTATTGTGTAATAAATTGAAATGTATTGAATTAATTGTGTATTTTCATGCATGCTTATCAATTTGTGCTTAACTTCATTAATTCCTTTATTCTTTTATGCATAACTAAAGAACTGCGTGGCTGAGGACTGTGTGCAGCCCAAAAAACTGTTTTTGTATATAATTGCGCTCCCTGGAGTGCCCTTTAGGTGACCTGAGAAGGAAAACCTGTCTGGAGTGGCTCTCTTGGAGGTCCAACTTAGGATCTTCATGCCCTGCAGCCACCCCAGGGCCTACGTAGAGGGTTTAGGACAGGTCCCTCAAAAACCACCAAGTACTCTACTTTGTGAGATGGACATCCTTGCTGGGAACCTCACCAAAGGAGACTTGAATTCTGAGGACACTTTGTATTTGTTATTGTTATGCAACGTTTAAGATTGGTGCCTCCCATAAAGGGAAGATTGTTCTTGTATTGCTTATGTTTCCTATTGTTATTGTTATAAAATGTACTTCAGCCAGGGAGTGCTGAGCTTAACTAGGGGGGAATGTGACGCCCAGCTGTGCTTGGAATGACAAATCCTAGAAGGGTGTATTGAAGGATTCCTCCACAAGAGGCCCCCACAACCATTCACACATCTCTACCTTCCACCTCAGACCATCAGAGGGAGCCCGTTAGGGATATATAAGGGAAGGTGGAGCCAGGCAGCAGTTAGTCTAGTCTATTCTGGAGTCAGAGTCGAGTTCAGTCTGGTTTAGCAGTGAGTCCAGTGCAGTCTGAGAAGAGTTACCTCAGAGGACAAAATCCTGTTCCAGCTCCTGCAATTGCTATCCTGCAGCGGAGCTTATCCAGATCAAGACTCCAGGTAGCTCAGAGAGGTGAGCTTTAGGTGTGCCGGCGCCATAAGATCGGTGAAGCGCGGCAAGCTGCCGTTAGTGTGAGTAGCCTAGTGAGGGCCCGAGTAGGCCGAAGGCGAGTGGAGAGTTAGTACATAGGGGGCAGAGGAGCTTAATTGGCTCACCCCGAAGAAGTTACCGGACACCGGGTCCGAAGCTTACCGGGATCTCCACGACTCAGTAAGATAAACCGGAATCCCTGGAGAACTACAAGTCCCAGGATCGCTAAAGTGCTGATACGTAGCAGAGCCAGGAGACACATAGGCCCCGCAAGCTGAGGAGCGTGTACTCCAAGGAAAGGCCCTACCACAAGGTCAGCCAGCGCAGGACAGAGACAAAGTTAGGCCTAGCTCTAGGCAGGTCAGAAACTTACTACGCAGAGGCAAGAAGCAGGAGGCCCAAAACCCGCTCATTGGGGAGGATCCTGACATGCACCCTTCACCCTACAGTGCTCTGGGACGTGCCTGAATTTCCATCAGTAAAAGGTACTGAAGTGGCTATCGTGTCTGTCCCTGTTCTTGCTCTGACCCGGCTCGGTCTCACCTGTCCTGCATTCCTCTTCACACACTGCCCTGAGGCATAGCTCCACCTGTGGGGAGCTATATCATCCAGCTGCCTTATCATCGGCCTCAGTGGACTGCCGAAGCGCTGGTGATTCTCACCAGAAGCCACAGGTGGCGTCACAAACTCTTTTATAAACTTAACAAATAATCCACCCTTTTTAATGGAGAGACCCCAGGGTACGGGCCCGGGAGCCGACCACTGCAACATCTCTACAAGGTCAGGCTAAAGGCCCGGGTACCGAGTCATCCCCATTCCCCTAGGCGAGTCATCTATATAAAAAAAAATTAGATAATATCATGATTAGTGGGAATGTGTTATGAAGCTTTTATGTTAATGGCATTAACCACACTCTCTGGTTATTGTTCACCAATGTGTTTGTGAGATGATTAAAAGGCACTTAGTGCAGAAATTCAGCATAGCCTATATTTCTATTTCCCATATTTCAGATTTAGTGCTGAAATTCAAGAAAGGCCATATTAGTAAGTGCTTTATCGTCATCTCAAACACATTACTAACAATAACCAGAAAATGGCCAATCCTTTAAAGTTTTGGAAGAATTTACTTTAAAGTTTGTCACCCCTTATATCCTAAAATAATAAATAAACAGCAACTGCTTTTCTAACAGACTGACACATCCAGAAGAGTTCCTTTTTCAGCAGTCATCTCATTATCTTAACAAGCAGGATTACAACGAGAGAACAGAAACCACCATTAACAGTAGGTAGTGTCACAGATCACTTATTCCCCCTTCCTGCATGATGATATCTGCATGTCACTAAACATGAGAACATGTATAGAAACTCTCCCAAGGAAATGGAGCCCCCTATAATGTCTTATATATATATATATATATATATATATATATATATATATATATATATATATGTAAAGGGAGGTGTCCTAGGTTGTACATGTATATATGTATCTGCATGCTAGCCATGCTTGCAGATAAGTATACATGTATATATTGGCCTCACATCTCCCTATGTGTTTCAGTCTGTTTGCTGCTGCTGGGGGAGGATCAACAGAATGTCCAGCCATGTACTAAAACAGGTTTGGCTGGACATGAACAAAGACCTTAGCCAGTGGGCAGGGAATAATACCTCATTTCCTGTGCTGGACTTAAAACCCCAGAGCCCACATGTGCTATGCCCCTTTTGGACTCTTGGAGGCCATGGACACAACACATGGCTGAGTATCTCTCTTCCCCTGTAACTCTTTACTTACTAGCCCTACATACCCTGTACTAACACTCCTAGATATTGATATCCTTGTATCTGTATACTGTATATATAGGGAAAGTTAGTATAGTTGGGTGGGCCGTATGAGTGATTAGGAAACATGGGTGGAAAATAGGTAATTGGGAATTGTATATTGTTATTATTATTGTGTACTGTGTTAGTGGGATAAATAGTAGTATATTAACTGTAGACTTTTGTGTAATAAATACCTTTTATTAGCACACGGTTTTGTCTCAGTTGGTATATAGTATAAGGCACAGATAACGTTAGTGGATATTAATCATTAATAGTCAAGTTTGATGTTAATAGTTAATATTGGACCTCAATGAGGTGTAGGAGAGTTCCCCCATTAATTACTGATATTTTTGGAGGGAAATCTCTTCCTTTAACAATATATATATATATATATCTATATCTATATCCCATGTTCATATCTCCATAAATGTACAGAAAACAAAATATAATCATCTGCAATCAGTAATACAGATTATAAAATTTGTATTATTACAATCTGGTTTCAATTAGTTTAAAAAATGTATGTGACTCATTCCCTTGAAGAAAAATAAAGAATTATATACCTAAAAAGAGTATTGGATATTTTAAGAACTTTTAATAGCTTACAGCAGAGTAGGGCCCGGACAAAAGAGTCTACCTTGTCGTGGTGGTGGCTTAAAAAATCCTTTTGGCCAAAACGCAAATTGCCTCTTCAGAGAAAAAGAGGACTTGTACTCTATAGCGCC
Organism: Phyllobates terribilis; assembly: GCF_046119375.1. Classification (NCBI taxonomy): domain Eukaryota; kingdom Metazoa; phylum Chordata; class Amphibia; order Anura; family Dendrobatidae; genus Phyllobates; species Phyllobates terribilis. The sequence goes on from NW_027362762.1 coordinate 879,089,049, forward strand.
ACCTATTGGAAGTAGCAATCCTACAAGTTACAATCAACCCTTTAACAAGTCATGCAATATGACTTAGGATAAAAGCCAAATCAGAATCTCAATTTGCAGACACGGTGTTTCGGGCTGTTGGCCCTCGTCAGTGCAAAGTATGAGAACTGATTTGGCTAGGTGAGAGGCTCTGGACTGAGGTCTAAGGGGTAGCGTTTCTCCTTATGGAGAGTGACACACCAGCTCTGGCACGTCAAGGTAAGGAGGCTTATTCGCCATGCAATGCTCCTCTGGGAAATTGAATATGCAAATTGCCTCTTCAGAGAAAAAGAGGACTTGTACTCTACAGCGCCACCTATTGGAAGCAGCAATCCTACAAGTCACAATCAACCCTTTAACGAGTCATGCAATATGACTTAGGATAAAAGCCAAATCAGAATCTCAATTTGCAGACACGGTGTTTCGGGCTGTTGGCCCTCGTAAGTGCAAAGTATGAGAACTGATTTGGCTAGGTGAGTGGCTCTGGCTGTTGGCTATGTATGTGATCTGGTGTTCGATGGGAACTGTTAATGTGTGATTGGTGAGGACGTGGTAGTGGAATTTTTCCAAGAGTGAGCGGTAGGACTGTGGGAGATTCTAGGGGTGGAGGCGGAAATGGGGTGGAGTCTCAAGGGGGCCTGAAAATTTTGTTAGTATGGGGCCCTGAAATTCCTGGTGGCAGCCCTGATGCAGCTGTGGTTTGCTATCACTCTTCCCTTTCTTATAAGTATGGCTGTCTGAACTGTAACAACTTCCAAGAATGTATAGTATTTATAAACTAGACCACTCCCCTTCTTCTAGATTCTCCTGTATACTCAATTATCACTCTATAGAGTGTAAATGCCCGGCCATTCCTCAATAACCCATCAATAAAACCAAAACCTCTCTGCAGTGCCAAGCAGAGGTGATATGCACTACAATTACAGTATAAAATATATGCAAAGCAAATTACCTCTTAAAATAAAATAGAGTACAAATTATAATAAAGGAATTCATTATTCAGAAAGTGCTAGCATCACCTTCAACACTGCTATAAAAGCTTGAGCTTAAATGGAGTATCCTCTAGTACTGTGATAAACCCATCTAAACCTATTACCATGCCTTCAAAGCATGAAAGCGAAGAACACACTTTGAATTACATACTTGCTAATAGTCCCTCTTTTAATGTAACATGCCGTCCCACAAATAGTAATGAAAAAAGTAGGGGCTCAACGAAGCCACCGCAAAACTTGCTTTTCTGGGACATTTCTCAATATTACATTTACATTGCAAGTATGGGATTGTGAGCAAAATGCATGCCTACCCTGGAGTGACTGACACACTTATTTTACAATATACAGTGGCATGTAAAAGTTTGGGCACCCCTGGTAAAAATTACTGTTATTGTGAACAGTGATGAAATGATCTCTAAAGGGCCTAAAGTTAAAGATGACACATTTCCTTTGTATTTTAGCCAGAAAATAAATAAATATTATATATATATATATATATATATATATAATATCTATATATATATAATTGTCTTATCCCGTCTGTCTTTCTGTCTGTCTGTCCAGGAAATCCCGCGTCACTCATTGGTCCGGCAGCGGCCAATCAGCGACGCGGGATTTGAGAAAAAGATGGCAGTCGTTAGCGGCTCATCTGCAGGACGGAGGTCAGCGGCGATGCAGTCGGGAGATGAGGCGGCGCGAGGCGCTCATCTCCCGGCCGCTAGCAGCAGAAGGACCCCGACTGGCGCCGGCGCCGCTGACCTCCATGCGGCTCGGGTGTCATGGGAGGACCGGGGAGCAGCGCTGCCGGTCGGGATACTTCTGCTGCGAGCAGCCGCTCATCTCCCGGCTTCTCGCAGCGGAAGTAGCCGCTCAGGCAGCGACGCTCCCCGGTCCTCACCAATACGATTCGCTGATTGGTCGCTGTGCTGATTGGTCGCGGCCGCTGCCCGCGACCAATCAGCGATTTTGGCGCCACATTTAAACAGCGGCCGCGACCAATCAGCGATCTTTTCGCCACATTTAAACAGTGCTGTGCTGATTGGTCGCGGACGCTGCCCGCGACCAATCAGCGAGATTGCCGCCAAATTTAAACACCGCTCTGCTTATTGGTCGCGGCCGCCAGCCGACCGCGACCAATCAGCATTATGTGCACCAAATTTAAACACCGCTTAGCTGATTGGTCGCGGTCGCCGGCCGCGACCAATCAGCATTATTGGGGCCAAATTTAAACACCGCTTTGGTGATTGGTCGCGGTCGCCGGCCGTGACCAATCAGCATTATTGGCGCCAAATTTAAACCCCGCTCTGCTGATTGGTTGCGGCCGGCAACCGCGACCAATCAGCGATTTTGGCGCCAAATTTAAACAACGTTCTGTTGATTGCGCCCGGTCGGCTGCATACATATTCTAGAATACACGATGCGTTAGAATCGGGCCACCATCTAGTATATATATATATACAGTGATGGCCAAAAGTATTGGCACCCTTGCAATTCTGTCAGATAATACTCAGTTTCTTCCTGAAAATGATTGCAATCACAAATTCTTTGGTATTATTATCTTCATTTAATTTGTCTTCAATGAAAAAAACAAAAAGAATTGTCCTAAAGCCAAATTGGATATAATTCCACACCAAACCTAAAAAAGGTATTGGCACTGTTTGAAAAATCATGTGATGCTTCTCTAATTCGTGTAATTAACAGCACCTGTAACTTACCTGTGGCACCTAACAGGTGTTGGCAATAACTAAATCACACTTGCAGCCAGTTAACATGGATTAAAGTTGACTCAACCTCTGTCCTGTGTCCTTGTGTGTACCACACTGAGCATGGAGAAAAGAAAGAAGACCAAAGAACTGTCTGAGGACTTGAGAAAACAAATTGTGAGGAAGCATGAGCAATCTGAAGGCTACAAGTCCATCTCCAAAGACCCGAATGTTCCTGTGTCTTCCGTGCGCAGTGTCATCAAGAAGTTTAAAGTCCATGGCACTGTGGCTAACCTCCCTAGATGTGGACGGAAAAGAAAAATTGACTAGAGATTTCAACGCAAGATTGTGCGGAGGGTGGATAAAGAACCTCGACTAACATCCAAACAAGTTCAAGCTGCCCTGCAATCCGAGGGTACAACAGTGTCAACCCGTACTATCCGTCAGCGTCTGAATGAAAAGGGACTGTATGTTAGGATACCCAGGAAGACCCCACTTCTTACCCCGAGACATAAAAAAGCCAGGCTGGAGTTTGCCAAAACTTACCTGAGAAAGTCTAAAACGTTTTGGAAGAATGTTCTCTGGTCAGATGAGACAAAAGTAGAGCTTTTTGGGAAAAAGCATCAACATAGAGTGTACAGGAAAAAAAAAAAGAGGCATTCAAAGAAAAGAACACGGTCCCTACAGTCAAACATGGTGGAGGTTCCCTGATGTTTTGGGGTTGCTTTGCTGCCTCTGGCACTGGACTGCTTGACCGTGTGCATGGCATTATGAAGTCTGAAGACTACCAACAAATTTTGCAGCATAATGTAGGGCCCAGTGTGAGAAAGCTGGGTCTCCCTCAGAAGTCATGGGTCTTCCAGCAGGACAATGACCCAAAACACACTTCCAAAAGCACTAAAAAATGGTTTGAGAGAAAGCACTGGAGACTTCTAAGGTGGCCAGCAATGAGTCCAGACCTGAATCCCATAGAACACCTGTGGAGAGATCTCAAAATGGCAGTTTGGAGAAGGCACCCTTCAAATATCAGGGACCTGGAGCAGTTTGCCAAAGAAGAATGGTCTACAATTCCAGCAGAGCATTGTAAGAAACTCATTGATGGTTACCGGAAGCGGTTGTTCGCAGTTATTTTGGCTAAAGGTTGTGCAACCAAGTATTAGGCTGAGGGTGCCAATACTTTTGTCTGGCCCATTTTTGGAGTTTTGTGTGAAATGATCAATGATTTGATTTTTGTTTCATTCTCTTTTGTGTTTTTTCCTTGCAAGCAAATTAAATGAAGATAATAATACCAAAGAATTTGTGATTGCAATCATTTTCAGGAAGAAACTGAGTATTATCTGACAGAACTGCATGGGTGCCAATACTTTTGGCCACCACTGTATATATTTGTTTTTCCTCTTTTACATTTTAAAAATTACAAAAAGGAAAATGGGCCGATGCAATAGTTTGGGCACCCTTGGAGATTTGTGTGCTGAGATAACTTTGCCCAAAGTCTCAGACCTTAATTAGCCTGTTAGGGTTATGGCTTGTTCACTATCATTGTTAGGAAAGGTCAGGTGATGCAAACTTCTCAGCTTTATAAAAACACAGCCTCCTCTAACCTTGCGCCAAAAAACACCAGCCATGGGTTCTTCTAAGCAGCTGCCTAGTACTCTGAAAATAAAAATGATGGAGGCCCACAAAGCAGAAGAGGGCTATAGAAGATAGAAAAGTGTTTTCAAGTTGCCCTTTCCTCAGTTCGAAATGTAATTAAGAAATGGCAGTTAACAGGAACAGTGGAGGTCAACATAAGGTCTGGAAGTCCAAGCTAAATTTCAGTGAGAGTTGTTCATAGTATTGCTAGAGAGGCAAATCAGAACCCCCGCATAACTGCAAAAAACCTTCAGAAAGATTTATCAGACTCTGGAGTTGTGGTACATTGTTCAGAGACACCTGCACAAATATGGACTTCATGGAAGAGTCATCAGAAGAAAATCTTTCCTAAGTTCTCATCATAAAATTCAGTGTCAGAAGTATGTAAAAGGACATCTAAACAAGCCTAATGCATTTTGGAAACAAGTCCTGTGGACTGATGAGGCTAAAATAGAACTCTTTGGCCCAAGTGATCAAAAGTATGTGTGGAGAAAAAAAAGGCACAGAATTTCAGGAAACAAACATCTTGCCAACCATTAAGCATGGTGGTGGATCAATCGTGCTTTGGGGTTGTGTTGCAGCCAATGGCACTGGGAATATTTCACGGCTAGAGGGAAGAATAGATTCAATGAAATTTCAACAAATTCTTGATGCAAACAGAACACCAACTGTAAAAAAACTGGAGTTGAAAAGAGGATGGCTTCTACAAATGGATACTGATCCTAAGCACAATTCAAAATCCACAATAGACTACCTTAAAAGGCGCAAGCTGAAGGTTTTACAATGGCCCTCACTGTCCCCTGATCTGAATATCATTGAAAATCTGTGGCTAGACCTCTAAATAGCAGTGCATGCAAGATAACCCTGAAATCTCACAGAACTGAAGAAATTTTCCCAAGAAGAATAGATGAAAATCCCTCAAACAAGAATTCAAAGACTCTTGGCTGGCTACAAAAAAGCTGTAATACTTTCAAGGGGGGAGGGGGCTACTAGGTACTAACCATGCAGGGTGCCCAAACTCATCTGCCCTGTTTCATTTTTGTAAGTAATTTTTAAAATGTAAAAGATAAAAATCTATATATTTTTTTGCCTAAAATACAAAGGAAATGTGTCATCTTTAACTTTAGGCTTTTTAGAGATAATTTAATCTTCAACTTGATTAACTGCTCAGAAAAACAGTAATTTTGACCAGGGGTGCCCAAACATTTACATGCCACTGTAGAAGGATACAGTATAATTGTGGACTTCCCGAATCGTTAGTAGACACCTAAGCAATTTGAGGCTCGGGCTGGTGCTTGGTTCCATATACTTTATAATGCTGAGTAAGCCAAGAAGATATACATTTGCATAAAAATAGATACAAATCAGTCATTTGGACAAAAAGGAAATCTATTGGAGGTTGCAGTCATAGTTCTCCTCCAAATACTTGATGACAATTTACAAATCTGAATAAAACCTGGGACTGAGATCCAGCAGGGAATAAATTTGTTGTGATAAAAAGCCAGAATAAAGGATTGTGTCTCAGTCACATACCTTGTGTTATCGCATTTGAATAGCAATTTATACAACTTGTGGTGCAAAAAAAAAGGTTTTAATGTAATGAAATTCAATTTTCTATGATTTACAATTTAAGTATTGATTAATGTTAGCATTAATCCAAATTAATACTTGTCAGTTCTATATTGTACTAGTTTACTTATACATTACCTGGTAAAACATGTTAATCAGTGTTGCTTCCGGACAGGATTTAGAATATGACGCCATACGTTATGATGCTGAATCCATTAGACACAGTCCTCATTGCATCCTCTTGGCTTCTTTGCTCACAGTAATTGAAGTCTCCAGTTACTTATACGAACGTTAGTTCTGTTTCATCCATATGTTACTAATGTTCCATTTTATGGTTAAGATTATATAATATATTATTTGGCTCTGTATAGGAACAATAGTGAAAATTAAGGGGAGTTAGAAAAGGTTTTATATATATACAATGTTCAGCATAAATGAGTTTGAAAGGTAAGATTTAATTCAATATCACACTGAACACAAGAACAATTTCCAAAACTGTGACAAGACAGAGTTTCATAGAACATTGTTTAACCCATAACTTGGAAGTAAATTTCATGATATAACTTTAATTAGAAAATCTTCAGTTTTCCTCAAATTAGTTCATGCAAAAATGAGTACACCGCACATCAAAAACCACTACATCTAGTATTTTGTATGACCGCCATGATTTTTAAGGACAGCACCAAGTCTTTTAGGTATGGAATGAACACGTTGTTGACATATTGCAACATCTTTTTATATTCTTCAAGAATAGCCTTTTTTAAAGCCTGGATGCTGGATGGAGAGTGATGCTCAACTTGACTCTTCTGAATTCCCGATACAGTGGCTTGCGAAAGTATTCAACCCCCTTGGATTTTTACCTATTTTGCTACATTACAACCTGTGTTTAAATATTTTTGTAATACAATTTGTATGTGATACACCGGCACTAAATAGTCTAAGTTGGTGAAGTGAAGTGAGAAAGTTATAGGCATAATTTTAATTTACGGGATCATATAACCCAAAATTGGTAATTGCATATGTATTCACCCATTTTGCGATGAAGCCTCTAAAAATTTCTGGTGCAAGCAATTACCTTCATAAGTCACATGCTTAATTAAAGGAAGTCCACCTGCGTGCAATCTAAGTGTTACATGGTCTGTCAGTATATACACACCTTTTCTGAAAGGCCACAGAGTCTGCAACACCATTACACAAGAAGCACCACTAACCAAACAACACCATGAAGAATCTCCAAACAAGTCAGGGACAAAGTTGTTGAAAAGTACAAAATAGGGTTAAGTTATAAAACAATATCCCAATCTCTGATGATACTCCGGAGCACCATCAAATCCATTATCATCAAATGAATAGAACATGGTATCACAACAAACCTGACAAGAGAGGGTCGCCCACCAAAATGCTCAGCCTGGCCAAGGAGGGCATTAATCAGAGAGGTAGCACAGAGACCAAAGGTAACCCTGAAGGAGCTGCAGATTTCCCAATCAGAGACTGGAGTATCTGTCCATACGACCACAAAATGGCATACACTCCATAGAGGTGGCCTTATGGAAGAGTGGACAGAAAAAAAGCCTTTATTTACACACAAAAATTGTAAGACTTGTTTTGAGTTTACCAAAGACATGTAGGAGACTCCCCAAAGGTATGGAGGAAGGTGCTGTGATCAGAGGAGGCACACCAAAGTAAACGCTATGTCTGGCTCCAAACAAACACATCTCATCACCCCAAGAACACCATCCCCACAATGAAACATGATATTGGCAGCATCATGCTCTGGGGATGTTTTTCAGCAGCAGAGATAGGGAAAATGGTCTGAGTCGAGGAAAAGATGGATGGTGTGAAAGGTTGGTTCACGTTCCAACAAGACAATGACCTAAAGTATACTGCTAAAGCAACACTCGAGTGGTTTAAAGAGAAACGTGTAAATGCTTTGAAGTGGCCTAGTGAAAACCTCTCCACGATGAACAGACAGGATGAAGTTGATGTGGGTTGTACCCTCAGTAGCGCAGGCCACCATCTTCTGTTCCTCCTCCTTCTCAGCCTCCTCCTCCACATTATCACCCAATCCACGCTGAGAAGATGAGATGAGGCTGGGCTGGGAAGTATCACCCTGTGCACTTTCTTCCTCCATATTCACCTGGTCGACATGCAAAGTTTCCTCTGTAATTGTGAGCAGCGAGCATTTGAGTAGAAACAGAAGTGGGATGGTATACCGATTGTGGCGTCATCGCCGCTTTGATGCCTCTAAGTTTTGTAGAACCTCACAGATGTCAGACATCCTTGCCCACTCATCGATTGTTATATGTGGAGGCTGACCTGAATACCAACGGACATGTTGTAGATGGTATTCAACTAAGGCCCTCTGCTGCTCACAAAGCCTTGCCAACATATGTAATGTGCAGTTCAAGCGCATGGTCACATTGCACACCAGTTGGTGAGCTAGCACTTGCAAGTGCTGCTGAATTGCCAGGCCGGTGGCAGCTGTAGCTGACTTGCGGAAATGGGCGCACACGAGGCATGCCTTCACGAGTAGCTCAGGTAAATCTGGGTAGGTTTTCAGAAACCGCTGAACCACTAAGTTGAGCATGTGGTCCAGGCATGGTATGTGTGCGAGCATGGCAAGCTTCAGAGCGACCACCTGGTTATGGCCATTATCACTCACAACCATGCCTGGTTACACCTGATGAAGGCAATTCAGCCGAAATGCGCTGTGTTTACATTTTATTACGTTTTTTAAATTTGTCATATTTTATCTAGAAACCTTTTGTTAGGGTTTTAAAATTAAAAATGTTAAATCCATCCATACCTCCAGATCCTCAGGTCATCTAAGTGGAAGCGCCTTATAGCCTGGTCTTCTGTTTCTTTGTTCAACTATGCCTGGTTGTAGGTTCAGCGGTGAAAGCCACAGATCTGTCTGGTCTGTTATACCTTTCAACAACTCTATGGCGGTGTGCTGTTTGTCACCTAAACAAAATAGTTTCAGCAGAGCCTGTTGCTGCTTCATGGAGTCAGTGCTTTCATCTTGCGACTGATATATAACGTTCCCCCTGTGTACCGTAAGGGAAATGTAGCGTCCCTGGCCATTAGCACTTGTTCACGTGTCATTAAGTGGACCTTCCCAGTAACTGCATTCATCAGTGCATTGGTGATGTTATGGGACACGAACTAGTGTAAGGTAGGGACAGTGGCGGCTGGTGACCAGGTGTCGAGGGACAGCTGCCGCCATGAGGTTGCGGAAAGCCTCAGTGTCCAAAAGACTAAACGCAACATTTCCAGGGCAAGCGATCTGAAAATGTGCCCATTTAGTGTTTGAGCCTGCGAGTGGGTGGTTTGGGTATTTTCTCTTGCGTTCCAAGGCCTGCGATAGGGATAGCTGAACTCTGCACTGGGACAAGGAATTGGACATTGTATGCTTATGGTGTTAGCGAATGTGCAACAACAGGTGCAGGGCGTTACACATCCGCGCCTGCATCATGGACAGGGGATTGGCATGCATGTAGCACAGAGGAAGAGGCAGTGGTGTCACCCACAGACATTGATTGTGGACCCAGGCATTTGGTCCACCTAGTCGGGTGCTTTGATGATGTGCCTCAGCATGCTGGTGTGGGTCAGGCCCCAGCTGATCTTGGTATGGCACAACTTGCAAATGACTACTCGTTGCTCGTCCGCACTTTCTTTAATAAAGTGCCAGACTGGGGAACACCTAACTCTTAGCCTGGGAACTTGCCTCGTGTGGGTGCTCTGGGGAACAGTTGCCCGCCTTCTCCCTCTGGCCACCCCACTGCCTCTTCCAGCCTGTTCCGGTGCTGCAGATCCCTCTACCTCTGCGCTACTGGCCTTGCTCTACATGGCACCTTCCCAAGTTGGGTCAGTGACTCCATCGTCCACCACCTCGTCTTCTACTTCTGCACTTCACTCCCCCAACTTGTTGACTTAACAATATCACTTGTTGGCAACTGTGTCTCATCATCATCTACCTCTTGAGACACTAATTGCTGTTCCCCACTGTCGTTGTCTTCTGACTATGGCTGCTCAAATATTTGGGCATCACTTCACACAAGCTACTCATGCCCCTTGTGACAGGGTCACTGTAAATGTATGTGAGGGGAGATATGCATCACGAAGATTGCCATCTTCCGTGCTGTGAAACCCATAAGTTCCTCTCTCTCTAGCATGTTATGTGCTAAGGGGTTAATTTGCCTTGACAGGATTGGGGTTTTTGTGAATGGTTGTAAGAGATATGCAGGATGGCCACTCACCATATCTTCACCTCAAGGGTGTGGTTAGGCAAGTTAAATGTCTGACCGCTTAGTTTTTTTCTCTATTGTGTGTTTGGAGACAAGGGAGTCTTCTGTCTGAAGCTTCAGTGGGAGCTGAAGTTTACTATAATCTGAGCAGGTGGATCCCATATGCATATGGACTATGCTATAAGTTATCTTTTGTTTTGCTGTTATGCCAGAAAGGCTCTGTTTATTTTGTTGAACCTGCTGTGGTTTATTCTGTGTTGAAATAAACCAGCAGACGAAAACGTTCCTGTGTGTACCTCTGAGAGCAGCCGAGTGAGCCAATCTATCACAGTTGGTGTTTTGAATGCGGCAGCATTCCAGTAACATGTGTAGCTGCTACAGGAAACGTTATATGTCTTGGGTGAAGGCCCCCAGCAGGCAAGGGACATCTTGCAGCATGGAGGATATAATTAAACACTTGGTCCAGACGCAGCAACAGCAGGAGATGAACAGGCTGTTGCTACAGCAAATACAACAGCACCAGCAGGAGCAGTAGCAAGCGCCATCCATGACAGGATGACCGTTCCACTTCCAAGTCTGGCTGATGACTCCCACGTCCGGAAGGCGGCAAGATGGGCCATGCAGAAAATGACCTTGGGGATGATGTGGAAGCCTTTCTCACAGTTTTCGAGCAGGTGGCTGATTGGAAGAAACTTCCACCAGAGCAGTGGGCGGAGGTGATGGCGCCATATTTGACAGAGAAACCCCAAAAAGCATATTATGACTTAGCACTACAGGATGCTAAGGAATACGGCAAGTTAAAGATTGTAATCTTGGCACACCTGGGAGTAACTATAATATGGAAGTAACGCCTGGATGAGAGTCCAAAGAGTCCACCACTGGGTGTATGCTGGCGATAACTCCATCGCTCGCAGATGTTTGACTTGTTACATTTAGTCCAAAAGTGGTTGCATCCAGAGTCTTCAACTCCTGCCGAGATGATCGAGCGTATGTTGATGGTCAGATTCATCCTCTCCCTTCCTAGGCCAGTGCAGACATAGGTTGCCCAGGGTGACCCTCGGAACGTGGATGACCTCGTTGGCCTAGCAGAGAGGTACCAGATTGTCGAGAAATCCCTAAGGAAACCAGACATCATCACTTCCCCATACTCGAATACCCAAAGGGAATCAGGCTCACCACATGGGAAGTCTAGAGTCACAAATGGGGGGGTGTCTCAATCCCGCTGAGGGTTCCGCAAAGGCTGTTGTTAAGGACGTGGTCTGTTGGCGATGTCACAATCCTGGACACATAGCCGCCCGGTGTCATGTGTCCCCTGAACCAGTAGACTGCAGCCTAGACTGGCGTTGTTCCTATTACACCTATCTGGCCAGCAGTGTGGACTGTCAACCCGGCGAGGGGCCGCAGGCATGTCCCGTATCAATTAATGGGGTAATGGTGCTTGGACTGATGGACTCAAGAAGTCTGGTATCCCTGATCAGTGCTACACTTCCTCACCAGTTTATCCCTGCCAAATTTGCGAGCGTACACTGCATACACTGAGATGCCAAGGACTACCCTGTGGCCCAAGTAACCGTGGGAACAGACTGTGGTGCCCAGTCCCATAAGGTCGGGGTAGTCAAGTACTTGATTCATCCAGTCATATTGGGTTTGGGATTTTGCCTTGTTTTGGGATTTGTGGGAAAAGGGGGTCGTACCAAGTGTCTCGGACAAAAGCCAGATCTCTCGGGAAGAAACTCTATAGAAGACAATAATGGAGGCGTTTCCACTGTGTGTCCTTGTCGGAGAGGAGGACTAGACGGTGACAGTGGAGTCCAACCTTCCTGAGTTAAAAGTGTCCGGAGAGAACTTTGGGCTGCTCAAATTAGGGACCTTACTTTAAAGGAGACGTTTGACAAAGTGATCGTCTGTAATGAGGTTGCTCAAGAGCCGGGGGCAGACACCAAATTCCCACACTTTGCGGTTAATAAGGAGTTATTGTATAAGGTGACCAAACTGAGGAATGGTGAGATAGTGGAGCAGCTGTTGGTTCCAGGACCCTACCGGAGGAGGGTGTTAGACATCGCCCATTTGTATGTTTTGGGGGGACATCTGGGGGTCGAGAAAACTGAGGAGAGAATAATGCGGAGGTTCTATTGGCCTGGATGTTAATGAAAGATCCTAAATTATTATTGGTTGGTCCTGCCCTCCCTGCCAGATAACTGCTCCCTCTTCTCACTTCCGACGTCCCCAAGTCCCGTTACCTGTGATAGAGGCTCTATTTGAGAGGATTGCCATGGACCTAGTAGGTCCCTTAGTTAAGTCTGCATGGGGGCATCAATACATCCTCGTGTTCATGGACTATGCGACCCGGTACCCAGAAGTGGTACCACTAAGGAACTCTTCTGCCAAGAGTATAGCTCGGGAACTTGTCCACATTTTTGCCAGGACGGGCCTGCCAAAGGAGATCTTTACGGACCAGGGAACCCCCTTCATGAGCAAGGTGATGAAGGAGCTGAGTAAGATCCTCCAGATTGCCCAGCTGTGAACCTCAGTCTACCATCCACAGACAGATGGCCTAGTAGAGCATTTCAATAAGACCTTAAAGGTCATGCTCAAGAAGGTCATTGAGAAGGACAGTCGAGACTGGGACTATCTACTTCCATTTCTGGTCTACGCCATCAGAGAAGTTCCTCAGCCTCCACTGGCTTCTCTCCGTTTGAGCTCCTGTATGGTCGACATCCACAAGGGCTCCTAGACATTGCCAAGGAAACCTGGAAGCTGAGGTCACACCCCACTGGAGCATCATAGAGCACGTTGCCCAGTTGTAGGAGAGAATGGCGAAAGTGATCCCTATCGTGAAGGCTCATGTTCTCCAGGCATATGAGTAACAGGTAAGGGTATATAACCGATCAGTGAGGCTGAGGCATTTCCAGCCTGGGACCCGCGTGCTGGTGCTTATCCCCACAGTCGAGAGTAAGTTCCTAGCCAAGTGGCAAGGCCCATACGAGGTGGTGGAAAAACTGGGCGAGGTTATTTACAAGGTGTGTGGAATCACTTGTCTCCTGGGAGTTGCCATGGTTGGAGGAAGGAGGATAAGGGTGAGGATTATGTGGTCCAAACTTTTGGTTAGTGAGACTAGACCGTGTGCTGGGAAACATATTGAAAGCTTTATCTGCCATCCAACCAACCCCCTGTTCGCACTGTTCTGGCTTCAAGAGTTGTGTCCCGCGCCCCCCTGCAAAGTGGGACTGGAAGCTGGGTCTCGTGCATGAGTGGGTTTGTTGGCCTCTGGATGCACCATCAGCAGCACGTCCACTTCCCTGTTCCTTATTGCACGCCTTGCGCATTTTAAATTAGATATATATTTACAAGTGCTTCTCACTAAATTAGAATATCATCAAAAAGTTAATTTATTTCAGTTCTTCAATACAAAAAGTGGAACTCATTATATAGAGTCATTGCAAACAGAGTGATCTATTTCAAGTGTTTATTTCTGTTAATGTTGATGGTTATGGCTTACAGCCAATGTTAACACAAAAATCATTATCTCAATAAAATAGAATAATTAACAAAAAACACCTGCAAAGGCTTTGGATGCGTTTAAAAAGGTCCCTTAGTCTGTTTCAGTAGGCTCTACAATCATGGGAAAGACTGCTGACTTGACAGATGTCCAGAAGGCAGTCATTGACACACTCCACAAGGAAGGTAAGCCACAAAAGGCCATTGGTAAAGAAGCCAGCTGTTCACAGAGTGCTGTATCCAAGCATATTAATGGAAAGTTGAGTGGAAGGAAAATGTGTGGTAGAACAAGGTGCACAAGCAACCGGGATAACCGCAGCCTTGACAGGATTGTTAAAAAAAGGCCATTCAAAAATTTGGGGCAGATTCACAAGGAGTGGACTGCTGCTGGAGTCATTGCTTCAAGAGCCACCACACACAGGACGTATCCAGGACATGGGCTACAAGTGTTGCATTCCTTGTCAGGCCACTCATGACCAATAGACAACGCCAGAAGCGTCTTACCTGGGCCAAGGAGAAAAAGACCTGAACTGTTTGGGTAAGTGGTCCAAGGTGTAGTGTTGAGATGTAAGTAAATTTTGCATTTCATTTGGAAAACAAGGTCCCAGAGTCTGGAGGAAAAGTGGAGAGGCCACAATCCAAGCTGCTTGAGGTCTAGTGTGAAGTTTCCACAGTCAGTGATGGTTTGGGGAGCCATGTCATCTGCTGGTGTAGGTCCACTGTGTTTTATCATGACCAAAGTCAGCGCAGCCGTCTACCAGCAAATTTTAGAGCACTTCATGCTTCCCTCTGTCGACAAGCTTTTTGGAGATGAAAATTTAATTCTCCAGCAGGACTTGGCACCAGTCCACACTGCCAAAAGTACCAATACCTGGTTTAAAAACAACAGTATCACTGTGCTTGATTGGCCAGCAAACTCGCCTGACCTCTTGTCAAGAGGAAGATGAGAGACACCAGACCCAACAATGCAGACAAGCTGAAGGCTGCTATCAAAGCAACCTGGGCTTCCATAACAGCTCAGCAGTGCCACAGGCTGATCGCCTCCATGCCACGCCGCATTGATGCAGTAATTGATGCAAAAGGAGCCCGACCAAGTATTGAGTGCATTTACTCAACATACATTTCAGTATGCCAACATTTTGGATTTTAAAAACATTTTTCAAGCTGTTGTTATAAAGTATTCTAATTTACTGAGATGACTTCTGTGTTTTCATTGGCTGTAAGCCATAATCATCAACATTAACAGAAATAAACACTTGAAATAGATCACTCTGTTTGTAATGACTCTATATAATATGAGTTTGACTTTTTGTATTGAAGAACTGAAATTAACATTTTGATGATATTCTAATTTTGTGAGAAGCACTTGTATATGCCTGCAAACTTTCCAGTATTAATAGGGAAAAGAGAATATTTAGCCCTGACAAGGACTGTTGTTTTAACGGTGCCGCAGCAGTATAAAAGTACTGCAGTAGCAATATTAAATCCTGCCTAGATGCCTCTAATCCAAAACTATCCTTCCACTTAATGCAGGCGACAGCGGTTTTACTACAGAAAGGAAAATATTTAGCCCTGACATGGACTGCTGATTTAACGGTACAGCAGTGATGGACAGGTACTGCAATAGCAATGTTAAACCCTGACTATATTCCTGTTCTAAAATACGCTCTCATTCCTATAGCAACTCTCCCTAAACTGCTTCCTGAACACAGTGTGCCGAGCATTGCATCACATTGCATCTTATATAAGATCCCATGATGCGATGCGGCTGTTCAATCACAGTAATACCAGTATCCAACATGGCTACGGCATTACCATGTATGGCGGGCAATCCTCGCATGTTCATTGGCTGTCTGACAGGCGCTAAACATGTGGGGCGGGGACTCGAGCAGTGGCGATCACGCTCGCTCATCACTAGTGACAACTCTATATGTAGTAGATAACACAGGATTACCAGTGATGTCATAGCTCCCCCTGCCTTCACAATGACATTTATCAAGATTAGAGAATGACCAGTGTTTTTGCTATACTTAGTTTTTCACATCATTCCCTGCCAGATCTGCCAAAGTGGATGACGCATGGGCATGGCAATTCCTGCCTGACAAACCCTTCAAAAGCTACACCACCTTAGTGGCGAAATTTATGCCAGAAATGTACTCCAGTCTCTGACTTGTGTCACATTTCTGGCGAGACACAGCCCACTGATAAGATGCACCTAATTCATTAAGTGCTGTGTGCTTTCCAAACTAATTATGGCCCCATGCCCCTTCATTAAGATTGAAATCATTAGGGGCGGTTGTGCAACACCCGGGCCACGGCCACTGTGCAGTTGACGCAGCTGTGCTGTTCAGCTCCGCAACTCAGAGCATCCGGCCGCCAGGAGCGGGAATAGCTGATCGTCGGGGGTACTGGGTGTCGATTCCCCACCAATCAGATATTGATGACCTATCCTAAGGATAGACTATCAAAATAAAAGTCCTGGACAACCCTTTAAGTGATTATATAAAAATGCTAGGTTGATCGGGATCAGATTTCATTTAGTTAAAAATCCTTGTTTTATGTGCAATATTTTGTGACTGAAGATTGTATATTGGCAAATGTATGATTGTTATGCCTTTTGTCAAGCTTTGGCTCATATCTGCTAACTTCTTGTATTTTAGGTTATGGCGCTTCCACTCAATCCCGTACAACGACTCCCGTTGTTATCAGTTATGCTTCTTAGTCTGCTGAGTTATGGCAATGGAGGTGGCTACTATGGAATGAAACCATTACCTCCACAGATTCCACAATATCAGCCTATGGGACAGCAAATGCATCACATGCCGATGGGAAAAGATGGCACACCAATGGGACATATTGGAAAGGAGAAGGCACACATGCCACATTATGGAAAGGACATACCTCAAATGCCAATGTTTGGCAAAGATATGATGCCAAGAAAAGATGGAAAAGGTATATATATTCTGAATGTTAAAGGGTTCCTATCACCATAAATATGTAATTTTAAAACTGATGTACACGGACGAGCAAAAGGGTCCATATCTCACCATTTCAGGCTCCACATCTCCACATCTCACCATCCACTACTGCTTCGAACGTGAGACTACCATAATTTTATAGACAATCATCTTGGCTATCTCTTACATAAATTTGACTTGCAACTATTTTGCATTTGATTAGTTATGCAGATTCAGGTCATGTCACTGCATTGTTACTGTTTTTCTCCTGGTGGTGGAAAAATCTTTTTCTTCCTGTATACTACAAAATACAACCTGTTCTCACATTCCCTAATAGCTCAGTGTGTTATTAGGTTGATTCCCAAGTGAAAGGTCACTGGTTCGAATCGAGGAGCAGCCATGAAGAAGATTTCCCAAGAAAAGAGAAACAGCATCATCCAGATCATTGATAGCGGTCTCTCGGCAAAGAAAATTGCCAAACTGCATCATGTGATTGCCATGACAGTTAGAAGAATATGAAATAAAGTCCATCCATCCATTCAAAATCCAAGAGGTAGACATTCAAGTCAACAAGTCGGCTCTTCACAAGGTCTATCAGTTCAGGTGCGACAAACACGGCAGTGGAGGTGACTCATATGCTTTGTGATAGTGAGATCACAGATGTCCATGCAAGCACCATGTGATGCACGTTACACAAGTCTGGAATGGTGACCCGAAAAAAGGTGAAGAAGCCTCGACTTCAATATCGTCATAAGAAGCATCAGCTCGAGTTTGCAAAAAAAAAACACGAAAAATGGACAGTGGAAGATTGGAAACTGGTGATTTGGAGCTATGAGACGAAAATCTATAGACTAGGCTCTGATGGGTGCAAATGGGCCTGGAAGAAACAAGGAAAAAAGGGACTAACGGATCGAGAAATTGAAGGAACTGTCAATTTCGGTGGAGGAAGCCTGATAAGGGGTTGTTTCACAGTTGGATACTTGTCCAAGATTGATGGTGGTCTCAATGCTGAGCTATATGTGAGTATCCTACAAGATGTGTTACTTTGTACTGTGGGTATGAAGAGGATGACAGTGTTCCAGCAGGACAACGACCCAATCATACGTTGAGATTGGCGAAGAAATGGTTCAATGACAATGAAGTAGAGGTGCTGTATTGGTCCCCACAGTCCCCAGACCTCAACCCAATTGAACACTTGTGGGTAGAGTTGAAGAAAAAGCTCTATACATATTCAAGTGAGTCAACCAGTATGCAGCGACTTTGGGAATGTGTAGAAGAGACCTGTGCTCAGATTTCAGTCGAGACATGCTTGAATCTGATTCGGAGCATGTCAGTGTTGAAAGCGAAAAGGTGGATTTACAAAATACTGACAAAATCATAAAAATTTATATTTTTAAGAGAAAAACAATAACAATGCTGTGACATGACAAGAAAATGCATAAATAATCATATGTTAAATAGTTGCAAGTCAAATTTATGTATGAGATAGCCAAGGTGATTGTCTATAAAATGATGGTAGTCTCATGTTCGAAGCAGTAGTGGATGGTGAGATATGGAGCCTGAAAGTCAAAAGTTCAAAACATTGTTACCCTTTTGCTCATCAGTGTAACACTATTTTCATCAAAAAAAGTGAAAACCATCCCACCGCAACAAGGTGTACCCAGTTGGGACAGTCATATCTTCGAGTATTAAAACCTCATCTTGTGCCAAGTGACCTCAATGTAAATAAGGGCAAAGCAGGACACGGATTTGAGTGTTCAGTCACCTGGCCATGGAAAGCTTTATAAATTAAATGCCTAGTTAAAAAAAGGGACAAGCCCCTTTTTTGTACAAAGTACAAGAAATTACAGCAAAACCAAAGAAATGAGCCAGAACATAAGTCGGCATACGTGCAATCTATAGAGTATGTTCACACTGAAGCTATTTCACAGACAAAACCCAAGAAAAAAACAAAATGAGCATGTACTCTGTAGTAAGTAAATTGTAATCGTAAATGTAAACAACATAGGGTACTTAACAGTATTTTGATCAAAAAAGCGTAAAAGCCATCCCACTGTGACAAGGTGTACCCAATTGGGACAGTCATATCTTCTGGTATTAATACCTCACCTTGTGTCAAGTGACCTTAATGTAGATGAGGGCAGAGCAGGACACGGGTCTGACTGTTTAAACACTCCAAAACACAGTCCACACCACGCAAGTAGTCGCAACTGGCCGCAAGCAGTTTTATTGGTTCCATATATAAATCAGCAAAAGTAAAGCACAAATGTAAATCGTAACTCACTAGAGCTGAGCTAAGTGCACAGCTCCAAACCAAACAATTGCTTTACTTACTGCAGTTTCCAAGGAGCGCAGCGAGCCACCAGCTTGTGGACTCTTTGCCCTTTTATAGCATACCAGAGCATTTTAGGAGATTAGCCACAATTATCGCGAAAATTTGTAGCAGGGAAATACAGTTTCTTGCTACTAAACTCCCTGGCTAGTTTATTTTCGTAGTATCAGACAAAAACCTAGGGAAAATGTACACACCATCAAACACTTTTTCCTTGGTACTGTTACACTATATATACCCCAACTATCATGGGTCTTTAATAGTATTGTTCTTTTTCATGTGAGCCAAAGACAGCTTTTGGACTTCCATAAGCTCCAGAGCCCAGGTGCGACTGGAATCCATGCAACCAGTATAGTTACACCCCTGCTGGGAGGAGTATGGTGAGGCCAAGCTTTAGATATCCTTTTAATGCTTAAAATATAACAATGATTCCTTTTAGACATTTTTCATATGCATCAAATGCTACAAGAAACCTCAAACTTTACTAAAATATAACGGTGCAGAAAGTTAACTCAGCACAACAAAATCATTGAATTTATATTATTAGGTGTCAAATCACACTCTTCTCAGTCAGGATTTCTTTCTGCATCACATCTTTGTCATTTGAAAAATGGCTACATCTAAATTACTTTTTACTTTTTGTGCCACAATTGGAAAAGTTGATAAAGTGGGAGAGGTTTATGAGGTGGGGGCATGGCTAACAACTTTTAAACCGATGTAAGCCCAAAACCTAAAAATCTACAGTACTGATTGCATTTTTATTTTAGACCTGTCTGATGTACCCCTTATTTATAACAATACATGTGTAAATGTGTGTAAAATCTGTGTAAATTTGTTCCAGTGTACTCCAGCTAGTTAAGGAATATGTCCCATAACTTATTTTTTCTACAGTCATGGCCAAAAGTATTGAGAATGAGACAAATAGTAATTTTTCCAAAGTTTACTGCTTCATTTTTTGTAATGGCAATTTGCATATACTCCTAAATGTCAAAGAGTGATCCGCTTAACAGCAATTACTGTACTTGCAAAGTCAATATTTGCCCAGAAAATGAACTTTAACCCCCAAAAAACATTTCAGCATCATTGCAGTCCTGCCTTAAAAGGAGCAGCTAACATCGTTTTAGTGATTGATCTATTAAAACAGGTGTGGGTGTTGATGAGGACAGGGCTGGCGATCAATCAGTCATGATTAAGTAAGAATGACATCACTGGACACTTTAAAAGGAGGCTGGTTCTTGGTATCATTGTTTCTCTTCAGTTAACCATGGTTATTTCTAAAGAAACACGTGCAGCCATCATTGCACTGCACAAAAATGGCCTAACAGGGAAGAGTATCGCAGCTACAAAGATTGCACCTCAGTCAACAATCTATCGCATCATCAAGAACGTCAAGGAGAGAGCTTCCATTGTTGTCAAAAAGGCTCCAGGGCGCCCAAGAAAGACCAGCAAGCGCCAGGACCGTATCTTAAAACTGTTTCAGCTGCAGGATCGGACTACCAGCAGTGCCGAGCTTGCTCAGGAATGGCAGCAGGCTGATGTGAGTGCTTCTGCACGCACTGTGAGGCGGAGACTCTTTGAGCAAGGGCTGGCTTCAAGGAGGGCAGCAAAGAAGCCACTTCTCTCCAGAAAAAACATCAGGGACCGACTGATATTCTGCAAAAGGTACAGGGAGTGGACTGCAGAGGACTGGGGCAAAGTCATTTTCTCTGATGAATCCCCTTTTCGATTGTTTGGGACATCTGGAAAACAGCTTATTCGGAAAAGAAGAGGTGAGCGCTACCACCAGTCTTGTCTCATGCCAACTGTAAAGCATCCTGAAACCATTCATGTGTGGGGTTGCTTCTCAGCCAAGGGAATCGGCTCACTCACAGTCTTGCCTAAAAACACAGCCATGAATAAAGAATGGTACCAGAATGTCCTCCAAAAGCAACTTCTCCCAACCGTTCAAGAGCAGTTTGGCGCCCAACAATGCCTTTTCCAGCATGATGGAGCACCTTGCCATAAAGCAAAGGTGATAACTAAATGGCTCATGGAACAAAACATAGAGATTTTGGGTCCATGGCCTGGAAACTCCCCAGATCTTAATCCCATTGAGAACTTGTGGTCAATCATCAAGAGACGGGTGGACAAACAAAAACCAACAAATTCTGGCAAAATGCAAGCATTGACTATGCAAGAATGGACTGCTATCAGTCAGGATTTGGTCCAAAAGTTGATTGAGAGCATGCCAGGGATAATTACAGAGGTCTTGAAGAAGAAGGGGCAACACTGCAAATATTGACTTGCTGCATTAACTCATTCTAACTGACAATATAACCTATTGGTACTCATAATATGATTGCAATTATATTTCGGTATGTGATATAAACATCAGACAAACACTAATAAAAACCAGAGGCCAGCAGATCATGTGAAAATATAATTTTGGTGTCATTCTCAAAACTTTTGGCCATGACTGTATAGGTTGGTGCTAGAAATTTTTTGGACAATCCAGAATTTTCCATAATTCTGATTAAATTTGACTAAAAACTCCAAAGTCCTAAAAGTAAATAAAGAGAACCAAGTAAAAAAAAAAAAATGGGTAAAAAAAATATTACACTTTGTAAATTTTTTTTATTATGGAAAAATGATCCAATATCACATTTGTGAGCGGCAAAAATACGTGAACCTTTAGGACTAGCCGATAATCTGAAGATGAAATTTGTCCAGTGTCTTCAATCAATAAGACGACTGGACAACCTGTTTTATTCAATCACTGACAGCGGGATTTAACACTCGCCGGCCGAAAGCACGTCATTCATCTCGCCCATCAGCACCCCATGATGTGATCGTGGGGCGCCGATTGGTAGTCATGACAGCCAGGGGTCTGCTGATGACCCGCGTACCTGTCATTACGACACTTTTGCTCGTGGCCGGCGTTCAAAGGAGATCATGATTTCTGCTTTAGATACAAGTGCTGAATCACTGCTATGTATGGCACAGGCAATCGGACGACCGCAGCTTCAAGTCCACTAAGGGGGCTATTAAATTCAGTGAAAAGTAAAAAAAAAAAAGTTTTTAAAAACATGAAAAAAAAACACAAGTTCAAATCAGCCCCCTTTTGCCCTATTAAAGATAAAACAATAATAAAAAAATACATTAATTTGAAATCGCTGCGTTAGTAAAAGTTCAGTCTATCAAAATATAAAATAAATGAATCCGATCCGTAAACGGCGTAGGGAGAAAAAAATCAAAACACCAGAATTACGTTTTTTTGGGCCATTGCAACATTGCAATAAAATGCAATAAGAGGTGATCAAAACATCATATATACCCCAAAGTTATATAAATAAAAATGTAATATGCGGGCGTAAATAATAGGCCCTCACACAGCCCCATATCCTGAAAAATGAAAACATTACGGGTCTCGGAAAATGGCTACATAATCAAAACATTTTTTTCTTACAAATTTCAGAATATTTTTTCACCACTTAAATAATAAAAAACTTATACATATTTTGTATGTGTGCACTAGTATTGTCCTGGAGAATCATATTGGCAGGTCACTTTTACCATATAGTAAACATGGTAAATAAAAAAGCCAAATAACAATTGTGGAATTGCACTTTTTTGCAATTTCAATGTACCTGGATTTTTTTCCCCACTTTTCAGTGCATCACATGATAAAATGAATGGTGTTTATTTGCAGGACAACTTGTCCTGCAGAAAAACAAGCCCTCATACGGCTATGGGGACCGAAAAATAAAAAAGATATGGCTCTTGGAATAAGAGGAAAAAACTGAAGAGCAAAAATGGAAAATCGCAAGGTCATGAAGGTTAAAGACCAGGGATCTATCAAAGTCAGACCTTCACAACAGATGTTTGTACTATGATACACTTCCACAAACAGAAGAGATTTCAGAGGACCTCAGAAGAAGAGTTGTTGATGCTCATCAGGTCCAGAGTTTAAAAATGGTCTTGAATTTCCTCCACAATCCACAGTCAGACAGATTGTGTACAAATGGAGAAAATTGAAGACTATTATCCTCCCTAGGAGTGATTGACCAACAAAGATCCCTCCAAGAGAAAGGTGTATAATCTATAATATCACTAAGGAACCCAAGGTAACCTCTAAGCAGCTAAAGGCCTCTCTCAGATTAGCTAATGTTAATGTTCACGAGTCCATCCCTCGGGAAGACACAGAACTACATAGGTGTGCATGATAGGATTGGAAAGCGCATGTGTGACATGCGGAAGTAGTGCTGTTGCTTTAAAAGCATTCAGCAACTATTAGAAGTAACACAAGCAAATGATAAAGGAAGTGTTGTACTCCAGAAGCATTCAGCAACTAGAGGGGTTAACAGTCACAGGAGAAGGGGAGTGTTTTAGCAGAGCCCCAGGGGGATTGTGGGGAAGTTGTTTACTGTCTGGCTGGAGCCAAAGAGAAAGGTGGTGTGTGCTTTCTGTATCTCACAGAAGCGTCCCTGAAAGTGAAAAGGATTCAAGTCAGGAGTGAAGCTAATCACAGGTCAGGTAGAGTTCCTGAACTAGCAGTGCTGAGTATTGTCAAGCAGAAAGATAAGGACTGTAAGAAATGGTGTCACAGGGATCATCTCCCTCAGCAAACCCTCCCCCCTCCTCCATCTCATTGTGCTGTAAAGAATGCTGTGTTCATTAATGTGCCTTTGCATTAGAACTGTGCTGTCCTGTACTACTGGGAAGACTTAACTGCTGTGCTACTAAGGAAACTGTACTGTTTGTCACTGGAGCCTGTTGCACTGGCCGTGCGGCTTCTTATTACATGCTACTGTTCTACTGTTTATGAGGACTCTTGTCAAGTGTGTCTGGTCAGCAAGTGAAACAATCTACGTGTCTGTGCCTGAGGGTCAATACCCCTGTGTGCCTGAGAGAAGCTGCAGCACATGGTCTATGGTCGCCCTGAGTAACGGTTCCCCCAGGATTCCAAAGAATTCATGTAACCTGTCTCGCCCCTATCTGAACCTAGCGGTGTGCGTGTAACACATGCCACTGTTCTCCAAAAATAACATTGCTGCTCATCTGCAATCTGGAACATAGTGGTGATAATACTATCATGGTTTGGGCCTGCTTTGCTGCATCTAAGCCAGGACGGCTTGCCATCATTCATGGAACAATGAATTCTGAATGTTATCAGGAAATTGTAAGGGAAAATATCAGGACATCTGTCCATGAGCTGAATCTCAAGAGAACATGTCTCATGCAGTAAGATAACGACCAAAAATACAAAAGTCATTATACAAAAGAATGATTAGAGTATAATAAAGTTAAAGTTTTGGAATGGCCAAGTCCCTGACCTTAATCCTACAGAAATGTAGGACCTGAAATGAAATGAAGGACCTGAAAAGAGCAGTTTATAGAGAAAACTCACAAATTAGTTGAAGCTGTTTTGTAAGGAGGAATGGGCTAGAATTCCTCCAAGCCGATGTGCAGGGCTAATCAACAATTACTGGAAATGTTTTGATGTAATTATAGCTGCACAAAGGAATAATTCTCCAAAATAAAAAATGGCACAATCCAATATTTTTTACTCATTTGTTTGACTTGATTCTCTTCATCTAGTTTTAGGACTTGTGTGAAAATCTGATGTAGATTTAAATCAAATTTATGCAGATATATGGAAAATTCTGAAGAGTTCAGAAACTTTAAAGAGCCACTGTATATGTACTCTATATCTAACATCATAATGATAAAACTATGAAATGGAGAGACCAGGATTAGCTCAGCACTTGGAAAGAATTATAGTAAAACTTATTTAATGTACTCCAAATAAATTTTTAATGAGCAGTTTCAAGATCATGTTCATTCAGCAACTAGATGGGAAAATTAACTTTTTGCTTTTTTTAGTTTTAGTACTTGGCTAGTGTTTCTAAATAACAAACATTATGTCAAAGTGACTAGAGCTCATCACA
This sequence comes from Phyllobates terribilis, assembly GCF_046119375.1. Classification (NCBI taxonomy): domain Eukaryota; kingdom Metazoa; phylum Chordata; class Amphibia; order Anura; family Dendrobatidae; genus Phyllobates; species Phyllobates terribilis. Next base: position 879,113,924 of record NW_027362762.1, read on the forward strand.
GGAGTAAGGAAGAACTTACAATAGTTGTGTGGTTTCTTCCTTTCAGAGTTTTTTTTTTGTTTTGTTTTTGTTCAAATCAGACAACCCTGGCACAGGTAAAAATGAATTCTAAATATTTGTGCTTTTTTTGTCAGTATGAATGATCATTGGTGGCGATATTCAAATATGTTAAATTAATGTGAATTACAATTTTTACCTTATTGGTGTTTATGACATTGTCAACGCAAAGGAAATATAACTTTATTCTTTTTTTTACCAGAACTTCCATTATCTGCACGAAGAGGAGATCAAGGCCCAATCGGTGAACCAGGGCCAAGAGGGCCACCTGGGCCTCCTGGACCACCAGGACAAGGACTGCCAGGACCTAAAGGAAATCCTGGACCCGCTGGTCAACCAGGATATCCTGGAATCGGCAAGCCAGGAATGCCAGGCATGCCAGGAAAACCAGGAGGTATTGGAATATCAGGTCCAAAAGGAGATCACGGTCCAAAAGGAGAATGTGGACAAACTGGACAGCCAGGGCCCCAGGGGGCACCTGGGCTTGCTGGACTAGCTGGTGTTGGAAAACCAGGTGAATCAGGTTTACCAGGACTTCCAGGACCTAAAGGTGAACCAGGATTTAAAGGACCAACTGGATATCCTGGCATTGCAGGCCCAAAAGGAGATAAGGGAATTGGCGTACCAGGATTACCTGGACTTAAAGGTCCTCCAGGATTACAAGGGCCACCGGGCCAACCTGGCTTGCCGGGTATTGGTAAACCTGGCATGAATGGATTCCCAGGACCAAAAGGGCACCATGGTAATCCTGGGTTACAAGGGCAACCAGGACTAGAAGGGCCTACTGGACCACCTGGGCTTCAGGGTCCACCAGGAGTTCCGGGTGTCGGAAAACCAGGTCAAGATGGTCTTCCTGGTGAAATTGGAATACCTGGTGGCAAAGGTGATCAAGGACTTCCTGGTTTACCTGGAGCTCCAGGTCTTCCTGGAATTGGCAAACCAGGTTTTCCTGGACTTAAAGGTGAGCGTGGTTTCGGTGGTCCACCAGGCCCCATTGGTCCAAAAGGTGAGAAAGGTCATGTAGGTGAACCAGGTATTGGAGGCCAACTAGGTGAGCCAGGTCCAATAGGTTTACCAGGACCTGTGGGACCTCCAGGTGTGGGTGGATTCCCAGGGCCTAAAGGAGATCGTGGCATTGGAGGCCCTGAAGGACCAACAGGACCAAAAGGTGAACCAGGAAGTCAAGGACTTCCAGGCAAACAAGGATTTCCAGGTGAAGTGGGTCCTCAGGGTCTGAGAGGTTTGCCAGGACCAATAGGTCTTAAAGGAGAATCTGGACACAAAGGTTTAACTGGACCACCTGGTGGACCTGGATTGCCTGGACCAAAAGGAGAATCTGGAATTCCCGGTGAACTAGGTTTGCAAGGACCAACTGGAATACCCGGTCTTGCAGGGCCAAGTGGTCCTATTGGTCCTCCTGGACTACCAGGACCAAAGGGAGAGCAAGGCTTACAGGGGGCACCTGGGGTACCAGGTGTTGGCAAAGCTGGCTTGCCAGGCCAACAGGGTCCAATAGGGCCACCTGGAGCTTTAGGACCCCCTGGACAACGTGGCTTACCTGGTCCTCCTGGTCCGCCAGGTGAGCCTGGACTTCCAGCAGAAATCCCACCTACACCACCAGGAATGGGCCAGTATTTGCCAAATATAGGACCGGCAATTGATGGAGTAAAAACACCACATGGTTACCAAGGAAAGAAAGGGGGCACGGTTCCAGTTCATGAGATGCCAGCCTTCACAGCAGAACTAACCACTGCCTTCCCACCGGTAGGAGAACCCATAAAGTTTGAAAGGTTACTGTACAATGGCAGACAAGGCTACAATCCACTCACAGGCATGTTCACTTGTGAAATTCCTGGAATCTACTACTTTTCCTACCATATCCATTGTAAGGGTGCAAATGTTTGGGTGGCGTTGTACAAGAATGCCGAACCATTGATGTACACGTATGATGAATATAAAAAAGGCTATCTGGACCAAGCTTCAGGTAGTGCAGTGGTCCCACTGATGCATGGAGACAGAGTATATATTCAAATGCCGTCAGATCAAGCATCTGGACTCTACGCTGGACAGTATGTCCACTCATCATTCTCTGGATATTTATTGTATCCAATGTGAACAAAAATTAGTAGAGACTCTTAAATTAAATTTGCTTTTACTTTTTTATATTGGTAATAACTGCCTTAAAAACACTGCTACCAGTGGCAACATTTTGCTAAACGGTATATTTCTGACCTGAAGGCATCATCTTATGTTGACTGGTTGGACCATCCTTTACCACAGCTAAATCTGCTATTGTACTATGCACATTATATAAAAACAGAGTTGAAGACTTTATTTTCATTGAATTAAGGTCTGGTGCTACCCTCTATGGAAATAGTGTCCTGGCACATATTGCACATATAGATCAACAAGTTTTTTTTCTTAACTCTGGCATTCTTTCACTTACATTATTATTTGAAATTAATATATTTTATTGCATAGTTTACAGGTAGATTTCTGAAAAGTAAAAGAAAAAAAGAAAGAAAAAAAAATCAACAAAAACAAGGTTACTGTGTTCATTCATAAGTAATGCCCATATCTGACCGCCATGTTTTAGTAAGCGATAGATAAATTTTTTATGTGCAAAGCAATTTCACGGGTTTCTTTTAACAAACAGCGCTGCTCTTCTCCATCATGAGCTGCGATACCAGACACGACCTATGGTGAGGAGCGGCACTGTTTCTGGGGAAAAAACAGACCCTTTTTCTAAACGGTTTTTCTTTTCCTGAAGAACACATGGATAATTGGGAAAGCAGTTTGGTAACGGAAAGCAAATAATATATGTATTTTCCGATGTATTGTCAAAATACATCCTGTAAATGAGGTGTCGATTCATTTTTCATAGCAAGCCAAAGCTCCAGAACGTACATTTCCTGTATTCCCTATAACTAGAAATTCTAAGAGTACTTTTTTTATGCCAAAGCACAAAGTAAATTGAAAGGTGACGATATATTTACTATAGCAAGACACAAAATAGAATTTCTTCTCTTCAGTCGTGTCTAACCCTACTCCGCGATGTTCCGCTTTAGTTTGATTGTGAGTCCTGAGTGTATCATTGTATAGAATTTACCTTTACATGCGCAGATTTAGTATTAGATTTACTTGTGGATTTTTTTTTAAAGGAAATGTAAACTAGTTGCTCTTACTGTTTGTTAGTCTAGCCTTGTAGAAATCCTGCAAAAAAAGCGGCTTAATCTGCTGATTTATTCCATTTTCTCTGGTAACTGATAGAAGGACGTGGACCTTGGCAAAGTCAACGAAACCAACTTTTGTCCTACTGCAGAACAGGGAGACTCAATCCAGTTGCCTATGGGTACATCTACACAGGATGCCAAAATCTATTTTTTAATTCTGCTATGTAGCGAAATCCATGGTAGAAAATTGCATAAAGATTAAAAATCCTCACCAAACATCAAGTTAGAGTAAAACTTTTGAGTTGCTCAGATCTCATCCACTTTGCTTTTACTTTATTCTGCTGCAGATTTTCCGCTCAAGCATCTGAACAGAAAATAGTCAGTGTATCTGCTGGATAGAAGCAGGACAATAAGGTGTCAGAAGAAACAGGGGTGGACATACCAGTTGGTGCAACCTGGGCAGCTGCACAGGGGCCCTAGTGATAAGGGAGCCCACTTCCATCTCTAAAGCAGCTCCTATCACAAACACATTATTGAACTGCAAAGGGCCTATACACTTTTCTTGCACAGGGGCCCTTTTCTGTCTGTCCCTGCGAAGGAGATGTGGCTGAGCTCCTAGTACACAGAGAGAAGATTTCTTTATATATGTAATGGGTTTTATTGCAATATAAGACACAATAGGTTCAAAGAAAAGGAGGATATCAAGTTTGTAATTGCTTGGACATTTTCTGTGTTTAGTGTTCCTTTAAAGGGAACCTGTCACCGCGTTTTCCCCATATAAAGTATGGCCACCACCATTAATGGTTCTTTTAAAGCATACTGGAATGCTGTAATAAAAAAGTATTTAATCCATTCTGCAGATCCCAAAAAAGAACTTGTATTATACCCACAGACAGTGCGGTCAGGTCTGGTCCGATGGGCGTCTCTGGTCTTGATCCGGCGCCTCCTCTCTTCCTTTGCCGTCCTTTCTTGCTTTGCATGAATGACGAGTCCTATATCAACCCACACAGTGTCCCCCAATGACGCCCCAGCGCAGGCGCACTTCTCTCTGCCCTACCGAGGGCAGAGCAAAGTACTGTAGTGCTCATGCACCGGCTTTACCTACAGGTCATCGGCGCTCTTTGGCCTTTCCCGGCACACGCACACTACAGTACTGTGCTCTGCCCCCGGCAGGGCAGAGAGAAGTATGCCTGCGCAGGAGCGCGATGGAGGACACTGTGTGGATGACGTCATCCACATGAAGTAGGGAATGAGGACGGCAATTTAAAGAAGAGAGGAGACGCTGGATCAAGTCCAGAGACGCCCATCGGACCGGATTGTGCCGTCTGTGGGTATAATAAAATATCTTTTTTGGGATCTGCAGAGGGGTTGGTGACTTTTTTTTTACAGCATTCTAGAATGCTGTAATGGAGGGCTTAAAGATGGTGGACATATTTTATATGGGGAAAACCAGGTGACAGGTTTCCTTTAAATATGATTCTTTTTTAATTCTTTCTATGCTTTGGCTGCCTATGCAAAATTTTTATTATATGGTTTCAATGTATCTAGATTGACAAATGAAGCACCTTTTAAAAATAAAAAAAAATCCTTATGAAAAATGTTTCTTTATAGCTACTGTGCAGAATTAAGCATATCCATGGTAACAGACTACACGCACTGTGTACTCTGATCTCGCATACTCAGCCCCCTTCAGTCCAACCTACTCAAGAAAAAAAAGGAGGCAGATGGAAAGGCGTATGATAGCAGGATCAGAATACTCCAAAAATGGGGATGAATAGGTCTGTATTGGAGCTGTGCACATAGAACAGTAGAGTAATTTTTAATCAAAACATTTGCAACATTTTTTTTCAATTCCGATGTATTAAAGCAATACAAAAAACATAATGGTGAAGATGAACATGCGCTAAACGATTAAATGTAATGTGCACTGCCCAGGGGCTTAGAAAATTAGCAGGGTTTTTTTGTATGTATTGTGTATGCTGCACATATATTTCACAAATTTGATCTAAGATTTAGATATTTGCTATAGAAATGCTGCTAGCAAATGATCACTAACCTCAATGGATAATCAAGTTATTATAGTACGGCACACATCATCCTAAGCAATAGACATAGGGAGCAGAGAGTATAGATTATTCATGGTTTCACTATATCCATAGCTTAAATAAACTGTTCTATATTTGGGCAATACAATTTTAAAGTAAAAAAAAAAAGAAAAAAAATGCAAAACAAACTTTTTTTTAATGCAAATATTTTTATCATGCTTTAAATATTCAATAGTTGACAGATTTTCAAAGTATTGATTTGAATTCCTAATTTTACCAAACTAGAGTAGTTTCATTCTAAAACATATATGCATCCACCCTGCTGGTTACTACTATACTATTACTATATCTATGCAATTACATAAGTAAATTATTTTTGTTTAAAAAAATGAAAAAATTGCAGTATTTCACAAACGCGTCTCAGATTTCCTGAATCACTGCACAGCATAAGTATGACATACTGTATTTTCAAATGGTGCTAAACATTAAAAAAAGTGAATTGTTTAATTTAATGTAAAAATCAAAATTGAAGAATATTTTTCTTGAAATGATATGTCCCTGTGATAATCTGAGGCAATATAATGAACACTGTGGTTCTGTGGGTAATACTGGCGGTGCGCACGTGGTTACTGCTGTTCTTGAAATCTGGAGTTAGCTCACAAATAAGATCCTGATTGGAATGTGAAACAGAAAATCTACAAAGTGTTGTAGAACAATAAAGTTCTTTTCCCAAAATTTATGGTACTGTTACCTTATTTTCACGACTATATATATATGGAAAGAGAGAGAGAAAGACGGAAGCAGAGAGGTAAAGAGAGAGGAGAGAGAAAAAGCGGAGTAAAAGGGAAAGAGAGGAGAGAGATAGGACAGATGGAGAGGAGAGATGGAGAGGAGAGAGAGATGGAGAGAAGAGAGGTAAAGAGAAAAGGAGAGAGGGAAGGAGAGGTACGGGGAGAGAAAAAAGGAGAGAGACAGAAGCGGAGAGAGTGAGGAGGAGAAGGGGAGAGGAGAGAGAGCGAAGGAGAGGTAAAGAGGAGAGAAAAAGAGTGACAGGAGCGGAGAGAGAGTGGAGAGGGGGAGAGGAGAGAGAGGGAAGGAGGAGAGAAAGAGTGACAGGAGCGGAGAGAGAGTGGAGAGGGGGAGAGGAGAGAGGGAAGGAGGAGAGATAAAGAGAAAAAGAGAGGTACATGGACTGAAAGGGAAAATGAGAGAGGAGCGAGAAAGAGGAGAGGGAGGAGAAAGGAGTGGAGAAGAGAGAAGAGAAAAAGAGGGAAAAAGAGGACAAGAAGAGGGGAGAGGGAAAGAGGGGAGAGGGAAAGAGGAGAGAGACACAGGAGACAGAGAAGAGAGACACAGGAGAGAAGGAGAAAGAAAGGAGAGAGAGGGAGAGGAAGAGATAGGAAAGAAGAGAGGAGAAAGAGGGAAGGAGACGGAGAGGGAAAGAGAAGAGCGGAAAGGGAGAGTTCAGACAGGAGAAAGGAGAGAAAGAGAGGGTTAGGAAGAAAGAGAGGAGAGAGGGAAAAAGAAAGGGAGATAGAAGGGAGAGAGGAGAAAGGGAAAGTAGAGTAAGAAAGAGACAGAGGGAAGGAGAGGGAGTGAGAGGGAGCGGGAAAGAGAGCGCAAAGGGAGAAAGGAGAAAAAGGACAGAGGAGAAAGAGTTAGAGATCCAAAGAAAAAGAAAGTTACCAAAGTCGATCACATGCAAATTTGGGTACTTTATTAGCCCAATGCATTGAACTACTTTTTCACTTGAACTACTAGGAGTGCAACTGTCTTTCTTTTTCCTTGGAGTATACAAATGAAGACAATGGAACCAGGATTCTGACAGATGGACAGAAGATTATCGTAGATAGATACATTTATTATGAAAAAGATAAATGGATGGATAGGTAAGTTTGTATGAAAAAGGTATACCAGCTCTACTGTATATAAAGATATAAACAAAGACAGATGAACTCTTAAAGAGGAGCTGTCACTTGCTAAAAAAATGAGTTAAATACCTTGTAAAAATCCCTGAGCTCCCCTGATTCTGCTGCTTTTTCTATTTTGTGCTCGAGCATTGCAGAAATATTCAGATTTGTTTCTTCTGGAGCACAGGATGTGAAATCTCTGCTTGTAGTGCAACTTGACATTTCTTCACAGTCTTCTCTGGGAGTGTGCATTTTCATCCCTCCCAAAATCTGACAATCACAGCTCAGCAGCATTCAAGATGCTAGATCAGCTGCTGAGCTGTGATTAGGAGGGAAGAGTGAAAGTGCTCGCCCCAAGAGAAGACTCTGAAGAAATGGCCAATTGCATTACAAGTAGAGATTTCATATAGTGCGCTCCAGAAGAAACCAATATCTCTTCAATGCAGTGACGCAGAGCAAAATGGAAAAAAAAAAGCAGCAGAATCATGAACTCAAGAGATTTTTACAAAGTGTTCAATTCAATTTTTTTCCATTTTTTTCTTTAAGGCCCCTATACATTTTAGATAACCGCTAAACATGCCGATTTTGGCCAATCATGTAAAAATGTGAAGGATTGGCCCAGTTAAATTTCATCGGCCAATCCTTTTGTTTGGCATGGAGACACATTGCGGAGAAATTATTCTGGAAATGGTTTTCTTATGGAGAACACAGGAAATCTTGTCAGATAGCCATCAGCCAAATGATCTGTATAATGTGTATGGCCATTTTTCACGTTTTAGGTCTTTAGAACAAAATATTGTTATTTCATAGGGAACAGACTCGTTTAACGTGAGTCTTAGGCTATGTTCACACACGTTGTGTTTTGCAGCAGATTTTTATGCAAATTTTCAGCTGCGTCTTGCAGTACCAGCAAAGTATATGAGAAACCAGAATTCTCTGTTCTCACGTTGCTTTTTGTTTGCTGCCTATCTTCTGCCTTGCTTGAGTTTTTGGAAAATAGAGAATGTCACTTCTTTCAGCGTTTTTTTCATCCATAGGAAGTACTGGGTGGTGAAAAAACGCAACAAAAAACGCAGCTAAAAATTTTTTTCAGCGTTTTTGATGGCAACATATGGCTTCTATTTTGTGATTAACCATCTTGTCTTGGTCACTGAGATGGTTGTTTGTATTGGGAGAGTTTAAGATGTGTACAGTGTAAACATTAGCTGACCTACATGTGAGATTGAACAATACCTGTGGCCAAGTGAGGTGTGAAATTGAACAAACTGAATGGCTGACCCCATAGTGTGAAAGCAAATAGTGTCATACAAACTCAATGCATTGCCAGTGTCTATTCCTGAACAATTCACCTCCCCACTATGCCAAAAACAGAATGAGATTTTTTTTTTCACAGAACTTTATGTACATGCATGAATAAAGACAGAAGGTCAGTGAAAAAAACGCTGCAAAAAAGCATCAAAAAACGCAGCAAAACCTGCATTTTTGACGTAGCTGTTTTCCTGCCAGAGAAAAGTTGTCTGCAGATTTAGCTGCAGAAAAAAACACGTGTGTGAACATAGCCTTACAAGTCTATATCTTCTATCAGTGGTGTAAGGCTCCATCCTGAAAATGAAACCCCAATCTACTATTGAAATAAAGAGTATCCTGGTAAAATAAATAAATCAGTGTTTCAGTAAGGATGAAAACACCAAGGCCTCAATTTATCATTTGCCTTTTTGTCACTGTTCTTTCTTGTCTTATGGTATTTGTTGACTTTTTTTTGCACCAAGTTCTTCAAAGTGATGCGCGTGGTTCATGGATTTTGTGCAAAGTAAAAATTAGTCTCAATTTTTGTCTTTTGCCTTTTTTTATGCACAGTTCAACAAACGTTGCAAAATGCAATCATAAATTGGGCCTCTTCCATCTCACCTTCCTGTGTCTTGCTAGAAGACAACTGGCTACAGCAGAAGCCTCCCTCCTCTACATGACACAAATATCACCAAGTACATCAACCTCAGCTGAAAGAAAAATAGATCAACAAATGTTTAACCCCAAGAGTTTCCACAACATTTTTCTTAGGTGGAAACCACCTGAAAAATCAATCAGGAAGTGCTGAAAAGAATATATATATTTCTATGTGAAAACGACTTCCTCCTGTTACGTACAGTCTTTTAACTGCTTCAGGTTTCCAAAATCTCCAAGTGGTTAAAAGAAGTGACCTGTCTGTTTTTCTAGTGTTTTCCGCTCAAAAAACCCTCTGTACTGTACAAGTCAATAAGAAAGCTCAAAAGATCGGAGATCTTTGAGTATTTTTCCATTATTTGCTTGATACCGCAATTTCCTCCGGGATAAATAAAGTATATCTTATCTTATCTTAAAAAAAAAAAAAAAAGCACTAGTAATTTCTTCATTATGCAAAAAAGGAGAAAAAATGACTAGATCTCACAAAAACCGTGGGAAAATCCTCTAAGAATCTGCTGATAGCCAAACCTGTTATAAATGATGGTGAGAAAATGATTGAAAAAAATACACAAAAGAAGCTTTAGGAAAAAAAATACTATCTTCTGCTTGAAAAACTCAGTAGGGCCAATTCATCAAGACTAACGTAGTGTACGTTCGTGCTACAGCGGTCTTGACGGTACATGGCGCCAAATTCATTAATAGGCTTACACAAGTGATGTGTGTCTCCGTGTGCCGCACCAGAAATGCTCCTCCAGCCAGGGATTGGAGAAACATTTCTGGCATAGAAAACAACAGCAGATCTGATGAATTTGATGGGTGGCTTAGCCATTACCCCACCTGACTCCGCAGAACTGATCCAATGTGGCACGATAACGACAAAAGTCACAAAATTATTGCACAAAAATTTAGCAATTTTTCTACGTTTTTACTCTACTTTTGTGGTGTAAAAGCTTTGATGAATCGGTCTAAAAGACATAGTGTACACATACCCTTATGGTTGTGGTAAGTTTTGTACATGACTGTTTCCGAAACATGCAGAACACCATGCAAACTGTGTGGGCACGATCATCCTCGTGCATGTAAAATAATTAATTCTTGCCGTGGAAGGAAACTTTATCAGCTACTTTTATTGGTCCTACATTTATTAAAGACAAAGTAACATTGTCATTTATTTTATCAAACTTACGAGAATGTTCATGAAACATCTGCTCACGACAAGATAAAGAAAAACAGTAAAAGCAGGAAAAAAAATGATGTAAGTCGCAGACACACAGATGCCGGTGTGTTCTTCACCAGCTGCTGAAAAAGACAGGAGGTTTTAATGTACGGAGAAGGGAAGGTGTTCAGAACGCTGTAGCTCTTAATGGCTATTCTCAGACAACAATTTGTGTTTTACAAGTTGAGAGACTCAAAGGCAACTATAAAGTGGGTTGTAAGCCATCATAAAGGCCATTTTGTATGAGCTGCTCGTAACACTAATGGTTCCTGTGTAAACCTGGCAGCTTCTTCGATGGCTGACGGCATCGTTTATGCAACTAAAAATTGTTGTTAATAGCACATTTCCTCACATAAACTCCATCTAGTATTAATGGACCTTTAAACAAGCTCTGAAACTCATCATATCCATGTAAAAGGACCAATACCGATATCCAGCTAACTGATCCCAATAAAGCTGTGACAAACATTGGAAAAGATCATCGGATACTCAGGCTCATCAGAGCTCATTAGAGTTCAGCTGTAATATACTGTATTCTTCACACTCTTTAGCCACGTGCAAACCCTAGAATTAATGTAATATTGTGGGTGTATAATTACAATACTGAACACTGTTTCTGCAAAAGCAACAAGAGATAGATAGCAAGCAAGGAGATAGATAGCAAGGATATGCAACACTTAGGCTAGGTTCCCACAAAGCTTTTGGTGACTTTTTGATGTTGCCGATTTTCTGCACCCATTAAGTAAAATGGGTTACTTGCATTTTTTCAAAAATAAGCAGCGTATAAGACTATGTGCGCACGATCAGGAAAATTTCTGCAGCATTTCTGCACCTCTTGGCAGCAAAAACGCTGCGGAAAATAAGCATTTTTTATGCGTTTTCATGTATTTTTTGAAGCGTCTTTGCCATGCGTTTCTTCCAATGCATTGTATAGGAAAAACGCAGGCAAAAACATACAAAGAATGGACATGCTGCTTCTTTTTCTGCACATGAAATTCAGTCAGGAAAAATCCTGATCATGTGCACAGAACTTGCAAAATGTCATAGGAAACCATGGGATGAGGTTTGCAATGCGTTTTGGACCATTTCTGCGCGTAAAAAAATGCACTGTGTGCACATAGCCTAAAAAACTCACCAAAAGCTCATCGGGAGAACGTAGCCAAGGGGTTTTTTAGAGATTAGAAAAAATAGTTGTGTTCTTCCACTCATATTCAAGGGCTGGTTGGTTCCTAGAGTCTAAATATAGCTGAGCTCCAATATAAGGCATAGTCCATGAATGTGAGTGGTGCTATATATGGGGAAAAGCAGCTGTGTTGAGGAATATCACACAACCAAATTAATATTAGCAAAACTACTCAATACTGTTCTTTGCTTTTTCAATCCCACGTCCCCCTCCCCCATTTCATTGTCATGGTCATTTATCTTTTAAATAAAAAAATATTTTTTTTTACAGAAAACAGTCGTGTTTTTCTTATCTCAAAATCTTTTTAAAAATGTGCTCTCCACATGTAAAGAGTCATCCCCCACATTGTATGTTAATCCCTATCCATAACATAGAAGATAACTGACTGCTGGAGGTCTGACAGCGGAGACCCCCAATGATCCAAAGAATGGGGAGCTCACTCCAGGGAACTGGGCTCTACATAACCCCATCTAGGAAGGAGCGGAGGTGCGCAAGCTGGACCACCGCTCCATTCATGGTCTACATGAATGCAGGAGAAAGCTCTGCTGTTTTCAGCAGTCCTGTAGACAATGAAAGGAGCAGAGGACGAGCAAGCTTTGGGAACCCCACCGATCAGTATGCTATAGATCAAGGATAACTTAAGATTTTATTAAATATTACTTTTTAATGCGTCTGACTTCGTAAGCATTTGTGAACCAGATCCTGTGATCAGAGAATCTTCTCTCGCTCTACAATGAAGGACATGAGTAATAAAATGGCGTGACATTGTCACATATATAGTTCAAGAACACTTCCTCCCTTCATCTCCTCCTGATCTTCATATACCAATTAAAACTAGGAAATACAACCCCTGGCAAAAATTATGGAATCACCGGGCTCGGAGGATGTTCATTCAGTTGTTTAATGTTGTTGAAAAAAAGCAGATCACAGACATGGGACAAAACTAAAGTCATTTCAAATGGCAACTTTATGACTTTAAGAAACACTAAAAGAAATCAAGATAAAAAATGTGGTACTCAGTAAGGGTAGTTTTTTTCGGACCAAGCAGAGGGAAAAAATTATGGAATTACTCAATTATGAGGAAAAAATTATGAAATCATAAAAAACAAACACACAAAAGAATACTCCAATACATCACTAGTATTTTGTTGCACCACCTCTGGCTTTAATAACAGCTTGCAGTCTCTGAGGCATGGACTTAATGAGTGACAAACAGTACTTTTCATCAATCTGGCTCCAACTTTCTCTGATTGCTGTTGCCAGATCAGCTTTGCAGGTTGGAGCCTTGTCATGGACCATTTTCTTCAACTTCCACCAAAGATTTTGAATTGGATTGAGATCCGGACTATTTGCAGGCCATGACATTGACCTTATGTGTCTTATTTCAAGGAATGTTTTCACAGTTTTTGCTCTATGGCAGGATGCATTATCATCTTGAAAAATGATGTCCTCATCCCCAAACATCCTTTCAATTGATGGGATAATAAAACTGTTCAAAATATCAATGTAAACTTGGGCATTTATTGAAGATGTAATGACAGCCATCTTCCCAGTGCCTTTACCTGACATGCAGCCCCATATAATCAATGACTGTGGAAATTTGCATGTTCTCTTCATGCAGTCATCTTTATAAATCTCATTGGAACGGCACCAAACAAAAGTTCCAGCACCATAACCATGCCCAATGCAGATTCGCGATTCATCACTGAATATGACTTTCATCCAGTCATCCACAGTCCACGATTGCTTTTCCTTAGCCCATTGTAACCTTGTTTTTTTCTGTTCAGGTGTTAATGATGGCTTATGTTTAGCTTTTCTGTATGTAAATCCCATTTCCTTTAGACGGTTTCTTACAGTTCGGTCACAGACATTGACTCCAGTTTCCTCCCATTCATTCCTCATTTGTTTTGTTGTGCATTTCCTGTTTTGGAGACGTATTGCTTTAAGTTTCCGGTCTTGACGCTTTGATGTCTTCCTTGGTCTACCAGTATGTTTGCCTTTAACAACCTTCCCATGTTGTTTGTATTTGGTCCAGATTTTAGACACAGCTGACTGTGAACAACCAACATCTTTTGCAACATTGCGTGATGATTTACCTTCTTTTAAGAGTTTTATAATCCTTTCCTTTGTTTCAATTGACATCTCTCTTGTTGGAGCCATGATTCAGGTCAGTCCACTTGGTGCAACAGCTCTCCAAGGTGTGATCACTCCTTTTTAGATGCAGACTAACGAGCTGATCTAATTTGATGCAGGTGTTAGTTTTGGAAATTAAAATTTACAGGGTGATTCCATAATTTTTTCTTCAGAATTGAGTGATTCCATAATTTTTTCCCTCTGCTTGGTCTGAAAAAAATTACCCTTACTGAGTACCACATTTTCTTTCTTGATTTCTTTTAGTGTTTCTTAAAGCCATAAAGTTGGCATTTGAAATGACTTTAGTTTTGTGCCATGTCTGTGATCTGCCTTTTTTCAACAACATTAAACAACTGAATGAACATCCTCCGAGCCCGGTGATTCCATAATTTTTGCCAGGGGTTGTATATAAATAAATCGGTATCTCAGAAGATCATCCATGTCCCTCTCCTCTTCCTCATCCTGTGATTTGCTGGAAGGCTGGGTTCCCACAGTCCTCGTATAGGCGGTATTGTGCTGTATGGCCAAGAATCGTGCGCCCAAATTCTGTATTGTTTATCGTGCATTTCCAAGCAAATACAGGTGAAACACATGAAAACAATTGTGTCACACGTCTATGTTCCCATTTAATTCTCTTGTAAACTCCTGAAGCAGAAGTCTCCCTCCTATACCGTCTGCAGTGAAATAAAAACGTGATCGTGGTTAACTTTAATTCATAAAATAAGTTTCATTCCTTCATTCATTATCAGACCCCTCGTACGCAGTTTGAAGCCTTATCCAAGTTTCAGCTTTTTCATGTTGAGCGTATTCTCCAGTAATATATAGTCTGGATGTCAGATCTGTGTGCACATCAGGTTCGGCTGTCTTCATTAGCATCTCCTATCCTTAGGGTGCTTTCACATTGCGGTCATGCGGATTGTCGGTCCAGTCAGGGTTTACATCAGAATCCCCTGCAAAACAGGATTTGGGCGTATGCCCCGACAGAGTGAATGTGCGCTCTAACATGCACAGTTTTCGGCCATGTACGCCTACTGGAGACAGTCCACTATATCTACCCAGTGGCAGTCTACTATGTCTGAGTGATCTCCAGTAGGTGTACACTCCCGAAAACGATGCAGATGCACGTCAGAGAGCACGTTCACGCTGTCGGCGCATACGCCCAAATCCCATTTTGCGGGGAGTTCGGACATGGGCTCTGATGGGGCCACTGAACGGGTGCCTGAACACAGTGTGAAAGCTCCCTTATTCATCATGTGCTTTCCTCCTCATCTATAACCTGTTTTCTCTTTCCTCCCTGAAGCTGTACATGCTTTATATCCTCTCCAGTGGTCATCTGTTTACAAGCCTCTCCCAGGTTTAGGCTATGTTTACGCGCAGTGTTTTTTGCAGTATTTTTCACAAGTAACCTGCAGCAAAAAAAACTGCTAAAAAAGCCACAAAAACCCACCAAAAAACCCATCAGAAACTGCACTGTGAATGACAGGTCCTTTTTACAGTCAGAACAATTGCTTGTAATTAGTGCCAATCACCACTCATCTGCTTTCTATGTTACACATCACTGACTGGAAGGTAGGTTTGTACGCAGGATCATTTATGCAACGCTCATTTCCCCTCCACTCACACGTTTTTATTGACTGCTTATCCTGAGTACATGAGGGCATGTGCTGCCAACAAACGATCATTTTTTATGACCCCATAAAATATGCATTCACAGAGAAGTTGTTTTTTATTATTTAATGACTGGGCAGGTTTACAACGGTCAAAAACAAAGGTTTGCATGAGAGATTGTTCTGCTGATCACTTCTTTGTATAAAAGGCCTTGACGAGTATGAAGTGATCACATATAAATGCAGTCAGTGACAACACTCGTGAACGCTCACTGCCATCTCCGCTAATGTAAATCAATGTTTATTAAACAAAAACATAGGGTGTAAAATCCTCCGTTCATACAACATCTACAATGAAAGTGTCCCTACAGCTACATGATAAATCACCTGTTCAGAACTTAAAGGGGTATTCCCATCTCCAAGATCCTATCCCAATATGTACTGGGTGTAATAATAATAACATTAGTAAATACCTCCAATTAGAAATGTAGTATAGTTCTTCTGATTTGCTATGTTGCTTACCCCATGTGCAGGGCATTGCAGTAGCTTAGGTATCCATGGTTACGACCACTCATATAGAGACAGTTGTTAGTGGTCGTAACCATGGATTACTAAGCTACTGCAATGCCCTGCACATGGGTAAGTGACGTAGCGAATCAGAAGAACTATACTACATTTCTAATTGGAGGCATTTGCTAATATTATTATTATTATTACACCTACTACATATTGGGATAGGATCTTGGAGATGGGAATACCCCTTTAAAGGGACAGAATGACTGCACAAGCCAAGTACAGGCGCTCGGTGCATCATGGCGGGGCCAAACATTTATATACACTTTCCCACCTGTTTGTTTTCTCTGTATCGCCACCTCAACTCTTCTTTGATTGACAGCTCTGGCTTGATAGAGCCAGAGAATGGATAAGATAAGTGTAAAACAAGCAGGTGGGAAGGCGTATATAAATGTTCGGCTCCGAGCCCCTGTACTTGGTTTGTACAGTCATTCTGTGCTGACAGAGGCCCTTTAAATTAGATATACATAAATGACAAAAAGTCAGAAATAAGGATTCAATCCCGCAATATACAGAATAAACTTGTCGGCCGGACAATTCTTCACAAGAACAGGAGCATTTATAGGTGCTTCTATAGTGGTGATATTATAGAAGCGATGTCACGCACATACAGGGGGCACAGCAGTTATAAGAACGGTTGGTACACAGGATACGTGCAGATACCCAGTGTGCCAGGCATCACCAGGGAGGCACAGATGGTTCGTGGTAATACTTATAATGAATGGCTTCTTATACCGATAATAAATATACTTGTTATTCTGTCTGACAATACTTCACACTTCCACTACTTTTAGGCAGTCTTGAATGAAGGCAACAAATGGTCTACAAATGTTGAGCTAGGTAAAGCAAGGGCATCCACTAAACGGCATCACAGTGGGCATCTGTAGTCAAGGAGTACCTTACTTCTCACTGACACCAAGAAGTAAGGGCTCATGCTGACGTTGGTACAACACGGCCCGAGCATGGACCGGCCATGGTTCCCTCAACACGAACGTGGCAGCTTCACATATAATCGTATGAGGCTGTAAAGCTTGGGTCAAGAGACCGGCAGCCAATCAACACGTCAGCATTAGTGATGAGCGCAAGGGCTCATTACTCGAGTTTACCTAGGGTGCTCGGATAGGCATCGAGTATCGCGGGTGCTCGAGTGACAAGTTCAAGTCCCCGCGGCCGCATTTTTAGCAGCAAAACATGCAGGGATTGGCCGTGTTTGTCAAGACAATTCCCGCATGTTTTGTGGCGGTCTAACAGCTGCGAAACATTTGGCCGCGGGGACTCGAACATGTCACTCAAGCACCCTTGGCAAACTCGAGTAACGAGCACTTGCGCTCATCAGTAGTCAGCATGAGTCCTACTTGTCCATTTAGAATGACCAAACACAGACGAGCGCTGATAGGAAAACTCATTGCTGTTTATCCTCCGTCGCAAACATGGCTATGATCATCTGACGAACAGGCAAACTGCCCGTTCATTGGGCGATTGAATAATTTATGTCACAATTAAAACCCTCGTAATCAATAGCCAATCACCCCGCTGTACGGTTACAGAAAGATTGGATTAATGATCGTTCTGTTCCCATTAGTGATGAGCGAGAGTGATCGTTTAACTCTTTAACCGAGCATGGTCGGATGCTTACCGAGTAACTTCAGCGTGCTCTTATATAATGTTCGAGTCCCTGCGTCTGCATGATAGCCTAAACACGTGAGGATTCCCTAACAAACAAGCAACCCCTGCATGTGTTGAAGCTGTCTAATAGCCGCAAATCATGCAGACGCAGGGACTCAAACATAACATACGAGGACGCCGAAGATACTTGGTAAGCAACCGAGCATGCTCGGTTAAAGGAGCACACTCGCTTGTCACTAGTTCCCATCAATTATCTTTGACCTGTGTAAACAGGCGACCACTGATTTGTTAATAGCTGGACAGAGGATAAAATGGCATTTGGTATAAACAATCCTCTGGGAGCTAAATAGTCTGGACTCCTGATACATTGTAGAAAACTCTCAAGACAGGAGAAATATTTATACTAAATATGAATTTAGCACAGGAGCATTGTCTAGATCAGTGTTCCCCAACTCCAGTCCTCCAAAGCCACCAACAGATCAGGTTTTCAGGATTTCCTTAGTATTGCACTGATGATGGAATTATCACCTGAGAAATACGAAGGAAATCCTGAAAATACCATGTGTGGCTCTGGAGGACTGAAGTTGGGGAACACTGGCCGAGACCTACACAACTAGATTCCTCAATCTTCAGCTATGAACATGATTGATTAATTCTGCAAAGTTTTTAATCTTTGTAAGAGAACAATGCTTTCAGTCAATTATCAGCAAAACATCTCTTAAAAATGGTGTCAAATCTGCTTCCGATCCAATGACAATTCACATTCAGCTCATGTGAATGGGGCTTCATCATACAATGTAGAGGATTTACCAAAGTTATTAACTTTAATAAAGTAAAAATCAAGAGGATTCAACAGATTCGATCCAAACAATAATTAATGAAATGACTGAAGGAAACAAAAAAAAAAAAATAATATAATACATATTTGTTTTACAAAGTTTCATTACAGTCATATACAAAATAAACGGCATTGCATCTCCTTGTGCTTCAGAATCTGGGACAGTCCTCAGAAATAATGATTCAGTGGTTCAGGAGCCAATGCTGAAGTCTTTAGTTTACACAACGGCTCATCCATCCAGGTCCACGCAACGGGGACGGGTGTGTATAGTCTCTGGTCAATCAGACAGGCAACAGGCAAAATAACACCTGGATCATTTTCACAAAAAAACTCCTTGGTTTTTATTAAAAAAAAAAAAAAAAAAAAGGTCCAAAATATATAAAAATATGAATACTGTACAGCAGGGTTTATTCGGTGATATTCCGGCTCTTGTCCATCTCTACGTCAAATTAGTTACTGTTTTGCGGTCAATAAGGTCTCTAAGAAACATTTGCTCTGCTGATATGTTGTGGTATTCATTCTGCCAAAGGGAAAGAAAAGAAGACAATGGATGCAAAGTTATGTATATGACGATGATGAGGTCTCATGGGATTAACCCTAATAAACACTAGAAAAAGGAATCATCAGGTTTGACTCCCTGACTGTACACGAGATGTTGCCATGTGCTGCAGAATAGGTGGAACTGGGAGCTGTGCAGCATCAAGATCCATCTCTCCCAGCAGAAGTAGTCACAGACCGCTCCTGCCAGAGACAGGGGGCATAAATACAAGAGCTGCGCAGCAGTCACAGGCCGCTCCTGCCAGAGACAGGGGGCATAAATACAAGAGCTGCGCAGCAGTCACAGGCCGCTCCTGCCAGAGAAAGGGGTCATAAATACAAGGGCTGCGCAGCAGTCACAGGCAGCTCCTGCCAGAGACAGGGGGCATAAATACAAGAGCTGCGCAGCAGTCACAGGCCGCTCCTGCCAGAGACAGGGGGCATAAATACAAGAGCTGCGCAGCAGTCACAGGCAGCTCCTGCCAGAGAAAGGGGTCATAAATACAAGGGCTGCGCAGCAGTCACAGGCAGCTCCTGCCAGAGACAGGGGTCATAAATACAAGGGCTGCGCAGCAGTCACAGGCCGCTCCTGCCAGAGACAGGGGGCATAAATACAAGGGCTGCGCAGCAGTCACAGGCCGCTCCTGCCAGAGACAGGGGGCATAAATACAAGAGCTGCGCAGCAGTCACAGGCCGCTCCTGCCAGAGAAAGGGGTCATAAATACAAGGGCTGCGCAGCAGTCACAGGCAGCTCCTGCCAGAGACAGGGGGCATAAATACAAGAGCTGCGCAGCAGTCACAGGCCGCTCCTGCCAGAGACAGGGGGCATAAATACAAGAGCTGCGCAGCAGTCACAGGCAGCTCCTGCCAGAGAAAGGGGTCATAAATACAAGGGCTGCGCAGCAGTCACAGGCAGCTCCTGCCAGAGACAGGGGTCATAAATACAAGGGCTGCGCAGCAGTCACAGGCAGCTCCTGCCAGAGACAGGGGTCATAAATACAAGGGCTGCGCAGCAGTCACAGACCGCTCCTGCCAGAGACAGGGGGCATAAATACAAGAGCTGCGCAGCAGTCACAGGCCGCTCCTGCCAGAGAAAGGGGTCATAAATACAAGGGCTGCGCAGCAGTCACAGGCAGCTCCTGCCAGAGACAGGGGTCATAAATACAAGGGCTGCGCAGCAGTCACAGGCCGCTCCTGCCAGAGACAGGGGGCATAAATACAAGAGCTGCGCAGCAGTCACAGGCCGCTCCTGCCAGAGAAAGGGGTCATAAATACAAGGGCTGCGCAGCAGTCACAGGCCGCTCCTGCCAGAGACAGGGGTCATAAATACAAGGGCTGCGCAGCAGTCACAGGCCGCTCCTGCCAGAGACAGGGGGCATAAATACAAGGGCTGCGCAGCAGTCACAGACCGCTCCTGCCAGAGACAGGGGGCATAAATACAAGAGCTGCGCAGCAGTCACAGGCCGCTCCTGCCAGAGAAAGGGGTCATAAATACAAGGGCTGCGCAGCAGTCACAGGCAGCTCCTGCCAGAGACAGGGGTCATAAATACAAGGGCTGCGCAGCAGTCACAGGCCGCTCCTGCCAGAGACAGGGGGCATAAATACAAGAGCTGCGCAGCAGTCACAGGCCGCTCCTGCCAGAGAAAGGGGTCATAAATACAAGGGCTGCGCAGCAGTCACAGGCCGCTCCTGCCAGAGACAGGGGGCATAAATACAAGAGCTGCGCAGCAGTCACAGGCCGCTCCTGCCAGAGAAAGGGGTCATAAATACAAGGGCTGCGCAGCAGTCACAGGCAGCTCCTGCCAGAGACAGGGGTCATAAATACAAGGGCTGCGCAGCAGTCACAGACCGCTCCTGCCAGAGAAAGGGGTCATAAATACAAGGGCTGCGCAGCAGTCACAGGCAGCTCCTGCCAGAGACAGGGGTCATAAATACAAGGGCTGCGCAGCAGTCACAGGCCGCTCCTGCCAGAGACAGGGGGCATAAATACAAGGGCTGCGCAGCAGTCACAGACCGCTCCTGCCAGAGACAGGGGGCATAAATACAAGGGCTGCGCAGCAGTCACAGGCCGCTCCTGCCAGAGATAGGGGGCATAAATACATGGGCTGCGCAGCAGTCACAGGCCGCTCCTGCCAGAGACAGGGGGCATAAATACAAGGGCTGCGCAGCAGTCACAGGCCGCTCCTGCCAGAGACAGGGGGCATAAATACAAGGGCTGCGCAGCAGTCACAGGCCGCTCCTGCCAGAGACAGGGGTCATAAATACAAGGGCTGCGCAGCAGTCACAGGCCGCTCCTGCCAGAGACAGGGGGCATAAATACAAGGGCTGCACAGCAGTCACAGGCCGCTCCTGCCAGAGACAGGGGGCATAAATACAAGGGCTGCGCAGCAGTCACAGGCCGCTCCTGCCAGAGACAGGGGGCATAAATACAAGGGCTGCGCAGCAGTCACAGGCCGCTCCTGCCAGAGACAGGGGGCATAAATACAAGGGCTGCGCAGCAGTCACAGGCCGCTCCTGCCAGAGACAGAGGGCATAAATACAAGGGCTGCGCAGCGGTCACAGGTTGCTCCTGCCAGAGAAAGGGGTCATAAATACAAGGGCTGCGCAGCAGTCACAGGCCGCTCATGCCAGAGACAGGGGTCATAAATACTAGGGCTGCGCAGCAGTCACAGGCCACTCCTGCCAGAGACAGGGGGCATAAATACAAGGGCTGTGCAGTAATCACAGGCCGCTCCTGCCAGAGACTGGAGGCATAAATACAAGCGATGCGCAGCAGTCACAGGCCGCTCCTGCTAGAGACAGGGGGAATAAATAGATGGGCTATGCAGTAGTCACAAGCCACTCTGCACAGAAATATGACCACTGCAGTCAGTGATTGGCTGCAGCAGTAACAAGTCTGTCCAAACAAAGCAAGAAGTTGAAAAACTGTGATGTGTGACCCCTGCAGAATAACCAACACTTCACTGCTACGGCTAGTGATTAACTGCAGCGGTCCCAGATGTGACCAAAGAGTGCAGGAAGTATAAAGACGGATGGGGAACCTAGGAAGTGTCAAAACAAGAGTGGCGGAGTACAGTCAAGTCAAGTATTTATTTTAATATACTTCAACTGAGTTTATTTTTTTTATTAAATTGGGATAAAGTAATGTGTTTGAAATAAACCAAAAAATATCCAACAGGAATAAATAAGTCACTAAATGTGACTGGTAAATAAATATGAAAAAATATGCCTTGTCGGAAGTGCATTATGCATGTCCACTCCCCAAAGGAAAGACACTGCTTATAGCATTGATGCACCAGTTATTGCTTTTGAGTAGTTTTATCTTTAAGTTTCCTTTGCTTTCTACATTTGGAAAAACAAATCTGACATTTTACACACTGGCCAACAAGTCTAATATTAGACTCTCGTTTTTAGTAGCCACAAGGGTATAAGGAGCAATAGACTGGCTCTGCCCCTATTGAGTTGCATGGAAGCATTTACTGCTCATGCTCTGATGTGTGTAGAGGTCATTGTACAGGAGAGGGAGGAGGTGAGCTGTGACATCACCTATTGTGAGAGGTGGATCCGGTGTTATTTATTGTATATAGAGATGTTATCTGTCATTGTTAAGGAGGGGAGGAGGTGAGCTGTGACATCACCTACTGTGAATGGTAGATTTTGTGTTACCTGCTGTATATAGAGGTGTCATTAGTCATTGTACAGGAGAGAGAGGAGGTGAGCTGTGGCATTATCTATTATGAATGGTGGATCCTGTGTTACCTACTGTATATTTTTTATTTTACTCACTTATATAGCGCCATTAATTCCACAGCATTTTACAGACATTATCGGCACTGTCCCCATTGGGGCTCACAATCTAAATTCCCTATCAGTATGTCTATGGAGGTTATCAGTCATTGTACATGAGGAGGAGGTGGTGAGCTGTGACATCACCTATTGTGAGTGGTGGATCCTGTGTTATCTACTGTATATAGAGGTGTTGATGATAATGAGACTGCAGAAAAGTCTTAACTACAGATAGCGGTGCAGTTGAAAATTTAAATCCACATTAAAGTGTATTTATATTTTATATTTTTAACTTTTTGAATTTTAAACCCGATTTACACAATAAGCCATTTTCTGATGACACATTCCCTCTAAATAAATGAGTCCAGCTTTTAGATTTACAGATAAATCCTTTACCTGAGCCATTACAGACATTGTCTCATTTCCATAATAATGGAGGGAACTGTTCAGAGAAGTCAGGTTGTATTTAAACCCTGCGATATGGACTTCATTGCATATGTGCAACGCCAGCGTGATTGCAATGATGCCAGTAGTTGGGTGCTTTGGCTTCTGGAAAACAAAAGAATAACAAAGATACGCAGTTATAAATCCACTATCTGCTGCTTTGCAAGTACTGCCAGCAGGTGGCAGCACTAGCACATTTACTGTTCCAGTTATTTCTTTTTTTTTTTTTTACTTTGTCATTACTTCTTAGAAAAGTTATTCACAGATTCCAAAGTTCAGCTTAAAGTGGTCCGCTCAGCTCTCCAGACATTTTTGCTTTTGGACTTAGTTAAAAAAATAATTGTGCAGTATCTTTTCTTAGAAGGCTTCACTCTGCTGTTCTTATGTTACCTACAAGTCTAATCAGTTGGGTGATTGACAGCTATGGACTAGAAAAATTAAATTTTTTATGGAGTGGATGTTATGCTTGTCACTCCATGTACAGCAAAAAACAATGCTTTGTTTTGTGCTCTATTATTGCATTATTTTCCACTTAAGGCAAAATATCTCTGTAATACAGCAACTATGAAACAGCCATAAGTCTTCAAAAACTGAGCAAGCATAAGACCAGGTCTAAGCCTGGTCAGGTACATTAGATAACTGCTGTATGCCAACAGTTAAAGAGGTTATCTGGGACTTTATTATTTATTTTTTGCAATGAGGCCAAGAACTTTCCAAGAGGAAGTTGTTAATTAACTTGCCTGTTCTGCCTTGTGATATCTCTGCCGGCTCAGAGCAGCGATACTCTGGCTTCATTTGACCTCATATCAACAGAGAAGCTCTTCTTCTTCTGGGATGCTCTGCTGACAAAACATCACTACTGACATCATGCTGATTGACACTCGGCTCCCTGCAGTTAGACAGTGGAGAGCTGCCTGTCAATCAGCATGATGTCAGCAGATGCGCCCCACCTGCAGAGCAGAAGAGAAGAGAAAGAGCTGCTCTGTTGACATGAGGTCAAATGAAGCAGAAGAATCACCGACTCCGTGACATCTGTGAGCCGGAACAGATCGTTAGCAAATACCTGCCGGAAAGTTCTTAACTCCATTGCAAGAAAAACCAACCCAAAGTCCCGGATAACCCCTTTAACACCCCTAGGGACCCAAATCTGCATAAAGAAATTAGTTTTTTTTGCATGTCACACCACAGAACCAGTCTCACACATTCTTAAAATAATCAAAGCATTAAGCTGCCTCCCCGGCATGTTTCAGCAGTCAGTAGCCTCCCCAGCATGTTTCAGCAGTCAGTAGCCTCCCCAGCATGTTTCAGCAGTCAGTAGCCTCCCCAGCATGTTTCAGCAGTCAGTAGCCTCCCCAGCATGTTTCAGCAGTCAGTAGCCTCCCCAGCATGTTTCAGCAGTCAGTAGCCTCCCCAGCATGTTTCAGCAGTCAGTAGCCTCCCCAGCATGTTTCAGCAGTCAGTAGCCTCCCCAGCATGTTTCAGCAGTCAGTAGCCTCCCCTGCATGTTTCAGCAGTCAGTAGCCTCCCCTGCATGTTTCAGCAGTCAGTAGCCTCCCCTGCATGTTTCAGCAGTCAGTAGCCTCCCCTGCATGTTTCAGCAGTCAGTAGCCTCCCCTGCATGTTTCAGCAGTCAGTAGCCTCCCCTGCATGTTTCAGCAGTCAGTAGCCTCCCCTGCATGTTTCAGCAGTCAGTAGCCTCCCCTGCATGTTTCAGCAGTCAGTAGCCTCCCCTGCATGTTTCAGCAGTCAGTAGCCTCCCCAGCATGCTTCAGCAGACAGTAGCCTCCCCAGCATGCTTCAGCAGTCAGTAGCCTCCCCTGCATGTTTCAGCAGTCAGTAGCCTCCCCTGCATGTTTCAGCAGTCAGTAGCCTCCCCAGCATGTTTCAGCAGTCAGTAGCCTCCCCAGCATGTTTCAGCAGTCAGTAGCCTCCCCTGCATGTTTCAGCAGTCAGTAGCCTCCCCTGCATGTTTCAGCAGTCAGTAGCCTCCCCTGCATGTTTCAGCAGTCAGTAGCCTCCCCTGCATGCTTCAGCAGTCAGTAGCCTCCCCTGCATGTTTCAGCAGTCAGTAGCCTCCCCAGCATGTTTCAGCAGTCAGTAGCCTCCCCTGCATGTTTCAGCAGTCAGTAGCCTCCCCTGCATGTTTCAGCAGTCAGTAGCCTCCCCTGCATGTTTCAGCAGTCAGTAGCCTCCCCTGCATGTTTCAGCAGTCAGTAGCCTCCCCTGCATGTTTCAGCAGTCAGTAGCCTCATCAGCATGTTTCAGCAGTCAGTAGCCTCCCCTGCATGCTTCAGCAGTCAGTAGCCTCCCCAGCATGTTTCAGCAGTCAGTAGCCTCCCCAGCATGTTTCAGCAGTCAGTAGCCTCCCCTGCATGTTTCAGCAGTCAGTAGCCTCCCCTGCATGTTTCAGCAGTCAGTAGCCTCCCCTGCATGTTTCAGCAGTCAGTAGCCTCCCCTGCATGTTTCAGCAGTCAGTAGCCTCCCCAGCATGTTTCAGCAGTCAGTAGCCTCCCCAGCATGTTTCAGCAGTCAGTAGCCTCCCCAGCATGTTTCAGCAGTCAGTAGCCTCCCCAGCATGTTTCAGCAGTCAGTAGCCTCCCCAGCATGTTTCAGCAGTCAGTAGCCTCCCCAGCATGTTTCAGCAGTCAGTAGCCTCCCCAGCATGTTTCAGCAGTCAGTAGCCTCCCCAGCATGTTTCAGCAGTCAGTAGCCTCCCCAGCATGTTTCAGCAGTCAGCAGCCTCCCCAGCATGTTTCAGCAGTCAGTAGCCTCCCCAGCATGTTTCAGCAGTCAGTAGCCTCCCCAGCATGTTTCAGCAGTCAGTAGCCTCCCCAGCATGTTTCAGCAGTCAGTAGCCTCCCCAGCATGTTTCAGCAGTCAGTAGCCTCCCCAGCATGCTTCAGCAGTCAGTAGCCTCCCCTGCATGTTTCAGCAGTCAGTAGCCTCCCCAGCATGTTTCAGCAGTCAGTAGCCTCCCCAGCATGCTTCAGCAGTCAGTAGCCTCCCCAGCATGTTTCAGCAGTCAGTAGCCTCCCCAGCATGTTTCAGCAGTCAGTAGCCTCCCCAGCATGTTTCAGCAGTCAGTAGCCTCCCCAGCATGTTTCAGCAGTCAGTAGCCTCCCCAGCATGTTTCAGCAGTCAGTAGCCTCCCCTGCATGTTTCAGCAGTCAGTAGCCTCCCCTGCATGTTTCAGCAGTCAGTAGCCTCCCCTGCATGTTTCAGCAGTCAGTAGCCTCCCCAGCATGTTTCAGCAGTCAGTAGCCTCCCCAGCATGTTTCAGCAGTCAGTAGCCTCCCCAGCATGTTTCAGCAGTCAGTAGCCTCCCCAGCATGTTTCAGCAGTCAGTAGCCTCCCCAGCATGTTTCAGCAGTCAGTAGCCTCCCCAGCATGTTTCAGCAGTCAGTAGCCTCCCCAGCATGTTTCAGCAGTCAGTAGCCTCCCCAGCATGTTTCAGCAGTCAGTAGCCTCCCCAGCATGTTTCAGCAGTCAGCAGCCTCCCCAGCATGTTTCAGCAGTCAGCAGCCTCCCCAGCATGTTTCAGCAGTCAGTAGCCTCCCCAGCATGTTTCAGCAGTCAGTAGCCTCCCCAGCATGTTTCAGCAGTCAGTAGCCTCCCCAGCATGTTTCAGCAGTCAGTAGCCTCCCCAGCATGTTTCAGCAGTCAGTAGCCTCCCCAGCATGTTTCAGCAGTCAGTAGCCTCCCCAGCATGTTTCAGCAGTCAGTAGCCTCCCCAGCATGTTTCAGCAGTCAGTAGCCTCCCCAGCATGTTTCAGCAGTCAGTAGCCTCCCCAGCATGTTTCAGCAGTCAGTAGCCTCCCCTGCATGTTTCAGCAGTCAGTAGCCTCCCCAGCATGTTTCACCAGATCAGAGGGATTTAGCCTCAATCCGCCTGATGAAGCTGGCTCCAGTGAAACCTGCTGAGGAGGCTACTGTGTGTGTTTTAGCTTAGACGTTGTGTGTCAACGGTATTATTAAAATAGTAATACAAATTAAACAAAAAAAAAGGCGAACCATAGCACACTGCAGCTCTCCAGAGTGCCGCTCGCTATAGCTATAAAATACACACTGATTATTCTATCTTAATAATACATTTTGATATATCAATAAGATTATTTTTGACTCTCTTTCCAGGGTTTTTAAACACAATGCAAAACTCCATCACATATATAGTTTATATAAGATTTATTTATTTTACTCTCTTACATAGCACTATTAATTCCACAGTCCACAGCGCTTTACATACATTATCATCAAGTAATATTTTTATTACTGGTCCGGATTAAGTGGATTTGCTGTGACTTTGGGCAAATTAGAATAAATAACATAATTAAACAAGGACAAATATTCACCTTCCTCCATGGAACGGACGGCTGATCAGGCCTGGAAAGTCCCAGGACATTAAGGCTGATGAAAGCATTGGGATAAAGAAATAGCAGGTAAGATAAGATGGACTTACTTCTGTTTTAGGAAAGTTTGTTGGAAAATTCAATAGATTTTGGGACACTTGTTTCAGTATGTAAGGGTTAAGGACTCGCATTT
This sequence comes from Phyllobates terribilis, assembly GCF_046119375.1. Lineage (NCBI taxonomy): Eukaryota > Metazoa > Chordata > Amphibia > Anura > Dendrobatidae > Phyllobates > Phyllobates terribilis. The sequence continues at coordinate 879,141,532 of NW_027362762.1, forward strand.
GATGGGGTTGGTAGATTAATTTCATGGCAGGTTTTCTCCAAAAACCATAAGTGCTCTGCAATGAGAAAATAATATGTATAAAGTCACAAGTAAATACACAGAATGGTAGTAGGAACAATACGTGTACAAATATATAGTATAGTAAATATTACCCTCCTGACACGTCTGTTTTATCAAAACCTTGTCTTCTGTCATGAATTAGCCTAAGAGAGGAATGTCACATAACTACTCCAGTATTGCCATGTTCACAATGATGCATTTTTGCTGAGTATGTTTAATGCAAATTTATGTAAATTAAAAGCTGCATTTTACAGTACCAGCGAAAGCTATAAGATTTCAGAAAACTCATGCGCACACACGTTGGTGTCATAAGTCCCGCCCATCGGCGCCCGTGTCACATGACTGCATGTAGCCAATGGGTTGGCAATGACAACCCGGGGTCTGCAGGAGACCCCTGCGGTTGTCATTGCTAAGCTGCTATAAGTGCCGACCAGCGCTCGGCGCTCTTAGCAAGTGAGCAATGTAATACAGGCGATCAGACAATTGCATATTCTAGTCATGGAGACTACTGAAACATGTAAAAAGTAAAAAAAAGTTTTTAAAAAGATCCTAGTTACTTACCGGTAACGGGATTTTACAGAGCCCATGACAGCACCACCTGAGAGAGGGTATCCGCCCACCAAGGACAGGAACCTACTGAATAAAAAGGCGGTACCTCTCCTCCGCATCAGTTTTTTGTTTCAGAGCATGAGAGGGCCTCCGAAGACAGGTTAATACATAACCACCACCTCAACATATGTACTAAACACCTTAAAAAAAAGTGCACACCACAGTGATAAAGGGGAGGGAATTAATAGGGTGCTGTCATGGGCTCTGTAAAATCCCGTTACCGGTAAGTAACTAGGATCTTTTCCCCTTCTCCCATGACAGCACCACCTGAGAGATTTATAGAGATTAAATACCAGAGGGAGGGATCACCGCTTGCAACACCCTTCTACCAAAGGACAGATCAGTAGAAGAGGAAAGGTCAAGACGGTAATGTTTGTAAAATGTAGCAGGGGATGACCAAGTTGCCGCCTTACATATAATGTCGATGGGCACATCCGCCTTCTCAGCCCAGGAAGCAGCTACCGCTCTGGTGGAATGGGCCTTCAGGTTCTCAGGAACCGGCAGATTGCTAGAAGAGTAGGCTAAGGTAATAGTATCCCTGACCCATCTAGCTATGGTCCCCCTTGTAACCTTAAGTCCTTTCCTAGCCCCCTGAAAGGATATAAATAAAGCGTCACTCTTTCTCCAGGCTTTTGTCACTTCCAAATACTGGACTAACACCCTCCTAACATCTAAGGTGTGAAGCTTATATTCCTCAGAATCCCTAGGATTAGGATAGAAGGAAGGGAGAGTGATTACTTGAGTCCTATGGAACTTGGAGGCTACCTTTGGAAGATAGGCCGGGTCTGGTCTTAAGATTACTCTATCCATACATACTTGAGTGAATGGATGGTTAATGGATAGTGCGTGTAAGTCACTGACTCTACGAGCTGATGTCAGGGCCACCAATAGCGCAGTATTTAAAGTTAAGATTTTTTCTGAAACCTTCTCTAAGGGCTCGAAGGGAGGTTTGGTTAATGCTTCCAGAACTAAATTAAGGTCCCAAGGAGGCATTCTTGGAACAGGAATAGGTCTGGATCTATGACAGGCTTTAATAAATCTAATGATCCATCTATTTGCTGCCAAGTCATAATTATACAGTGCCCCCAGAGCAGATACCTGTACCTTAAGAGTACTGGTGGCTAGTCCCATGTTTAACCCCTTCTGGAGGAATTCTAGTATGGCCTCAATAGGAACCCTCCCTTTGGCAGACTGACCCGAGGTAGACAAGAACTTAGCCCAGGTTCTACCATAGATTCTAGTTGTTATGGGCTTTCTACTTGCTAGAAGGGTAGTAACAAGATCTGGAGAAAACCCCCTTTGCGTCAATAGCGACCTCTCAAAATCCAAGCCGTCAAATGCAGGCCCGCTCTTTGGGGATGACAGACTGGGCCCTGCCTGAGGAGATCCGGGATGTCCGGAAGAACCCATGGATCTGCTTGGGACATTCTCTTCATCCAAGTGAACCATGGTCTCTTGGGCCAGAACGGGGCGATCAATATAACCCTCGCCCGTTCCTCTCGGATCTTCCTCAGGATAGTAGGGATCAGTACTAAAGGGGGAAAGGCATAAGCTAGAGTGAAATCCCACTGAATCTGCAGCGCGTCCACCGCAAACGCCCCCTCTTTTGGATTCAGGGAGCAAAAGGTTTCGGTCTTCCGATTGTGTCTGTTTGCAAATAGATCTATCTGGGGCTGTCCCCACCGATCCACAATCTGCTGAAAAACGGCTGGATTCAACTCCCACTCTCCTTGTTTCAAGATGTGACGACTCAAGAAATCGGCCTTTATGTTCTCTTCCCCTTTTATATGCAGTGCCGAGAGCGTAACCAGCCGACTCTTGGCAAAACTGAAGATCTGATCCGCTATTAACATCAGAGGGAGAGACCTGGTACCCCCCTGATGGTTGATGTAGGCGACTGTTGATCTGTTGTCTGACATTATCCTGACGTGAGGACCCTGAAGAACAGAACTGAATTCTTTTAGCGCGTTTCTGGCTGCCAACAGCTCTTTCATGTTGGAAGAGAGGCTTGTCTCGCTGTCCGACCAGAGGCCTTGTACAGAACGATCCCTTAGGTGAGCTCCCCAACCTTCCGCACTTGCGTCTGTTGTAATTGTATCCGACACCTGGAAGGTCCAAGGAACCCCCAAAGATAGGTTGACCGGAGATGTCCACCAGTCCAGGGAGTTGATCACAACATCTGGAAGAGATATTTTCCCATTCAGGCGACCTTTGAGCCGCCTGTCCGCTGCCAGAATCTCCTGTTGAAGACACCTGGAATGGTGCTGGGCCCACTGAACCGCCGGAATGCAAGACGTCATTGTACCCAACAGAGACATTGCACTCCTCAGGGTGATGGTCGGATTGCTGACAATCTGAGATGTTAGGGATCTGATCTTCAGTTTCTTTTCCTCTGGCAGAAGACAGGTTTGGTTTTCCGAGTCCAGAATGAGACCCAGGAAAGACTGAACCCTCTTTAGTTCCAGCCTTGACTTCTCCAGATTTAACAGCCAACCTAGGCGTCTTAGACTGGCCATGACGTCCGCCAGGGCTAGAGCACAGAGTTGACTTGATCTGCCCACTACTAAGAAGTCATCCAGATAAGGGATGACTAAAATATCTCTTTCCCTCAAGTGTGCTGTGACCTCCAGAATGATTTTTGTGAAGACTCTCAGCGCCATGGAAATGCCAAAGGGAAGAGCTGCGAACTGAAAATGCCTTACGTGCCTGCCGAATTGTACAGCTACTCTTAGAAACTGTTGATGATCTGGCAAAATCGGGACGTGGTAGTAGGCGTCCTTCAGATCGAGGACGCACATAAAACAGTCCGGAAATAACATCTTTATGGCTGATTTTATTGTTTCCATCTTGAAAGGCCTGTAGATTAAATGGTCGTTCAGTCTTTTTAAGTTCGCAATGGTCCTGAAGGAGCCGTCCGGCTTCTTTATTAGGAAGAGGGTCGAATAGAATCCTCTTCCTTGCTCGGGTACAGGTGTTTCCACCAGAACTCCTTTCCTGAGCAGAGAGAGAACTTCCTGCTGTAAGGCTATCTGTTCCACTAAACCTCTGGGGGCTGATATTTTGACAGTGTTCTTGGGCCTGCTCTTGAACTCTAGTGTGAGCCCCCTCCTGATTATCCCTAGGATCCAAGAATTGGATGAAATTTTCTTCCAGGCAGGCAGGAAGTGGGACAATCTTCCTCCCACCTGGGGGGAACTGTCACTTAGGGGCTTTCTTATTCTCGGAGGAGGGACCCCCAAACATGAAGCCTCTGCTATACGTCTTTCGGTCTTTCCAGCTACCTTGGTCTCTGGGAGCTTTACTGCGGCTGTATTTTCACTTCCGAAAGGAACTGTTAAATCGGGAACCAGACACCGTGGGAAATCCATGTTTTTTGTCTGCGGCTTTATCTAGGATGTCATCTAGACCTTTGCCGAACAAGAAGTCCCCTTCACAAGTGATTGAGCACAGTTTAGACTTTGACTGCACATCTCCTGGCCAGCTCTTGAGCCATAGCGCCCTACGGGCTGCATTAGAGAGGTTTGCAGACCGGGCAGCCAGCCTAACTGAATCTGCCGATGCATCTGCCAGGAATGCAGCCGCTCCCTGCACAAGAGGAAGGTCTGATAGAATTTTCTCCCTAGACACATTCCCCCTGATCTGGTCTTCCAATTGTTGAAGCCAGATCATCATAGATCTAGCAGTGCAGGTCGCTGCTACTGCCGGTTTAAGGGCCCCTGCTGACGACTCCCAGGTTTGCTTAAGGAAGGACTCCGCTTTTTTATCCAGCGGGTCTTTTAAGGCTCCTAAATCCTCAAAGGGCAGAGTGGATTTTTTTGAAGATTTTGAAATGGCCACGTCAATCTTAGGGGTTTTGTCCCATTTAGCCGCATCCTCATCCTCAAAGGGGTACCTCCGCTTGGAGGATGACGGCAGCTGACCCTTCCTCTCCGGTTTCTTCCATTCCCTTTCTATCAGAGATTTAATCCTGTCATTGACCGGGAATGAGCGTCTCCTCCTTTGGTCTAAGCCCCCGAACATAACATCCTGGACTGTTCTGGGCACTTTGGTATCGGTAATACCCATAGTCCCTCTGACGGCTTTAACTAGTCTCTCAGTATTATCAACCGAAAAACAAGGTCTGCCCCCCCCATTATCATCCGAAGACTCCGATGACGATGAGGAGTGATTAGAGGAGGAAGGCAGTTCTCTCGTAAAACGGGACTCCACTGATTCCTCTGATTCTGAAGAAACTAGTTTTCGCTTCTTCTTTTTGAGTGAGGTTAAGCCTCTTAAAGACTCTCTGACCTCTGTCTGGATTAGATCCTTTAATTCTAAAGAAAACCTGGGGGACTCCTCTGCAATGGTTTTCTGAATACAGTCTGAGCATAGGTTTTTGGCATAGGAGGTGGGAAGACCGATTTTGCATAAAGCACACTCCCTGTTTTTATTTTTAGCACTACACTTCTTCGCCTCCTGCCCCAAGAATTAAAAGGAGAAGAAGGAGGAAAAGAGAGAGAGAGAGAGAAGAGCACATTATTCAAGGTGAGACTTTCACGAAGATCACTCACCACACTGCCGTTCAAACTAGGGTACCGGAGGCGGTGGTTGCCGTTCACATGAGGGCTCCCATCTGGCGGAGGTGGACTGACGAAGTCTTTTCTGACCAGTCTTGCCGGAACTCGTACGCCCCTCACTGCTGTGACTTTGTCGATGGGAAGATTCCCGTTCCATTTGTTTGAGCTGCTTGCGCTGCTTTGATGGCTGTGGCTGCTGCTGTACTTCCTGTGGCGGTGACAGCTGCTGCCCAGGTGACTGCGGTTCCTCATTCATCATGGTGGGGATGCAGACACCGCCATCCTGATTGCTCCCCATCCTTAAAAGCAGTAGGGCTCCACCTCCTTTAGGCTCCTCCCCTTCCGGCAGCGTGCTCATCTCTCTTTTTCCTTTCTTTTTTTTTTTTTTTTTTTTTTATTTTAGCCAGCTGGCGCGCTACCCGCAGATCCACCTGCCTCTGCGCGTGCGCAGCCCAGCGGCACCCGGCGCGCTTGCAGCGGGATGACAGCTTCCCACCCGCGCATGCGCAGACCCGGTTTCCGGCGCACTCCGTGATAGGGCGCGTCAGCACCCCGCGCGTGCGCAGCCCGGACTTCCGGCGCGCTCCGTCACAGGGTGCGACGCGACCTCCACGTGCGCAGCCCGGAAGACCTGCCGGCCGGCGCGCTCTGTTCATCTTTGCGAGGCGCAGACCCGGCCGCAGGCCCCGGCGCACGCGGGGAGGCATCCGAAGGAAAACAGCACCTCCTCCCCACACGCAGACCCGGGCAGCAGCCAGACGGGCTGGGAACAGGGACCATCTGCTGCTTCCACGGCCTCCAGGCCGCACCGTCCATAATCCAGGTACGTGAGGTACCACCTTGTGAGGCTCCCATCAGGGACAGGAACCAAAACTGATGCGGAGGAGAGGTACCGCCTTTTTATTCAGTAGGTTCCTGTCCTTGGTGGGCGGATACCCTCTCTCAGGTGGTGCTGTCATGGGAGAAGGGGAAAATATAAAGAAATTTTGAAAAAATATATAAAGTTCAAATCACCCCCATTTCATCCCATTCAAAATAAAACAATGAAAAAAAAAAATCACATATACACATATTTGGTTGAGTTCAGAATCGCCCAATCAATCAATATAAAAAAAGAATTATCCGATCCGTAAACGGCGTAATGAAAAAAAAAATCTAAACATCAGAATTACATTTTTTTGGTCGCCGCAACATTACAATAAAATGCAATAACAGACGATCAAAAGATTGTATCTACCCCAAAAAGGTATCAATAAAAAAGTCTGCTCAGTGCGCAAAGAATAAGCCCTCACTCGGCCCCAGATCCCAAAAAATTGAGACGCTACGGGTCTGACGACTTTTTTAAAAAAAAAAAAAAAAAAAACTTTGGATTTTTTTTCACCACCTAAATAAAAAAGAACCTATACATGTTTGGTATCTAAGAACTTGTAATGACCTGGAGAATCATAATGTGATGGCAGGAGATGCGGCTCAGCTCTCCTCCGTGCCACCTGCTAAAGGGAAATGAATATTCCTTCTTCTCCACGCCCATGGGCGTGGAGAAGAGGGAATATTCATTTCCTTTTAGCAGCGGGCACAGAGGAGAGCTGAGCCGCAGCTCCTGCTAACCGTGCCCATTACTAAAGAGACTGCATATTCCCTCCTCTCCACGCCTATAGTGCCGGCAGCAGCTCACATCAGCGTCTGAGCGCGCGTGCTGCGCCTCAGATGCCGGCATGAGCAGCTGCAGACAGGACACAGCCCTGGAGCAGAGGTGAGGAAGGAAGGTGAGTATAAGTGTTTATTTTTTTTTTACTGTGCTTTGATGGGGCCACACATACCAGGATTGGGGGATGAGGAGGCCACACATACCAGGATTAGGGGATGAGAAGGTCATGCATAGCAGGATTGGGGATGAGGGGGCAATACTTACCAGGATGGGGAAATTTACCAGTAGCTGCTGCATTTTCCACCCTAGGCTTATACTCGAGTCAATAAGTTTTCACAGTTTTTTGTGGTAAAATTAGAGGCCTCGGCTTATACTCGAGTATATACGGTACTCTTTAATGACTTAGGATGTGATACAGGATATTAATTGACTACAATTGTGTTTATTCTTCAGTACAGGCAGATGGATAATGCAGGAAACAAACATGACTTGTTGAAACATGAAGTTTTATATTTATATATGCAAAACACTCACGTTCTGCATATATACATACACAGGGTGTTCACATTAGGGAAGTAAACAAAGTAAAGTCAAGTCAGCTAACAAAATAAAAGTTAAAAACAAACAAAAGAAAAAAACATACTTCTAAGACAGAAGAGACTATGCAGAAATTCCCAGTTGCACTACAAGCAGAAATTTCCCATAGTGCGCTCCAAAAGCAACAAATATGAATATCCCTGCAATGAAGCAACAGCACAAAACAAAAAAAAAGTGTCAGAATCATGGGAACGCAAAGATTTTACAAGGTAATTAACTCAATGTTTTTGAGCAAGTGACAGGTCCTCTTTAAATTGTATTCAATGTACTGGGGACAAAATTCACTCAAAATTCACTTTTAGCTGGAATAGAGACCAACAATAAAATGCATCTTTCACACTGTACCGGATATATCTCAGGCAAACCACTGATTTAAATGACAACCATGTAATATTTAATTTCCCCTATGGAGGCACTGCAGGGAAGCTGAACATTTTCGGCCATATTCTTCAGGAGTACATACGACTTATGAGGGGTGCAGCAGAGGGACACTGACTAGCTCATCATTGTGGGACCCTTCTACCACAAGGGAATTGACCATATTTCCAGTCCTCAATATTAAAAAACCCATACTTTTTTTTTTTAAGCTAAAGTTGCTGTGTGAGGCCTAGATTTTTAGAATAATGACTTCCATGTAATGTTATGCACCAAATTGAAGTATAAATAGGTTTATTTACCTAAAGAATTTACCCAAGATCAAGGGTTTCCTTCACCATGGAATCTTGTGCAATTGTCTGACAATAAAGAGGTGGTTGTCCACTACTTTGACAATGTCTGATAGGTGGGGGTACGACACTCGGCACCCCCCGCCGATCAGTTGTTCTCGGGGCTGGCGGCCGGAAGTGCTCAGTTACGGAGCTGCTCCGTCCACGGATAGTGGCCGTGGCCAAGTACTGCACATCCGCCCCCTATTCAAATCAATAAGGAGTGGATGTGGGATGTGCAGTACCCGGTCGCAGCCACTATCAGTAGACAGAGCAGCTCCGTAACTGAGCTCTTCCGGCCGCTGCCAGCACAGAAAGAGGGGTGCTGGTTGTTGAACCCAGATGATCAGATATTGATGACCTCTTTAACTTTTCTTTTTTTAATAAGGCATGATCTGTTATAACAAAGAGGCATATGCAACCTCTTTCCACCCCCATGAATCCAGTGCAGGCCGTTCCGGTATCAGTGACTGTGCCATCTGGATGTCAAAGCACTTCTGAAGCCAGTTTGCTGCAGTGATCATGTAATTCTCTGCGTCAGCACGTGATTGGAGAAACCTCTGATGCTGCGCTCGCTGTACTAATGACCTGACCGCTGCAACCAATCCTGGGCATGAGCGGTCCTGTGACATCTGGACATCGCTTTTGGAGCAGCCAGCATTGAAGCCATGTGGGTGACAGGAGGACAGTATGCCTCATTTTGTTATTTATAGCCAAGTTCTTAAAAAACAAAACAAAAATGTTTTTAGCGCCAGACACCAAGGCCTAGAAAGAACTGCAACTTCTGTAGTTAAAGAAGACCTGTCACCAGGTCAAAAGATTCCAGTTTTTCCTCTTATTTTATTCCCACTGCTCTCTTGATCAGAGTTTTTTTAATGACCCTGATGTGATTCCAGAGATATGAGCCTTTTATTTAGTTTAGTTATGGTGTTTACCAAGCGGGCGTGGCTCATGATTTCTTTGTAGGCATGTCTTCAGGCTGCTCTGCATAATTACCCTGTGAGCCACACCTCCTTGGAAAAACACAAAACTTAGCACTAAATAAAAAAAGGCCCATATCTCAAACTGTATTACAAAATTATAAAAAAAAAACAAATATGGCATAATCAGGAGAGCAGCAAGAATAATAAAAAAAAAAAAAAAAAGCAAAACTGCTCACTTTTATTAGTTTTAATAGGTTTTCCATAATAGTAAAAAGGTATAACATAATAACGAAATAAACAAAAAGGGAAGAGAAAGGGCAGGGGAAGGAAAAGGAACAAAGTGCAAAGAAAGGTAAGGAGGGAAAGGAGTCAATTGTCATTTACAATGCTCACTTTTGACCTGGTGACAGGTAACTTATGTAAGGAACGTGATTAGTTGCTCTGTTTGCCTGTCCTTCACATTAATCTATACAGAAACTATTCATGACAAGAAAGAGAGAAAAGATCACGAGTTGTGACAGTTTTATCATAACTGTATTCAAAAGCAATAACAAAACCATAAAGGCATTACATAGGTACAGTGACCATGTACGCGAATGCAGGACATAACACACTACACAAATAAAAGTGAACATTCATCAGTAAATACCAAAAAAATGTATTGACAAGTGCTATGTTGTTGTAATATGCCCATAAGTAATCATAGTAACAGATAGGAAGGAGGGAAGGAAGGAGGGAAGGAAGGAGGGAAGGAAGGAGGGAAGGAAGGAGGGAAGGAAGGAGGGAAGGAAGGAGGGAAGGAAGGAAGGAGGGAAGGAAGGAGGCAAGGAAGGAAGGAAGGAAGGAGGGAGGGAAGGAAGGAAGGAAGGAGGGAAGGAAGGAAGGAAGGAAGGAGGGAAGGAAGGAGGGAAGGAAGGAAGGAGGGAAGGAAGGAAGGAAGGAAGGAAGGAGGGAAGGAGGGAAGGAGGGAAGGAAGGAAGGAAGGAGGGAAGGAGGGAAGGAAGGAGGGAAGGAAGGAAGGAGGGAAGGAAGGAAGGAAGGAGGGAAGGAAGGAAGGAGGGAAGGAAGGAAGGAAGGAGGGAAGGAAGGAGGGAAGGAAGGAAGGAAGGAGGGAAGGAAGGAAGGAAGGAGGGAAGGAAGGAAGGAAGGAGGGAAGGAAGGAGGGAAGGAAGGAAGGAGGGAAGGAAGGAAGGAAGGAAGGAGGGAAGGAAGGAGGGAAGGAAGGAAGGAGGGAAGGAAGGAAGGAGGGAAGGAAGGAGGGAAGGAAGGAAGGAGGGAAGGAAGGAAGGAAGGAAGGAGGGAAGGAAGGAGGGAAGGAAGGAGGGAGGGAAGGAAGGAGGGAAGGAAGGAGGGAAGGAAGGAGGGAAGGAAGGAGGGAGGGAAGGAAGGAGGGAAGGAAGGAAGGAGGGAAGGAAGGA